>NC_052053.1:7653346-8905846 GCF_903992535.2 Arvicola amphibius
GGAGTGCGTTCTAACCACCTTTAGAAAAATCTAAATGGATTTACACTAAACTGCTAAGATACTTTCACGCACCAGGCAGTGGTGGTGCACACCTTTAATCAAGCACTCATTCAGGAGAAAGAGGCGCTCAACTCTGTGAGTTCGAGGCCAGCCTGGTCTACAGAATGAGTCCCAGGAGAAGCAGGGTTATACGGTGAAACCCTATCCAGAAAAACAAAACAGAAACACAGCAACAAAAAGATGCTTTCAGTCATGCTCCTGTTAAAAAGTATTGCCACCATTTTATATTTCAGTTAAATATCCCAGGTTGATGTGAAGGAGAGAGAAATATAAGCTTGACAGTAAAATGTTTATGTTCCGGAATTATTCATGCCCCTTCATTTGGAGACCCTTTTCTGTGTATTTCTGCCACAAGTGTAAAACTAAAATTCTGGCCTCTCTCTATATATCCAACTCTTCTGGAGAGGAGATTTGAATTGGCCAAGCGCTAAGTTGAAGGCTTCTAAGATAAATCACTTGGCGTTTATAAATCTTATCACTTCAAAGGCAAGAGAAGGATGTTTGTGCACTTGGCTTGTTACTAACCTGAGGAGAAGGTTGCCCCGGAGACAACAAGACTACCTAACAGCCTGAGGGTTTGCATACATCAGAATTAATAACAACTTGGACATAAATATGAAAGCAGATAGTTCCCAGCAAGAACTACTGGTTTTCTGCTGCCCCCGTCCATCTATCTCTGGGCGAAAACTAGAAAAGCTGCTTCCTACCATGCGTCTAAATGACTCCAAAGGGTTGCAACATCATCCTTTGATGTTCAGATAGAAGTGAACAGATTTCAATTAGAAAAGGTGGGAAGTATTTGAACTCCTCAAATAGACATCTCCCGATCTGACACCACATCGGAAACCTGTGGACCAATGCACTCACAGCAATACTGCTTTTGGGTGTATACCCAAAGGATACTCAATCATACCACAAGGACATGTGCTCAACTATGCTCATAGCAGCATTGTTTGTCATAGCCAGAACCTGGAAACAACCTAAATGCCCCTAGACCGTGTTTATTCTTGTTGGGTGTCAGAACATAGCTACAGACCCCAGCCTGGCCAGTGTGCCCTGAATCTGGATATGGCCTTCTGCCTTGCTGACATGCTTTCTCAGAGATCATCTGTAGTATGTGCCAGGCGTCGTGTTTAAATCGGTCTGTCCTGAGAATGTGGGAAAGGGCTGCTCTGGCAATATTTTGTATGTGCTTCCTGAAGTTTATTTGCATGTTTTTCTGAACTTAAACAACCTTCCTTGGACCATTGCTTTCTTTGTTACATTTGTGTATAAAGTATTGAAACTGGAATAAGGTTGTCTACAGAATTAGACTGTAGTCGGCCCCATTCTTCCAGGCCCTCAGATTCCAGGTCCAGCAGGCAAGGGCTGCTTGGTGGAAATCGACATCCACCCTCCCTCCATCCACTTATCTCTTGGTGGTTGCTCAGATCCTGTGATTTACCTGCTGGGAATCATGTGGTCCTAAGCATGGTTGTGCTGATATTTCTATTACATACATACTGATTTTGATTTTTTCATGAGCGGTATATCTCAATTACATAGTTCAGATTTTAGCCTTTTGAGGAACTTCCATACTGACTGTCATGGTATCTGATGAGTTTATGTTCCCATCAGTGGCCAATAGAGACTCTTCCTTCTGCACACCCTTGCCAGCACTTTTGACATCTGGTCTCTTGGTGACAGCCTTTCTGACTGCCGTGAGTTGGAAAGCCAGTGGAGTTCGGTTCACGTTTCCAAGGTGGCTAAAGGAATATTTTTATATTTATTTATTTACTTATTTTTAGTTTATTAAGACAGAGTTTCTCTTTGTAACAGCTCTGGCTGTCCTGAAACTCTCTCTGTAGCCTAGGCTGGCTTCAGACTCACAGAGATCACCTGTCTCTGCCTCCTGAGTGCTGAGATTAAAGACACGTGCCGCCGCCGCCGCCGCCACCACCACCACCCCCGCCCCCGGCTAAAGGAACATTGTAAAACAGGTTTGGTTGTCATTTGCCTTTCTCCTCTTGAAAAGTGTCTGTTCAGATCATCTGTCTGTTTACTGACGGTTGTCCTTCCAGTGTTTAGTTTTGCTGGGGCTCTCTGTGCGCTCTGCAGAGTAATCCCCGTGTCCGGCGAACAGCTCAGGAGTTTTCACCATTCTGAGGGCTCTGTCTTTAATTCTACTAATCTTCCCTTTGCTGTATAGAAATCTTGTAATTTCATACAGTCCCACTCAGTAGTTATTGCTACTGCATACAGAGCTGTTGGAATACTGTCTAGAAAGGCATTGTCCACGCCTGCCTCTTGAAGTGCTTTCCCCATTTTCTCCCAATACCTTCAGTTTCCATAGTCTTTGATCCATTTAGAGTGGATTTGTTGTTATTTTTGCATTTAACTTTTTATACTCTAATATTAAGCTCTATCCCATAACCGCATTATTGAGCTCCTTCTAGAATTGCTTTTAATGGAATTTGTTTGCTCACATAACCACCGGTGTGCACTGAAAAGCCATATGTAACATCCTTATGAAACCCACTCTTGAGCTAGATGTTAAGATGCTGTGGGGACTGTATTCACTTGACTGCATCTTAAGAGGAAATTCTCCTGGTCAAAACCTACTATTATTCTTCTAAACAATAAGCCTTTAAAAAAACCCACTTCTATGTACACTGTAATTTGCACTTACAAATTCTATAGCAAATACACTCCCTGTCTTCTCTTCTGTCAAGCTATGGGCAAATATACAGCATTGCTGTCATAAGTGTCCAGGTATGCACATGCATGTGGTATGTTGGTCCCTCGGTTTCCCTGGATCTAATCCCTTGCAATATTTTTAAATGTTTTATATGTTCCTTCAAAGTGTTTTTATATATGTTCCTTCAAAGAGTTCTGGAACAAAAAAGATGGGGAATTTGTTTAAGAATTAGGAATAGCTGGGCGATTGTGACGCACACCTTTAATCCCAGCACTCGGGAGGCAGAGGCAGGCAGATCTCTGTGAGTTCAAGACCAGCCTGGTCTACAGAGATAAGCTAGTTCCAGGACAGGCTCCAAAGCCACAGAGAAACCGTCTCAAAAAAAAACCAAAAAAGAAAAAAGAGGAATAAAGAAAAAAGGAAGAAGGAAGAAAATAATGCATGCATACACGCAGGCAGGAAAGAAGGAAGGAAGAGGAGGAATAACTCGGTGGGAACTTCAGTTTCACAGAAATAGAGTATGGAGAGGTGTTTGGCATCTCTGTTTTTCTAGAACAACCCACTGTAATTTACAAGGAGCTGACATGCTGAAAACACAGCAAATGGAAGACTTTTCTCAGCTCTTAGTTTCAAGAAGTACAGTGAGGGTCTAAGTCTGAGGTACACGTGCAGTTTCGAGAGGAGTTGATGTGGAGACTTCTTACAGAACTGACCAACAGTGCTGAGGGACCATCAGGGGCATAGGAAAAAGTGGTGTCTTAAGCACTGTTTTTTGCTGTGAAGAGACACCATGACCCGAGCAACTCATAAAAGGAAGCATTTAATTGAGGGCTTGCTTCTGGTTTCAGAGGCTCAGTCCGTCATCTAAACAGTAGTAGCAGAGACCATGGCAGCAAGCAGGGGCGATGCTAGAGAAGAAGCTGAGAGCTACACCCTGCTCTACAGGGGAAGAGAGAGAGAGGGAGGGAGGGAGGGAGAGAGAGAGAGAGAGAGAGAGAGAGAGAGAGAGAGAGAGAGAGAGAGAGAGAGAGAGAGAGAGACTTGTGAAACCTCAAAGCCCACCCTGCAGGGACTCCTTTCCTCCAACAAGGCCATACCTCATAACCTTCCTAGCCCTTCTCAAACAGTGCCACTCCCTGGTGACAAGCATTCAAATAGAGGAGCCGATAGGGCCATTGTTAGTCAAACCACCAAAGTGACTTTGTTCTGTGTATGTGCCATCTTCAAGTTTATGTTCTGTCTTTCCGTACCCTGCATTGATAGACTCCTGAATGTGGAAAACCGAAGATAGGCTAAGCATCAGAGCAGAGAAGTGTGGGCCGCGCCAGTCACCAACAGGCGACCAAGGGATGGAGGCTACCTCGCTCATGGGGTTTGCAGACGGCCTCTCAGAACCTGCCATGTGCACCTCAGAAGATCTCTGCCATTTCCTCGACCTCCTCCCGGTCCTCCAGGGTTGCTGTCACCTGTTGCTTTCCTCCAGTACTATGTTATGGTGTCTTCCATCACCCGCTGCCTATTTTAAACTTCCATTCAGTGTCATGCCGTGGTGTCTTGACCTTCCCTGTGGCCAGGGTTTGAGCTCTTCCATGCTTGTAAATTTCCCTGAATTCTGTGCTAACTTCTCCTCAGAATGGTTTACACCTAAGCTGCACTGAGTCACGGGATGGGGGCAGAAGTCTTTGTGCCCTAGCACCAACCAAGTCAGGAGATAGACTCATTAACCTAGGACTTGGAAGGATGCTTGCAGACAGAGCAAATTCAGAAGGCTCAGAAGGCAGCGAAGAAATCCACGCAGAGAGAAAGGCCCAGAGCAGAGTCCATTCCCAGGGCAGGGAGGAGCCAGTTCCCTGGGTCAGAAGGGACGGCATGGGAAGCCCCTTTAGTTAGCAGGAAGATGGCTGCTGAGATGATTTTGACGCCTTAATAGAAAAGAAGAGAGACAGAGAAGTAAAGTTCTGCACTTCGGGAAGCCTTGCTTCGGCGATTGATCTTTAAATATTTGCTGCTCAAACCAAAGTCTGGATGGATTTGAACTTTACATTTTATGTTTCTCAAAGGTCATCAAATTAAAAGTCAACTTTTTAAAGTTGAAAAAAAGGAAGGCTAGCAGCATGTGCTGGAAAACCCTGGTATTACAAACAGTTTAAAATGCATGGCGGTGGCCGCTTCTGGTGAGTCAACAATAATTAAATATAAAAATGGATGAGAAAGTAGGTGTTGGTCACGCCCAAACACAAAGAGGCTTCCTATAAAATACAGAACGAGTGTGGCATTGAAAAAGCTTAAACCTTCAATGATTGTGCTAGCTGCAATTCAAATAATAATATAATACTGATTGTAAATGTATCAGCATAGATACTCTGGAGAGACCCATAGGAAAAGGACACAATTATCCCGTATTTCAAATAAGAAAAGTGAGTGTCAGGGAAATTAGATAATTTCTCTAAGATTATACTGCTATAGTAAGAAGAGAAGCCTAGTCTATTAGAATGCAAAGCCGCTTGTAATACTTTCCACAGCCCGGCACGGTAGCAAATGCCTGTAATCCTGGTAATCACAGGTAAGTGCTAATTCATGGCCAGCTCAGGCTGCATAGCAAAAACCTTCCCAGGCACAGCAGCTTTGGAAATCAACATGGTGATTTCTCAGAAAATTGGGAACAACCTTCCTCAAGACCCAGCAGGACTGCTTTGGGGTATATACCCAAAGGATACTCAATCATACCACAAGGACATGTGCTCAACTATGTTCATAGCAGCATTGTTTGTTATAGCCAGAACCTGGAAACAACCTAAATACCCCTCAATCAAAGAATGGATAAAGAAAATGTTATACATTTACACAATGAAGTACTACACAATGGGAAAAAAAAAACATCTTGAATTTTGCAGGCAAATGGATAGATCTAGAAAACATCATATTGAGTGAGTTAACCCAGACCCAGAAAGACAAATATCATATGTACTCACTCATAAGTGGCCTTTAGACATAAACAAAACAAGCAAACAAAAAAACAAAACAGCATACAATTCACAATTCCAGAGAATCCAGACAACAATGAGGACCCTAAGAGAGACATACACAGATCTAATCTACATGGGAAGTAGAAAAAGACAAGATCTCCTGAGTAAACTGGGAGCATCGGGACCATGGGTGAGGGTAGGAGAGGGGAGAGGCAGGGAGAAAGGAATGGAGAAAAATACATAGCTCAAAAAAACAATAAAATATAAATAACCTACCTAGGAAAAGAAGAAGGGGGATGGGAGGAGGATGAGAGGGAGAAGAAAACATGGAAGGAAGAAAAACAACATACTGTTCAGCAAGTCAGTCTCTATCTAGGTGACTTTCTTGTTCCCAGCTACCGTGGAAAACTCATACACATGATCCAGAGTTGAGATCCCCACCATTCACTCATTGTAAAACTCAGCAGGCACAAACATACTTAAATTTCCTCAGCTCCGAGGCTGGAGAGCTGGCTCAGCAGTTAGGGGCAGTGGCTGCTCTTCCAGAGGATCCAGGTTTGATTCCCAGCATCCACATGATGGCTCCCAACCATCTGAAACTTCAGTTCTGAAGGATGAGGGTATCCGCCTCCCTCTTCTGGCCTCTGTGGGTACTCATGCACATGGAGCACAGACATGCATGCGGGTAAAACACCCACAAAAACAAAATAAAAAGAAAAAGAAAAAACATTCCTGACCTCTGAATTACCTTAGACGAATGTGTCAACATACTGTGTTAGAACATTCGTAAGATAAAGTTCCTAAGAAGGAGGATGGTGCCGCTCACCGTGGCTCTTCCTGAGTATCAAAACACGGCTTTGCTCTTCCTTACATGTATTGAAATGCACGGATGTTTAATTATTTATGTGTTCCCTGAGAGACAGGTTTCACCATGTAGCCCAGGCAGGCCTCTTACTCTCAGTTTCCTATCTCACCCTCCCACATATTGGGATTGCAGTATTATTTGAATTGGCACATCCAGTTGATATTTGACACTTCTGCGTGTGCTATGGCTCTCCTGCCAGATTAAAATAATCCTACAGTTCATACTTGTTTTGTGTCAGCTAGCGTGCAATGGGTCCCAAGTTCTGTCAGCCAGATTTGCACGGGGATAAGAAGGAGGAGCTCCGCTTGCCGACTATAGGGACAGCTTGAGGAATGCTTGACCCAGAACAGCAGTGTTAAGAACCTGGAGTCCTTCCCAGCTCTATCGCCCGTGGGTCCTGCTTTGTCCTCAGTCAGGTTCCCTTCCATCTTGCCCGTGAAGGAGGAAGAAGGCGGCCATAATTAACAGCCCTAGCACACGTTATGTACATTTGGGAGGGGATGGCTGCCTCTGTGTGGTTATTACCCACACCGCTACCCAGGATTCCCTTGTGTCTCGTGGACCCACGCTGGCTTCCGCTGCCCCACGTAAGTCCTTCACAGGAAGCTGGAATTACAGGGCTGGCTTTATTAATCATTTCAAGGGAAGCAGAATCAACCCACTCCCATCTCAGACCTTTGTACCTCCAGGTTCACCGACTATGCCTGACTGGATGAACAAGGGTAAGCCTTTTAGAGACGGGAACTCTAGAAGTATCTGGAAAATTGGCAATGAATTTGCCCAGAAATAAGCCAGGGCTGCCTGATTTCCCAGTTCACAATGCTGAATGCTCACTGGCCACCTGGGATCGTCCTATTTCGGCACGAATTGACTTAGATCCCTGAAATCGCTTCTCCAGTACAGATGGCACAGGCAGAGAAAAAGCAAGGCGCTTAGCATGAGCGCCTACAGCGGGTCCCTCAAGAAGTCGCTTAAGCCCTGCATACCCACTGCATTAAGTAACACAGAAGTACATAGCAGCTGATCTCCGCTCGCGCTCTCCAATCCTCCCGATACCATCCGAGCAAAAGCCAGTTTACTGACGAGTCTTTAAAACCAGCTAATCTTCCTGTAACAATTACAGAGTGAGTCTTAGGCTTGGGAGCTTTGAAGGGCATCTGTCTGCGCTTTCACGCACCGGGGTGTTTTCCTTTCATTTAATTTTACAGATGCTTCGTATCTTTGATGAGCAATATTGGTCTTCCCATTTTAATTACCTTTAAAAAACAAGTCAATTTAAGGAGAAGAAAGTTGGTTAATAGGATAGATTTGGAGAGTTTACCTGGATGTGCTGAGAATTATGATAGTGGTGTGCGTCAGTACGTGTATCGACGTGAGCGTGGTATGAAGAAATAGTTTTGAAGAGCATTTACCTGGGATAGAGAGCAGTTGCTCATGATTAATTTGGGAATCCAGGCCCTGCTAGCCCAGAGGGCAATTATTCTAGGAGCCACCAGAGGGCAGTGTGTCAGCAACTTTAAAACATTAAAACGGCATCAGGTCGCCCCAGCTTAGGCCCCTGTTCCCCCAAGAGTGGTCGGCAGAGGGCAGTATCAACACCAGGGTGATTGTTAGAGAAGCCGATTCCCCAGGTCCCACAGAAACCTGGGGAGTCGGGATGTGCTCTCCGGGAAGCGCTCCTAGGTCACTGGGGTGTCTTTGTAGTTTGGAGACACTGAGTCAGTCTGAGGTTCAGGATGTCAGCTGAGCTCTTCCCTCTTCGAGAATAGGACTGACATGTCTATGCATTTGGAGAAGTGGATTCTACCTGTGGGTTCTACAGTCACACTTCTCGGATTCAAATCCAAGTTCTTTCTCTGACATTGCTTGCTCAACAAACGGGGCTTTCCAGCCCTCAGAAAGTGGTTTGGGTAGCTGTACAGTAAATGGCCGCACACACAAGTCATTTGGATGCAGGGGAGCCCTTTTCTGAGTCATTGTGTCTTTGTTTCTGCTGTCCTTTACTTTGCTGGCTTCAGGACTCCAACAAACACAGGTGAGATCATCCCTGCTGTATTCAGTGAGCTTTCTGGGGTCTGACCCCATATATTGGTGTCTGCTGTGTGTTCACAACGGAGAAACAGCTCACTAGTGTGAGCAAGGATTTCACTTCCTAACCATTTTATTGACTTCAGGACACAAAACACACACACACACACACTCATAAACACGCACGCGCGTGTGCGCGCGCACACACACAAACATACTCATACACACACGCACATACACATACTCACACACTCATACACACACATGCACTCACACAAGCACACACACACACACACGCGCACACACACACATACACTCACATTCAAAGCAACAGGGACAAAGCATACCTGTGTTCCTGGCCTAAAACATCAATAAGTTGTTTCAACCAAATATTAAAAAGGACTCTTATACTTTGAGATGTGGCATTGACACCCGCAAAGAATTCTCCAGTATTTTCCCCTTTAATAGGTACAAGGACCAGAAATTGGAAAATGAGTAGAATTCTCCAAAGTGTATAAAATCCAGGGTCTCTACCTCCGTGTGCATTGGCATCGTTCACTTCAGTTGGATTTACAGTTGAGTGGTTTCCCGCAGAGTCCTGGGGCCTGAGAAGATGAGAGAGGAGTCTGAGTCCCGCCCTTGGAACTTCCTGTGGCAACTGCCAGGTCA
Source organism: Arvicola amphibius (assembly GCF_903992535.2). NCBI lineage: Eukaryota > Metazoa > Chordata > Mammalia > Rodentia > Cricetidae > Arvicola > Arvicola amphibius. The sequence goes on from NC_052053.1 coordinate 7,662,612, forward strand.
TTCTCATCATCAAGTTGTAGACCAGGAAACCCCTCCCTCTTTCCAAGCATGCACTTTTCTTTTTTTTTAATTTTCTCTTCTCATCCAATCAGCAAATACTTGTGAGCACCTCCTAGATATAAGCACTGTAGAAGGATAAGCAAGGCCTCAGAGCAGTGGTTCTCAGCGTTCCTAATGCTGAGACCCTTTAATATACTTCCTCGTGTTGTGGGGACCCCCAAATATAAAGTTATGTTTGTCACTATTTCATGACTACAATTTTGCTGTTATGAATTATAATGTAAATACTTTGTTTTCCAGTGATCTTGGGTGACTCCTGTGAAAGGGTCTTTGACCCAAGGGGATCACAACCCACAGATTGAGAACCACTGCTCTAGAAGGGATTTCTAAAACGTGAATGAGGACACAGACAAAGAACAGCCAAACAAAGATTATTTCAAAGTTCCAGAAAAAGACAGTTGATAATGTAGTTTAAGTGAGGAAAGTGGTTAGCTTAGAGTCAGCCAATAGTCAAAGACTCTTGGGCTAGCTAAGAATGTTATGACATTTCTTCCAAGCCTTATAGGGAGAAGAAACAACAAAAACCTCTAATTAGAGAATATCTAAGAAAAAACCCCAAGGCAAGATGGAGTTCAGTGCATTTGTGAATCCAGAAGAATTAGGACGCCTGTTGGGAGCTGGTGGGGTGGAGCAGGACCTAAGAACACACACTGATCAGCAGCAAGGCAGTGGCTGCCCGAGGTGTGGGCACCTGGAGATGCGAGCCCAGAGGCCTTGTGATACACTATGACCTCTCTTGTTTGTACTGCCTAGAGTAAGCTAATTGCTGTTGTGAAAGGAACCCGCCTCTAGCTGGTTGGCTGGAGGTTTCGCAGATGCTCAGACTCACACCTCTTCACTGAGTACAGAAACAGGCTGAGTCTGTCCCTTTGTGTTGGACACCCCACCGTGAGTTATTTTCGGATGCTCACTCATGGTGGCTCTCGAAGAAAACATTACAATGTACAATTCAAGCCCACTCACGGAAAGTCTCAGATATTAAAATTTTTAGACCTAGCAGCAACTGTTATAATTACCTTCTGTTGTAAATCTTTTTTCTCAACGCGCTGTCATTCTCCATAATGAGTTCCATAATTTCCCCCTAGAATACGACCCATTTTGGCTGAAGTGCTGAGACTAAGCGCTAGCAGTTGATCACTGTCTGTAATTTGCATTGCTCTTTATCCGAGAAAATATTCCTTCTTATTAGCCAGATTGAGACCTATTATGAATGTCAATGTAACTTAATTAAAGCATAATATTGATCATAATGCCACTCTCCAGACTCAAATGCCCTCCCCAGTGATGCTTTCTTACCTAAACCTTCACTGATGAAGTACGAAAATAAATCAGATGAAGGCATTTTTGATGAGTTGGGGAGATTTAACCAAAGTCTTTCTTAATGAAAAAATAATAGATAGTAGGAGAAGACTTGTTTCTGCTAAATTAGACACACGAAAGGGCTTCAATAAAATAAGAAAGGTGTTTGCTACCTTTCTGTCTGGCTGTCAGGCAGTATTTATTAAACTCCTAAGTACTCAATTCACTGTGTGCTACAAATGTTAGCCCACACAATGAGTTCATACTCTGTAAATTTCCCCAAACTCTGTTTATTATTGTTTAAAGTGAACATAGCATTAGACAAAGTTTCTGGCTTTGTATTTATGTTTCTAATGATGCAGAGGAAACCGAAGTGACTTCTATAGTCATGATCACAATTTTTTCAGAAAAAAAAAAAGCACCCATTTCTTTGGAAAAAATTTGAATAGATTTATGGTTAGGCAGGAAAAGGTTCTAAACTGGGTTGGTGTTTGGCAGTGGGGGCTGAGTGTCGGGACAGTGGAGTGTCGAAGCTCTTCCCATTTAAGGCTCTCTTCTGTGTGTAAAGAGGATGCTGCAGTTTATTTGGAGAGTCTTGGTTGGAGTACTGTGTAGTTGTTCCAGAAATGACTGAGTTGTCATCGTCTTGGAGTTAAACAGAGGAAGAAAGAGATGACTCCGATTTGAAAGAAAAGGTGGCAACAGACAAAACAAGGAGTCCCTTCTGGGGATTCCCAGAGACTTAGATCCATGCTGTTTTTGCCACAGTCTCCTGGAATGAGAACCTAAAGGAAAGGTCCCCTGGACTAGGAGAAGTATGTGGACACTCAGCTTGCACGGAAATGCTTGTGGGTACCAACAGCAAAGAGCAGCCCACACTGGGTTAAATAGTAGCTGGGGATATCTCAAAATGTTAAGATTCTGCGTGAGTAGGCAAGGAGGGTCTCTCAAGCCAAAAATCCTTAGGAAGCAGTCCTTTGAGTCTGTTTCCTATGAGACAATAAGATGGAGTCACAAGATGGCTGCAGTTTCTCTAAGGCCACTTGCTTCAAACTCACATCCTAAGGAGAGAAGCAGACCCAATCCCAGCCGGTGTCCAAGGACAGTCCCAATGATGGTTACCATTGATGGTTTCTACTGAGCAGACTGACCTGCAGGGCTCAGTCTGGGTTCGCTGGGGCTGGATATGAAGTGGGGGGGTAGGACTGTGAGGAAATCGTGAGGATGGCCGAAGATCATGTTGAAGACCTTTATAAAACCTCTCTACATCTCAGAATTTAGACATCAGGAACAGTTTAAGGTCTATAAAAAAACATTCCTTAACTGCTCAAGAGAACTCAATTTTAATTCTCTTCCCATAGCTGTTATATAATGAAATTATTTTCAACTTAACCGTATCATTTTTCTCCCAGAGTTAGCCAGACCCATTTCATCTATATTGATAGTATTGTGTTGTTGTTTCTTAGAGATGAGACTTCCACGATGTAGCTGAGCCTAGTCCAGGATGTAGATGCCTTCTGCCCAGGCCTAAGACAGTAGCTTTAAATGAAGCTCATCATACTCATGACTGAGAATTATTGATTTGTCTGCACTTTGAAAGTTTTGGAGACACAATGGATTCATGAATTCTCATCAACATAGAAGCCGGATACTGGAAGAATCTGGAAGTCTTAAAGTAACAGGGGTCTGGGCCTTAGCTGTTCCATCTCCATCAGAATCTAAGGCCAGCTGCCCAAATACAATGCCAGCCTTGCAGCAGGGAGCCCAGCTGTGAAACTCCAAAGTGTTTTCCCAGCCTCCTCCTGGGCATCCTTGCATCCTTGCACCGTTTCTGCCGGGCTCTCCCAATAAATACCAAAAGCCTGAGTAGCAGGAACTCCTGCCAGCAGCTCACAGTTGGAAGGATGCTTTAGCCAGCAATGTTTCCCAGATGTGCGGACTCAGTGTGCTGGGACATCTGCTGGGAGCGGGGTAGATGTTTATTCTGCTCACTGAAGAGGGTGCGTGGCAGACGCCCTTCTGGATACTAATGAAGGAATTCTGTTGAATTTGTTTAACATGGTGCTAACCTGGTGAAGAAAATAGTAGGGAGTCTTAGCAGGAAACCTCGGATTTGGCCCCAAATCTCCTTTCCTTTTAGGTCAGTATGCAGAAGAGTTAAGAAGCCGCTATAGCTTTCAGAACCTGGAGTGCTAGTCTAGGAAGACCTGCGAGTCCTTTTCTTTTTGATTCCCTTTTGACTTGTGCTGAAATTTCCCTGCTCTCCCGAACTACACCTGGTAGAACTTTCTTTATTGTCAAATTAGCAAGGCCTTTAAAGACTAAAACACAGGTATTTGCATTTAAAGTGTGTTAACTGCCTTGATTATGGACGGAGCCTGGAAAACAGGAGAAAAGTCAGGTGGAAAATGCATTATTTATGTGGGTTTGTTTTTAATTGATTGATTTGAATAATTTCCAGCACGCTGGTGCAGACTGACAGCGAATGCTATTTGGTAGCTGCTGTAGCAAGCTGGCTTTTCTAAAGGAGGGCAGCTTTTCATCTGGGAATGTTGACCTTGGGCAGGAGAATAGATTACGCTGTAAACCCGCCTCTGCTGTTACAACGATTCTCTACTTTAAAAAAAGAAAAGAAAAACAAAATACCTTGCAGGAGTTGAAACCCCTACCCCTGTTCCTTCCTACTTAAAATTCATGCCCAGGAGCCCCCTCCCGAAACGTAAATATTATTCAGGAAAGCCGTGTGTTTAGCCCACTCACATCTGGTTTACATAGAATGTCTCCTTGAGCTTAATTCTTTGTCCTACACTTTCCGGTTGGAGGCGGTACCTAAGATTTCTTTATCTGCATCATCTTAATTCTTTATATTGGGGTTAATTCTCAGTCCGATTGACTCGATAAAATTGTAGCACACTGGCTCATCTATGTAACTAATCCCCAAAGTATGTGACACAAAACACCATGATGTATGGATGGTGCTGCGAATGTAATTATAACCTCTGGTAATTGTCATGCATCTCAGTGTTCCTGAGCTCAGGGCTGAACCCTCTTCTCGCTCTCCCGATTCACCATTTCCTAACAGAAAGGAATGTTACCCAGTTGCTAGGAAACTCGGCAGTATTGTCTGTGCCCTCTACGTTTGGCATTCTTCTGGCTTCCTCCTTGCGGTCTAATTCTAATTGTTTTCCTTCTGAAAGCTGTCTCTCCATTCGTGGCTGCCATTGTCATCCGATAACTGTCAGTGTTATTGTCGCTATTGAATTCGGGGATGAGAAGCTACAATTTGCTCATCCTTCAGCAGAATAGAAAATTGATGTGTCCTTATGAGGCATCTGCATGCTGTCAGAGAATCCATTTTCCCCTCAGAGGTCACATCTCCAAAGAAAGTCTTCAGTACCCCTTCCGCCTCCAACAGCCCTCATCCCTCTGACTCCTGCTATGAATCCCTTTCCTTGAAGATACAGGCTTGGTCTGAATTATAGTTATGTTTTGTGTGTGATGATAAAATTTGACAGTAAAGTGATGAAATTCACTCGGTCTGTGAAAAACGAAACAATGACCACAACAAACAACACAAAACAACCAAAATCACGTTTAAGTGTGCACCCATTGTGTGCTGGGCATTGATTAGCAATTTACATATGTTATCTTGTTTATTCTGCCTGAATTCTATGAGGTGAATAAGGAAGCAGAGAGGCCTCTCAGAGCCAAGACTTGGAAAAATGTGGTTAAGTGGATGACAGAACCCAAATTTCTTCATTTAAGATATTATTGAGTATGAGAAGTGGCAACACCTTAAATAGCAACTACACAATAGATTGAATTCAGAAATACCAAAATAAGGGAAAGCATTCAACCTTAAGCCCAAAACTGAGTCTTTAGCTTATCCATTCAGATTGTTTTCTAACTGCTATTCCAGAGATGTGCTGTGGGATAATGCTCCTGTGCACTGTAAAGATTTGTCACTCAAATTAGTTTAATAAAATGCTGATTGGCCCAGTAGCCATTTAGGAAGTATAGATGGGGCCACCAGACTAGAAGAATTCTGGGAAGAGGAAAGGCAGAGAGTCAGTTACCAAGCAGATGCAGAGGAAGAAAGATGAGAAGGCTGCCTTGAGAAAAGGTACCAAGTTATGGGACTGAATATAAGCAAGAATTATGGGTTAATTTATGTTGTAAGAGTTAGTTAATAATAATCCTGAGCTAATAGGCCAAACAGTTTATAATTAATATAAGCCTCTTTGTGTTTTGGGGGACTGAATGGGACCGGATGGGACAGAAACTTGTATCTACAATCGCATCCAACATGGGGCTCAAACCCACAACTCTGAGATTAAGAGTCTCATGCTCTACCAACTGAGGTAGCTGGGCTGCTAGACTCATGTCTTTAGTGACCCCAGAGAAGTGATGGAGCTAAACTCATGTCTTTATATTCTGTTGTTTGCCCACATACATTTCAACCTCCATCTTCCCATTGGCATTTAACAGGGCTCTATCCAGTATGGACACAGATAGTGCATATTTTGTTTAACCCAGAGTCAGAGGCTGTTTCTGTCACCTTCCAGAAAAATTGTCCTGAGCAAAATTCATTTATCCTACTAACTTCATTTATCTGGTTATATTTGCCTTATCTTATCATACTTTTTATTGCACACATTTGTGAAATGCCCAAGTCCCTTACCCTAGTACCCTGTGATTTCCTGAGTGGCAAATTCTGTCATTGTTCTTTCTGACAGTTTTATGTACCTTGTAAATCCTGACCTGGGCATTAAGTGCATGCTTAATTTAGTTTTCAAATGGTCAGCTACAGTCGTAGCCTTATGGGAACCAATGACTTCATGGTGAAGACATAACCTCAACTCTTCCTCCACAAAGAGCCATTTTGTGGTTGAATTTGCACCTGACCTTCATGCTTTTCTTCAGGAGCCCAAGAGTCTTCTTTTTTGCAAGACTGTATAACTCCTCAAAAACTGGATTTGTACCTGCCATTCATTTAAAGAGGAGACATGAATGGATGGCAGGGATTTGGGGCATGGAGTTAGTTTGACTGGGCTCAAAGATGGACTGATAGAACAAACTCTGTGCTGCCAATGACTAGAAACTGTATTTCAACAAGGACGGTATCGCCTGAACTTGTAGGATCTTGAAAAATAGCCACTCGAGAAGCATTAATTCATCCCACAGTAAGTCAAGGGATGTTCGCTGCCTAAACATTTTGACACAAAGAGTTAGGACACAGAGTAAGTTTAGCGTAATTTTTCTTCACAAGTGCTTAGCTGTAAACTATATGAAAGAAGAGAGAAAAGATGAGGATCGAAGATGAGCATCTCATTTAACTGGGTTGTTAATCATTTAATTCCCTCTGCTCTTTCTTTCCTGTTATACTTCCCCTTGGAATTGCTTTATAAAGGGAACAAAATTGGAGAGAGACCTTGACTGAGAACTTACAAGAAAAGGTCCATCTGGAATCAACTCCAAAACCGAAAGTTGGAAAAGGGCAAGGAATATTCTCCATCTAAAATCTAGATTTATATTGGTTTTTGTTCAAGGCTTTGAACTTTGAACTTGGTGGAATGAATCGAGGTTTAGTTGACATATTTCTAGATGAAACGGACTGGCATGCTCCTGTTTTTGTTGATTTGCTGTCACTTATTTGGTGAGTAGCCTCTTACTTCATCCCTTTCCAGCTATCAGATTCGCAGGTGCCCAGTGGTGGCAGGTGAGAGGACCTGCTCCCTTTCTGGAACAGGTTCTGCCCTGCTCCACTAACACTTCACACCTTTTTATGAGCCCTGTGTGACCAGATCTCCTATCTCCTGGATGTGTTTAAACCTTACTTTCCAGACTTCTGTGTGGCCTCTCAGGAACACTGCTAGACTCAGGTTGACTCAGACCCTGTATGAGTGCCATTTCCCACTGGACACCAACGCAAGCTCCCCCATCAATCATTCCTGTCCGTTTCTTTACACTTGGACTGCATCTCAGTACCATATACCAGACATCCACAGCCAGTGCAGCCTCAGTTAGCATAAAACCTTTTGCCAATGTATACTGGAGATTAAGCTAGCTATATTACTAACCAAATTTTTCCAGGATTTCTTCTCTCCATGATGGGATGTTCCCATTAGCATATTTTTCTCTTGAATTATAAAATGATATTCATTCACTGTGGCTAGGAGGATTATTTCATGAAGGAAAAAACCCTCCCAGTAGGAATTCTAGTCTTGGGCTTATTTTTTTCCTCAACTGATAGAAATGGACAAAAATTTAATCTAAGAACTTTATAAATCAAAATGTGAAATCAGAAATCACAAGCAAAGCATGCAGACTTCGGTTCTTATTAACTCTTGTATGCACCTGCTTCTCGCATCTTGAGCTTTTTTTTTCAATCAATGAAACCAGAAGTGCAGTATTTGTTGTCTTTGATATCCAGAATATGCGCTTCTTTCCCCATGTTGCTTAAAATAGATGCTGCCTGTCATAAGTGATCAGCTCCTAGAAGCAAAATATAAATTGTGGGCTCTTATAATAGCACAGAATGATTCCTCTGATATTGTTTCTTTAATGTGGTCATTTGCCTCAGGTTAGAAAGTATAAACTTCTGGCAGCAACGTGAAGCACAGTTTCTATGCACAAAGATTCCTGGGTGAGGAACAAGACAGTTCTAACTTTAAGATGCCATCCCTCTCTCACTGGTTCCAAACCCTAGATAACGAACTACAGATAGCTAAGAAATTCTGACATCCTTTTGCAGGTATGACCCACACTTCCAGCAGGAATATCAAGGTGATCAATTTGTGCTGGATCTTATTTGTGCTTTATTACACTGTTAGCTTGATGTAGTTTTAAGAGAGATTACCGCTTGGTGACAGGATAGGCAAGACACTAGCTTGCTACTGCAGCTGACTGAGATTTGCCTAGAGAAATAGTTTTCAAGCACTGCCATGAAATTAATTAGTGGACACACAGTAAGAATTGGTCACTGTCAAGGGACTTCGTTGGGTCCTGCATTTCCTATCTCTGGTAACCCAACAAGGTCCTTTAACTTTGCCTAAGCTAATCAAATGAGATCTTTGGTAAAAATGACAAAAAATTGGCATAGAGGACATTCTCTCTCTCTCTCTCTCGCTCTCTCTCTCTCTCTCTCTCTCTCTCTCTCTCTCTGTGTGTGTGTGTGTGTGTGTGTGTGTGTTACTTTTTAAATTTTTTTGTTGAGACAGGATTTCTCTGTGAAACTCACTCTGTAGACCAGGCTGGCCTTGAACTCACAGAGACCCACCTGCCTCTGCCTCCCAAGTGCTGGGATTAAGGGTGTGCATCCAAAAGAAAGTTAGAGATAGCATCTGGGAAGCTGAAGACTTTCTACTAGGTCGTTTCTGTTTCCATTAGAAGTTGAAGAAAAATTCATTTAATGAATAAAAGGATGACGTATAAAACTTATTGGCAACCAAACCGGACTCTCTGAAAGTGGCTGACGGCGGAGGCTGACCGAGAAGCCAAGGACAATGGCGATGGGCTTGTTCTCTACGACAAGGACGGGTTCACTGTGAGCCTTGTCAGTTTGGTTGCTCACCTTCCTGGACCTGGGGGGAGTTGGGAGGACCTTGGACTTAACATAGTGTAGGGAACCCTGATGGCTCTTTGGCCTGGAGAGGGAGGGAGTGAAGGTATGGGTAGAGGGGAGGGGAGGGAAGGGGGAAGAGGAGGGGAGGAGATGGAAATTTTTAATTAAAAAAAAACTTATTGGAACAAGTGGTGCAACTAAAAAAAAGCAAAAAGAAATTTTCCAGGATGTTGTGGAACATTGTCCCTTGTCTATGCCACAGACATTGAACAGTCAGCTGCTGTGGCTGAGGAGACTTTATCTCATGGATAGGGGTTGGGAGTTCAAGGACCCTGCCCTCCTCAAGGACTCAAATACAGTTAGCAGTCACTGGGGGAGGGGGCTCGTGAGAACCTCCCCCACATACTTATGCACTTAATATTGCTAAGGGTGAAGAGATAGAGCATGTGTGTCTCCTCAGTGGTTAACCATCCAGAAGTTGCCAGTGCTCCTGTAAGTCACCCCAGGTAAACCCATTTGCTCACAACTACACTAGCATGGAGTCCTTATTGTGTTTCTCTGGTCAGTGTCATGTCTGCAGTGAGTAGATGTTTGCTCATCTCCCAGGAAAATTTCTCACCGGAGAAGGCACTCGGAAACCAAATGAGGTTAGACTATATGTATTATAAGGGTACCATGCTGTATCACGATACAGGTTTCTGCAGATGCCTGTCTGGAAAGGAACATGGGAAGATTAGAATGAACTCATCTTTATGTGTGTTACAGTGTCTCCATAAAATTAATCAGAAACCCTGGGTGACCAAGTCGTACCTTGTAACTTTTCAAAACTATCAATAAAGCATTCAATATATTTTAAGGCATCAGCTGACATGAGGAACCTGTGCTATGTCACTGACTCTGCTGAGAACTAAGTAACTAGGGATTGTAGCTGGTTCATCTGTTCCCCAAATATCTGAATTCAGCCCATGTATTTGTAAGTTGAAAAGCCTGAGTAGAGATGCGTTCTCTTTGAGCGGGTAACAGAGGGTTGTTTCTAGGGACCTCTATTTTGTTTTTTACGTGTATGGCTGTTTTGCCTGCATGTGTGTCTGTGTGCCAGTTGTGAACAGAACCCACGGAGGCCAGAAAAGGATGTCAGATCGCCTAGGATTTGATATGGACAGCTGAGAGCTAGGTTGTGGGTGCTGGGAATCAAACCTGGGTCCTCTGGAAAAGCAGCCAGTGCTCTTAACTGCTGAGCCACCTCTCCAGCCATTCTTTTTAGATATCTTGACTCTGACATACTGACATCTGACCTAGTTTGAATCAATTGCTGTGAGAAACACCATGACTGATAGAAACTTGGGGCAGGGCAATGATGGCTCATGCCTTTAATCCCAGCACTTAGGAGGCAGAGGCAGTTCAAGGCCAGCCTGATCCTTAAAGAAAGTTCCAGGACAGCCAGAGCTACACAGAGAAACCCTGTCTCCAAAAGCAAAACCAAAAAGAAAGTGCGTGCGTGTGTGTGTGTGTGTGTGTGTGTGTGTGTGTGTGTGTGTGAGAGAGAGAGAGAGAGAGAGAGAGAGAGAGAGAGAGAGAGAGAGAGAGAGAGAGGAATAGAGAAGGTGAGGAAAGGTTTATTTATTTATTTCATCATAGCTCACAGTCCACCGTGAAGGGAAAGCATAGCAAGAACTCAAGGCAGAAACAAAGCAGAGGCTGCGGAGGAACACCGCTTACTGGCTCATTCCTCGGGGCTTGCTCATTTTGCTTTTTTTTTTATACAACGCAGGGTCCCCTGCCCAGGGGTGGTACTGTCCACAATGAGCTGGGCATACAGATCACCTTCTCTGAGACTCAATGAGCATTGCAACGAAAGGTTAAAAAGAATGTAAGAGCCAAAGGCAGAGCAGGAAAAGTGTGGAACACTGACTTCTGGTTGAGATATGGCTGTTCCGCTCTCAAGCCTCTAGGTACGGTGTCCCAGAAGGGACACTCGTTAATGGTTGATGAAGGAGGATAAACGATAATCTTGCCTGTTAACTTGGCTGCATCCAGAATCAACTAAAGTACAAGGTGCTGAGTATTTCTGTGAAGAACTTTTCTTTTTTTTTTTTTTGTTTTATTTATTTTTTTTTGTTTTGTTTTGTTTTTCGAGACAGGGTTTCCCTGTAGTTTCTAGAACCTGTCCTGGAGCTAGCTCTTGTAGACCAGGCTGGCCTCGAACTCAGAGATCCGTCTGCCTCTGCCTCCCGAGTGCTGGGATTAAAGGCGTGCGCCACCACCGCCCGGCAAGAACTTTTCTTGATCAGATTTTTTTAGCTTTCTTTCTATGTATTCTTTGTGTCTTTCACATCTCGCACCTCCGTTTCATTAATCTCCCGCTCCCTTTGGATCTGCCCTCTGCCCTTGCACCCTCCCCGCAAAATAAAATAATGTCCAAGAGAAAACAAAAATAGAAAATCTCGTCGTCGAAGCTGTAGTGAGTCGAGCAGTAAATCCTTCTATCCATACATCTTTACTTGCAAGTGTTCATTGCAAAGAATCATTGGTCTGGTTCACGGCCTCTGGTTTCTGCTATACTATCCATGCTAGGCCCTCTCTGGGACTCCTCTTGGATATCCTGTTGTTGTCCTGTGTCATGGAGATCCTGCAGCGTAGGGTCTGCAGGACTGGAACCTTCACGTGCTCCCGCAGATCAAAGGTGGGGTGGGCTAACTCATAACGCTGGTCTGGGCCTGGGTAGTTGCCACTCTCCCCATCCTCACCACCAGGGGGAGCTCTCCAGCGTTGCCCTGGCTAGTTCACCCCTGGCAGCAATGAGCAAGGGGCGGAGCCAGATCTGCTTTCAGACCCTCAGGGTCAGCTGCCTCTCCCATGCCTACACCATTAGGGCCGGCTCTACTGTGAAGCCTAGTCAAAGTGCAGACGCCACTCTCCTGAATGGGCTACCACTGGGGAGGGACAGGGGCAGCTCTCTCAGTCTTATGACCTCAAGGCCAGCTCTCCCACCTATCACAGGTGCGGGGGGGGGGTGCAGGGGCAGGCATCTCTCCTCTATCCACGCCACCACATGGCAGATGAGGGTCAGGGCTAGATCTCCCAAGACCATTAGCACCCCTGTCAATAGGGTCAGCTTCCCTGTGCTGCCCAAGCAAGGTGTAGGACCCACTTTCTTGAGTGCCGCAGCTGGTGAGGCAGAGGGTCAGCGCCCTCACCCACCACAGGTGGCAGTGGCAAGGGGGGAGGGCATCTTTCCCTAGCTCTCTCCACAGCATAGCAGACAAAGGGTTGATCAGATTATCTGAGGTAAGAAGACCCACCATAAATCTGGGCAGTTTTTCTGGTGGCAGACCATTTAAAAGGACATGGAAGAGGGAACTTTGCTTTTTGCCTGCTTGTCCTCATCCTTGCTGACAAGTGCATCTGTCCTGTTGCTGTAGCATTCTTTTGCTGGTATGAGAACCGACTTCTTTAGTAACTAACATAGACTGAAAACTAGAATCTCTCCAGGAACCTTCCTGGCCCTGAGTGCCAGCTTGGGACTACAGAGACGTCCAGCCTGGTGGGACTGAGCCACTAGCAGATTCCCAGTCTTTCCAGTTGAGACAGCCATTGTTGAACTGCCAAGACTGCATCTCTAAGCCAACCTAATAAATCTGCTTTTAATATACCAACTCATTGTATTGGGAGAGGCGTATTCTTTAGTAGTATGGACACTGGAGGGTACTCTATTGTAAACAAATGCTCACTGATGTGCCTGTAAACAACCCTGATGAAACTCATGGCTTAAAAAAAGAAGAAAGACATAAAAATAAAAGAGGGCTATCTGAGAAGAGGGAGGGAGGGGATTCGTGTGAGTGACAGGTGAATATGGTGCAAACACATATATGTCACGATGAAAGCCATTATTACCTGCAAGTACTGTATGTTAATAGAAAAGATTAAAGATTAAGATAAATCCATACCAAATGTATTTACAAATTTCGAGTATACATAGGATGTTAAAACTAGCACTAATGTATGATTTAAAAACTGAGAGCCTAGCCTTTCTAATGGGTATTATAGAAATATATGAAAACGTTTATTCAGAGAAACATTATCACATACATCAAATCCTATGTGTTTTGTAAAGAGTGTATGCTTCAAAGGGCTAAATCTTAGCCATAAAGAGAACTGACTATCAAAAAGTTTCTGGAACTTTACTCGGTAGAAGTGACTTCGTTCGGAAAGCTGGCTCCTGTTGAATAGTTGATGTGAGCCTGTCCAAAATCCCTCTGGAATGTCATTTTAAATAGAAGATGGGAAAATGTCGAATTCCAATTACAGGCACTAAACTTAGGAGGGCACTTTACATATTAAGGTAAAAAGTGGAAATTCAATACGAGAATTCTGGAGGGGAAAAAGTGTTCTTTCCAGCAGTGCTTCTTGCAGTGTTCTACAGTGTCTAGACAGCTGTAAGGTGGCCATAGGAAAACTCTGTTTAACATCAGTGGTTTAAGAGGTCATTTAAAATCCAAGCTAGGGAGCAACTCAAAGATGATAAATAAAATCTTCAACAGAATGCAGACTTCTCGATTGGTGTTAGGAAAGCCACTTCATTCGCCTGTGGTATTTTCCACATCTGTAAAATAGTTTGCCAGGAAGGACATTAATAAGGGTATGTCTTAGGCTTAGATAAAGTGCTTTGTGGGAAGCAATGGAAATCTGGAATTTTAAAACCGAATTTTCCCTTAGAAGGTAAACTAATATCTCACTTGAGACTGGGTCAGTTTTGTGTTGTCCTAACCTAGTTATAGCTAACTCAGAAATAAAGGGTCAGACCAATAGGGCAGACAGAAAATTCTCAACTAGAAATGGGACACTGGAGATTTATGAAGCTTCAGGTTTTTCCACAAGAATAATAAAAGACTTTAGGTATGTGGCAGAATTTGACTCCAAAACCACTGAGTCACACCCACTGGCTCTTCTGCCACGTAGGAACAAGTGGAATCCAGAGCAAACTCAGACTGTGCCTCCCCTCCTCACAGATGACTGGAGTTTGCACGTCCCAGCTCCAGTTAAGCTGTGCAGAGCAAGCACAGATGTTTATCCCCCAGTGAGGAAGAGCTTGCTTCACAGAGGGACCTTGCTATGGGAACGCAGAGTGTCAGGTGGCTGCGGGGGAATCTTGCTTCTAGAGGTAAAGCAAGATTTTCTGGGTAAAATCCTTACTCAGATTTTTTTTTTAAATTATGGCTGCTATGGGATTTTGGAAAGGTTGGATAAGAAGGCTGAATTAGGGCTTGGGGGATGCAGCTCGGTTATAGTATACATGAGGATCTGATCCATGTCATGAAGGAGGAGGGGGGAAAGGAAGGGAGGGAGGGGAAGAAGGAGGCAGGAAGCAAAGAAGCAAGGAAGGAAAGGAAAATGAGAAAGAAAGGCAGACTTATCAACTAGTGAAAAGATTTATTTATTTTTTTATCATTCTGGAATCTTCTATGAAAAGAAATGTCAATATACAAATAAACTGTTTCATGTACTCCAAATGGCTCCTGTGATGAGCAGAGGAAAGTTCTGGATGGTGAGCAGCAGAGGTCTTCCAGGGTCCGCTGAGCATTCTGAAGCATGAGCCAGATACACAGTCCTGTGGGCTTTGGTTTGCGCCTTTTCAACATGCACAGCAGAGAGTGGGTGGTGACATTTCACAGATATTTTTGTATCATTTTACAGCTTTCACTTTAAATGAGCGATAAATTTGAGAAAGTTGTGTGTAGCCCAAATTGTGAATTTTGGAATTGTCATGGAACTGGTTGAATAAAGGGAGAGCAAGAGCTGTTTCTTACCATGGGCTTCAACCGAGTCCCTGTGAATGTCTGTGGGTTTGATTAACACTGGGTCCATGTGCCTCATTACAGTCCTTATTTGTATAGCAATTTTACTTTTCATGCAAGGTAAAAATTGGTAATTATTTCTGTAATGCTTTAAATAAAATGCTGCAGGTTCCTGAGTGGTGGCAGTGGGCAGTGGACCATGAGACCACAGTGGGCCACGAAGGCAGCCAGTCCCAGGCAGGGAGCCCCTGAGTGGCCTGTGGGTAGGTGAAAGACTGAGATGGATAAGCACGCCAGGCAGAGTGAGGTTGGAGATTAATTTAGTGGGTTATGAGAGGGAAGGGGAGAGGGAGGGTAAAAGGGGACAAGGAAAGAAACGGAGAGAGGGAGAAAGGGAGAGAGAGAGAGAGAGAGAGAGAGAGAGAGAGAGAGAGAGAGAGAGAGAGAGAAGGGAGGGCAGGAGAGGAGCCACAGCAGCAACTACCTCTTTGGGAGAGAGACAGAAAGGGAGGAGCTCGAACTGCAGGCAGGAAGGAAGATCTGCCTACTTGGTCTGTGGATGGGGAGGGAGTGGGTAGGTCTTGTCTCTTAAAGGGACAGGGCAGACCATTACAACTTCTTTCAATTTTCCTTTGAGGGTGAGCTGCTTCCACCATTAATCTAATGTTATTTCTACACAATTAACTGAGCCAGCCACTGACTCAAATGAAACCTAAGCATTATGGCCAAGTCCTTCTGATGCAGGGTATTGGAACATGTAATTAGGTGTATTCAAAATTACCACGTTACCTAAGAAACTGGGTTTCTGGTATTGGTAACACTGTGATGTTCACTCTTTACCAGGAAAGTGTGTGGAAGTGTCATACAGAGCATGTTTAGAGTTTGTGTGAATCTACCATAGTACTGACCGGAAACCAGAGTACCAGAAATCAAATATGGCTACCCATAGTGTTCCTATGGTTTACAAACATAGCTTATATATTTTGACATGGTTGTAAACTTCAAAGGAGGAATAACATTTTGTGATGTTTTTAAAAAATTGTATAGAATTTAGAGTCCATAAAGAAAGTTTTAATAGGATAATCATACTGCTTCATCTATATGACCTATAGTTACTTTTCTGTTACAAAGACAGCAATGACTGTATGCCTCATGTTTAAAGTGTTTACAACCTGACTTTTTACAAAAAGGTTGCTGACCTCTTGTATTTAAGATATGAGGCTGTATGTGTCCCAGTGATAGAGCTGCTTTGTTTGATTTAAGTGAAATACCAAAATATAAAGTTACTGGATATTGAAATAATGTGTACATGCCATAAACATACAAGTTGTAATAGTCCAAATGGGAACTAGTTATATCAAATGGCAAGTCACATAAGTGATTTTTAAAGAAATGTATGTGTTTATTTTATTTAAAATATTTTTCATAAATTTTGATCATATCCTTTTCCTTTCCTCCACTTCTCCCTTAGCTTCCCTACCTCCATCCCCACCCGATTTCATAGTCTCTCTCCTCTCTAGCAATAACAACAACAAACCAACTGAGCAAACAAATAAGACAGTACAGAACAAAACAAAAAGTACACACACCACTACCAAACCAAAATAAAATATGTTGTCCACTTTGTGCTGGCCATCTCCTTCTGGACATGGGGCCTGCTGGGAGTGTGGTTGATATACCTGTGGACGTTCCACTGATGAAAACTCATCTCCCTTTTCCAGCAGTATCAATTGCAAAGGGACTTTGTGTTAACTTCTCCTTCTTGGTGCTGGGATTTTATCTGGTTTGAACCTGTGCAGGTCTTGTGTGTGCTGTCATAGTCTCTGTGAGTTCGTATGTATATGAATCCTGTTGTGTTTGGAAGACAGTTTCCTTGAAGTCATCTACCATCTCTGGTGCTTAAAATCTTTCTGCCCCCCTCTTCCACACAGATCACTAAACCTTGAGTGGAGAGTTTGATAAAGACATACCCATCCTATTTAGGCCTGACTGCTACAAAGTCTCTCCTCTCTTCACATTGCCCAGTGAATCTCTGTTGTTAATTCCCATCTACTGCAAGAGTAAGCTTCTCTGATGAGGACTGAGTGACAGGCTGATATATGGGTATAGCACTATGTTATTGAAAGTCATTTTATTGCTATGTTCCTTTAGGCTAATAATAGTGTTAGGTTTTTCCCTAGTCCTGTGACCTATCTAGTCTCAGGTTCTTGCAACTTCAGTAGTGTCAGTTAATGGATTCCATGTCATGGAGTGGGCCTTTAAATCCAATTTTAAAAAGTGGTTGGTTAGTCCCTTAACATTTATACCACTGTTGTACCAGTGTATCTACAGGTCAGTCAGTGCGGTGTTGTACATCACAGGGTGTGTAGCTGGGTGACATTGATGATTACTTTTCTCCTCTGGTAGCATACAAAGTTCTTCCCAGCATAATGAATGCTGATCAGTAGGGGTGAAACTTCTAGTTGGGCACTAGCTCAATTTCTTCATAGCCGATGATATAAGTGGTATTTTCAACACTGGATGTAATTTTACTATGTTAAAGTTAAAGTGCATGCATGTGTGTGTGTGTGTGTGTGTGTGTGTGTATGCTTTTATTTGGTTACAGCTTGGTGGTTTTTTTTGTGGTTTGTTTTCTTTCAGGGGGTATTTTTATTTTTTTCTAGTTTTGGAGCTTGTGTTAGTTTTGTTGTTTGTTTGTTTTTTTTTTTGAAAAATAACTTGAAGCTGAGTGGGTGGGGAGGGGGAGGGGATCAGGAAGGTCTTGGGGAGGGGAAGAATATGATCAAAATACATTGAAATTTAAATATTATTTTAACTAATGAAAGTATGGTAGAAAAGAAAGACACATATGCATATACACACATACTTGAGAGAAGAAGGGAACAAAAATAGGTGGGGAGGAGGGGGAGAGAGCATCGGTGGGGGTGCAAGCATGAGCAATGGTACGTGAGCATAAACCTGCTGTGACAGAACGTGGTGCATGGAGAGAATCTATTATAAAAAGTAAAATAGAGTAGGTTGTCTTATTCTATGGGTCCTTTATTGTTGGTGGAACCTGTCCACACATGTAGAGACCCACAGTTTGCATTGGGACTCTTCCTTCATGGTAGTTATCCCTCTTGTTCTTGGCATCAGGGGTTTCAATTGAACCCAGATCTCACTGATAGTACTGTTCTAGCTAGACAGCTTGCTCGGGGGCACAGGTATTATAAGAAGGCTACTATACCTCTAGGAACTCTGACCTCTAGTCCCCACGGTTGCATGGCCAGTGTTTTTCCCACTGAGAGGCCTTCCCAACCCTCTCTTGGCTTTTCTGTGTAGTTGGAATATGATGGTATAACAATAACTTTTGGCTAACCTCAAAGTTTCACCCTCGTGTGGTGATAAGGCCCTGATTTTGATCTACGTAAATGATTACACAATTGGAGACTCGGAGACTGACATAATCCGTGCCTGTTGCAGCTCGAAGTGGCTTCTTGACTGGTTTCAGTTCAGAGGAATCCAAGCAGAAGGATCTGGGAGTCAGACATAACACACGCACGCTTTGCCTTTGTCCCCCATCTCTGTTCATTCTGCTGCCTGAAGCCCTGGATGGTTTCTGGAGTCATCTCTGAGGCTGAGTCCCTACAGGGTTCAACGCTGAAGGATAATGTCTGTTTTGTTACTGCCCCAACCCTGATCTGCCAAATGTACCTAACGTTTAATGGAGAAATAAGCGTCTGTCCATTTTAACAGTTATTTAGAAGTTTTTTTTTTTCACACGTATTTGAACTTAATCTTAGGTATACAGGCTTGTGAATTTTGCTGCATTCAGACTTTTCAATTTACACAGTATCACCTTTCATCCCTAGATAATCCTTGTAGCCATAATTTATTTATTTATGTTTTTACAACCAGACCAGAGTTTCCCCTCCCTCCACTCCTCTCATTCCCTCTTCCTCACCCCTCCTCTACCCCAGCCACTCCTCCTTGATTTCTCTTCAGAAAAGGGCAGGCCTCAGCCGGGCAGTGGTGGTGCACGCCTTTAATCCCAGAACTCGGGAGGCAGAGGCAGGCGGATCTCTGAGTTCGAGGCCAGCCTGATCTACAAGAGCTAGTTCCAGGACAGGCTCTAGAAACTACAGGGAAACCCTGTCTCGAAAAACAAAAAAAAAAAAAAAAAAAAAAAAAAAAGAAAGAAAAGAAAAGGGCAGGCCTCCCATAGATTCAACCACCCATACATAGCATATCAGGCTGTAGTGAGACCAGGCACCTCTTCTCCCATAAGCCCAGAGGAGGCAACTCAGTAGGAGGAAAGGGTCCCAGAAGCAGGTAGCAGAGTCAGAGACAGCCCCTGCTCCCACTTACCAGGAGTCTTACAAGATGACCAAGCCACACTGTAACATATATTCAGAGGGCCTAGGTTAGTCCCATGCAGGCTCCCTGATTGTTGGTTCAGTCTCTTGAGTCCCTAAGAGCCCAGGTTAGTTGATTCTGTGGGTTCTCTGGTTTCTGCAATCCTTCCTGTTCCTGTTCCACAGGATTCCTCCGAGCTCCGCCTAGTGTTTGTCTGTGGGTCTCTGCATCTGTTTCCATCAGTCCTGGGTGAAGCCTCTCTGATGACGACTGGATGTAGCCATAATTTTTAATGGCTGTTTACAACTTCATCTCATAAGTATGCTACAATGTATATAAACAGTTTCTAATTATTTAATGCTTTACTTAATATTGATTCATTTATTTAGCTCTAAAAGCATTTTATATTTAATGTGCCTATCACTGTTTGAAAAAGTTTATCAAGATAATTAATTTTTTGTCTATTCACTTATGGTGATTCAATAAGCTTTGTATCCCTTTCTAGTACTGACTTTAAAATTCTTATTTAAAATTCTTATAGAGTTGATTTATGTGTTGCCTACTGTATTCAATTAACTTACCTATTATTATGCCAGTACTCAATTTTTCTTATGATATCTATGAAATGACCTGAGAACAAATACATTAAAATATTTATAACTCCTACTGTTAAACTCAGACCAGTCCGCTTACCCATGTATTCTTATAAGTGCAGATTCCTTTCTAGAGTTGGGTCTGTCTTTCAAAAGCAATGCCCGAAACAATGATGCGTTGCTTTCTCTCTAAATGGTATTTATGTCAAAGCCCCATCAAACGCATTGTTTCATTTGCGTCCTGAATTGTACTATTATGACATCATTCAGAATAGCCACATTCAGCTTCTTAGTCTCCCCAAATGGAAAACCAGAGGGTTTAAGAGGGGAAAAATCTAGACTTTGCTTCACTGAGACCGTGCTGCAGTGCTCTCAAGGAGACAGCTGTCAACTCTGTTGGCTCCAGCCCCAGTGCTGGCTTGCGATTATGGACAGGGTTCTGCATTCAGGTCAAAGCTGTTAGCCTCATGCTAACTGTGCTTGCAGCTGTCTGCAGTCACGCTGAGCATGGTCCAGCACCACCTTCTACCAGAGCGCAGCTCTGGGCCTCTTTCAAAAGCAAATCCCTGTGAAGTAGGACAAGTAATTGAAGCTTTGTAATCGTCCAAGCTCAATGGGATGTGCTTGGGAGAGAGGCGACCAATGCTTGGAGGACTCATAAATCATGAGAGAGAGAATTGACAGAGGTTTAGCTTTGCTTTCTGACAGCATAGCAATCTACCACCCTCACAGTTCAACAGGCTCCTCGGAAGAGAAGCTCTTCTGTCCTTCAAGGGATTTTCCACCAGTGAGGTATGATTCAAGTGTGATTGGACAAAACACGCAAGCAGTTTCTAAGCTAATGTATATTTTTAGGGAAGCTTTAGGTGCCAACTAGACCAGCTGGAAGTTTTCCGTATCTAAGTCACAAACAAATGTGCTGTGCAGTGTTAGCAAGAGGATCTGAGATGCAAGTCTTCTAAGGTGAGGTATACAGATAGTCTTTATAAATTCCATACAGGGTAACTTTTGCATCAATGTAAGACAGAAAGGGGAATTAAGGAGAGAAAATGATGGAATTGGAAAGAAGCCATCAAGGGTGTTTGCAAAACCTGGAACAGCCCAAATCAAGCTGCTCGGACAAGGAATTTCCCGGAGAAAACAGTTAAACCACACAGCAGAAAGGTCAGTGGAGATGACTTTCCCAGTCTGGTGCCGTCAGAACAGGTGGCCACAAACACAGACACATGGGCTGGGAAACATGCTGCCCGTGCTCCCCGGCTGGGGAAATGCCGGTAAGTACATTTCTACACCGTGGGGCTCCTCCGAGCCTTCAGCAGAGCAGATAGATTGCTTCTCTCCAAGAAAGGGTCTATAATGCAGCAGTTTCTCAAGCATATTTAGCTCCTCGTGGGGGAGCCTGTCTCCATCTCCTGGAATATCTGTTCAGAGGAGAGCTCAGAAGACACGCGTAGCTATTCAGACATCGAGGGTGGGGTAGAAGGCATACCGGGAGGGTGAGCAAATGCTTTCTGCTCTCGTGTACTTCAGGCAAGAAGCTTAGGTCTGGACTGCGGCGCCTCCAGGAGATATTAACTGCCTGTGAGAAATTGCAAAAGCGTTTTAACATCCAAAGAGAAAAAATTCATCTGGAAACAGGAGAAAGAACTGAGAATTCCATTATAAAGCTGTTAATTCATTCTGTTTGAAAAATCATAGCATTTTAAACCTGAGAAGGATCTTAGAAGAGTCACACTTTAGCCAGCTCCGGACTTTACAGATGAGGAAATTGAGTGGTCTGTCCAAGGTCATCCAATTAGTGAGAAATCTCACGCGAGACAAGACCTAGCTGTGACAACAGCCCTATCCTGTTCTCCTCATAACCCCCGCACACAGGACAGCTGGTGTTTTTAAAAGCACATAAAAGGAAAGCACGAAGGGTCTTCCTCCATTTTACCCCTCTGCCTCACACTCCTCTCATGGATAGCAGTTTTATGTGGCCCTTTATTTTGTGAATAAATCTGTACTACATAAATTTTGTTCAATGCTCTGTTATTTCCCTCTCAATTTATTAAGTTCTCGGTCAGCACTGACTGTGTGCTGGCATTGTGAGTCTGTTTTCAAAGTGCTCAGTGTGGTGAGGAAGGGGTAGAGTCTGTGACAGGCGCCATAACTCGATAAGGAACTCGGGAGGGCCGCAGCTTGAATTGTGAGAAACGGAGGTGGGGAAAGGGTGAAGGACTGTTTCCTAGAAGGAATAAAACCTTATATAGGAGAATTTTAAAAAAGAAATTTATTTCTATTTATGCATACGGGTCACTGTGAGTGTATACCACTTGTGTGCCCCCTAAGAGTGAAGGAAGGAATCAGAATTACAGGTGATTATTAGTGCCTGTGGGTGCTGAGAATCAAACTCACGTCCTCTGGAAGAGCAGGAGAGTGCTCTTATCCACTGAGCCACCTCTCTGGACCCACAGATAAAATCTTCAGCTAAAGGAGGAGAGCAGACAAACAACAGTATGTGGTTGTGAGAGCACCAAGCAAAAGCACGAAGCAACAATGAGTGGTAGAAGCAAGGCAGGGAAGCGGGTTTGGAGACATAGCCACCAGCTTTAGCAAATCTTGGTGAAGGAATGGGTCCTGCACATTTAAAAACAGATCATCCAGGGAGTTATATGGTGACAGGGTTAGAACGAAAGAAGAGAGGCGGCTATGGAGATAGTCCGAGGAGAATATGAGGAGAACCTGAAATACAATGCGGGGCATGAGAAAGGTCCAGAAGGCCAAGCACTCACAAGGAACAAGAAGAGAAACAAGGTGCCTCTTCCTAGAAGGCAGATGGCCAGCCCATCACAGGCGATGGAAGTGGGGATGGAGACTGGACTGGTTGGGGACATATTGTGAGCGTGATTTTATAGGAATTTCTCTAAGACTAGGAGGTAGGAGCATGGACAAGGTGAAGAACCGATGATGACTTCAGATTCCAGAGTACGTGATGGCATCCTACTCTGAGCTATAGAGACACAGAAGGCACAAACAAGAGTAGCAGGAAAAACATCTCAGATTTTTAAGTGTGACAGTCGAGAGATTCGCAAGTTGACCAATGGAGACACAAGTGTCGAGAGCAGAGAGGCAGGGAGGAAAATAGTCTTATGGAAAGCCTCAACATATAGCGCAGCTAGTATATTTAAGGCATGGAACATACAGGTTTTCCTCTTTTTAAAAAATACACAGAAATGAGAGAGGGGGGAGGCTTAAAATACATGCTGCTGAGGGCAGGAAAGGAAGACAGTCAACAAGGAGAGCCAAGGATGGTCCAAGATATGGACTTAAAATGAAAGCTGAAAGGTCTGGCAAGTTGGAGATGAGAAAGGAATTAGGAATTAAAGAAAATGGGGGTTATAAAACACAGAAGACAGAAGTAGTATTAACAACATTGGGGGGAAGACTAGAGGTGGTGGAGTCACAGTAAACTAGGCAAGAAGGGCAGGATGTCGGGAACTTCTCCTCCTAAAAAAACCCATCTTAACTGGTACATCATCCCATCCACAGTCCCCTGGATGGCACAGTTTCTGTTGAGTGGTCCAGCATGTAAATCGGTTGATCTCAGAGTTCTTGAATAGTGAGGCTTGGTTTTTTGTTTTTTGTTTTTTTTTTTCCGTTTTCATGGGGTCTGAACATTGCACTCTTCTCCAGAACCCCCCGCTCCATGGAAAGTCTTCTTCTGCTTGATCAATCTACCGGTGACACTTTCCACTCTGCTTTCGCCTTGACTCATTTGGGTTTTCACTCCCAACATTTCCGTTTGTTTCTTTCACGGTCTCAGTCCTCTGCCCTGATGTCACTCGAGTCGCCCACTCGCTGTTCTGTGTCGCTGACTTCCTTACGTGCTTCCTGAAGTCGTTTCCGCACCTCGTTCACTGACTTCCTTACGTGCTTCCTGAAGTGGTTTCCGCGCCTCGTTCACTGACTTCCTTACGTGCTTCCTGAAGTCGTTTCCGCACCTCGTTCACTGACTTCCTTACGTGCTTCCTGAAGTGGTTTCCGCACCTCGTTCACTGACTTCCTTACGTGCTTCCTGAAGTCGTTTCCGCACCTCGTTCACTGACTTCCTTACCTGCTTCCTGAAGTCGTTTCCGCACCTCGTTCACTGACTTGTGGGCCGTTGTTGACTGCTTTCAGCGGTGGCATTTGAGCTCTGTCATTTGAACCAGTAGTTTCTATGATTTCTAGTCGTTTCTGCTATTCGGGGGTCTTTGGATTCAGTGCTTGAGAGCCATGAGCTCTTGGCTGCATCCTGTTGTGTGTTTCTGGTAGTTCTGTGCGATGAGCAGCACACCTGTGGTGTAGCTATCTGTTCGGGTTTTAATTGGCGATCGTCGTAATGAACAGCAAACTCTCGGGGGCTCTGTCCCCAGTGCCGCTCCAGAAAGAGAAAAACAACCACAGTAATGACAAATAGAACAAGATATAAAACCGGACAAAATAAAGACAATGAATATACTCCTAATTCCTACAGAACAACAAGAGAAAACCATTTAGAGTGTAATGATGGCCATTCTCATTCGTCAACCTGACGACAGCTGAAGTGAACTAACATCCAAGCTGCTGGGCACACCTGCGAGGGATTTTTTTTTTTTTTTTACTTAATTAAATCACTTGAAGTGGGAAGACCTACTTTTAATCTGGCTCTTTTGAGGTGGGAAGATCCTTTAATCTAGGCCACACCTGCAGCTGACAGTCTACATAAAGGACATGGAAGAAGGAAGCTTGCTGTCTTTGCTTATTCTTACTCTTGCGGGCAGGTCCCTTCCTTTCCTGGCATTAGAGTCTACTTCTTCAGGATTCTGGTGTAGACTGGAGATCAGCGGAGACATGTAGTCTCATAGACTGGATAGCTACTGCAGTCTTAGACTCTCATTATTAGACAGTCATTGTTTGGGGGGCAGCATCACAGCCTGTAGGCCACTCTAATAAATCCCATATATAGGGTGTGTGTATATATATGTGTGTGTGTGTGTGTGTGTGTGTGTGTGTATCTTCATCCTATAAATTCTATTCTAGAGAAGCATGACTAATATATGTGTGCTTTGAAGTGAAAATTTTAGTTCAAAAAATAATAAATGAATAATAAAGAGAACATGGAAAAGAGAAATGAGGTTAAACAAAAGGAAGAAAAGAGAAGAAGAAATGGAAAAGAATGTTATGAGGCAGGAAAGACATGAAAAAATCCGATTTTCCTATAGAGAAAAATGCATAAAATTATTAAATAGATAATTAGTTAAATAAATATAAGACACAGAATTTAAAAATCAAAATCATTTTATAAGAATAAAGTTGATATCTTTAAGACTTGCTCCTGTTATGTTGCTGTCATTTCAGGGGACAGCCCCACAGCCAGGAGTTCATGTGCAATGCAAATAAGAATCTGTGGGTTATTTAAAAGAGAGAGAGAGAGAGAGAGAAATAAACACAAAGTCGGGGGTGGGGTCAAGATGTGGGAGGAGCTAGGGAAGGAGTCTGGCTGAATATAATCAATGCACATTGTACGAAATTTTCAAAGATTTAATAAATTATTATAAAATGAAATAGCAATTTCAGAAATACTATTATATGAAGTAGAAAAGGGAGGCATACAGGGGGGAAAACAAAAGCAAATAAGGAAAATCAAATTTTGCAGTTTTTTTATGGGTTCTTTACAACTGGATTCTGACAGATGGGTCAGGGTTGGAAGACGAAGTGAATTTAGAGACTTGCTTCTCTTATATTTAGCTAACGCTGTCTCCAAGTTTCTCTGACAGAGCTCAGTCTCCAGTTCACTGGCTTCCCTTCTTTGCACTCTAGGATCTTCTGCTAGCTAATATTACAGTCAGGCACATTCCAGACCCCAGGGTCCAGCTGTAAGCTTCACCTACCTTGCTCACACTAATGGTTTCATCTATTTGTAGTTTGCTGGGAAACTAAGTGGGAAAGCCTGACTAAGGCTATTCTGGTCCAGTCATGGCAGTTGTAGCATTTACAACTCAAGATGACTGGAGTCATGTCAAGCTGAATCCAAGGAAGCTCATAACAGAGAAATGCATCAAAGGGAAGGGCATGTGCAGAGATCCAAAGATGGGAACTTACTAGATATGTCTGAGGTGCAGCAGGGATCAGGGTGGAATGGGTGAGTTGGGATAAAGAGAGATTACTAAGAGCCATTCAGGCCTTTGTATTTAAAACCTTCAAGTGTAATTTGTGAAATGGACAGTGATGGTCATGTCTCATTTTCCTTTTTTTAAGAGCCAATGCTGGTGAGTTACGAATGGACTATCAGGAACATGGGGAGTGGAGTGAGCCATCAGGGACCTCCCTCATGACCCAGAAAAGGAATGATGAAGCTCAGGACAGGGACTCAGTTATGAGAATGGAGAGAAGTAGAAACTGTCAAGAGATCTTCTGATCTCATATGTTCATCAATCATGTATGGAGTACCTACTCTTTGTCGAGTTGTATTATAATTCCTCATAGATGGAAATGGTTAGTGTCATGACCACATTATGTCAGCAATGTAAATGGACATTTTTATGTTTTTCCACACTGCCAAGATTTATTGGATAATAATAAATCTACGAGATATGACAACTTCCCTGGCTGTAGTTCGCAAGCAGTTCTGGTTTCTGTTTGTGGACAGCCACTGGCAGCCATAGATAGGTTCTTTATTCCAGCTGTAGGTGCTGATTTTAACTACCACACCACACACACACACACATACACACACACAAGCACACACACACACACACACACACACACGTGCCATGGGCGCTCCTATAGGTTCTTTCTTCCAACTGTAGGTGCTGATTTTAACTACCACACCATACACACAAGCGCCATGGGCGCTCCTTTTGCTCCTTCAGCCGACAGCCTTTAAGATGCAGCCCACTCGGGCATGGTCTCTTATACTAGAAATGCAGCTGTAAAGCCTGAACTCGTTCTCTTGCTTCTGGCTCTCTCTTCCAGCTGCTAGACTCTGTTCCTGTTCCCTGTTTGTGAAGAGGATTGTGATTTAGGACAGTGATCTGTAAGTCTTCCCTAAATAAATAACCCTCGAGTATATGTAATTTCAAACTAGTGTGGGATTATTTTGTATCTCCTGCCATCACACAAGGAGTTGTGTGGCTTTTCCTAGGGAGGTGTGGACAAGTGTCTCTTCATCCCAGAGAGGACACAAACAGAGACTTAAGAAACTATTTTATATACCTCAGTTACTGTTCTATTGCTTTGAAGAGACAGCATGACTAAGCAACTCTTATAAAAGAAAGCATCTACTTGGAAGCTAGCCTACAGGTTCACTGTTATCATCACAGTGAGAAGCAGAAAGGTACGGTGCTGAAGCTCTTGCTGAGCGCTTTACATTCCTGATCCACAGGCAGACAGAAAGGCACTGGTATAGCCTGGGCTTTTGAAACCTCAAAACCCACCCCAAGCAATACACCTCCTCCAACAAGGCCACACCTCCTAATCCTTCCAAAGAGTCCCCATGAGCTGGGGACTAAAAATGCAAATATTACAAGCCTGGGGTGTGTGTCGGGGAGTGGAGGGGCATTTTTATTCAAACCACCATACCATATAAGTCTAACTTTGTGAACTAATGAGGTTATTGGGGTCACAAAATGTTCCCCAACATGGAAGATGATTCATGAAGGCTGCATCCCTGGAGCTTCCTGCATGATTTGCATGCATCATGGCTCCAACTTGACCAACAGAAAGCTTCTTACACCAATGATATTCTGCATACATAGCCTTGGGGGTGGCAGGGCTGTAGGGTTTTGTGAATCTAGTAACTTTACATAGCATCCTAAGGCTTGTAAATTTTGTTTTATTTCCAGCACCCCTGCTTTCTTTACTTCTGTAGAAGGAGCGGCGGGCTGTGTCCCGCCACCCGGCTAGCTTTGCCCAAAATAATTACATGGAAACTGTATTCTTTTAAATACTGCCTGGCCCATTATCTGTAGCCTCTTATTGGTTAATTTTCACATCTTCCTTTAACCCATATTTAGTAATCTGTGTAGCACCATGAGGTGTGGCTTACCAGGAGAGATCTTAACCTACGTCCATCTTGGAGAGGAGAATCATGGAGGCTGCATATCGCGACTGCCTGAAGCAGCTCCCAACTCCTGCTACCCAGCATTCTGTTCTGTCTACTCCGCCTACCTAATTTTCTGTTCTCTTAAAGGGCCAAGGCAGTTTTCTTTATTAATAATGAAAGTAACACATAGACACTCCTCCATCATACTTCAGGATCTAATGATCCTCCCTCCTCCCTCCAGAAGAGACCATTTGACTGGGAGACCTGATTTTCTTACTTTTAGGTTGGTGCTGAGTTTGTTGCCTGGCAGTGCTCAGTGTTCCATTCAGTATCTTCCCTCGTTGGTGTTTCAGGATCCTCTACTGACCACACTTAGCTGTGAAGCCCCAAACACCATTGGCACGCCCCTATGTTTGCAAACCTTGGAGTGACTAGTGTTTAAACAGAAGGGTCCTTCCTAAGTATGGAGCTACACAGCTACACAGCACACGTCTCTCTCTCTCTCTCTCTCTCTCTCTCTCTCTCTCTCTGTGTGTGTGTGTGTGTGTGTGTGTGTGTCACAGAATTGAAATCGCAGTATTCAGGAGGCTGAAGACTTAGGGAAGATCAGAGCAAGCAGACAGCTCGTACTAATAGAGGGCACTGAAGTGTCTTTGGGAGTGACAGAGCCTTTCTCTCCTCTTAGTGAGCTTGGTTTGGGGGTCTGGTGGGACTAAGATCCTGGGAAACTCAACAGTCCCTACAAAGCAGTCCTGAGATAGTGGCTTGAGGGTCCTCGGGAATTTGAAATCTGGTTTTAGAGAAAAGTTTATTAAACATAGAACTTAAGAGGGAGGGAGGAGAGAAAGAAAGTGTGTGGGGGGAGACAGGGGAGGAGGGGACTGTACCTGCAGAGGAATCCTAGTAAATGGGCACCTTCAAGCTGCTAGTCTAAAGACATCGTGAAGGACTTCCAGTACAAACCAAGGTCAGGCATTACGAGGGCATGAGCTGGTGAATCCAGCTGGCCAGGTGCCTGCTCCAGTTCCAGCCATGTTCTCACGTAACAGCCTTCAGAGAAGGACTCCTTTAGGAAAAGAAATGACAAGGAGGTAGGATCCAGAACTTTCTTTTGGCATTCCCGACTCCAGGAAAGATGGTCACCCAGCTGCTGTCTTGGGGGGCCCCTACCTCGTGTGACTATCTTCTACCTTCTGTTCCCATCAATACAATCAAAGAGACTCACTACGGCTAGTAAGATAAGATTAGAAATCAAGAAAGCAGTAGGAGCTGCAGGAAGTATGTAAAGCTCATTCATGGGGAAGCACAGGCAAGTCACATGGGAATCATACTAAGCTGAAGCCCAGGTGCACAGCGTGAGGACCAGTTGACTGTCCATTCCATGATAAATGCATCGGCTACTCTGCTGGATGGCCAGTGGGTGACACCATAACTCAATATAAAGGGTCGCTTTGTGTGTATGATTGGTGGCAGGGGGCGGGGTCACACCACTATCTGAAGTGCTCTGGTGTGTTCGACAAGTTCGAGGGCTCAATTGTTATTTTGTTTTGTTTTGTTTTGGTATGTTTTTGACATGCTCAAATCCCCATGCATTACGAGCTTCATTCAGTAAGACTGTAGGTTAGTACTTCAGCTGCATAAGTAAGTTAGCTACCCATCTGGAGGATGGTTTGTTGGAGATGGGTACTGGTGTTTATTTGCACAAACAAGACAGAGCATCATTTTTTCCCTAAGCATTTGCATCTAAATGTAGCACGAGTTGTTCTGCAAAACAGAGTCATCAAGGCAAGGCACTGATTGGAAGTTTCGAGTGCGTTGGAAAGTTTGTGTTCAGGCCACGCTAAGCACTTTCATGCTCTCATATGGTAGGAGTCCTTTAGAGGGGAACACCGTCTGCACAGGCAGGATTCTAGATAGGACACTTACTCCAAAAGGGTGGACATAGAAGTGGGAGGGAGATGTAGAACATCTATTCACAGAGGAGGAAAATATAAGAAAGATATATACAGAGGTGGTGAAATGTAGAATCATTGCACGGTGGGAAGCTGAATTAATTAGAAGTCTGTCTGAATAAGTCTATTGATCAGGCAAGGAAGGATGGCATTCTCTTCAGGAAATCTGATACCACCGGGTCCCACTTACTACTCAGCATCATTTCTTTCCATTCCAAGGAAAGCAACATCCCCCTCCCCCGCCCACTTCACATACCTAGGTCCTCTGGTTTTGACATGGGAACCATTTCAAAATCCCTGGGAAGGGCAGAGCTGAAACAGAACAAAGGGAAGATATGAAGAGGGACTTGTGGAGAAGGAAGGGGACGGAGAGGGCTTAGAGATAGACCTCATGACTAAGAGGGAAGTGGTATTTTAAATGTGCGCAGCATACATCTGCGCAGGCTGCCATAACAAAATACAGCAGGATGTGTGGCTCGAACCCGGATCTTCCCTTCCCACGGCTCTGGAGGTCACAAGCGAGAGGAGTTAAGTTTCTCCTGTGCCTCTCTTGGATTATAAGAGAGGCTTGCTCAGTGTGTCCTTAGTGTCTCTGGTTTACTCTGCCTTAGATTAGGGTCTTCTTGTTAGGTTTCAGGCCTGCCCTGTCATCTGGTAGGATGTGCCTAGGCTGTATCCTGGCCAGTCCAGGGTCCTAGTCTGTCAGCAAAGGTTCCTTTAAGAGACAAGCTCCGCCCACCCCATTCTTCCTTTCTTCCATTCTCTCTGAGGATGCAGTTTGCTCTCTCTTTCGTTCTCTCTACCCTTCCCATTCCCTTTATCTCAAACTCCACACTCAAGCTTTGTCTGCATGGTGTATTCTGTTACCCTCCGTGGTCTGAAGATCCCACTTGCGGTCCTCACCCACCACGGGAACCGCCAAGGTCCCCCTGGTGCCATTTTACAATGCTTCTCTACTGCCCCATTTAACTTAAGCATCCCCCTCTTAAAGCCCCTATCATTAAATACCGTCATATTTGAGAACTTCAAGAAGAGTGAGGGTTGGACAGCCCATGTGGTACCTCGAAGGACTAGGAGAATGTCTCCTGAAATTTGAGGTCCCATTGGGGAATCTCCACACATTTACCCAGGAAATCAAGGTCCCTCCTTGGGTTTCTTCATCTTGTTAATGAAAGAACTCAACAACGAATCTAATAGGAACTCTGTAGACAATTTTTATTAGAGTTTAAAGGAAAAATCCCCACCCAAACAGGCAAGCTCTAAATCTCAGCAGCTGCTGGGGGAGGAAGATGAAGAAGGGCAGGAGAGAAGTCTGTCTTGTCCTTTGATTTAGGCTGGCACGGAGGTCAGCCACAACAGACGAGTAGCCATGCCAAATGGCCGGAAGGGAAGCTTTAGAGGAAGAGCGAAACCCAAGTGGTTAGGAAAGCATGCTTCCAAAATAGAAAAATCCTGGCGGGGCGTGGTGGCGCATGCGCACCTTGATCCCAAACCTGGGAGGCAGAGGCGCTTGGATTTATGACAGTTCAAGGCTGACCTGTTCTACAGACCAAGTTCCAGGTCAGCCAGTACTACACTGGGAGACCCTGTCATACACTGGGAGGGAAGAAATGAAGGAAGGGAAGAAGGGAAGGAAGGAGGGAGGGAGGGAAGAAACGAAGTTATGCTTTTCTGAGTAATTGAGTAAAAAGCTACATGGCTGAGATTCTGTAAGGGACTTTATCTGGTCGGGAATTCTGAAGAGGAAAGGTACATTATTGAATTAAAGAGGTAATTATTCCTCCCAGCTCTGTAACCTGGATTACAGTGAGTGTGCTTTCCTGAACTGTGGTCCCTTAGCCAGCTGGTTGGCCTTCTTACCCCGAGAGTTGGGTCTCAACATGGACCAGAGATTTTATTCCCTTGACCAGAAGGAAATAGCTTTCCCTTCATGCTGCCATGACAAGATAGACAGACTGAGGGTTGAGAAACTCAAGGACAACACAGGCTTTCTTCAGGCCTGTGGAGGGACCTGTAGTCATGGTCTGCTTCCAGGCTGGGAGTTAGAGGGCAGGAAAGGGGAAGAGGGAAGGGAGCTGAGATCTTTCCTGTTTGGGTCTGTGGTTAGTTAGCCTTTGCTGGGGTTGGCTTGGGAAACTGTGTGACTGGTGAGCTGAAGAATGTCAGGTGATCAATAAACATCCCCTGTGATCAGCCCTTGCTGGTGGTCACTGGGGGCAGAGGGCAAGAATCTAGAAAAACCAGTTACTTCAGCTCTGGGAGTCAAGTTACCTTGGTTTGGGGGATTTGTCACTGTTTAACCAAAATGGGGAAAGATCACAAAATGACGTGAGCAGAGCTACTAATTTCTAACCAATTTTTTGCATATTTATTTATTCTGTGTGCATATTTGTAGGTATGTGTGTAAGCCACAGCGCTTGTGGAGTTCAGAGTACAGCTTGTGGAAGTCCTTCCAGCACGTGGGGTCTGGAGGGTCACACTTAATGGTCAGGCTCCAAAGGCGATGACAAATGCTTTTACTCTCTAAACCAAACCCTCAAGCCTTAATAATCCCAGCACAAGGGAGGCAGAAGCAGGCAGATCTCTGAGTTCGAGGTCAGCCTGGACTACAGAACTAGTTCCAGGACAGCCAGAGCTACACAGAGAAACCTTGTCTGGAAAAAACAAAAACAAGAAAGGAAACAAAACAAGAAACTTCATCGAGTCCTAGTGTCCATGTTCGAGTTCCACTTACAACTTAAAAAATAATGCAACCAAACTGATGAAGCATGAAAATAAAATACTGCAATTTTAATCAAATTCCAGCAATGATACATTAAACTTTAGGGCCACTGCCTTTTAAATTAGGAAACAAAATATGACTGGAACAATGAGCCTTTGGGCCTTGTGCTGCAACCAGAGGCTCATCAGGCAAAGTCCTTGGGTGACTTATGCTCCCTCCGTGGGTCTGTAAACAGAACAAAGATACAGCTAGAATCTGAACTCTGTGTATTGTACAGGAATCTGGGTTTGAATCATAGGAAACCTCTGCTTAATTCTTCTCGTGATGCAATGTATTCATGCATGCAAAGCACACATCCACTCCTGGGCTGCTCACAGCACTAGAGCGCTCTCTCTCTCTCTCTCTCTCTCTCTCTCTCTCTCTCTCTCTCTCTCTCTCTCTCTCTCTCTGTCTCATAAGACATTCCAGAAATATAATGAAAGGAACCTTTTCTAATCTTTGATTTAAAAAAAATTTTTCCACCTTTGAGAATAGTTGTCTGTTCTCATTAAAGATTAAGTGATGACGGGGGCCGGAGGGAAGTTAATTATCAACAAACATGCAGAGCAGTAAAGTGCATTTAAGATACTGGAAGTGACTTGTTTTACATTTCTTATCAAATTTCACTCACCATAGAGCCCAGGGAACTTAAGTTTGGGCTAACTTATTAGGAATAGGAGTAAAAAAAAAAATAATCTATGATATTTCTAAAAATCTTCCTTTCGTGTACAAATATTTACCTTTTCAAAATGATAGCTTTCTCTTCCTCTGCCCTTACCGAAGGAAATATGGACCACTGAGGATAACGGAAATCTCGTGCTCTGACTTCACACTTCGGGGATTTCAGCCTCATTGCTGTCGATTCTTTAGGATATGATGATGCTATCTTTTATTAATTTCATGGTGGGCAGTGCTGTCAGTCAATGAGATTACCCCATTTTTTTTTTGCAAGCTGTACATTCTAAATAAATAGCTTGCTCTTTCACATAATTTAAAGATGCTATGCTATGCTATTACCATCAACCCCCAAGTAGAGTGTCTTCATTTTAAATCTTTTTACAGCAGCTTATTGAAGAGCTGAGGGTCTTCTGTGAGCAAATGTGTGAGATCAATTTGACCTTTTATAAGCATAATTACCAAATAATTAACAATGATAAATGATTATAATACGAATGACTTTAATTATTACAAGTCACCATATGTCCTTTGTACTAACCATCAACCATGCACACATTCTGTAACATGTTCGAGAGGCTTATTTCGGGAGTGGAAAGATGACTCAGTGGTTTAGACCACTTGCTACCCTTGCAGAGGACCTGGAATCAACTCTCAGCACCCACATGGTGGCTCCCAATCATCTGTAACTCCGCTTCCACGGTATCCAGTGCCCTCTTCTGACCTCTGTGGGCACTAGACACATATACACATGGAGGCAAAACATTCATACCAGGAAAATAAATATTTTGGCAAAAAACATATGCTCATTTATTTCATCCCTTTAACACATACTAACCTGGTGTCTAGTACCTTCCAAGAACTGTCATCATGGGATCCAAACTGAAATAAAGCAATACTATGATGTACTAGAAAATGTTACATACTATCAAAAAGAATAAAACTAGGAAAGGAATTTAAAAAATATGTTTGCAGACAAGAGGTGGTCAAGGAAGACAGCATCTAAACAGGTCTTAAAAAAGGAGAGGAAATGAGGTATGAATTTCTTTTTTTTTTTTTTTTTCTTTTGGCTTTTCAAGCTTTAGAGCCTGCCCTGGAACTCATTCTGTAGACCAGGATGGCCTTGAACTCACAAAGATCCGCCTGCCTCTGCCTCTGCCTCTGCCTCTGCCTCTGCCTCTGCCTCTGCCTCTGCCTCTGCCTCTGCCTCTGCCTCTGCCTCTGCCTCTGCCTCTGCCTCTGCCTCTGCCTCTGCCTCTGCCTCCTCTGCCTCTGCCTCTGCCTCTGCCTCTGCCTCTGCCTCTGCCTCCGCCTCCTGAATGCTTGGATTGAAAGCATGTGCCACCACCGCCCACCCAGCAAGATAGGAATTTCTGAGGAGACTCAGATGACCATCATTTCAACTTGTTTAGGGCTCTGGGCGTTTTCTAGAATGACAGATGTTTAACCCAAGCAGGGCAGGCCAGACAAATGATCACTTTAGGATCATTTAAAGAGGAACCCCAAAAAACAAAGGACCTGAGTCAGGAGCCTGGGGTCAGGAACTAGGAAGGATTCTAGTAGATCTAGAGGGGGTGAGGTCAGAAGCTGGAAGAAGAGTCACTTTGTGCGGGCCTTGTAAATGTGCGGAAGTTCATCTAGAGCCTGTCCTGAGATGGATGCAGACACTCCCAGCTGCGGCCACAAGCGTCTTTCATGGTACTTGTCCTTGGCTGGAAAACTGTCTCTTCCAGGGTACATCTCTTTCAAAGAGCAGCCGTGACCAATGACTGGCTAATTCGGACTGCAAAGGCCTAGTCCCCACCCTTAATTTGCTCCCCTCACAACTGGTTCGGGCCTCGTTTGTAACTGGATGCAGTTGAGTTTTTCACTCAGCAGCACACTTTTGTAGGTGGATCTCCCAAGAGCGCTCCCTGGTCCTGATGCAGCCGTCAACCTTTATATCTGTGTCTAGGACACTCAGCAAAGATGGCCTGGAAGGGGATTTGGAGAGAGATGATGTATCAGACCTTTGATGAGCCCTGAAAACACTGAACCCTGAAATAGATTCTTTTTTTTCCTCTTGTCGGAAAACATAAGTTTTATCATAACCTGTTTCAGGAGAGTCTGAACCTCGCTACCATTATTATACAGGAAGGGAGAACCGGGCAGTAACCCAGTTGGAAAGTTTAGGTCTGTTGAATTGTTGGCATTTCCCCTTATGCCTGAAAATGTGGGCAGGTAGACAAAGTCTGCAAGAGATGCAGCCAAGTTCTTACATTCCGGGATTGATTGCATCAGCCATCAAATTCTTTTGTGTCACTTGGACTTCAGGTGTCTTCAATCAAGTAGTTCCACAAAACAACAGCAAACAAGAAGGATTTTGCTCCATCCGTCTAAAAGTCAACTTATTGAAAATATCCAAACGGCTTACCCCAGCCTACCTCAGAACTTCATTTCCTGTAGGACCAGCCTTTGTAGGGAGTGGTTGGCAAGAGGGCTGAAGAAATGCCAGACGAGAAAACAGTCCTGTGTAGTGCTTTCTGGTCTCCTATACCAACTCAAATATCCAACTGTCCCCGAAATAATCAGCTGCATTGAATATGCCAAGCATTTTCATATCTGGGGCTTCAGTGAGGACTGTTCAGGCAGACAGGAGACTCCAAATTCGTGATCACTGGGAGAAGAATGAATAAGAAAGCATTAAGTGAGTGGCT
Source organism: Arvicola amphibius (assembly GCF_903992535.2). Lineage (NCBI taxonomy): Eukaryota > Metazoa > Chordata > Mammalia > Rodentia > Cricetidae > Arvicola > Arvicola amphibius. Next base: position 7,698,389 of record NC_052053.1, read on the forward strand.
GCTCCCCCTTCTAGTGTGTCCCAGAAGGCATCCTTTGTCCCTTGGCTCTTATAATAAAGCCTCATGGCATAAAAGCCTCCCTGACACGCAGGTTATTTTCCAAATATATATGAATTTTTATATGCTTAAAAATTCTAGAAATTAGAGGCTAATTGTGCTTATTGTCTGTGTGTACAATATTAGCTGTGCAGACCGAGAGATAAAAAAAGAACCTTGTACTTTCTAATGTATTTATTTATAAAGCCATTGGGAAAATACTGCTATGAAAGTAGATGGGTCAGGATTGACTTCTAAAGCCAGTCCACGCGTGGATAACATTTCTAGACCCCGGAAGAAGTCAACCCTATAACATAATGGGATTCTGAACAAGAAACCGGTTTGAAAAATTTCTTCCACTTAATTTTTCTAAATGGACAGTGGTGTGGACCCAATTCTGGAACTCACTAAACAGTTTCCTGTATTTCGATAAGTAACTCAATCTTCACAACACTGGCATGTTGTTATCAATTTGATGGGGCTGGGAGCTGAGCTATCGCTCACAGTTCACACTCATTAGTGGGCGTGAGCCGAACCGGACAACTAGAAACAATAGGAGGCTGTTCCTCACTTATTTTTAAATAAACTCTACATACTTTTGAAGATTTGAAGTATACTGATGCAATCAATACTTTACAAACACAAAGGCTTTGGGTTTTTTTTTTTTTTAATTCAAATGCAGCTCCACACTCACAAAGAACGCACCAGCTAACAGACCCTGGGATGTGCAGAGCTTAGTGCATTTGGGAGGCTGTTTTCCCTGATGAAGGAGCGAAGCTAAATGGACAGTTGAGTGAACCTGAAAGCAACAGAGAATTATCTTTTGTTGCCATGTAGCATAGAGGTTAAAACCACATTAAAGCCCACCCTGCGCTCTACTGCTGAGCATGAGCAGGGTTGGGTTTCCAGCATCACAGTTCAATTCCACATGTTACAATGTTACAAGAGAAATCTGAGCTCAGCAAGAGATTCCAATAAAACCAGGTATTATTTAAATAACCATACTTTTCCCCCCTTAGAATTAAAATAAAAATAATCACTAAATATTAGCGTTTTACATAATGTTATTAATATAAAACAGCTGGGTGTGGTGATTCACATCTGTAATCCCAGCACTCAGGAGGCAGAGGCAGCTGGATCTCTGTGAATTTGAGGCTATCCATCTACAGATCCAATATAGCCAAGGCTGTATAGAGAGGCCCTGTCTAAAAACACTAACAAAATAAATAAAAAACTCTAATAATAAAATTTGTCATTTTCTTTTTATCTCGGGAATTAAGATATCCTTTCAGCTACCAAAGCCAGATGGCTCTCTGCCCACTGTCTCCTGTGTCTGGGTTGTCACCAGACAGGTTCCATTTTATCTTCCTGTTATGGACACTTTTCAACCAACACTTTACCATTTTACTGTGTGTTCTTTAGGAAATAAAAGTTATATTAGAGTTTCCTTAGTGAAGCTTAGCTATTAATGAGCCATGATGCATACCACATGCACCAGCGCTACCTGCACACATGCATGCACACTTGCATACACATACGTGTACAATCTTTATCGGTAACAACCCTCACAAAAATCCTGTGCGGTATCTAAAATTAACATCCTTCTTATACAGCTGAGAGCATGATGCAAGGAAATGAAAAATCTTGTTTAAGCTTGCTGGCCAGCCAGCCAGCCATTCCTGGTCAGTGTGTCCCTACGTCCCAAGGAATGACTCTGTCTTGACAAACAAAGAAGATAGTGACTAAGGAATGACACCTGCAAGTGGCCTCCATACTCATGCATACACAGCTCCCTACATATTATCACACATGTATGCACACCTGCCCACACACATATGTACTTGTGCACACACACACACACACACATACACAATCTTGACTACAACTGTAATACTAATAAATATACATACATTACACAAATATTTTACATTAAGGGCACCCATATTTAAAAGTCTGAAGTATTTTGCAAAGACCCAATCATAGAGTGTAAATATACTGCCCCAAAGGGCCAAAGACTGACAAATCTCTCTATTTGAAGGAATAAGTGTTAGCTTGACAACACAGAAAAATGGACTGGGAACTAAAAGCAGAACAAAGCGATGTCACTACCATCGAAAGAGACGAGTTTTGAGAGTCAGATCAAGGGTTCCGGAACCAGAAACAATTACATTCAGCTGTAGAGCAGCATCAAGCTTCCGTGTCAATATCCGCAGAAGAGCAGGGCCGACAAAGAAGAAAATCAATATTCTTGGTATGCAGGGCGTTGATACCCATCGAGGGAAAAGCAACATTCTAATAGAAAAACTATGAAAGCACTGGAAAGACATTAGGAAAATAAAATACAAATAAAAATGTCAATAAATGCATTAATTTCTAATTCAGAAAATGCAAATTAGGAGGAAGAACTCTTTGCCTATTCACTTAGGAAATATTTTCTCTTAAATACAGTTGTAAGTGCTAATGGGACTATCAGTTGGAATGGTGGTTTGTAGCTTGTGCTAATAAAGAGACTTTGTAACTCCTTAGATTTGACATGCAATCTCACCTCCAAGAGTGTTTATTCAGGAAATAACCAAGACCACACAGTATTATACACAAATGTGTCCATTATTGCATAAACTCTGATAGAAAAAAATGAGTCGTTTGTAGTATTCACCAATATTTAAAAATTGAAGTTCATTATAAAACACTGTACAGTCATTAAAATTTGTATGCAGAGGTTATTTGTCTAGATAATAGTGTAACAATCAAATGTTAAAAGCAAGATACGACATTGTATCTTAGGTATGAGACAATTTTCTAAAAATGGGTCTGTATTCACAGCTCATATTTTTTAAAAATATATCTGCAAAATGAGATTCCTGGTGGATTTTAGTCTTTACATTTAGAAGGTCTTTGGAATCATCTGCAATGAAAAGCTAAGTATCTTACAGTGAGGATCAATATTTTAAAAACAACTAAAGCAAGAGCATCCAATAAAATGCGAGCTCATCAGTTGAGTCAACACTTTCGGGGACAGCCACCTTGCTTATATGAAAGCATCCATGTAACCCCTTCCTCTGCCTGCCGTACCATTTGCCTGCTGGTAAGATACCACTCACTTCACCATCTCTCATACCTGGCTGCCCTCTGCATAGTTTACCTGACTTTTTTCCCTTTTTTTCACCCTTAAATTCAAAACATAAAGTTATCTTGATGGTCTTCCTTCAGTGGCACCTCAGACAGTCTCTATCTTCTTACTAGAGTGTTGTTTCTAACCAGGCATGGTGATTCATGTCCGTAATTCTAGCACTCAGAAGGCTGAGGCAGGGAGATTTCCAATCGGAAGCCAGCCTGATCTACATGGTAAATTCCAGGCCGGCTTTGGTTACATCTCACAAAATGTGGGGGGAGGGGGGGAGAGGGGCGTTATTTCTAAACTTGAAAGATAGTCAAAAAAGAAGTAGAAGGAAGAGGCATCTTGTTTTGCGCTTGTGATGGTTAATCTCAATTGTCAACTTGATGGAATCTAGCATCATCTAGGAGACAACCTGCAGGCATGCCTATGAAAGCTGGTCTAGATTGGGTTAGTTGGTGTGGAAAGAGCCACACACTACAGGCCACACCAGTTTTTTGGACTGGGGCTATAGAGTGAATAAAACCCAGAGAAAGAAAACTGGGCACAGGCATCCCTAGTCCTCTTGTCTCTCTGCTTCCTGACTGCAGACACAATGTGACCATCTGCTCTTGCTTCTGCCACCATCCTGATGGAATGTATCTACTCACCCTGTGAGACAATTGCTTCTTGTCAGGTATCTTGTCAGGTCATGAAAACAGTAGGAGACTGTAAGCTTTCCCTGGTTCCACATTGTCTTTCACTGTAGCGTTAGGGGTCATCTCGGTGCTGTCCTGGCCTTATGGAACTGTTCCTAGGGTCCTCACTACACCAGATGTGTTATCACCTCTGATCATAGTCTCCTCTGTATCAAATGATGTCATGGTCCACTTCACCCAGTGGGTCAACACGCAATCTCTTTCCAGGAAAACTCAAGTGCAAGAGCTTTGTAGAAGCCATGACTCCTCATTTTCCCATAGTGTTCTGGTCCCTCTTGGTACAAATGTCTTCATTGCTGAGTAGACTACAAACCTCTAGAGTTCAGTGAATGGAGCTTAACTTTTGATCCCCACTTACTTTAGAAAATAATAAAAATCTAATAAATGTTTGTTGACTGTAGGGGGAAAATATGAATGAATTAATTAGCTTTCTGCTGCTGTGATAAAATAAATGACCAAAAACAACCTGGGGATGAAACTTTTTTTTTCCTTACAGATTACAGTCCATCAGCAGCAGAGTCTGAATCAGGAACTCAATGCGGGAACCTGGAGGCAGGAACTGAAGCAGAGACAGACCATGGAGGAGTGCTGCTTAGTGGCTTGCTCAGCCTGCTTTCTTATACTACCGTAGACCGCCTGCCCAGAGGTTGCATTGCTTCCAGTGAGCTGGGTTACTCCAGCATCAAGTATTAATTAAGAGAATGTCCTACAGACTTGCTACAGGCCAATCTGGTAGAGGCATTTTCTCAACTGAGGTTTCCTCTTCTCAGAGGACCCCAGGTTTTGTCAAGTTCACACACAAGAAAGCCAACCAGCACAATGACTAGCCATATCAAGCACAATAAACAGAGAGGAGAGGGAGAGAAAGTTCGCTGCCTGTGATAGTTAGATAGTCATTGCTATCTTTTGAAGAAACCATTTCAGTTGAGGTAGTAGGAGTGGATGGTTAGAGACCAGTCATTTCCAGTTGAGATGCTCCTCCACCCCAGTACAAGGAATTCGTCACTGAGTAGAAGGAATAAAGAACATCTTTGCTTGAAAGACCAAAAATAAAAAGACAGAAAGCCAAATATGTAAACACAGAGGGAAAAAAACTCGTAGGATAATTTTAATGTCACATGGTAAGATTGGTTTATTGGAAGATTTTAGTCCTTTTTCAAGTCACAAACATTCCAATGGTCTCTTGGCTTACATATTACATTTATGCTACTAGCTAAGATGAAAAGCTTTTCCTGGCACTGTCATTTTTCCAACGGCCCCTCTGTGTGTCCCTCAAAAAACATAGTTATCAGAATAATCTAAGGTCAGTGTCAGGGTCAGCGTGCAGAAGGCCCCGGGCAGTTTATCCTTGGCTGGCATGATTGGCATCAGCCACGTGTAGCCAGGGCTCTTTCACTGCCCCATTCTGATTGTCTTCCATGACTGCTTCCACACTGCTTGAGTTTTACATATGTTCTGCCTGTTTATTTTGGGTTGTATCGTGTATATTGCTTCTGTCCTCCAACTTGTTAATATTTATGTTTAGTTGTCCCCCGAATTTGTTTTAGTCAGTTATATATTTTTTTAATCTATACACTTCTTAATTTTTCTAAAAGTCTTGTCTAGACTGTTTTCAAATGTGCTCCATCTTAGAGGGGCGCCTCATTCGTTGCTTGTTTTTTGTGGTTCCATCCTTTATTTCCTACAGTGTTTTGTAAGAGATACTTCACATTCTTTGCCTGATAACTCCAGTGATTTAAATTCCTGCTGGACTAGATCTGATGTTTGTCTTGATACCCTCGTGCACTGCTGGTTGATTATAAACCATGTTTAGTAGATATTGTTCTTTACGAATCCTGAAGACCTGTACTGAGGATGTGTTTTTCCAGGTCCTTCCCTCTGTGTGGAGCGATGCTTTTTGGGGCTTCTGGGACCCATTTCACAGTCTCGGGCTCTGTGGGGTACCTGCTTTCCATTACTCCCCACCAGGCTCCTTTTCTGGATGCAGCTGGCATCAGGCCAGTCTGCCCTGCAGATTAAGGCCTTTCCCCAGTTTTTCCTACAATTTGTATGACCCTAGAAACACATGGAATTTTTTGTTTTGGACCAAAACAGACTTTTTTCCTGTTTTCTTGTGTTCCCCCTCCAACCACACTCTCTTCTATTTCATCGTAATTATTCTTCATAACCTTGCCAATAAGCTCTCTGTTGTTACGTGTGATGCTCCTTTTCAGTCTCAAAGTACTTGCTGTCATCGTTAATTCTGTTTATTATTTATTTATTTAGAAAGTCTTTCTACATAACCCTGGCTATCCTGCAACTCCATATGTAGACCAAGCTGGCTTCTACCTCAAAGAGAACCACCTATCTGCATCATAAGTGTTGGGATTAAAGGCGTGTGTCACCAAACCTGGCCAGTGAGGGTTCTTTTTAATCGTCAAACTTTCCTGGTTTGTGGTTGCCAGGTATATGGTCAATCTTTTTTTCTAGAGGCTTCAACAAGAGTGTACTTTGAGTAAAGCAGACTGGGTGAGCTTCATCCAATTAATGGAAGGTTTGAAAGGCATACGAGTCTGTTTTCTATAAACAAGAAGGAATTCAGAAGGCTTCAACTCACTATGGACAGACACCTCATGGCTTCCTGGAACTGCTCGCTGGCCCACCTGCATGTGTTGGTCTTCTCAGCCACCGTGACTACATAAGCCAATCCTTAACAATCAACCTTTCTGTTTCTCTGTGTTTTCTGGAAAGTCCCGACCAACTCTCATTGGGTTAGCGGTGTTCTACAGCGCTGGTCACGGCTTCTTTTGAAAGATGCTTTCTTTGGTGGTTTTCAGGAGTATTCTCCAACCTTATTGGCTGCTGTTTCTCAGCCTTTCTCTGTCTTCCTCATCCCACTTACCACGTCCCAGAGCTGAGTGCTGGACCATTCTCAGCTCTTGTTGCTGAATCTCATGATGCTAACACGGCTTACTCACTGATATACCAACAAATACCAGTGACTGTTTCTAGCCCTGGCCTCCCATCTTTAGATTTGCGTGCACAGCTGCATACATAGTCTCTGTTATGCGATGTCAAAGCTAGCATCTCTGAGACAAAGACAGTGAATTCTGTCTCTCCCTAGACTGGATACTCTCACCATCTCCTCCATAGAAAGTTGGTTATTACTATTCTAAATGCTTAGGCCCCAAACATTGCCCTTATCTCTAGTTTTTTCTTTCCTTCCTTCCTTCCTTCCTTCCTTCCTTCTCACCCATGTCAGAAAATCCTGATACATTTTCTTTCTTTCTTTCTTTCTTTCTTTCTTTCTTTCTTTCTTTTTTTTCTTTTTCTTTTTTTTTTTTTTTTTTTTTTTTTTTTTTTTTTTTTGGTTTTTCGAGACAGGGTTTCTCTGTAGCTTTGGAGCCTGTCCTGGAACTAGCTCTTGTAGACCAGGCTGGCCTCGAACTCACAGAGACCCTCCTGCCTCTGCCTCCCGAGTGCTGGGATTAAAGGCCTGTGCCACCACTGCCCAGCCCTGATACATTTTCTTTGACAAAAAAACAATCTAATAACGTCCTGCCACCCGTGTTGCTACTGCTTCGGCTGAAGGTGTGGTCAAGCACTCTTGAGTAGCAGCTCTCACTTTTCCTCTCTCCCCCTGTTCCCGGGCTTCTATTCCAACGACATTCCTTCTGACTGCACAGAACGGTCTGCAAGAAGATCACACCCCACCCATCACCCCTCCCTCTGCCTCCGACTAGTCAAAGTTTTTAACTTGCCCAGAGGGGAAGATTCTTTGTTTATCATTGCCCAAGAGACCATTTCCTGTCTCTTTTCCCTCCTCCCATTTCCTCTACCTGCTGCCCTAGGGTGGTGTTCTCTCTACTCTTATGGTTTATGGTTGCGGTTGTGGTTGGTTCTCTACTGGAAGTATTCTTCCCACGGATGACTGTTCTCATTGCCCAGCCCTCACCTTCTCTAGTCTTTGTTCAACGCCTCCTTTTTTGTTGGGGGGGGGGGATCTCCCAGATCATAGCATCTTATTTTCCATTCTCTATCTGGTTCATCCTTTGGTTTTCTACACAGCGTTTCTCCTATTATTGGCCATCTGATTTTTTGAAAATGTATTTTCTGTCTCGTCCCCTCACCTCTGTGCTTGCTTGTTCCATCGTGGAGGATTTTGTTTCAGTGTGTGTGGTATTCTCAGTCCTGAATACGGCTCACCAACAATGAGCATTCCTTAAATACACGCTGGAGGAGTTGAAAAAAGATGGCCGTGACATCACCAGAGTCTAGTCTCTGGTTGTCTGGGGGTTATAATTTGTGCAATTGATTTAGAGATTATATGTCTTCCCGTAAGCCATCCACCTGTCACTCACAGCATATGCGTTTAGCCCCTAAATCTTCCCTGATTTCAGGCATTTGAATACCATGCCTGGGTTCTGCAGGTTGTGTTTAACCCTGGGTACAAAGCACTTCTCTTTTTGATCGTACCCGTAAGTGTTCCTCATTCAGCCACAGCAGGAATACTCAAAATTCTCCTTGAGCTACCACATTCTTCCCTGCTTCCCAGCCTCTCTGTCCGTTCTCTCCTTGTCTCAGTCTAGAAGGCTCTGACTCTTTTTCATTCAGTCGAAGTTCAGAGCCTCCGCAAGCGAACCTTTCACCAGACACCTGGCAGTGACTCATGTCTGGGTCCTGGGAACACTTTGTGTGGAGTTCAGTTACAACTCTACAATGTATCATGTTGCAGTCGGTGTGTTTGGGCTGCTGTGTCTCAGTTAGACAGTGAGCAATGTCAAGCCATCCCCGTTTTCATTCCCAGGTTTCCAAAGCACCAGAGCGCTCTATTTTCTGCCACATGAACAAAGCCATCTTTGAATTTACTCTTTCCTTAGGCTTCTTTCTCACTCTCATTCTTTCCAACTAAAACGTTTAAAGGTTGCTCACATGTACTTTCCTAAATGCAGTCGGTTTGCCCGGAACGTACAATCTTGAGATGGCTGTAGGGGTGAGCACACCCTTATGGGAAGGAGGGAGAGGACGACATTTGCGGACGAGCCCCCAAGTGTTCTTCATCCGGTTGCTAAGCTAAGCACAGCAGCTCTCACCCTGCAGTTTGCTGCTTTGGTTTACAAAGAGAAGACTAGATACAGAAAATACAGGATTTCAGATTGGGCATGGCAGTCTGCAGTTCCAGGGAGGTTGGGGCGGAAAAATTATGATGAGTCAAGGCGAGGCGGTGTAATAAGATCTTGTCTTGAAAAATTCTTTACTCCTCGTTGTGAATGATGATAGTATACATTGTTAGTGTTTTGAAAAACTTTTCATAGAAAAAGCTGTGTTTTAGAATAAAATGGTTGAGGAGCGTGTGTGTGTGTGTGTGTGTGTGTGTGTGTGTGTGTGCAGTAGCTCCTATTTTGCGTGCTCCCAGAGAACAGCACTTTCTTCTTGCTTTTCCCCAAACTGAACACAACGTCCACAAGGCATGAACCTAATTTGTGTTTTGAGTGCACTGCTGCACAGGGCCAGAGTCAAGTAACCCCACACCCTAAGAAGTGGCTCTAACCCAGGATGACACAATCTGCATTTGTCCCATCGCCAACTTAAAAAAGAAAGAAATTGCTTAAAGGCCCTTTGTTACATAATAATGTTGTATTCAGCCGGAGAGGGAAAGTTAGAGGAACACAAAAGGCAATTCTTTCTGTTTTCCATTTTATCCAACCCTCCAAATCAGTTCTTTGCCTCTGTATCGACAGCGCTTCCTGGGGCTTTAGGCCCTGTCATGGAACTTCCCATGGGCTGCCATTCAGCTGCTGGCCACGGGGGTTTATGCACCTCTCCAGGGCAATGGAAAGAGCCACATGTGGGAAGAAGCTGGCTGATGGGTGGAGATTGTTTCCAAATGTGGTTTGTCCCTGTTTGGCTTTAAAAAAAAAAAAAAAAAAAAAAAAAAAGGTAGATAAACAAGAGAGGCATTTCTGACCTTGAGAGAATTAAATTCAAAAGGGGCCATTTCAGGTTCCAGGCTCAGGCTCTGGCTTTCCCAATCCTGAGCAGAACCGGAGGGTTTGAGCTCTGCAGTAAATATTCTTGACCTTTCTACGCAGGCTGACGGCTGCGGCACATTAGGAAAACATGAGGAACCAACTGCGTAAGGTGGACTAAGCTCGTCCTTAACATTCTTTCCCCGTTGACTAAGGCGTAAACAGAAGCCTGTCGCAGAAGCTAACTGAGAGAACACCTTTCCAAGGCAGCGCGTGTGGCACTACACAGATTGATGAGCAAGTCTTTTACACCTTCAGTGGCGAATAAAACGTGTTCGGACTTAAAGTTTTTAGACAGATTTCAAGTAATAACTAAAAGCAGTCTGATGGCCCAGACTCTCCTGTATTTTTGTTCAGCTGGCACAGGCTGACATAAGGATTTTTCTGGAGAAGGGTTTTAAGAGTCTATCAGCAAATCAGAAAATGAGCACTTAAGTACAGGATCTTCATATAAAATAAGAAGACCGGGAACGATTTACATCATCAGTCTAGTAGTTGATTGACTATATAAAATATTCCACACAAATCATCTCTAGTGATGTCTGCTTGGAGAAGCACACATCTGGCCTTGGCAGGGCCCTTGTCTGGTAGTCTTTCTCTCTTTATGGCACTATTCCTAGCTTCCTAGGGGACAACTTCCTTGCGTGGTGAGATGCTTTCTCCACCCCTGGAAGCCATTTGTGTTCTCTCATCCAGTGTTTGGCCATTCATGAACTGAATATATCAGCAACTTCACTAGCCAGAGGGTGAGCAGCGATTGGTTCTCGGAGCTCAGCCGTTGCCATCTGAACAGGTAGCTTTGGTAGTGGACAGACTGCAGACGCATCTGAGCGGGACAGACATGACAGCGGCAATGAGAGACTCTCGAGTCTCTGAGATCCCCAGCGCTACATTTCTTCCCTCAGGGCTCTGAGTGGCCGGAGGACTGTTCTAGAATGCCTTCATCTTTCTCTTGAGTTCAACGCAAATTAGTTACTTACTTGTGGAGCTGGAATTCAGAGAAAGCCGTTTCAATGTACACTGCATACCTAGTACTCATTGGAAGAAATTCTATTGAGCATGAGAAATGTACAGCCATTGACCTCGCTCATTTGCTATAGCCTACTATTGAATTAATGCATTATATGTTTTCAGAAGTATTTGTAACCATTGCTTGAACATTTGGATCATCATTTGGCATCCTTTTTTACTATACAGCTAAAGCTAGTATTAATTAAGAGTGAAGGGAAGTATTCATCGAAATTACAGGTTTTTCCTGTCTGAAATTTTATTTTAGCTCTCAGTATCTTTAAGGCACTGTTGATGCTTAAGGAGGATACTTTGTATTATCCATAAGTTATCAACATGTGCTTATATACAGATAGCTGATAACACAGATATCTATATACTTTCTATTCAGATCAACTAGTAAACAGGAGGTCTAGATGCAAGGCTGTGATATTTTGCACTGACGCTGGAGTTGGGTTTGTTGCTTAACCTCTCTACGCTCCATGAAAAAAGAAAGACATTGCAATAGAGGAGGGGGTCCCCCCCTTCAAAAAAAATCCTATGACCTCGTGACTAGAAAAATAAGTCGGTTTTGTTTTAAAATGTCTTGATGATTAGCAACGGCAGCAGCCAGCTAGTACTTTTTACTGTTTCATTTGGCTTGTTTATAACAAACTAACAAAAGCAACAAAAAAAAGCAATTGGGGAAAATAAAGCCAGTTGACACACAGAGAAACAAGCTTACAATGGCCTTAGGAAAAATTCCTAGGGTAAAGGACTCCAAAGTCATTGGCTTACCTGACCAGCTGGTGAGAGAATAAAACGAGCCAACCACCTAACTTAAAAGTTATGTTCATAGCATTTCGGAACCATGAAAGAATACTTTAAAAAGATGACCCAATTTTTATACCTGTCTCATTGAAAGGGAGAAATTCTGACCTGGAAATTAAAATGTCATATCTAAAAATGATAACGTTAGATACTCCACCATTTTTGTAAGATTATCAAACATTTTTCTTAAACAATTTAATGATATATCCAAGTGTATTAATTATATGTATAATTAATGCCATCTAATTTGGCAATTTTTTTTCCTTTCTTCAGAACTGGGGAATCGAATCGGAGCTTTAGGGGATGGAAGCCAGCCTAGTATTCTACTGATGAGGCTCATGGTCATTCCTACTTGGACAATTTTGACATGCTAAAAAAGTTCCCAACTTTCTGGTTTTTTGTTGTCCCTGAAGGCCAGCTGTAGGAATAAGGCCTCAAGTCCAGAGCTACAGCGGGACCTCCCTCATAGGTTTGGTTGTTGTTTAATTGCTGTGAAGAAGGCTCAGAGCCAGGCTTTGGATGTTTGGTCCCATATTTCCTGACATTTGCTCCCATCCCACCTGCCCCTCGAGGACTCCCCAGCTGCCTGGCTCCCACTGCTTCCCCCCAGTCTCTGTGTTTGTCTTATCTTGACCTCAGGCCTATGCTCACACAGGGCAGTGTCTCCTCCTCCTCCATGGAACCTCACTGAGTTCTTCCCTAGCCCAGTTATAACAAATGTACTCCACTCCCTGGACAGTCTCTTTGCTACTCTGTTTCTTCCAGCAGGCAGGCTTCTGGTAGGCCATGTGCTTTTCTTAATTATTGTGCCTACTCTCTGCTCCCTCCACTGGAATACATGATCCCCAAAGCAAAGTAGTTGTGTTGTGTTTGTCCTGTAACTCCAGACGAGTGAGACAGACATCCTTTGCCTAGTCACAGAGTGGCTGCCCTTAGCTTCTGTCCACTAGTGCTATGTTGGGTTCTTCTTGATCCTGGCTTCCTCAGCTGGTTGCTTGATTGGACCAAATTTTTTGGACTGAATTTTTTTCACCAGGTCATTTTTTGAAAAAGTGTGGTCTGTCTGCTCATCACAGTAGAAATCAGAATTAGTTAGGGGCCACACACATAGCCCAACAATACTTCCTGGGGACACCCCTTCAGTAAGGCTATGGGAACTGTAATTTCTGCAAGAAGCCACCTTTAGTGTTGTCTAATGTTCCAAGGCTCCAGGCAAAAGGCATTAACAACACTGCTCTGCTTTACCTTGGTGAATTCTTCAGAGGCCCAAACATACCACACATGGAACATTCTTATAAAAAGTGATTTCTGGCATTCATTTGTTGGTAAAAGAAAACAAGATGAGTTTAGGAATTCACATCCTTTAAAATGATATTTAAATGCAGTTTTAAGAAGCCCAAGGGAAATCATATGGGAAAACATGACATTTAGAAACATTTTACTTAAAGTATCCTTTGGATCTTTGTCCCTAACAAATGGTCTTCTCCCTACACACTGCTATGTAGTTGGCAGGGGCTCTTAGTGCAGAACATCTAGAATGATATTTAAGAGGCACTAATGTAAAGATCTCCTCAGAGCTGCAAAAGGCAGTTTGGAGAAGATATGTTTTTAGCACTATGTCTATGGTAAAGACTTAAAAAGATTTGGGGATAATTTTGCTTCTTTTTAGTTGATGATACCTTGATTTGTAAGGATAGCATAGGGAGGTACCAAAACATTCATGTAATGTCAAGCCTGGTTTTGAAATGCCATCCTTAGCAGGTGGAACTGGAGAATCTGTTCTGGGTACAGTGTAAGAGGCACTTGCTAGGTGGGGAAGTTGGGTGGTGTGCAAATGAAGGGCATGTATAAGGGAGAAGACACTGTGATTGCTGTTATCAAGTGTTCCCAAGGCTGCACACAGAAGAAAATGGATGTTCTGTTCCCAGAAACAAATTTTAGTTTTAGATTCAGGCTTGTGGACATTTTGATATACTTCATTTCATACTTTATCATAATGATTTATAGTGCAATCATTGTTATTACTACTCCCTTTTGGGGTAGTCGCTGGTAGTATTTGTGCTTGTCTAAGGTCACAGAGCTAGGAAATTACAGACCCTGCCTACTCTTCTTAGAATGTAAACCAGGTGATGTTTCTACCAACACCATTGTCTACCCACTAAGTTTATAGAGACTCACAATTCAGTTCCACGTAGGGGACAGCGGAACCTTTCAGAGAAAAACGACACTGTTAGGGAGGGATGGTCACTGGGAGCTCAACCAAAGGATGGGTACTTGCTTTCCAAGATTCTGCTAATTCCGCCCCACTTCAAGCGCAAGCGCGCGCGCGCACACACACACACACACACACACACACACACACACACACACAGAATCTACCAATGCTAACACAGAACCAAAGCCCTCTGGATGAGAGGCCAACTTGAGGAAACTAAGCTATTTTGTCAGTCGGTGAGAGGTGCAGCGCCTTCATTCTGTGAATTCAGAGTCTGAGACTTTTCCTTTGTTTCTGTTCATTTCTCTCGTCCCCTTATCAAGTAACTGGGTGACTTGGCATGGAATGGGCGGGTCGGTAAAGAGTGCATACGAGAGTCAGGGCGGTGTAAGTTAGCAGGGTGGATTCTCAGGCATGCTCTTGTGTTATTAGGATAAGCAAAGAATGTGAGTGGGGGAAAATAGGCTTTAAAGGGAGAGTCCCGCATAAGACAGGGAGGAAGGAAAATCACGCTAGGGTGGCCATTTTTGTTGTAGTTTCTCCTCTTCAAATAGACTGATGCTTAGTACATTGTTGTTGAATAGAAAATGACCTAACCAGAACAGTTAGGGAGAACCTCCCTCGTGTTGTGCAGTGTGCCGTGTTCTGGGGAACGCAAAATAAACAACGAATCTCTGTCCTTTAAGGGATCACATGGCACGGGAAGGAAAGACCACCAAAGACAGAAATGCGACAAAAAAAAAAAAAAAAAAAAAAGGTGCCGAGGATAACCCCAGGAAATCAGGGGCTCTGTGAGAGCAGAGAGGAAAGAATGTCTGGTTTAGTTTGTGGGGTAAGGATGTGGGCTAGTGAAAGGGTGGGCTGGTAAGCCAGCTGAGGAAGAGGAAGCCATGCCTGTCTTTGAGGATGGGAGTTCACCTGGTTAAGTGAGGGATACATCCCACGTGCAAGGCACTATTGGAAACAGCCTCTTGTGGAATCTGTGCGGTGGGGGGGGGGGAGGGGCTGGAAGGAGAAGACACTTGAGTTGAAGAGGTAGAGGAATCAGGTTCTAAATGGGCTTGTGTATTGCCCCATGCAACCTTTGAGGATTTTAGAGACAGTGCTGGGCTCCATTTCTGGAGGGTTTGTCGGCAGTTACTTGGAACTCAAGCAGAAGTGAATCTAGAAAGCTGTGGCCCTCAGCGTGGTAAAAAGCAGGACTTCTTAAGCCAAGTAGCAACAGATACAGTTCGGTCCCCTAGAATTAAGAGGAGGAAATCTCTCTCGGTTTTCAGCCAGAGAGCTTTAACAGAAAAAGCTGGGTGTTACTTGGAATGGAAAGCGTTTATCAGCTGACATGGGCGATACTGGGGTGGTAGTGTGAGAGCTAGGGAAGGCCTGGAATTGGGACCATGTGGCCACTGCGGTTTTGAGTGGATGACTCTCTTGAATTGAATTCAGGAAATGACCTAAAAGTGACTTGTGCAATAAAATGAGAAGACTCTGAAGCAATCATGAGAAAGCCCCATTTGTGAATTTTGGATCAACCAATGGAAAGATCCCCAGAGCCAAACAAAAGTCTGGAATCCCACCCAGCCCTTCCAGCAACCCTTTCCCCTCCAGCTTCCCACCTTGGGTACATATGGGACCACCGGCATCCCAGCACACAGGGGTCACATTAGACCAAGGTGGACCTCGGAGATCCCGGGAGGTGGGAGGTGGATGAAGCAGGAGGAAACGAACAAGGTGTGAGGGCCACTCCAGCTCCAGCCACACTTCCTGACCCCCGGCCGGGGCTGCTTCCACCACCCACGCGGCCGGGCTCCTCCCGGTGGGGACCACAGGACGTCAATCCCAGGCGCCCCGCCCCCTTCCGTGCCGGGCGGGGTCTCCGCGCCGCCGACACGGGCGCACGCGAGGTCGCGCGGACGGGGCCGGGCCGCGGGTGCCGGGAGGTGGCCGGGCCACCCGCGCCGCCGCCCCCCAGCCTGACGCACGGAGGGCCGGGCAGCGATTTGCCGCGGGCCCGCCGCCCGGGCCGCTCCGCCCCCGGCCCGCCTCCCTCCCGCCTCGCCCAGCTCTCCGCCCGCCGCGCCGGCGTCCCCGCGTCGTCCCCAGCGCCCGCCAGCCCGGCCCGCGCCAGCCAGGTGAGTGCGGCCGCGCGGAGCGAGGGAGGCGCAGGCCACGCCGGACAGGGACGCGCGTGGTGCGGGCGGAAGGTCGGGCGCGGTCCCCCCCCTCCTCCCATTCCACGCCGCCGGCCGGCCGGTCCGCGCCCGCCGCAGACAAAGCGCCCGAGGTGCGAGCCCCGCGGGCCCTCCCCGCTCCCGCCGCCTCGGCCTCGGCCCGCACCCGTCGCGCTCGCGTCCTGGCGGGGTCCCCGGGCCCCGAATCCAGCAACAGGTTTGAGTGTCAGCCTGGATTCACGGGGTCGTCCCCTCCGCCACCCCTGCCTCGCGTGCGGGCATCCCGGGCAAGCCCCTGCGTCTCTGCGTCCCGGCCCGCTCCTTTGTGTGCGCCGGTGGCCGCCGGTGCGGGACGCGGGCTGCAGGGCCCGTTCTCAGGGGTCGCCCGTAGGACTCGGCTTTCTCGGGGCCTGCGGGCGGGCCACAGCCCTCCAGCCCTAGAGGGCCACAAAGGGAGGCCCGAGGTACTTGGCCAGGGTGCGGGGACAGTGCCCTCTGGAAGGAAAGAGAGCTGCGATCTGCCTAGCTCTGGAGTGGATGGTGGGATTCACCCTGTCTGCGGCAGGGGCGTGCAGACGTTGACAGCCCCGTGGCTCTTCCAGCTTTGACATCCTCTCACACGTGGCCCTGAGCCAGAGAAGTTGGGAGCGCTGCTGTGGGGATCACTAGGCAGCTGCTGTTTGACAGGTCCTAGCTGTCTCCAGGTTGAGTATGTGTCCAGCATAACCCTCCATATGCCTGCCAGTAGTTTATCAAGCTCCCACATTAAAATTGGCACCTGGGGTACCCCAGGGTGGAAAATCCATGTGGTTTTCTTTGGTTGGATCAATTTTATTTTCTTAGTGGGATGGATTTACCCCCATCCAGGAAGAAATCTCAATAAAGAACAATTTATCTTTGTTTACAAGCCTTGGGTCTTGTCACACCTCGCTGGTTTCATTGGTATGCTATTTTAGTATAACAATACTAAATAGAAGGAAAATATCTTCCTTTTGCTTTAGGCAATAAAATACTTTCTTTGTTCTAGAACCAGGAAGCCTTTACACATAATACTTTTTGTGGCTAGAACTTGGTGGCTGCCTTTACCCTGTGACAAACAGCAAAAACTACAAAGGAATTACAAAGCATTTACACTTCTCTATTGATTGTTTTTGTATCTCGAATTCCAGGAAATCGGTTTGCTGAATATGTATTCAGACATTCCAGATGAGACTTAACCTTAGCAACTGGCTCTACTCTGCGTTTAAAGAGTATACCCACATTTCAGCCACTGCGAATGAGCCCTGGAATAGTCCACGGGAGAGAATAGGGTGCAGTGGTGCACATAGGAGTCTCAAAATACATGCAGAACATACAGCAGAAAAGTTGGGTCTACCAGGGTTTCAGTTGATTGACAGGTACCTAAAGGAGGTATTTTATACAGGCCCTCTTACTAATGCTGTATCTGATAAGTTAGAAAAAGCTGCATTTTGATATAATATATATATATATATATAAAATCAAAAATGCAATTTTGATTTTATATATACATACACATATATGTGTGTGTGTATGTATTCTATAAGGATTTCCTTAGAACAAACACAGTCTATAAGCTTGATTTTTTTTTTTTTTTTTTTAGGGAGTAAGATTATAGCCGATTAATCTGATTTGTACAGTTTCTTTGGAATAAGTTCATGTTATTAAAAACACCATTCGTGTGTAATATCTAACTTCAGAAAACTGTTTTAGCTCATGCAGGCAAACAGGAATAATCTCTTGGGAAAAGTAGGCCTTTAACTTAGTGAGCTGGTGAGTGTTTGTCACTAGACTCAAACTAGACTTACCTGGGAAGAGGGAGTCGCAATTAAGGAATTGCTTCTTATCAGATTGGCCTACTGTAGGTAAGTCTGGGACTTTTTCTTGGTTGATGAGAGAGGGCCCAGTTGACTGTGGGCTGGTGGTCTTGGCTTATGTAATAAGAAAGCAAACTGAGCAAGTCATGGAAGCAAGCCAGTAAGCAGCACTTCCCCGTGGCCGCTGCTTCAGGTCCTGCCCTGAGTTCCTGCCCTGGCTTCTCCATGATGGACTATAACTGTGAAGGAAACACTCTCCTCCCAAGTCTCACAGGAACAAAAACCTAATTAGAATAGAAAAGCGGGGCATCTTTTCAGAAAAAGGAGCAAAAGCTTAGTTTCTGTATAGCCTTGTTTGGGATATATTCCATGCCATAGAATTCACCCTTACATTGTACGGTTTTGTAGTGTTTGTATATTAACAAGGTTGTGTAAACATCACAGCCAATTAGGCAAGCACTACTTTTCCATGCCTCTGGATTTGCCTTTTCTGGACATGCCGTAAACGGAATTATGCATTGTGTGGCCCTCAGTGCCTCTCACGTAGCTTGCCATCAGTGTTCATACCATAGCATTGCTTTTTTTATGGGAGAATAATATTCCATTGTTATACCGCAGTTGTTCGTTTCAACTGATGCACATATGGGTTGCATTCGCTTCTACCATTTTGTTTAATACTTCAGTGCATAGTCATTCTCAAATATTTTATGAACATACTTTTATTTCTCTTGGGACTATACCTCTGTGTGGAATATTTGGTCACATGGCGACAACTGTGTTTTGAAGAACCATTGCAAAGCTTCTATGTATGGGCGGTCTCATCACCAGTACATGCAGGTCCTACTGTCTATTAATTTATGTTGACGTGCTGTCGGTGATGACGCTCAGAGCCTTGCACCAGCTGAGCTTCACCTCTGTACACGAGGCTTCTGCTTTTTCCACAGGTCATGTTTGTCTTTTTGATGAGTCCTATCAAGCCTAATGGTTGCCAAGTGGTGCGTGTTTTATTTACATCTCGCCTTTTTATGTTTCTCTTGGTATTTGTGTATTTTCTTTGGAGACATGTTTAGAGTTTGTCTTCACAGGTATTTTCATATTTGGTTTCTGAATCATGCTAGAACGTAGATTTTATGTAGTTTACTGGTAGGTGCAGAAAGATTCTATGATTTGCTTGTTTTTTAAGCTTAACAGTTGGAGACAGGGTCTGAATGTGGACTTCTGTCTTTTGACTTTACTTCCTGCATTCTTTTACTTGGTGAGGCGTGCAGAAATTATGTTTTGCTTGGTTAATAAATGACAAAGCTGGGGGGGGGGGGATTAAACCAGACAAAAGGAAGCAAGTGCATGATCATTCTGTTTTACTACCAGATTTTACCATGCTTCTAAAAATAGGTAGATTTTTCCCATCCTAATGGAGGGAGGACATGGTTTCCTTATTTCAGGTGGAGAAACAGGCTCATGGGATATCTAGTATCTGCTTCTTCATGCCCACCTGATCCTAGAGCCCTGCATTCAGGCTCCCAGACAGGTAGCCTCTACATTCAGTGGCTTCTATTTTCCCATTAATTTATTCCCTCTAAGACTAAAATAATTGTGCAGTTTTGTAAAAAATATAATTATGTTTCTCTGGGTTAAACTGGAATTAAATTTTGTTTTGGAGGGTGCAGTTTCGCTTTGAAATATTGGTTCTTATTCCAGCTTTTATGCACCCCTAAAAGTTTTCACGTGTGGAGAATTCTCAACTGCTTAGAAGCTAGGTAGGGACCATATATAGTGTTTGTTCTTCATGGCAAACTTACTGTGAAGTGTGATTGACACATAATCAGGGACTAGCATTTGTCAAATAAGCGAGCCTATATTTATTAATTAGGAAAAATGGTATTTTTTTAAAAGTATAAGATTTAGAAAATCTGGAGTGGATAAAAATTAGAAGTTAATTCTCTAGTACCATGTTTTACGGAAGTCATGGGTCTGTTTAAGAACATGGTGACTAGCATGCTCCTTTTCCAACTTAACACAGTAGACACATATAGTAGCTGGACCATGGGTGTCTGTTGAATGAGCAAAGGAGCCTCTCTGAATAAAATAATTAGAGTTTGCTATACTAGCTAGAGCAGCTCTAGGAAAAGAATCTTTGGGCTCTGCTTTTAATTTATGTTTTTATTTATCAGACATGGAACATGGCAGTTACAGAAATTGAAAGAATGATGGGGATACAGAGTAGATGCTGAGCCTCTGTCTCCTTTCCCGTCCCATCTCTTTACCCTTTACCCCTGCAGGCTCTCCTGCTCGGGCATCCTCTATCAACACTGTCACTCACATTTCTGTACCTGTATCTTTGCACTTGTGTTGTGTGTGCTTAAACACACATCCACGTGACCCGCTATGCACATGCACAGCCATGCATTCACGGGCAGCCTTTCTTGCACAGATGGGATCATCATCATGTATCTTTTTGCTTTTCATTTGAACACGTTAAGACTGCTGCATCTGTAGTCACAGATGATGAACATGATAATTACGTTCCCCTCTCAGTTCGCCCTGCCTGGTTTTGGAGTCCAGATTAAACAGAGCCTTCAGAGATTAGCGAGACACTTTCCCTGTTGCTGAGCGCTGGGACAGCTGCAGGTGCACGTCTTGTCAGTATGAGTTAGCTAGCTATCACCTGACACCTGTGGGGAGCAGGGTGCTCTGAGATGACCTTTCTGATGTTCCCATTGTTTTTGGACTATCAGTTTTCAGCACTTGCTTCCTGTTACACTTTATGAGTTGATGGAGGTAGATGATTAGCTAAGTCAGTATATGTGGGGTCAGAGTGGCCTTTCTCACAGAGAATGGTAACATAAAGTCCTCTATGACTGTTGACTGGCTGTGGATTGTAGGTGGGTTTTCTACCCCTCCAGACTCCCACTGTCTTCTCAGAGTTCAATATTTTCTACCCATAGGGTCTGGAAGTCTTAACTGAGATATGGGGTCATATATGAGAAAGCCAAGTAGTTGCCTGTGATAAAAATGAAAAGGACTGGAGGTATAGTTTAGTTGGTAGAGTTTGCGCCTAACATGCTTGACGCCCCTGGACTGAGCCCCTGCATTACATAACCAGGAGTGGTCTTACAGTACTTGGGAGGTAGAGCCATAAAGATGAGAAGTTCAGTCCTTGGCGGTAGGGAGAATTTGAGGCTAGCCTGGCATACATGAAACCCTGCCTTATGGGAAGCAAAAAGAGGGGTTGGGGGAGGTAGTAAGATTTATCATTGTTTGATACCAAGCCTGATGTAGAGAGTTTGATCTCTGAGACCTAGGAGAACCCGTTCCTACTAGTTGTCCTCCACAAGTCACCTTAGCAAATGTTGTCCCTTACCCCAAGACAAAAATGAAGTGAAAAAGAAAAAATAATCAAAATTTTTTTTTAGTAATAAACTGCCACGTGCCTTTCAGTGTAACTTGTTACTGTGGCTGTTATGATTATGGTTGAGTTTAGTAAGAACACGGAAGGGGATGGAGTGATGGTGTTTGGCTGGGGATTCATAAAACTCCTAGGCTCTTTAGGCTTTAATTTTGGCAGGTAGTTCTCTCCAAACACTTGAGTCTTTTGAGGCAGGCTAGTAGGGAAAACAGAGTGTGCAAGCCTGGGTTAGCCTTATGGTTTATGTTATCTGCTACCTGTTATCTGTTTGATTTCAGACAAGTGAGCCTCATGTTGGCATTTGAATACTTCAGTCTTTTTTTTTTTTTTTTTAAATCAGTAATGAGTGACAGACATTCAAGTTGCGTGGGCCAGTAAGAGGAACTGTAGGTCTAAGTTGCAGCTGGAGTCTATGTCGCATTTCCCTAGACGTGTCACCCACCTTCTGAAATTCTGAGAGAGAGAGCTGGTCTCTTCCACACCTATCAGTGTCCAGCCAGGTCATGTCATTCACGACAGCTGTCCCCTCTGGGGCGGGGATACAGGGAGTTAAGTGTGGAATGTCCCGGGAACTGAAATACTGATGTTCAGAAAGCCCATCCAGGGTCGAAGGAGACTACTTATTTATTAATGATTTCCATGAATAAAATACAGATAGAGGATTGTTAATGTGTCCTAATGTCTGTGCTTAGCAGTGGTCTTTTTTTTTTTTCCAATCCTTTGTTTTGCACATGATGGTTTCACCTACATAATTTATTACATAGTACTCATTTCATTTTCAGTTTGCTCAGGTAGGGGGCTGGGGTGGGTCCTAAGGGGAAGCGGTGTTCTTTGACAGTGGGGTGAGTATATATGTGTGTTCAGACCCAGCAGGACAGCTCCTGACAGTTGAGGATGTGCAGAAGCTGCAGCTTCTTGGAAAGAAGTTGAGAAGATCCACATTAGAGTTCCGTCTTCTCTGAACTTGCAGGGTCATTTAGAAAGGAGCCTGCCCTTGTCCGCTGGTCTGTAAAGAGCTGTTGATTATACTCTCGAAAGATGGTGATACTGTTTCTCCTTTGATAGGGATTGCTAGAGTGTTTGCTCCTCTTTCAGTTTCATTGATTGGCTATCTTGGCAAGCTTTGAGTTAGGGATATGCAAAACTAAAAATGGTATTGGAAGATCACAAATGAAATTGATGCCCAGTAATCCCACGAAAGGATTGGGTAACTCAGTGGAGGCTTCAGCTACTTAATGGGAGTGGAAGTTGCGTTGTTTAGGTCAGAGAGCACTTTTGTCAGGGGGAGCTCAGATTGCATCATGTAGCCTTCCACTCACACTGAGTGAAGTGTCGTGGTGGTCCTCATCGTCCTCTTCATTGTGGTAATGATCACGTGTTGTTGTCATCGTCCTCCTCCTCCTCCTCCTCCTTCTACAACAACAAAAACACATTGGAACTAAGGGTAGGAGTTAGAAGAGGTGGATCTTGTCTTCATAGAGCTTATCATTTAATTGGGAGACAAGGAATGAAGATGCTAAGTTCAAGGACAGGTCTGTCTGCTCTTTGTAAAATCCACGTGTTGAGTTGGGCTTTGGTAAAAAGTCACAGTCTCCTGAGGAACACTGACAGGAACAATGCCACCTTTTGAAGATGTGACTGTGTGTCTATCTTGGTTATCTCAAAGAGGTTGCTTTGCTTTATATAATGAGGTAAGTCTCTTTCAAGAATTGTTCTGTGTGGACTGGGTGCCCAAACTCTTAGACTGGCTCTGGAAGCCAAAGCCGGATTTGAAACCCACCCTGGGGTGGCCCAGTAGGTCTTAATGCTGGACAGCTTCTAGCCTTTGTCTCAGCACCAGCCTTGGTTCTTTGCTTTACATTTTTAATAGTCATACATTTTATTTATTTATTTATTTATTTATTTATTTATTTATTTATTTATTTATTTATTTTGAGACAGGGTTTCTCTGTAGCTTTGGAGTCTGTCCTGTCCTGTCCTGTCCTAGAACTCATGCAGTAGATCAGTCTGGCCTTGAACTCAGAGATCCACCTGTCTGCCTCCCGAGTGTTGGATTACGGCGTGCGCCACCATTGCCTGACCTAAATTCTTCCATCCTTAGTCCATTGCAGAGAAGAATGTGGTGTAAACACATACACAGGAAGTCCCCAGAGGATGACGTGAAGGCAGACAGACTCATGGAGCAGGGACCAGATGCGTGAATAGGTTTTGTTCCGTGGGCCATGGTGGAGGCAGCAGCTGGATCTCGTGGGCAAGCTGCTGTGGTCCCACCCTGCTCGTTGTCACGGGTGGGAGTCCTGATGGCATGAGCGTTGGTACTTGCTGTCCCTGGTATAGGTAAGATACACAGCATGCTAAAAAACACAATAGGTAGGTGGCTTTTAAATTTAGATTTTTCAGGGAGAAAGGCCAGTTTGACAAAGAAGCTGACAGTGTGCTGGACTGGCAAACAGCCCCACCCAGCTAGGATGCAAGTACATTTAAGGAGAAGTGGTGTTGGTGGGAAAGTCTCAGTAGACAGTGGAGGAAAATTAATTTCTGAATTTTGATTTCGAATTTCTCCCACTCGCTACATTATTTTCACAGTTGATCTTAGTCCAAGTCCTTTTTATTATAAAAAGCTAGTTGTGATATAAATGGGTAGTGCATGCATTCTCTGTAGTTTATAAGAGGCAAACAGTCACGTGTAGAAGGCCGACTTTTAGTCTCCTTCCTTGAAACCTTTCCTCTGGGAAGCGGCCAGGCTGAGGGTCACGGGCCCTCCCGGAAGCACCCATTTTCTACATGTGTGCTTTCTTACCCCTTTGACGTAGAAGACACCGCAGTCCCTGTGCCCACACTGTCTGAACCTTGACTTCTTTCTATCTCATGCCAGTACACGAAGAGCTCTGTTCTCTCTGCCCAAACTCTCCTCTTACCTTCCTCTCCTCTCCCCTCTTCCTGCTGCTCCCCTCCTCCTTCCCTCCCTCCCTCCCCTCTCCTCTCCCTTCTCTTTTGCTGTTTTGTTTGTTTGGTTTTTGTTTTGTTTTGTTTTGCTTTGTTTTTTTGAGACAAGGTCTCCTGTAGCCCAGATTTGTTTGGGACTTTGTGTAGCTGAAGGTGACATTAAACTACTAGTCCCCTAGGCCTTTGCCCCTGAGGGTTGCGGGTGGGAGCCACTGCATGTGAATTACTGTCTCTGTGGTTTTGTGAGACAGGCCTTGCCATGTTGCCCAGGCTGCCTGTGAGCTACACTGGGTCCTCCCTTAGTTGTTTCTGAGAGATTGATTGATTGTGTTTGGTGCTGGGGATCACACTCAGCACCTCCTTGCCTCGTGTGGGTCAGTGCTCCAACCCTGAGCCTCTCCCCAGCCCCTTGTTCTGGAATGGTTTTCTAGATGTATTTTCCAAGGGATTCCTCTCATGCCCCTTACCTGGTTTCAGTTTCCCCTGACTTTTTCTTAGGATAGAAGGTTAGTCAAAACCAAAACCACACTGGCTGTAACTGGTGACTACATCACCGGTTTTCTACTTACTGTCTCTCTATTGTTCCAGGACCCCTTGGAATACTAGGCTGCATTACGGCTTTTCTCTTGGCTCAGCTTGTGTTCTTGGATGACCCTAAGAGTTGTGAGAAGTGCCAGTGAAATATTCTATTAGAATACCCCAGAACAGCCCTGAATTTGTGTGTGTGTGTGTGTGTGTGTGTGTGAGAGAGAGAGAGAGAGAGAGAGAGAGAGAGAGAGAGAGAGAGAGAGAGAGAGATATTCCTCATGATCACCGCAGTGCTATGGGTATATGTCTTTAACAAATCTTGGTATTTTTGTAGTTAAACCTGCCACTAATTTTATGTAACCCTACCTTATAACAGACAGTAGGGTGGTTATAATGGTTAAGACTGGGTTTTGGAGCTTGATCAGCTCTGTCCACAATGTGATCTTGGGTTTCTTTCCCCTGACACCCACCTTTAAGAGCTGTGGGAGGACTGAATGAGGAACTGTGTGAGATGCCTCGGGAAGCATCTGGCGATTCTGATGCTAGATGCATGCTGATCATTATTAAAATGTTACTGTTTCAGTTGTTAGAATAATACTGTAGTCATTCATTTTTTGATGTTTCACAGATGGTGGAGAGGGAAGGTAGGTGCATGTCAGAGCATTCCTGGGAACTGGGTCTTGGGTCTCTAGTACCTTAGGAGGTCCCTTAAAGGACCAGAATGAAGATCGGCATCCAAAGGGGATTGTTAGGGTGCTTTACAGGATGCAGTCTGGGCAGCCATGCCTGTCTCATCGTTACTCAGTGTATGACACCGGGTGACTAACAGTCCCATTCTAGTGCTCAAAGCCTAAAGGATTCCTGGGTGGAGAGCAGCTGGTGTGGGAATCCCAAACAAGTTGATTCTGACACGCGGGAGGAGTGCACAGCAACAGGACAGATGAATTCGCCGTTGAGAGTGAGAATGCACAGGCAGAAAAGAGTTCCTCGTGTCCTTCCACGTGGACTGCTGCCAGGACGAACAGCCTAGAGTTGGGTTGGGTCTAATGGCTTCACATAATCTGGTTAAGGGAAGTCCTTACAGCATTGTTGTGGTGGTTTGTGTCACGTTGATTCTGGATATAGTCAAGTAGACAACCAAGGTCAGCCATTGGGACATTCTTGGTACTTGCAGTTCTGATCTTTGGAGATGTTGGCTGCATTTTTCCTCCGTGGAGGAAGTTTGCATATTGACCAAGGATAATTGAGAAGAGCGCTGTTTACAGTGTTAATTTCATAACCGTGTTATTTGATCTTTGTCTAGCCATTCGTAATTTCAACATCTCTTCCAAGTGAGGTCCTTAAAGAGTTTAGGATTTGCTTATGCCTATAATCCTAGCACTTGAGAGACAGAGGCGGGAGAATTGCCAGTGAGTTCAAGGGATGCCAGAGAGGCATAGTGAGTTACAGTCTAACCTGGGCTATGTAGTGAGACCCTGTTTCAGACAAAGAAACCACCAAGCAAGCAAAAGCTTTTGGATTGGATGTTGCCTGTTCAGAACTCATTTGTTCTCCGTTAGTTGGGAAGTGTGGAGCACTGTTGAGATGAGTACTAGCTGAAATACTGTGGTGGCAGGGCAGACCAGCTGAGCATCGGAATTCCAGATGCTGACCTCCTGGACCAGCCGGCTTGGTGACTTGGAATGCTTCGTGTTTTAGGAGTGGTTCTGCTGCCTTGTTGCTTTCTAATTGACCAAGAAGGAAGCTGCCAAGAGAGGGCTGGAAGCACAGTTGGTGGTTACATAAAGCGCAAAACACATCAGCCTGACATAATTTATAACATGCAGATCTATTTCGCATAATAATCAGGCATGAAACAAAAGCTGTTTGCATATGTAACAGTGATTAGCAGGAACAGCAACTTTTAGAAGTTTTTCTTCTCAGTCATGTTCTCCAGCAAGTCTGACCACTGCCAGCCAGCAGTGTCTGATACTTCTACTGTTCAGTAGCATCTTCATTAATCTGCCCTCTGCCCAGCCTTGGAGAACCCTCTTTTCTGCCTGGTGATGAGGGGATCACCTCTACTCTGCATGCCTGCCACAGTGTACCACCCCACCCACTGTGCTCACAAGTAGTGGTGCTCAGGCACAGCCTGCAGTGCTAACACAGAATGGGCTTTCTCCTGATGAGCTGGCAGGTGGGCTGGTTAGTTCTCAGCTGGCTGGAGTTGGCATGACCAGTCCTTTGCTGTTTCTGCCTTTGCCTCTTGTGTTGGAGAGTCTGTGAGGTAAGCCTAGCACATTATGTGTGCCTCCTCCTTAATCCTCACAGGATGGACACTCCTGCACTCTGGAACACATCCTCGACACTTAGAGGTGATAGCACAGGTACAGTCGCGGCTGCCATGCTGAGGAGAGGAAAGGGATGGTAGACCAGGAGGGGAATAAGCACCTCAGTGGAATCTGGGACTGTTCTGAAACCCGGCGGCTCAGCCGAACGAAACGCCCCATTGCCTTCATCAGGCTCTGCTGAGTCCAAAAGTCAGAACTTTTCTTAGTTGCCTTAAAATGCAGTCCAGTCCTGTGTAAGTCTTTTTGCCTTAATTTGAGAGGACAGACTCCAGACTCCTGGGGGCTGGCGATACCATCTACACGGATGCCCTGGAGCACTTAGGGACAGGAGGGAACTTGGAGGCAGCTGAGGAGACAAACACAGCTCTTCCAAATGTTAGTGGGGCTTGGGTTGTCTTTGTACAAGCCCACGGGATGTCTTCTCCCCGTGGGAAAGGTGGCAAAGCCCCTTCAGGATCTGGGTTTGTAGCTAGAAGGAAGCTACTATTAATGCTTTGTGAGTTAGGAAATACTAGAACTGCTGGGCTAGAGATGGGACTGGAGGGTGCGACAGGCCCTGGGGCGCTGAGCTACGCAGACGGGAGCACTTGGATTCCGCTCTGCACACACTGTTACGGTGTCCTTTGAGTGAGACTGTTTCTGTACCTTGGGACTATTCATGCTCACAGTTACTCATATCTCAGTATGAGTCATCTAAGCAGATATTGGTTTTTTTTTTCCCCTCAGACTTCCTTGAGATCAGATATTTTAGAAAAACGAGTACTGGTAGGAGAGAAACTTTATAATTTACATCTGCTCTTGTCTGTCCAGACTATTTATACCTAGTTTGTTTGTTCAGGCTATATTCTGGGTGTGCTATGAGCAAAACAGGTTTATTTTGGATACTTCTAAAGGTAGGGAAGTCCGAGATAAAGGCAGCGAGTGTCATGTTTGGTGTCTGGTGTGACTTGTAGATGGCATCTTCTTGTTGTGGCTTTGCCTGGAGGAAGGCAGGAAGGGGCTTTTTGGGATCTCTGTTGTTTTTGTGGCACAGGCCTTACACACAGAAGGCCAGTCGCCCTGATCTGAACTGTACCCTTGGCCCTCTTTGCATTTTAAAACAGGAGATAGTGTCTGCAAGTCCCCTAGGCTGGCCTTGAGCTCGCTCTGCTGTCCAGGAAGACATTAAGCTTGAGGTCTTCCTGTCTTTGCTTCCTCTGTGGCTGGCTGTAGGTCATATGGTTTGGACATCTCTCTCAGGAGGGTACTAGTCCTGTCCTCACGACCTAGTCACCTACAAGGGGCCCATTGCCCAAGACCTTACTTTGAGGGTTAGGACTTTGAAGGGACAAAGCATTCTGTTTATAGCACCTCTGTTGTGCACTGCAGGTGCTCTGGTGACATTTGCGTGCTGAGCACAGGCTGATGGGGGAAGCATCGGAAACACCCCCTGGGTGTCTTCATGACTGTATTACGTGATCAGTGATTCAGGTAACAGAAGACCCTAAATGCCAGTGCTGAGGATTGAACTAGGGCCTTGCGCATGAGAATGTCTTCTGCCTCTTAATGGCTCTCCTAACAACACAACCTAACTTAAAGCCCTCACTTTATCCTGTTCAGTTACAAATATCGCCTCCTAACCAGCAACAAACGTGTACCAGTGGAATCTGCTAACAGGGGCCAGTTACATCATATAAGCTCAGAGCTGGATCAAGGCCGACCACTGTGTCAGTTCCCAGTGAGTTCACCTTTACCCCTTTCCTTTGGCCACCGTCTTCCTGAGAATTATTTAAAAGCTGCTCCTTGTTTTTGAAACAGCTGTAAGTGTCTTTGCCTTTCATCTTTGTTCCTGATTTCTAGCTTGGTCCCATTGTGATCAGAAAGTGCTTGGAGGCTGGTTTTAGTTGATGTTTAGGGAGGCCTGCTCTGTTGCCTGGGGCCATCTTGGGGTGTGGTCCATGGATATTTCGCAAGACACACAGAAAGGTGCAGTCTGCTATTTGATATACTGTTCCGTAAATGTTGACTAGGAATTGCTGGTTGATCCAAGGCTATTGGATTCTATGTTGTTGATTTTATGTTTTATGAACTTTTGAGGGGCCAGGGGCAGGGTGACAGAGGGTGGTGGGGAGGAGGAGGAGTGGGGGCAGAATCCTCAGTTTGAGGTGTGTGTGAGGTACTGAGTAAGTTCAAGGCCAGCTTAGATCTTGTCCCAAACTAATATGAAGAAAGAAGTGCGGCCTGCCTATAGGTCAGTGATAGCGTGGTTGCCTAGTGTACTGAATCCAATCCTCAGTGCAGCAGATAGTTTGTTACACACGTTGTAGGCAGCTTGCAGTTGGGCCATGCTTTTTGCACTACTCTGTTGTGTCTCTCTATGTACTTGGATTATTTGCACTTAACTGTGCTTGCTGTTAGGGCTGAAGTCTGTATTTTTTTGTTTGTTTTGTTTTCTGTTCCTAGCTGGTCAGATTGCATCTGCAGTCAGGAATCAGAGGGCTGAAGGCTTGGCACTCAGGTCATGTCTTTTCATTCAGGCCCGAACCCAGCCCATGGGATGGCGATGCCCACATTTAAGGGTGTGCTTTCTACCTCAGTAAACCCAATCTAGAACTTTCCCTCATGGACACTCTGAGAGCTTTGTCTCAGGCCATTTTGGATGTTGTCAGAGTTCATTACTTGTCACCACCTTATCAGTGTGGTGAAATGTGGAAAGCCCCGCCTCCTGCGTCCCTCTCAGCCTTTGCTTTCTTCTGGCAGGTCGACTTAGGGGAAGAAAGATCCATTCATGCTTATGGGTTCGTATTCCCAGTCCATTGTGGCAGGCAGGGCTTGGAGGAGCTCCAGACAGCAAGGGCATCCCTCAGCCTGGCCATCTCTTCATATCTAGGGACCAGGAGACAAAGTGGCAGGAACTGGAGGTGGGATTAGTGTGTACTTCCACCAGAGAGGTCCTACCTCCTAAGGGTGGTGCCAAACCCTCCCCCACCAGTAGCACGTCATGCTTTCAATATTTCCCGTATGTAACCCTCTCTGCTTTAATTGTCAAACACAGGGACAAGAAAAGTGTAGACACCAATGGTTTGGTTTTGTTTTCTGCGTAAGGTGCGGCTCCCTCTTTTGTTAACACAATTTCTTTTAAACTGTGTCTGTTGTTGACAGTTCTTTTCAGCATCCCTTCATCTCTGAATCTATTTTTTTCCTTGAGCTCAGCATATTTTTGTTGAGTGTAGGCTTTTGGGTTGACAACCTATTTTTTTTTCCTTCAGCATTTGAAAAATATTCAGCCTACCGTGGTGTCTGAAGAGAGGCCTGCTGCCATTTGAATTGTTTTTCAGAACACCGGGTAGGATCCCATTTTTCTCTGAATGCATTCCTTGTTCTTGGTTTTCAGAAGATTTATTATGCTGTAGCGTGAGGCAGAGGTTTTGGGTTCTGTCTTCTTTAGGTTGCCCTTACCTTCTATCTCTTGCCGAATCAAAAGCATCGTGATTTCTCCTAGTATGTTTTTATCACCGCCTCCCATTCCCCAACTTCTGGGACCAGACTGACGAGGGAGATTTTTCGTTTTGGCGTCTTGAGTCCTCGGAGATGGGTTCTCTTGTTTTCTCCCAGTTAGAGCTGTGTGCATGTGCTCGTATCTCACCGGGCTGTCTCACCTGTCCCGTCCCAGAGTCACCACGCTGAACGATGAGCCAGCCCTGGTCCTCAGCTGCTTCCTTTCGGTGCTGTCATTTACTTCTCTCCTTTCCCTCATCGGCGGCCTCTTGTTTTTGAACAAGGTATTACTAGTTAGGCTGTTGAACTTGCTGTGTATCCCACTTGTCCACCAGCTCCTGGTCTTCCTCCTCAGCCTCCAGAATTCTTGGATCACAGGCACACAGGTGTGTGCCACTGTGTCCAGCTCCCTTTCCGGTTCTTTGGAGTCTTTGCTTCTTTGTTAAGATTCTCTTTGTTAGCCGGGAGGTGGTGGCACAGGTCTTTAATCCCAGCACTCGGGAGACAGAGGTAGGTGGATCTCTGTGAGTTCGAGGCCAGCCTGGTCTACAAGAGCTAGTTCCATTCTTTGTTTTTATTTTTGTTAAGATTTTCTTTATTGAAACTTTGTTTTTTCATTTGTTTTAAGCCATGTTAAAGATTGATTGTTGGAGTTTTGTCTGTTTTTTGAGAGCAGGTGTGTTTTAGTTAGGATTTCGATTGCTGTGAAGAGACCATGACCATGGCAACTCTTATAAAGGAAAAAAAAAAACATTTAACTGGGCTGGCTTACATTTTCAAAGATTTAGTCCATTATCATCATGGTGCGACATGGTGACTTGCAGGCAGACATGGTGCTGGAGAAGTAGCTGAGTGTCGTACATTTTGGTTTGTAGCTAGCAGGAAATGGTCTGTTTTACTGGGAGTAGCTTGAGCATAGGAGACTGATAAATTCTTTCTTAGACTAACCTCTCCACCCATGCAAATAATCCCAATCAAACTAAATTAGACTGAATTAAAAGATTCTCATGTTTAATGGAGTGTTCCCAGGTGGCCCCGAGAAAGCATGGAGAGGGGAAGAGAGAGAAGGAGACCACGTGAAACCCGGAGACCACGTGTTCATTCTCTGGGGGGCAGTTTAAATAGCCTGTAGGAGTGGTCTTGACCTTCCCTGGGGAGGGGGTTACTGTTTGGCGGGCTTTCTTGACCTCCCTGGGGAGGGGTCACTGTTTCTCAGAGGTGGAGCTTGGACTGAGGCAATTCCCAGGGGAGGGAGCTTATGCCAGGAGCTGGGGTGAAGCCCCGAGCCAAACAATCCAGACTTTTTTTTTTTGGTTTTTCGAGACAGGGTTTCTCTGTGGTTTTGGAGCCTGTCCTGGAACTAGCTCTTGTAGACCAGGCTGGTCTCGAACTCACAGAGATCCGTCTGCCTCTGCCTCCCGAGTGCTGGGATTAAAGGCGTGCGCCACCACCGCCCGGCAATCCAGACTTTTTATATAAAGGGGTGCTCGGGAGCTGAGGTGACACTTCTGATCAAACAGAGACCTCAAAGGCCACCCTCACAGTGACTTACTTCCTTCAACAAGGCCACACCTACTCTTATAAACCCACACTTCCTAATAGTGCCGCTCCCTTTGGAGGTTATTTTCTTTCAAACCCCCACAAGGTCTCCCTGTGTAGCCTGGATCCAGGTGATCTCTTTCCCTCAGACTTCCAGTTACTGACACCACAGTTGTTGTCCCATCATGCCCAGCACTCAGGCTGCATTAAAGTCTCTGATGGAATTCTAATGTGGTCCTCACGTGGGTTCCGCCTATACATAAGGGTGGAGATAGTGGGATGTGGGGAAGATGAGACTCTTGGATCTTTGTGGCCTTCTGCGATATCACCCTGCAGTTGGGGTGAGGCCGAGTGCAATGTTTCCTGTCCTATTTGGCTGGGGAATAGCATAATTATTGTCTAGAAGATTGTTACCCTGCTACCTTGCCTTTCCTTGTCTGTGACCACAGGCTTCAGCTGTGTCTGTAACCCTTCTCTTGGTGTTTTCAGGTTGATAGCCTTTCACCTTTGAGTCTGAGATGCAGTGAAGGGAGCAGGAACTCTATGGAACTCAGATTGTTCTTTGTGTCATGGTCCCCAGACAGACTGTTGTCTGTCCCTTTCACTGACTCCTACGCTTGTTTTAGTTTAGTTGTACCCAGAAAGAGGAATAGGAAAAAAAATACTTTCATACTGTCTTGGGAGGAGCACCATGCCACTTCTTTTAAACACCCATGCAGCCTGGTTCATCTTGACAGTATACTTCAGAGCCTCTGTGACAACATTACACTGAGGGTCTAGTTTGTTGAATAGTGGATTTAAACACTGGAATACTAGATAAAGATTGGCATTTGATTGAATGACAGTTTTTGTTTTAATAAAGTATTAGTGCCAAATGGCCAGTAATTTTGAATACATTGTAGTTAGCTCTGGAGCCTTGGATTCGTTCCTGTGCCTGGGCTCAAACCCTGGGATTCTGGTTCAGTTGGTGTAGATGGTGCTGGGCTTTGACAGTTGTTGGAAACTCCCTCTATAACTCTGATGTGGAGACTGGCTAAAATATAAGTCAACACCTGTGGCTTTTGCGGCTCAAAACTTCTGTCTTGGAATGCGTCCACTTACAGCCTTCAATTTAAAGTTTTTGCCTTAGACATTTTTTTTGTTTTGTTTTGTTTTGTTTTTCGAGACAGGGTTTCTCTGTAGCTTTGGAGCCTGTCCTGGAACTAGCTCTTGTAGACCAGGCTGGCCTCGAACTCACAGAGATCCGCCTGCCTCTGCCTCCCGAGTGCTGGGATTAAAGGCATGCGCCACCACCGCCCGGCTTTGCCTTAGACATTTTTGCCTTGGACATTCTGTTGTGCTTTGTGGTGGTCAATATTGTCACAGCCTTCAATTTTCTTTTAAAGTTTTTGCCTTAAACATTTTTGCCTTGGACATTCTGTTGTGCTTTGTGGTGGTCAGTATTGTCAGATTGATGAAATCTAGACTCACCTGGGAGACAGGCTTCTGAGCAAGCCTGTAGGGGTTGTCTTGATGATGTAAGTGGAGGCGGGAAGCACTGTCCCTTGTGGGTGACAGCATTCCCTGACCTAGATCCTTGACTGTCATAGTGGAGACAGGAAGCTGAGCAGCAGTGCACATTGACCCCATGCTGTTGGCAGTTGGGACATCAGAGTGAGCAGCAGCTTCCAGCTCTGCCCCTTGACTGCCCGCCATGATGTCATACCTCGAGCTGTGGGCTAAAATAAACTCTGTCTTTGTTAGGGCTCTTGGATCAGAGTATTTTTAGCCAGAAACAGGAAAGGAAACCAAGACACATATCCTGCCAATGGCGCACTTACCTTGTAGAAGCATTATATGAAATAGGGTTTGCTTTGCAAAAAGAACAGCAGTTTGTGAAATCAGATATCCATTTGTTTCTCTTGCTCCTGTGGCAAAATATCTTTCACAGACCACTTAGGGAGAGCGTGGGGCGGGAGTGTGTGTAGGATGACAAGTGTGGCTTTCAGTTGCAGGGTCCAGCTGTCACGGTGGGGAGGCCAGACTGCTTTCGTTCAGGAGAGGAGGGCAGAGTGCTGCTGCCTAGCCCACTTGCCCTCTGCATGCCGTCCGGGACCTGTTTGCATTTGGGTGAGAAGTCCCTCTCCATTTAACCTGATCTAAGCTTTTCCATATAGACATGCCCAGAGATTTGCTTCCATAGTGATTCTAAATTCCATCAAGTGGGCAGTCAGTATTATAACCATCGTGATGTTTATACACAACTCAAAAAATGATAAAATTCTATACTAGTTTTTTAAAGATTTGTTTTAATTCTTTTGAGTTTTTCAAAAGGTACATATAGGAGCAGAACAGATACTATAAAGTTCTATATATTATTTAATGAAATCTATTACCTTTTTGTTTGTTTGATATGTATTTTGAGACAGGACTCACCCACCCTATAGACCATGCTGTCTTGAAGTTTGCAGATAGCCCAGGCTAGCCTCTACTTGGGCTCTTCCTGCCTCATCCTTCTGGCTGCTTGGATTAGAGCTTATATCATTATGTGTCATATGAAAGTCATAGTCCTCTATTTTTTAAAGGCCATTTCTCATGTCACATAGACTAGACTCCAGTGCATTCTGCGGCCCAGAGGACTTAAGCTCGTGATTCTCCTGTTCCTGTCCCCAAGTGCTAGGATTATGAATGTGTGACACCATGTCCAACTCCAAGACAATCTTAATCTGCTTATAATTTCTTTTTGTCCTAAACAGTAGCATATATGGCTACTAAGATGAAGAGAGTCTAGTTGCAGACAAGGAATTGGCAGTTGGCAGTGGTCGGGGTGGTGAGTGGCTCTTGGCAGGATCTTGTGTTAGATCTATAGGCAGGTGGCTTTGGCTTCTAGTAGTAAAAGTGGTTCAGGCCTAAGGAAAGAAGGGCAAGCCAGAGGAAGACAGAGAAAAGACGCCAGGTAATAGAGAACATGGAGATAAAAATAGGACAGATAAGAATTCAATTAACTTCTGTGACGGTGCCTCTCCCCGGAGGAAGAAGTCTGGCGTTCCAGTTCTCTATTTTGGGCATGCATATTTAGCTCAGGTCTTCGTGTATGACCTCTGTAGGTAAGATGCAGTATAAAATGATACTAACTTGCCTCTAATTAGTCATTCATCAAACATTAGGTCTCTAGTTTCTTACAGAAGCCAAGGCTGAGGGCCTGCTACCATGCTTTGTAGTAGATGACGCGACATTACTGGATTGCTGTCAAATTCTCGCCAGCTTCTGTTTTTCTAACTGTAGTAGATGCTGTGTGTTTTCTTAAGTGTGTATTCTTACGGACTCTAATCCCTTTCTATGTATTACATGTTATAATTATGTACTATTTACAATATCATTTCAACATCTCTGATTGGATTGGATCTCCATCTTTGTGGCAGGCGTATGGTTGGACTTTGTCTTGGTGTGTGGAGGCTGGATAGTCTCTGTACCTCCAAATCCTGAGGGAGGGTCTGAGGTTTCACGGTACTGCAGGAAGGCCTGTTGCTGTGTTAGACACATGCAGTCTAGTCATCCAGGCTTGTCCTGGACTGTAAACACTTCCGTGATTTCTACAGAAGGCGAAGTAAACTGGCCACTTAAAAACTTCTCTAAGGGCCCAGTGTGGGGCTCAGCACATAAGCCTCGGGACCTGTGTTCCATTCAGGCCGTCCTTTGACTTCTGGGCATGCCCCATGGCGTGAGCCCTCTTCTTCCCCCCAATAAACAGATGTAATAAAGCCTCTCCAGACTAACTCAGCTATTTGCCTTATACTCACCGTGTTCCGTCTGTGTTGTAAAGACTCAGGATTTGGTGGGGGAAAGGCAGACATAATGATGAATGAGATTGGCTTGGTCCCTTCCTGCTCCAGCAGAGACATTTAGGGCACACTCAGTGTCGTGTCTGCTCTATCAGAGCACAAGGGAAGGACGAGGCGGGTAAAGATGAATCCCGTAAATCACAGAAGACTCAATGCATACTGGTCATCAGAAAGTTTGAGAAATGCCAGGAAGATGGAACCTCCCTGGACAGGGCTAATTTCTGTACCTAGGATTTTACACAGTGTGTGTTGCAGGGTTCCCCCCCCCCCAAGAGAAGTTTTAACTTGGATCATTGTGTCACTAATAACTTAAGAATATCTATCTGCTTTAAGACTGAAGTAATTTCATTTTCTCCTGTATTACATGCGGTGGAAAGAAGGGCAGCTAACGTTGATAATGCTCCCTTTGACTGCTTCTCTGATACCAGACTGCACATAATGGGTTTGGCTTTAGAACCAAGACAGTAGGATTCAGGACTGGATTTTTAATA
This sequence comes from Arvicola amphibius, assembly GCF_903992535.2. Taxonomy (NCBI): domain Eukaryota; kingdom Metazoa; phylum Chordata; class Mammalia; order Rodentia; family Cricetidae; genus Arvicola; species Arvicola amphibius. Next base: position 7,734,820 of record NC_052053.1, read on the forward strand.
GAACTGAATTTAATCTTTTAAAGCACTTTGACAAACAGATGGTTGTTGTTCTTAAATATAAAGTAGAACTGCCTTCGGTTTTATATCATTTTGCTTATAGTATTAATTGCTGTCTCAGTTCATGATGTAAAAGCCCGTGAGCAACAGTGCTGGTTAGTTTTATGTCAGCTTGACTCAAGCTAGAGTCATTTGGAAGGAGGGAACCTCAACTGAGAAAATATCCCTACCGGACTGGCCCATGGGAAAGCCTGTGGTACATTTACTTAATTAGTGATGGATGGGGAGGGCCCAGCCAATTGTGGGTGGCAGCACCTCTAGACAGGTGATCCTGGGTTCTTTAGTAAAGCATGCTAAGTAAGCAGCACTTCTGGCGGCTGCCTCCAGGTTCCTGCCTTGAGTTCCCGCCTTGAGTTCCCTCAGCGATGGAGTGTGACCCAAGAGCTTCCACAGCAGTGGAATCCCTAAGGCAGTGTCTTTCACCATGAAAGTACAGAAATTAAAACATAAAATTTGTATCGGACAAAAAAGTGAAGTATAGGATTTGTTATGTCTCATATTACCTAGTAAGTGGACACAATCCATTTCCCTTGGGACGATGTGTATTTGATTTCCAATCTAAAAAATAATCTCCTCTTTCTTCATTTTTCAGCAAAACTTTATTGGGCCTTCTTAATGTCTTCATCCTTTTCTGTGTGCTCTCTCTGTGTGTGTATGTGTACTTACAATTATTCGTATTCTTGAGTACTCTTTGAGGACTTTTTAATATTCTGAGTAACTCAACTGTGTTTGTGGTGTGACCGGTTCTCTCAGTGAACTCAAACTTGTCCAGGAATACTGTCCTGCCTAGGCAAAGCTAAGCAAGCCTTTAAGGGCAGGTAGGGATTCCTCAGCACAGCCATGCTACGTATAAGAGAGCGTTGGAGCAAGATGGTGGCAGAGCCCAGGGCATACTTGTGGAAGTAGGATCTGTGTGTTGCTGGGGAGAGGCGCGCAGCTGAAGAGGCAGGGTCGTGATCTGCAGAACCGCCCTATGACAGTCCAGTGGTGGTTTGGCCACCCCACATTGTATGCAGCAGTAAGGGGACAGATTGTTTTGCAGCTGTGTGAATCTTGACTGAAAGGAGTGTGCAATTAGGAAGTCCACTAGGAGCCGTCCATTCAGGAGGAGACTGAGAAGGCAGAGACACAGCCCGTGCAGCCTTGATTGTGTGGAAGGCACAGCTTCTCTGTTGGGTCTTACAGTGTGTGGGAATGTGCGTGTGTGCTGCGGAATGATACGAAAACTTCTGAATACTGGCTTTGCTTCTGTTGCCTTCATCTTGAAATAATTTAAGGTTTAATAGAACAGTAACCAAAAAGAATCTGAAGAATTCCCATATATAGTCTTTACCTTATGGTCTCCTAATATCAGCTCCATTTCTGCATCTGATTTTTCTGTGCTGGGACTCAGACCCAGGGCTGTGCACATACTAGGCGACTCCTCACCAGTGAGCTGCATCTCTTGGTCTTGTCTTTCTTTTTTCCATTTTAGTTTAGTTTTCAGTTAGCTTACAAAGGAACAGATTTCCCTATGACATTTTCATACGGATTTAGTTTTGGTTATTCCCCTCCACTTCCCCGTTCTCCTCTTTTACCGTTCAGTCCCAGAATTCTTCTTTCTCTCTCGTGTTGCCTTCACAGTACTCTCTCTGAATGAAAGCCCCCTTTGACCTTTCATGGGGCCATTTCTAAGTTTCCTGACCTCTCCTCACACTAACATCCACTTACACACAGACATGCATACAGACACATGTATGCACACACATGCACACTCACTAGAAGCTAGGGCTTATATAGGAGAGAAAGGGCGGTATGGTTCACCTCGTGTCCTGTCTTCCAGTTCCAGTCTTCTTCCCGTGGATTTCAGTTTTCGTTATAGCAGATGAGAGTCCGCTGTGTGCCTGTCCCCTTCTCATTCTTCTGTTGATGGGCATCTAGGCTGATCCAGTTCATCTGTCATTGTGCACAGACGGCATTGAACATGGTGTGGGAGTAGCCCTGTGGTAGGGTACAGACTCCTTGAATATGCCCAGGAGTGGTATCACGGGGTCATTTAATAGTTCTCTGTTTAGTTTTGTAGAAACCTCAGGGCTGATTTCCATGGTGGCCACCCCAGCGTACACCCCTACCAACAGTGGCTAAGGGTCCTTTTGTCACATCCTCGGAGCCATTCCTTGTCATGTGTATTCTTTATGAAATCATCTAACAAGAGTGAGAAGAATCTCAAAGTAGTTTGAGTTTGCATTTCTCTAATTGCTAAGGATGTTGAACACTTTAAAACCATGTATTGGCCATCAGTATTTCTTGTTTGGAGAACTGTATAGCTCACTGGACGGGGTGTGCATGCACGCTCACGTGCGTTCCTGTGCTTGCACACGCACATGTGTATGGAGCTCAGAGGTCAACATTTGGGGGCCTCCTTATTCACTCCCTGTCTTACTTTTAGACAGGTTCCCCAATTGAATCTGGAGCTCATTGATTGAGCTCATCTGGCTGGACAGCGAGTCCCGGCATTCCTTCTGTCTCTCTCTCCTCGGTGTTGGGATTACAGGTGTGTGCCATGAGCCTGGGCTTTTCTTTATTTTACTTTTTTGATGATTAAAAAATTGCCTGGTGATAGGGTCAAACTTTACCCCACAGATTTGGACATCTAAGGCGTTCCAGCCGTGGAGATTATATCTGAGAGGAAATTGTAGGACTCGGATGGACGAGGATTGGGAACCTGGAGTAGCATGTCAGTTGTCACTCCATTTCTTAATCTAGCATCCGTGAAGATCTGAACTCGGGGCCTTGTGCTGGCAGGGCAAGTCTTTACTGACTGAGCCACCTCCCAGACCCCAGACCTTGGTGTTTTGAGACACATCTTCCGCCCCCTTACCTATCCCTCCTGAGTGGTGTCTGTCACAGGGATGTGCCATGTACCCAGCACCGTGTTTACTCTTCATTGAGCAATGAAGGTATCTTCTCTCTGAGCCACTGGAAAGCCATTTGTATATATTGTATTTCTTTGCTCCTAAATATTTTAGTATGCACCTTTCCAGAGATACAGACTTGTTCATTTTCTTCTATAATAATATAAAATGGGAATTATTACAGATCATGTAAAGATTTTGTTCAAATTTTGCTGTCCATTATGTCCTTTTGAGTCAGAGACGCTCATCTTGGCACAGTCTGAGGTTCAGTGTGTGTGCCACGCTCTCTTCCTTTTGTGATCAGAACACTCAGTCTTCTCTTCAAGGACGTTTTGGGCGGATACTCACCAGCTCACTTTACACACTCCCTACTGAGGAGGGTGGCCTGCTTCCTCCTGGTTAGATTCGGGTTGTGTGTTTTGGCTGAGGTTCTGCAGCGGCGATGCCCCCATGCCCTCTCAGGAGGCCTGTCCTGTGGCACTGTTCCCTTACTGGTCCTGTGTGCTCATCGCTTGGTTCTGGTGATGCCTGCCGGGTTTCTCCAGTCAGACGACTGTCCTTTCATGATTAATAATGTACCTTGTGGGATGATATTTGAGTCTGTAGATATCTGAGTTCTTATATTTTTACTTACAAGTTTGAACGTACAGTCACGATTCTTACCTGGATTGTTCGGTGTCCTTTTGGCAAGGGCTCATAAATCTTTAGCATTTACGTCCTGGCAGGCACGCCCCAGTCCTCCATTCATGCCTGTCCACCTTTGGAATCTGCTAGACTTTCAAAGAATCCTATTTCATTTCATTTCAAGAAAATGCTAGTTAGAAACCAGGATGTAGGCACTTGTATTATTGTTACTGAAAGAGAATTGCTTTTAGGCCTCCATATTTAATCAGGGTTCTCCAAAAAACCAAACCAACAGGAGATGTGTATGTCTGTCTGTACCTATGTCCGTGTTTATTTCATCGTCTGTATTTGCGTATTTATGGAGGCTTGAAAATCGCAAGGTGTGGGCCAGCTCTCAGGGTGTGCTGGTGACCTCAGTGGTGACCACAGTGTGGGCCAGCTCTCAGGGTGTGCTGATGACCTCAGTGGTGACCTCAGTGTGGGCCAGCTCTCAGGGTGTGCTGATGACCTCAGTGGTGACCTCACAGAGCAAGCGTGAAGGCTGTATGGCCGCTGAAGAAGGGGCTCTTAACTGGGTTTAGGATTTCTCGCTGGTTACATGAGACCCACTCATTATGGAAAGCAAACTCATTTACCATACAAATTAAATTGTTAATGTTATCCCAAAATACCCATGTAGAAACCCAGGATGATGTTTAATCAAGCATGTGGCACTCAGTTTCTGGGTCAAAATTGGCACATAAAAGTGACTCTCAGTGCTCTTAGTGGGCAGGGCTGGGGCACCCCTGCCCCGCAGTCTAACTCTGCTTCAGAAGCTGGATTAGTTTTTCCTGACCCCACTATCACTGAGGATCCCGCTAGATTCCTCCTCCTCTCCGTCTGTGCAGCTCCCCTCTTTAACCATAATATACCCGACTCCTCTCATCATGTCGGCTGTGCCCATGTATCGGGACCCGGTGGTACCTTGTAGTTCTCATGCTCACAGCCTAAGAACAGGTAGTGAAAATGAGCTTACATGACACTTGGTGTAGTGACCCTCCCCTTCAGTGCAGCTCATCAACCATCTGAAATTCCAGCTGCAATGAGTTTCCGCTTGATTTCCATCTCAGAAGTTCGTAACCACTCACCTCGTTGGCTTTCCCATTTTCTCCACTTCCTGGTCATTTTCTCTTTTATAGTGTTTCTCTTTCCACAGATGGAGCAAATAAATGAGGATCATCTTTCCTTTGGTTTACTAAACATACTTGGGTTTTTCCTGCTGTGCAGTGCTTACAGGATAGCCATATTTTAACTTGTATTTCATGTGTATATGTATTTGACCGACATGTATGTCCCTGCATCACATGGGGGCAGGGTGCGGTGTCCACACAGGCAGAAGCAGTTGTCGGAACCCCTGGGTCTGGAGTTACAGATGGTTGTAAGCCATCGTGTGGGTGCTGGGAATTGAACCCTGGTCCTCTGCATGAGCAGTGATTGCCCTTCACCACTGTATTGTCTCTGCAGCCCCTCCTGTTTAGGATGTGAACCATTAATACATTTTAGAAGGCGGATCCTGAGGGCTGGAAACAGCAGTACCAGCCATCCTTCTTCTCTCCCGCTGCCTTCCCGCTGCTCACCCTCACTGCCCTCCCTGCTTTCTTCACCGTTTCTCTAGTTGCTCCTTTAGATCGCTTCTCTTTGCACAAATTGAGCAGATTTGTATCATTGTTCCTGTTTTTATTTTGTTTTTAAATATAGCCAGTGTTTTTATTTTTTAGATGCAATGTTTTTTATTATTTATTTTTTACTTTTATTGAAAATAGATTCTTGCTGGGTGGTGGTGGTACACGTCTTTAATCCCAGCACTCGGGAGGCAGAGGCAGGTGGATCTCTGTGAGTTCGAGGCCAGCCTGGTCTACAAGAGCTAGTTCCAGGACAGGTTCCAAAGCTACAGAGAAGCCTTGTCTTGAAGAAAAAAAGATTGTTTACTCACATAATAGATCCTGATTATAGTTCCCTCCACCTCTCCTATTCTCAGTTTCTTCCCACCTCTCCTCCTGCCCACATCCACTCCCTTTCTGTCTCTCATTAGAAAAGAACAGGCTTCTAAGGGATAATAGTAAAGTGTAACAAACTAAAATATAAGATAAAATGAAAGCCATCACATCAGGGCTGGACAGGGCAGGCAAACAGAAGGAAAACAACCCGGGAGAAGGCCCAAGCATCAGAGACCTAGTTCTTCCTTTTACTTACTAAACATATGTAGCTTTCCCCTGTGTGCTGGTTACTGCCTAGTGTATATTTTCCTTGTAATATGAAGAGAGAGCTCCATGGTTTAGACCCATGTGCCACTCCTTTGTGACGTTTTTATTTATTTTTTACTTACTTATCTTTTTGGGGCCAGGGTCTCACTGTGATTCTCAGTAATTTGAAACTCATTTTGTAAGCCAAGGTGGCCTTGAACTTACTGAGTTCTGCCTGCTTCTTCCTCCACTTCTAGGATTAAAGGCAGGACCATCAACCCTGGCTCCCTTGTGTAATTTTATCCACTCTTAATTAAGCCAGTCTTCTGTCTGTGTGAACATGGGCTGTTTCCAATGCCTTTCCAGCCGTGCATAGTGCCAAAACTGAATCCTCCAGTGTGGTTGAAAACCTATTCCTTCTGCTTCTTATTCTGATATTGTGCTTGAACCAGGGTCTGGTCCCTTGGGCTTGTTAGAGGTAGCTGTGAGTGTCGGACATGGGTGCTGGGAGTAGAACTCCCCCTCTGAGCAGTAGTACATGCTCTTAACCTCTCCCCATCTTTGCAGCCCCCCCCCAAATGTTTTCAGTACAGAATTAGAGATGAGGTGCTAAAGAGTCGGCTTAGTGATTAAGAGCTCTGCTCTTAATGGGGTTCAGGGGTTCAGTTCTTAGCATTCAAACATCCACACAGTGTTCTGCCACATCCGTAGCCCTGAGGGTCTGACACCTTTTGAGGGCATCAGGCTGCCACATGTGCATATGGCAAGTGTTGAGGAGAAATGCTCGTGAAATACAAACAAGCCTTTTAAACGTGGTGGTGGGGAGTCATGTAAGAGGACAGTAGTGTGTGCCAGAAGTATTGATTAAGACAAATGGGCCTTAACAGCTGTGCAGATAACTTTGTTGGCTTTGGAAGTTTCATTGTGGAGAATTGAAGAGATTAAAAAGTTTTGGTTTATTTTGTGTTTTTCTTTGTATTGACTGTGTTATCGACAGTTTCTCACGTGTATATAATGTGTTCTTACTGCATTCCTCTTACCCTCCCAGCCCCGTTAGCTCTCCAGGTCCTTCCACGGAACAGGATTTTGGTTCGTTTTGTGACCCACTTAGTTTAAGCAGACCATCTGTGTGACCACCAGGTTGCCTTTTATTTAGTTTTTATTTGGGTATATTTAGTAACTCAGTCTGCCTGCGGTGCCAGTAAGACCGTCCATTTTATTTTCTTTCTTGCTGTGGTCATCTTATTTCTTTTTGCTTTCGTCCATTGCTTTTAGAGTTAAAATCTCTGATCTAAGGTGTGTCTTTTCATGTTCCCAACATGTTTGTCTAAAGATAATTCCACTTAGCATGATTATTAAGGCCTTTTACTCTGTTCTTGTTAAATTTTTAGCAGCCTCTTGGTTCTTCATTTATTTTTATACTAGTATGGTGTAATAAAGAGTCTACATATAGGTAAAGGTGGCATCCGGCTGTGTTTGTAGACTGGACAGTTTCTTTAGTAGGCTGGCTTAAGATTGCTCTCCCTGCCAGTGCAGGTAAATATGGCTGTATCTCTTTCTTCCTTTGTCTCCCTCTATTTCTCTGTCCCTCCTCCCCCCCTCCCTCCTTCCCTCCTCCTTTCTTCTCTTTCTCAGAATAATGGGAGCACGTAGTAATGGAGGCAGAAGTACAGGCACAGGAGGGAAGAGCTGTCTCACCCTTGCGCTTTCTCTCTCGCTGTCTCGTGGGCAATGGAATCACACAGTTGTGGACTGAACTGCTCCAGGGTCTGCTGTCTACAGTCTGGAGACTCAGGAAAGCCTGTGCCATGCCTTCTAGTTGTGTTGTGAGATCTAGGTCAGTGGCAGAAGACTGAGGTCTTCTCACTAGGCCATCAGTCTCGCTTCTCCTTCCTTTTGGGCTCTTGTTTGGGCCTTCAGTCTGTTGCGTGGCTTTTCTTATGAAGGAGAGGGCCATGTGTTTTGACTGGTCCTCAGTGTGGATGCTAATGTCTTGAGAATCATTCTTGTGCACATAAGAGATGTTTAGCAGGCATCGACATCCTCTCGCCAAGTTGGTACCTACATACTTCTGAAGCTTTGCCTGCCAAGTCTGCTGCTGGCCAGTCTTGATAATGATGCTGGCTGTCACAACTCTTCTTAGGCTGGCCTTGCCATTCTTTATGATTTTGACTAGCGTCAGGTCTTCTGTTGCTGTTTTTCTTCTGCATAACTTCCCTTCTCTCCTGGATCCACTCTTACTTTCCAGGAGTTAAGGAAGCATCTTTAGTAACATCTCTACAAAAACATGGTTTGTGTTTTCTACCTTAAAGTTAGTGATTTTCCTGAAGCTATAGACTTAGTGTGGCTTTATTTGCTCCTGGTAGTCTGTTCGGACTCTGCAAGACATTGTGGGAGATGTAGATTTGTATGGTCACCAATATCTTGCTTAGTTTATGAATTGTGGAGCTGTGTCACATGATACTTTTCCTCCTCCTGAGAGCAGAGTGGGCATCGGATTCCATAGCACGGTGTCTAGTGCCAGCTAGCACTCACGATGAACTGTTTATGCTTTCTGTTTTGAAAACTAATCCTTGGGGATCTCAGCCTTCCCGTTTAATAAACAAAGCCCAGTTTTACTGCTCACTCTGTGATGAGTGAGTTAGAACCATCACAACCTTTTCTTTCTTTCTGCCATTGTTTTCAGAAGCCCCAAATAGAACATCTTACCTCCCAACACACAAGAAGGGTATCTTGGTTAAAAATGGAGCAGAACTCCTCAGCACAGCAGCATGGAAGAAGTAGAATGTCTAGTCTAGGTGAGAATAGTGGTAAGGCTTTTCACATCAGCAGGACACACACACACACACGCACGGTCATGCACGTGCACACTCATGCACACACACATACACACACAATCTCTCATAATGCATAGACAGACAGACAGACAGACAGACAGACACACACACACACACACACACACACATACTCACAATGCCTTTTATGCCAACAGAAGTTGCCTGGCAAAACATTACATAGCATACACTTTTCCACCATGAGGGTTTGGGTACCATGAATAGACTGTTGCCTTAGTGGTTGACAGATCCCATGGTAGATTTCCAGGCATAGAGAAGATCACAGGGGGAGGGAGTCATGGTGAGTAATTGTTTTAGCTTTGGTCTTATTCGTAATTTGAGACTTGAAGTTTGTGTGAGTGAGTTTGAGCTAAAAGGGATATTTAATAGAAGAATTCTCTCACACTGTGGCACCAATGCTGAGTGGGAGGCACAGTCAGGATCTGTTGGCTCCAGATAGAATCTCCTTGTAACCTTGTTCCTGTTCAGGGACAGAATGCAGCAGTTAGGGCACGACTGGCAATGCAGTCCCTAGACCAGGAAGTGCTGTCTGGGTGCCACTGACTGAACTGGTATCTTTTGTTTTGGAAGCGGTGACTACTTGGAAAGTAAAGTCTTGCTTTACTTTCTGGCACTGTAGATTGAGTCCAGGGCCTTGTATATTCTAATTGAGCTGCATCCCCCATCCTTTATTTAAGCCGTCCTTTATTTAACACGCATGCACACATGTGTACACACACACACACACACACAAATGTCCACGAACCTTAGACTACTTTTTGTAAAGCAAATAATTGCTACAGTTTTTCATTAAGAAAAAGACTTTGCATGTTGCATGGCCCTGTGGTTGCGTTTGCTGTGTTTTCTGTTGTCGCCATCTTGAGTGTGGAGCCACAGGAATTACGGTGCTTGATAACCAACGGGAGCTCTGTTGCTTCAAGTGTTGGGAGACACTTTCCAGTATAAGTTTTTCTTTGTAGCTATCCAGAGGGACCCTAGATTTCCCTCTGCAGTTCTTTTGTGGATAACAGACCAGGTTATTTTGCCACAATGGGGTGACAGAGTCAGAGAAGCCATCTAAATGGTAACAGGAAAAACTACAAGTTGAAAAATATTCATAGATAAAAAAGTGAGATGGGGTGATGGAAGTGTAATAAAAGCTAAGGTATAATTTCAGGAAATGGAAAATGTGCATGTTAATTAATGACTTTTGTATTTGTTGAAATATAGATAATAAAAACTCAATGTGTACACTGTGAAGTCAATTAAGCCATTTCCAAAAGCCTAAAGTTAGAGTTGGCTTAGCATAAAGAGGGCTTTATAAAGTGTCTCTCTTCGTTCGTGATCCGAATGGGCCAAGGCCCAAACTGTTTCAGTAAATGTCTCTGAACTATGTAATTTAATATTCTGTTCAAAGCAAGTACACACTCTATTCATAGTGCTTGTGCCAGTTTAAAATTATCTAAGTTTATTTTTCTTTCTAATTATTTTGCTAAATGGCACCTAGCTGAGAAAGCAGCTGTGGCCGTGAGGGGGTGTCGGTGGTCATCAGGATTCACTGTGCAGTGGCCACATGTGGCCGCGAGGGGGGTGTCAGTGGACAATATTTGCTGTGCAGTGGCCGAGTGTGGGGCGTCTCCTCGGTCAGCGGGTAGGACACTCAGACAGTGGAGACGGCACACGCTTTGATCTCATAAAAAGTACCTGTTTTGTCTTTATTGACCACACAGAGGAGAGATTGCGATTCCATTCAGAACATGTCTTTAAATATTAATATGAACCATGCATACGATTTTGAAGACTATTTGTCTGACTCAAACTATAGCGTTTATATTTGTTGATACTTCACCTAGCAAACTCATCTGCTTGTCTGACCAGCCACACTTCCTGTCTGCCTGTCACAGTGAATATGTGCTGTGGACATAGTGTTTTGCTTTTCCTCATAATTAATCACCTGAGGAGTGTGCCAGGTGGTGGTGATAGCGAGGGCGGCTGCTGAGAAGACGACCAGCTACAAAATGAGAAAGGCTAAGGAACTTGACCCGAGAAGTCTGAGTGCCAGCAACATGGCAGAGTTGGAATTCCGTGCACCTCACGGCTGCCTGCCGCCCATGGCTTACTCTCTGCTATGGAGTTTATCAGATGAGGTCTCTTCCCCCTCAGCTATCCTAAATGAGGTCCACATACTTAGTGGTTACTCACAAAGACCTTTAGATTACCGTGGCAAATGTGAGAACCCTTTCAGGGCACATGTAACCTGTTTCCTGAATTCTAATGTTTCTGTTTGTTTGAGACAGTTTCAATGTATAGCTCAGGCTGTCCTCAAACTCAGTTCTCCTGCCTCCACCCTCTGAAAGCTGGGCTTATAGCCATCTGCCATATCTGGCTTTCTCTGTGGGCTTTGAAATTTAAAAATAAAATGCAAACTGGAAAATGCTGCTTAAAGGATTATGGCTCCTCTTTCACAGTGTTCCTGTGTTTAAAGGATTGGGCATTTATCTGGGGCATCTTTAAATATAAAGAAACACAGGGAAAAGAGAGCAGTTTTGCCCATCTTCCACTTTGAGCAGTTACCGAAAGACCGTCGGCCCTAGTCCAAGTGTGTGCCCCTTTCCAGATGCAGTGCTGTGGCCACTCAGTGTCCACCCAGGAGGACTTGGCCCCCTTTGTGGAGGTGGCAGGCGTACGCTTCCCGCGGGATGGATGCAGCAGCTGCTGACCTCGTGAGTGGACGTCAGGCTGGAGGGAGCAAACACTCCTTTTGCTGCTCTGTCCTGCCTTATGAAGACACAGTGCTTCTCCCTTGACCGCCTGTCTTGGGAGGATACAAACACTGCTGTCTGCGCGTGCCTTCTCCAAGCCTGGAACCTCCATTCTGGTTTCTCAGCCTCCAGGGAAAAGGCATCTTTAGAAAACTCGACCTTAGCATCATCCACAGCATGTGACGTGTTGCGGGGACTCTGTCTTTGCTGCTGGCGCTCTTGGAGCCTCCTGCTCTGATCACAGCCGCGCTGGCATGAGTTACTGAGCATTTGCAGCGCAGTGAGCGGACTTGTGGGAGCAGGTTGCTCATGTATTTTCAGTTGTATTTTACTCCTTAAATGCACATCATTTATATCCAGATTGCTCCTGACTTACAGACGATACTACTGTTGTTGGATTAAATGTCTTGACAGCACTAGCAAGGTACAATTTATATCCCACGAAATCCACCCATTTTAATTCCCTGGTGCTCCTTAGTGAAATGGTAGAAAGGTGGTTCTAGACAATCCGCCTCCACCGCTGCAAGCTGCGGTCTCTTCATTTGTGTGACCTACACACAGTATCCCTCTGGCCCTCGTTTTCTCCTCTGATAAAACGAGATCCTGTGGAAATATTGGTAGAATCACAGCTGAAGGATTCTTGGGCCATTACAGAGTATCTGGACACGTGTTATTTATAATATGGCTGGGACCCAGGAAGGCTTTAGTGGGCATGCTCTTACTGTGAGCTCAGTGGAATCAGTGGTGGTAGCTAGCAGTGAGTGGAGGAAGGAAAATTAGCTTCCGGTAGTAAGCAGTGTTCATTGAGCAATTACTATCTTATATGCCAGATCCTATGCACGTAAATAAACTCACCCACTCTTCAGTCTTAGAGCTAGTTTCAGTGATTATGCCCATAAAAGTAAAGGATTTTCTGGGGCTGGCAAGATGACTTAGGGGTTAAGAGCACTGGCTGCTTTTGCAGAACTGCCACATAAACATGGTGACCCAAAACCTATCTGTCGCCCTAGTTCCAGGGTATTGGGTACACTCTTCTGGCTGCAGGCATGCATGCACTATTCATATATACATGTAGGCAAAACAGACATATACATAAAATAAAAATTAAAAATAGTTTTGGTGAGGGGGTAGCTTTTAAGATAAGGTTAACCCTTTTTACACTATGCAAATAAATACTTAAAAAATGTCAGTGCATACTATAAGCGGTATCTTATTTGAACAAAAGTGCTCTTTCCTTTGTGGTATCTGACATATAAGTAACAGGATTAAAGCTAATTAACTTTTTAAAATTTTTCTTTTCTTTTTTGCTTTTTCGAGACAGTTTTTCTGCGTAACAGTTTAACAGCCCTGGCTGTCCTGGACCTGCTCTGTAGACCAGGCTGGCCTCGAACTCACAGAGATCCATCCGCCTCTGCCTCCAGAGTGCTGGAATTAAAGGTGTGTGCCACCACTGCCCAGATACTAATTTATATTCTTATTGTTTGTGATCTTGAAACACATCTGGCTGAGCCTCCCTTGAAATGTATTAGGACCATCAGTGTCTGGGGAATGGGATTAATCTGAGTTCAGCCTAATGGAATTTGTGTATATCTTTTAGGCTAGAAAAACAAAACAACAAACCAAACACTTCTTTCTAGAAGCAAGGTCTGGGGAGAAGAGAAATGATCACAGCCCAGAGAAATGCTGCCCTGGCCAGGCCAGGACTACCCATAGCAGATGAAGGGCTTGGGATCTGGAAATCAGAGGGTGGAGGAGGATCTTCATAGATACATGTGTCGAAAGCCAGCCATTGTTTTTACCGTGTTCACTGAAAGTCTTTCCAGAGGATTGTTGTTCATTCCCTTGAAACGGTCTCTATTGTTTTAAAACTCGGTTACTAATCCTGCCAGCACCTGCAATAACACAGCAGCCACATGAAAGTTCCCCTGTGTCACGTCAGTGCCCAGCAGGGCTGGTGCTTGAGCTGTGCTGCGCGTGGGTACGGTGAGCCAGGCAGGGAAACAGTGAACGCTGGCCTGTGCTTGCGTCTGTTCTCATTTCAAAGACGGTCGAGTCTATGCCTAACCTGCTCTTAAGGAAAGCCGTGTTTCAGTTTGTCTGGCAATACAAGGCTCGGGAGCCTGTGTTCTGGTTTTGTTCATCGCCACTATGTGTCTACATGATGTAGATTTATTAGAGGTGATTTAGTTAGCCTCAGGCAATCCTAATGGGTTTTCTCTGGTTGTTAAAAAACTCTTCAAAGAATCTTAACTGAATTTTCCAAGCAGACTGGTTGATTTATCCTTATTGAAAGAAGAGTTCCAGTACCCCCACACATATCATCAATTATAATCTCTTTTGAAGTGTAATTTGCCCAGTCTTGATTAAAAGGCCTGTAATTGTCCTGTCCTGCTGCTGGGGGCATGCTCTGCTGCCCTCTAATGGCTGCCTGTTGATGGCCGTTATCGACTTCTCCCGCCACCTCCAGAATTAGCCTCCACTGCCTGCTGTGGGCTGCCGGGTCTGTGGGAAGAGAACTTGGTTGGATGTGGGTGTGGCAGCCATGAGCATGGGGCATTGAGTAGCTAGGTTGCAGGCTCGGGGTTGAGTGTTCTGCTGAATTATTTTACATCCTTGCGTTCACTGCCACTCTGGTATTTAAGACTGCCAAGGGTATCTAGTACCTAGCCATCCATGCCTCCGTTGAGTAAGTTCTTACATAGATTTGTCCAGGGAGTGGGTGAGAAGACACAGAGGTAAAGATGCTTTTCTCTGCTCTGTCGACAAAACTATTGGGTTGTCCTGTTCTTTCTGCCAAGACCTTGGCAAACCCCATCAAGCTAGAGTGTGTGCAGTTATTAGGAGAATGTCGTCTCTGTGGGTTTCTGCTTCTTGGATTCTGTCACTTCTTGCTTCAGCAGGAGCTCAGTGGCATTTAAAATTTTCTGTAAGGAAATATATTAAGATACCCTTCATTACTTCAGATATTGGGAACCAAAATAGTACAAATGCAGAGTACTTTGAGGCCCACCCCACCCCCTCCTGGTTGAAGTTAATGTATAGCCAGGAGTGGATTTCTTTTTCCCCTTTCCAGCCTGCAAGGCTTTCTGTCCCCTTTATATAATAATCTTTTAATAATTTTAATTTTACCTAATAAATTGTGTTTAGAGGCCTGCTTTAAGTGACCACACATGAAATATGAAAATCTCAAACATGTGTTTCTCATCTGGTTTTTTGTTAAGCATGTCCTACTGTACTTGGCAGATTTTGAAAAGTATATCTTCCTAGCTAGTTTTCATCGTCATACCAGGGTGCTGTCTCTTGCTGGCTTTACTGTTTGGTTGATGTTTGTAGTGAATATCCTTTTCTTGTGAAAAATGATGCTTGTGTTTGCCCCTGGGGAGAGAGCATGAGCTGGTGGTGCCCCTGTCTTATCTAATATTGCACTCTGGAGAGTTTTTATGTTTATAAGAGCTTTCCTTTAGTCTCTGTACTTTATGCATAATTTAACTCTTCCACAAGTCATTAACATAACCCAGAGAAGCAAATTTTTTAAAAAAGGTTCTGTAAACACTTGAAAAGCTAAGCCATAACAACTTAAAAATGAGGCATATATGTTATGTGTGTCTATACCAGTGGAGGCCAGAAGAGGGCGTCAGGCTCCTCGGAGCCACAGTTTCAGGGAGCTATCACCTGCCTGATGAGGGTGCTGGGAACCGAGCCAGGGTCTTCTGGAAGAGCAGCAAGACTCTTGATGGCTGAACCATCTCTCCAGTCCCTAAGCCAGAGCCTGAAGAACCAAGGTTGCTGTGCAGTTGTCCCCGTTCCATTGCTCGTTTGTCAGTGGTGGCCGTGGAAGAGATTGGTAGAAAGGAGGCCTTCTCCGTGGCCTCACAGTTTATACTTCATTGTATTTGATTGTGATCCATGCCCCCGCAAATGTGAATTTCTCATTGCTCTTTGTCATTTTCAACATGACCCAAAACTAACAAAAAAAACCTCTTGGGTGAAAAAACACTAGTACTTTACCACACTGTCAAGGAGATTCAGCTGCCTCTGATAGATAGGGAGAAAACAGAAGGCTGCCTCTGGACCAGCTTGAGAGGGTGAGCCTAGAACAGAAGATGGAAATTCCTGTTTGCTCCTTTGCACACAGGAGAACTCGGTGGTAAACAGCTAAGCTTGGGTAGTAAATGGCGTAAAATCCATAACCCAGCTTGCAAAGCTCTAGCGACTTGGTCTGTACGCCAGGGTCTCCTGTAGCCATTGTGTCTTGTGCCTGGCAGGGTCTCAGGAGCACAGACACTCTTGTCTCCTGGACGGCCCAGGTTCACTGATATCAGCTGATAGCTCCTTGTACCTGCAGCTCCAAGTTGCCGTTGCAAAGGTCAAAGCCTCCATGTACTGACTGACTTTAAAAAAAAAAATAAATTTATGTGCATGAGTGTTTTGTCTGCATGTTTATCTGTGTACCACTTGTGTGCCTGGTGCTCATGGAGGCCAGAAGAGGGGAATCTGATCCTGGGCTAGAGTCACAAAGCGTCGTGAGTCACCATGTGGGTACTGGGAACCAGACCCAGGTCCTCTGTAAGAGCAGCCAGTGTTCTTGACCACTGAGCCATCTCCCCAGCCCTGACAACAGATGTTGTAAATACTGTAAAGTAGGAAGTGATGAGAGACACTGTGAAGTGCTGAGTTGTAGTGTTCCTTAGGTCAGCCACAGTCCCCTGGACCGGAAGAGAATTCCCTGCTGACCTAAGCAGATAAAAAGAATTTACTGGAAAAGTGTTGTATAGTGTATGGAACTATACAGGCTTCAGAACCAGAAGGAATTAAAGACGGCTCGGAATTTGTGCCGCCAGCCAGATAGGAACAACCTGCCTACGAAGCCAGTTTTGCTGTGTGATTAAGGGACCTTGAGGCTGAGCTGGTCCTGTTGGAGTATCTCAGCAGCTCTTTGTTTCTAGCTTTCAGAGGCCTAAAACTTCTTGTAGTAGTTGTGGTTTTCCCTCTTGTGGTTCTGTATCACCCGCATACATACAGCTGTCTCTACCATGTTACTTCTTTCTGACACTAAGTACAAGGGGTTTCCTCATAATCAGGCCTCTAAGCACTGCCAGCTGTTCATTTCACTTCAATTGGGCACCATGTTCCAGAGTTAGTGGAAAACTCCTGAGCTTAAAGGCTGACTCTTACTTGACTAACCCCAAGTAGCAGGTATTGGGTCTCAGACTACTCCATATCAGGGCTTCTCAGGACGTGGCCTCCCTAGGTTTTGCTAATTCACTGGGTCTCAGGTCCCAGGAAAGCCATTTCCTCCATGTGTAATGAATGCCACAGCCCAGGCCTAGACAAATAGAGGACACACTTGTGGTGAAGTGTAGAGGGGTTTCAGAACACAGCCGTGTTCATGCTAACCCTCTGCACCCTGTGTGCTCACTGCCTGACCAGTAGATGTCCTATTGTGTGGTCATGATGGATTAAATTATAGGATGCTAGTGATTGATTCAGTTTCTGTTCCCCTCCTCTCCTCAGAGTTTTGGAGTGTGATAGCAGTTCAGGCTTTCCCTTGAACTCATGATGGCTCTGCCATAATTTGCTCTGTTAGCATGGGAGTTATTGGAAGGGTCAAGTTAGCAGTCACCAGAGACACTCCCTTCTGTCACTCAGGAAGTTCCCAGGACAAACCCTAAAGATTCACATTCTCTTTGCTGTATATCTGTTGTTTGTATCCAGTCTAGACAGGTTAGTGTTTAATTGCCTAAATGTCACTGTATTTCCAGAGCTGTTGGTTGGTGAGCGGGTAGCATATTATGATGGAACCGAGTGCCTGCTTCTGAGTCCCGATTCACACACTCACGAGCCACATGATGTTGGAGCAGCTAGCTCTTACCTCACAATATTGGGAACATTAAGTCAATACTCGAAGTCATTATAGGGCAAAGCTTGTAAAAAACACTTGCGTGTAAGGTAAATGTTAATTAACATAATCATTATTAGCGTTGCTGTCAAACCTTATCTCAGGTTAGGACCTCAAGGTGATCACGGGGTAAGCTCTAAGATGTGAACACAAGTTTCTGGGTTCTTGTTCAGCTGATAACAACTGATCAAACTACAGTATTGATTTAGAAACACGAAATGCTATAGGTTTTCTGTCAGGATGTAAAACCGTAAGCTTGTGTGAACTCCTTTCTGTTAGCTGGGCTAATATAGAATCACATGAAAAGAACAAATAGAAAACTAATGTTAAAGGAGCAAAACTTACAGATACATCAATTGGTTTGACAGGTTGTTTTCTTTGTAGCAGGTGGGAATGGTGGTGGGGTTTTTTGTTTGGTTTTCTCTTAACCACAAAGCCTATAAAGTAGTTCCCTGGCTTAATTAGCCTTGCTTAATTAGCCATTATCTGATGACTATATATATTTTTCTTTTTCAAATTTGGGATTTTTTTTTTTTTTAAAGAGTGTGTTTTCTGCAGGACAGGGCTACAACCTGAATGGTTTGTTTCAGCAGACAGCACAGTGGCTGGAATGGGATAGGCTCACCTTGCTGGACTTGTAATCCAGTCATATTTTCTACTCTTTTAGGAGAGCGGCTCTCACTGGGTTCTCACCATACTCTCCAGAACTGGCCTGTCTGTGCTGGGTGGGGTGAGCTGCTGTGGGAGGAGGGAAGGATGGAGAGGGCTGGAGAATCCTCTCTCAGCCCTGCAGCTCTGTGTACGAGGGCAGTGTAGTTGAGGCTGGAGAATCCTCTCAACCCTGCAGCTTGGTGTACGAGCACAGCTCAGCTGAGATTCAGCTTTTTTTGTTTTGGGTTTTAAAGAGCGTGCTTTTCTCAAATCCTGGTTGGGAGTATCGAGGGCTGGCCAGGTCTCAGAATGCCTGCCCTGTCAAAGCCTCCATTTAAGGAAAACTGACTTGCTCCCAGCACTGACTGGTGAATATTCCCTTTTTGTATAGAGCTACAAACCCCCACCGTGACTGAGTGGACTCTGGAAAACCAAACAGTCACTGGTGGCTTGCCCTAAAGGATAAGCTCAGCCCCTCACTCGGAATGCCCACAGGAGGAATGGCACAGGGTGAGACTAGCCTGGGGTACATAATGAATTCCAGGCCAGCTTGGGCTACAGAGAGAGACCCTGTCTCAAACAAAAACTATAGTTACAAAAGCAAAAGAAAAGAAGTCAGCTAATAGATTACCCCCTTCCCAGGAGAATCTGAAACTGTGAAGTGTGGATCGCTGAAGCTAGTAATTGAGACTTTGTTGAGAAACACCTTGGAGTAAACAGGGCTTCCCGTCTGTTAGAGCTGTTAGGGAGGAGGAAGAACATGGAATCAGCGTGCTGCTAATGCCGTGGCAGAGGGATCAGCTGTTTGGAACAAGCTGTGTAATGCAGAGAACAAGAGAAGACTGACTGCCTACTTCATGGATTAATAAAATAACTGAAGTAATTTTTGAGCTGTTGCTGTCTACAGTCAGTGCGCTGGCTCAGGGGTGTTGCTCTGAAAAACACTAAAGCCCTTGGTTGTCAGCCAGCTGCAGCGGTGCCTACTAAAGAATGTTTGGCAAGGTCTAGACTTAGGACAGTGTCCCAGCAGGGAGTGAGGGTGCCACTGATATCTTGTGGGGAAAGGGCAGAGATGCCACTAAAATATCTATAGCTCCCTACCAAAAAAAACCAAAAAAACAAAACAAAAAAAAAACCACTTCCCTGGACAAACGGTCACAAATCTGAGTTAGAGTCAATGCCGTGTGTGGCTGACATTTCTGTTTCTCAGGCAGGAGTGAGATGGAGGCCTCGGTGATACTGCCCATCCTGAAGAAAAAGCTGGCCTTCCTGTCAGGTACGTGTCCAGAACTCTTCCGTAGGTAAGCTTTCTATGATTGGTTTAACAGAGGGACTGTAGAGTTTCTTTTGTAAGGTTTTGTTCTTAAGGCATGTCTTGCGTGGGTTGACATGGTCCCTTGCTGCTGGTTCCTCATTGTCTGGTGTTATTCTGTTCTGTGATTGACTAACTGCCTGACCGCCATACTAATGAAGTCACGACTTCTCACTTCTGAAGTAAAGTTGAGTACCCAGTGATGGTCGACAGAGTAGCATTCAGCAGGTGTTTCTGGAGTGATAGTTTCCACTCCTCTCAGCTTCTGTCCTCCACTGTTCTCAGGAAGCTTCCACTGCGCTGCCAGAGTTGTAACATGCCACAGCCGTTCTCTGTACTGACTTGAATTTGCTTAAAGTTACTAACAAGAAGTGTGCGTCCACCAAGACGATTGAAGGCGAAGACGGAGGACCTCCGCTCCCGTGAGGGCTGTGGTATGCTGCATTCTGGCCCAGTGACTTTGGAGTCTGAATCATTGACTATATCAGGAGAGACTGTGCTCTGTGGCCCTGCAGTTTAGGGTTACTTGGACTATAGTCTCTTTGTTTTTTCTTTCCTATTTCCCTGAGCTCTTGTCCTTGTCTAGATAATTCTGATTTCTTTTTTAACCCCAAACGTCTGATGTGTCTTTGTAAGTTGGCATATTGTCCTCATGAAGATGGTAACGTTGACAAAACAAGAAGCTGAATTCTACTGGTGTTGTTATTCCTAATTTAATATGTGTTTTCTTTTTAAACTTGTGTTTTCAGTCACAACTTGTGTTTGGATATGGATGATATTATTAGCATTCATATCTGTAGCCTTGTGAATTTCATAATGATTGATAATGTAAATTCTTAAAACTGGAAGTATTGAGCAGGCTCTGAGGATTGGTAAATTGGCATGCACCTATGTAATCTCAGCACTCAGAAGGCTGAGGCAGGAGGAGCAAATGCTTGAGACTCGTCTGCGGTAGGAGATTCTGTCTCAGACAATAACAACCAAACAAATATACCAACTGCCTTGAAGTGCTTTGGGCATGCCAGATGTCCTCCAGGAAGATTGTTTCAATTTCCCTTGCTTCTGCATATTGAATGGCGTGTCTGACTCCACCGGTGTCATCTGTGGATGCTGGTTTCTTCTTTATACCAATAACAGCATTGTCTGTGTGCATCCTTTACTTCGTCCACCATAACTGCTGTGATCTGTTTCTGGTGGCTTCTGACCCTTCCACTTCTACACCAGTAGCTATTTTTGTACCCCGAAAGAAACTGAAGATGTGGAGTTTAGGGTAGTTTAGTCTTGAGGATTAAACCTGACCCCTAAAAGGAAAATTTCAAAGTGGTTTAGGTATCACCTACAGCCTACGTGTGAACGCTTGTGTGTCTAGTTTATATGCATAAATAAAACTTAGCATTTTTGAAGAGCAAATGAAAGTTCCCTTTGCTGCCCAAGCCAGGCATGGTGGCATGTGCCTTCATTCCCAGCACTCAGGAAGCAGAGGCAGGTGGATCTCTGTGAGTTCAAGGCCAGGTCTATATAGAGAGCCCCAGGACAGTTAGTGCTGCATAGAGAGACCTTGTGTGAACAAAAAAAGAGGTTCCCTTACCCTTCTCTTAAAATCTTACCTCTTGACCAATACAGAAAAATGTTTTCAAACCAACACAATTACCCAAGGGCCACTATCATTGGAAGTCGCTCGTGTAATCCATTAAAAAAAAAAAATAAAGCCTATATTCTAATCAACAAAAATGCTATTGAGTCACTGCGTATTAGGTCGAAACCTCCGAAATTGCGGTTTATTGATGTTAGACAAAGTGGTTCAATACTAACAGTTGCATAGAAAATAGCCCCTTATTGCTGTCATGCCATGAATCGCATTTCTGTCACTAATGGAAGTCTTTTTCACCTCAGGCTTTTCAGTTTTTAGTGATGAATTGCTAGAGATTATACAGAATTGTTTTTCTTCAGGATTTGCTGGTGTTTAGGCTTCTAAAACTATTGTAAATGTCGGTTGGTTCTGACAGGAGGCTTCAGCGTGAATTTAGCAGAATTTTGAAAGATGTCGGTATGAATAAAAGCTCTAAGTCGTCTGTGTCCTTTGCAGTGCTGGGAATTGAACTCGTCACTCTGTCCACAGTCCTTGGCTGTGTGATGGTCTCACTTTGTAGTTCAGACTGGTGTTGAACTTGCTGTCTGTCTTCCGGCCTTTGCCTCTTCAGTGCTTAGGTTGCAGGTGCTCATTTTCAGGCTGGGTTCAAAAGTTACAGTTTACGCTGAGGGCAAACAGGACAAGGACGTGAGATTTCAGCGTGCTCCACTTCCTGGCTTCCGCCACGTTCCCTGCTGTGTCTTTACTCTCTTCTGAACAGTCTACAGCCAGCTGTCCTGCCTCACGCGGCTGTGATTGAGTGTGTTATTTTACTCTGAATCAAATAATCAAATAAGCATGTTACTTGCTGCTAAGCAGTCCATCACGGAGATGGGTCTCCCAGTGCTTTCTTTCCCTCTTCCACGCAGATCCACGGCTCCTCTCTGAGCGGCTCAGGCCGTCTGTCGTCATGGGGTGTTCTTTCAGCCTGGTTCTCAACTTCTGCAAGTTCTCCCTCAAGCTTCTACTTTTCTTATACTTACCACAGCTTTTTTTTTTTTTTAAGAGATCATTTTCTCTGTTGTCTCGATTCCTTTTTATAGCATTTTAATGGATTTTATATGAAGACACAGCGTCGGAAATTAGTGGCCGTAATTCATACTGTTGTTATGACTTCGAGCTTTTCTTTCCAGATGCAAGTTTGTTTTCCTGGCGAGCACTGATTGTCCTAGGCACCCAGGAAGTGTTTGATGAGCTGATTCAATTAGGCAGCAGCCTAAGTGGAAGAAAATTAAAATGATTTTGGTTTTGATGAGGATTTCGTGGATGCCTTTTTTTTTCTGAATTTTTATGTGGTTTTTGGTTTTACTATCATAAGCATTTATAAACTACAGATAGCCATTAGATATTTCCAAACGGTGTCCCCAACGTGTAATTGTTTTAATAACATTGGGTTAAGATGTCCACATTCCTTTTGAATACCTGGTAAACTTAAATGTGTCTCTTCTGTAGGAGGGAAGGACAGGCGCAGCGGACTCATCCTGACGATCCCGCTGTGCCTGGAGCAGACGAACATGGACGAGCTGAGCGTCACTTTGGACTACCTCCTCAGCATCCCAAGGTGACTCTGCAGGTGTCTTTTCCTTCCATTTCAGTATTGTGTCCTATTGGTTCTCGCTGTTGAAATATCACACACGGTTTTAGTAGGGAAATTGAAGTTAAAGACTAGAACCAGGACCTGATGGCAGCACACAGATAGAATACTTGACTGTTGGGTGCACCTCCCAGCACACAGATTTCTAAATTCGTACTTTGAATCTTTCAAGAACAGCTAGGGTAAGCATCTGTTTGCCATGGAGCCTCATTAAGAGAAATGAGGGGCTGAGGAGAGGGCTCAGTGGCTAAGAACGCTGCAAAGTCTGAGTTCCAGTGCCCAGCACACTCAGAAGAAGGTGGGTATAGCCGCTTGGGAGTCCACCATATTACTGTGCATGGCAGAGACAGGAAGATCGCTAGGGCTTGGTAGCTGCCAGCCAGGGTCCAGGCTCAGTCAGTAACAGAGCCATCACCTGATGTCCCCCTCAGGCCTCCATGTGCCCACAGTAGACACGACTGCATAAACAGGTACCGCCCCCCACTATGGGGGCCCTGAGTACCAGCCTCAGTACCCCCTCAGGGTTCAGAATTTGATGTCTGCGGCAGGAGAGGATCTGAGGTAAAAATTAACTCACGTGCATTCTCTCTGCATGTTCTTTATTTTTCATGCAAGGGGGGAAAAGTGAAGTGAAGGGGGGCATGGAGGAGAGGAAGAGGAGGAGTAAGGGGAAAAATAAGGGAAAGAAAGGAGGTGAGTGAGAGGAGGAAGTAGAAGTAGCGAGGAGAAGAAGAGTAAGGGCTGAACTCCGCACATTTGGAAAATTCTGTAGGCAAGGACAGTGATAGTATGCATATGAAAATCACAAAGAGGGCCGGTAGAACCTGACAAAGCAGCACTCAGGAAGAGGTGACCCGACCCAGGGAAGAGCCAGCATTCCAGCGGAAGTACCTGACATTCCAGACCGTCAGATAAAGCTACTAAACCTCCCTAACTCCTGGATTCCCCCATTCTCCTCATCCAATGTCTCTGTGATAACCAGCTTTGGGGACGCCCAGACTTGTTTGTCAGCAGCGGTGGTGCGCGCTGCCTTCCTGCTCAGTGCCTGTCTTCTATAGACGTTTCTGCGTGGGACTGAATCTGTGTAAATTTGACTATTAGAACAAAGAGTGAGTGCCATGGCTCCAGGGCCTCTGGTGTGGGGGAATGGAGCAAGGTCACTCCATTGCCAGAGCAGAAGTCACACTGCTGAGGTGTTTTGGGAATAAACCCATTTAGAAGGGAAGAATCATAGCTTCACACGGTTTCCACAGATATGACAGCAACTTTTCCAAAGGACAAGTGTTCCCGCAGCTCTGCACCGGGTGGTTCCATGTGGACTCGTACGCATACACTTCCCATGGATCTGCCTATTGTCTGTCAGCTGTGCATTCACTGTAGAGTCTTGTGGGCTGCAAGACAGACAGACAGACAGACAGACAGACAGACAGACAGACAGAGAACTTAATTGATGTGACCTCATCTTCATTTCATTCACTATTTCACTAGTTTGAGTATAGTCCCTAAACTGAGTGAAGGCTGTTCGTCTTCAGATGTTTTTATTTTAAAAATATAAAAACATACACAAGTTATAGGTTCTTGGATTTTAATTTTCATCATTATTGGATAAAGAAAAATCTCAAACATTCCTGTGTGCTTAAGTCTACTCTTCACCTCAGCATCCAAAGCAGGGGCTGGAGAGATGGGGTGCCTGCTGCTCTTCACTAATTTCAGCTCCCAGCACCCATTAGGTGTCTCATAAGCACCTGTAACTCTCCAGGATCTGACATCCTGCTCAGGCCTTTGAAGACAGGCGCCCCACCTCTCCTGTTCTGCTGTCTATACTCCATAGCATGCAGTGCAGTTTGTCTGGTAGGTTCATGCCAAGGCCAACCCCACACCACGCCTGCCACGCCCTCTGGTGGTGCCTCTCACAGTGCTAAGCCTTAACTTCTCTCTGGGACCCCTTGAGCCCTGCAGCTTTCACCCCGTGGTAGTCAGTCATAGAGCAGGGCTGGAATCTGCTGGAGTTCCTGCTACCTGGTGGATCATCAGGACCAACTTTTCTATGTGATGGTTGGGAGCTTGAAGCTAAGAGGCTTGGGTTTCTCACACTGATCCAAAAAGGGGTTTTCTTTTTAATTGTTGGGTTTTTGGTTGTTTGTTGAAATCAGCACAGCTGCAATTTCTGTGAAGTCTAGTTTGGAGGTATTCATAGGTAAAAGGGCTGGTGCAATGGGCCCGTGCATAAAGGTGCAAGCCTTACTTTCTGAGTTTGACACTCAGGATCCACGTGGTGGAGGGAGAAATCATATCCTGCGGATGTTCTCTGACTTTCACATATGCTAACCC
The DNA here is from genome assembly GCF_903992535.2 of Arvicola amphibius. NCBI lineage: Eukaryota > Metazoa > Chordata > Mammalia > Rodentia > Cricetidae > Arvicola > Arvicola amphibius. The sequence goes on from NC_052053.1 coordinate 7,759,630, forward strand.
CCATACAATAAATAAATAAACAAGTAAATAAAATTAACGAAAATGGGCAGCGCAGGATTAGAGGCCTGCATACTACTTTTCCATGAATCTGCCTCCTGGCTCCTGTCTTTGAGGCAGAGCTCATCTGTAACGAGGCTGCTGTGAGAAACCGCAGACCTGTGCAGTCACACTCGGCACCCTGGGAGGCTCCCCTGCAGAAGGCTCGGGAGCTGAGGCTGAGTGCAGGCACAGCAGATCAACTCAGTCTCCTGGCTTGTGTGCACGGAGGAGTCAGGTGGTCTGTAAGGCAAAGAGCCAAAGCGCTGACCTGCTTAGTCTCTGTCTCTCTGATGGTGTGCTGAAAGTAGTTCTCCAGTTCTTACAAGGATGGTTTAGTTCTTTAAGTTTTCCAGGGTTTGTGCTACCTCACTAATAAGGAACAGATTCGTGTCTGTGCATATGAAGTGGACTCTGAAGAACTTTGCTTCCATCCTCCCACATTCTAAGACACCGGAAGGTCTGGAGGGGACTGTTTAATTTGCATTGCCCCAGCTCTGTGCTGTGTAATATGTTGTCCTTAGTCAGCGGTCAGCACCTGTTTCTGTCTTTGTCTTCCTGATGGCTTTTTTCTCTTCAGAGCTCTGCATAAACCTATGTGGGCTTGTAGGACCTGCTAACTGACTATTTTCAAGGACTCATATTTGTCGAAAAACTAAATAAATGTAAAAGTGGTGAGCACGGTAGTTGTTTACAGCCAGCTTGTGGCTGCTTTGAGCTCTGTTTTAAAACTGAATCATTGTAGACCCCAGATTTGACCTGTGGTAGATGTGGAAGGAACGCCCCCGCCTAAGGAAACAGTAGGTGGTGTTCAGGCATTTAATTCTCCTGCTCCTTTGAAAGGAACTCTGCTCCCTCTCTCCCATCTTATGAGGGAACTGTAACATAGAAAGGGTTAGCACGGGCAGTGTGGCCAGAATCCTGTGGCAAACTAGAGCTGGAGACAGAGTTGGAGCCCAGCTAGTAGGCCCCAGCCTGCTGGTGACCACTGTGCCCCATGGCTGCATCTCTTCTCGCATTTTCGAGGGTACACCAGCCAGGTGAGTATGGCTGGTGCGCTTGGGAAGAGGAACACAGTATTCACATACTGGTTAGGGTAGAGGCTGGGGTCCGTGGGGACAGTGGTCTGGGCTTCATGTCAGCGCAGGAATACACTGCCGATGTATTCTGACTCAGGCGCCATTAGACATGTCATCCCATATTTAAAAGGCCTTCTCATCTCAAAGCATTGGGCTAGGAGTTAGCAGTCTTAGAAGATGAACATTCTGATATTCTGCAAGCATGTTCTCTGATGAAGATGAATGCCACACACGGCATTATAATAAAAACATAGTCAACTCAGTGCTGATATGGATCAGCAGAACTTTGAGCAGAAGAGCCCCTAGATAAAATCAAGAAATAGTTACGAGTGTCAGGGCTCTAACCCTCAGAATCCCTTGAAAGGCCTTCATGAGTCAGAAGTGAGGGTGTTTTGTATCCACATTCCTTTTACAGAGCTGTTGAACGCAGCCTTGTTACCCCAGAAAGGCTGTGAGGAGTTGGGGAATCTCACATTTTTTTGTCATTATTACATGGTATAGGAATCTTATTTATAGCACCCTAGACCATGGACGTGCCCTTTGAAACACATCTGAAATACCACTTGGTTGGCAGTTTTAAAATAGTATCTCTGGGTTGTATGTATTTTCATTTTCTATCTTAGTGAAAAATGTAAGAAAATTAAGGGTCTTTTTCAGTACACTAGAAGATTTAGTGTTTTATCCTTTAAGATTGTTACAGGTGGCATTTGCAAGCTTCATTGCTTTCACAGTATTAACTGGCAGATTAATTTATAGTATGCATTGAAATATAAGCGTTATTTTTTAAAAACATTTAACAAATGATTGTGTGACCTACATCTCAGGGTTACAGATGCTAACAAGAAAACACCATGTGTATCTGGGTGGCAGGCCCACACTGGAGCGCTTTGTCTTGGCTCCATTTCTTGCAAAGTTCTAAGAACTAGAAGACCCTGAGTTCTTGCCTATCTCCAGAGGCCACTTAGTGTCTGACTGCCCAGACTCTGCTGGCCTTCCTGGGCTTGCAGACGCACTAAGACATAGTGGCCTTCAAACCTGGCTCTTTGGTCCCATTTTTAGATGGAGATATTGAGAAACTTTAGGGAATGTTGGAATGGTCCTTGGCTTTCTTTTTAAGACCTTGGCTTACCATGCTTAGAGTTATTTTCCTTCCTGATCAGCTTGTGACTAACGCTTCTAGAGATGAGAAAAACAATGTTAGAAATGGAAAGAATACTCTGGAGAATTTTATCGGTTGATACTGTAGGTCGGACCGAGTGAGGTGATTTGCACCCCACCTGCTATAAAGCTTTTGCCTTCCTCCTTCAGGGTCATGGGGGAAGAGTCTGGACCTCATTTAACACCCATAATTGTGTTTTGTTTCAGTGAGAAATGTAAGGCCAGAGGATTCACCGTGATCGTGGACGGCAGGAAGTCTCAGTGGAATGTGGTGAAGACAGTCGTCTTAATGCTGCAGGTGATTCTTTGCCCTGTGTCTATCACTCAGGAAATGCTTTTCATTTTATAGCAGAGTACCATGATGAAAATTACAAGTACATATTATTTATCAGTTCATGCCCAGGCTTCTCAGCAGTGACTCATTTCTGAAAAGAGATTTCACACAGTACCATTGGATTGCTTAAATTCAATTTTTATATGTTTAAATTTATCAAGTAGAGTTGAGCCTCACCTTGCTGTACAAGCTTTAAAGGCTGAACATAGATTGGCGTGTTGAAGTAGTCTGAGCAAGAAAGTCTGCGGTTGTCACGAGAGAAGACTGAGAGCACAGGACTCACCTCTGTGTGCTGTGCTTTCTGGGTCCCCCCCCCCCCCCCCCCCGCTCCTTATTGGTTATACAGGAATCAAGGATGGACAAGTCAAGTTTGAAAAACTTATATGTTAGTGGCTTCTTTAAGAAAACAAAACCCACAAAGAAATAACAATAAAAATTCAGGATTTGTGATGATCACACTAAGAATTTATATCCTAGAATTTATTTCATAGCTGTATCTTTAGAACATTAACAGCTTGTAAATTCACATTTAATAAACAGCTACTAAGTCTGCAGAGTGGGGCGGGGCATCTCGTCCTGTATTTCTTCATGTCCCTCACACTGGTGTGTCAGTCTCTGGTTTGTCAGACTCAACAAACCCTTGTCTTCTGTAAGGCTACATTGTCATGTGACACAGAAACATCTGAAGGGGTGGGCTGCTCTCAGGTATCTGGTCTTCCTTAGAAGTTTCCAGAAAGGGAGATATTTCGTGACATCCCCAAATGAACCAAATTCAGTGAAAAGCATCGGTAGCCTAATTTGGGGAAAATATAATTCATTCGGCAGGAACAGGTAGCATGTGTTTGTTTTAGCGAGTATCCGTGGCATAAAAGACAGTCTGAGCGTGAGCAGTGACTAGCTGCTCCTTTAGGGCCGCACAGAGAAATGGGACTGAGCTTCTAAATCCTCAATTAGGAAAATCCTGTGTCATGCTTCATCCATTGCTTAGGACAGTTGGGTTGAGAGGATTTGAGGGATGGCAACGAGGAGAGATAATTACAGGTTTTAACTTTGGTGTCAGAGTTTAGCGTGAGTCAATACTGTCTGCGTTATTTAAGTTCAGCCTCACAAAGTTAGAAGTTGGCAAAGCCCAAGTGTTGGGCCCTGGCTTTTTCCACACGTCTGAAGTGATCCCAGATCATTTACCTATTGCTCCATTATTTGTTTTTTTTTTTTTTTTCTAATCTGTATGGATGTAGTTCCTGCCTGGTGACCAAGGAGACCAGAAGTAGGTGTTAGATCCCCTAGGACTAGAGTTACAGACAGTTGTGAGCTGCCATTTCGGTGCTGGGAATTGAACCTGGGTCTTCTGGAAGAGCAACCTCTTCATTGCTGAGCCTTCTCTCCAGCCCCTGTTGCTTCCTTCTTAAGGATAAGACTTAAATGCTTCCTCATTGGGCTCTGTCCTGAGATAAAGAGGTGTCCCCAGAGGACTGGTTTCTAAAATTGGTGCCCCACAGCAACCCCTCTGCCAAACATGTGGTGGCCTCCCAACCCGAGACTTCTCTGAAAAAGTCACTAAATTCCACTTAGGCGAGCAGTCCATTGATGATGGTCATGTGCTCTTCCTTTCATCGTGTCACTCCCCTGTCGCTGGTGAGCCCTTGGGACTTGCTATGATCTGCACTCGGATCTGTGGCAGTTCTGTAGAACAGTCAGTAGACTTAATCCCTGCTGTGCTTTCTTCCTGATGGATAATTTTGTAGACGTTTAGACTGACTCATATCTGACTTTTCCAGAATTCCCTTGGCCATTTTCTCCTGGTTAACTATCTCTATTCAGGAAGTGACTTCAGTGCCTTGATCTTGGGCTGGGGTCAGCTGTTTGGTAGTTCCCCCAGCTCCGTGAGAGCAGTCTGCCTATCACTAATGTTCTGAAAGAAGAGCCTTGTTTCCCTTGCTTCTCATAGTTTTCCTGTGCAGTGGCTTAGAAATACTGATTTTTCCATAGGTCAATAACTGAAGAAACCACACCCTAAACTTCCCAGCCTCTGTGATAAGGATTTTGAGACAGCTGAGTTCATCCTGCTTATATCTTAGCTACATCGTAGTCATTACAGGAACACTGGCATGCTGCTGTGGAAAGATCATTTTCCATCTCTTTCCAAAAAATTATAACTTGGTGCGGCCCTCGAAGGCTTAGAGTAGTGGTTGGACTATTGGGTTTAAATAAATGTCAGGAGCTGACCGTGCACAACATTTGCAAACACTCCACCACAGAACTGAATAGTTGGAGAAGAGGTTCTCGGGCCCTCAAAGTCTAATATATTTTTCATCCGGACTTTTCAGAAGTGATGTGTTGGCCTGGTCCAGAGCCCGTGAAACGGGCGAGACTGAGTCAGACACCTGACTTCTGATCCGCCTTCGTCACCTCCAGCTCTCACCTACAGTTACCTGAGTGAGATCCACTGCCAGTGAAGATTAAACTGTTTAACAGACACTGTTGGAATGGGTTCTGTATGTCAGGCACTGAGGTATAGAATGACATTCATAGATAAGTACCTGCCATTGGGAAGCTTAGGTGCCATTGGGGAGTCAGGCAGTGGGCAGTTAAGGAAATGAATGAGAAGCATCAACTGGTGGTGAGAGCCGTAATGAATGTGGACACGCACACACGCCGATGCACACACACAGATGCACACACACACAGATGCACACACACACAGATGCGCGCATACACAGATGGACACACAGATACAGATACACACACACAGATGCGCGCACACACACATGCCGATACACACACAGATGCACGCACACACAGATGCACACACAGATTCACAACATATACAGAAACACAGATACAGTCACACAGATGCACTCTTACAGATGTACACACACACAGATGCGCGCACACACAGATACAGTCACACAGATTCACACACATATACAGATACACAGATACACTCTTACAGATGTACACACACAGATACATAACACAGATACACTCACACACAGATTTAACACACTCAGATACATACACAGAAATACACAAACACACAGATACACATACTTTTATACATATATACATACACAGACACATACAGAAGTCTACACACATTCTCATACACAGATGCACACACAGACATAAATTACACACACAGATAACACACACAGACACGGATACATATATTCTTACACATAGACACACACAGACAGTCACAGATACATACACCCTCTAGATGCAGGGAAAGCCTCCTTAAGGAGGGAGCCCTCAGTACCGGACACAGAATGAAGAACATCCTGAGCAGAGGGAGTGGAGGGGCAAACACGTGAGGCGGGTTCAGACTTGCGTCCTGGGAGCTCTGAGCTCAGCGATGGTGGAGGAGCGTGCCAGGAAGAGGTGCGCAGTCAGGTCTGACGCAACAGGGATCCCGCTTGAACTGCATTAGCAGCTGTGACCAGGCATTCTGGTAAAATGACGTATAAAGCAATGAGGCCTTTGCAGAGTATTTCAGGACGTTAGCTTGGGATGGTAATAGAGCGGATGGTAGAAATGAGTAGATTGCAGGGGTTTCTTCAGGTTATACTTTTGCACAGCTTCCTGATTAAGGAGAAGCACTTAAGTTAATAATACTAACTACCACTCTTGGTCGTTCTAGAAAATGTGAAGTTGTGTTTTGTGGAAAGGTGGTTTGTCTTCTCCCAGTTACTGATCACAAAGAACCCCGACTTTCTGTGTAATGGCAGATGAGAAACCGACTTTTTGAGAAATGGACTTCTCATCTCCCGAAGAAACTCTTCTTGATGGTGGTATTGAAAAACATTTGTCCCGTGCCTTAGAAAAACCAATTTTAATAGTTTCTTACCTAAAATATGTCTTGTGTTTTACTCTAAACATGCTTTCAGCAGGATACTGTGTATAACAAATGTAATTGACATATACAGTCTGTTTAGAACTGTTCGAAAACTTCTAAATAGCTTGTCTTTCCTTATTGCTACTTAGGTTTTGAAGTTTGGAGAATTTCTTTGGCTTTCTTATTTGACTTCTTTTTCAAGTATCGTAGCATAATCGCAAGTGTCTAGTGATTTATACATCTAGTAAGTCATTCGCATGTGTAATTTGTGCTTATTCTTCTGTTTTGCAGAATGTTGTTCCGGCTGAGGTATCCCTTGTCTGTGTAGTGAAGCCAGATGAATTCTGGGATAAGAAAGTAACCCACTTTTGTTTCTGGAAAGAAAAGGATAGACTTGGCTTTGAGGTAAATATCATCCTTACAAAAGAGTCGTGCTGCATCTTTGGAAGTAGCTCTCTCTGACAGACATTGCTGCACCTGTTCTGTTAGTTACGTAGAAGCGCTAGCCCTGTGCTGTCCTGCTGTACCCTAGCTCGTATGTACTCGGCGCTCGCTCGCTCGCACACTTGTGAAATGACTGTGTCTTCCTCTCACACTGTAAAAGCTTCGTCTCCATCTGTACACTCTTTATTAACTCCTGCCTAACTGAAACCTTTGTATTTAAAGTTTTCAACCATGAGGCCATGTGGCAAGTGGGAGGCCACTCTAGACCTCAGAGTGGACATAGAGTGTATTGTCGGCCATATGCCATGTTTATTTTCAGGGTTTTTCTTACATGGAGTCAGTTTTATTAGTCTCTGATCCTGTGTGTTTAGGTCACTTTCCCTTTGGCCACCTTCAAGATTTCGTTTTGATTTTGGTTCTCAGCATTCTCATTTCGTATGTGTAGGTCTTCATTTGGTGTTTATCCTTTTGGGAGTCTCCGTAGTTCCTGTATCCCTGGACTGTGTCCTCCAGTTTAAAAATTCTCTGACACTTGGATTTTTGAAATATCTCTGTACCCTGATTTCTGTATTTCTGCGATTTTAACTATATCCATGTTAGATGATTAGAAATTTTCTCACTTTTCTTACTTGGTCTTCTGTTTGATTTTTAAACCCATATTGTTCCCTTCTTACTTGTTTAGTTCTGGGGACTGAACCCAGGGTTTTGTGAGTGGTAGACAGGTGCTCTGTTATGGAGCTGTGTCCTAGCCCAGTTTGGGTGTGTTCTCTTTTGGAGTTTTATTCAGTTTTGATCCATTTTCAGACTCTGTGTTTGGTTGTGCTGAGTTTGTTGAGAAGAGCGCTGGAAAGTTTCCTCATCTGTTGCCATGGTTTTGCTATGTGTCATTTCTGTTTGATTCTTGTATACCCAGCCTTCCGTCCATATTCACATTCATGGATTGAAGTCACATATGAAAATATTTGAAAAAGTTCCTTCTGGGATCAGGAAATGCTCCACTGCTAAAAGCGCTTCCTGAGCAGGGACCATATTTCAGTTCTGAACCCAAGTGAAAAACCCAGTCCTGGGGAGATGGGCGTAGATGGATTCCTGAGGCTGGCTGATCAGCCAGCCTGGCTTACTTGTGACCTTGATGGCAATGAGAGACCCTGTGTTTAAGTAAACAAACAGACAAAAGGTTGACTGGCACCCGAGATTCTGAGGAATGCTATCCAGGGTTGTCCTCTGGCCTCCACTTACATTGGCATGTGCATTGTACAAACAGACAGATAGGCAGGCAAAAAGAAAGACAGACATACACATATACAGACAGACAGACACACACACACACACACACACACACACACACACACACACTTTTTTCTGTATTAAACATAGCCTTTCTGCCTAAACCACGTTTATCTACCATTTGCATGTTATTAGGTATAGGTAACCTAGGGTGGATTGAAAGCATGCAGGAGCTTTATGAGGGGATCTGTGCAGATGAAGTGGCACAGTACTTAGACTACTTGAATATCTTTAGATTTTGACACTGGGGGTGATATCCAAAAATCCAGCCTCCCTTAGGCTCTAAGTGATGAGTCTTCTTAATGATCTCTCATCCGTCTCTGCCCATGACCTTTCGGTCTCTGCATTATAGCTGTCTGCATAGTTCCTGCTACCTGACACGTTATCACTTGTGTCTCTTACTCTTCATACTGTTGGCTCTGAGTAGGGACTGTGGTATTTCTTGGATGCTCTTTCGTTTTATTCTCAATTGAATATTGGGCATTTTAAGATAGTCAAAGTCGGGGTAAATAGCATTTGTGTGTGCATGTGAACCCACTTCCTTTTCTTTGTGTTTTAGCAGTGAGGGGAGGTGTCGAGTTACAGTAGCCTGGGTTGATTTGGCTCTTGGCTTTGTCTTATTGTTTTTCCCAGGGCACCACAGGCTTCAGGTTTCTCTGTAGTTCCTTTGCTTGCAGCAATGCTTGTTCTATACACCAAGTAGAAAACAGATATTTCTCCCCACTTGTTCTTGCAGCTTTGTCTTTGGTAGATTTGACTGTTTTGTGGAATTAGTGGATCCATGTGTGCTACCAATGAAAAGAAGATGGCTTTTGCTAGTCCAGAGATTATTTTCCAAACAGTGTAGGTGGGAAGTCATATCCCGAGAAGCTGAAGTCAAGAAAGCCTGGATGCTGCAGTTGGCACCAGGGAGAGCGAGCACTTCAGTTCCATAGTTCATAGCTAGGGGCTTGCAGAAAACACGACTCTGCACGAATATGAAGTGAGCAGGTGCGCCAGCTGCTCAGACTCAGGCTGTGAGCAGAATAGGGAAACCTGGTGCCTTTATGACCCTTGTCACATCCTGCTTAGCATAGGTGTCTGCTCCTGTGAATGAATAGTCACTAGCATCTCAGAAGATAAAAGAAGCAGCAGCTTTGGTCTGACGTCATAGATGTTTGACTTAGAACGGAAGTGTTTAATGAATGAAGCTTTCTGTATCAGTGCCTTTATTATTATTATTTATTTTTTTTTTTTTTTGGTTTTTCGAGACAGGGTTTCCCTGTAGTTTCTAGAGCCTGTCCTGGAGCTAGCTCTTGTAGACCAGGCTGGCCTCGAACTCAGAGATCCGCCTGCCTCTGCCTCCCGAGTGCTGGGATTAAAGGCGTGCGCCACCACCGCCCGGCAAATGAGATACAGGGTATTTAATTTATTTATTTTTATTTTTTTTGGTTTTTCGAGACAGGGTTTCTCTGTAGCTTTGAAGCCTATCCTGGAACTAGCTCTTGTAGACCAGGCTGGTCTTGAACTCACAGAGATCCGCCTGCCTCTGCCTCCCGAGTGCTGGGATTAAAGGCGTGCGCCACCACCGCCCGGCTCAGTGCCTTTATTAATCTTCGGTTTCTTTGTACACATTGTTGTCATTCTCGGACAGCCCAGTTTCCATCTTTCTCATCTTGGACAGATGCAACATTTCCCGTCGTGGGCACATTGCGGTGAGCATCCTACCGTATACTGAACACACTTTTGCCATCTGCAGCCTTTATTTCCACAAACTGACATTTGGATTTCCACAGTCACATCCAGACTTGATCCTCCCCCCCCCCCCCCCCAAGGCTGCTCTCTTAGCAGTGTGTTCCTTGGTAATGAGACTCAGTCACTGGCCCTCATCTTTGTGTCTCAATCCCTTAGTTCTGCTGTACTTTCTCCATGTCCTTCCTGGGGAGTTTGCATAGTGAGAAACTTGCCCTCTGTTGCTGTGTGCCTGCCGTCGGTCCCTTGCCCTCTCTTGCTGTATACCCACCCCTGGTCCCTCTTATGAAAGATGCTGCCTGTGTTTACCTCCCTCTGTTGCTGGTCTTCAGCATAATGACTTCCTCCCTTGGCTTAGCCTGAAGAGTATCATTTCTTTTATGTTCCCAAGATTAAACCATTCAATGTTTCAGTCCAGTTTATTTTTACTGACATCTTTAGTTAGTAAAGATCTTTTCAGGCTCCTGGTATTTTTTTTGAATATTGGTATCATCAGAATTTTTTGATAGTTTTTTTTTTACTGCTAATAACCATAATTGAATTGATTTGAAATGTTGCATTAAATAATAAATGATAGTTTGCTATTATTTTGAAGCAGTATTGCACGTTGTTTTTTTTTTAACCCTAATTCTAGTTCCTTATTTACCTTCAGACTTTAATAGTTTACTTGGTATTTTTTCTCTTTTCCTCTGTAGGTTATTTTAGTGTCTGCCAATAAGTTGACTCGTTACATAGAGCCATGCCAGTTGACAGAAGACTTTGGTGGGAGTCTTACCTACGATCACATGGACTGGCTAAATAAGAGGCTGGTTGGTATAGTATTATAAAACGATAACCAAATGCCTTTACACATGTTTGAATAACTTTCTCATTTTAGTAGTTTTTATAAAAACAAAGAAGCACATTGTGTATATCATAGTAGTGTATTGTTCGGAACCCACACTCTGTAGTCAGGGTCACTTGGCTAGCGTTTTGGTGTTAGAAACTAGGCGTGTGACCTTCATTGATGTATTTAATTTCCCATGTCTTAGTTTTCATATCTATAAGGCAGTAATAGAAACAGTACTATCTTGTGCAATTGTGAGCAAGAAAAAATAAATACGGACCCGAAACATTTAGATCAACCCCGCAGGGTACAATAGCCCTCTGTGTTAGCTGTGTTCGTTGGATCAGGATTGGTAAGGTTGCCCTTAAAGTAGAGTGATGGTCGCACAATGTCTTGAGAGGTGATCTCAATGACACAGCCCTTTCAGAAGATACTTCTCATGTGATGTATCTGCCTGTGGTGCAGTATGACAGACAGAAAGCTTCCGCTTGTCCAGACTTCTGAGGCGTGCTGCTCAGTGTCACACAGCATTGTTTTATTGAGTTGTGGAGAGAATGGTCTCTAAAGTAGCTTCTTGAGAGTGTGTGCTAACCTCGGGGAACTTTGGTTAGCCCTGAATGAATAGCCGTATCTAAACATTGACACCTCTGTCAGACAATTGTATGTCTGTTTTATTGCCTGTGTTCAGATGTGGTCGAATCCCTTCTCAGAAATACTCATGTTAAAGTTATAAGTCATTTATCTTTATCCTACAGAATTGTGTGAAAAACTCTGGACTGCTAAATAAGACCATGACCAGTATTGACTGGTGATAGAGTATGGTGAGGGACACGGTCTCTAATTAGGATTGGTGGCTGTAGCTGCTCTCAGTAACATTCATGTAGTTATAACATTTGTTATTGATATGGGTGTTTCTCACAGAAGGATAAGAATGCAAATAAGTTTGAATAAATTATATTATTACGTATTATATTTATAAATTATAATACAATAAATTATAAAAACAAATAAGGTTTGAATAATTTAATGCATTTGAAAATTCTATTGCCATTAAAACTCTTCATTACTTGCAGTGTGATTTTGTTCCGGGCTCTGTGCACTGTTGTGCTCTCTGGCGGTTGAACTGCACCGTATGACTTTCTGGGAAGGAAGAGAAACACTACTGATAGAGCTGTTGCTGTTACCCCAAGTCCTTATTATGTATTGATTTTGAGATTATTCATGCTATGTCTCTGCACTCTCCTATTGCAGGTCTTTGAGAAGTTTACAAAGGAGTCTACGTCATTGCTAGATGAGCTTGCTCTGATTAACAATGGAAGTGATAAGGGGACCGAGCAGGAGAAGGAAAGGTGGGTGGAGTTGTCTGGTGGAGGATGCCCATGCTGCAGGCTCAGAGGACCGCAGTGAACAAAACTACTCAGAACTGCCACACACAGCTAATGGTCATTTGCCTTACACATACAACGTTCACTGGACTTAAGTTGGCTTTAGAAGGGTACTTTCTGATGAGCCTGGCTGTGTTCCTTTCTCCTTGCACTGGGAAGCATTATGTTAGAAGACCATACTTGGAAAATGAAGCCATTGTCTACTCTCCTTGGTTTTGTCTTTTCTTGCAAACACCTGCACCTTGAAATAAAATTCTTACTACTTTATTCAAATTCATTAGTATTAAATTATCTAGCATAGAGAATCCTTGTCCTGAAACATGATACTTGGAAGGAGTGTGTCATTTTATCATAGTTGACATAGTAGTTGAGTTGTGTCATTAAGTCTAGCTTTCTAGACTCACTACCTTACTAGGGCGTCCGTTGCCTTTACGGCCTAGCCAGTCTTCATGTTTTGGCTGGTGGACCAGGTTCCTTTCTACCCAAGGCTAACTTTAGCACGTTAAGATACAAATCATCCCTGAACTGTTGATGTCAATGTCGCTAGAACTGTGCTTTTATGTTAGGAAGTTTGCAGGAATCCACGGCCTTCTTGTCAAGCTTGTCTTGCACCTGGCTTGAACCTGCTTTGGAACCTATGATCATGTGTCAGTCAGCTGGAATAACATGGTTACATGGATGTAAAAGGATGATAATTTTACCAAATGTCGATTAGAATGAGTTCAGAATATAAAAACAAGTAGTTTGAACTTCAGTTTAATTGAGGATACCGTAAATAGTCACAAATGTTAATCTTCTATATAGCCTATATTGTGTGACTTCTTCCTTGGAGGCATGGACAGTGTCTTTTGGTTTTTCGAGACAGGGTTTCTCTGCAGCTTTTTTTTTTTTTAGAGCCTGTCCTGGAACTAGCTCTTGTAGACCAGGCTGGCCTCGAACTCACAGAGATCGCCTGCCTCTGCCTCCCGAGTGCTGGGATTAAAGGCGTGCACCACCACTGCCCGGTGGACAGTGTCTTTTCATCCCAGGTAGAGCTCCCATGACCCACTAGAGTCATGGTTCCACACAGTCTAGCTTGTTGAACCAATAATTTTATTTAGGTTACTTATGGGCGCACGGGCGAGATGTTCCAAGACCATAGGAAGCTTATAGGTAGTTATATCACGAAAAAATTCTGTCTACCAAGTGCCAACCCCTTGTATATCCTGCAGGTGGAGAGAAGCCTCTTTTTAGTCTCTTGTGCTGTCTGATACACCCTCCTCCTTTCTCACAGAAGAATGTTAGTGGGCTAGTCTTATGGCACCCTCTTTATGGTAACAAAGCTGCTCTATTTCAAGATAGCAGTTGGTGTATCCTGCCTGGGGAACAGAGTTCCACAACACCATATGAAATAAAAATGTAAATACATATATATGGCTACATATGTGATTCATATATAGCTATCACACACACTTATTTCTCAGGAAAGATGTACATATGAAGAGGGTACCCATGGAAAATTAGTTGATGGACAGACTTTAATGCTGTGTTCTATCTCTGCTGATGGCTGCAAACCTTGCTTAGGGGCTCTGAGGAAGCATAGCATCAAAGAAGCCTGTTTAATTGCTTCTTTAGACCTCTGCATGCTTGTATGACAATAGGTCAGGGCCTCATTCTCTTTCTCTACTAAGGTGTTTTTAATATTTTGAGGAAGACTGGGAAATGCTGACTTGCGTGTCTACATGAAATAGTAATAAAATATTGTGTCTTCCAGTCTCTTTCCACACTCAAATGTTACCGTTTGGATTTTTTTCATACTCAGGAAATAGAATCCCATCCATCTCTTGTGAACTTTATCAACCTTCATTTGCTGTCTACCCCTCAGGAGGCATCTTGGCTACCCAAGAGGCAAGAGCATGGGTCAGTTAACAAATTGCAGAATTTAGTTCAGCATTTAGCAGCATGGTTTTTAGCTATAATTTAGCTCCTCTAGCTTTCTTGAATTTTCTCTTTCTCACCTGTTGCAGAAAGTGAAGGCAGAATCCAGCTTCCCAAGAAACAAGACAACAGTAGGGAAGGCGTGGCGTGTAACTGTTAGGATACCACACATGCGTGCATATGTATGCATGCTAGTCACGTTTGTAGGTTGATTTTTTGCTTCCTCTTCTGCTAAAGGTGTTTTAGCAGGTCTAAGAGATTTCTAGTTGGTGCTGTAGAGTGTTTTAGTTATATGACTCTGGACCATGTCATCTTCATTAAGGGACGGTTTGACTTTATTCTCTCCATTTTGTACCCTTTATTTCTCCTCTACATTGCTGTAGCTAGGGTCTCAGATACTGTGTTGAATGAGAATGGAGAGAGTGAAAACCCTTGTCTCCTTCTGTCTGTTGAGGTTTCTGTCCTTAAGTCTGTGTGTTCTATATTACACTTAGTTAATTATGTATGTTGAACCATTCTTGTGTTTGCTCTGAAGCCAGCCCAACTTGGCAGTTAAATATATAATCCTCTTAATGTGTTGTGGAATTTGGTTTGCAAATAGTATATCAAAGATTTTGTACATTTATTTTCATTCAGGGAAATTGTTCTCTTTTGCTGTGTTCCTCTCTTGTTTGGAACATTTAAGATGAGTTTGGTAGTAATTACTTCTTACATTATAGAGCAGTTTGAGGAACATTGGTGTTTGCTTTTTATTGATCTCATAGAAGTTTGCATCGATCCTTCTGGAATGCATGAATTATGTGTAAAACAGTTTATGAAGTAGATTTATAAGAATAGTAGAGCATTTAAAAATGATTCTTTTAATGTCTGCCAGGTCTGTGGATTTAAACTTTCTTCCATCTGTTGATCCTGAGACAGTTCTTCAGACAGGTAACGTGAAAAACAAAACATCTATTAGTGATAATAATAATAATCTAGTAAGAAAAGTATTAGCCTCTTTAAAAAAATGTATTCAGCATGTATGTCGGTAATGTAGAGAGAATTTAAAGGGGAGCTTTTCAAACTGCTTTGAGATTAATCTGATGGTGTTAGCATAATATTTAAAAATTAGTAATGACAAATTATCTCCTCCTAGAAAAACTGGATTTATTTCCTGTTTTAATAAGCTGCATTTTACAAAGTGCATTGAATTCTATCTCATTGGGTTGTTATGAAAATTATTGTATACCTGCTATGTGCTGTATTCTCTCAACAGTGTTTGAGATAATTAGATTTTTATCTCTATTTTATACTTTAAGAAATTAAGGCTTAGAGATTTAAAAAAAAAAACTAAGTAAGTAAGTTGTTCAGAATCAGTTAAGAAAATTTATCACCACAGCTCAAAGCAGGTCCAGGTCAAGAGGCACCTACTACAGCATCTTGTAATCATCTGTGTGGACCCTGAGCCCTTGGCAGGGGCCTTGTCTGTGCTTCACGCTGTGTGTGCGCTAGCCCCTGTCTGCAGTAGAGATCCATCAGCTCTAGGAGAATGAATTGGAATTCTCTCAGTGAAACACTACAACTTTATTTCTGATCTCAAAAGTTAATAGCTCCCACTGCCAACCTTACTGGATTCCAGGCGCAGATCTAAGTACTGTGTGTGTGACCTCATTTATCCTTCATTACAGTCTGTGAGGTGGGTCTTGTTACTGCATTGTTTTCAAAAGATGCAAAACCGAAGGGTAAACGATTACAGTGGGGCTGGGGGCACAGCTCCTCGGAGGCAGAGTCAGCAAGGTAACAAGGCCAGGCCCACCTGATCCAAAGTGAGTTCAGTGGAAGCCTGAGGGACTTGTGGAGACCTCATCTCAAAGTCAAGGACTTAAAAAAGAGAGATCTAGCTCAGGAATGGCACACTTTCTTAGCATGTATAGGGCTCCAGTACCTTCCTTTGTGGAGATATGGATACATATACCCACACATATACATATGCATATCCACTAAATTCTATAGTCAGAGCCTGAGCCCAGGCAGTGAGGCATCAGATTGTTTTCTGAAATAATTGCCCTGAGTGCTGTCTGGTAGAAATGCTAAGATAACAGTTGTCAGGGTGGCAAAAAGATGATGAATTCTGCTATTAAAGATATATACGGAGCCCATGCAAACATTCAGATATTTTTTAAGTATTTACACAGGTTTTTTAAACAAATGTTTTTCCAGTTATAAAATACCAGGAATAATTTTTGAAAATCTGTACAGATTTGATATATTTATCCAGCTGTATTTCAATTTTCAATATGATATAGATTTTAGTTCCTTAGGGAGTAAAGAAATACTTACAATCCATATATTGCATGTTTAGAAATTACAGGAGTTGGTCAGTAAAAGTACTATTTTTTATGAATACTTAGTTCCATGAATTACTTAAAACCTTATTTTAAGCCACTGACTTAAGAACTACATATATATATATATATATATATATATATATATATGCACTAACTTTTATGGACATTTAAGTAGGTATTGAAAGTATATAATGGAGATTTAGAAAAATCTTTTTTCATGAAGCTATAATAAAAATGCTTTCTATACTTTAAAAACTATTTAAATTTAGGATGCCTCCAAAATAAAGATGAGAACAAGAAAATTTATAATATCTAGGTATTTTTGATACCTCTGTAATAATCAGAATAGTTTTATCCTGGCAAACAGTGTCTTTATTTTTAAAATTGTAAGTGTATTCTTCCACTGCTATGGCACTCATGAGTCAGTGTGTTAGAGACATTCCTGCAGAGATTATTTCAGTATTATTTTGCACTGCTCATAAAACTTTCCTCCAGTTACTTTGATAACACATTTGCTTCTCTGGCAGCTTTTATTTTAAGTGCTGTGCTTGAGAACGGGGAGTTGAAACCCTCTGACACATTTCTTGTATTGGTAATGGAAAATCCATAGTATAATTTTCCCCCACAAACAAAGACGGTTTACTGACACAATATCTCGAGTAATTATTCCACCAAGAATCTGATAAATATATATTTACACATATTCTACATTTACTATGATAGGGTGTATATATTTACACAATTTGCCATTTGTTTCAATATTTTTCCTAGTATATATAAACGGTGTTCTCATCTGTGCACATAATGCCATTTCCTACTCATTGCGATGCCCAAAGCTTTAACTCGCCTTTCATTCTCTCTGAGAAGGCAGAGGACTGGGCTTTGAGAGCAGGGACTAGACTGTAGAAGATCGACATGTAGGGATTGTATTTTTTTGTGGGCATTAATTACAAGTATCTTTCGTTTGTAAAGGGCATGAGTTGTTATCTGAATTACAGCAGCGTCGGTTTAACGGTTCTGACGGCGGGGTCTCGTGGTCTCCCATGGACGATGAGCTGCTCGCACAGCCGCAGGTTATGAAGTTGTTAGACTCCCTCCGGGAGCAGTACACGCGCTACCAGGAGGTCTGCAGGCAGCGCAGCAAGCGCACACAGCTAGAGGAGATCCAGCAGAAGGTGATGCAGGTACGTGCCAGGCTGGGGGGCCTCATCCCTGAGAATTCCAAGTGTTTTTTCCTGGATCATGTCTGTTCTGTGACTGCCTATGTAGAGGACTTTACCTATTTCAAACTGGATTCCTGTCCTCATAGGGAGCATCTACATGAAAGTTATATTATTTCTGCAGTGGTGCAACTGATCACTAACAGAATGGATAGTTTGAAATATAAATGGTCTCTTTATAAATAAGTATAAATAGTTTGTAATATAAACAGTCTCTTTATTCATTTAATACATAATACTAGAACATGGTTGTTTGATTCGTTTTTAATTTCTAAAACTTACTGGACTATTTACTATCACTGTAATGTATTCTATCCTAGCAAAGTAGTACATGTGATGTGGATAATTCAAATATTTTATTCTTTTATGATGTTAAGAAAATGTTAAATGTACTTAATTATTAATTTTAGTTGCTTTTGGAATTGGTTTTCCTAAGGAATGTGGATGAAAATACCAGAAATAAATGCTAGACATTTCTGTTCTTTAGATTATGGTGGATTCTTATCTACTGAACAATTAAGAAAATAAATCCTTTAGTAATTTTATTTAAAGAAAAGGCGAGAGCAGCTGGGAAAGCTGGCTCAGCAGTCAGAGTGACTTCTCTTGCAGAGGACTTGGGTTTAGTTCCCGATACCCACTTCAGGGGCTCACAGTTGCTTGTGACTCAGTACCAGGAAATCTGATGTGTGTGCCTTTCAGTCCTCCACCAGTCCCTGTGCTTACATGCGCATACCTATCTATGCACAGACACACATGTACATGTAATTAAAACAAACCTCTAAAAATAAGTGAAGAAATATAAGTACAAGCAGCCTGGGAAGCTGCAGCGCTGTTTTCAAACCTAGATCCATCGATTCTCTAAGTAAATATTAAGTCTTTTTTTTATTATTGAGCTATATATTTTTCTCTGCTCCCTTCCCTTACTCTCCCCTCCTCTTTTGCCCTCTCCCATAGTCCCCATGCTCCCAATTTACTCAGGAGATCTTGACTTTTTCTACTCATGTAGATTAGATCCATGTATGTCTCTCTTAGGGTCCTCTTTGTTGTCTAGGTTCTCTGGGGTTGTGAATTGTAGGCTGTTTTTGTTTGTTTGTTTGTTTGTTTGGTTGGTTGGTTGGTTGGTTGGTTGGTTGGTTGGTTTTTTGTTTTGCTTTAAATGTTTCTTATGGTGCTAAAATACAGACTATAAAAGTAGATTTCGTTTTGTTGATAAACTTAGGGAGAAAAAGCATTAAGCACTATAAGGAAAGAGCCAGCATACACTAGGCCTTTGCAGAAGGATCATTTCTGTGGCTGCTGTAGTCAGGAAAGGCCTACTGGGAAGAAGTAGCAGTTGACTTTATTCTCTTGGAATATAGGGATGTCATCACACAGAAGAAAGGTGCACAGGAAACTTGGCCTTCATGTGGTTAGAAAATAGCATGATGAGGAAGGGGGTTTGGGGTCTTGGGTTGCTCTGGGTTCTACAGAGCATCTTCTCATGAATTGAACCATGTATAGTACCACTTTTGGAAGGTTAGTGTTTGAAATGAGCCCAGTACTCTAATGGTAGTGTGTACTTAATAAACTATACACAGGCGAGCCCAGCCTGCATTGTGGTCCAGGGCAACAGTGTCACAGAGAATAAACTCATGAATGGTTTCATAAGCCAAAGGTAATAGGTTTACACTTCCTGGAATGTGTGGCCCAAGGTAATTTTTTATCCACTGTGGCACAGAGAAGCCAAAATGTTGGATGCCCCTGCTGACTTTCTCTGTAAAGGTTGAATAAATATTTAGGCTTTATGGATCACATAGTGTTATAGTTACAGCTACTTAGCTTTTCTTTGCAGTATAAGGAATGTATAGTATCTGTGTGTGAATGTACATGGCGTATTTCCAGAAAAACTTTTGTTTTCAAAGCAAGTGGGGGCCAGATCTGACCAGCAGGCTTTAGCTTGCTGATTCTGACTGAGTAAGCTGTCCTAGGAAGGAAGATGTGAAAAAACAGTGTTGAATTCCAGGCAGAAAACTGAGGCTTTTATTTACTTTGATCACATAGAAACCAAAGATGTCGGAGCATGTGTTTAATTGTGACTATTTCTATGTGCTCGTTAGTAAGTTAAGGCAGTCTGCCTTTAAGCCCCAGGAAGCTTTAGCCTTTATGTTGGAATTATCTTTGACAACCACAGAGATGAAGTAGCACAGTGGTTGGGACAAGACTCCGGTTCTGAACCCAGGCGGTCTGGATCTGACCTCTTCTTATTCTGAGTTGGTGGCCTTGGAAGTCTTTTCTCTGTCCTGGTTTCTTCCTCCACAAACAGAACAACTACAGCAGCAAGGGCAGTAACATACCTGTTTATACCAAGACTTTTGAGGATTTAAAGAGGTGATTTTTAACAAGCTCTGGCTTTGGGGTTTATTCATAGAGGTAATATTCATCCCTCGTATGCTTTGTTAAATAGATAAGATAAAACCATAAGATTAAAGAATTAATGTATTGACAAATGCATTTTTTAAATACCCAATTAAGAGATTAGAGAAGGGAGGTGATGGTGGTGGTAGTGATGATGATTCCAGTGGTGGTGGTGACATTATAATGATGGGATGATATTATAATGGTGGTGATAAGGATGTTGATGATATTTGTAATGTCTGTGATGATAGTTAACAGATCATTGTTAAGAACAGATAAATTTCATTTTGGCTCAGTTTTTTTTTTTCTTTTAGGCTCACTTTGTAGCCTAGGCAGGCCTCAAGATCATGATTCTCCTGTCTCATGCCTTAGCTTCCTGAATGCTGAGATTTCAGGCAGGTGTGGCCACACAGGCTGTTTTCTCCAGGAAGTTTGTAAACACACCGGTGCACCAATGCTCAGCACACAGCGTTTCCACAGACCACAGCTTAGAGAAAGTTCTAGTTCCCTGGCCAGAATGGCTGTTTAACTATAACTACAGTAACGTGGATGATCTGCTGAACCATAGTGTCTTACAGATGAGGGGAATTGGTGACTATAAAGCTAATCAGAAAGCTGCACGTCTGTTTGTGTTAAAGCAGTGAAAATGGAGCTGTCCACATCACCGTACTGTCCCATCGCCGAGAGCGCGACACATGAGCAGTCAGTGCTGATAAACTCTAGCTGAATCGTCATATGCTAATTCTCAGGAACTCTGATAAACTGTGTGCTCAGCCGCCTGGTAATCTTCAGTCACAGTTTAGATCTGCATATCAGGCTTCATGAGGAATGCAAATATTCTCCCTGCTGCTTCTGTGCAGTTAAAAATCAGATTACACCTTCTCCTGGCCAAGCGATAGCTCCATTTCACTTGAGAGTGCCGTGGTCTTTCCCGTTACGGCGACAGCATTTCTGCCAGAGCTGCAAGCGTTATTTTTGGAACATTCCATACACTTTTCCTCCATTCTAGAGGGAGGCCGTAGGTGCAAAGGAGGATGCACTGACCGTCGCCTAAGTGTGCAGCTGGAGGCTGTGTTCTCCTGCAGTCAGGTGCTTGGCATGTCCTCCTGCTGGGGATGACTTTGTGTGTGTCCGGATACTCCCCCATGCAAACCAGCTATGGAAGAAATAGTGGATCACCATAGCCATTCTTGGCCTATGTAGATGTTTGTCCTTATAGGTTTTAAGGACATACTGCCAAGGTTATATTTCACATTTAAATGTATGAATCACTGTTTAAGGGGTCATATTGCTACCGATTGCAGCCAGGACTGTTTTTGGACTAACATAACATTCGCATCTGACTGAGTAAAGTGTGAATGAAAATTTCATTACACCATTTGGCAAGTTGCCACCATTGATGCATTTAAATGGACTTGTTTACTAGGCATTGACCTCAATTTGAATAATTTTATTAGAAATAGTCATACAGTTACTGCATGTACACTATGATGTTACATAGTGAAGAAAATCAGTTTGTGTGTGTTAAAGCTATGTGTATTGCTGGTCATGTAATTGGGTTTTTGTGTCAATGAGCTGCCTCTCCTTTTTATGAAATTCATATTTAGGTTTATGGTGTCTCCACGGTTCTGCACTCATAACTCGCTTTTGTGTGCTATAATGATACAGCAGATGGACTAATGATGAGGAGCAAAGGTTTGCTTTTTATAGTTACACAGGCAAGGAGACCCCAGGTCAAGAAGTGTGTATCTGATAGGGGCCTTCATGCTGTAAGGAAGGCCAAAGGGCAAGAGTTTGCACGAGAGGAGACGCAGTACAGGACACACGAGGTCAAGTTCACCAGCAGAGAAGCTCACAGCACTTGGTGCGAGTGAATTCTGCCTCTGCTCCCACTTGCTGATCAACTTAGTTCTCCATTCTAAATGAGGCGCTCAGGACGGCTGTCAGGATGTGCGCATCGCTATTTAAGACTAGCTGTGGTAGGTCATGGTTGTCACTGTCTGCTTCTCGGCTTTCCTGCCTTCCCTGCAGTCTGTCCTCTTCTGTCCTCTCAGGCTTTATGGTTTCTTCCCATCTGTACTTTCCCATAGGTTTATAGGTTCCTTAAGAAAGTGCCTGTCTTAACTCTAAAATATGGAATGGTAGTGAGCGTCTTACGTACACTGATTGATGTCCCGAAAGCAGCCCTGCACACGTTCTTCAAGGTGGGAAGCAAAGCCTCTCCATGACCCCTGCTCATGTCTCCTTGGTGAAAGGGGGAGTGGCCAGTGAAGTGAGGGGGGTCCTAGCTTCCTGCTCCTGCAGAGACCGCACAGGGGAAGGGCTGGGAGGAAGCAGGGTGTTGAGGAGCAGACTTTTTTCTATTATTCTGAAGAACACCGTCAGTAGAATTCACCATGAACTTGACAAGAGTTCAGCCGAAAGAAAGCTCAGTGGTTATTCCAGCGACTCAGTGTAATAGTGTCTTATTTTTGAGCTTAGCATGCTAGTATTGAGCTTTAAAGTAGGAGTTCACATATTAAGGCAATAGAAGGTAGAAATCATAGAGGATTCCATACCCGTAGTAAACAGACATTTGCAATGTATCCAGTTCCACTAATAAGTGTATGGGGAGATTTCTTTCCCCATTGGCAGTTTTTCCCACAACAATAGTTTGTATGCCTTGCACATATCTATGTAACTGGGAAATACAGTTAAAACTGATGATTAGGTGTTTTGGATAAAAGCAAGTATTCTACATGTTTTATGATATATACCATTAGCTGTTAGCATCTTCATCACTGAACAAGAGAGGTCCAGTAGATGTTTTTCCAAGGAAGTAAAGGAGAATTAGAGAAAGTGCTGTGTGTTCTTCATCATGGCGTCGACAGTAAATGTCATCGTGTGATCGCTCACCCATGCTGCAGCAGGCTCTTGAACACAGAGGAGACAGTGAAGGGGTACATCTCAGGGTTAGTGGGCTGCTGGGTAGGATGGCTGATTGAGCAGTTGGAGAGAGGCAGGCAAAGAGGTGGCTTGCTTAGAAAGGTTTGTAAACGCATTGAAAATTATAATAGTTGCCACATGGAAAATGACTTATAGTTTATATATAACTGTATGTTACAGTTTAGTGCTGAGTGAAAACCACAGGATAGAAATCATTTGAATCTTGGGTCTTTAAGAGTTGGCTAAAGCAAATCCATCCACAATGGTACAGGAAATCAACAGAAGGAAATACACAAGACTTTCCTTGTGTTGTACATTTATGTAATTATAAAAAAGAATGTGTAAACATTTAAAGCCAAGTGTGTGTCACCCGTGTTAGCAGAATTGCACTGTGGGAGACAAGGCAGCTGCTCTCACTTCACGGGAACTGTCCTACGTTTCAGTTGAGGTGTCACTGTCCATCTGGTCTTGGATTCTAACTTAGTGACAGGTAGAGCTTGGCCGCGCTCTTCCTGCTTAGCTTTGTTAGAATTCCTTAGCAATGTGCGTGTCAGAGGAGTTGGCACACCAGACCTCCGGAGTGAGAGTCTGGTCTGTGCTGTGCTCCCCAGCACCTGACAAGGACTGGGTGGAACCAGCATTACTTGGCAGTGCCCTTCTACTGAAACACCCAGGGTCTGGGCTGAACTGTTACTATCCAGTGGAAGCTGCAACTTTTGAGTAGCACTGAGTTAGGTGATTGATGGTGGAACTGACCCTGGACCATGGACCTTTGATACTAGAATGACTCTCATATCTTCCCCATATGGTTCTCAGTTCCTTACACCTGCCATGGGGACTCCACAGATGAGCACTGGGTCCTGCCATCCTGGCAAACTATAGATCCCCCAATATTGTGGGACTTCTCCCAAGGAGTCTGAACGATTAGTTTATCCTACAGAGACACCTAGAGAGTAGTCAAGTAGGTGGTTCTGCAGTTTGTTACCCAAGTGTGAAAGCAGTACTTGAATTTTGTCAATTAACTCTGTTTCTAGGGCTTTGGCGAGAACATCCCACTGAGTCAGGACATGTGTCCATTGGTCCTAGTTTTTCATTGCCTTGGACAAGCTATTTCTTTTCTTTTTTTGTAAATATTTATTTATTATGTATACAATATTCTGTCTGTGTGTATGCCTGCATGCCAGAAGAGGGCACCAGACCTCATTACAGATGGTTGTGAGCCACCATGTGGTTGCTGAGAATTGAACTCAGGACCTTTGGAAGAGCAGGCAATGCTCTTAACCTCTGAGCCACCTCTCCAGCCCCTGGACAAGCTATTTCTGCAAGTCAGTTATCTAGAGTGTCAGCGAAAACCTTTGACTAATGCCGTTCCTGGTATCCTCCCCAGCTCTAAGTCCTGTAGTTCCAACTCTCTTCCTCTAAGTGAAAGTTTAGCTTCTGCAGTAGAACATTGCAGCGTGTTTTCCCCCAGCCCGGCAGATGGTCGAATAGCCGAAAGCCCAGTGCTCAGCTACAGTGCTCATTCTTCCACACTCGGGGCTCTGGAAGTGCTGTCCCAGTGTAAATGCATAGTTCCAGATGAGACTTTCACCACCAGTGATGTGCAATAGGATTTAAATAACTGAAGTTATAGACATTTGTGGAATTCAGGAATTTGGGGGAGGGAAACTAACCAGAACGAAAGTGTGAAGCGTGTTGGGTTCTTTTGCTCATCTTGCCTTTTGTTCGCAGGTTGTGAACTGGCTGGAAGGGCCTGGATCTGAGCAGCTGAGAGCACAGTGGGGCATTGGTGACTCCATCAGGGCTTCTCAGGCCCTGCAGCAGAAGCACGAGGAGATTGAGAGCCAGCACAGTGTGAGCAGCTTCCCTCCACGAGTCACAGTGTGGTTGTCTGTGTGGTTGTCTGTGTGTGTCTCTGGTACCTGGCTGGGACTGAGTGCTGGGTGCTGGCTTGCTCCAGACGTTGGTACAGACCACGGAGCGCTTACGTTGGGCGCTTAGAAGTCTGAAAGTACCCTTGGAGACTTAAGATAGACTCATTGATGGTTTGGTCTCCATTCCCACGCAGTTCCACTGTTTGTCCTAGGAGCACAGTTGTGAATGATGTTCACAGTGTCAGGGAAAAGGTGACCTGAAAATATAGAGCCTTTGTCAGTAGTTTCTGTGACAGAAACTTCTGGTTTTAGTTGTTTCAGAAAGTAGTAATCATATAGAAAAAGGTGACATTTTATACATGTATTTCAATATTCTGATCATATTCACCTCCCTTTACAACGCTTCGTTGTCCCCCCCCCCATCTCATTTCCTGTCCCCTTTTCTTTCCCCAGTGACACTTCTGTTCTGTAGGCCTTGGACTAAGGGGCATCCCCTGCTCTACTGGGAATGTACTACAGTCCCCAAGAGCCACACCACAGCCATTGTGTTAAACACAGCTGTGGGGCTGAGGACATGGCATACAGAAGCTGTCCAGTCGCTGTTGACTCAGAGATTCACTCTTGTCATTGTGAAGGTGACAGTCAGGAACTCAGATATACATTGGGCAGTCAGTTAGTCTCTAAGCTGGTCGTAGAGACTGATGACTCAGAAGAATTTAAGATGTAAGACTTGGTAGGTGGAGGAGTCCAGTGTGCCTCAGCTTCTGCCATGGGGTAGTTGGCCTCACCTCAGTCAGGAAGTCACGCCTGACTTGTGAGGAAGAGCCTCGCTCCCTCAAGCTGTGCTATTTCTGTTGATTTTAATTGAATTGAATACAAAATTGGGGAAATTAACATTGTCTCTGTTAATCTGCATCTCCGTAGAATATCTTCAAAAGCTGGCCAGTTTTTGAATGAATGAATTTAAGAGACAGCATGTTCTTCTTTATGTCTTAATTCCTATACTGGTAGTGCTCGGGGACTTGTGTAGGTAAATTGACATCTCCATTCATGGTCTTTAAGAAAAGCGTCACCCGTGGGCTGGACTAGAGTCATTGGAGTCGTGCGTGGTATTTGGGGTTCATTGTGTAACTGGTAGGTGTAGGAGGCGGATACGAAGTCAGCCACAAGCTGATAACTGCTAAAGCTTGGTAAACAGGGAGTTTCATTATTCTGTTCTGTTGCACTTTATTAGATTGGAAATTCTCCCTTGAAAGGTTTAGAGGGAGGATTACTCTGTTTTAGCCAATAGGTGGCGCTGCACTGTTGACTTGTGAATAGGTTGCTTGATAATAAATGAGCTAGCTTATGATATTTAAGCTCCTAATATTTAATACTTTATTCAAGACTTTCTTAACTGGGTCTGATATATAACATATACCTGTAATCCTAAGCAGAGGGTAGAGAACTACCACAAATTTGAGGCCAGTCTGGTCAAAATAACCAGTTCTAGGACATCCAGGGCTATTCTGTCTCCAAACCAAAGAACCAACCAAAAGCACAACAAAAAAATTAAAACCCTCTTTGTTCTTTGCAAATAAGATCTAAGTGTTGGAAGAATTTTTTGGCGTTTTTCAGATCTTGTGAAGTAATGACAAACTTCTAGTATTGATAGCTAACAAAGACAGAATTTGAAAAAATTTAATATTCCATTTGCATTAAATTGCTATGTCAAACATTAAGGCATAATGGAGAGTTAAAACTAAAAATTCTAATGTTTTTGGCTGTTTAAGTTTAATGTAAAGAAGAATGAGACTTCTACCAGCATGCAGTTTTTTGCAAAGGATTGTGGGCTAGAAATACATTCAGCTTTTTAATACAATAGGAAAAACAGTAAGAATCATGGTAGTGGTTAATGAGTTGATAACAATTTTTAAAATATTTTAGTTGTATATGGGTGTGGTGTTGAATACCTGTAATCTCAGAGCTTTAAGACAGGTTAGAAGCCAGGCCTTACCTCAAAAATGAAAAACATTTAAAAATAAAAAAGATTTTTAGTTAAAGTGAAAGTCTTCTGTGCTCTGGTAGAAATGTGCGGGCAAAGAGTAAGACTGGTTTCCGGTGTCCTGTCGGTGTCCTGGCCACAGAGGCCACCTGTTCCTGGTATGTGCCATGCAATAGGAATCGGCAACATGGCTTTGCTTAAGGAATCCAGACACATTTCGTCTTGAGATATACTTTGTGGGAATCACCGTGGTAGCCTGGCCTGACAGTGTTCTCATCTGAGTTAGGGCGCTGCTCTCTGGTAAAGCTAGAATAAGTGCTATCTCTCCAGCTGGGCACCACGACCACACACACTGCTGCCGGGACCTGACTGTCTTAATATACATAAGGCGTTCGAGTTCATTGGCTGTTTAACAGTCTTAATTCAGGCCCCAGATTTCATGGTTTTTCATTTTGTTATTCTTAGCCATTTTCCATACAGCATATGTACAAGCTGGATAGACTAGAGGGAATGGAAGGCCGTCTGCTGACCCGAGATCACATGCACCCCATGCTCCCCTCTTGCCTTTTCTTTGATTAATTTTAACTCTATCTTATAGGTAAGCCAGGTCCTCCCTGACCCTCATTTCAGACAGGCTGATTTGCCTTTAGGACAACTTTAGTTATGTAAATCAGTAAAATCCGTATCTCTAATCAATGTGTTGATTCCTTGAGACATTCCAGTTCTTGCGTTATATTAAATCCCTGGCAAGGTTGCAAGAACCTGTATGTATTTTATGAATTCATAAAGGAAAAAGAAATCACCTACACAGTGGTAATTCTTCATCTTAGTGGGCATAACTTAAAGGGTACTGTTAAAAATGGCCACCCTGGGGCCCACCGAAGAGTTTAGACTTCCACATGCACCAAGCCAGCATGAAGACTGTGCTCTGCAATGCTAGCCCCTTAGTAGACTGTGCTCTGCAATGCTAGCCCCTTAGTAGACTGTGCTCTTCAGTGCTAACCCCGTACTTTACTGCTTTGCCAAGAATCATTGCAGCTTCTTTTTCAGTAATGGAACACGTTTCTTCAGAATACTGACTAAATTTCCAAGAGCTATAAATAAGACAGTGAAATCACTTCCTATTTAAGAACACGACAGCATGTTTCTCCATGGTGTTTTCACATGAAGACAGCCATTCTTGGGCTCGTGAGAGGTGTCTGCTGTCAAACCTGACGACCTGAGTTTTGTCCTCTGTACCCACATGGTGGGAGGAAAACAAGCTACTCCCAGAAAGTTGTCCTCTGACCCCCACACATGCTGCACATTAGTGCCCACACATTGCCCCACACTCACACAACACACATACCTTGTGAATAACATTTTCATAGCTATACTCTATCAGTCACTATAATAAATGTGTATTTTAAAAAAATAGTTTAAAAACTAATCATTTCTAAAATAACGGATAAAACAGTAAGGCATTTTTTATCACCACTAATGGAACAGTGGCTTGACCTCTCTATAGTTCTGGCAGTTTAAACACGTAGGTCTTGGTATGTAGGCTGTCATATGTACTACTGCTATGTTCTCCTAGTCATGTTAGACAAACGTATCTCCAAATAATAGTGCCAAAATCATCCCCTTACCTACTTAATTTAACGTCAAGTCTGCAATGTCTTGCATTTGTCTTACATTTTGCATATTTATCCAATGTGTGTTAATTGAGCACATTGTTATGGATTATTGACTTATAGCAAAGTCTTAGCATACAGAATTTACAATTGAGTCAGGAGCGGTGGGGAGTAGAGAGCAGTAGAGCTATGGTGTTGAGGAAAGCTCTCCCGGACACTTAGTACCCAAACCTTGAAATTGGGTGAAGGAATAATCCACGCCAAGGACGTAAGCTGGCAAACTCGACGCGGAGCGCTGCTGCAGCAGAAGCCCTATGGGGGCAGGATGCCGGTGCTGCCCGGGAGTAGGGAGCCAGGAGCAGACAGAGCTCCAGTGCTGAGGTCAGTCTGCAGCAGGAATGTGTGATACCTTTCAGCCTGCTGGAAGGAACTAAATGTCATTGAAAGGTTTGGAGTGCTTTTTAGCATAGACTTCTGTGGAACATTGAAGGTGCGTGGTTGATCGGCAGTTATGATTCACCAGACAAGCTTTAATATATATAATTCAGTTTTAATAAAGGAAAGGAAAGGGAACTTACAAATCCAAGGTTCCAGCGAGGAGGGCAGGAAAACAAAGAGAAGGCAGGCTGCAGGCCCGCAAGATTTTATAAGTCAATATTAGCCTAAGGGGGACACGCCCAAGAGGGACACGCCTTTAGACCAAGGGGGACACGCCTTTAAACCAAGGGGGACACGCCTTACAAAACAAGGTTTTGGGCTAGGCTTCCCCTTCATCTCCCCCTTTTGTCTAAATAAGACAGAACCAAACCAAATACAACTATATTCAATAGGAACAAATAATAAATATAAAATTACAAACAATATTAAGAAGAAACATATAACAAAAGTTTTACTAAGCATTCTATTTCAAGGAGTCTAAATAATGTAGAGGGTAACTACAATTATCTAATCTTCAACCCCATCAAAGATCTGAGAAGGGAAGTAATATTACTTAAGCAACCAGGAAGTACAAACAAGAAACTTCCAAAATGTGCAACAAATGACAGAGACAACTAACTACCTGGGCAGTCACCCAAAGTTTCGTTTTGCAATGTTGAGGCAACCAACTTTGGCTAAGGCCTAACACAACTGACATAACATTTTTCAAAGGCAAGGAACTTTTTGTAGAACTGTCCAACCCTGTCTTGGCAAGATAAGACAATCCTGTTTTTATCCATTTACGGATACTCTGAAACTCTGTCAGTGGTCGAGGTATGGGCTTTTTCTTTGCCTAAAGGCCACTTCTGCCAAGAAGAAGACAAGCTCCCAGTGGAGTGTCTTTGGTGCTCAACATTCTCTCGGGAGTAGAGTGGTGTTGCCAGGAGTGATTGTGTCTCATAAGTACCAAACTCTAGGTTAGATTAAAGGCCATGTTCTACAGCTCTTCAAAGAGGTCGAAGATTATACTATCTATACTAAATATAATTTCTATGTATCTAAAAAACCTGAAAAACAACTGTGCAATAAATGAGGACAATATCCCCAAACGTAAACAATGTCATTATACAAATAATATCAGAGGTAGAAATGTACATTGCAATATGATAAATATCTCAATATAACAATTGTTTTAAACAGAGGTAGAAGCATACTCTCATACAATAGAGGTAGAAGCATACTCACATACAATGTTCAATATACAAGAATCAACACCAATGCAATTTTCTAATAACAATAATTCACAAATACTAATCATCCCATCAAACCAGGTAATCCCCCCCCCTTTTTTTTTTCATAAACACCCCTGAGTCCATATAATACCTCCCCCATCCCCTCAACCCTATACCATCTACTAAATGATGTCCCTAAACCAGAGGGCAAACTCTGTTGGGAGAGGGGGCGTCGTCCTCTAAGATTGCTTCTAGCTGACATGGGGGCGACGTTCTTCTCAGGGGGTTCCATGAAAGCAAATGATGGTAAAATTCCCAGAATAACATTTTGTCGAGGAAATTGTAACTAGCCTCTGAGTGTTTTGAGGAGGTCCGGCCAGAGTGTTGTCAAAATTGTACACCATTTGAAACTGTCTTGTGTAGTTGGTACCAAAAAAAAAAAAACCAAAAAAAGGTCTAATTTTAGCGCTATTAAAAACATGACGTCATAGTAACCAGGTGAAATTGATGTTGTGGGGCCCCATCTTCATCCTGGAAACTTCAAAGATTACTGAAGGAAAATTTGTTGTTTGTTACAGGAAAGGTAAACATTATCTACAAAGACATATACAGACATATATATTCGATGAAAGGTATAATAAAGACAGACAGATATGAGGAAAGGCAAAGAAAGTTTATCAAGTATCATCATCATCATCATCATCATCATTATCATTATTATTATTATTATTATTATTACTATTATTATTCTGTCCCATTTCATGGCTCCTGACCTGAGACAGAAACTCTGAGATATCTCTTATAAACAGGCTTGGAATTGAAGAAGAACTGAGCCATAGTCCAACTCCAAAACCAGCTCTATATACATATAAATAAAGGCACAGTATATATGTAAAAAAAGTTTTATACTTACTAAACATATTCGGGTTCTGTGTTGATCCATATTAGGTTGTAACTAGTGTCCATGAATCAGTATTTAAATATCCAGGGTCCCTTAAGTTCTTTGAAGATGAGTGGTTTCCTGTGGAGATAAGAAAAGAACCCTGCCCCCAACCTATATGCTTTTCTTACCATCAGTATGATCATCAACCTTGTGAATGAATTATTTTTCTTTTCCAAGGGGCTTCTTCTCTTCAAACCGAACCTTTATTAATTTTGACGGTATCCACAATTTTTCCTCTCCTGTGGAGACAAGAGCAAAACCCCTTCCCCAACGCAGCACATCTCCTGGCTTCCACTGCGAGGTCAGCACATCCTTGAAATAAACTGGTTGATTTAATTCAGCAGACTTTTCCATTATCCAATGTCTTTCTGCAGCCGTTGTCCCCTTCTCATTAGCGTTGAGAAAATTCAAGGTTAATAAAGCACTATGTAACCTATTTCTAGGGGTATTTTCCACCCCTTTCTGTTTGTTTAACATGTCCTTTATAGTTCTATTTGATCTTTCTATGACTGCTTGACCTGTAGGATTGTATGGTATACCTGTAACATGCTTAATATTGTAATAAGCAAAAAACTGTTTCATTTTCCTAGAAACATAAGCTGGACCATTATCCGTCTTTATTTGTGTAGGTATACCCATGATGGCCATAACTTCTAATAAATGAGTGATTACTGAATCAGCTTTTTCTGAGCTTAAAGCAGTTGCCCATTGAAAACCTGAATAAGTGTCAATGGTGTGGTGTACATATTTTAATTTGCCAAATTCTGCAAAGTGAAACACATCCATCTGCCAGATTTCATTCCTTTGAGTGCCCTTTGGATTAGCCCCTGCAGGCAGTGGTGTTTGGTTATAAAAAGAGCAAGTAGGGCATTTCTTTACAATTTCCTTAGCTTGTTGCCATGTAATAGAAAATTCTTTCTTCAAGCCTTTGCTATTGACATGATGTTTTTTATGAAATTCAGAGGCCTGCAGCACACTACCAATCAACAATTGATCAATTTCTGCATTACCTTTTGCTAGAGGACCTGGCAGACCCGTATGAGATCGGATGTGTGTTATATACATAGGGCAAAGCCTGTTCCTGATCATGTCTTGTACCTGGATAAACAATGAGGTTAGTTCTGTATCATCAGGTATAAATTCAGCAGTTTCAATATGTAAGATTACTCTTTCTGCATATTGTGAATCAGTAACTATATTAAGCGGTTCTTTAAAATCCCTTACCACCATAAGAATGGCATATAATTCTGCCTTCTGGACAGAATCATAAGGGCTTTGTTCCACCTTACTCAAATCTTCTGATTTGTAACCTGCTTTCCCTGATTTATTAGCATCAGTATAAAATGTACGTGCTCCAGTTATTGGAGCATCACGGATGATTCGGGGGAGAATCCAAGAAGTTCTCTTTATAAAGTTAAGCCTCTTGCTTTTCGGATAGTTGTTATTGATTTCTCCCAAAAAATTAGTGCAAGCTCTTTGCCATGGTTCGTTATCTTCCCACAACTTTTTTAGTTCATCAGCAGTGAAAGGCACTATAATTTCTGCTGGGTCTATGCCTGCTAGTTGACGAAGTCTCAATTTGCCTTTTATAATTAATTCAGAGACTTTTTCCACATAAGTTTTTATTTTCTTACTTGGTTTATGTGGTAAAAAGATCCACTCTAAGATAATATCATCTCTCTGCATTAAAATTCCTGTAGGAGAAATTTTGGAAGGCAATATGACGAGAATACAACTGAGCTCTGGATTCACCCTGTCCACATGTGTCTCTTGTAATTTCTCTTCAATCATTCTCAGCTCCTTTTCTGCTTCAGCTGTTAATTCTCTGGGACTGTTTAAGTCTTTTTCACCATCCAAGGTTTTATTTAAATGAATTATCATATCAGGTGTTATGCCAACAGCTGGTCGTAAGCTGGAAATGTCTCCTAACAACCTTTGAAAGTCATTGAGAGTCCGTAACCGATCTCTCCTAATTTGTGCTTTTTGTGTCTTAATTTTTTGCAAACCTATTTTATAACCTAGATAATTAACAGAATCTCCTCTCTGAATTTTTTCAGGAGCAATCTGCAATCCCCATTTAGGTAAAAGTATTTTTACTTCTTCA
Organism: Arvicola amphibius; assembly: GCF_903992535.2. Taxonomy (NCBI): domain Eukaryota; kingdom Metazoa; phylum Chordata; class Mammalia; order Rodentia; family Cricetidae; genus Arvicola; species Arvicola amphibius. The sequence goes on from NC_052053.1 coordinate 7,792,695, forward strand.
AACAGTCTTTCTAAAGTAGCCATGTTTGAATCAGATAACAGAATATCATCCATGTAATGATAAATTATAGAGTTGGGAAATTGCTTGCGTATTATTTGCAATGGTTGATTTACAAAATATTGGCACAGGGTGGGAGAGTTCAACATGCCCTGTGGGAGGACGGTCCACTGGTATCTCCTTGTAGGTTGAGAGTTATTATAAGTAGGCACTGTGAAGGCAAACTTTTCTCTGTCCTTTTCTTGTAAAGGTATAGTGAAGAAACAATCCTTTAAATCAATTACTATGAGAGGCCATCCTTTTGGTAATAAAGATGGCAGAGGAATTCCAGATTGCAGAGAGCCCATAGGTTGAATAACCTTATTGATAGCCCTGAGATCTGTCACCATTCTCCACTTACCAGATTTTTTCTTAACAACAAATACAGGAGAATTCCAAGGGCTGGTAGATTCTTCTATATGTCGAGCATCTAATTGCTCTTGTACCAGCTGTTCTAAAGCCTGCAACTTTTCCTCAGCTAAAGGCCATTGCTTTGTCCATATTGGTTTCTCAGTCAACCATTTTAGAGGCAGTGCTGTTCGTATCTCTGAAGGGCCATCAATTGCTTTGCATTCTTGTACAGCCCGAACAGCCGGTTTCCGCCTTCTGTAATATCTTTTAATATTTCCCTCGGTGATATAGGCTCTAGAAGCAGCAGGAATGTTAATTTGGGTATTCCATTGCTGCAACAGGTCACGGCCCCATAAATTCACTGCAATATTGGCTACATATGGCCTTAATTTTCCTATTTGTCCTTCTGGCCCTATGCATTCAACCCATCTCGTGCTCTGCCTTACTTGAGATAGGGTTCCAATTCCCAGGAACTGAACATTTACATCCTGAAGAGGCCAATACGGATGCCAAGATTCTGGAGTAATGATACTTACATCCGCACCTGTGTCCAGTAGGCCAGTAATAAAAACGCCATTTACACACACTCTTAACTTTGGTCTTTGTTCATTTATAAAAGTCTGCCAAAATACACGTAACTCATCTTTCAGGCCATTTTTGCTTTTAACAGCAGGCATGGGGCTTTCTAATTTTCTTGACGAGGCATGTTCTCGGCAGTAACTGGAAATGACTGGACCACATTCGCCATGGGGGCCTGCGAGAGGCCCCCCATTGAGTTTCCCAGTGGCAACAGGTTGCCTTGTCTATCTCTTGTTGACCTGCACTCATTTGTCCAGTGTCTGCCTTTTCCACATCTCCTACATATACCTGAAGGCTGAGTCCTCCTACGTCTGTTATTTCTAGAAGAGGCATTATTATTATTATTGTTATTATTATTATTATTGTTGTTATTATTATTATTATTATTTCTGAAAATCCGTTGTCTGCAATTCCTTTTAATATGTCCCATCTTGCCACAATTAAAACATTTGGTAACTTGATGCCTCCTTTTTGCATTAGAAATTGCTTCTTCGACCCATGCTTCAGTGCCATAGTCAAATGATTCAACATTCATTGTATGTAAGACCCATTCGTCCAAGGGCGCTGATCTCATCTTTAAAGGCCCCAGGATCCTTTTACACTCCACATTGGCATTCTCATAAGCCAAAGATTCAATTATTATACGTCTTGCTTCTGGGTCAGATATCCCTATCTGTACAGCTTTAGTTAGCCTTTGTAAAAAATCACTAAAGGGTTCTCTCTGACCCTGTTTAACTCTGATATATGATTCCAGTCTCTGTCCTGGGTCTTGAACCCTGTCCCAAGCCTTTAAAGCTGCTGTAGTACATATGGATAAGGTGTGTTCATCATAATTCGCTTGTTCCAGAGGATCGGAGAAAAGTCCTTCACCTAGAATTTGATCTAGGGAGATCTCAATTCCCTTTGCTCTTTCCTGCTGTTCTAAAAGTTTAGCCTCTTGTCTGAACATGCATTTCCAATTTAATTGTGACCCACTCTCTAGAACAGCTGATACTAATTGTACCCAATCATGGGGCGTTGCCTTATTGCTTATAGACCAAGTTTTGAGCATCTCTCTAACAAAGGACGAATGTAGCCCAAAGTTCATAATAGCTTGTTTAATTTCTTTGAGATCATTCATACGGACGGGTTCCCATGTATATTCCTTGATGACTTTAGGGTTTTTGGAACCAGTCACCTTTTCTGACGTTACTATTGGAAAGGCAGGTAGAACTTTATGGAAATTATCCCGGAGAGTTTTACTCATTGACGGAGTTAAATTTCGCCTTTGTACCGTTTGCTCCTGTTCTATAATTTCCTCAATCTTTTCTAATCTGCTTACTATTGCCTTCTGTAAGGCCTGGATCTCCTGTCCAGAATTATGCTCCAAGGCCTTCATGGAGGATTCCAAAACATGAAGTTTGTCCAGTAGAGTTAGTGTCTCATCCTTGGATAGAATTTTCATGGCCTGAATTGTGCCTTCTTGTATTGACAATCTGTCAGCCAATCTGTCATATCCTTTAGACAAAGTCCGATTTTCACATTCAGCAGTTTTAATTCTCTCTGATAATGTTTCAGACAGGGACTGAAGTTTACGATCCAAATCAGCTGTTCTCTCCTCCGCAGCAATGAGTCTCTCCTTAATATCAGACTGTAGTTTTTCTAAATTTTGCTCATTTGACCGAGTCATATCAGACAAAGCCTTATTCCCTTCCTTGAGACCTTCAAACTCTTTCTTGGAGTCCGTCTGAATTGTTTTTGCAAATACCTCGACCGACTTAAAGTTGTTACTCAAAACAGTTGTGCCCTTTCTTAAGCATTCAACCTCTGACCTAAGAATCCTGGTTTCATTCTGTAAGGACTTTATCATTTTTCTATTTTCAAACCATGTAAGGGAGAAACCAAATACGAGAAAAATTGCAAGCCCTATAAACATCCAAGTTATGGGAATATCATATGTATCCTGTAATATTTCTACCATAGTACAATTAAATAGACTGCAGAAGCTTTCAACGGTGATATGGTCAGACATTTTTTTTTTTTTTTAATCAAAAGAAATTTTACCTGAAATGACCGTTCCCTGCCAGTAGGTCGCTAGGGCAATAACCGCTCGGCCAAACCGAGTCACACACACGTCCTTTGCTCCGTACAAGCGGGGCTGGGACAGGCTAGTCTGGGAAACTGCTCTGAAGCAATCAAGAGCCCAAGGCCGAATCCTTGCCACGCAGTGTGGGAACTGGAGCTGAAGGCTCCCAAATGCCCGAGTTGGACGCCAAATGAAGGTGCGTGGTTGATCGGCAGTTATGATTCACCAGACAAGCTTTAATATATATAATTCAGTTTTAATAAAGGAAAGGAAAGGGAACTTACAAATCCAAGGTTCCAGCGAGGAGGGCAGGAAAACAAAGAGAAGGCAGGCTGCAGGCCCGCAAGATTTTATAAGTCAATATTAGCCTAAGGGGGACACGCCCAAGAGGGACACGCCTTTAGACCAAGGGGGACACGCCTTTAAACCAAGGGGGACACGCCTTACAAAACAAGGTTTTGGGCTAGGCTTCCCCTTCAGAACATAGAGTTAGACATAATGGAAACGAAAGACTAGGAACTATCTCAATGGAGGCCGTAGACATTTGCTGAGGTGTTAAGTTCTCAGGGTGGAGCCAGCAGTGCTTATTGGTGGAGGAATAAAACTTGGGGAATTTTCTAGTGACTGCGACATGATGGGTTTCAGAAGAAAGAATACGTAAGAGAAAAGGAAGTGAGAGAAAGTGAGTGTTGAGAACTCCTACAAAGGCAGGCTTTGTGTGCCCACGCAGGTGTGCATTTGTACTTTGCACACAAGCATGTGTGTGACTTAATTTTAAACATTGAAATGTGGGCATCCTAAAATGTGCTTTTAAATCTATTTCATCTTTCTTAGATGCTGATGAAAGTAATCTAGCTCACAAGCATCGGTGGGCAGTCTAGGCAGCTGCAGAAGCTGGGCTGCGGGTGTCAGCTGGGGGCTGGCTGCCATGAGTGCCCACGGGCAGAACACTGGCTATGGCTGGGTGCAGGGCTCCAGGGGAGGGCAGAGCTGTCCAGGGAGGAAGAGGAGAGACTTCCTTCCTAGTGGAGTAAGAAGTAAGATCTTAGGTACTGTGTGTTCTTTCTCTTCCCGGCTTAGAGCCAGTAAGTGAGTGGAGTGTGTGCACAGGTTGTGAAACCTGAGGAGTGGTTAGGAAAGGGGGCACGAGGTCACACAGTGTGAAAGCAGAAAAGGGGGGGGGCACACCGGGACAGGGCCAGGAGTGTGTGGGAAAGAGAGAGGATAATAAGAGAAAGAGGTTTTTGTTGTTGTTTTTTAAATGACATTGTGTAATAAACCTAATACTGTGTATGCCAATTTTTTATTTAAAATTGAGATATAAAAAATTGAGATCTTTGATATGATCAAAGCACAAAGTGGGATATTATGCATGCATGGGGATGTCACAGTTCCAAACCCCTTTTATATGTACAAGTAATATGCACTAGTGGTTGTAAGTTGTTTTAAGTTTAAAAAAAGGCCACATATTTGGCTGCAAATAGTGAGGTTTTCAAAAGGGAACTAGAGATGTAGGGTGTGAGAAAACCGGTCGTCGTGAGAATGGACAAGAATTGACAGGAGAGACACAAAAGCATCGCCAAGTCTGAGGGTTAGTGGCAACCTGACAGTGGAGGACGAGCACTGACAAATGTTGAGTCAGCAATTGATATCAGTAATCTACAAATCTGTGGGGCATCATTGGACTATATGTTCTACTGGCATCTTGTGTAGTACCATACATCATGGCTGTAGTACCATAGCGGTGTGAGCCTGGTATAGTCACAGTAGGCAGAGAAACAAGCTTATAGCTTGTGATAAGTACGCCAGGTAATAACAGCCTTTCACCTAGGAGAGAAGAAAGAACAAGAGGCTGGACAGTAAGCCTGTTAGTCATAGACTGGTGGACATATGGGATTGTTAATTCTGAGTCTGCTGAAATAGGACAACTGGGGTCAGTACTTGGAGGTCAGAGAATGGGAGTCATGGAACTGAGGTTTAGGGAGCTGGATAGTACTGCGCAGTCCGTTTTCATGGTGTCTAAGAGAGGTCCATTAGCTGAAGCTAGAATAATACGGTTGAGGAGGGAAATCTGGAGTCAAGGACACAAGTTTAGGAGTTGGTATTGGTAGATGTCTACACTGGGGAAACATTGCAACCTACCTTTGAGCTCACCCAGGGCTCGTGGAGTGTTGGGCAAGGACTACAGCTGGTTTGATGAACTTCAAGGGCCCTGTGTTCCCTGAGTGTAAGCAGGCTTCCATCGGAGCAGGGGCTACTTGGAAAGACTAGTTGTGCTACAGGCAAGACTAGTTTTGGCCAGCAGTGATTTTCAGGGATCACAGTGGAAGGATTCGATGGTCGGGGACTTATCCTCTATTTAAATAATTCTGCCTTCCAAAAGAAGTCAGTTTCTCTTCCTGAAAAAAAAAATCATACATAGTGTTCCAGGAGCTAACTGACCGTGCTTGCTTTGTGACGTCCCTGCCACAGGAGTGGTTCGCTGTGTATGTGGAGCTTAACCAGCAGATTGCCGCGCTCTTGAACGCCGGGGACGAGGAAGACCTGGTGGAATTGAAGTCTCTGCAGCAACAGCTCAGTGATGTTTGCTACCGACAGGCCAGTCAGCTAGAGTTTAGGCAAAATCTCCTACAGGCAGCTTTGGAATTTCATGGTGTGGCCCAAGATGTGAGTACCTGTTCCAGTCGCTTTCCCTGTCTTCAGATGACTTGTACAAGCTGTACAAAACTTGTGTAGTTTTGCATGCCCCAGGATTATTTTTTTCTGGGACAGTAATTGACTGGTGGGGGTAATAAGATAAAATTCTTCAGTTAAAAATTATTTGGTTGTTCTCATGTAATTAAACCTACTGTCTAACTAGAACATTCCAAGTTAGTATTTTTAGTTTGATGGTTTCTCAATAATATATTTTATAACGTAGGCAGAAACGGAACCGTTACTAACTTCCTGCATTCTGCTGACCTTCCTGGTGCATCTGTGTGTCCATCCTCTAGATAACGTGTATTCTGATTGCTCGTCCTTATCTTTTAACTGCATGGTCTTTTCAAGTGTATTTGTGATGACCTCGTTAGATAAACCTCATTAATCACGGAAGACTTGAGTCCTGGTTACATCAGGGTTGTCTCTCTGTCCCTCTGCTCTAGTTGTCTCAGCAGTTGGACGGCTTATTAGGCATGTTGTGCGTAGATGTGGCACCGGCTGATGGAGCATCAATTCAGCAAACTTTAAAACTGCTTGAAGAGAAGCTGAAAAGTGTTGGTAAGCAGATTTTAAAAATGCTGAAACCTACGGGTTCTTTGTAAAAATATTACCATGGTTAGACAGTTAATTTAGATACTGAACTAATTATCATTTGCAGGGAACAAGAAAACATAATATTGAAAGGTTTTATTCCCTCGAAGGCTTATAATTTATGCTAAAACATTTATTTTCCGTCGTGATTGGTCAGTCCTTCCTTCCTAGGCCTTTCACCTTCCTGTTACTCAATCTAAAGTGCTATGTCTTGCATATTCCAGGGGCAGATATTTGTCATGCATGCAGAAACCGTAATTAGTTGTGAAGTGTTCATGGTAAACCCTGCATGCCCCAGACTATGTCTTATGCGGTGATTTTTGTTGTTGCTATATTCTAACCGCAAGAAAGAATAGTTGGTTTGATTTTCTGTGTTGTATTATCATACTGAGAATTATCTTCAAGGGAAGTGTGGTCCAGTTTTACTAACCCAGCTCTGACATTTGACATCGAGACCCTTCGGGTGCATGCATGTGCAGTAGGAAACACAGTGCCTGTCCCTGGTTCAAAGTCAGACGGAGAAAGGGGCAAGGGGCGTTACAGCAGGAGCGAATGGGGAAGGTGCAGAGCGTTAGGGCGAGTTATTAGAAAGCGATGACACATGACTGAACCAAATTAATTCAGTATGAAAACAACTTCAGGGAATTAGTTTAAAAGGCATTTTTGTGTTGACATTTTACTTGCTTGTAGCCTTTGCTAATGGATGGTATGCATAATACCTATTTAATATTTCATAAGCCAAGTGTGATTTAGAGTATCACAAGCTTTCTTGGGCCATACTTCTACTCAAAAGAGATCTCCTGTGCACATGCCAGTGTGGGATCCAGGCATCTTGGGTGGAGCTTCCCATGCATGTGAGCTGCAGTGGCCCTGCTCACAGTGGCCATTCTTTTATTTTGGTTATACGTTGGGAGTGTTTTTGAAATCTTGCAAATCTTAATGCTCTTTTTAAAAATGCACCATTTCCCTCAAATTTGGGACACAAAAGGGAAAAAATAGGAAATCATATTGTTGAAACAGAGATTCCCCATACTTCAGTTTTTAAAAGTTGTAATCTATGCAGATTTGTGTTTAGAAGATTCCCTTTATGGAGAATTTGGCAACAGGAGAAAGCAGTCCACTTTGATCCCCGTTTAAAGGTTCTGTGGCTGGAGATAGTGAGAGGCCTGCATGTCAGTGTCTAAAGCGTCTACATTTGGATCCCATGTCTTGCTGCTGATGAGGAAATACCCATGTTAAGAGATTCAGTCCAGTGTCATTTGTTTCAGATGTGGGATTGCAAGGCTTGCGAGAAAAAGGCCAAGGTCTCCTGGATCAGATCTCCAATCAGGCTTCCTGGGCCTACGGAAAGGATGTAACTATTGAAAATAAAGAAAACGTGGACCACATACAAGGCGTGATGGAAGATATGCAGCTTAGAAAACAAAGGCAAAGTTTGAATGTTAATGTTCAATTCAGCAAGATAGCATGATAATAAGATAGAAGCCAAGTGCTCTATATTTTGCATACAGAATCAAGCCCCTTGCTTGTTCTATGCTGTCTGTATAGTAGGTGTGGGAGAATGATCATTATTGTATGTGACTGCTCTGACAGCTGCTGTCAGTTCATTTGATGAAGAGGCACCTTTCCCCTTTCACCTGGCTGTAGAGATTTTAGTTACTCTCAGATATTCACACTAGAAGAAAACTGCTTTGGATAGTGTGCTTTTCTGTTTTCTGTTAGAATTGGGTTAAACCTTACCTAATTGTCTCTTCATCTCATCGTCTTATGTCACATCTATTGTTGTGTTGAATTAGAATTGTGTAGAATTAAACAATGGGCTGGCATTGATTTTTTTTTTTTTTAACTTGGGAGACTAACAGAAACCTAAGGCTTTTTAGACATCCAGTCTAAAATAGTAACCTGAAAGTGTTAGACAGTAAAAGATTACAGGGCAATGATAGGCACAGATACCTAATCTGACATGGTTGTGTGGAATTTTGCACACTTGGAAACTTAAGTCATGAAGGGAATTTCTCAGATGTTTCCACTCTACCTCACTGAGAGTCACAAGGCAGGAATCCCTTTTGCACCCTGCCCTGGACCTCGGTGACCTCACTGTGGGGTGGGGTAGCTCTGTCAGCTGCTAGCTCCCATGGGCTCTGGCTTCTTTCTCGAGCAGGGTTTGTTCTCCACCCTGGTTCTGGTCCTTCCTGTGGATGGTTAGATCTTTCCAGTAGGAAGTGTAATGAATGATTGTACACATAAAGTTGTCGCAGAAGGACAGTGGCCTGCCCGTCAGCCCACTGTCTCTGATGTCACCACCTGCCCCCACAGCTCAGTCATTTGCAGGTCTGACCTGTACCCCTTGTTTTCCCTGGTTTCTTTTCTATTCCTCTTTATTCTCCTTCCGGCCCTCCCTGCTGCTGTCCCTCTGTTGTTCTAGTGTCAGTAATTTCTAATTGCCGTTAGGAATAGCTTAGTCTCGGGAAAGTCTGGCTGTTTTGGATCTGGCCCACTTGACTCCAGCTGGTGCTCTCTTTGAAAGTCAGCGACAGCTGTGTCTTCCTCAAATGCCCTCCTGCTTTCTCCTTCGATTGCTGAAATATGTCTTCCAGGCCTTGATCCTTCTCTCCCTGAGTCTACCCGGTGTGCTCATGGCTTGCTGGTTACCAGGCCTCCCTGACTTGGTTGCCTCTGGAGCATCTCTAGCTGGGATATGCCCCACTCTGCTCCAACTTACTGTGCATAGATCAGATTCATTTTCTCCCAGACTTTGCTCTCTCGCTCTTAGTTTCCTGTTCGAGTTGCTGTCAGCTACCAAATTTGGAATTTATCTCTAAATTTAAATTTACCTCAGATGCCCAAAATTTTCTTTTTTTCTGCCTTAGGTCTTACTGCTCTCACGGCTGCTGCAGACAAGAGTAATCTACACAAGTACAAAGATTGGATGAAGCCTCTAACTCTGTTATCTGTTATTATAATACTGTGGGCTTTTTCACACCTTCATCTCCCCACTTCCATGTCTGACCACTGACTATGTCCTACCCTAACAGTCCATGCATGCTTAAAGCTAAGTCAAGAGTGTATTTCCATCCTTGAAAATGAAACAGGCATCTAAATAACACATTTTTGGTGATGAAATCTGGTCAGCTTTACCAAACCCCATGGAGAGACGTCCTCACTTTGCATTATAAAAAAGACAGACAGCAGCTGCTTCAGCCATGAAGTAAGACGGAATATTTCAAAGTATTTCACCTCTTTTCTTAAAGAGGCTTCCTCCACTGCCAGAGCTCTCAAGGGGCGATTCTTCACATAACTGATGACCTCGGGTTTCACTTTGGAAAGAGAACCCTTCTTTTCTATAGTTGCTTATATTCTTGCCTTAATGACTTCTATAGAACTGGGTCCTTTGAGTGTTTTTTGTTTTGTTTTGTTTTTCTGTTCTTTTTGTTTGGTTGGTTGGTTTTATTTGAATTCCTGATCTTTTGGCCGCGGTGTTGATAGTTTTGTCTTTTCCATTCTGGATCGATTCCTTTGCGGTTTTGGCTGAAGGAGCTCATACAGACTCCTTCACTGGAGCTGATTCTTCAGTTTCCTTCTCCTCATCTTCATCCAGCTTCACTGTTTGCTGTGGAGCCTTGTTACCTCTCCGAGGGGCAGATCCCTTCTCCGACATCCTCCTCAGCTCCTCCTTCTGACTCTGTTTCTTGCTCCATGTTACCAACTGCAGCCCACTGCATGCAGAGTCCCTGAACCACCTGTGGACCTGCAGGCCACAGTGGCGCCGTTGGAAGCACCCAGCTGTTGGATAAACGGATCTTTTCACAGTGGCCACCGCTCCTGTAACTGAACTGTCTAGTGAGTCATCGTTTCTGCTGCAGTCACGGTCAGCTCATCCTCAGCCTCGTGTCTGAACCGGCTCTTCCTGATGACTGGTGCCCGTTCTCACCACTAACCATCTTGAAGTAGTGATCTTGTCAGCCTCTGGTGCACAGCCCAGAGTGTGGTCTCAGGTCATCCTGTCTTCAATGGAATAGAGGCATGAACCTTGATGAGGGAAGCTGATCCTCAGGACAGGTGTGAGGGTGGAGCTCTGGGCCTGCCTTTGAGATGGAGTTGTGTCTTTAGGATGGTGAGACCTCCTTCAGCTCTGCAGTCTTAGCATCCTGCGGCTTCCCGCAGAACCGCAGTCGCTGTGGGTTTCTCACATATGTGCTGTTTCTCTCTCACCCGCGGCGTCTTTCGCTTTTTCTTGTTTTCTGTCTAGTGGACTCTTACGCGAGGCCGCGAGTCACTTGTTCCTCTCCACCCCACAAATGTTTCACGTGGACATGTAACAGCTTTTCACCAACTAAAATTCATTTCCCGTAAACATTTTCTAACCTGACTCCTGTGTGTTTAGACGGTACAATTTAAACTCAGGCTAAACTGTCTTGTTTTCCCAGCGACACACAGTGCACACTGAGCTTATGTGGCAGTCATCTTTGTCATTTTGGAGTCTTACGTGTTTTGCTTTAGATCTTGGAAGTGATTATCTTTATTTCCCTTCTGTTGCCGTAGACTTACTTAGATAAGCTGCACTGTAATATTAGGCTGTGACTGAGAGGTCTTTATTTTAAAAGTAGCCAATTCTGTGTTACCATTAGGCTTTCTTCAGGAACACTGACTGTAGAGCTGGGACCTCTTGGATTACCTGTGTCTGATATGTGGGGTTTTGCAGGAGTCCCCTTCCTGTTCTCGTGCATGGACTTGCATGGGAATGAAGGAAATAGATCATATCTTACACCAAGACACTCTTGGAGTTTACTCTGTTTATTATCCATGCAGACCACAGTGAGATTAAACAATGTTCTGCATTGTGTTTGTCTTAACTCTAAATTTACATGGCTTACTTTTTCCTTAAAGAGTATAGGTATACGTTTTTGGTTCAGAATCCAGTATTTAGAATTTGACAAAATGTATTAAATTTCCACAGAACATTATCCTCTAAACTTTTATCCATTTATCTTTGAAGCTTGTGTGATGAAGTTGGTGATGGAGGTTTCTTTGGGGTTTGGTGGACCATTGCGTTTATGCTTTCCTTCAATATTTTGCAGAATCCATGCTATCCTCAAGAGGGTTTGTCATTCAGTATCATCCCAGGTATTTTGAGGTCTTGATGTAACATAGATAATAGAGTAGATATTCATAAACTCTGACAAGCCAGCACAAAATAGCTGCCGTATCCATAGCATGGGACTAAGTATTGTAGTGTACTGTTGAACACGCGTGTCAGACGCTGATGCTGTAGATCACTGAGGCCAGAATACTAAGCTGAGTTTGCTTTTGGTCCATTAGATGTGAGGACATGGTAGACGTGCGGAGGCTAAAGATGCTTCAGATGGTGCAGTTGTTTAAGTGTGAAGAGGATGCATCCCAGGTAAGGCCTAATCCACCATAGGGGGTAGCTTAGGTTAAGTTGATTGTAGGCTAACTTAGAAGGTTAAGTTCCCTTAACTGTGAACAAAGGGGACTCCCATAGTGCTCAGGAAGCCAGTTTATTGCATCAAGTCCTTGTTTCTCATGTAGAGATTAGAGCCTTGTATTTCAGCTACTTTCCTGATCTCATTTCACTCACCCCTCAGTGAAATCCTCTGTTGAGTTAGAGACTGGGAATGTTTATTAATCAATATCGTCAACCAAGTTGTTAGTTCCAGCCTGGATTGGAGGCTGGTGAAGCACATTGCTTTCTATGTCACAAGGGAATTCTCAGCGCTGCATGAGCAGCTGCATGTAATCATGTAGTTAGTGTCGGGAAGCCATTTAATCTTCAAGTGTAGAGAGAATTTATCATTTTAAGTCAAAATGCACATCTGTAGGGAGAGCCCAGCAGAACTGTATTACAGGAAGCCAAGGCCTTCTGTGATGCTAGTGGTACATTGAGCATATCTTTTCAGTAGGCCCTGCCTTGGGATTTGAGACAGCAGGTTGAGGATCAGGAGAGATCATGAGTTCATAGAGCATGGCACCGAATGAATGCTAACGCCAGGGCTATAATTAAAGAGCTAACTCATCACATGGAAGTAATTTTTGCACAGAGCTGATGTTTCACTACAAGGAAAGAATTACGAGTCCAGTTTCATTCTGTGTGTTCATCAGGCAGTGGAATGGCTAAGTGAACTTCTGGATGCCCTGCTGAAGACCCACATCAGACTGGGTGATGACGCTCAGGAAACGAAGGTTTTACTGGAAAAGCATAGAAAATTTGTCGATGTTGCACAGGTACAGTATCTGTCTTCTTTTCTGCAAGGGCAGAGTGTGAATGACTTTCTGCAGATGATGCTGTAACAGCCTTCCAAGTCTAAGATCAGCTTTGTCACACAGAGCTAAGAAAATGCCAGCTGGTGCCCTGACCCTGGGCCACATGACCTCAAGAGGGCTCCGTCTGCTGTGCCACTGTGTAGACTGTTGGACAGTTCACAGAATTAGCGTGAGGTTCTTGTTAGTGACAACCGATCGGAAGCGGCGTTCCTCGTGTGTCACTAGAATTAGCATAGTGACACAGGTTTGTTTTGGGATCGAGTATATGTTTGTGTATTTGCCCTGATGCAGAATTTACACGGTCGTATTTTACTTTCTTATATGCAATACAAAGTGTGGCGCTCACTTTACCTCTTCATTTTGGTAATCAGACACCTGACATTCCTTTTGGCCAGTAGAATTTAGCCGGCTGATACGGTGAGCACAGAATAAGGACGGGTGCTTAAAGAGACACAAACCTGGTAGCTAGCTAGACACCTTGCCGCATTTGTTAATTGTGTTTGCAGATTGCTGACAGCCACTGGTCCGTGCAGTATAGCTGTCCAGTGCTGCCACACAGCCGCCCCACCCTCTCCTTATGACTTGCGTGTGTTCTAACGTGCTGGTCCTTTCCCTCCCCAGAGCACTTATGACTACGGCAGACAGTTGCTGCAGGCCACGGTTGTTCTGTGCCAATCCTTGCGCTGTACATCCCGGTCCTCAGGGGACACACTTCCTCGACTGAACAGAGTGTGGAAGCAGTTTACGGTAGCGTCTGAAGAGAGGGTGCATCGGTTGGAGATGTCGATTGCCTTCCACTCAAACGCTGAAAAGGTAGGCAAGATCTTAAAAAAAAAGTTTTTTTCTTTTGAGATTTCCTTTTTTCTTTTTTCTGTTTGTTTGCCTGAATTTAAGTCCTCTTCACATGCAGTGCAGAGGCCTGAAGAGGTTGTCAGATTCCCCTGGGACTAGAGATCCAGACAGCTTTCATCATCCTGTGGGTGCTAGGAGTTGAGCCCAAGTCCTTTGGGAAAGCAGCCAGTGTTCCTAACCATTGAGACCTCTGCAGCCCCACTATAGTCTCTTTAAAGAGGTGGGGGACGAGTTACCTCACTGATACTCATTGCATTTATTAAAAATGTTACCTGGAATACTGTACGGACGTGACTGCTCTGTGACCCTCTCCACATCCATTTTGTCGCTGAGGTTCATTTGAACGTGTGTGTCGTCTTAAGAGTGTCTACGCTGAGTCTCCCAAGTTGACCCAGGCTGGAGTACGTGGTGGCCCTGGGATTCCAGAGCTGCAGGAGGCCTGGCTTCTTCCCCTCTCCCTGCCACTCCCATCCAGCCCAGGCCTCTCTGTCCTCTGCTGTCTCCTTGTCAGACTCTGTCACTGGGTTAGGAAAGGGAGCCGTCTGGGCAACCGCGCCTGTCCCTGTGGTAATCGTCAGGAAGTGTTAAAAGTTAACTCTGTGACCTCATAATTCAGGGTAAAGGCTGGCCAAGCAAACTAAGGAAACTAAAATCAAAACCTTTGTTCCATGATTACTTTTAAAGATCCATTCTAGAATTTATTTCTCCATAGTTTTATGTCATTAGTTAGAGAAGCCAATAATAAAAATAATCGTGTTATTTGGGCAAATTTTTGTTAAAACCCATTTCTCTTCACAGTGGTGTTGCTGAATATATTCCCATTCAAGAAGGAAGTTTTATTAGGTAGTTAATTTTGTGTTGATCTTTATAGTGGGAGTTTATATGCAAGGTACTTAAAATTGTGCGGTAATATGTGGAAAGCTGAAGTTACAGCCTCACCTCAGAAAGAACCTTAGGAACGGAGAGGTTTCGTGTTGGATCCCTCTGTTGAAAGTGGTACCGCTGATTCTCACACCTGCTCCCTGAGCTGCACAGATCAGTGTTGTTGTTAGACGGGGCCCAGTGACATCGAGTGTGTTGACAGTAGACACACAAAGGCCTAATAAGGATGGAACGGGTATAGAAGATGGCTTGACTTGTTTACCTGCTAATTATCTCAGTGAACGTTTTTCATTATTACAAAATATACTACTCATCCAGGAAAATTGTGGAGCTTAAATGTTGTGCTTAACGGGCGTGTCCAGGGCGAGCTTGCCAGTGCAGGGCCCTGAAGCGCTACCCTTCATGGGTCACAGTACCCTGCCTCTGTCAAAAGAGAGTCATTCGAGTTCCTAGCACCACTGATGACATTTTAGGATACTATTTTAAATGTGAGAATATTTTTAAATTGAGAACTCTTTAGAAGGTACAGAAAAATATAGTTAATGAGATTTTTAAATAGGAAGTTGGTCTGTCTTCCTTCCTGCCTTCCTTCCTTCCTTTCTTTTTGTCCCTGGGCTTTATCTTCTTATAACGACCTGTTTTATTGAGCAAATTCACCTAAAGCCTTCAGTCGTCATGCACTATTTCTCTTCTTGACTGCTTTATTTTATAAAGTGAGCCTACACTCTGCTATAACTGTAAGCAAATTATACAACATCATAACTGAAAAATGTCCTAGTTTGAAACCAAATCTTGAATTTTTAAATAAAAAAGAATGAAATGTCTTCAAACACAGTAGAGCTCCTGATATTAGGCGTATAACCAGTGAAATCAGAAGATCGAGGCAGATCTAGGCAGATCTTCACACGTTACCTTTGCACACACTGTGTTGGGCGTAGTTTGCAGTTTCATTGAGGTTTGGCGTCTGTAGACTCGAGCAGTCTGACACTCGAGAGAGAGAGTTCACACTCCACTCTGCTAAATAAACATCCCATTAAATGGTTGTCTAGTAAGCTAGAGGCTATTTATTTCTTAAGCACAACTTTATTTCTTCCCTGGAAACACCCTCCTTGTTTCTGCTCCTAAGTTTATGTTGTTACTGGAGCTGTGCTTCGTTTGTGATGAGGTCCTTCACCAGCCGCAGCTCAGTCTCCTACAGTTGATGCTTCTAAGGGCCCTCAGCACAGAACCAGAACACCGCCCTCTTCAATTTAAAGAATCCGTGTGGGATTAATTCCCTTTCATCGTTTTTGATTGATGCTGCCCTTTTGTTTGCTACAGATTTTGCAAGACTGCCCAGAGGAGCCGGAAGCAATTAATGACGAGGAGCAGTTTGAGGAAGTCGAAGCAGTTGGGAAGTCACTGCTGGATAGACTCACTGTCCCCGTGGTTTACCCTGATGGGTAAGCTGCCTGCTCTTAGTGTATAAAAGTTAAATTACTGAGAGAAGAAAAGCCATTCTTTAGAAGGCTCAATGTTTTCATTTTGGTCCACATCCCAACTCCTACAGTAGATCAGTTGAGCCGAGAAGTCTACCGCTGTTGGCAGCAGTGGCAGTTGGTGTTTGCTGGTATCACATTTGCCTCTTGACAACTTAGATGGGCGACTGCAGATTAGTTTGTGATGTGAACCTCTAGCCTGAGCTGTGAGGACAGGGAGCTGTGAGATTTGGGGCCCCATTAAAAATGGGGAGGGTCAGGGAAGAGACTGAGACCTATGAGCTCATAAGATACCAGTCAGGCAGCTTCAACTCTTTACCTTTATTGCTTATACCAGTCAGATTGAGGCCAGCGTGACTGTTTATGACTTAGAACGAAAGGAAATGAGGCTCAGATTCAGAGGACCAGTGATTCACGGTTGCAGCTGTCGGAGTCAGGACACAGTCTCAGGTCTGCCCAGCTCCAGACCTGTCTTTGCACTGGCCCTAAGGCAGCTGAGATTTTCCATATGGAAGGTCATCAGGCTCTAACCTGCACCTTCTTTACTATTTCAAATGTGAGATGACCTCATGTAAAAATCAGCAAGCCAGTAAGAGAATCAAGAGTTTCGTCCCTGCAGATCTAGACCTTGTCACTGAGTCACTGAGTGGTCAAAGTCAAATCTTAGAGACACCAAGCCATCAGGCAGGAGTGAGGTGTCCTCTGTGGTCACGTGATGGAGAGTACCGAGGCTGGAGCCCAGTGCCCCGGCTCCTTTTTACTTCTTAGCAGCTCTCAGTGTCCCCATGCCTGATAACAGGGTGGAGTAATTGTTCCAGATCATAGCAGTGTGTGTGTGTGTGTGTGTGTGTGTGGCGGGGAGGGGTGGCTCCTGGAGCCAAATATCTACACAGAACTTAGCTATGAAACACACAGGACCAACTGCTGTGTCATGAACTTCCAGTGAGTATTTGAAATTCATGCTGAAAAGAATTACCAGTTTCTTCCCTTGGAAGATCATTACTCATTGTCTGTACAGAGAAAAATCTCTAGGGCTGTCTGGATTTGAACTATCAAAAGTAGCTTAATATCATGTGACTTATCTGTAGCAAAGAGCAATCCCAGCAGTCTGGATTCCAGGCGCAAGTTACTGCATGACCTCCAGATGAACTAGTTTCTACATAGGCTGGATCACGTCTTATGATAACATTTGCTCTTATGCACCTGGTACAGTGAAATGAGCTCGTATTAACCTGTGTGTTTTCTGTCTGTCCTGATTTTAGAACTGAACAGTATTTTGGGAGTCCAAGTGATATGGCTTCTACTGCCGAGCACATCAGAGACAGAATGAAACTGGTCAGTCTCAAAAGGCAGCAGCTGAGACATCCCGAACTGGTGACCACGGAAAGCTAATGTCCCCAGCTCCCACAGATCTGCAGGTCCTATGCCCGCACGGCACTGGTGGCACGGCTGTGTTAGCCACAGCTCATTAAGATGCATTTCCCAGCAGGATAAGCCTCCTTTCTTCCCACAACACGTCTCTCTAAATGCTAACACCTCTTGGCTACCAAGGCATAATCACGTAATGTGCTTTGATGCTCTAGACTCCAGGTACCTTAAAAGAAGGGACTGTAAACACTGCACTGGGTCCTTGCTTTCACGCTTTTACCTGACTTGCCAGTTTGTAGATGAACAACTGATAATAAGCTTTTGAATGGTGCTAATTGGAGCTTAGGAATTCTCTATAAGAACATGGTTGCCCTTCCTCCCCAGGTGATGTAGAATATTTAGACCATAGTTAGACGTTAGTGGATAGTGGCGTCCTCAAAATTTCACTCTGTAATTCTTGAAAATTGATTATTTTTATTGTCTATATGAAGAAAACCCTCCAGATCTTTGATATATTCATTGAAAGACATTTTCCTATTGCAGTTATAATGTATTAAAAGTTGTCTGTGCTTCATAAAAGTCTTCTTCAAGCATCTCACTTAATTTGGTAGTTACATCCTAATTCTAAACGTGAGTGCCTTACTAAAAGGCCATTCTTAGGGTTGTGAGGATGGGCTAGTCATTCAGTTTTAATGGTGGCTGCATGTATTTTAGGCAGAAATTTCATATGTATGCATGTGTATATAATAAAAAATAAGCATGTTTATTGTGAAAAGATTAGACCTTTAAGAACAATAATAGAAGACTATTTTTAAATTTTTCTCTTGAAAAATACTGTCCAAATTGTTAACTACTCTAAAGATGCTTGTCTTTGGGGAAGGAGGGCTGAGGATGAAGGTATGCTTAACTATTTCAATGTAATCTTTTATATCACAGTAATTGTTCTGGAACTAAAGCAGAAATTGTTAATAATATTTAATATCTCCTGATACTAGAGACAAAATCATCCTGAAGAAGTCTAGTCACAAAAACTGTATAGATCTTTAGAAATAAAATTTGTCATAAAATGGTAATGCTTTTTATGTTTGTATTAAGTTATAAAATGTATATAATTTAACATTGTGTTAATTTTTATTTTAGAAGATTTTTTAAAGGTGAAAACCAACTGGGCTTATGATCAGTACAGAATTATGCAAAGAATTGTATGCTGGTTTGTTTCTGCAGTCTCTAGTGATGCTCACATACCCTTCTGTGCTAATGCCAGTTTTCTCCAGCCTCTTCTCTGCCAGCCTTGAAGAATTCCATGTTTCTTGTCCGCCATTCCCATCACTCTCTCTGCAAACCTTTGTTAGCTGTTACACCTCGCTCTACGAGAAAATGTTCTTTTGAAAATCAGCCGTAGTCTTCCAGTTACCGAATCGAATGTTTTCTGTCTGTCACATAGCCTCCCTTTCTCGGTATTCCTGGCGTCTCCCAAAGCCATCTCTCAAGGATGGTGTCTCTGCCGTCACTGTGAGTGTAGATCAGGACTCATTGAGAATAGGTCTCTTGCACATGCGCACTCTGCTGCTGTCCTGGGCTCATGTAAGATATCTCATCCCCAGTGCCCTCCCACATTACCCGTCTGATCCAAATGCACGGCTTTCAGCCATATCCATGCCATTTTCACCTAAATGAAGGATGCATCCTTGTCTCTTCTTCCTGGAGTAGTTCTGATTAATGGTGCCACAGTGTCCAGGGCAAAAATTCAACTGCTCCCATGTCTTACACTGCCACTGCCTCTGACGCTATCCAGAAGCTCTCTCTGTACTTGATAACCCTCCTTCAGGGCTTTCCTCCTGTGACTCTTTCAGTCTCACAACGGTGCTGAGCCTTTCCTGTCCTGTCGTACGGTCCTTCGTGGAGTTGACGGTTGCCCCACATGTCATGTGCCTTGTGTTTAACATGCTTGGTCCTCAACGTGTGTTTCCATGTGAGCATTAGTAATAATTCCTCTTCTGCTGTGGTCTGGGGTGTATGAAAACAGTGGAACTTTCTAGAGTCAGGGCTGACTTGCAGATCTGCTTCTGTGGATTGTGTGTGTTAGATCCTTAGACATGCAGCTTTAAATGCTTGTTTCTTATATTCAGTATCTGTTTCTTGCACTGAATTTCAGAGTCATGGTCTTTTCATTATGACTGTAATTACACCATCAGCTCACGAATGCAGAATTCCAAATGAGTTAAACTCCGTGCACCTTAGACTTTCTTTCCTGCAAAAAAGTAAAGTAAGATAGAATATGGAAATGCCATGTGTGATTTGAATAGTCACATACAGCAAGATACACAGATAGTCACTCTTGATTGGCAGATGTCCTGCCCTCCCTGTTTGTGTGTCTTTGTAGATACACAAGAGTTATGAATAAGGGGCTGGAGAAATGGCTCAGTGGTTAAGAGCACTGCCTGCTCTTCCAGAGGTCCTGAGTTCAATTCCTGGCAACCACATGATGGCTCACAACCATCTGTAATGGGGTCTGGTGCCCTCTTCTGGCCGGCAGGCACACACACTGACAGAATATTGTATACATAATAAATAAATAAATAAATATTTTTAAAAAAAGAGTTATGAATAAAACCCAGCCATGCCCCAGACCGACTTCTTATATGGTCACAGTTCACCTAGAGGACACATGAAGGATGTGACTTAAGTCTGTTTGGAATCTCAAGCCTTTGCTATGTTGATGCTAACATTGGCTTCCACGTGTAATTGAAAAGAAATACTTCTTTCTCACTGGTTCAGTGCCATAGCCCCCTGCATTACTGTAGTTCCTCCTAGGGATTGACTGACATGTTAGCTGGGTGACTTTTATTAGGTTGTTTCTGTTTGCCTTTTATCTTTTCATTCCTGTGTAAACTCAGTAGACAGTGGCAGTTTGGTGTCTTCTCTTAGTGCTCTCTGACTCAGCAGAGCCGTGATGGAAAGATGATAGCTTCCTTTAGATCAGTTTGGCTTCGTTCCCAGTTCTCATTGCTTTGACCTTACTGTACAAGGGTGATTCGTTAGCAGTACCGGTGAAACTGCTCAGCCTGCTCGCTCGGGTTCAGTACTGCAGAGCCGAGTGGATCTCTTGCTCCATTGGGATTTAAATCAGCTTGAATGTTACCAGTTCTTAATACTTGTCGCTTCTTTACTTTCAGGTGATGTGTGGTGTGGTGTGAGGATTGTTACTGCCTTCCTCACTAAGAACATGTCAAATTGAGTTTTTGACAGTGCTAAGTAAATCATACTCTCATCTAAACCCTTCTGCATGCAATGGAATGATTGTCAGGTGGGGTGAATATATCCCAGTGCACAGTATACCTGGAAGAGGTCATCCAGCTTTCTTTTATGTGCTATATAACTTTCCAGAAGAGATTTGGTATTCTTGTGTGTGTCTCACACTTGGTCATAAGAAAACCATGACAGCTACTAACAACTAAGCTACTATAGCTGGTGCAAATCTATAGATCTGAGTCTACAGATTATAGAAGGCACAGGCAGAAAAAAGCATCAATAAATAGGCTGTGATCCGCAACAAGGCTTGTGTAATGTTAGTACCTTTGGTTAAGCACCCAAAGGAAAAGGTCTCTAGGATTTAAAAAGATGTGTGAAGATAGCCAAAACAGTTAACTGAGTTAACAGACTTATCAGTGTTGCCTTTCAGTTCTAGAAGTAAAGAGTCTCAGTTGAGAGCAGAAAGTATTTTTTGATACGTAGCCAACAGATACCTTGGTGAAACAACATGAATAGTGATGGAGGAGGGTCATCTGTCTATGTGTTACTTTCATTGGTTAATAAAGAAACTGCCTTGGCCCTTTAATAGGATAGAAAATTAGGTAGGCGGAGTAGACAGAAGAGAATGCTGGGAGAAAGAAAGCAGAGTGAGGCAGACACCTCAGGCAGTCGCCATGCCTCTCCTCTCCGAGACAGACACAGGTTAAGATCTCTCCTGGTAAGGCACCACCTCATGGTGCTACACAGATTACTAAATATGGGTTAAAGCAATATATGAGACTTAGCCAATAAGAGGCTAGAGCTAATGGGCCAAGCAGTGTTTAAAAGAATACAGTTTCCGTGTAATTATTTCCGGTGTAAAGCTAGCCAGGTGGCGGGACACGGCTTGCTGCTCCTACAACAGAATAGCATTTGACACTCCTTGACTTCTTGAAATCAATATATGTCAATAAATATCCCCAAAGCTCTAAAATTTGAAATGCACAAGTCATCAATTTCAATAATGAAACAGTAATCTACAGAAGTTTTGAGGACTGAGGGGCATGAACAGTGGAAGGCATCATTGCTGTAATCCTGCGGAGTAGAAAATAACATTCCTTAATCTTGCTCTGTCTCAAGTGGCATTCATGGAGTAGTAAAGAGGGTGTGTGTTTATCCTCTCTGCTCCACACTCCCTTCAGCCCTGCCCCTTCACACCTACCCCTTCAATCTCACCGGTGGATAAGGAAATGTGCATTTAGATTACATGCTGAAGTACAGAGGGTGGAGCTGGTGCCCTCTTCAGTAGAATGAAGCTTTAAAACTGACAGAGTCTCTGCTGGGGACGATGACAGAACGTTAAGGTGGAAGATACCGTACAAGTATCTTCTGTGCTGTGTTTGACAGGGCATGGGACAACTCCATTAACTCCATTAATTAACACAAGCCAAAGAAAGTCGTGGTTGGAGTGTATTAAGAAGGAAACAAGCTATAAAGCCAAGAGTGTAAATCTGAGGAGATTTGTAGAATCTCCCAGCACTGGGGTAAATATGGCTTGAGACCACCATGAGTGCTGGTCTCGCTTGGAGAAGAGGCGATCTGACAGACAGGCAGTGCTGACAATGGGGAAGGACCAGTCCTGTAATGGATACTTAGAAATGGGGTGGCCCATGATGGTGCCAGTCTGTGGAGGTGATGCTCAGTGTGCCTCAATGCCCCGGCAGGAGTTTAAAGCACACTTGAGAATAAACGCTAATCTGTGCACTTCAGGACAAAGCAGAACCTGTGCTCAGACACGAAGAGCTTCAAGAGCTCAGGAAGCCAGTGCTGAAACTAAATATTATGAAAGCTGGGGAGTAAATGTTTCAAAGAATCGAGATTATTTTTGTGAGAACTCTTTATGAGGCGAGATGCAGTATATGAGTCCTATATGTCATGATACAGGAATTCTAAACATATGGTTAAAAATAGTGACTGTCAGGCATTTAGAGCAGAGGTGGGAAGGGCTTGACGTAAGACGTGGAACATGGGGGCCGTGCGCGCTGAGGCTGGTTCCCAGTGAATCTTGAATCGAATGAAGAGCCCTTAGACTGACCAAATAAGATGAAGGCGCCTGTCCTTTGAAGGCAGTGGCTGCTTGCTCTGCAGGGTGAAGCCTCACCCTCCTGTGTTCTCTTTTCTAAATGATTTAGTTGATAAGATGGAGCACAAACCAGTCTTACTGTTGTCTTTTCCTCAAAGAATGTCTTCATCTTGGCCCAGTGTTAGTCCTCACAGCCAGTTCAGTCGCTTGAGTGTGACATCAGGGTGGATGGAGTTCTCAGCTCAAAATACTGCTTGGACAGTTTTGCACCAGAGTAGATTGGGAATTGATTGCTCACTTCACACTCAAAAGAGAAGTGTAGTTTTCTAACTTGGCACAAAATAGTATTTGGTGGCAGTGATTTTCTAAGGGCCTTTTAGGGAGTAAATGGCAACGTTTTATTATAAAAATTTAAGTCTATAAAATTTAAAATGATTTCATAGTGTCCTCACCATTTGGGTGTTAGTACATTGCCTTATCACATGCCCCTCCGAATGTCCATCCACCCAGATTATTTTTGATGTATCTAAAATTGCAAACCCCTGTATACTTCCTTCTGAACACTTTGGCTTACCTCTTGCTAGCAAGGGTTCCAGACTTGCGCATAGCTTTCCTTTGCTGTGAAATCTACTGGAGAGAACAGTCCCATGCCCTGTGTGTTCTTAAATACGTGAGTGTGACATAGAGGAAAACCTACTGTTCTAGAAAGTTCTCCCCAATCCCTGACCTCACATGACGAGCGCTGCTCTTTTTCCAACTGTAAGTTAGACTGTTCTGTTTTAGAACTTACCTTGATTAGCATCTCATGTCAAGTACTACCTTTGACAAGGCTTCTTCACTACCATAATATTTGGGAGATTTATCCATGGAGTTGGTTTTATTAATTCATCCTTGTTTTATTGTTGAATTGTGTTCCCATTGATTGTGTATTACCACTTGTTTTTCCAGTTTCTTATTGGCTGACGGGGCTGTTTGCAGGAGTGTCAATCACCAACAAAGCTGCAATGATTATTCTTACGTACGTCTGTGTGAAAATAGTTATTCATTCACTCACGGGGAAATAGTTAAAATTGCTGGCTTGTAGGAGTGTTTTTAAAAAGAAAATACCATTCACTTTCCCAACATGATTGTTCTGTGCTCTGATTTTTATATTTTGAGTGTGTAAAAAGGTGTAGACTATTTTCCTGATTGCCATGTTTAAATAGTAAAAGAAGTTGGGGTAGAAATGATATCATTCATGTTTGAATGGGGTAGTTGGCATTTGAGGGAAGTAAGGGAGCCTGTCTGCCACAAAGTAGCTCCCCAAGAGGTTCCTAAGACATGAAATTTTAGAATTAGCTCCACTCTGTGAAAGGTCAGGCTCTAAGCATGCAAATTTATTAGCTAGAAGAAATGGCACTAGCTCAATTATATTACATTTACCACCCACGTTCAGTAGGGAAAGTAAGGTCTATCATCGAGTAGTAAAGAAGAACACTTTGTGATGGAGTGGACCAGAAACAAGAACACATACAAGAGTCAGTTCCTGGTACCACAGCTTGAAGAAGACACCTGTATGAGGGAGTGCCCCCGTGGTGGTCAGGAAAGCAGAAACCAGGACGGCAAGAACTCTACCTCACAGTTTTATGTAGCGGATAGGTGTGCTGTTGTAGACTTCTAACCTGTAAAGGTCATAGTTCCCATCTTTTCAGCCCAGCTGTGTTTGTTTCATACTTGGTGACTGTTTCTCTACTGTGTACCGTCTTTCTCTTCTGTTCCATTGCACAGAGTATTCGCTTGTAAAATTATGATCATTATATGTTTCTGATACCCATGTTCAAAAATACCAGTGTGTGATTTATCTAACCTTTCTTACAGGATTTCTAAGGGCTGGGAGATTTGGCCTCTGTTGTACATCCTTATAATGTGCCCAAATTGTAAATATGCAATAAACCTTAAAAACACAATGGCAGCAGATTTTGGTATGTATTTCTTTGCTATTGAACAAGTTTGATTTTTGTAAGTAAAGATTGTTCATAAGATCTAGGTAGAATTTAGTCATTACCGGTCTCTATAATATAATCTTATGAGTTTTACATCTTTGAACTTATTTTAATTATTTTTTAAGTTTTTGACCAGTATTTTCTAAAGATCTTTAATTTAAATAAAAGAAATTATGGCTTGCTTGTTCTGAAATAATTTAAAATGTTAGAAGATAGGTTTCTCACTGACAACACAATCATCTTTCCTGAGTGGCATAGAGATACAGTGCTCTTACCAGGCACTGCATTACCAGGGTAGCTGTGTCATCATAGGTGAACAGTGCTTACATTCCCTCTTCCCACCAGGATTGGGGTGTGCGAGAGAGAGAGACAGAGACAGAGAGACAGAGAGTATTCTAGGCAACTACTCTGACACTAATTTACATCGCCAGCCCAAGAAATCAACTTTTTTGATCCATCAAAATCATATTTTTCTGTAAATAATTGCAGCTCCAGAATGGCTGCCATGAATTATTGAATTCAAAAATTTGGAAATTTGCCAATGAAATATCTTTGAATTATAGTTCAAGACATAAACAAAATATAGTATGCAGAGAATCTATATTAATAGTTATTTTCACCTGAAGTCAATTACAATGTCCAAATCTCTAGATTTTCTGTTAAGGACTTGACATATCTATAAAGCTGTTTCAGACTCCTCAAGGTCTACGTTTTCTCACATTAAAGAGAGAAAATGTATGTAGCTCAACATCAACCTTGATATTTATGTTTGCCTTATATTTAAAGTATTCTTAGACCTACGAGTGGTGTGGGAGGTCCTTCTGTATATGTGTTGTTTTTATTGGTTAATGAATAAAGAAACCGCTTTGAGCCTATAACAGGGCAGAACAGAGGTGGGCAGGGAAAACTAAACTGAATGCTGTGAGAAGGAAAACAGTCAAGAGAAGCCATGTAGCCACACCTGAGACATGCCAGAACTTTACCTTGTAAGCCACATTCTTATGGCGATACACAGATTAATAGAGATGGGTTAACTTAAGATATGAGTTAGCCAGAAATACGCTTAAGCTATTAGCCAAACAGTATTGCAAATAATATGGTTTCTCTGTGATTATTTTGGGGCTAAACAGCCGAGGAAAAAATGAGGCCTCTCCTACAACATACCAGGTCGACCAGTTATCCACACACAGTGACAGTTGCACCCATGGATGTATTAGTTACTATTCTGTTGTGATAAGATACCATGACCAAGGCAAATGAATGGAAAAGTTTATTTTGGGCTTACAGTTTCAGGTGGTTAGAGCCCATGATGTCAGAGCCCCAGGTGACCAAGCTTAAGCTGAGAGCTGGCATCTTTAGCTGTAACGGGAGGTAGACAGCATGTTGGGAATGGCACCAGGTTTTGAAAAACCCATGTCTAGTGACCTCCAATGAGGCCACATCTTTTAATCCTTCCCAAACAATTCCACCAACTGGTGTCCCAAGTATTAAAATGTGAGCCTATGGGGTATTATTCTCATTCAAAGGACCATAATGGGGAAGTCCTATATTGATGGCAGAACCAGGCTTTTACTAGACCCTTCTGTTAGACTGGGGAGCATCAAAACAACCATTAAAACAGTTACTAAGATATTGTTGCTTCTCTTCTGCCCTATTAAGCAAACTCATGTAAGGTGACCTTGTATCTCATTATGGTTAACAATAGTAAACTCTGAATGATGGCTCTGCTTGTAGATTTTAGAACATAGAACATTCATTACTGCTATGTTCTATAACAACGTTTGAAGCTCATAGACCCTGTGCTTTGACTAAGAAGGTTCAGTCACAATGTAGACATACAGTTAGAAGTAGAATGAGTCTTGGGTCCGTGACAAGCATCCGTTTTCCCCAAACCAACTGGAGAGCTTGTGAAAATGTAGATTCAGATCCAGTGAGGCTAGAAGAGGATCTGCGGTTCTGTTTCCACCCTGCAACCATACACAGTTGTGGGTATTGTTTGGACATTGATGGAGGACTCCCATTGGCTAATAAAGAAACTGCCTGGCCCATTTGATTGGCCAGCCCTTAGGTGGGCGGAGTAGACAGAACAGGAAGAAGGAAGTGAGGTAGATGGCTCAGTCAGATGCTATGCCTCTCCTAAGTTAGTCAGACTGCCATGCCTCTCCAGAGAGAGAGGCCAGACGCAATGAAGCTCCAGCCCAAGATGGATGTACGCTAGAAACTTCCTGGTAAGGCACCACTTTGTGGTGCTACACAGATTATTAGATATGGGTTAGTCAAGACGTGAGTAAGAGGCTGGCATTAATGGGCCAGGCAGTATTGAAAAGAATACAATTTGTGTGTTGTTATTTTGCGTGTAAAGCTAAGCATGAGGGAGCAGGGCAGAGGGAATCTGGCCCACAGCTCATCACTACAGGACATAAGGTCTAACAGCCCTGGTTGACTTCAGACATTTGACTGTGCTGGCTTTGAGTTCCTGATCCTTCTTTGTCTACCTCCCCAGTGCTGAGCTTCTAGGTCTGCACCACCACATTTTGCTTACACACTTCTGATTGGAAGACTCGAGAGCATCCTTCCTAAATACTTACATATGCATGAGAGAAAAATAATAACAACAATAATAACAAATACGGATGTATGCTAGCATGGTGGCACATATCTTTAATTCCAGAACCCAAGAGAAAGGCAAACAGATCTCTGTAAGTTTGAAACCAAACTACTCTGCATAGCAAGTTCCAGGCCAGTTAGTGCTATGGAGGTGGTATTTTAGGTGAACTATCATATACTCCTAAGAATTTGGGGTATCAGATGTATTCATTAGATGACCACTATCTGGAAGAGAATGCATTTTCTACTATCTCATGAATGAGTGGTGGTTGTGGGCAACTAAAGAAAGGTAACTCCTTTATTGTTTATCTTTTTTAAGTCTATTCAAATGCAACATTTAATTACTGTTTCTACAAGAACACCATAGATAACAGAGATATACAGACAGTAAAAACTTCCCCACAACCCATCAATTCAAGGAACATCTAGTTAACATTCTGTGAATTTATTTCCTTTGTGATTTTGTATAGCATATATTTGCATAACACATGTACATAACATGCACACAGCATGTATATAACACACATGTACCACCACACAGCTCCACCCCTGCCTTCATTATGATTGTCTTGATACCTCAGATTTCCCTTTATGAACATCCTGCACAAGTCGGTGCTAACACTTGACAATGCATAGAGACCACTATTTATGAAACTTGATTTCATTCTCGTTCCTTCTAAGTCATGCTGCAGTGAACAGTGGACGTTGCCATTTTGACAACATCTAATCTTAAGGGTTCTAAAGGTAGAAACACTAACACGGAGTTATTTATATTCTTAGGAATGTGGCATGCCGGATTGTTCTCCAACAGGTTGGGCAAGTTCATGCTCCCTTCAAAAGATAGTACACCCAACATGACTTTTTTTTTCAGCACAAAGGGTTGTTTCTTTTAAGCGTTTTAAATCGTAGAGAAAGAAAGTTGAGTTCCCAGTTTTAACTGAAATAGTGTAATGATTAGCAGTATCCACCTGGCTTCCCTATTGGTGACTTAACTGTTCTTTTTCTATATTTTTTCCTCTGGAGCGCTAGCATTTTTATGTGTTTAAAGATCCCCCCCCCCCAGTCCCTTCCTCCTTCCCTTGACCTCTTCCCCTTCTCCCTCATCCCGTATCTCCTTTGCCAGGGCATCCCAGCAAACAGACCCCCATTCTTGAAAATGACACCTGCAAGGTTATTTGCTGCTGTTTTTTGTTCTGAGTCAGAAAGCAGTTACTTTAACTTCTCTTCCCCACTTAATAAAGAATTTCTCTGTGAAACAGGTGTTTGGGTGTGGTTTCTGCCCAGTCTGGGGTCTGGGAGGAAGCCCCACTGTTTGGGAGGGGGAGCGGGGTCTTCAGTCTGTCTTTGAGCAGTTTAGTGACCACATTCACATGTTTTGGGACTTCTGTTCGCTAACCACCTTGGATTTTTTGCATGGCTTTGATGCCTAGAAAATCATTGAGCCTGAGCTTTGTTCCTCTAGCACAGTTTCCATTTTTCCCAGCTCTTGCCACCATAAGCATTTTTGGTGCATTGTATCGGGTAGTGAGAGGTGACAGATTTTTCTTTTTTTACAAATGCCAAATTCTCTGAACATCACATATTGAATAGTTTATCCCTCTATCAGTTGCTGGAAGTCCCGTGAAATTATGTTGCGTTTGTAAATCCCACGGTTCGCATCTACACCGGCTATTCTTTTCTGTTAATCAGTTTGTTGTTCCTGTGCCATACCACATGGCTTTCAACTATGCTTTAAAAGCCAACAACGAACAGGGTAAGTTTGTTTGTTTGTTTGTTTGTTTGTTGTTTGGTTGGTTGTTTGTACGTCGTGATAGCCCTGCACAGAAATAGTACTTTCTTC
Organism: Arvicola amphibius; assembly: GCF_903992535.2. Classification (NCBI taxonomy): domain Eukaryota; kingdom Metazoa; phylum Chordata; class Mammalia; order Rodentia; family Cricetidae; genus Arvicola; species Arvicola amphibius. The sequence continues at coordinate 7,821,622 of NC_052053.1, forward strand.
CTAAAACAACTCTTCTTATTTTGGTATAAACATAGAGGTGAAGATAGACGCTAGCAAATCTGTGGGAACGAAGAATTAAATGCTTTGAAACAGCTGCAGTTAAGGAGGGAAAGGAAAAGCAGTAGCTAGTGAGGGGATGACCCACACAGTCCGCAGCACACACAGATCTGGAGAAGGCCGGATGCACAGGAGAAAGAACCAGCCAAAGCTGGAAGGGGGAAAGGAAACACAGCCAATTGAACGGTTCTGCGGTGCTGATGACAGCTAATCTCAGTGTGTTTTCAGGTGTGTTTACAGCAGCACACTTGCTGGGAAAAGGCAAAGCACGTCGGAGCCGAAACCCACGCGTCAACGAAAACACGCTCGCGTGAGTGACTGAAGAAATAGAGACCCAGGCCCTGGACTAGCATACCATAGCCACCTGTCAGTTACGGTTGCCTCCAAAGAAATCTCAAATTTGCATAGATGTTTCTGGAACTGACAGTATTTTTTTTTTAATTTTTCAATTTGATAAATTTCTTATACTTCTAGACTTACTGTAAGAATTGCTTCAGACAGTAAGACATAAAACAAACTTTGGGTTTCCATGATTTAAGGCATTCGGGTAAGAGTCCTGCTTTAGCGTCTGGGTGACACTACCTTATAGTTGCAAACAACTATTTCATGTATGTAATGTATCCGGGTCAGTGTCCTCAGTCAACAAGGGCGTAAGAGAGACAGAGACGTTTTCCTGGTAATTGAGGTAGCTGTAAGGTGTTCAGGGGGTAGCTGGTTCAAGGTCAGTGGCCTACATTAGTATTTCCGTGTGAGAAGTATTTTCTGGACTTAGTCTCAGAGGAGAGACTGTTGCCTTCCTCTTTAAGGTTAACTGGCTCCTTGGGTCAGTGATTTGCATCACAAATACTCAGGAAGTATGGGAGGTTTTGCTTTCTAAGGAAAATGGACATTTGCATAAGCTTTAAAATGCCATTACATTTTGAGGAGTACTGATTCCACCCTGTTGAGGCAGCTTTTCCTTAAGGAATAACAAGGCTGACCTTGGGAAAGGTGAGAGCAGAGAAGACTCAGATTTACTTTGGAGAGTCTGCTCTGATTGGGAAGCTCTACCTGAGCCCAGGATCCTCTCAAGCAGCTTCACCGTGGGACACAGGCTATCAGCCTGAGCCAGTGCACCAGGCTGTTAAGACAGCCTTACTATGAGATCAGGTTTTCAACCAGAGAGGCTGAGGGCAGGAGTGGGGAGGGAGGAAGGCGGGTACAGTGTGTCCTGATGGAGGTGACCAGGAGGGGAAGAGAGGAGGACACAATTCTCCCACGCAATTCACCGTGAACTGGTTCTACCTATATTTTATATACTCGAAGCTCTAAGTCTAGTTATGAGATGGAATCCTAAATAAAACACATTACTGTTGTTAACCTGGAATGTGCATTTTCAATCAAGAGCTTTTAATTTTTTGATTTCAAAGTTTTGTCGTCCCCCCCCCCCAAAAAAAATGGTTTCAATTCATACTTGGGCTTGTCTGTAATGGGCCATGGCTTCAGACATACCACTCTCCTGCCTTTCTAAGGGGCAGAAGGAAAATCGTTAAGAAATACACATAGTCCTGTTTACCAGGCCGATCTGCTCAAGGCTGACCAGGCTGCAGGGGCCGGCCGTCGAGGAGGGCTTTCGCTCCATGCCTGACTCTGGGATGCGCCCCTCTGCTTTACTGTCCCTGTTTCATCTGCCTAGCACATCTGTCTGGGTCTCTGAGTGACGAAGGACAATAGCCACGCCACCTTCCGAGACTGGACGTGCATTTGTCCACCAGGCTCCAGAGTGATTGACAGATAAAAGAGGACGGGTGACATCGGCTCTGAGCAGTTTCGCTGTTGCTTCTGTGCTCTGTCCTCTTATCTGATGGGTCCACAGGGGACAGAGGTGGAGTCCTGTGCTGCCTTTGGGTTCCGTCACTTTGTTTCTTTCCAATCTTTCTTTCCGGTTTTTGTTCTTGTTTAGATAGAATCCTACTTTGTAACCCAGTCGGGCGAGATGCTCACTGTGGTGGGGAGTTTGTAGGGGATAGGCGGTCAGGGAAGAGGAGGGTGGGAAAGAGTGGTAACATTGTCCCGCAGCAGCTGGGCTACAGAGAGAAACCACCCTTACAACAGGGGTGCCCCCTCACCTGCCTTCATTATCTTTCTGTGCCAAGGACCATTGAGGGGATGATGTAATGGGAGAGGGGGAGAGGGAGCTGAGAAAGGAAAGGGGAAAATTAAAAATTCAGTCGGAATCCAGAACCTGATAAAAGACCAGCCCACAGTCCGCCAGCCAGTCTGTTTTCCCCACAGGGTGGTTTCTACCTCCATGAACGCCCGTTTTTCACCTTTTCCGAGTCTTTACTTTTTGTCCCTGGGTGTTCAGCTCTTTGTTGGCCTCTGCAAAGACCATGGGCACCTGACAGCCAGCCCATGCCACTGATGCTCCCATTACATCGTGTAGCTCAGGTGGCCTTGAACTAGAAGCAGCCCTTCTCTGAGTGCTGAGCAGGGCAGGGGCTACAATGCCTGCCTGCTCTTGTCTCCTTACAAGACTTTTTCCTGGGAGCGCCCTGACACAGAAGGTCCCACAGCAAAAGTGGTCAGCAGTGGGGAGCGATCCACCCATAGACACTACCATTTTTGATCTAACAGTTTGGAGAGAATTTACTCGCTCTGAAACTGAAGTAAGACATTCCAAATGAAGCTGCTGGGCTCCTGGCTCACTCGCTTCCTGAGCTTGGATGAGCCCCATAACTTTTCTTGCTTCAGCTTTCCAGCTCATGATGGCAGAAACCTGCCTGCTACAATAAAACTATATGCAGTACAAATATAAAGGGACTGTAACCAGGGTGCTTACAAGGGGGAAAGGAAGCCTTTGTGCACAGTGGGTGGCAATCTCTGCTCTCCCCGGGAGCCCAGCATAGCTTTGCTAGAAGCAGACTCTAAACTCCACCAAACACAGACTGACTGCGTTTGAAGTCTTTCCTTTGGTGAGGGTGGGGTTGGAGATAGGAAGCCCGTTTGCTCTGGGTGGGGTGTGTCAGGTGGGGTGCAGAGTAGATGACCTGCTACTTTTGTTTCCATTTTGGATTTCCAGCTTTCTGTGAGGTTCTCTCATCTTGTTTCCTGTTTTTCTTAAAAGCCTGTGCATATAAATATCTTTTTCCTGCAGGTGTCAGTGACTTCTTTATTCTTCTGCACAGCCTCTGCCTTTCATGTGGGTTCTGGGACACCCACCCCTCTCCAGTGCTGTAGTTACAAAAGCTTCCCAGGGCTGAGAGTTCTGTGTGAACTGGAGCGAGGCATATTTGCTTGGGATAAGAACGTGCATCTTTAAAAGAACAGTTTGTTTAAAATGAAAAAAAAACCTAGTTACATTTAAAAACAAATCCGGAGTTGCTGAAACTGAAGCTGGAGAGTTGGCTCAGAGGCTAAGAGCACTTGCTGCTCTTCCAGAGCACCCCAGTTCGGTTCCCAGCACCCAGGTCAAAGGTCTCACAACCTGTGACTCCAGCTCTTGGGAATCTGACCTCTTCTGCTGACCTCTGTAGCCTAAATACCCCCTCCTACACACAGAGAGAATATTAGGAAATAAACTTAAAGGAAATCTATGGTAGGTCTTATTAAAACAGCTTTATAATTAAATTTATGCCTGTAACCTATGGGTGAGTCATGAAGCCTCCGTGTATAACTGAGAAAGCCCAGGGTGATAAAAGTCAGCCTCACCATGTTTTTGTTTAAAAGTCTACACTGATCTCCTCGGTTATGTCTTAATGTTTCTTAATAGAACCTTATATTTTAAAATATTTTCTTTTTAACCCCTTATTTCCTTCTTAGACTTGTGGGTTACAGCTATGCCATTTGGGGCATCTGAGTTTTGTGTCATTGGGCTTTGAATTAGGTCATTAGTCTTCCCTTGGAAGTGTGCAAGCAGTGACAGCTCACTCAGTGTCCTTGCTGGCATCCCCAGAATGACTGTGGCCCGTGAGACCTCCCTAGGGATTATTCTGAGATGGAAAATCTCAGCCTCAACTGGAGTTTAACAGCAGTAAGGAAAAACGAAAGAAATGCAACTTTCCAAAACCAAGTTCACCAGTTCACCAAAGCTCTGTGATTTAAATTATATATATATCACCATCTTCTGAAATTGGATTCTCCACACATGTCCTTCTAAGAAGAGAAATCAGAGAGAATTCAGCTACATTGGATGGTGGGTATGTTTTAGAGCGGGTGATAAGTGACGTGGTTTGGTTCTAAAACGAAAGTTGGTGCAGGAAAAGTTTTTTGATGATTTTTTTAGATACTTTTTTTGTTCCTGGCCTGGTGTATTGTAAATATTTTTCTCAACCAGAAAGGATTTTGCTCATATCAACAAGATCCTCAAGTTTTTTTGTCCCACTTTGACTTTACTAACTTTTGAACTCTTCTAGATTATTTTGATGATTTAGAGAATTTTCGAGAAGAACTGTACATGGGTATACATGCAATATGGGAAAAGTGTGAACTGTACTGTACACGCTGATCTGGGGAGAATCTTTGTTCCACCTGGATCTCTTAACCAGCTTAAGTATTCTTGAAACTTGCACAAATTTTATTTGTTTTTTTCCTGTCACTTCTAGATGGGAAAGGCAGTGGATATAAACGTTGCTTGTGTGTAATTATCCTCCCTGATCGCATGTCCTTCGGCATACTTAGCTGTAAGTTGTCCGAATCACAGAGAGAATAAAATTGCCAGAAGAAGCCCTTTGGGGGTATCTTTTGCTGTCTTTTGAATACCTCTTTCTTCTTCAGCATGGCATAGGTGTTCAGAAAGAAGCATTGCATCACCATCTTTTGTGGCCTTTTGTGCACCAGGTGGTGTGGTGGTCATCTGACCTTCCTCTTTTGTGCCTTACTTCGACAGTCTCTTTCCCACAGTTTCTATAGCAACATTAAGTCAAATGATGCCATTCTTTGGATGAGAGCCCTACAATAGTTTCCAATCCGAAAGCATCACTGCTGGATAGAGCTAGCACAAAATTTATCATCCAAGTGGATTTGTTCTATTGTGAAAGGGGCCTTAAGAGTCATTATGGCAGACAGGTGTAAACCAGGGTCATCCCGGCAAGGCAGGATCCAGTGGCTTACTCGGAGGGGCTGTGAGAACCAGCCAGCCATTTCTCATGTTCTGTCTGTCTTCTTCTCTGTCCTCATTTAGCTCAGCAACCTATTGGGTGCTTTTCAAGAATAAAGGCGTGCCCCAGCTGCCTGGAATATTCTTTCTGTGAGATAGCTGCGTGCCTTGTTCTTCTTTTTTTTTAATCCAAGTCTCTACTCAAATCTCACCTATTAGAGCCTTACTGAGCCTTCTCAAAAGAGCATCCTCTTTCCCTGTTTATTCTTTCTTCACCCTGGCTGTGTGTTCCTTTGTAGTTCTTGTTACATGCTGTTGCCCTGTCTGTCTGTCTGTCATCTATCTGTCCATCCATCTACCATAGCTGTTCTGTTTGCGTCTTTGCCATGTATTGGTCATGTCTCCACCCCTGTCCAGAGGCCAGACTCCATCGCGGATTAACCTTGTGCTGCTTTTGCCTAATGTCTAGAATAGTATTTGTAGTATTGAGACCTCCATGCTGAATGAAGACATGAGCTCACGTGTGGAGAAGTTGCCGATGAGGAGGCTGCAAATGCCGGGACCACAATGGACTCGTTCTGGATTATTTATATTGGGGCTTTGTAATTTGTCTTGTTAAAAAAGTCAAAAAGCCAACAATTGTACCAGGACAAATGCCTGGAACTCCATGTGGAAGAAAAAAGGGGCCCCCCTCTTTGTGTATATACAGCAGGGAAGAAACTGTTTGCTCAGCGTGCCCATAGCTAGAGCTGAAAACAACCACACAGAAAGGCTGGCAAATACCAGCTCTCTCTATTGCTTTAAGAACCCGCGATTTGAAACGCTATCAGATTCAGCCATAGCTTTATGATTCCCCATAGAGGACATTCCACTGAAATTCAGTTTATATAAAAGCAGCCGTTTCCCAGAGGGATGAACAGAGAAGGGGTAGCCACTTCTGCCAGGCCGCCTCTAACCTCCCCAGGCAGGAGAGTACCTGTGAGGGTCTCTCTTGGTCTGGTTTGTTTTGTATGTGATGATGCGGAGTAGAAATAAGCTGTAACTCAAAGGCTTTAACCACTTTAATATGAATAAAATCCACCTGAGCATAGTGTAGTAATTTCTGTAGCTCAATGCATTTCTTACTAACTCATCTTCGAATATGTGCTGGAGTTAACGACAGGCTGCTCACGAGGTGCTGTTCTGGATGAAGGCCACAGCTCTTGCAGGAACCAGACCTGATGGCACGGGTTTCTGTGAGAGAACCTCTGAGTTACTGCGGGGGTGGGGTCGAAAGGAAGCAAAAAAGGAAAAGGGTAATTCTTCAGGTCATTGCCAAGATTTAGTGTGTTTGTTTTTGTTTGTCCATTTGCTTGTTTTCCCAAGACAGGGCTTCTCTGTGTAGCCCTAGCCATCCTGAACTCGCTCTGTAGATCAAGCCGGCCTCAAACTCTCAAGAAATCTGCCTGCCTCTGCCTCTGGAGTGCTGGGATTAAAAGTGTGCACCGCCACCACCGCCTAGCTCTTTCTGCAAGTTTTAAAGCCAAGAATCTGAGTAAGAATTAGTAATGCATGCATGCATACAATTTGACTTAATGCTCACGTGCACCAAAGCAGAGAACATTTTTTTTTTCATGAAATACTCTGGACCTGCTCCATCTAATTAAGAAAAAGGTCATCCACACACAAAGTATGTTGCTGAGTAGCTGGATTAATCTTTTAACAAAGTCCTATTTCTAATTCCCCTTGCCCTTAAACCTTGGATTTAACTAGCCTTTTGGCCCTGTGCTCTTCTTTCCTTCTCTCCCTCCTTCCTGTCTAACTGGCTGCCATTTCCCAATTCCTGTGCTGTCCTGTACCCCTGTCACAGTCTTCCGTCCCGAGTGAAGCTTTGTGAATGGAGTGGCTAATTTAGCCATGGTCTTTGTGGTCTGCTGCCCCCAATTCCCTTCCACACTCGAGGGCCTTTATGCAACTTGTGAGCCGTGCAGTTTCCAGTCCCGGGGTTAACTTAGGGTGAAAGTATGCTGTTTGCATGCAGGTTGATGTTTGCCGTTCTGGTTGGCAAGGTGGATACAGTCTTAAGCAATACCCACTGTTCACTTAGTTTGGGATATGGCCATCCTGGATGTTGGTTGTTAGGGCTGAAAGATGGTTGCAACTGAATTGTTTTGTTTGTACGGCCCAATTACATACTGGTATTGGAAGACACTGTCTTTAATATTCCAAAGTGTTTTTCCCCCTCACAAGCTCTTCAGTCCTGTCAAAAATAAAGCCACTCTTAACATTTCCCACACTGTCAAGTATCTTCCATCTGCTGGCCAGAGCCGGCTCCTGCTGCTCAATTCACGGTGTCAGGTGAAGTTTGTTCAGCCTAGGAAACGGGATCTTGGTTTGGTTCCCATTTCATCAGTACAGCAGGCAGACATTGAGAAAAGAAGCCCTGGGTCCAGAGCGTACGGTTTGCAGAGCAACTATGGCGTGCCCTCAGAATGAACAGTGGCCCCACATAAACATGTATGCATATTCCCACACATTTCAGCTCAAGAATATTTTCATAAACCTTAGCATAAGAAAGCCATGGCGCTTACTCAGACCTCTGAGCATCAGCCCCAAGTCTAACCAGTTTTCACACAGAGCCGAGGGAGGGGGCTTACACAGGGAGCAGGTTGCTTTGGCTCTGTTTGTGGCTCTGTCCCCCGTTTTGTCTTTCACCCCAGAGATCTCCAGTGGTTGCAGCAGCTTTGGAGTTAGTGTCTCTGATGTGTTTGCCTCTGACCTCCGACCTAAACTTCAGTGTTATTTTCAGCTGTTCTTTGACGGGGATCCAACAGCTGCCGCTTAATACCAGAGACAACTTCTGACACAGGCAGAGCTTCTGGCAGAAGGATTAATCTGGGAGCCTGACTCTGATTTAAAGCTGGCTGCAACTTCTTTTGCTCCAGGTAGAAATGAGGATAAGAAAGAAAGAGAGAGAGAGAGAGAGAGAGAGAGAGAGAGAGAGAGAGAGAGAGAGAGAGAGAGAGAGAAAATGTTCACCTTCAAACAAACAAAAATACATCTCTTGCTACAGTTAAAAGGTAACAACAAAATACTGAGCTTCCTAGTTGCTGATTGCAAAAATGTTCCTCAGAAAACCATCATGAAGAAATACTGGGAAGATGTGTATTTATTAATAAATGCTTGGTGAAATGTTTTAAAATACTCCTAAGAAGTTTTTAGAAAATGTGACCATTCTACAAACTTCATTTGGCAAAGTTCATTAAGTTTTGGAAAAACAGATTAATCTAAAAATATTTTTAATCAACTTTGTGACTTAACCCCCCCCCCCCCAACAAAAAGGATCATTTTTGGAAGTTTTCTTTATATGACTTAGACTTGAAAAGATTGATATTCAGGTCACCGACTTTCTGGTTTCAAAGTCCACAGTTAACAACTGTTTAGTTTCAATGGCTAAGCTAATTTGGGTTGTCAGGATGTATTTCTTTTTTCCATTAGCTATCAGACATCAGCTGATAGGCAGAGAGCTCAAGGCTGTCCCTCGAGTTTCAGATAATGGCAAAAATAACAGGCACTTACTGTTACCATACTAGGGGTGTGGCTGGCTCCTCTCTCCCTCACTCTCTCTCTCTCTCTCTCTCTCTCTCTCTCTCCCCCTCCCTCCCCCGCTCCCTCCCCCCCCCCCCTCCCTCTCGATAAGCTCAATGGGGCTGTCTATTTTTAACTTCCTGTTCTTTCCTTTTGGCCAGGCAATCAGTGTGAGCAGAGAGCATTCCCCGAATGAGTCCCGGTAGCCCTGTGGATGCCTTCTAACATGACCAACAGACACGCATCCCTATCAAGGCTGCCCCAGGTTTAAACCTTCCTTCTAAAGTGCCATGTCCTGCAAAGAAAGTCCGCATGCGGGTGTTTCCACCACCACCGTCAGCTCTGTAGCCGTGCAAGCTGGGAGCTCCAGAATCGTGATAGCCCTTGTCAAGGTAAGCACACAGCTTTCTTTTCTCTGTGTGGCTGGGGGTGGGGGTGGGGGCTCTTTGTGGTGTGCTGAGAGTCCTAAAAGATGATGCACATGTTCACAGGACACAGCACAGAACAGATACTAAATAATAAGTGACCTTAATCACTTAAATCAGTGTCAGAGGACTGGCAAGTTTCAACAAGTTGCCAGTTTGCTTTTCAGCGTACTAAGTATCTACAACGACTTAAACTTTACCATGTACTTTCAGTTTGGCCCTTAAAGGCAAGGCACATGTGACAGAGGCTCTGGAACGTCAGGTGAAGAGTCGGGTGGGCCAGGGCAGTCTGTTATTTTTGCGTGGATGTGATGGAGGGGTCAGGTCAGAGGGGGCACTGCCTTTAGCAGGACCGAGAAGTGGAAACACCAAGAGGCTCTTGCCAGTGCCTCCCAGAACTGTTCCCACTGGTACAGGCAGCGTTAAATACTTCTCCACTGTAGGGTGATGGAGACCCTGCCACAGACTGTGTATCAAACTGACTAGAGACCAGAAACATTCAGCCACTTGGGGCTTAACTGTATGTTTTGTGTTTAGCTGTTTGCAGAGATGGCCACACATCTTTGGGGTGTAAAAGACTTCCATCATTTTGTCCCCTTTGATTGAAATCATGCAAGGGCCTCTGAAATATAAGTTTGCTCTTTAGATGATTTGCCACCTAAAGAGTTCATGTTTAATGGATGCTAACCTGGCCAAAAGGGGGAGAAAAACTGGCGACAAGGCCCATTTAATTAAATTGCTGCAAATTTTATAGTAGTATGAAAAATTTGTAGGAGGAAAACAGAATTTGACGTTGAACAGTGGAATGCAGGGTTCTGTTCAAGGCCAAGTTCCCAGAGCTGAGAGCTTCCTGCACAAAATGCAAGACCTCAGGGACTCCCCATCCTCTCCTCTGTAGAGGTGTGACTCCCCACCCTCTCCTCTGCAGGGGTGTGATTCCCACCCTCTCCTCTGAAGAGGTGTGACTCCCCTCCCTCTCCTCTGCAGGGATGTGACTCCCCTCCCTCTCCTCTGCAGAGGTGTGACTCCCCTCCCTCTCCTCTGTAGAGGTGTGACTCCCCTCCCTCTCCTCTGCAGGGGTGTGACTCCCCTCCCTCTCCTCTGCAGGGGTGTGACTCCCCTCCCTCTCCTCTGCAGGGGTGTGACTCCCCTCCCTCTCCTCTGCAGAGGTGTGGGTGGGAATGCCGTGGCATCAAAGCTGTGCCAGTGAAAACTGATGGATTGCACACGATTTAATGATGCTTTGGGCAACTCGCAGATTCCACAAGGGAGAAACAAGAGACAAATCTATGATTTTTTTTTTAAAGTTAATATCACTTTTCCTCAAACTTAAGATACTCTTTGAGTAGAGGAGTCACGGTGCTTAGGGAATAACCTGCAGAGTAGTCAGAGGTACAAAGAATACAAACTTTATAAATTGTATGGGAAAGTCTTTTTAACCAGATTCTGTCTCTCAGAATGGCCACTCATGGTCCTCTCTCCGGATCCCTTACCTTACAGCCATCTCCGAATGAAACGAGCTTTAGCCTCTTCAGGGAGCAAAGCCTGTGTTGAGGGAGGAGAAATGCTGAGGCCGGTGTGTAGTGAAGGTCCCGCCTCACTTTGCCTGTGTGAAGTGTCACTAATTAGTGTCACTAATTGTCAACTGTCGAGAGTTGCTTTGTGTGAATGCATTCGGTGACTTAGAGATGGCGGACAGGACATCACCTGAGACCTGAGGCACACATTTCTCGCTCGAGAATGTGAGGAATTCAGACCCACACTCCGTGAGAGAATTTGTTCTAAGAGTGAAAGAAGACAGGGCATGGGCTTGTGTTAGACCTCTTGTGTCGGCCATGTCTATGAGAGGAGGAAGTGTGCTTGGTGTAACTAGAAATTAAAATTTAAAAAGTGGAAAAAGGAGAAGGGCAAGGAAGAATAAACACCCATTTCACTCATTTTATTTTTAGTGCGGTGAATGGGTACAACTCCAGCTGACTGAGTCACAGCCCAATCTTCTAGAAATAGGGAGCAGTCAAGATGAAACCAAGAAACTGCTTCGTGACCATGAGCTTCTCCTGGCCAAGCTTAAGGTAAGAGTCTCAGGTATGAAGCAAAGGTAACCAAACCTACACAGGCAGGTGATGCCAAGCCTCACCTTGCTCTGGATCCCACTGCTGTGATGGGCTTCGGCCGTTTTAATACAATGCCAATAGCTAATGGTAAGGACGCTACTGTTGCTAAGGATTGGCATAGGCACAGGGAAGAAGCAACAAGGGCTGGAAAAAACCAGCTCAGTTGGTGGAGTGACTGCTTTGCAAACAGGAGGGCCTGGGTGGGATCCCTAGGGCTCATGGAAAAATTCCCGGCATGGTAGCACAGGAAATGGGAGGATCCCCAAAGTTTGCTGATCAGCCAGCCCAGCCCAATTGGTAAACTACTTACCATTGGGAGATGCTGTCTCAAAAGAGGTGGGTGGTACTCCTGATGATGTCACCTGCGTTGTTCCCCTGGCCTCCGCAAGAACATACACATAGACAGACAGGCAGACATATACAATAAAATAAGAAACAAGTTGTATTTTTTAACTTGTCCTGATGTAATAGAAAATAGAGAGGGACAATATTTTCACTGTGAAGAATTTAGTGATATCCCCCACACTGACTGCTTCAGTGAAAACAAATTCCTACCTTTGTATTCATTGCATTAAGTTCCCCGTATCCATCAGAGCTTTCTGTTACTAATGTAACTTTTTGGTAAGAATTATTTAGAAAAATCATTTTAAAAAAACACTTAATTTCATGCTTAATATTAGGAATTCTTGAAACCAGATGACACAGTTAATAAAATCAGACCCGACACATTGTAGTTAGTGAAGAATATAAAAATTAACACTGATTTGGGATTGCCAAGTCAGGGCAATCATTTGTGAGGTTCAGTGCAGCCCCTCGTTCAAAAAGCTGACCCTGTGATTTTCATTCTGTGTAACATCTGGCTGCCTTGGGTGGTAGCGGGCACAGGGGTGAGGGCAGCCCCACATGAGCAGAACAGCACTCTCAACTCAGGCAGTGTACTGTACACAGAGCCAACGCCATGAGAAGGGGGAGGGAGGGAGGGAGGGAGGGAGGGAGGGAGGGAGGGAGGGAGGGAGGGAGGGAGGGAAGGAAGGAGACAGAGAGTAGATGATGCCCCTCCTCTGGATGGCAGGCATCATGTACCACGAGGTTCCAGATCTCAGTGTTTCCTTCATGATCTGGGGGAATCTCTTAGAGGACCCAAACTGAAAGAGGAACATCAGTAACATTGCCATGACAACAACAGGCAGAGCGGTGGGGTCCCATGCTGGCCTCCTCTGAACTGGGCAGTATGATGCAGCCCTTCTCTGCATCGCGAGCCTCACCTGCAAGTGAATAGATGCCTTTGTTAGGATCCAAGAGGCTTGGTGAAGGCTCTGAGTCCTGAGATGGTCAGGACGTTCTGTGATGTTAAACTGGCTTTTTCGTGTCTCTAGGGCCGCAACACGTACTTGGTTTCTAATTCAGAGGTGGCTCTCACCTGCGTCTAATTTACAGACTGTGGGAAAAGTGATCACTTGGGTAAAACTGACTGAGAGGGTGGGGGATGAGTCGGTCCTGAAGAAGACAGCCTTGAGACTCCGATGTTCACTCGCTTGTGTGACAGCCCCTTGCTCTGGTGTCTGGGATCTGAGTTGTCATTCAAGGTAGCAAGCCCTGGCCATCAGGAAGCAACAGCCCCGAAACAAAGCGCCATTGTGATGGGAAAGCACACTGGACCAGGAATCCAAAGACCTGGGTTTTCCTTCATTTATGGCCCAGTCTAATGTCACTCAACAAACAATTCAAAGTCTTCCTGTTGCCAAAGAAACCCTTCAACACACTCTTGAACCTATTGCTCTGTGAACCACAGAAACCAAATACTGTTCCCGGTCTACTCCTGAGATTTGCTTTCTTGTGGTCTGTGGGTCCCCCCCCTCCTTTCTATACACCTGTCAACCTTTGTGGGAGCTAATCTGGACCTAAAACCACATTCCTTTCTCAGTTCCCACTAACTCACACTGCCTGGTATTTTCTGCTCTCTGATGAATCACAGACGGTGGCTCGCAGCAGATGGGGTCTCTGGGGCTGTGGGCTTTTCTTCTCGCATGTCTTTGAGAAAACACTAGAAGGCACTCTTTCTTAGGTGGAACAATGTGGCCCTCCCCAGCTCCATGCTCTTACTTCTATATCCGAGTCTATCCTGGAGCTCAGCTGGAAAAGGGGGCTTCCGTTTAACAGGCTATGTCTGCTTACAGGACACTTAGAGCTCTGGATTCTAAATGCCTGGTTCTTTTAAGCCAGACTTCAGGCTGTGACAAGCTATTTAAATCTTCTGGACTTCAGGCTTTTTATCTGCATGGTAAGGAGAGAGGAGATCAGAGACTCATGTCGGCTGGATTTTACCATTGTGTGCCACGGAACCGGGAGTCATTTTCAACCTCCCTGCAAATGGATCTAAAACACAGGCTCGTGGGTGAAAACACACTCTGGCTTCACCTACACTTCTAGTCACAGCCTTTGGATCTCTCCAGCTCCATCTCATAGCCTTCTTCACCCATCTGTCCTCTGCTCTTAACCTAATCAGCTCGGCTCCCCAAGGGGTTTAATTATCAGGTCTGTCCTTCAAACTGTACTGGGATTTAAATTTTTTATTTAATGTTTGTATAAAAGAGATGGGGGTGGGGAGTTGACAAGGAGTTTGGAGTCTGTCTCAAATGTGCCAACTTAGAAATAATGGTAATTGAATCTCTCAACTGGATCTCAACTAATTTGCCACTTCCTTCGCTATCGGGGTTGTCACAACTTAACCTGGGGCAGAAAATTGTTGGTCTCAAGTTAATTGTAATATGAGGTTTTCAAAGGAAAAGGATGTTGGTAGTTCAGGAAGCCAATCATATTTAATATCTAGTGTTCATTCCAGGCCTTTCTCAGTGTATAGAACCCCGCGGTGTGTTCCAATTAGAGAGAAAAATATTCTGGAAGGGGTTCTTGGAGTCAGAAGTGGACGACTCTCTGGTTGACGGTGATACTTGCCCTCGCTAGGATTAGGGTATATGTTTGGAGAAGTAGGGTAATAACAATTACCTTTACTGGCAGAAAGAAAATCTTGGAAGACAAGTGTAACGCCGTCCGGAAGTGCATGCTGTCTTTAAGGGAGAAAATGGCCTGATTATTATGCTAATGATGAATAGATCAAACTAATGTGAACATTTAATACGAAAGCCATTTTGTGCCTTCCCTTGAACGAATCTCCAGCCCTCGAAATAAAGAATAAGGGGGAAATGCTGGGAACACAAGGTTTTCCTAACGCCAGCGATGTCTGTGCCCTGGGGATTTGATTTTGTCTTCAGCTATGTACTTAACCATCCCAATAGAGCATCCAGAGGAAAAAAATCATTCCAGTTTCAGTGGTTGAAAACAACCATGTGGAAATAGGTTTAAGTCCCAGAGGCTTCTGGGTTCCCACACTGTGCTAACTTCTTTCCAATGAGAAAGAAGACTTCTAGGAAGGAGGAAGGGAGGACTTCACCCAGACCAAGACCTGCCTGCGGCTGCCCTTGACTCTGTGCCCCAGATAGGCACAGAGTGGTTGGAGACAGAAATAAAGACGTGGAGGAATCTTTGGGGTGCTGCTTCGGGTGTGTCTGTCCTCAGAGTCTGTCTTTTAACTGCGTCTCTAGTGACCAGAGGAGTTGGCTATGTGTGCTAAGATACTCTTGGGCATTGGCCCTGGTTGTGGGCATGTGACATTAGCCTTCACAGAGGAACGACCCTTCAGGGAGATCACAAACCACCTACTTTACCTCTTACTTGACTCTCGGAAGTCTAGTGGTTTCCTGCTTCAGATGCCATGTCTGGCCCAGTGTGGCTAATGTTTATCCTATTTCTGATGACTGATTTATAAACAGGCGTGCTGTGAATAGAACGTGTGAGTAGTGAAGTCAAAATTCTCATATCAAAATTTGTCATAAACAAGGGATAGTGTGAATGACTGCAATTAAGCTGCAGTATTTGCTCAAAATGCATTTAAAATCATGTTTTATGCATCAAAATATAAGCACCATAAAGTTTACTGCCTTAGCCACTTCTCTGTGTACAATTCAATAGCATTGATTACATTCACATCATATAACTATCAACTGTGTATGTTTTTAAAAAATTAATCACACCAAACAGAAACTCTATAGCTCCTATAAGTAACTCCCATTATTATCTCTGCTTCCAGTGTTGTCTGCTTTCTCTATATATTTGCCTGTTCTAGACCCCACATATAAATGGAATAATATATTTGACATTTTAATGCCTGACCTGTTTTCTTATATAGTATTTGTTTGTATTTTGTATAAGAATTTCACTTTTTGAATAATGGATAACAAAGAATGAATGATAACACAAACTGTAATGGTTGCATATCCCTTATCTGAAATGCTTGGACTGGAAGTGTTCTGGCTTTTCAATTTTTTGAATTATGGAATATTTGTATATGTACAATGAGATATCTTGAGCATTGAACCCTAGTAAATATACAAAATTCATTTATTTCAGATACGCCTTATACATAGAGAACAAAGATAAGTTTGGTGTTTTCATTATGCCTGCATTTTGACTGTAGCCTATGGCCTGAGTTCAGGTATGGAATTTTCCATCCATTGTGACATGGCTGTGCACACAGGTTTTAGGTTCTGGAATAGTGTGTGTACTGGTTGGTTTTGTTGTCAACTTGATATAAATTAGAATCATCTGGAAAGAGAGGTTCAACCAGGAAACTGCCTCAATCAGACTGACCTGTAGGCAAGTCTGTGGGTCTTTGTCTTGATTAATGATTGACATGGGAGGGCCTAGCACGTGAGTGGTGCCCTTTCCTGAGAAGGTGGTTCTTGGACACTAAGAAAAGCAGGAGGAGCAAACCACGAGGAGCAAGTTGGTAAGAGGAGTCAGTTGCCAAGCAGGGCTCCTCTGTGGTCTCTCAATTACTTCCTGCCTCCAGCTCCTGCCTTGATTACTTGCCATGGCTTCCTTCAATTGCAGACGGTGACCAGTAAGCCTAACAAAACCTTTCCTCCCCAAAGCTGCTTATGGTGTTTATCACAGTGACAGAAAGTGAACTAGTACTCTCTCTCTCTCTCTCTCTCTCTCTCTGTGTGTGTGTGTGTGTGTGTGTGTGTGTGTGTGTGTGGTGTGTGTGTACTCATATGTTCTGCGTGCATGTGGAAGCCCAAGGTTGACATCAAGCGTCTTCCGCCAGTGTTCTCTGTGTTAGTTTTCAAACAGGGTCTCTCTCTCGCCCGGGAGCTCATAGATTTGCTAAGGATGATGGGCCAATGAGTCTAGGGGCCCGCCTGTGTCTGCCTCCCAGCACTGGAGTTATAGACATGGGTCACTGTGCCTGGCTGTCATATGGGTCCTGGAGCTTTGGACTTAGCTCTTCAAGCAGGCACTTCCCCAACTGAGCTCCTTCTCCAACCCCAAATTTTGGAATACTTTTGATTTCAGATGTTTGGATGAAAGATGCTCAGCTTGGAAGGCATTTTGTTCAGTCGCCTGTCTCTGGGCGCTTGGATTGTTTCCACTCTGGGTTTTGTAAATTGTGCTGCTATCAAGACTGGCACGGAAGTATTTGCTCGGACATCTAATTCTAGATCTTTCTGGTCCACAAGACGCAGCGCAGTTACTGGATTGTATGGCATTTCCACGCTTAGGTTTTTGAGGAAGCACTAAAATATTTCCCTGGTAGGAAATAGTAAGTTTGGGTGGCGCAATGGTTGGTTTTCAATGTCAGCTTGCCACAACTTAGAATCACCTGAGCAGCGAACCTCACCTCAAGGATTGTCTCCATCAGGTGAGCGTGTGGGTCTGTGGGGGGGGGGGCAATGCCTTGATTGCCTTAATCAATGTGGATATGGGAAGGCCCACCCTAAATGTGGATGGCATCTGCTAGTAGCAGCCCAGATCAAAAGACATGTAAGAAAGAAGAGTGTTTGCTTTTGATTCGGTTGACTTTACCTCTCATTTAATCCATTTACCCTTCCGCTGCTGTTTCTACTTCCTTAGCTAATGTTAGAACCAGCCTTTCCAGGAGTTCACCAGTCCCAGTCTTGTGCCAAAAATCTGCGGGGTTCCTGGATCATGGCTGGTCCTCTATCCAGTCTGGGGTTCTATAAAGCAGCTTCTAACGTTAGGAAAACTTCTCTCCATCTTTCTGCCTCATGTTCTGGCAGAAGTGAGGATAATGTGCGGCCTGGCTGGTGAGACTGGGAGTGAGGAGTGGCCACCACTGGGGAATGAAGGGTTCTTCCTGGTGCCCTCTGTGGACTGCAAGCTCTCTCCTCTCTCTGCTTCTGCTGAGCGAGCCAGATATCCCTACCTGGTAGATGCAGACCACAGTTCCCTCCGTGACAGCCATGTCCCCAAATTTAGTTCTTCTTTCAGGCAGGCACCAAGGTGGGGACCGGATTTTGGAAGTGGGGGAAGAAAGTTCTGTATGGTTCCAGAACTTCAGATTCCTCTTTACCATTAGTGGGAGTAAACACCCTGATCCGTTCCCAATCTTAATGTCAGCTTCCCAGTCAATATGGAACATTACAGAGAGGGTAAGTGGACTTGTGCCTTGGAGTGCCAGTCATGGAAATCATCTGAGGAATTTTTTAGTGATCATTTTGAATGAGGTCACTGAGATAAGGTAGGGGCAGAGCAGAAGTTCTGGAGAACTTCTCTTAAGCTATGCTATTGAGAAACTTCTCTACGATAATACACCAACAAAAATTCTGGCAACCATGGAACATTTAAATTTTCATGTGCCGTCGATAGTATTCTAGTTGGCAGGTTGTTTCCTTTCCTAGACAGTCCGTTCCAGTGACCAGCGTGTGCGGCAGAGTGACGTAGGAGGATCATTCTGAATGGTGCTCGTTCGAGCTAGAAAGTGCCGTGGATAATCTGGGAAAACGATGCTCTTATAAGTGGAAGTGAGAGGTTATCTTCGCGCGTTTGTGCTGCTTTAACAAAATACCACGGACAGAGTAGTTTGGAAAGAACAGACTCTTATGTGTCACAGTTGAAGGGAACCTGAGTTCTGTTTCCAAGATTGTGCCTTACGGCAGCCCTATGCTAGGGACAAGGGTATGGTGTCTTCAAGGAGAGAGGGAAAGATGGCAAATAGCAATAAATTGTCTCCCCTTCAAGCTCCCTTACAGGTACTGGTATTAATTTATGTGTAGAGCAGAGATCCCGTGACCTAACCTTTTCTAAAAGGGCCCTGTTTATGCTAACAAGTGAATTTGAGGGAACACAATCAAGCCATATCAGAAACGTTAATTTAATGGATTCCAGAAAGTCCATTATTTGTTCCCATGAAACAGACATTGAAAGTGTCCATTAAGCCAGGCAGTGGTAGTGCACGCCTTTAATCCCAGCACTGGGGAGGCAGAGGCAGGTGGATCTCTGTGAGTTCGAGGCCAGCCTGGTCTACAAGAGCTAGTTCCAGGACAGGCTTCAAACCTACAGAGAAACCCTGTCTTGAAAAACAAAGTGTCCATTATTGATGAAAGATTGATGTGAGCTCATTTTTTTAAAGGCACATAAAGTATAGATGGATGTTGTTGATTGTTTACTCACACTCATTTGGCTCTTTGGTGCTTATTCTTGGTGGGGGGGGGGTGCTGCCTCCCAGTTCCCAAATAAATCATATGGAGGTTTATTCTTACTTATGAATGCCCAGCCATAGCTTGGCTTGTTTCTAGCCAGCTTTTCTTAAATTATCCCATCTGCCTTTTGCCTCTGGACTT
The DNA here is from genome assembly GCF_903992535.2 of Arvicola amphibius. Lineage (NCBI taxonomy): Eukaryota > Metazoa > Chordata > Mammalia > Rodentia > Cricetidae > Arvicola > Arvicola amphibius. The sequence continues at coordinate 7,840,565 of NC_052053.1, forward strand.
TTATCTTTCTCTATTCTATATACCGTTCTTTACTTCTGGTGGCTGGCTGTGTAGCTGGGTGGCTGGCCCCTGGAGTCCTCTTTTCCTTCTCACGCCTCTGTCTGTCTCTCCCCAGATTGTTCCTGCTGTTTACTCTCTTCTGCCTGTCAGCCCCACTCATCCTTCCTCCTGCCTTGCTGTTGGCCATTCCGCTCTTTATTAGACCAATCAGGTGTTTTAGGCAGGCAAAGTAACACAGCTTCACAGAGTTAAACAAATGCTACAGAAAATAGTGCAACACACCTTTGCATCATTAAACAAACATTCCACAGCACAAACAAATGTAGCACATTTTAAAATAATTTTCCACAACAGATGGAGACAATTATGTGGGCACAGAGATGGAAGATTCTTGGCTCTTGGTTCAGGAGTAAACACTGGGCTCCTTGGCCAAAGCTGAAGTACCTGTGGGGATCACGAGTCACATACCATGTATATCTCTACACCTGCGTATCCTGGGAAATCGAGTGGCCCTGACTCAGTAAGACAGAGAGACATCCTCGTTTCTGCAGGGGACAGACCGTGTCAGGGTGCAGCAGATACTGGCATCCCTTCTGCGAATCTGGAATGATCTAGAACACAGCAAGATTCTGGGAGATTAAAGGTGCTTTCGAGTCCTTGGCCCTCCTTTGATGAGGAATGAAGGTCTATGTCCCTTCTCCCCAGAGGACCCAGACTTCCTTCCTGCTTTGGCAGACAGAATGAAGCATGAGTGAATCTGGATTGATGTGCGGGCCCCAGCTTCAAGAGACTGGCTACGCTTGGGCTCCATGACTTAGAACTGTGACACTTGCCACAGGTGAGAAATCCCAGCAGCAGTAGAGGCCCCGAATGGATTCCTGAGCAGCAGATCTGCTGATATCCCAGCTGATGGGTAAGCAGCTTGCCAGTCTGTGAGGGAACTACCTTGGGAGGAGACCCTCTAGCCTCAGTAGAGACCCCACCATGCCTGTGTGGAATCCAGAATGCCTTCCTTACCTCTTTCCCTTGCTGGGCAAAATAAATGACTGCTTCAGACAACCTAAATATGGGGTGTCTTGTGGTAGAGCCACAGAGAATGAGGACAGAGGCCACCAACAACTATCACATCCTCTAAGGACAATGAAGGGAGCACTCATGCGTGAATAATTACAGCAGAGGAAAATGAGAACTTTTATGGAAAGAGCTGAGAACTAGAATGGATTTCTCTAAAAAGGAAGCTGGCTTAAGTAATAGGGTAAATGGCACTTCTGAGGTATGTGTCGCTCATTTCTTGAAGGATGGACGAGTGAGCAGGCATCCAAAGACATTATCTGTGATGATTCTCGGCTGTTTGATGTCCCACTCTGGCTTCTGGATCAGGAGGAGGAGAGTTATATCATAACTTCACACACAGAGATATGTACACGATACTGTATGAGGAAGAAGGATTAATGCTGTCTGGTAAATCACATAACCGTTGATGGAGAAGGTGGTTGATACTGCCTAGGAAGTAAATATGAGTGATCCAGATCCAAATTCAAAGGGCAAACCATGGAGCGGGCAAAAAAATATTTGCAGTGTAGATGACAGTTAAAGGTTTACATGTGCATGCGTGTGCTTTGTGTATTTATGGTATATGTATATAGTTGTCATGTGCGTGACTGTGGTCACACACAAGCTACAGCATGCACGTGGAAGTCGAGGATAATCTCGGGTGCCATTCGTCACCTTCTCCCTTACTTGAGACAGGTCCCTTGTCCTTCGCTGCTGTGGAAGGCAGGTGGCCTGAGAACTTGGGAATTTTCCCATCTCTGCCTCTGTCATCATGCAGGATCTTGGGTCTGAGAGATGTGCTCATTACTGCCCCTGGCTGGCTTTCACATAGGTTCCGGGACCCCAGCTCAGGTCGTCAGGCTTGTCCCACAAACGTTTCACCTACTCACCCATGGCTTCAGTCACAACTAACTTTTTTGAGATCAGAACCTTATAACCTCTGACCTCTAAAGTGCTTAGTAGAAGACAACCCTCTTTAAAAACGTGATCTTCGACCGATGAGAGCAGAACCCATATCTCTTATTGGCGGTGACACAGAGGCTGCTGGTGTTTGATTTGGAAGGCAAGACAGGACCTGACCTTTCAGGAAGTGGAAATGCAGAGGGCGGGGAGTAGAACACGCCACTATGCCCTCTCCGCTCTCCATCTTCAGCGTCCTGCATTAGGTTACGTGTAGAATAGCAATGTGCCTTTCAAACTCTAGCTAGAAGCTGACAGGTCCTTCTGTTTAGGAGAAGACATCGCTATGCATTCTACTTAACTGAAAATGAAGATATTCTTTTCTCTATTTTAAGCCCCTTACAGTGCATGCCTAGTTTCTGTTAGCCCAAATGCATCTTTGCCTTTATGTAATGCAATTATGTAATAATGTCTAAACGTACAAAGCGCAAGGTTTCTTAAAGGGACTTGCTTTCTCATTATATAAGAAATCTGTCTAGTTGTCAGTCATTAGGAGACTAAGGTGAACTGTGATCCCTACCTCCCAGTCTCTACTGTAGCGAGGTGGTGTGTGAAATTCTGATCTCTTTCCCAAAGCGGCCTACCTGCTTACTCCTCAGAATTCCTGGCAAAAGTTCATTCTTTGGGGGATTAAAAACATGTTAGTGGAAACAATATGGAGAGTTTTTTTTTTTTTAACTGATTCCATGTCCAAGTAAGCAGCCAGGAGTTGGTGGCACACGCCTTTAATCCCAGCACTTGGGAGGCAGAGGCAGGTAGATCTCAGTGAGTTTGAGGTCAGCCTGGTCTACAGAGTGAGTTCCAGGACAGCCAGGACTGTTTTTTACACAGAGAAACCCTGTCTTGAAAAAACAACAAACAAAAACAAAAACCCCAAAACCAAAACCAAACTCAAAAAACAACCAACCAACTAACCAAACAACAAAGTAGCTGTTTTATCACACCTTCCATTTCCCCTCCCTCTGACCTTTCCACTTACTGGAGGGAGACAGTGGTTGGAAGAGCATGGCCCAAGGGGAAAAGCAAAACCCTGGCTTTTCAGCCCCCACTATGCACCTCTGCCACTAAGTTGAGCTAGGAAAGTGAGACATCAAAGAAGGTGACTCAGGGACGCATATCATACAGATGGCGATCGGACTGTCTCAGAAGAAAGTCGAACGCCCTGTCCTTAGACAGGGAGCAGAAGAATCGGATACCTCAAATTCAATTTCATAGAATGTATGTTTCCCCTCGAGTCAACTCAAACACACCCTGAGTTTTCTGTAATTGGAACTAGAGGAATGTAAACGACCCAAGGCTATTGCTTACTGCTCTCTGAGTGCCTGAGTGTTTTTGGTCCAGTGGTCCCATCAGCCATTAAACTTTTTATTAATGTGTTGAAGAGAAAATGCTTTGCTAGAGTGTCACACTTCTTAGAGCAGAGATAAATGGGAATATATAATGTGAACTGCAAGGGCAAGCTTCATTTGTAATTCAAAATGTTGAGGGGGCATGTGTAAATTTTAGGACGGTAAATGCTTATCTAGGAAAGAATAAATAATCCTAAATTGATCTCAGCTTAAGAGACTATAGAAATAAAAGCAAATTAAAACCAAAGCAAGCAGAATGGAAGGAACTACAAAGAACAGTGATCGATGCAATTGAAAATAGAAACAATAGAAAAATCGATAAGCCAAAAGCCAGCTCTCTGGAAAGGTCAATTAAATTGATGAACCTCTAGCCAGACTAAGAAGGAAAAAGAGAGAAGACAAAAAATACCAATATTAAACATGAAAAGTGGGTCTTACTTTAAATCTCGTAGTCATTAAATGTATAATGAGAAAGTGCCAACAACATCTGTATGTACATGAATCCAGCAGCTTAGAAGAAATGAACCGAGTCCTTGAGAACATAAATTACCAAACCTAATCAAAAAGCAAAATAAAAAGAAACAAGTGAAAGTAATTTAATAATATGCTTAATTTACTCCAATATACACAAAATATTATCATTTAGCCAGCAATCATGGTAAGATTACAGATGAAATATTGCATCGAAGTCCAGTGAGATACAGGAGTTTTAACCTACCCATTGCAAATGATTAGTGGCTACCGTGTGCCCATTGGTAGGTTTGGAGAATAGAGGAGTCTACCTCTGGTGAGGTCTTCACCTTGATTTCTAGCTCGAGGGGAAGTGAATGGGTCAGGGCATGGAAGTCCCGAAGAGGAAAATAGTGACTGGATAGCTCTGTCGGGGACATTAGTTTAAAAAAATGGTCAATTATCTCCAATGGTCAATTTTTATCAGTGAAGCAGTGTTGTCAAATAAGGTCACAGGAGGAATAAAACTATTTTTCTTATGTAATACTTTCGAGACGTGTGTGTGTGTGTGTGTGTGTGTGTGTGAGAGAGAGAGAGAGAGAGAGAGAGAGAGAGAGAGAGAGAGAGAGAGAAAGAGAGAGAATGTGTTTGGAAACCGATTTGTGCTTTAAACAGTAATTTCTATAGAACTGGAGAGATGGCTCAGTGGTTAAGCAGCACTGATCCTTCAGAGGCTGGGTTAGGTTTCTAGCAGCCGACATCAATGCCTCTCGCTCTAGATCCACGGGATGTGGTGCCTCTGTGGGCACCCACACTCACCTGCACAGACCCCCAGACAGGCATCTCCTATACACACAATCAAAATTACAAATTGTAAAGCAAATACAATGAGAGTTTGAAATAACGAGGAGAAAACTGTGTTGCTCCAGTTTGAAAAGCCAGCAGCAGCAGACAGTAATTGAATGGCGTATTGTCTGGTTGCAGCTTCTGGAAGCATTGCTGCACATTTCATTAATGCTTTTACATGTAATTAATCTGTTGTCTGTTGATCATTCATGGCTCAGATACTGCTCAGTGGATTTCTCATGGTTATATTATGTAATGATGATGACGTTAGAGACTAAATGCAATTCAGATACTAAAAATAACTGGAAGAATTTCTTAAATATATTATGCTTAATGATAGTTAACAGATCATTAACGATTATGTTACATGAGTGATGAGTATTTAATACCTACTAAGGATGTTCTCGGAGTGTTTTGTATTGCTTAATTCATTTATAAATACTTCCCATCTGACTGGTTTTTATTCATACCATATATAATGGTCTAAATTCTGAACAATAAGGAGTAGTACAAATATTACTGAAAATATGGTGTCTAATAACTGGCGTGTTCCATCTATTTTTCTTTTCATTTAATATCTTGGGCTTGGGAAAGAAGAGATCAGCCTTCTGGGTATCGCATGTAAAAATAGGGTAAAAGCTGAAGTATTTGGTGAAGTCTCTCAACCTGGCTGGCAATAAATAGTATCACCTGGAGGCTTCAGAAGTGAACTGGTCCTCAGATCCAGGCCCCGAGCTGTGTACCTGAAAAAAAAAGTGATGGATACTAATGATTCAGGGAGTCAGAGAGCTAAGCTGGGTTTTCTTTTTCTTGGAAGAAAAGGCGCTTTCTGCATCACCTGAGATTTACAGCTGGTCTACAGAAGAGCTTGGCAAAGGATAGAGGGATGGAACCTTTTCAACTCTCCCATCCTATGTGGTCATTCGTTAGCTGGAGCCATTCCTTCCTATAGTGGAGGTTTCGCTCAACCACAGCAAAGCAAGCAAGCAAATAATTAAAACAAAACAAACCCTAGCTAATCTTTAAAATAATGTCTTTCCATAGCTGCTAGAATTTCTACCAGATGGTAGGCCTTTGTGTACCTGTGAGATAGCCCGTGTGTACATGGCTCAGGGTTATGGATGCGAAACATCCAGTAAAAATTCCTTATCTTTTAAAAAACTTAAGAGGTAGTAATGATTGCTTCCTATATTCATCTAATGTATGCCAATCATCCCGTACATCCTGCACTTTTAAATATTTTAGTACTAAGTACTTAATACTTAAACCAATCTTACATGATAGGAAATATTCACATGTATAAGATGCCTAAACAGGTTATATCAGGCTGTTGCTACCACATTTTATGTAAGGGGGTATTCTTAATATCCAAAATGCAGAAATTGCAAGGTAATATATGAAAAGCTGTACGTTACAAAATGCTGAAGGACGGCTCCCATAGAAGAGATGGCAGCTCAAGAGTAGAGAGTGTTTAACAGTATTCGGATATGGAAGACAGGGATATGGTAGGTTTGAGAGCTGAGAGTCAGTAACTGTGGAAAAAAATGAAATTATGAAATTTGCAGTAATATTATATTAAATTAGGTAACCCAGACCCAGAAAAGCAAAAATCACATGTTATCTCTAGGTGACGGTAATAACTTTTAATGTTTATGCATATGTAAATACGGAAGCATGAGAGTAGGCATAGAAATCTTAGCTAGGTAGGAGACCGGGGAGCAGGAAAACAGGAGGTATTGGAAAAGGTTGGGAGGTCCAAAGGTCACATAGGATATTAAAAATTGAAAGTTCTACTAGAGGTGGGAAAGATAGGAGAGGGGGAGGGGCATGTGAGCGGCAGAAGAGGAAGAGCAAACCCGTATCTTGTTTGGAAAAAAAACAATGAAACCAAATTCTTTGTATGCTAATTTTTATGAATATTACTTGTATGAATAAGGCAGGTATTTGGTAAAGTTTTTTTTATATATTTTAGAATTAAAAATAATCTTGAGTCAAAATAAGATTACAGGTCAGCAGGTCAGCAAACCCTGATCAACTACAAGATCAAGAGAACTGTGGAAATAGATATAACCAAGATACACAAAGGCTCAGAAAAACCCTCTTGCGAGCATCCGAAGATGAGGTTCCACTGGTGCAGAGGAGATGTGCTAGAGCCAGAAGACAGTGTGCAGTGGGCTACAGATCGGATTTACTGCTGGTCAAACAGGGGACAGATTGGACAGCATCATTTCATGACAGTTTGCTTTGTAATTATTTACAGGGTGCACTTGAATGGAAAATTGCTAGACTTAAATAATGTAGATAGAATTAACATTGGAATTTACACTCCCACTCTGAGGGAGATAGCAACATGGATCGAATTTAAAAGTCTTTGATAGAGTAGTTAGCACAGTATGTTTGGATAGTAGAAATGATGTTTTGGCCAGTGAATTATAGACAAGATATTTCGGTATCAATTTATTTTACATAAAGAGCAAGAGCGTGGTCAGAGATTATCTCACACCTTAAGCTTGTAGGATGAGAATAAGAAATACCCCACTGACATCATTACATCGCGGTTCATTTAACATCAGAATAGCCAATACGCTTGGTGCTCTAGAGAGCAGTGCTACCGTTTGGGATGGTCTCGGGCGCAATCAAACCCACACTTGCAAGTGCTGAGCGAAAAGAATGAGCGGTAGTAAGAGTAAGCCATTTCCTGATGTCTGACTGCTCTGTTCACAGTAGCAAGGGAATGGAATTAGCCTAGATAGCCATCCGTAGATGAGTGGGTACCTAAAATGTGGTGCACAGACACGATGGAATTTTACTCCACTCTAAAGAAAAATGCTCCCATGAAACTTGTAGAGAAATAAAGGATGGAACTGGAAAATATTCTTTTGCAGTAACTCAGGCTCTGAAACCCAAACGCTATATGTTCTCTGTCATGTGTAGATCCTAGCTTCTATTTTTGCATTTGTACATGGGTACACATTGTACATTTGTACGTGGGTGCACATGTGTATGCAGTTGACCCCTGGTGTCATTACGCAGATACTGTTGTCCTTGCTTTCTGAGACTGTTTTCGTTGGCCTGGAGCTTCTCCAAGTGGGGGAGGCCCGCTTTCCCATAAGACCCCGAGAGACATCCGCCTGTTTCTTCCTATCCCACCCAAGGATTACAGCCACACCACCCATACTTGGCTGCTTTATGTCGGTTCTGGGGATCAAACCTCATGCTTATGCAGCGAGCACTCTATCAGTGGCGCTATCTCCCTTGGCCCAGCTTGGAACTCTGTAAAATATGTGCTTAGTTATGAGTGAATGAGCCCATGAGAGGGGGAGAGAGGTATCGACACGTATGACCTGAGAGTGGAAAGGGAGATATGGGGGTGGGGTGGGGTGAGATAGGGAGAGCAGGGGTTTGGTTGGAGAGGGTCAGCCAGTGCAGAGTGTGTATGAAACACACACAAGCACATTCATCCTCTTTAACAATAAATTTAGGAAAGACAAGAGATGAGACTATGGAAAACCCAAGGCAAAGCATCCGAGTGTGAGGGAAAGGAAATTCCAAGATAAAAATATGAACTAACATTAAAAATAGTAGCACATCGGAGGTGCCTAGTGTTAGATTTGGCAGTCAGAAAATGATTGCTCTCCTGGAACTCTCTAGAATATTCCTTTCTTCTGGTATCGACTATGTTCTCCTCCGAGTGCCTTTTATAGCTGGTCATCCCCCTACAGTCCGCTCCAGTATCTGTTTCTTGAGAGCCAGACTTGTTTCATGTTGCCTTGGTCGTTGGACTGTGAACACAGATCCGTCTCTGAGTCCTAGCCCTGTGTTTGCCTTATATGTTAAAGAAATGGGTGAAGGACTGAATGAACACATATCCACTCTCTAGCTGGGCAAAAGAGACATACAAAAAAATCAGATCCACTAGAGACGGCTGGAATGGAGTTCACAGACCTGCTCTTCTTGAACTCCCCAGTCCTGGGGTTGGAAGAATCAATTATTAATGTATAGAACATTCTAGTTCCTAAAACACATGGTGGGACTGATTAATTATTAATAATATTAGTGTTTCTGATTTGTATCATTATTCTTCTAACTGAGCTGGAGGGTGGATTTCCAAGTGAATTATTGATACCCTCATTTCAGAATGCCAAAACGGCCTCCCTTGTGAAGTCTTGGCTGAGCTCTGACCCTGCTCTTTGCCCGTCTTTTCCCATGGTGCTCCGCTGGAGCTTCTCAACACATACTTGTATGCAGTGCATCTCACCCAGATGCTGGGCTCGTGTAAGCCTGGGCTGTGTAAGGAGCGGCAAGCCTGGCTTACATAGTGTTTGCACCCACGTCACCCTGTGCGCCTGTAGAATGTCCCTTCCTTATCCCATATGGGGTAAGACTCTGGTTAAAGAAAGGTGTTTTGCAGTTGGTACCCTTGGCTCTCACATTTAGAATTGTCTTTAATATTGGTTTACTTGAATATTTATGCATGTATATACTTCTCAGAATACTGCAAGTTTTCCTCTGGGTAGAGACTGTGGTGATACTAAGTTATTATCCAGTGACCTTTTGTCTAAATCAGTTGTATGAACTTTGAATCTGCATCATGACTTATGGATGAAGTTAACTCAGTGGGCATTTATTGATTGTTCTGTGTCAACTGCCTTTCATACGTTAAAATTAAATTCAAAGATGAAATGTATGTATATGTTTTAATGCATGATTTGTTCATCTTTAAAAGAGCCACCTGAGGTTAAGTCTATAAGAGACAGCACCTTAGTGATGGAGCCTGTTAGATTTTCCTGCCCAGACACGGATCAGTGTTGTTGGATTGCGATAGCACCGTTGGGAAGTTACTAGTCCTGCACTGCCTCAGTTTCCATGCCTGTAAGTCTTCAGAAGGTAGATGTAAGGATTCTAGGAGCTGAAGGATTCAAAGCATCTAAGACAAAGGTTACATATAAGTGCTGAATATTGTAACTATCACTACTTTACTCATTTTCTTCTATTTTCATGTGTTATGTGGTGTATGTGTGTATGTAGTGTGCATGTATGTATATGTATCTTTGCATGTGTGGGGCACGTGTGTGTGGCACAGGTGCATATGGAGACTGCCGATGAGCAGAACCATCAATTGCTGTTCTACCTTTTCCAATGAGGCAGACTCTCGGGCAAATCTAGAGCTCACTGATACAGCTATTGCCAGCTCGCCAGCTTGCTCTAGAGATGCTCTGACTCCACTTTCAGAGGCTGGAATTACAGACAGGAAACTATGTAAAGCTGGCTTTAGGGGAGTTCTGGGGATCCAAGCTGTGGTCCTCATACCTGCTTCAGCAAATGAAACACTGAGTTATCCCCGTAGCCCCATCAGCATTTTAAAATTATTAATTCATCAATTTTCATATGTAGAGTGTCTTGCCTGCATGTATGTATGTGTCTCATATGTGTACCTGGTGCCCGCAGATGACAGAAGAGGATGTCATATCCTTTGGGACTGCAAAGTTACGAGTTACAGATGATTGAGCCATCATTAGGTGCTGGAGATTGAACACAGATCCCCTGCCAATGCAGCCGATGCTCTTACTGTCTGAGCTACCTCTCTAGTCCCTTCCCCTATCAGTGTTTTAATCCTGCTTAGATTAAACTAATGCATGCTCCAGACCAGTTATTAGTCCAGTTCTCCGGGTTAAGAAGCACCTGTCCTGGAACCCCCAGCCTGTTATGGTTGCCTTTGTGCCTTACAGGGCTCAGACGCAAGCCCTTCAGTCATTGGCTTGATTAGGAGAACCCACTCACTGAGGCAATGTGGGACAGTGATGTGACTTTCTTCTCACCTGATTCGACAGGACCACTCAGTAACATCAATGTCACAGCTGTGGGTCTTTGTATGATGTAGAGGAACCAAGTTGCCGTAGCAACAGATTGGCCGCATTCTAACAGGCTAGAGTCCATTCTGTCTGCCTGCTCTGTGCTTGGCATGGCCAAGGACATGAAAGAAATGTAACAGACACTCTGGGCTGCTAGAAGTTTGTAATGTATAATGCATAGAGGACAAAATGACCCTGATAGGCCCATGGAGCAATTAAGGAACTGCAATCACAACATCAAGGCTCTAGATGATTAATTAACTCCCCAGATGAAGGATGCTGATAGCGAAAGCAACATAGGCGAGTTTGGGGGAGAAAAGAAGTGAATTTAGCCAGAATGGTTTCACGGAGCTTGGTGGCATTTTAAGCACAGCTTTGAAACAATGGGGTTGTCAGGGTAAGCGGATAAAAGAGAAAAGTTTCTGGGAGGGAAGGAGGCCACACTCAGGTCCCTAGTGGCTGCTTCCGTTTTGCTGTGTTTCTTCCCTGGGAACAGATGCTAGCTTATTACTTATGTTTATTTACTCTTCCGCTTGGTACAAAAACTTCCTGATGTTCTAGCTTTCATCACGTCTCAGAGAATGTGTCATTCTCTTTATTGTTTTTTGTTTTTGATCAAACCTGAAGGGTTCAAGTTACCCAGAATAACACACAATGGCCTCCCTGATAAGTCTCCAAGGGTCTGTTGTTTCCAGTCCCACAAAAGAGCATAGAACGGGGAGGCAAGGTAGGAAAGCCTAAACAAACCCAAGGGTACAGAGAGCTCCCTCAGACAACAAAAACACCATTAAGAATCTCAGCTCTACACCTGTAGATGATTTCTAATTACATTATTTACTTCAATTCACAGAGCGGGCCTGGGAGAGTCATTTATATGCAAATGCCAGGGCAGAAAAAAAAATTAAGAAAATGCATTTATGAAAAGTAATGGTGGAGAGGTTTGGGGTTCATTTGAAATGTTTCTAAAATACCGGCTTTTACTGCTCAAAAGGAATGATTTTGAATAACAATTACCGTGCAGCAAATGGAGAGGAAAAATACCTGATTTTATTTACATTTAATTATACAAGGTCTAAGCTTTGAAAGATAAAAGTTGCTGTGCTGTCATTATAATTGAATTGTTTGTAGTTCTTTTAGCAGTTCTGGTTTGAAAAATGATGCAAAAAAAAGTCCTTATTTGCTTTTAAATCCAAATGGACTGCTACAGTTGGACAGTGTTAGAATTTCTCAGGGTTTTGTCTGTCTGTCACTGCTTTGTGGCTGAAATTTCCTGCTGACAATGGAACACTTTGATATTTTACTGACTTGACTCTGGCACAGGAAGGCCTGCAATGAAAGTGTGACCACACATTCTGAATTACCCCCAGGCTGTCGTTTGGCTTCCAGGTGAGTGCCACTGAAGGCTTACTCCCTGGGCTTGGCACTCAGGGCTCTCCCAGAGGCATGGTCAGAGCGACACCCACCGCTCTCAGACTGGAGGTGAGACCCGAAATCAGAGTCGGACCTTTGAGTCTTGTGCCAATCCAGTGAGGGGCAGCCTTACAAACAGGGCGTGGCTTGACACCCCAAGCTCACACATGCTAGGTTTTCCTGACCAGAACTAAGAGACGGTATGTTATTTCTCTTTGGCCAGAAAAGGATTTTGAAGTCAGACAGTTGTCTGCACACAACACGCATGCCCTCCACGTCAGTACGGCTTACCCATGAAGATCTAATGGGCAGAAAGGGTGAAGGGAAAAAAAAAATACAATTCCTGTAAAAGAAAGTCTGTGATTTCCACGGCGTTCACTCGGTTTTAATATATTTTTTGTCACTGTTCACACCAGCGATAGCACTGCGAAGGCTGAGCTGTGCTCGGCGGTGTCGTGCAGCCGACAAGGCATAATCCCATTTTAACAGCATTGTGAGGAAGGCAGTCTTCATGCCTGTTTCCTAACTGTAATAACTGAGGCTTGGTGGTTATATAATATAGGACTTAGTGAAGATGCACAGATGTGGAGCGATGGTTGGAGGACCCCTATGTTTACCTGCTCGTGTGTTTCCTGTCCAGGCCCATTCTGAGTCACGCTGTAGTTCCGCTATCATTCCTTTGGGTTATCAGCAAAGTGCTCTTGTTTGCCTTTGAGTCGAGGAACAAACAGTCCTGTTACAGTTCACCCTTGCCACGCGACCTTTGAGGGAAAAAACTTGGTCACCCTGTCAGCCCCAACAAGGTAGACTTAGCCACAATCCCCAATATCCATTTTTTTTTAAAATTGTAATAGCGAAAATCAGAGAAAGATGGTATATTCAGTGTGGCCATATTGGGAAGATGAACATTAAGGGGGTCTAATGACCCGCATGGCACTGACATAAGATTCAGATTTGAATAGAGAGGCAGAGTACACATGACTAAGCAGCCTGGATGGGGTTGGTGCTGCCTATCAGACTGTCCAGCCTCTCGTGTCTCCGGAACTCTGCAGTCTCTCCCTTCGGTTTTCCTTCCCAGAGCATGAGCTTTCTGGGGAACTTAATTCTTTGGTGGTGGGTCTTCTTTTTTTTTTTTTCCAGTAATTTGATAGTGGCAGGGAGAAGAACATGCTTCTCTTTATCCTTTTTTTTTTTTTTTTTTTTTTTTTTGGTTTTGCGAGACAGGGTTTCTCTGCAGCTTTTTTTTAGAGCCTGTCCTGGACCTAGCTCTTGTAGACCAGGCTGGCCTCGAACTCACAGAGATCCGCCTGCCTCTGCCTCCCGAGTGCTGGGATTAAAGGCGTGCGCCACCACCGCCCGGCTCATGCTTCTCTTTAATATCCCTTCTGTGGCAGTCTGGTCACGCCCTGACCCCCAAGTCTCCCAGTTCTGTTTGTACCCACGCTGGATTATTTTCCAAAGTGTGGGGATGGTAATCTGAATACTTAAAGAAAGAAAGCCCTCAAATTCAAGCCTTCCTGCAGTAGCCCTGTTGGCATTTGCCAGCACGCGGGAAGGATTCGCCGTGAGTGTCGGGCTCTGCTTCACCTCCCTGGATCACACCACACGTTTGCTTATTTAATCTCCAGCCGTTAATGCCTTTGCGGCTGCCGTCAGGAAACACTGAAACCTTGACCCGTAAGCAAACATTGCACATTCCCGGACAGTACCCTGAAGTCTTTACCTGTAGCTACCAGTGAGTCACGAAGACTGAGTACAGACGAAGCAGCCAGACTCATTGCCCAGGCTGTTTTCTCGAACATTCTCATTTTGGTTAGATACTAAGGAGCAATGTGGTGTGGAGTCTTTTTGCCAGTGGGGAAACTGAATCTCAGAAAAGTTAGGGGACTTTCTAGCCTCTAGTAGCTGGTGGAGCTGGGAATCCAGCCTAGGTTTGTCATGATTTTCCTCTGTACTGTGGCCCATACACTAGGCTCAGAGGTCTCATTCTCTCTGGATAAGGCTCTTGATCCTATGGAAAGAGAGCCCTGGCCCATCGCAGGCAGCAACAGAGATTCTTGATTTCCAGCATGGAAATCTTCCCTAAATCTGCCCTAGCATAGTATATTCTGGTCCTTAGGACCTGGGGTATAATTGACCCAGATGGGGACTGTACATGTGTGAGACCATCACTTCAACAACTAAATTATATAAAAGCGATGCTTTCAGATCTTAGCTGTCAAGCTTCTTGGATGGTTGAGGAGGCCGAAAATCCATACTTGCATTTGTATTACGGAAATGTCGTCTAAGGAACTCTGGATTCTAAGTGATGGAGGAAGGCAGGCATCATTGCTAATCAATATGAGGCCATTTTCTCATATTGTTCCTATGTAAATGATTCTCCAAGCACTGTGGAATAGCCAAGAACTGTCCTGATGCTACTTGAATTTTCATTATAATCAGTATTGATTGTTAAAGTATAATTGCCTGCTGTAGAATGTTCATTCTGCTATTCTACTTTTGTGAGGCAAGGTATAAATAAGAGAACAGGAAAGAAAACACATAATGGCTTATAAGTAACTTTGCTTTCCTATGTACTGCTAAATGCTTTTCATCTCCCTCCCTCCCTCCCTCCCTCCCTCCCTCCCTCCCTCCCTCCCTTTCTTCCTTATTTCCTTCCTTCCTTCCTCCTTTTTTTTTTTTTTTTCCAGAAAGGGTTTCTCTGTGTAACAGCTCTGGCTGTCCTGGAACTCTCTCTCTGTAGACCAGGCTGGCCTCAAAACTCACAAAGATCCACCTGCCTCTGCCTCCTGAGAGCTGGGACTAAAGGTGTGCGCCACCACCGCCTGGTGCTAATGCTTTCTATAGGAAGAGTTTGTAAAGTGGCATTGCTTTCAGGAAAGACAGACGTCCTCAGGGCTGAGAAGCTGCTCTCTCGTCGCCAGTGTTCTGCATAGGGGAATTAAAGGCTACAGGGATGTTTACTTTGTAAGACAAAAGATGCTTTGCTTATCAGTAGTATAGGCCGTGAGCACATTGTGGAATCCCTGGGTGATTCATCAAATATTCAGAATATTTAGTTAGAAATATTTGGAACATACATTGAATATTTTATTGGGGTTTGTATTAAACATTTGGCTCAAGTGGGACTTTTGTTATATAAGGTTGAATCGGCTTGGTGGGCACAATGATCTTCTTGCGTATGTATGAAAGGGGAGTGTATGATAGACATATGAGGGTTTGTGAGTGTGTGCTCCCGTGTGTGCACATGTAAGGCCCAGAGAGCATGTTGAATGTCTTCTCTTGCTCTCTGCCTTGTTGCCATGAGACAGGGTCTTTCAGTGAATCAGAAGCTGGTTCTTCTATAGGCTGGCTGGCCAATAAGATCTAGATCTACCTGCCTCACCCCACCCCCACTGGAGTTACAGGCACATGCAGTCTGTATATAGGTGCTGGGGATGTGAACTCAGGTTTTTACGCACGAGCAAGCATGCTTACCCACATGCACCATCTTCTCAACCACATTTGTATTTTAAAGATTTCCCTTCTAAGGAATCAGTAACCTAAAACATTGAAATGACCTGTCTTTAAAAGATGAATTTCAAAACACTGATTTCACTTGGTTTTGCTGTTTATCCCTTGAGGCAGCTTCTTCTTGATGTTGAAATATTATTCTGTCAGAGGAGCAGTACAAAATGAACAAGGCAGACCTCATTTTCACTCAGCAATCTACAGAAAGCATGAGGCGCTCACTCCTGCCTGTGTGCATGGTGTGATGCTACATCCAAGAAAGGAAGGTGGAAAGAGACAAAGGCAGCCACAAGAAAGAGGAATTACTATTGGCTGATATGGGAAGAGGGCCTCATGGAGGGGTAGAATTGACATTGAGACTGGAAGGCAAATGGAGTTTTAAGTAAGCACGGGGAATGTTCTAGTTAAAAGGAACGGCAAAGCCAGTGGATCCCCAATGCTGCATGCCAGAGATTGACAAAAAAATAATTAAACTTAACTACTTACAGTTCTGAGAATGTTCATTATTCTTTGCTTCCAAAGGTCCTAAACTAATTACTTCCAGTTCCCTTGGTAAAACTAAGGTGATTTCTATAAACAAAAAGACTGCCTGTCTCTGTTCCAGGTAGACTACCCTGTCAGGTTACATATTCAGGATGCACCACATGTATTTGATCTTTTAGTAAATTGCTATTCAGGGTACCATTTAATGCTCCACTGAAAAGGAAGTCTGTAATCTTTTTTGTGCTCTGTATGGCAGCTCAGGTGGTTCAATGACCATAAAATATGCTCTACTTAAAGCTGACTATTGCGAAGCCACACTTAAAGAGATAGAGTGCCTGTTTTGAGACGCGCGGAATAGCCTTGGTTTTCCATGCTTCTGCAACCTAAAGGGAAAGTAGTTCCTTTCAGCGACTCTTTAAATAACAGGCTTTATGATGTTGGCCAGAATGTCTTTCTCTGATCCAATTCCAAGATACTTTCCCCGAGTTTAATGGCCAGCCAAGTGGGAAAGGAAAACTTAAATAAAGCTGGTCTTGACCGAGTCCTGAGGCAACTCATTTTTCATGAGCTGCTCGTCTTAAAAGTGCCATAGCTCATTGTCAACACAAAGTCTGCTTACGCTGTAAACCGGACACCCCATTTGTTCCGTGAAACATCTAGCCTAAAAAAAACATATGGCTACTGCTGTCAATTAATCTGACTATTTCATTTGGTGGCTACCCTGAGGCTTCTTCAGCTTGAGAATGGATTCTTCGTATCTGAGAAAATGTTGCGGCTTTGGCTGGAGGTCAGAGAGCTCAGGCCCGTTCTTGCTCCTTCAAGGCTATTGACAAGAGGTCTGACTTAAGGTGTGGCTACTAACAAGATATCTTGACCTAGGCTGTGGTAACTTGGTGTTTGGGGTATTAAGTGGCCCACAAAGGTGGATCCTTTCCACCTTGACCAAAGGTCAGAGAGTTCAGGCATATTTCCTGCTCCTTCAAGGAGATGACAGGAGGTTTGACCCAGGGAGTGGCTGCTTTCAGGATACTCGGCCTAAAGTGTGATTGCTGCACGTCCTGCCTAAACGACAGAATCCTTGACTCAGGGAATGTCTGCTTGACGCTTCGGGTACCGAAGCAGTAATTGCCTTGTTTGTTCTTTGTATCATGTTAAAGCAGAATCCTCCCCTTTTTGGATATGGGTATATAAGCATATAGAAAATAAATGTGGGCAAGTTCAGTATTCAGTGATTTACCCTCCCGGTTCTATTCTGTGTCTCTGACTTTTACTTTCGGATCTCTGGTCTGTCTGCCTGGCGTTTCTAATCCACAAGCCCCTACCCTGGAACATGCAGGCCCCATGGGGGTTGGACCCTGACACTTGTTTTCCAAAGTAAGGACAGAATTTGTGTTTTTTTTTTTCCCTGTAGACTTGCTGGACGACACACTGACTATACCTTTTGTTCTCCTGGACTTAGGCCTTGGAAGATCGTGTATGGGAACTTTTACAGGAAGCAGACAGGACAGCTGAAGCTAACAAGGCTCAAAGTCAGGTGTATGATGCCATGGCCCAGACCTTGGGTGAAGCATGGGCAACCCTGGTCTCCATGCTTGAGAAAAGAAGGGAGCTCCTTGGACTGACTTCGGAGTTTTTTGAAAGTGCTCTGGAGGTTGGTGTTTCAAAAACCATTGCTTCTCCAAATCAATGCAAATAATTAGTACACTCAAAAATATTTGTCTTCTTAAACACATATTGTATGCGTGTTCAAAATAGCAGAATGACTGAGATATATGCAATACATATACATACATTTACAAATACATACATTTAGTATATTTTGAAAAAATAAAATTAATATTTTAAATATAAACCATCAGTCGTATACATATAGATAGTTAAGTGGAACTCTAAGCCACTTTGATCTAGTTCCCTCTTTAGAAGATAGCAATGTAGTTGTGGAATCTGAATACTCTTACTGCACAGTTAGTAGGGAATGCTGATGTGGAAGATTTTATTGGCTAAAAGTCTGCTCACTTGAGAAATTAATTACAAAGTATTTCATAGCAAATTATCCTAAGGAATATAGGTGAATTTCTAAAGTTTAAACCTATCTAAAAGTAGTAAAGGAAGAAAAACACCCTGGACTTCAGAGTGTTTACTTCTGTAGTTAGTAGTGTGACCCTGAGACAGTAGGGCCTAAAAAGAGGTGGACCAAGGCCTCATACAATAGACAGCTTTACCCAGAACCTAAAATGAGGTAGACCAAGATCTCATACAATAGCCAGCTTTCTCCAGAGCACCCAACAGTTTATAGTCTGAGGGTTGAGGGTCGCCTGAATAGAGTATATAATCATAAGAACAAGCTGCATGTGGTTTTCCATAGAGCCAACTGACAGCTGAAGTAAGCGCCCTCCTCTCTGCTCTACCTGGGAGTAGCAGGAGGACACTGTCAGGAGCAGTTCTGTGTTCTGAAGACACCGAAGTTACAACACTCATGTCTTGTTTTCTTGGAGTTTTCTTACAAGCACTCAGCAATCCCCTCACACAACTCCATTCTTGCACTGTGTTCTGACACAGATGAATGACCACTGAATTCCTCCTGTAATTTTTCTTTAGTTTACCTATCTATTTATATTTTACATTTTTCTTTATGGAGGTTTTAGATTTCAAAATATGAGACCAAACATTTTCCAAAGACGTATATTTTTTTGTAAAATACTTCCTGGCAATTTCACATTTTCGCTCCTGTCCAGTGGTACAGCCTGCTCTTGCTGACGACCAAAGGCTACTTCACTATGATAGAACACCAGCTTTGAAAACCATGACATTCTTAGGAGGGAAATTCAGGAGTTAAATCTGGAGTAATGAACATAAAACTCGACAAGGACAATCTCATGCACCATGAACTCACTCAGAAGAGGAACAAAACTCTTACTGTAGCTTTCAAGATTCACATGTTAGAGCTTGACCCCATTTTACAGGCCGTCTTGGGTGTGGGGTTATATGATCTCCTTTCTTGAAAGAAGAAATAAGACAGCAGAAATATACTCACTGAAGCCAAATCGCAGCCCTAGCTGATTCACCCCATCCTAGTAGGAGGGGTATAAATGGGATTGCCTGCGAAACTCCGTGCTCCTGAGCACAGCAGACTATCTTTTCCTTACGTTCAGCTCAATATTTGTTTCTCGGTGTAGCTTAGTGTTAATGCTAGCTAATTTTCTCTCTGATGTGGAAATTGCTTCCAGATATTGCGAGGAGTAGAAGGAAATACTAAGTCAAAGCAGATCAACGGGCTGCTCTGATCCATACACTTGAGTGAGCTTTTATTGGATGTAGGAAGATGACTAAATACGCCTGTTAGCCTGTTTCCCACGCCTTGAACCCTTGCACTCAGTGGAAGCTGAGTGCTATGGAACCTGCAGGCTGCTTCTCCATGGCAAAGAAGTTTCAGTAGTGAGGAAAAAAGATGATGAAATTAACTTTAACTCTTGTTTAAATCCCCACTGCTATTTCTACTCTGTTCAAACGACAGAAAAAAAGAAGTGTAAGTTTTAGATGGGAAAAAAAATCCACAAGGGAAGAGTTCATAAATCAAGGAATTTTAGAGCCTCGTTTGTTTACACTTGAAACAATTTGCCTAAGAATCTGAGAGATATAAACTATACCGTGTAAACTTTCTGTAATGTTCTCCTGGAAAACAGCAAATAACCTATGGGTTTTTTTCTCTTTTGAAGATTCTCTATAAAAATCAGTTATGAGAACATGGATGAAGGAGCGATGTGAACACGCGTGTGTGTGATCTCCTGTAACTAACCATGCCAGACTGTAGAATTCTAAGAGAAGTTATGATGGGCTGGATGGTGGTTATTATAGGATGGAATCTGACTCACAGGCTTAACTGTCACGTGAGGGCCTTCTCAAACACTGCTGGGATTTGGGAACAGTGCAGCTGAGGGACAGTGGCCAGTGTCCATTAGTGTGTCCTACAAGATGGCAGAGGCCTTCTGTGTTTTTCATAGGGGGCATGCTCACCAGCCCCTCTCACCGTTCTACACCACTTAGGGCTGCAGCTGTTGTCGTAATCAAAATATGATACACCTTTTTAGCCAAGGGCTTTCCTAAAGTATTAGCCATCACCAAATTCAAAGATGATACTTTAGAAAAGCAAAAAGCAAAAGTCAACTACAGTGGGAGGCTTCTTTGTCTTCCTCACGGATTCTTTGCCTTTATTGTTTTACTCTAAGCCATACCCAAGGGTGAACGTTTTACCATGCTCTTTATAAACTATGATAATACCTACCAAACACAGGTGCAGAAATGCATCAGCTGTCTGTCTGTTACTATGGGGAGACTGTAATCGAATATTTAACTATGCTTTGCCCCAAACTAAAATTTATGTCTAAGATTATCTTCCTGGGGATTTTATCCTAACTTCAAATATATTTTCATCTCAAATTTACTTTAATTTTTTTTTAAAAAATGAAATTGATCATATTGGTCACCAGTGGTGTGTTTTATTGTTATATACCCTCCTTTGAAGTGGAGAAACAGTCCAGTTTTCATTTCTGCTTTGTCCAGTCTCATTTTTATTTATACAAATAAGGTACACGTACTATTGACACAGATTCAGATAAGGCTGTCAATTAAAGATTCCAAAGCTAAAGCTTGCCTCCTCTCCCTCCTCCCCAATCACATCCCTTCTTGTAAAATTAAGGAAATTGGTACCTTTCTTTTTAGTTCCCCATCTCTTCTTCCTCTACATGTGTGTGCACATGTACATGTATGCCTGAGTGTGTTTTCTTTGATATTAGACTGTTAGTCACAAATATCTATAGTCTATGCCTAAGTTTAAACATACAGAGGAAAAAAATAACACAATATTTAACTAGATTTTCTCTATGTTAAATTTACTTGTGATTTTATGGATTATTGGTTGGCCAATCTTTTGGTTATTTTTGCCAGCAAGCTTTCTGGCTATTCACTGAGAACCTACCTTAGAGTATTACTGAATTTATGGCTATAGGGAAGATAGAATCTGGAAAAGATAATTTTGGTTGAAAAAGTTACTAGAGGGCTGGAGAGATGGCTCAGGGGTTAAGGGCACTGGCTGTTCTTCCAGAGGTCCTGAGTTCAATTCCCAGCAACCACATGGCTCTTCTGGCATGCAGGCATAGTTGGAGGCAGAATGTTGTATACATAATAAATAAATAAAAATCTTTTTTAAAAAGGAAAAACTTACTAGATATTTGAACATAAACAAGGTGGTTTATTTTTAGCATACATAATGTGTTTCTAGTTAGAAAAGAAATAAAAATGGAGGAGAAGCCATGGCATTTTGTAAATTTAGTACATGTAAATTCATGCATACTATTCTAGACTAGAACATGCTAACACACATCTTCCCATCATATTAGAGTCAGCTAGGCCATTAATGCATGACAAAAATCCATAGATATAATAAAATGTCCCATTGCTTTTTTATCATTTTCATGTCTCTCTCTATTTTTTTTTCACAGTTTGCTATAAAAATAGACCAAACGGAAGCTTTTCTACAGAATCCACATGAGTTTGAGGGCGCCGAGGCCTTACAATCGCTTCTTCAGCTTCATGACCGCCACGCCAAAGGCAAGAAATGGCTATAGGTTCTTGTGAATGACAGTATTTGTCTGCTATTTAGTTTGTTCCAAAAAAGATAAACAAAGCTTTGCTTTCGGCCACCGTCTCAAAGAAAGTTCTAGCTGTAAGTGACACTAGGCAAAGTTTAGCTGTGGGTCTTGTAGCTCTCCATCCCTGAGAACAGAGGCTGCCTCTCTCTTGTGCAAGCCTCCATCCCCAGCATCCAGCATCCAACCAGGTGTGCAGTCCTGTGAACCCTAAAGCTACACTCACTGGCTGAATTCAGTCCATGTCCCATCTAAGGGTCGATAAATGCAAGCCAGCCTTTAGACACCAACTGTGAGTAAGGAAGCCTCTCTTTCATCCTTACAGTTAAAACGAACAGGGTCCTTTTCTAGATAAAAGTTTAATAAAACATCATGCAGAATATTTTCTGCTCTCGGAGTATCTAGTAGCAACAGTTGAATTGTTAAAATATAGTGTATGTGCCAGGTCCTCACCCCGGGGATCTTGAACCTAGCCTGACTGGTGTAGGGAATGCGTCATCTGTGAAGATAATGTAGATAAATGGGTGGGGGATGGTGTCTTCGCTTCTTTGTAATTTTTTTTTTTAAAATCTGGACGGGATCTGAGTTAAATGGCTTCATAGAATTGTCACAAATTTCGATAGTTTGTTTTATTTTGGTTTTATAGACAGACTCTCTCTGTAGCCTTTGTCACTTTTAAATTGACTTTGATCCCCAAAACGTTTGACCATGCTAGAAAAATAGAACAGGACTAAAGTAATAAAGTGTGCTTCTAAAGACACACACACACACACACACACACACACACACACACACACACACACTTTATAGTGCTCTCCAAAATCCCTATAAAATAGTTCTTCGCTATTATCGCTTGCTGCGAGTTTCCCAAAATAAAGTGATTAATAGCAGTCTCTCCAGTGTAAATTTTGATGGCAGCCTACCAAACGCAGGGATGGAGTCTTTCCTGGTGATTTGTCCACCACACCTGTCACTACAAGATAGAAACAGCAGACTCAGCACTAACGTGTCAGCTGGCCGTTTTGACATGGCCGCAGTTGTGTGGCTGGGTCCCCTAACATTCCTGGTAGGGGACTAGAAGAGAGCCCAAGCCTGTGGCCTGGATGGGTTCTGTGGTCTCAGCGCAGACTCCCCCAGCCAACATGACCTTCACACAGCACTTTCACTCGGGCCGTTTTACCCTGTGGAAGTGGGGCCTTTCCCATGGATCTTTGGAGCTGCAAGGGGAGACAGACAGTATTTATATTCCTCCTCCTGCATCTGCTGGCTTCTTCAGGTGTGACAGGATACGGAGCACCACGAGCAAGCTGACGTGGATGCACACTGCCTTTCTAAGGAAGCCTGAGGCTACCCTGTCCCGGCATCCAGCTGACAATGGCACCATGCCTTACTTTTCAGGAATGTGTGCAAGTCGACCGAGCCCCGCCTCTGGGGTTGACAAGATGGCTAGAATGCTAGCTGAACACAGGGAGCGTACTTGGTCATTGGTGGCATAAATCTTGGGATATTTTTTAAGCCCCTCTGTGTGACACTTAAAGGTTTGTAGGGGGCAGTGATCAGAAGAGCTGGATCCTAATGAATAATGCCCAATGGTGCCTTCAAGAGCTTTGTTTTTATAATACGGGAGTTATGCTAATCAGCCAATTAGTGGGATGTGGTCACGATGAAATGGTTTGAAGTGCATATTAATGGATGAAATTTCTGATTGCTGGTCAAGGGCTTTGTATCTCTAGCATCATCATCGTTAGATTTAAGGGAATAAAATGTGAGTTAGCAGTTCCAAAAAAGTTCTTAGTTAGAGGAGCAGTGGAGGGGTATAGAAGTGAACGTCATGATAGCAAAATGTAACTGGAAGCTACGGGGAAACACCTCAACCGTCCCTTTACTTCTTTAACTTCACCTGGGTGACCACTGTGCCTCGTGGCTTAGGTCAGAACATGGTGACTGGTTGGGGTTTCTGGCTTCCAGAATGTTCCACCAGAGTATAATGCCTTGGATAGCTAAAGACTATCACAGCCTCAACTCTTTCCTCTCCTTTTGAGCTAACCTTGTCTTGTTAGTCGTTTGGGCTAACCTTGACTTGTTAGTCTTTTGAGCTAACCTTGGCTTGTTAGTCTTTTTCCAGAAAACAGTTTTCTTTTTTAAAATTTATTTATTTTTATTTTGTGTGCATTGGTGTTTTGCCATGGGTATTGGGTCCCCTGGAACCGGAATTACAGGCAGTTGTGAGCTGCCATGTGGGTTCTGGGAATTGAACTCATGTCCTCTGGAAGACCATCTCTCCAGCCCAGAAAACAGTTTTCTGATTACTTCTTAATATTCTCTTTTGAATTCAATGACATGGAACAATGTTTTTAAAACAGTTCCCTGTGGGAACCCAGGGTCCTGTCATCATATTATACTGGCTCAGAGATTGTGGGTCTTATAACTTTAGAGCTCTTGTGTCTGGTGAGTTTACTGAGCTTCCTGGACTTCAGAAATATTTTAGTTTCCTGAGTCTTAGGAGCCTTCCTCTTGCCTTCAGGAAGAAATGTTTCAGTCTGGGGAAACATTCACATACTACAGAGTGTATGTGCAAAGATCTCCGTGGGTAAAGGTGAAGAGTGGGTGAGTGGGTTAGAGAGGATGCTGTCAAGAGAGGGTTCTGAAAGTCCGAGCACTAGGGGACACTTGCATCATGGGATGGAGAGAAGTAGACAGATTCAGGCACTGGGAGGGAGTGTAAGATAGACAAGTTACTGAAAGGGAGGGGTGTCTCACAGTCCATTCTGATTCTGCTCCTAGCTTGTGGGGACTGGACATATTCTTCACTGCTTCTCTAGCTGATGCTGAAGTGTTGGCCTTCAAAGCACTGCTCCCAGCTCCTACCCCTCAATACTCTTTCCTCTTGATGGTTCTTCAGTTCTTAGGTTTCGAATCCCCATTCTATAATATACAATACAATCACTACAGAGGTAACCACTGGTGATCAATTTGACAGACACATGTGTTTGATCCCATGGGAGTTCAAAAACCATATACATCCCAAGGCATTTAATATGTTTATACATTTAAATTATTTTCAGTGTAGCTTATCATTAATATGTTATACATATAAATTAAATGAAGAATGCAAATACAACCACACAAATGCTCATTACTACATTATTTTTCTTTCTGATTATCTTCTAGAACTCTTAGAAAGATCTCTAGTCCTTTTAAACAAAAGTCAGCAACTCACTGACTTCATAGAAAAATTCAAGTGTGACGGATCTGATGTGAATGCGGAGCTGGTTCAGGGAGCTCAAAGCAGCTGTTTGAAGATTGACAGCCTCTTAGAACTTCTACAAGACAGGAGACGGCAGCTGGACAAGTACTTGCAGCAGCAGCGACAGGAACTGGCTCAGGTTCTACAGTTATGCCTGTGGGACCAACAAGAAAACCAGGTAACACAAATGGGCATTGGGAGAAGTTTTGGTCTTGGCTGGTTATATGGACTAGTGGTGTCCTGGGAGGGCATCAGGATTACCATAGTTGAATCTGTTAGTGGTTAACCTAAAAGCATTTTTTCTTAGCTATCATGTGGCTTTCCCAAGTAAGTGTGTATATGAAAATGAAGATTCCCATCTCCTTTCCTTATAGTATTAACATTGTAAGTAGGAGAATGATGGGGGAACTTAAGCCAATCACATTTTGTTTAGGGTGTGTCCCCCTGGGGCCACAAAAAAACAAATAGAAACATCCAGGCGCTTGCCGCTTCCTCTTTGTTCCCTGCGCTCCTGGTGTTTGTGGGATCTTTGGTCATGTAAGTTTTCCCTTTTTCCCCAATTATTAAAAACTAAATCTTTTGTATTGAGCTGGTGTGGTTAATTATGTATCAACCACGCCCCTTCAGGAGAATGCCTGGAGACATGTGACAATAACTGTGTTCTGTCATTGAATTTGCCTTTTCCCTTCCAGATCCTTACTTTGGGTCTTGTTTTTTCTTTAAATTCTGAAATATGAATTATGTTTTTCTGAGATGCTGGAAAGATGCACTGAATTGTGCTCCATTGCTGCTAAGGTCATTTAAAACAGTCTGTGTAGCACAAAACACAAACAGCATTCCTGGAAAAGTGGCTGGGTACCAGTGGGAAAAGGTAGAGCATCAGCGGCTCTCTGGTTGTTCTCAGTTACAAGAGTTTGGGACTCTTTAGGTTTGCAGACTCAGTTGAGCTTAATAGTCAGACTCTAGGCACATGGTAATCATTTCAGCTAAAAGGGCGAGGACCTCAATCAGATGGTTGTTATACCGACTGCAATGTTTCTGTTAGTCCTGATCCCATCACATCCTACACAATCCTACACAATCACAGGTGTGTAGATCAAATAGCAGGACATCATATGGAGGCATCTCACCTGGTTAGGATGCAGAAGAGCTAGATCTTTCCATGTTTCCCATTTCTCTGATGCAAACTTGGAAGACAGACACATAGCTGGAAGCATCTGCTGATTCTTATTTCAAGCTGAAAAAAAAAAAGAAGACTTAATGGCTAACATTTTGATTTCCTTACTGAGCCCCTACTATGGGCTGTGTCTTACTGGAAGTGTTACAGATACACACAACACAAGTTCGTATCTCTTTCCTTTGTGCCTTTTCTTCTGTCATAGTTCTCAGTCTGAACTATTGATGTTTGGGGGTAGCTATTTCTTGCTCTGGAGGAGGGCACATGGGCACACTAGGAAGCAGAATCTCTGACGTTTCCCACCCTATTTTGAGCAGAACACCCTCAGTTAGGACATCCAAAATGTCACCAGAATTTGTGAGATGGATCCCAGCAGGCAAAAATCATTGTCACTTGAAAACTACTAGACTGTATGATGAGAAAGTCATAAAGGAAGTGAGCAGTGACAAGAGCTATTTAAAAAGCCAATGAGACATGAATGTTGGCATGCATTGCTCTATTAATCAGCTAGGCCTCTTGCAGGAGGTGGCAGAGATGGGAGACCCCGGTGTAGACCCCTCCAGTCATATATGCTGCTTGGGTTCTGTTGCCACCTCCTCCAGGCTTGATCCTCTCTCTCCTGGCATCGTCTGCCTGGGCTCCGCTGGCTCCCATCTGCTCCTGTTGGGGTGCCTGCTTGCTTCTCTTTTTCAGGTCCAATCTTTATCCCCCTCCCACCTTCACATATGTGTTACTTAAGCTGACTTAAGTCATCGATCAGTGATGATGGTGGTATAGCAAGAGGGAATTCATGCCCAGATGAGAATTCACGCAACATTTATTAAACGAATGTTCCTGGGTTCTTTGTTTTCCTATCACAAGCAGGTCCATTACAGAGAATGCTCTGTCTTCTCTCTTTGTCCCTCTTCCTTGTTCTCAATTCACCCTTGCTGGCATCCAGTTCTCTCCTAATTCTGATTCTGGCAGCATGTTTCCAGAGCGATTGCCTTTTAAAGGGAGTTTCTCACTGATGTTTTTCTTCTTAGGTTTACAGTTCAAACCCCTGACTCTGGTGTCTGCTTCCGAGAACAGACTCAAAACTCTTCCGGTTCTCAGATACAGGGGGTTGTTGCTCATTTGGGCTTAACACAGAGACCCATTCTCTCCAGGGAAAATGCTCATCTGAGAGGATTTTCCCAAGGACGGAACAGTTGCCCCAATAATAAAAGCATAGTCAAAGTAGGTTTTTATTTCTCTTTTTTTTTTTCAGACAAGGTTTCTCTGTGTAACAGCCATGACTGTTCTGGAACTCACTTTGTAGACCAGCCTGGCCTTGAACGCACAGAGATCTGCCTGCCTCTGTCTCCTGAGTGCTGGGCTCAAAGGTGTATGCCACCACTGCCTGGCTAAAGTAGGTTTGCTTAACTTATTTTATTTATTTATTTATGAATTTACTTTTGCCTTCCCAACTGCAAAACTAATCAGCCACTCGAATTCCTGCAGTATTAAAAAAAATATCAGAATTCAGAAAAATTCTAGATTAAAAAAAAGTTCTAGCTTATCCACAAGCTGAAGGAAAACTGAGAGATCTTGACAGTCTTGAGAAACCAAGGTGTTTGGTGATAGCTAAAGTCAGGTTTTATAGAATGTTTTTGGCTTGATGAATCCTGACTTAATGGAACCTTTCCGTCCTTCTCTGTCTTCCTCCCTCCTTCCTTTCTTCTTTAAAAGAGTGACGTGCTCTTGGAGATTGTTTTTGGAAAGACGCCATTCATCTTTCAGAGAGGTTTTCCGTTGATGGGGAAATGGAGCAGAAAGTAGAGGTTCCCCATGCACTGTATCCCAGCAATCGTAACTTCAGCATTTTCACCCGGAGAGGACCTTAGTTCCACTGATGGTCTTACATTAAGACATCATTATCATCCACGGTACTCTAGCCACCGGCTCCAGTCTCAGTGACGTGTATTGCTTGAGCGTGGACAGATGTATAATGGTGGGTCTCTGTCATTCTAAGTCCACGAAGAATAACTTGACCGCCCCTCAAGTCCTCTGTGCTCTGCTTGTTCATCTCTCCCTCCCCAGCCATGTACACTGATCTGTTTTACTTAGATTATCTTGTTGGAACCATACATTATGTAGTTTTTCACACTAATTTGCCCTTCCACCCAGTCATAAGCAATTAAGTTTCTTCCCTGTCTTTGCATGGGCTTGCTAGTTCATGTCTGTCTAGGGCTGACTAGCATCCCATGGTCTGCATATGAATCTGGTTACCCATCCACTCACTTGCTAAAGATCATTTCACTTGCTTCCAGGTTTTCGTAAGTGTGAATAAACAGCTGTGTGTAGGTTTTAGTGTCAACTTAGATTTCATTTCATTAGAATAGATAACAAGGAACATGTGTTGGACAGTGGGCTTGGAATATGTTTAACTGTCTTCCAATGTTATCTGTGGATCCCACCAGCAATGAACAAGATCTCTGTGGTCCACATCTCTGCTTGCCTGTGGTGGATTCTATCCATATTTTGGATTCTGGCCTTTTCAGTCAGTGTATAGTAGTATTTCATTGTGGAACCTTATCTTTAAACTGAGAATAATACAAATTCAGCGAGTGATTCTAATAACGAAATGCAACAGCATACATAAACATATATCTATAGTACAATACCCAGCATCTTCAGAGATGATTAACACGTACCACTTTCTTTGCTTTCTCCACTTGGTTGAACTAACATGAATTCCTTCCTCAGGTCTAGTGTTAGTAATGCTATACACGCTGGGACCCCCGCATGGTATGATTGTTGGATGCCCTATAGGTGTAGCCATTGCATATGCATCCGTGTACATTCATGGAGTCGATGATGGATCTTTCATTTGTACCCCATTCCTAACAGTCCTGAAACAAATTAATATAACTATTGGATAAGAACAAACACTGCTTAAATACAACTCGTTGATGAGTAAGACAGTCTTTGCCTTGAATATAAAATTTAGACTTGTACTCTGAAAATGGTCTGTGGTGCATTTTCTCTTGCTAACTGCAGGACAGCAGCAAGAGCAATTAATAATAACCATTCTTTGTGCTTGCAAGAACACACATCCCAGGGCCAGACTTCTGGATGGGTTTAAATTATAGCTCCGCCATTCATTAGCCTAGTCATTGAGCAGTTATTCAAATTCTCTAAAATTCTGTTATCTCTGGAAATGTGTGTAATAATAGTAATTGCCTGAAGTTGTATAAGGATGACCAAGTGAGTTCTTCTATGTTAAATGTTTGGGATGGTGCCAGGCACACAGTGACTACCATATCAGAACAACACTTTGTGTCATTGTACCCAAGGAGGAGAGTGTATGTCCAACAAACGACCTCCACGACCCAGAGCAAGTAAGGATTGGTCTTAGATTGAAGGCCAAACTTGTTACTTATTTTGGGTTCATAAGATACAGTAAAGTAAGCTACTTTTATTATCTTAGTGGCTATTTTCATTCATGGGCACTCAATTACACTTTTAAGGCAGTATTTTCTTAGCTTATGACTAATAATTCTCATCTGGGGGAGGTGTGGGACCGCTGCTCTTTCAGATGGTTACTGGCAGCACTGTGACCTCCAACTAACACTTTTGGCTTTGATTCTAGCACAGGTGTAGCCACAGCCATGACAAGACTTTATTATTATTATTAAATATAGAAAAATATAAGCAAAACTAAAGGACCTCACCTATACACCTATATTGTGACAATGGCTTTTATGACTTTGAAAGAATAGACAGACATATCCTTGGGTCAGAAGTAGAATAAGAAATTTGATGAAGCTATGATAGTGATTGTAGTGCGGTTTGAGCAGTATCTTATTGGTGAGGAAGTGGGGCCTCTTCAGTTTCCCATGCTATAAACAGTAATTAAGCATGCAGCATTGATTGTTATATACACAAGAGAATATTTTCACTCTAACTTGACATTAATGTAGCATAATTCTCTTATTGAGATTTTACACTTTCTAGACATTCTGTTCAGTTTTGTGGGTGATGCAGTGATATCATTGACAGCAGAGATGCCAGCTCGAGAGCGATTACTAGGGGGTTGTAGGCTAGGATGGTGATAGCTCCTGCACAGTCTATCTGACAATCCTAGATCATGGTGGACACGCTTCACAGGGGGAGAAGGCTTGACCGTTGTGTTTGTTTTATGGAGCGTAAGGACAGTGCACAGGGACATCCATAAAACAGCCATTGTCAGTCATTCTAACCACTTGAGAAAGGGGGAATGAGATGGAGAATCAGGACAAAGACCATGGATAAATACTAACGTGGACGTCTGCATATCTGATGCATCTTCTCCCCAAGGACTAGTGGAGACAGTTGATCCTCTTGTGGCTCTCTGTGCTTGTGGCCTGGCGCTTCTGAAGAGATCGGTTAACTCTCTTTGGGGAAAGACGTTAAATGGCCGGCCTGTTAGGAGCTAAAGATCTGCATTACTTACAGAGAACAGTAGATGAAAATGAACTATTTTTCTGTCTGGTTTGGGATGTGATCGTCTGGGAAGCAAGCGCGTTCCCAGAGTTTTCTTCCTTTATCGCCGTTTTTTTTCATATGTAAACCAGTGTGCATGTGTTCTGCACGGACAGACGAGCAAACTGCCCCTTCTTTTCAGCCATAGTGGCATCTTAGCTTGCAGATAATATGCTTCATTAATGAAAATCAGAAGCAGCTTGGAGTATTTTGTGCATAATTAATTATATTGGCAAGAAGATTTATGAATGTAATTCTTCTCAATTGTTCCAATCAGGCATAAGTGAGGCAAACAAATATATTAAAACTAAGTTATTCATGGCCTCTTTATGCAAGGCAATGTCAAGGACATCAAGGGGAATTAAGACTGGGGCAGGCCCTCTACTTTTACTACCCAGGTTTCATGTATATTTGTATGTGCATGCCTCTACAAAGGAGGGGGAAAATAACAGCATCCAAAGGGGGAGGTTTTATGGTTGAGTAGAGTGCACACTGTCATAAAACACTGTATCCCCTGTCACCTGCACTCATGAGGGCATCAGAGGTGACCTGTAGAAGTATAGCTTCAGTGCATACAGACGTGTGCCTGTGAGGCATCTGCCAAGCTTCTTTGTGTGTGAACATGTGCTCCTGCTTGTATATGTGTTTTCTGGAACACGTTGCCACTCTCTTATTTGCTTTGGAGTTTGGATGAATGACCAGCTTAAATTAAATGAGATAGCATAAGAGGGGTTAAGAAGCTTTTTGAAAAGTCCTTCTTTACATGTAGCTGTTGGACACTGTCTGCTGTAAGGTAAAAATGGGTTGGGGAATCAGAGAGGGTTATATTAGCTTGATAATATTGGAATCCGGAAGCTTGTTCCAATAGCAGACATAAATAACGATCCATATGTAGTTTAAAACTTATCATGGAATTTTATCTTGGCACATGAGCTATGTCTAGAATTCTTTCTCAGGCATGCCAGCAGGAAATGCAGGGCCTCTTAATGTTTGTAGGAGATTCTTGCATTGCTGAAAGTAATGGACATGTTTGCTAAGTAGAATGCATGCTGATCATTGTTCCTTTCTTCTATCAAGTAGGTGAGATTAAAGGATCTACCTAAAAACAAAGCAAAGCAAAACAAAAACACAATTTGAGGGCAAAATCAGTATTCTGGCTCTGTCACCTCTTCTAACACACATCACACCTGATGGGGCAGGTGTGTTTCTGGCTCTGTCACCTCTTGTAACACATATCACACCTGACAGGGCAGGTGTGTTTCTCTGGCTCTGTCACCTCTTCTAACACACATCACACCTGACAGGGCAGGTGTGTTTCTCTGGCTCTGTCACCTCTTGTAACACACATCACACCTGATGGGGCAGGTTTGTTTCTGGCTCTATCACCTCTTGTGACGCACATCACACCTGACGGGGCAGGTGTGTTTCTCTGGCTCTATCGCCTCTTCTAACACACATCACACCTGACAGGGCAGGTGTGTTTCTGACTCTGTCACCTCTTGTGACGCACATCACACCTGACGGGACGGGCGTGTTTTTCTATTCTCATTATCGTCTCATTAAGCTCAGAGCACATTTGACCAGATTGCCTAATACAAGATAAAGACAATTGCTTTCTCTGCTATAAGCAAAGGAAAGAAAAATCTAAGTAAACATTAGAACCGTGACACTGACTCTAATTGCAGACATGGTGATTCTGGTAATTGGATAGGAAGACTGTCAGAAATCCTTGGGCTGGGGAATATAAAAAAATTGATTCCTTTTTATTCCTTGTCAATTTTTTAAAATTTTTTTGTCTTAACAGTTGTTGGCTCTGTGCCAAGAACTGTTCCGCACAAGGAAGAGAAAATCAAAGTAGTTTGAAGACATTATTATTTTTAAAATGCATTTCTGCGAAGATGGTTGGGATTTCTTTTTGCTAGCTCATCTCTTCTAGAAGAGTTTTAAATAAAGATAAAGATTAAAGCCTCGTCTCAGTTTGCAGAACAGACTGCTGAGGAGAGACGTGCTCACGGGGTCTGGTGCAGGGCCTCGGCCTTCACCGCCCTTCGCCGTGTTTGCTTCCTGGCCTTCTCTCCTTTGACTTTCACAGAACGTTTTCTGCTGCTGTGTCCTCCCTGTCATAGACCTTCAATCATTTGCAAGGTAGAATTCTGTGCGCGCTCTGTCTGTCACCTCTGCCGGGGCTCTCGTCCTCACGTCATTCTGACAGCTGGACTCGGGCTTCTTTCTCTTCTCTGACTGCAGCTTCTATGGAGCCCCCTGATGGTACCTCCATGTTTGAATCCATGTGGCTCCGGCCTTGCCTTGCAAGTTTTGTTTTAAAAATGTTCTTAGACCCAGGCTTCTCCAGACTGGAGAAGGAAGAGATCGGGCCGGAGCAGAAAGCACGGACTCTGACCGTGGTCTTAACTGCTCCAGACTGACTTTCTTCTTTATTGACTCCATGAACTTGGGCACATACCTTCCGGTCTCATGTCCGTTTCATTTGTTGTCTCAATCAAGGAAGAGGGTGGACAGGCACATTACTGAGGTAACGTTACAAGGTGCATAGAGTAGTCCCTGCTGCCTCTGGGAAGCCCGCCACCCTCTTCTCTGACATTCTTCATTTGTTTCTTTCAGTAGGAGTGGTTGGGAGGATGTTCAGTTACTAAAACTTGCCCTTCCTTGTTCAAGGCTAGCAGACACTCGAAGCGTTCTTCCGCTTCTCTCTTAGTCTGGCTCGCTCCTTCCGGTCTTACACACCTTCAGTCCCCCACTGTAAAGAACTGTGCCTCCTCCAGTCAAAGAAAGGAGTAGTTTTTTGAGCCAATGAACCTCTCCTGTTTCTGCTGTCCCTCCCCTCATCTTCCAATGCTTAGCCAATGAGCTCAACTTCTGCAGAAGGCTTCCTAGATCTTCTTTCTCACGCCCACCTGGACAGAGTCCCTAAAGGTTGACTGACCGACACCTCATTCCACCCTTCTCCTGGCTCAGCTATTTAAATTCCCCTTAGCTAAATCTGAGCCAATCTTCAAATTTACATTTAACAATTAATGATATTTCAAACTCCCTTGACTAGCATCGCCAGCCAAAGAAAATATAACGCAATGGATACATATGATTTTAAATATCCCAGTGGCCATTAGAGGAGAAAAATAAAGAAGCCACATAACAAGTGAAAAGTAATGTATATTATTATATTATATATTATATATTATATATTATATATTATTAGCTCAACAAATCCAAATATAATTTTGATAGATAGTGAACACAAAATTCCAAAGAGATATTTGCACTTTTTAAAATACCCAAAGACCACGATTTCTGATATGCAGTTAATATTCACAGTACTTTCCAGGTTAGACTATTCATAGTCCAGCTTCTCTGCCGGTGGAGGCTACTCTACTAGGCAGTGCAAAGCCACTTGACCAAATTTTTTCTGACTCCTCTTTAACTTTCTGGATAATTCTTGATTTTTATTAACATCACAATTCTCTTCTTTTTTGTATCTTTGTTGACCTGCTTCTGTCTCTCTTCACCGTCTGCTGACTGTCTCAGCCACCCAAAAGATCTGTTCCTTATAGTCTCTGATTTAGCCCTGCCTCCTCTAAAGACATAGAAGCCAGGACAACCAATTGAGCGATCAGAAGCTTGTCAGTTGAGTCAGGCTAGATGGTTGGGACTGAGAAGGGGGAGGAAAAGTTTTTGTTTCTCCCTGTGTCCTGCTGATTGATGCTCAGAACCAGTTTCCAGTGTGTTTCTGGTGTGTTTTGTCCTTCCTTCCTTCCCTCATACGTCTTTTGTGCCACTGTTCTGCAGAAGTGCCTCTTGGCTGGACGCCTCACTCGGCCTCTCTGGACAGCAACTGGTGCAATTGAAAAGCTTATAAAAAGAACGCTTGGAATAGCTGTGCCAGCTGTCTGCAGTAATGACTTGTGGGATGTAACGAATGATTGACTAAGGATCAGAATATTAGGGCGTCTTATTTTAGCCCGTTTGAGTGTGCCCCACAGCACAGGTGGTAAACCTGATCTAGAAGGCTGCTCTGGTGTCTGAATGCCTCATGATGAAGTGTAACATGCTAACGATGAGCTACTCCAAATATTCATACCAACTTGTTTCCGTTTCTTCCTGAAATGTATCTGGTCAGGAAAAAAAAAATGTGTAGATCTAGAGGGCCACATGTTTTGAAAGGCGAATGTGGATGAGAGAAAGATACTGATTATCACCACCGCGTTCTACCTGCGAGGCATTGCTCAGTAGGGACCAGAGCTTTTGAGGGCTGAAATAGCGTCAGGCAAATCTACAGGAGGAAGCCAGTCAGTGCCATCTAAAAATTAAAATAAGTGGTTGCATCTGTGCATACCCTTAATCCCAGTACTTGGGGAGCAGAGGCAGGCAGAGATCTGTGGGTTGGAAGCCCACCTGGTCTACATATCAAGTTCCAGGCCAGCTAGAACTATATGGTAAGATCCCTTGTCAAAATAACAAAAAAAAAACAAAACATAGCAAAAAGCAAAACCAAAAACCCCAACAGCCTACTCCCTCCTGGATTTCACCATCCCTGGCATGTGTTGGATGGCTAGCTCTTGACTCACAGATTAAATGGGACCGTCTGAGGCGTCAGCTGCTCACCTGTTTCAGGGAGATTAGCAAACACCTGTTTCCACCCATTCACTTGTCTTCCATCTTAGCGGCCCCATGATGACACATGCTTGAGATGTCTGCCCCCACCCCGACATTAGCTAGGAATAGAAAAGACTCACTCCTATCGCTTCACAACTCAATAATTCCTGAGAGTTAGTGATATTCATGATCTCTTTGGGGATAATCCTCAGATCACCCCGTGAGTCACTGGTCCTGCCATAAGAAATTATTTTATAAAAAAGTAAAATAAACTTTATTGCTCTTAATTAAGTGACCTCTGAAAATCCTTATGGGCACACTGCACTTTATCAGATTCTAATTGGATAGAAGAAAAAAAATGACTTTAAGGAATTGTAAACATACTCATATGTATCTTACAATATAAATATATTTACAGTTCTTTATTTTAAATATACAGATCACGTGAAATATATATCACATAAAAGTAGCTACAGGATCAATGTGTTTATTTTGTTTGCACTGATAAAGGGCTAAAATTTGACCAGCTGCAGAATCTCCATTGCCCCATAACTTATTGTCTAGTCTGCACTGGGAAAACGCTAAGTTGGTCCAAACCTTATCTTGAGATCAGCTTTGCCACATCTGCTCACTGGTGGTCCTGGGAACCTGAGTTCAGGTGAGCCTCTACCCCTGCCATCTGCAGTGTGAGGGACATTTTCAGTTCAGAACGTCAGAGCTAACAGCCTTTTCCCCAGCCTCCTGCTTCATGGCTTCCTTCCTGTTGCAGGGTTTGGCTGTGCCCACCATTTTGAACAGGCTGCTATTTTTCATTCCCGAGGTTTGGCAACAGTGTCCCCAGAGAGCAAGGCTGAAAGGCTGTAGCTTGCATGAGCCATGGTGACGGGCACAAGAGTAAGAGCATCGGTTTTGGACTTGTGCCCACTTGGGACAGGTCTCTCCCCTGTCTCCGGATGAACTGCTACACCCCTCCAAACACATTTACTTCTTCCTCTACATTTGTTATATTTGATTTTATTGCTCTTGTTATGGACTTACTGAGAAAAACAATGATGATGCTCTCAACCCAACTAGCAAAATATCTAATTTATAGTGCGATCTCTTAAAAACTAGTCATTATGGGAATATTCAGGGAATAATACTATAAAGAAGCAGATAGTACAAATCTAGCTGCAATTCGTTTCATGGATACAAGGCCCTTATATGTGTTCAGGGACTGTAAGTCAGAAGTCTCACTTCAAGTTATGGTGTCTCTTAAAAACTGGCGTCTCTGGAAACAAGCGCCTCAGGGACTTAGTGGTAGAATGCTTGTTCGGTTTGTGGGAACCCTGGGTTCAGCATCAACAGTACCCCAAAGTTAATTAACAGAAAAATATTAAAGGAACAAAAAATACGTATTGCTCTCTTCAAGTTCCATGATATTTGTCATTTAGACGTTGTATGGCATATGCCGTGAATCAGCTACACATGAAACTGAACCAGGCTCTTATAAAGTCAGTGGAAATGTAACACCGTTCCCATTTGGTTTCTCAAGGCAGATTTCTACCAGTGACAGCAAACTAAATACTTTTGCATTTTCTTTTTTTATGGTAGGAAAAATAATTCCACATATGCTGTTCAATATTTTTAACTGGGTTTTATGTAACTATATTCAGATTCACGTTTATATATAGAAAGAAAGTTATCTTTGAAAACAAAGCAAGATTTCTGGACTGCATGGGAATGCCCGGCTGCTGCTTTGGAGATAATTCTGATCATTTCCCTTGCTCCATAATCCATGGAGCTGCTAAGTGATCCCTGTGCTTTTCTGGGATTGTTTTGTCTCTTTTTCTCTTCAGCATTTGTAGGTTGAAGTAAAGAGAACATTAAAAACCTAGATGATATTAACTTCATATGTACACATTCGTCTCCGTAGAAAGAAATTGAAATACTTGGTTTTGAAGTATTGTGGAATTATTTCTGAGCTTTAATCCTTTATCCTGATCATCTAAGCACTGACGCTTTCTTCTCACCTCTCCCAGGTCACCTGTTGGTTCCAGAAAATGATAAGAGATCTGCAGGAGCAGAGTCTGGGCTCCTCACTTTCCAGCAACAAGGAGTTAATCCGTAGGCACGAGGACCTGGAAGTCAGAGCT
Organism: Arvicola amphibius; assembly: GCF_903992535.2. Classification (NCBI taxonomy): domain Eukaryota; kingdom Metazoa; phylum Chordata; class Mammalia; order Rodentia; family Cricetidae; genus Arvicola; species Arvicola amphibius. Next base: position 7,877,778 of record NC_052053.1, read on the forward strand.
AAGGTAAGACACAGTTGAGTAAGTGGGCAATGCAAGCAGGGTTTCTCTTCAAATATGGTTGAATCAGCCATTTATACTGGGTACCAAGAGAAAGAACTATTTGCTTTGAATAATCTACTGATTTCATGGAAATGATCATTAGAGAATTAGGTACCACTGCCCACTGACTTCTAGAATAACAGTAAGAATTCTTTTTCTTCTTCTTCCTCTTCCTCTTCCTCCTCCTCCTCTTCCTCTTCTTTTCTTATCCTTCTTGTTCTTGTTTTTTCATACATATATACACACACAAATCATAATTACTGTCATGACTATCATGCTAAGATGGGTTATATCTCTCTGTATGAAACACTAAAACCAAACTACAACAAAAGCAGTTTTAAGTTTCTGATGTCTTACCACCCAAAATATTGGATACACTAAGTTCCCGCTGTATCACTCAGAACATTGGATACACTAAGTTCCAGCTGTATCACTCAGAACATTGGATACACTAAGTTCTTGCTGTATCCTCACTCAGAACATTGGACACACTTTGCTCCTCTGTACCTCATTTTCATGGGCACCTCTAAAAAAGAAACTTAGGAATTCCTGGGAAAAATATGTGTGTAAGTACTTACCTGTAAGTAGTAGTCCCTAAACATTTACTTTTCCATCCATCAGGCAAACTTTCAGATGGTTTTTTTTTTTATTGTAGTTTGAATACTATTTGCTCTCATAAGCCTATAGGAGTGGCACTATGAGGAGGTATGGCCTTATTGGAGTAGGTGTGGCCTTGTTGAAATATATTACCATGGGGGGTGGGCTTTGAGGTCTCCCATGCTCAAGATATGCCCAGTGTCTCAGACCACTTCCTGTGGGATCAAGGTGTAAGAGCTCTCAGCTCCTTCTCCAGCACCATGTCTGCCTGCACGCTGCCTTGCTTGCCACCATGATGACAATGAACTAAACCTCTGAGCTGTGAAGCCAGCCCCAATTAATTGCTTTCCTTTCTGAGAGCTGCCATGGTCTCTTCACAGTCATAAAAACCCTAAGTCAGACAGTTTTCATCTGTGGGTTTTCAATAATCTTATTCTTTGAGAAACGATTCGATTTTTTACATGTCCCAAATAGGAAGCAGCACATTGCCTTCTGGACTCATGTTTGTGTGCAGCCATGAGAGGTGACCGGGGATGTCATTTTCAGAGAGAATTAGTTGGAAATAAGACATAGAGTGTGTGGGGGGGTCATCTCTGAACCTCATGGAAGTAACCAGGTTCACAGGGAAGGCGGGTGTTGGTGCTTCCTGCCTTGAGGCTGGCCAGCAGGGAGCTGGATGGCATGGGCTGTGGCTGTCAGTCTTGTCAATTTTTTTCTAAATAAGCCACAGAAATGGCGCCATTGCTTCCTGCTGGAGTACATTCAAATTGAGAAGTGGAGTAGCTTTTACTGCTTTCGGTGAGGTTTCAGAGTGTGTTGAAATAGTTGAGGGTGTTTAAATAGAACCTTGGAGCGTGAGTCATTGTTTTAGCTATGCCATTCTTATTTAATATGGAAATGATTTTCCTTTCACATATATAACTGAGAAGGGAATAGCAAACATGGATTATTTTAAGTCATCCTTAGATGGCATCATAAGTCAACTTGCTACCCCCGAGGCAAAATTGCAAGTGGAGTTGAGAGCCAATGAGCAGTGAGATGCCCTTGAACAGGAGAGCTTTCTCTGCAGTTGAGACTGCACTGCAAACTCTACCTGAGAACACAAGAGAAATGAGGCTGAAGAAAACACTTCCGGTAACCTTAGTGACTTTAGAGGTGGGTCATAGTCTCTTTAGAGATGGAGGTTATTAATCTGCATCTTCCAGGGAGGTTTACAGCCATGCTATGCAAGCATTCCCCTCAGCTTCCCCATCAAACCTAGAGCCAAAGCCTGTTTTACAATTCTCCCATGACAACTTGTATGCGTGCTGAAATTTACAAGGGACTTAGAGGTGTTAGTCATGCATGCCCACGCTCCCCTGTTTTTTACAGATGAGAGTACAGTCATTATGAAGACCTTTATTAACAGTGGTCTCTACAGTTCTGAGGAGCAAACTGAGAGCAATGTGTAAAAATGTTACCTCCTGTATTTGGGTCCAGTAGTGTTCACAACCACCAGCTTCAAGACCCAAAATGTCTTCCATGAGTCATCTAATCTGATTTTCCAAGCCATTGAAAATATTTTCCACTTGTGGTTGACTTCATAAACTAGATTTGTGATCTTGGCCCCGGGTTCCTATAAATAATATTATTAGACTATCTTGTGAGAAGCGCCAGTGCTGTGGTCCCACAGAAACAGTATTCAAAGGAAAAAAGGCAATGGTGAAGCTTTCTAGTATGGGAAAAGGAAGTAAAGCAGAACTTCCTGCAGGTTTATTTGAATAATCTGTGTGAATAATTACCACCTATACAGCCACTATATGCTGACGTACTACACTATCTTAATTTGAAAGAAAAAATTTGGAAGTGTAAGGTCTCTTTGTTCCTATTTCAAGCCGTCACAGCCATTTTGGGTATTTAGATTGTCCTACAATTTTACATGAACATTAGGATTGACCTTCCATTTCTTCAGATAGAGCCCTGAAGATCCTGGCAAGTATTTTACTTTGTATCTCTAGATATTTGGAGTACTATTACTCTTGTAATTTTTTCTTTTTAAAAATTTTATGTCATGTGTATGGGTGTTTACCTGCATGTATAGCTATGTACCATGGATGCAATGTCCACAGAACCAAAAGAGGATACTGACTCCCCTGGAACTGGAGTTACAGATGGTTGTTTGCCACTGTGTGGGTGCTGGGAACCAAACCCAAGTCCTCTGGAAGAACAGCCAGTGCTCTTAACCACCGGGTCATGTCTCCAGCCCCTAGTGTTGCCATCTTAACCCTATTTAATTTTCTGGTTCATATTCGTAGAATTTCTTTCCATTTACTTAGACTTTTTCTGGATTTCTCCCCCATTTTCAGCAGTGATAATGTTCAGTGCACTAATCTTGTTCTCTTTTCATTAAATTCCTTCCCATGTTGTTATTCCTTATACTATAATAAATCAAACTGTCTTCTAATTTCCTGTTCAAATTGGTCACCGTTAGTCTATAGAAACAAAGTAGATTTGGGAGTGGTAGTGGGTTAGCTCTGAGAGGCTGTGAGTACCCCACTGGATTTTCTACATGTATGATCATGTCATACACAAACCTCTTTTACAGTCTTTGTTATTTGTTTCTTACTCATCTGTCGTGGTAGTTTGAGTGTAATTGGCCCCAAAATCTCACAGGGAGTGACGCCATTAGGAGATATGGTTTTTTTGGAGTGGGTGTGGTCTTGTTGGAGGAAGTTTGCCAATGTGGGGGTGAGCTTTGAGGTTTCCTATGCTCAGGATACTGCCCAGTGCCTCAGTTGACTTCCTGTTGCCTGCAAGATGTAGGACTCTCAGCTGCTATGCCAGCACCACATCTGCCTGCATGCTGCCTTGCTATGAATAATGGACCGAACTTCTGAAACTGCAAGTGAGCCACCCAAGTTAAATGTTTTCTTTATAAGAACTACTGTAGTCATGGTGTCTCTTCACAGCAATAGAAATCTTAACTAAGACATCTGTCTCCAGAGAGAGAGAGAGAGAGAGAGAGAGAGAGAGAGAGAGAGAGAGAGAGGAGAGAGAGAGATTGCTTTTTCAGAGTACTGTAGACCAGAGATTCTCCAGCTACAGTAGGATTTGATGTATCAGGCTTAGGATGTGCTTTCATGTGTAGCAAACTCCTATGTAATGCTGTTATGTTGGCCTTTGAACCATACTTTGGAGGTTAAAGATATAAAGGAAAAATAAAATAACCAAGCAAATCCAACCAAGCAAACAAACAAACAGTGGAATCAAAGACAATATAAAGTGTAGAGTCCCAAAGACATTATAAATTGTAGTCATGGTTAAAACCTAGGTCTAAATTAATCTCTCTCTCTCTCTCTCTCTTTCTCTCTCTCTCCTCATCCATCCATATACCCATCCATCCATCCATCCATCCATCCATCCATCCATCCATCCATCCTAGATTGATAGATATGTGTGTGAATGTTTGCCTGGATGTATATATGTGCCCCTTGTGTGTAGTTGATGCCTGCAAATATCAAAGGTGGCATCAGATCCCCCAGAGTTGGAGTTACAGATAGCTGTGAGCCCCTGTGTGGGTGGTGGGAACTAAATCCAGTCCTCTGCAAGAACAACAAGTGTTCCTAACTACCAAGCCATCTCCCCAGCCATGACAATATAAATCTAAATAGATCTGTAGTTTCTGAGGGTTTGGACAAGATTGCCCATGTGTTGGACTTGATTTCCTTTGGCTTCTTGTCCCCTCCCCCATCTTGGACCCATTAAACAGGTGATTGAAAATCAAAAGGTAAGTATGTGAGATTTCTGATTGTTTCTTTAAAAAATATGTGGATGCGGAGTGGGGATGACCTGGAAGGAGTTGGAGGAGGGAGAAGCATGATCAGAATATATTTTTTGAATGAAAGCACATGATTACTCTCTGTAACTACCACTGAAATGGAATATTTAGTATAAAGGAACTACTTGTATATTTCTTTGATGCTTCAGGAGGTGTGGGGCAATACAGAGTTCAAATAACCAGTTTTCAGGTTATCCAAATATGTTCTTAGTATTTCACAAGCATTGGAGTGTTTTCTTCTCATTCCTGCATATGTTAATTTACACAGAGAAACTCAGTACTGCGCTATCCGGTCTTTCGTCCTTTCCTGACTTCCTTCCCCGAAGACAGGTTCAAAATTGATAAAGTTAAAATAAGCATCCTCCCTCCTTAAGTCAGTCCACATCCTATCTGGCGACTGTAGGGAAAAATCTGTGAAACGGAGTTGAATCTGCTGCTTTTGTACTGCTTTGTATAGATTGTAAATCAAACCTAAAATGTCTCAAGGCAAAAACTAGCCGTGCTCTCCCAACATCAGGACACCTGCATCCACACATCTCAATTCCTCTGTCTTCATTTTGGTGAATAATTTGTTTTACTTGCCTGATTTTTAAATGAACTTACCAATTATAAGCAGATGTCATTTTTCACAGAACATAAATTAGAAACAATGCCATCACCAACAGTCACAAATCTGTATAAATAGTATTGAGTTTGCCAGTGAGCCTTGGGAAAATCCATAAAAGACTGTTGGTTTTTTTTTTTTTTTAATTGGTAACCCAATTCTTGTCTCTTACTTAGGGCTAGTTTCAAGCTCAGCAAGCCATATCCTTTTAATTTCCAAGGGAAATTTGCATTTTAAAGCAATATGTCTGTTTTAGAAGGAGCTAAGTTCCACAGAAACGGAAGGCTGAGGTCTGTAATCGCTAGGTTGGAGGCACCTGCTCTCACTGTTACGGCACCCTCGGCTCACTCTGTGTAAATGCCTCAAAGAAGATTCAATTGCTTTTGTTTTGAGTCCTGGTTTTCCCTCTTGTCTCCTGATTCTCTAGTCAATCCTAAAATGGAAATTCCCACAAAGTCTGGCATCGTATAGGTCCTTTTTTAATGAAGCCTAATTAAATGGTAACAGTGAGTCTTGAGCCACTACAACCTCCTAGTGCTACTGTGGAATCCGGCTGGTGACTCCTCAGGTCCTGGCCTGATTTCCTTGGTTTACGATGCTCTCAGATTCCATGTTCTTGTCTCCTGGCCTCACTCGGAGCTGCTGACTCACGATCTCCATCCCATTCCTTTGTTTATCAGCTACACCTGGGCCGCAGGGGCTGTTCCGTATCACTTCTGTCACCTTGTCTCTGCTGCTTCCTCGTTCTGGATGATTCTGAGACAATCGGCATAACTGTTTTAATTGGGTACATTAGAATATATTTATATCGGCTGTGAAAATTTGTTTAGTTAGCATCGGTTAATTCCCTGTTTCATCCTATATTCATTTATTATTATTATTATTATTATTATTATTATTATTATTATTATGTGCATGGTGTTTTGCCTGTCTGCGTGTTTGTGTGTCTGTGTACCACATGTCTGCCTGGTGCCTCATGGAGGCCAGAAGAGGGCGTTGTATACTCTGGAACTGGAGTCTAAGACATCTTATAAGGGGCCATGTGGATGCTGGGAACCAAAGCCAGGTCCCCTGGAAGAGCAGCCAGTGCTCTTAACCATCGAGCCATCTCTCCAGTCCCCGCTCTTCGTTCTACCCCTCTCTTGTTTCTTGGTCATTTCCACTTCCCACCACTTGTCATCTTCACTTCCCTTGACAGCTCCCACCTTGATTTTAAGCCTTGTTTTAGACCTCTCCGCCCATAGGAAATGCTTGGGAAAGTCTTGCTCTGGTCAGCTGCATTTCTCTTATGATCAAGAACCCTCTCACCCCGACTCCCACCCCTCCCACATCCACCCCTACCTTTCCTTGCCTTGACTTACTACTCTGGCCAGGGCTGTCCTTTTCATAAGCACCAGCCACTGCCTTTTACCCAGTCCCAGCTCCAAGCTCCCCAGCTAGAACTCCCATCCAAGCCTAAAGCCTGGGAGAGGGCATCTCAGGTTCTCTAACGGGAAAGGACAGGTGCTTTCTGTTAAGCATTTGTTTGGTTTCCACTTGAGCTCACAGGGATTCCTTTGGTATTAGTCAGATATCCTTAAGAGATGCTGAAGAATGCTTTTTGGATTGTCCCCCACGCAGTGTGAGAGTTCTAAACCCCACCCAGCACCATCGGCCGCTGCTGCATGGGTTATTGAGCACAGAGCAAGAGTGCTGTAGCTCTCCTTAGTGACACGCTGCATCAGAGCCTACAGGGAGAGAGATACATGGGAGAAATTCTAGTCCGAGTGCATTTTGTTTGACGGCAGATGATGTCTTCCATACTGTGAGAGGCTAGGGTTCGCTCCTATAATGAAGAGAGTGTGAATGAATATTCTACATACAGCTACGAAAGCTTTACAGGAAATGTTTAAAATAGCTATATAGGTATTTGGAAATTTTTAAGAAAGAAAACCTAAAAAAATGTTTATTTTGATTTTCTCTTCACATTCATGCCTTTTTTTCTGAACGATAGCACGAAGAAAGAATGAAACAGAACCCAGTGCTTCAGAGAGATTCCAAACAAGTCTCTCGCCAAGTGTGAAGACAAGGCTTTTACTTGGCATTGTGTCTTCTGTAGCCCATTTCAAACTTTACTGGATTTATAAAACAGAATTTAAATTTTAGATTTACAATTCATCAAGGCAGTAGCATAATTTTTAAGCGACTAATTTGTTTAGTTTTAATGCTAAAACTTCCATGATTATACAATCCAAACTCCATTTATTGGAATGATCACAACATGTTTTAAGCCACTTACTACCTGTTTATTACTACCTTATGAATAGTCTACATTGTCATCCTAACATTTCATGGGTTAGAAGTACTATTGCTTCTTTAATAAAATATTCAGCTTTTTAAAAATAATTTTCACCATGCCAATATAAATTATGATTCAATGAATATGAAGTAAATCACAAAATATGATTTTAAAACTTTCCCAAAAGATGTTACTGCCTTTACAACCATTGTTCTAGTTTTTAGCTGATGATCACGGTGGGTAAAACACACAGAAGCCTTTCTTCTGCTAATATAATTTAATCTATTTCACACAGGGGAATTTCTATATGAGGCTGAAACCTCACAATTTCCCCTCTAGTTGATTTACATATGTTTGGACTCTCAAAACATGCCTAGTAGGTTCTCTAACAGACACCTAAGCCATGGCAGGTCACTAATGCGACTACTTCACTAACCTGTAGGCTGGTCAGAGTGTAGGTAAACTGTGTTCTCTAAAAATGCTTTGGTCAGTCAAACTTTTATTAATTTTGATTGAAATAGAGAAACACCAGTCTGAATAAAGTAATAACCAACTAGGAAAAAAAAGTGTTCGGGGGCAAGAAATCTAAAGAAAACAGCAAAGATGTAAGAAGAAAGAATGTGGTTCTCAGAAAATATAAATCTTGGGAAAATACCCTCTGCAGTTTCCCACATACTTTTTTGTTTGTTTGTTTTGTTTTTCAAGACAGGGTTTCTCTGTAGCTCTGGAGCCCATCCTGGGACTAGCTCTTGTTAGACCAGGCTGGCCTCGAACTCACAGAGATCTGCCTGTCTCTGCCTCCCAAGTGCTGGGATTAAAGGCGTGTGCCACCATCACCCGGCTTCCCACATACTTAAAATCTACCTAAAACTAAGGAAGAATAAGAAGATTCCCCCATACTCTAATCAATGGTGTGGGGCTTTGTTTATCACGTGCTTACTGATTTTATAGTTTGCTTCTAAACTTTATTATGCCACAGCCATTTGTTCAGTGCCAGCCATAGCACCTGCTCTTCCCTGCTGAACTATGGGCTCCACTCAGTGGCCAAACACTGAAGAGAGAATAAAAGAACCCACAAATGCTCAAGCCAGGGTTTGGGGTGCTGCTTGCTTTGTTTTCCTTGCAATGAAAAGAAAATAGCCTAACTCATATTCAGAAACTAATTTGGGGATATCTGTTGTTTCTAGCATAGCCTGTCAGTCTCAATCCCAGCAGGGTTATTTATGAAGAATTAGGCTAATAAATCAAATCTGGGAGCACTTCAAATACCGGATTGTGAAGGTACGGCTGATTGTGTCATTGAATGGAGCTGCTACAGGAACAGGAGCACCACCAAGTGGTGGTGCCAACACTGGTCTGCCGGGGAAGTCGAACTCAATTGTAAAAGTTTAGCAAGTTAGGAATATAAAGCTTTCTTCCAGACCCACGTCCTGCTCATTTCCAGAATTCTCTACAGGGAGGCTAAATTGTGCGTTTCTTTCATCCATAGATGAGAACAAGGTTCTTTCTGCCGGCAGCCCGTGCCCTTGTAGGGATGTACCGCGGGAGGGCATAGTTCACAAGGCCCGCGGGCAGTGTACTCTGAACACAAGGACCGTGAGGGAGCCCTTTTTCTCTAGGATGACCCTACAGTCGGACAGGTCAGCCTGGAAATGCCTGGAAGGGAGCATAATGAGGAGGACCTGCACAACAGTTCACTTGACATAATCAGAATTTGTGCTTTCTGCCTGCTCGCTGCCATTCTTCCGGAGCGTAAACATTTCTTTCAAAAACATGCCTGCTCAACTTTCAATGTTCTTTGATTAAAATTGCCAGGTTTGTTTGTACCATCTGCTAATGCAATCATGTGAAATTCTGATTTTTTTCTGTCAGTGAGTTAATCCTCCTGGTACTGAACCAAATGGGATCATAGATTTTAGACTGAGGAAGAAATGGTCTGCATTCAGTGAGGTGGTCTTGGAATCAGCCTTGCTTTGGGAGCAGTACATGAAGTCAACACGGGCCTCTGCCCCATCTGGTTTGGGCAGTAATAGCCTGTCAGCCTTCCTCAATCTCTTACACATGCATCCCTGATTTCACTTCGTCCATCTCCCCTCACCTCAGAATTACATTGTGAAATCAAGCATTGAGTAACAATGTATCATAAGGTATTGAATTACAATGTCTTCTGCTCTGTGGGGAAGTTTTGTGTGAAGCAAAGCTTATTAAAAATGCTGCAGTTGTTATTTCTTTTGCTTTTCAAATTGTACTAGTGGACATACTTTACTTTTTGAACCCACTTAATGGCGATCCATCACTTCATTTGAAATCTTGCCTAAGACTGTAACAAAAATAAGAGAAAAAAGAAATCTTTCCCCCTTTCTTGTCTAGCCACACTAATCCTCTATAAAATTCCCTTTCTAGAGCAAGCTCGATTTCTATAGCAAATGGAATACTGAGCGGTACAGTTTTAAAAGGTCACTACTGTGATTGAAAAACATGGAAATAATGGGATGACCCAGAGAGACAGCCTGAGCCCAGGAGTACACGTGGCCACTCGACTTTATTGGGTCAGGGATATGCACGCACCTCTGTCTAATTGGAAAGCCAGGGAAATGGCAGACCTTGGCTTCTGCTGGTGGGGACACACACTGGAAATGTAACGGGAACCCTGTATGACGTTTAACACTGAAGAGACAGCAAGAATGGTTCAGAGAAAAAGAGATAAGATTCTCGCCATTGGGCTCCCACAGCCTTGACAAGGTTGACAACTGTATTTTTTAAAAAGTGTGATGGATTCAGATGACTTCCGAAAGTTTTATCTTAAAAAAAAAATAATAAAGCAGTAAAAGTGTCTCCTCAGAAAAATGCCTGGGGAAATACATCATTGCTGTGGTGTAGAAACGCATCAGAAATCGCCTGCAGATTGCCCAAAGAAAACAGAGCCAATTTTCTGAGAAGATTGAATAGAAAAAAGTGAATGCACCCAGCTTTATTTAATGCCCATGAGTTCATGTGAGAATGTAATTAAGAATGGAAAGAGATAAGAGCTGAACCCGATTCTTTGTTGTTTCCTCAGAAGGTCAAAGTCTACTCTTTTTACCAGGATTCAAAAAAGTGACAGTGCGTGGGTGTGGGTGTGTGTGGGTGTGAGTGTGTATGTAAGGGGGGATGAGGGAGGGTTGCCGGGGGTGCGGTTCCCACACACTTGACTCTTTACCAGAACATTCTCTCGTGTGGATTTTCAGTTTTTACCCTAAAGGCAGTGTTTAAAGAAAAGGCCTTCCTCTCCTTATTGATAGAGAGCTTTATTAGTTTGTTCAATTGGTAAAGCAAAAGTAAGCCTATGCTTCGGCAGGATTTTTTTTATTATATCTATAATAGATATAGATATGGCATTTGTTTTGCAGTAGTGAGATTTCTGATTTGAAATCAGAAAATCCTAGGGTGGGGTATGACTTTTATCATCACGGAGGCCTTATCAGGGCCCTAGGGAAGTTTAAACACAGCAGCTCTCTCTCAGCTGGTAGGGTAAACCTACTCGAGAGGTGAAAACCCGTTGTATCGTCCTCCATGGCAAGCTGGGGATGGAGATGGTGATGGAGGTGATGGAGGTGATGGAGGTGGTGATGGAGGTGATGATGGAGGTGATGATGGAGGTGATGATGGAGGTGATGATGGAGGTGATGATGGAGGTGATGATGGAGGTGATGGAGGTGGTGGAGGTGATGATGGAGGTGATGATTGAGATGATGGAGGTGATGGAGGTGATGTTGGAGATGATGGAGATGATGATGATGAAGATGATGGAGATGATGGAGAAAGAACCTGTCTTTAGGTTTTGATTCCTTTTCTTGCCGGTGCTGAGACCTTTGGCAAGTGTGCAATTCCTCTAAGCCCTAGTTATCTTGTGCTTAAAACGTGAATGACAGATTGGGCCTTAGAGGGGTAGGTTAGGATGATGTGAGGTGATACCCGAAGAGGACATGGCACAGTGCTGCCATGCAGGAAGGAGAAGCCGTGGTTACCCCCTTGCTGGCAGCTAGTGCAGCATCCTAAAGCTTGAAGTCAGCTAGCAACGCACTATGGCTATGGACCATTTCTCCACATTCTGATTGTGTCTGCATCTTCCTTACACATAGCACACTAAGCAATCCCCCCGTTTTGCGTTTATTAAGGGTCCTTCCTCACTAATCAATGCATAAGGTTTTAGTCAATGCCAATTGAAAAAAGATGACCTGTTTTAGTCTGCATCTTCATGTATTGAGTATTTCTTCGCATGAGGTCAAGATTAATTGTCCCATAGATCTTAAGGGATTATATAGAAACAATGGCCGAAAGTCTTGAAGTGAATCTTGTGGGCAGCTAAATGTACAAAGGAGACTGAAGAGATAGCCCAGTGGCTAAAGTACATTTTATACAAGTGTCGGGGCTGGAATTTGGGTCCCTGGAACTGCATGTAAATGGCCTGTGGTTCCAACCTTAGTAGGTGCAGACAGTAGATGCAGAGAGCAGACGAGTTAGCAACAACCACATCAGTGAGCTCTGAGTTTGATTGAGAATTCCTACCTCAATGAATAAGGCAGAGAGTGTTTGAGGACATACACTCACTGATGCCGAAGGATGCCAGTGTATACTCATGCACAGCACAGCACACATGCATGCATAAAAGATGGAAAGAATTAAGGAAAAATAAACAAGAAAACAGGAAGGGTAGGGTTAGCAGGAAGACAAGCAGACAGTTCAAGGCCTTGTAGAGGGGCTTGGCACACACCAGCATAGCAGAGACACAGAACCCTATTCCTCTTAACACTGAGTACCATACTATCCAGTAACCCTTGGGGAACATACAGCTATTTTTAGCTCAGAATTGAGAGAAAGAAATACCCGTACATGAAGATCAAATATTAGGTAATGGGGGAAATGAGAGAACTCATGGAAGAAAGTAGGGTTGATAACTCAGTGAGGCCTGGTGCCTGGACTGCAGACGGTGCCACTTCGAGAACATTTGTTCTTTCCCAACAGGTCTTTGCTGGTCTTGAAGTGGGTGGGTTATTTACCATCTTTGGAGAAGAATGCCATGGAATAAATGTGTGGGTTCTGTTCAAGTGGGGACACAATGCTCTTTGAGAAAGTCGGTGATCTTGAGAAGGCATGTGGCACAAAGCCCGTGCCTATGAGGACAGCTCTTCTCCTCGGTGAGGAATGTGGAGGGTTTGGTATCTGTACCTTCAGGTCTCTGGAAGGTAGCATGGTACGGAGAACCTGGCACTAGCCTCACTGGTCCTTCTTATGGGCTATGTCACTGTGTGTGTACCTTCAGGTCTCTGGAAGGTAGCATGGTACAGAGAACCTGGCACTAGCCTCCCTGGTCCTTCTTATGGGCTATGTCACTGTGTGTACCAGTGTCTTCTGAGTCTGTGAAACATGACAAAAAAAACCACACCCAAATCCGAGATTATAGTTACAAGCCACACTTACAGCAGGCTCCTCCCACTCCTCCTCCACCCCAGTGCTATCCCCTTAACCTGCCTCCCTTTTTTTCATATCCCTTGGTCAAAAGAGTTCCCACTTGGATACGTACTGGGACAGGTTTCATGGATATTTCAAAAGAATATCTGTCATTTCTACATTTAAGACCCACTCATTATCACCGAAAAACACTCTCATATTGTGTATGTATATTTAATATATTTTACAATGTAATATAGAATAGTTGTCTGAAATAGCAATCTGCGTATTGCTAAAGAATGAAGTTATGTTTTATTCTTTCTTTGAAGTCCCCATGTATGTTGTATGCAGTGTGTCTTATGAAATTAATGGAAACCGTCTTGGCACATGACCCTAAACTTAGACTTGTTTTATGCAACATAATATAACCAATGTGATTTATTAACAGAATATTTTGCATAACAGACACGCCAGGACAGAGTCAGGCTGAGATGTTTGAAGTCTGATGTTCAATTTCTTAAGCTTCGTGAATTGCCCTGTGCTTTATTTAATGTCAGCTGAGATGGCACCGGAAAACACACTGGCGAGACAGCATCTTAGTGCCGATCATTGTTTTATGCAGACCAATCACTCAAGAAACTTGAACTTAATTGAGAAATTAACATAAATACTGGTTTATTCCAACATGTATTTTTTTCTCTGTTGTGTTTTTAACCCTCATGCCACCTAAAGTAGAAAGCAACGCTTTTTTTTTTTTCTGACACATCACTAAGCGTGAAGCATTAACAGATGAGACCAGGATCAAGAAGAAAGCAGTGCATTCTGATGGGTGTTTATTTTATGATGAGTAATGAACTTCAGTCTTTCTGTGCAGGTGAACACAAAAAACAATAGCCATGGACATGTGATTCCTCTCTCTTTCTTGTACATATCTGTTCCATTGACAAGGAGACCGAATTGTGGGAGAGATACTGTTTTTGACACTTAGATGAATGCATATCAGACAAAATGAGTGGGGGATGTTGATTGTGTCTAGGGGTCGAGGTAGCAGAAATGGAGGTGCTCTGCTGTAGGGCACGATCCGTCAGTCACTCTACCATTTCCCCTTTGCCATTCTCCTCTGGAACCTGTTTTCTGTATCCCTTTTCTATTCTGACTACACGTTGGTTCTGAAACCCACAATGTAGCATTTGCTTCTAAACAATGTATTGGGCTTTATGGATTGGAAAATATAATGACAGATTTCTGATTCATGTCTCCTGAATCTTTCAGGCATGGCAGAGTGGGTGCCTTATTTCTGGTTTCTGTAGTGTGAAGTATCATAGACAAAGACTGATAAGCAAGAATAACTCATTTCTCACAATTCTGGAGGTCAGGAAGGGACGAGGGTTCTGTTGTGATTAGGGCTCCTCCTGGGATGCAGATGAACTTCCAATTGTGTGCTTTGTAGCAGAAGGAGAGGTGGGTATCCTACTTGGAGGCTCCGTCCTCTGTCCTAACCTCCACCTCCCCAAACCATCACATTCAAGGATTCCATGTCAGCTTTGGATTTGGGGAAGGAGATGCAAACATTCAATTCATGGCAAGATCTGTGTGCAATCATTAAAGAGGATGTTCTCTTATAGGAGTGGAATTCGACCGCAGAGAAGCTGAAGAGCCAGGCCCTGGAGATTCTTCTGTCGAAGGACTTCACAGACAAAGAACACCTACAGCTGTCTAACCAGAAACTGAATCGGCTTCAAGAAGAGTTTGGTCGACTTATGGTGGATAGAAAGACCTGGTTAACTGTGGCAAATGACTTTTTCAATAGCGCCAATAAGGTCAGTGTGAGATCAAGATGATAATCGTAGGTACGTAGGCCATCCAATAAGAGAGCCATGTGTTAGCTGGTCAGGGCACATTGCAAAAGGCTAAAGTCCATGTAGAATATCAAACTGATAGAAGTAGAAAAGAATTATATGATCATATTCTTGTTGTGGCTATTCGGTTTTTTTTTGTTTTTGTTTTTGTTTTCAACTAAGAGATTATGTTTTGATGTGCATAGAGTTACTTTTTAAAATCACTCCAAAGCTAGGTTTCATGACACACACTCGGGTGGCTGTGAGTCTGAGGCCAGCCTGGTCTGCATGTTCCAGGTCCGTTATATAGTGGGACACTCTCTTAAAAAAGAAAAAAGAAAAAAAAAAACAAGCAAACAAACAAAAACCATAAATAAATAACCAACAACAAAACAACTTTTAATAGGTTTCCCTTTAGAGCTGTCATTGGTCTGATTGGGGAAAACACTATTCTTCACATTAAATTGTTTCTCCAAGAGATAAGGAAATATAAAATATATCAGGTTGAAAAACCTTAACAGTGTTACCAAAATACCTTTTGTTGTTCGCTTTAAAAAGTAGTTCGGGCTGGCCTCCACCTCCCAGTTTAGCTAAGGATGGCTCTGATCTGATCTTCCTATGTCTACTTCCCTAGTACTCAGGTTGCTGTCATGCATTACCAAACCAGTTTATATAGTGCTGGAGATTTGTGCACACTTAATGAGTGCTCTAGCACTTGAGCTATGTCCCTGATCCATTTTTGTTTTTTTTTTTAAATGTTTTTCTTTAGTTTATTAGGTGGCAATACGTAGATATTATAAATCTTCTGTGCATACAGAGTCTTACGGTTAGAAACTGCCCACACGAGCCATTCTGCTTTGGTCCTACGTGTTTAAGTAAGACAATGAGGGAATCTTGGTACAGACCATCAGTGGGTCTTCTTGAGTAGAAGTGTGTTACTTTTCCTTGGCAAATACCTTCCTGTTGTAGCGGGTGGTCCTGGGGGGGGGGGTAATGTTTATGGCTCAGCAGTAACAAGTCATTAGGTCAGAGGTGGAGCCTCTGGAATAGGATTTCCACCTCACCTTCTGCTACATGAGAAATAAGAAGTTCGTCGGCAACCCAGGAAAGAGCCTTCATCACAACAGAACCCTGGTCCCTTCCGGAGCTCAGGCTTCCAACCTCCAGAATCCTAAGCTATGCCTCGCTACTGTTTATACACACAGGTGGGGTTCAGTGTGTGTGGCTGCTGCTGTTACTTGAAACATTTCTGACCTTTGCCACAGTCACATAGACCTCCAGACGTCTACAATGGAATTGTTTAAACAGTTAGATTTCAGCAATTTAAAGGCAGACAAAGTAATAAGCATAGGACAAGGGAAACTTCATACAAAGCGCTCTAAAATTGCAACACTGGTGCTGAGTGTTGTAAGCTACATGGTTACTTGATTGTGAAATTCTTTACTTACAAAAATCTTTTGAAAGGATGAGTAGTAAAATTCTAACACAGAGAAGATGCCATTCAGGTAAGCCTATTAAGTACTCTTGATTAACTGTGTGCTTTGGGGGTCTCACTGTTTTAACATAGGAAACAGATACAACATATAGCTGGAGATAATGAACAAAGTAGATGTCAATTGCTAGTTATTTTTCTCTTTAGCAGCCCAATTTTGAAGTAAGAGGTTGTAAAATTTCCATCACACCTTTGGTCCACAGACTGAGTGAGCTGTTTCCAAGTCAACTGTTAATGCAGCTCAGGGAAAGAGTAATAGAGTTTCCATAAAGCAATGCTTCTAATAGAAGCTGTGGAGCTCACAGCCTTGCAAAGTGTAGATAATTCTCTCTCTCTCTCTCTCTCTCTCTCTCTCTCTCTCTCTCTCTCTCTCTCTCTCTCTCTCTCTCTCTCTCTCTCTCTCTCTCTCTCTCTCTCTCTTTCTCTCTCTCTCTCTCTTTCTCTCCCTCCCTCCCTCCCTTTCTCCCTCTCCTTCCCTTTCTTTCTCTCTCCCTCTCTCTCTCTCCCTCTCTCCCTCTCCCCTTCTCTCCCTTTCTCCCTCTTTCGTTCTCTCCCTCCTTCCCCCCACTCTTCATTGTTCTGTCATTATTTTGGTTTCTCTGCATTCATTATTTGATACCTTGCCTTGGCTATTTGTCATCTGACTTTATTCTCAGACCCTGGAGGAACTTGTAAAAGTTAAAAAAAAGATGAATTGATGGAGGAGGGAGATAGGAAGGAGGAAGGAGAGGGAAAAGACAAGAGTGGATACTTTCTGAATCTCTTATAATAATGCAAGTCTAGTCTAGAGAAGAGAACCCAAAGGAGTAGATTCCTAGATTCCCTCTCTCCTCCCATGGTGTGCTAACTAGTCCAATATAAAGTTGGCTGGCATTCGCCTGTGCTCTGACTTGTGACCAATGGTTCTCAGAAAGATTTAGAGTTTGTTCTTTTTAAAGAAATTATTTCCAAATTAAAAACTAATAACCCAATGTGAAAGATGATGGGTATGGGGCCTGAGGCAGAGCCAGATGCCAGAGTTTGTAGAGTGGAAGGTGAATTATCATCCACGTGCATTGTTTCTGTGTTAGTAAGGTAAAAATAACTGACAAATTCATAAAGTGAGCAAATCTGTGTAGGCTGAGAGTCAAACCCCTCCTGTGACTTATCAGTGACATTTTTCTTTTTGATTCATAATTTGGATTCTCCAAATTAAAAAAAAATCTTACTATTTTACCTATTCTTGGCAGAAAACCCATAAATAAATCTCTGAATGGTTGGTTTTAAAAATTATTATGATATCAAGTCTTTAAAGTAATTTTCTGCCTGGAGGTATTGGCACACACCTTTAATCTCAGCACTTGGGAGTCAGAGGCAGGGGGATCTCTGTGAGTTCAAGGCCAACCTGGTCTACAGAGTGAATTCGAGAACAGCCAGGATTGTTAAACAGAGAAACCCTGTCTCAAAAATTTTAAAATAATGATGATAATGATAATAATAATTTTCTAGGCTAGAATTTCTGTGTATAGTAGTAAGTGGGGTAGTTTTTAATTTACATCAATGTAATCTGAGAATCACTATGTTTTCTCTTTGAAAACTCCCTGTGATGTGTCTGGAGGATGCTGGGTTTCCTCGCTGTGAGCATTTGTATTTGTAGATGACGTCATGCTCCCAAGTACTGAGGACTCTGGGAGTTTACAGACTTTCAGGCTCACTTGATGTCTCATGGATGGTTTCTGGGTCAGCGCCGAATAACTACTACAAAGCACTAGCTGGGTGGCAGCAGGCAAACAAGCACAGTATGGCCCAGTTCCAACATGGGCGATGGAGAGGGGTACAGGCACACGTCTCCCCCTCCCCCCGCCCAGAGCTAGCAGCGTGGAGAGGAACTCTCAACTCAGAGAATCTGTTGTTTTACAGCAAGCAGCAAGCCTACTCTTTCGTCTCAGGGGGTGACATCGCCTCAAATGGGAAGATTGCTAGCTGTAGAACCCAACTGAGATAGGTGTCCTGATAAAGAGGTCAGGTCATTTATTCTTGGCTTACAAGAGAGAGGTGTTAGAGAACACACATGCAAGATTAACTGCTACTGTCATGGCGGCACAAAGAAGACCCTACCCAAGGAGAGCGCTTTCCTGAAGACATCAATTCTGCTTCTGATATGAGAATTAGCTCAGTGAACAAATTCATTGGCTGAACTGCCTCATGTACTATCAAGTGCCAGTGAACAGAACTTTCTAGTGCTGTGGAAGACTGAGACCCTGGAGTGGTGTGAATGTCAGCTCACTAGAGGGGTTTAAAGCAAACCTTTCAAGGGTTTGAGGAGATGGCTCAATGGGTAAGAGCATTTGCTGCACATATGTGGAGACCTGAGTTCGGATCTCATAAAACGCTGGGCATACTCCTGTGCATGCCAGGAACTCCAACATTGTGAGGGCAGAGGCAGGAGGATAATGGGATCTTGGGGGCTGATGGCTTAGCTCTGAGTTCCTTGAGAAACCCTGTCTCAGGGAATGAGACAGAGAGTGACTGAGCAGAAAACTGACATCTTCCTCTGGCCTCTCCACATCATTTATCTGTACGCATGTGCCCATACACCACCACCACCACCATCACCATCACCAGCACCACCACCACCACCACCACCACCATCACCATCACCTCCTCCTACTCCACCACCATCACCACCACCTCCTCCTACTCCACCACCACCATCACCACCACCACCTCCACCACCATCACCAGCACCACCACCACCACCATCATCATCACCACCACCACCACCACCATCACCAGCATCACCAGCATCACCATCACCACCACCACCACCACCATCACCACCACCAGCAGCACCACCACCACCACCACCTCCACCACCACCATCACCATCACCACCACCACCACCACCATCACCAGCATCACCAGCATCACCATCACCACCACCACCACCACCATCACCACCACCAGCAGCACCACCACCACCACCACCTCCACCACCACCATCACCATCACCACCACCATCACCACCATCACCAGCATCACCACCACCACCACCACCACCATCACCACCACCAGCACCACCACCTCCACCACCACCACCATCACCATCACCAGCACCACCACCATCACCTCCACCACCACCATCACCACCACCAGCACCACCACCACCACCACCACCACCACCACCAGCACCAGCACCAGCACCACCAGCACCACCACCACCACCACCAGCACCAGCACCACCATCATCACCATCACCACCACCATCACCACAACCCCAAATGGCATAAGTAGAAAAGGATGAATGTACAGTCTCTACGGGACAGACAGTAGGTTTTTATATCATGTATAATACTTAGACAGACGTCTACCTTGTGTTTAGTGTACAATCCTCACTTCCATTCCTCTCATTCTCAGTAATCTCTCTACCAATTCTAGACTGAGTAAATACATTCATTTACTGAAGTCACCGAATAAGCAGTACAGTGTGGCAATAACTGCCTTCATCTTTAGATATTCACTAGTTTAGTGAATATTTGTCGAGCAACTTCTATGTGCTAGGCACCATTCTAAATCTAAAGGATATGACATAGAGCAAACTGCAGAAAAATCGGTCAGTGTAGCTTCCAAATGTGAGATCTAGGAAGCTATAAGAATCACCTGAGAACAATTGCTCCAATGCCATTGCCTCATGGCTCCAGGAACCCAACTAATACCTTGTAATTTGCCTAGGAGTTGGGGACAATCATTCCAAATGCATGATGAATCTGTTTCTCAAGCAGGAAGACTGAGTGGTGTGTTCTTCTAGAGGGATGGCTTTTTGAATCTGGGCTTAGTGGCAGGTGGCAATGTTGGGACATGGGCCTTACTTAGGATTGATACTGTATTTGTCCAGCCTCTAAAACCCAGGCAAAGAACCATGCCACTTAAAATTTGACATACTTCTTTTTCAAAATTCCTGACTGTATTTGGTGAACTGATTTGTCAAGTCATTCAACCATTAATTAACTGGCAATTTTGGTGGTTTATAGCGAGGAATAGTTGACTGGGGAAGAGTTCCTCCCTCTGATGCCGCTCTGAAAAATACTCTCATTGCTTGAAATACAAGCCAACATCTGTTACGGAACATACCTTGATCCCTCCAAGTTCTCATCCTCCCCAGTTGAAGGTTAACATGTCTGTTATATTTCCACCATTTTTGTGGAAATTTGTAAATATCTATTGACCATCCAAGATGTAGTAGTCTTTGGAGATTCTGACTGGACGGAGCAGGTAGGGAAATCCAGTGTGTTCCAAGATCAGAACAGATCTTTTTATTTATGCAGCAGTCATGACTGAACCCAAATCTGTCAAATAGGGCCCTAGGGTTGTCAAGTTTCATGACTATACCGTCTGTTCCCTGGCACGTGGTTTCTTTGGGGGAAGCAAGCAGGAAAGACTGAGGCCAAATCAGTTTTATGAACGTGGTCTGACCTTCATATGGTCGCTATGAGTGCAAAGGTGAGCTAAATTTGGGGCATTCAAAGAAGCACATCCCAGCACTCGGGAGGCAGAGGCAGGCGGATCTCTGTGAGTTCGAGACCAGCCTGGTCTACAAGAGCTAGTTCCAGGATAGGCTTCAAAACTACAGAGAAACCCTGTCTCGAAAAACCAAAAAAAAAAAAAAAAAAAAGAAGCACATAAGTTCACATATGAAGCGTAATGGCCTGGCTTCCACCGCTTCTGCCATCAGTCACTGTTGCGAATGTAGCGTCTTTAGAAGGTGTGGTTGCTTTTCAAAACACAAGACAGTAATGCCTGAAGCCACGTTTCTGTTGGACATGAAAACAAAATAATTAAGCATGGCATTTGCTGAATGTTTTTTTCCCCATTTACGTATTCCTCATTTCACCATTTAAAAATAAATGTATTTTAAGCACATTAGTGGAAAACAATTACAACGGTCTAATTATTGAACAGATTGAAAGAGGAAACATGCCCAGATAGAAAACCTAAAAGAATGTTATTGAGAAGGAATTTCTTAAAATGGTGTAAATGAAATCTGGAAATTAAACTAATTGTGAGAAAAACGTTTTAAAGTTACTTTTATTTGTACGATTCTTGAGCACTGTATCTCAGCATCCTCCTTTAAAAAGATTTAAGTGTGTGTGTGTGTGTGTGTGTGTGTGTGTGTGTGTGTGTGCAGGTGCCAGTGGAGGTCAGAAAGGGCAGTCAGATACCTTTTAGCTGGAGTTACAAGTGTCTGTGACATGGGTACCTGGAAACCAAAATCTGGGCTCTGTTAAGAGCACAGGCTCTTAAACACCAATCCATCTCTCCGTTCCCTTGGATTCCTCTTTTTAGAAATCATTCTTTTCTCTAAGAAACAACTGGAATAGTGGCTTCCCACCAAGCTTCTTTCACCCTGATAGTATGTTACATTCCTACTATTTACCTGTGTTGGATAGTTACTTGAGTAAAGCCAGTGGTAGGTGTGGTCCCAGGCACTAGACTCTCATGGGTGTTTATAAGACAGAGTGATATACTGTAGCAAAGTCATGGGGGTTAAGCCCAGTACAGAAGGGAACCCTGAGCAGAGCCTGGCTAGGGCAAATGTGTCGAGATACCACTGAGTGCACTTGGGAAGGTGACACACAAAGGGAGGGCAAACACGGAGAGATTCAGAGTCAGGCAGTGCCAGAAATGTCGGCTAAGTCATTGCCTGAGGAGCATGGTAGAAGATTAGCGTTAAGGGAGATACAGGAGAGGTAGCCAGGGGCACAGGGAGGAGTGTGCACACCACGGTCAGGAGTGTGTATTTGTGTGTGTGATTTACAATATATAGTGTTTACTATGTATGTTATGCATTATCTACTATATCTGTAGTTGTTGCTATTATTTATCAATTGCTATATAAATCATAAGAAGAAATAATTAAGAACTTGAAAAGAGGTTATGATAAGTCAAATCTCACCACAGAAACTGATGATGACATCTTTATTTAATCTACCTTCCTTCTGCCCCCCGATAGAATAATGGCTGTGGAGTTTAGAACCTTTTACTTTAAAGCTCAGAGATCAGACAGATTGTTTAAACCTCAGCAAATACTCAAGAAAGAAGGCTAAGTTATTAGTACAGAAGTATTAAATATATGATGGGAAATAAGGGCTGTTTTTAGTATCCTTCATCGCAAGAGCCTAAACCTACTTCAGGCTTCATGGGCTGATAGTCAAGATGTTCAATTTTTGGGTTTTATAGCTCAGAAGTAGGGTGTTTGCCTGGTGTCTGTAGGGTTCTGGGTTTAACCTCCAGTACTGCAAATAGAAAAGGAGATATTCAGTTTGACTCCTGCTCATGAATAAGCACTTTCCAGGAAACTCGTCAGTGGACCCTTACGTCATGACTGTATTCATTGGGTGTCCTTCCATGTGTGCATCTACACTAGTATGTATCTCTTTTGGCAGTGAACAAATTCAGCCTTGTGGGTATAGTCACTTCTTGGTAGATTTATTTTTCGTTGCCTAATTAAACTAAGAAATATGTCTACCTCACTTTGTATTTACCCAAACGCTTAGAATAGGGCCTTCTAGTTAAAGGTTTGAATCACTGAGAACACAATACTAACTAGAGGGCTGCTGCTCTATTGGAGACCAGGCCCCTCTGAGCATAGTTCTCACCCTCAGTAGAGCGGCTGAGGCTGCTTGTAAGACACCTTCAAGACAGGGCCTCTCTCTTGGTGACTGATACTCTCTCACAAGAGAGGAGAGAAACCTCACTAGCCCCTCACCTGAGGTTCTAACCACGGTTTCCTGTCCCTTCCTGTCTATTTTTTTCTTTAAATGCACACAGTCTCATAGTCTGAAGGGAGCAAGTGGATATATTGTGTGCAGCAAGATAAGTAAAGGGAAAGACTCCCTCTCTGAAGGTATGGGAAGGTTGCCATTGACACAGCTTCTCTGTGGTCACCCACGCTCCTATAAGTAACCCCTAGCCTGTGTTCTCTAACTAGCCCAACTAATTCATTGGTCTCCCATGCTGGACCTTGAGAGAATTCTATTTTAGTCTGTCTGAGATTTGTTCCCATCTCCCCAGGAAAAAGATCATACAACAAAGAAAACTGTCTTGTATTGTTCTTAAGAGATTATACTGATCTAAAGTATTTGGGATAAGCTCAGTTTGAAAGGGGAAATCTTACTGCAAAATCCAAGGAGCACCAGTTCCCAGTGCAGCTTCTGTGTCATGCCTGAGAAGCTGAGTGGGGTTTCATAAAACAGAGTACCACGTGTATCCCCCTCTCCAAAGTCTCCAAGCAGCGTTGGCTGTTTATTTTACCTGTGGTTCAAGAGAGAGGTCGTCTTAATCATCTTGGTATGCCACCTAGTGTTCAAAATGTTTATGTTGCATGAATGAATCAACAGCTGGTTCTATGGCACATCGGTCCAGTTTTTGAACTTTTTGCTTTTTGAGTTTTTGCTTCAAAAATAAGTCTAACAATCCCATTTACTTCAGGGAATATCTTTCCATAATTTTTTAGGGTTGGTAATAAATCGTATAGGCTTTTAAGGGTATAGCTGAAATATAAAATCTACTGGAGGGCCTCAAGGAGAAATTGAGCAATCTTTGTTAGCATGACTGAGTCAGTAAAATAGTGGGTTTTGGAGTCAGGCTGGGCATGATTCTGACCTGACGCATTTCTTAACCGCATGGCCTGGACATTTACTTAACGTCCCCCTGCACCTGACATCTTTAGTTGTAAAATAGAAATCCTGGTTCTGTGTCCTTATAGGATCACCAGGCTACCTAAATAAGTTAGTGCACAGCATGGCTAAGTGCTTGCTGAGAGCCAGCCGCTGTTCTCCCAATCCATAAGAGTTTCATATTGCTATGGCTTTCTAATGTGGCCAATCTTGTCCTCAGCACACAGTTGGGTCTACGGTTCACAAATGTCACTGGATATTCCTTAAGGGGATGAAAGCAGAAATGATTCATGCATGATTTTCCATATTAATAGCACAAAGATCATCTTAAAATCTCTTTAAGTCAGTTAAGATAAAAGAAAAAAAATGGTGAACAGACCCAAGAAGCCTAAAGTTCTGCTTCATGAGTCTCATTTCCTTTGTGAGGTGGATTTGCCTCAGGAAGACTGAGACGTTAGTATGTACACTTCCTTCATTCCCTTATTGATAAAACACTGCTGATGCCCGCATTCAAGCCAAAGCTGCTTTTCCAGAATTTTCCAACTTGTGAGGAAAACCTTCTGAGCAACAAATGGCTTTAAACACAGCCTGTGACTGGAAGGGGCAGGGATAGGGCAGCAAAATAACTCTGAGAAGCAAGGAACGGATGGGGTAGTGGGAGACATGGGAAAGAAGGACCTGAAATTCATTCTCCTCCAACTCCCGGTCTTCATAGCTTTGCAAGCTGGAGCGCCTTCAGCTGCGTCCTGAACAACAACTCAGTTGTCCAGCCCGAGCCCCCAGCAGTTGTCTTTGGTGTTGCTTAAGATCAGAAAGGGAAGGCCTGTGTCCTTGTATAAGCAACCCAGAGTGTTCCTGACCCTCCAAAGGAGGTGGGAGCAGAGGCCCTGGTATGAAGCCATGTTGAGTTTTGTGTCCTTGGTTGTTGTCCAGGGTGTGCCATTTTGTTGCTATCCAGTATTGACTCTTTCCAAATTTGTTAGTCAAAAATCGGACACTGTTATTTATCCAGCATCTTTGTGAACCAGCAGGGTAGCAGAATTATGCCGGATGACTCATGAGTCTTTTTAAATAAATAAAAAGAATAAAACACGCCATTCTCTGATACCATCTATGTTTGATTTGGTGCGGTTGATTGACCTTGGATCTGCTCTTAACAAAAGGAACAGGAAAAGGTTTTTTTCTATTGGCCCCTTTAAGAACAAAAGCCAAGCAGTTCGTTCATCTTTCCCAAATTAGGGCTCCAAGGAGCTGACCTGTCTCCTCCGAATGTGGAGGACGGAGATGGTTCAGATGAGCTAGGACCCAGCAGGAAAACATGCGGCCCTTACTCTTTTATCTTTTCCTCCCGGTCTAGCCATAAAAAACTTGATTCGCCCGGGACATATAAGGCTTGAAGAAGCAGGGGGCTGTGGAAAGAAGAGAGAAGGGAGAGGACACTTGAATTCCAGTCGTCTGTGTGAGGCTCACAGTGTTCTCGCTGCTGGGCAGACCTTCTGCGCTGTGATTGCAGCAAAGAGATCAGGATATCAAGTTCCCTTGCTAGGGCACATAGCAAAGGAATCTCTTCTAGACTGGGATGCGTGGGATGAGAACGGTGGTGCTTAGGTCATTTCTGGAAGTGGCACATGGATTCCTCATCCAATTCTACACGGGAGTATGAGAAGGGGATTTTCCATATAATTCAGGCCATTGCAGAGAGTATAATTTTGAAGAAAGAATCTTTTAAAGCCCAAAGGTTTAGTTCTTCTGTTTGTATCTATGGAACTATCCCCCAGTGATGTTTAAAATGAAGTGTGATGGTTGGTTTTTGTCAACTTGACACACCTAGAGGGATCTGGATAGAGGGAGCCTTCGTGGAAGGATCACCTCCATCAGAGTAGCCTGCACGGGTGTCTGTGGGACATTTTCTTGGTTAATGGTTGTTGTGGAGGACCAAGGTCACTGTGGGCAGTGCTGACCATGGGCAGGTGACCCTGGGTTGTATAACAAGGAAAGCCAATAGCTATGCTCTTCCATGGTCTCTGATTCTGTCCCTGCCTTGAGCTCATGTTCTGGCTTCCATCAATGATGGGCTTTTATCTCTAAGATGCTGTAAACCCTTTCCTCCCGAGTTTGCTTTTGGTCTTGGTGTTTTACTAGGAGAACAAAAAGCGAACTCAAACCCTAATGAACTCCATTATGCGATCCCTCTTACCTCACTCACGGGTGTTCTGCACGGGTTTGTGATAAGCTAATGAAAGAAGGAAAACTGCCATCCCTTTATATTGTCATCATTTTATTACTTGCTTTATTATGCAGAGAAAATCATAAAGTGTATCCCTAATATTTGATCTGTTTGAGAAAAGAATATGGGAGAAAATTTGGCTCACTTGTTTCCAGGTTCATGAGTTGCCTTTGCCCTTATATGACTCTTACTATATTATATATTATATATAATCTTATATAGTATATGTAATTATGTTTGAATATTTAAATATTATATATTTATATAATATATATTATATCTTTGCCTATATGACTCCTACTTCTTGTGCATGTTTGGCCCTTCAATTTATCTTCATTATTTTGGGATATCATGCCTTTATTATAGCATCGAGACTAGGGAACAGTGACATTACACATGTATCTATAACAACCTTGTAGTTTTAGCTTCTAACCCCTATAAAAATGAGGCCATGGCCAAGGCCTGGTGTAGGGTCACAGAAGAAATCTCCCTAAGATGAAAGGCAGGCAACAGGTGGCTGTGCCCTTCTAGGAGACTTTTTAAAGATGTGTTTGAGTGATCAAGATCTAGACTAGCAGCTAAGCATGTGTGAGTACTTTCTGTACATCTGCCCTCATTCTTAGTTACTTTTTTTTGAATGAAGTTAGATTTGTAACCAAGAAAAGATACCTTAAATTCTCCATTCTATCCCTCCTTTAGTCTTAGAAGGACACTAAGACTTTTTATCTTTCTTTTCTTTTAAAAAGGAGCTTGGAGTTTGTCAATGCAAAGTATAAATATAACATGCAACAATTCACCAATCTTAAACTTTAAGTGGGATTTAAGGGAATTCAAGATAATTTTAGCTATGCCAGAAGTTTGCTTTAGGCGTTAGTTTTAAATCTTACCCTCAATTGACAAGAAGCTCCATTTTTATTCTAAATAAGAAACCCCAAATTTAAAATTAAAAGTGAGATCCCAGAAACAGTGCTCGTTCCTCAGCGATGCTTCAGCGAGCCATAGAAGGACCCAGAAAGTCGTGCAACATCTTTACTAATGTCAGCGTGTTTCTGCATTGTGCTTTGTTTCCAACCTCAAGAGAAACATGGTCAAGTAAGAAAGGATCCTTGGATATCAAGGTTTCTCTAAAAGGCTTAAGTGACTAGAGATGGCAAACCTGGAAGACATGAGGATGCTGGAGGGAGAAGAGAATCTCAACTTAAAAGAGCATTTGAGAGATTTCTGTAGATTCCAGTTCTGTCCAGTTTGAATTTGGCCATTCGTGTTACTTCCCTAAGACAGTAAGCTGAATGCAGGGGCACATGCTCCATCCATCCCAACTCCACCGCTGAGATATTCAGGCCATGAAAGGATACATATTTTTAATAGCTCATCCATTATGCTTGTAATATATGCAAAATATCCGTCTGACTCTGAATTTCAACCATGCCTACCTGTGTAGTACAGGTGTCTTCTCAGTATAAGCTATCTTGGTACTTTTATGGTGTGGATATTTATTTATGTTGAACTAAGCTGTGCTTTTCCCTAAGCAGGGACTGCACAGCTGTTTTCCAGAACTAAGGTATTTCTTGTTGCTATGCTCAGACTACTAAGTTCAATGGCCCGCTTTAATCGCCAGCGTTCCGTGCACACACTGATGCCGAGTTTTAAACTAGAAAAGAAGAAAATGAAAGTATGTTTTCTTTGGCAGGCATTTGATGTACTTGGAGAAGTCGAAGCTTACCTTAAGCTCCTTAAATCAGAGGGTTTAAGCCTGCCTGTCTTGGCAGCGAGGCATGAGGAATTACACAGAGAAATTAAAGACTCCACCGCCGCTGCTCTGCAGAAGGGACAAGCCTTAATCAGCCAAGCCGACTCCTGCAGGTGAGGAAAGTCTGCTTTATTCCCCCAGCCTAACGAGCTTTTTCGGTTTCCCCAACCTGGTAGGAAAATAAGTTGCACAAGGTTTTTCTGTGTTTGGGTTTTTCCCCCCTGCTTCTGATGTTTGGCCACATTATGATGTGGCTTAAAAGGTTCTATTGAATTCTGCCTATGGTGATTCTGAGCACAGCATTGCTCCCCCTGAAGTGAAGCCAGGGGTTGGAGCATGAGGACTTAAAGATGCTGAAGCTTTGTGTCTGTGTGTGTCTGAGAAGAGGAAGAAGCAAGGCACCAAACAGGGAGGAGCTTTGCTTGGCAGGCTTTCCACATCCTGCCCTCTCTGTGCTTCTCCTCCCTCCCTCAGCTTTTCCTCCCTCCCCCAGTCTCTCCTCCCTCCCTCAGCTTCTCCCTCCCTCAGTTCATGAGCCTTCTCTGTTGCCCCATTTTCTCTTTCTAGAAAACAAACAAACAACAACAACAAAAATCTACCAGAATTCTCATTTCCTTTTTACTTGGTTATTTCACTGAACAAAACCCCAAATAAAAGATAACTATTAATAACAAAAGCTCACATTTAGTGAGAGCCTGCTATGTGCCTGGCACTGTGCCAAGGGCTTTGGGGACATTATCTCACTAATCCACACGGTGACTCAATGAAACACATACTAAGAATGTTTTCCTTCCACGGACAGGGGAACTGTGATTCAGAGGGCTTAAGTGACTGGCAAATGGGATGGCAGAGCCAGTTTGTGACAGAGGGAGCTTTGGAATCCAAGTGCCCAGGCTCCGGTTTCTGGGCTCTTGGGCAAGGTGCCAGGATCATTGACTTCCACGAGCATGCTCAGTGGGCGCACCAGGCTGGGCTGAGAACTGGCTGGGCATGAAGGAGAAAAGGGGACAGTAGGAAAGAGAAAGAGAGGGCGTGTGGCAAGTGGGGAGACTTGAAGATAGGGAGGTGACCTATCTTCAGTTCCTGGAGCAAGTATCAGCCAGGAAGATTGCATTTACGTTTAATCAGCAGCACTTACGCTTAACAGAAAAAGATGAAATAGATCTGTCTAAGAAGCTTAAACCCTGGTTCTCATTTGCCGTAGTTTTCTAGAATTTCCTTGAAACTCAAAAAATGCAGTTTGAGGAATGAAGTGGGTAGAAAGTGGTAAACGGGGTTTCATCTCCTTTGAGTCTCATCTCACTCTGGTAGATGTGTTTTAAAGCACGGCCATGGATGTCTAGGCGTAGGGAATTTTTATTCCCAGAAGACGATCTGAATAGGACAGAGACATTTGGTTTGGGTGCTTAGATGGTTGCTATGGAACCATGCAAACCTGAGATTAGAAATAATCCAAGGTCTCCCGGAAAGAGCCAGAAACCAAAGGCCACAACAAGGGCAAACGCTTCTCCAATGTGGAACATCTACCAACAACTCTAGCTGCTGCGTCTCTCGACTTAGGTGATGAGCCAGATGCCAAGTCAAGCTATTTTCCGTTAGACTAAAGGGCCCGGGCATACCCAGCATGGACCCATGTGCCTACTGCAGCTGCTCCCTCCCTTTCCCCCTCCTGATCCATGTCTGCTCCTTCCAAATGTCTTGAGCCAGGCAGACGACTGTCTGTCTATACGATACAAGATACTTGGTGGATGTTGGACCAGGTCATATGATGACTGGCGTACGTGGTGAGACCTGTCATCATCACTGGATCTCACAGCCCTGGCCAATGTCATTCTTCTGGTCAGTCTGTCTGTGTTGTTCTTTCTGGCCACAGGGAGAGTCCCCATGTGTGTGCAAACGAGGATGTAGCCAACGCCCCTCCCCCCTCTCTGATCCCTGGAGTTCTGGTTTAGGTTGCTGCTTCCTACCCCATACTCTGGCTCACAAATCCTAGATGCTGGGCTTCTCTTATTCAGCTGGTGCTATCACAAGCCTTGCATTTCTGCTTCCCTTCTCCAGGTCACACATTTGTCTTCTCTCAGCCACTTAAGGCCCAGTGAGAAGTTTAATTCCTGCTTCTTACCCAGAAACTGAGTTTTTTGGTTCCGCTTCAGGCTCCACTCATAAAGACAGAAAGGTGGTCACAAGTTTTTACTGGTAAACTATACCGTTTGCTCTACTCTGAAATGCTTTGATTTTGATAGCGAGAGTTTCGACTGAAGAGCTTTTATTTCCTTTTTCTCCCCCACTCCTCTCCTTTCTCCCCCTCTTCTGCTTTGGGTCATGCTTTTGTACAGCTTGTGTATTTATTTGTTTATCTAGTTCAATTCTTTTGTCCCCATGTTCTTTCTAGTCTTGATTTTTATACTCACCCAGTTTTCCAAAGAAGAGTCTATCATTTTGTCTTTTCAGAAGGCAGTTTGGCACTTAATGTAAAAAATAAAATAAAAAACAGTAATTAGAACTGTTCCAAGAAAATTAAATTAACAACTAAGTAATTGGATTTTAAAAAATTAGAGTATGTGTCTGTCAGCAGCTCAGAAGTATCAGTTTGCTTCATAATAGTACCAAGATACTGCTTGCCCCAAGATTTCATAATTTTACAAATCAATGCCAGTTCCATGTGGTGGGGGGAACTGAGAGAAAAGGGAAATTGTTTCTTGGCAAGCATATTTTTGATTCAGAAAGTTGATGCAAAATAGAAATCCATTAAGAAAAAAATTACAAACACATTAGAATTTCCCTTGCAAGCCTGAGGACAGCGTGGCTGCCAACCTCAATCTCATACATTCTATCTGGAACTTGTTCCCCTTTCTTCATCTGATCCATCTCCAGATACCGAATTCCCATCAAAGGAAAGAAGAGAGGTTTTCCAAGAAGGAACTTTCCTGCCACAGCTACTCTGCAGTGAAGGTAGAGTTTAGAGGGCAGCAGGGACAGCAAAAGAGACATTTGAACTTGTCTAAGTGTCTATACGGACTATCACAGCGGGTTCCTAGACTGTGAGATGCCAGCTGTGCCACTGGGTCACAAAACACCAAGGTTCCTGTTAGCAGACATCCCAAAATGTCATCGAGCGGGTGACATTTGATTCCACGTCCAAGGAGTTTGACTGTGTGCATTTGAGAGTTCCAGAATAGTGCTGTGACTTTTAATCCTAAATCTGATTCTCTGTCCTCCTCCATCAAATTGAAATGTTCATTTAATATTTGTGATTAAATAATGCAACACCACTCCTTGCACATAGAGAACACCCAATACCTAATTACTTTAGGGTTAAAAATCTATACAAAGAACCACATGATTGTGTCACATTATCACAGCAGGGTGAGACATTCCAAATAGTGGTACTCATTTAGATTAAACAGGAAGGCTATGGTTGAATTAGAGGAGTTAAGTATTTCTTTTCCGATAACAAAGGTAGAATTTAGAATTTGAATATTAGCAGGTAGGGCTTTAAGAGTCTCTATTAGTTAATATTTTTACTTTTAATAATAGAAAAAAATACAAACTTGGAAGCTTACATTTGAATGAAATGAGAACACGACAACTCCAAGCATGGTTAAGGAGAAAGTTTTTATTGTAGACATGAGGAAGAGTACCGCCTGCGGCATCTGGAAGGATCCAGAGCAGGGAGAGAAGCAGTAGACTAAACATGATCAGCAAACTGGACTGGGCCATGAGAGGAGATAGGAGAGTGAGAGAGGAAGAGAGAGGAAGCAAAGAAGACGGAGGGAGGAGCAAGAGAGCCCGTGGCTGAAATGACAGGTGATACAGGAATCAGGCTGGGTGAAGGGAAGCTCTAGATAGAGAGGTTTAGGGCAGGGGTGGAGATGGAGAGGTTTAGGGCAGGGGTGGGGTGAGAGGACCTGAGGAGCCTCAGGTACCGTGTGAGCCTGGAGGCCAACGTGTGCCTTGATGGGCTAATGGACACCTCTGTGAGCCATTTGTCCTGAGTTTCTTTTGGACCTAGCAATGTTTATTTGAAATTAAGTATGTTGGGTGAACTGAGATGTTTGTCATTACTCTTCTATAAAGAATGAGGGACAGAGTCACACTGTTTTCTATCCTGGCATCAAATAGGCTTGAACTTCAAGCAGCCTCACAGAATAAATAGTAGACATGCCCATATTTCCTTGCTTCTTCTAAATCTGATCTACAATCTAATGATAATTCTGATCACTGAGTGGCTTTTATCTTTTCAGATGGTAGCATGTGTCACATGAGCAAGGGACATTTTATTATGATATTTTCATGCATTCCTTTGCATGCAATTATGATACAATAAGTTACCTTCAATGGAATATGATAGTAACTAATTTGAGAATCACAGTCAGGCTGAAAGCCCTTGGCTTCTGGGCCTTTTCTTCTCTTCCTGAGTTTTGCTTGGCATCATTCTTAACCAAAGGTGGCCTGCTACCACACACTGTTTGGTATTAAGGTACAGGATGCTGTGGTGGTTGGAAGTGCCAGGTCTGAAACCTAAGTGGCAATGATGGGTAAGAAGCAACGATCGCCATCTCTTTCTCCAAGCACGGCTCCAACTTCAGAGCTCAAGACATGAAACGCACAGCAGGACCAGGCTACCTTGTGAAATATTCATTTGCCTTTCTTGCTTGTTAAAATTCCATTGAGGAGCTATATGCTGCGAGCATCTATTAGCTCCGTTTCTATCCCTGCATGAAGGAGGGTTCCACTTTTCATTCTATCTCATCATGGCTAAACATATTAGTTTCATCTTAGCTGAATATTTTGCTTCTGTGTAACTTTATTATCTGCTTCAATCCAATGCATGTGTCTTTCTTCATATAAATCCTTCACATAAATTTTCATTCTTCATATTTCTCAGAGTCGGGGAAAAACTTAAGAGTTAATCAAGATTATGCTTATCCTCCCCACAGTTTATTTTATCACTGGCTAGCGCTGTCTTGGTTGGTGCTACAGATGCTAATGAGCTGTGGACAGAACTCAGGCCTTTTCTTCAGTTGTCCATTCCAAAATTACATTCGGTGTTTTGTTAAGCAGGTGATCCCAAGCATCTAATGTCATCTCTGTCCCCAGGCTGTTTGCATTCTGGTGGGGAGAGCCAACCAACAAATCAATCTGTAAGTGAGCTGTCCTTTGGGTCAGGAGCTACGTGTGGGATGTGGCAGAGAAAGTCTGTGTGGCTGGAGCTTTCAGGCTCTGGGGTCAAGCGAGGACTGACTAAGAAGAGCTCCCATGCACTCCCTGGGAGCTAAGTGAACCCCACAAAGAACACAGCGCTGAACCGGAAAGGATAGTGTGGCTGGAGGAGAGGTGGGCAAGAGGAGGAGGAGAGTGGGAAACATGGCTGGAACTGAGTGGAGCTATGTCACAGGCTCCTTAGGAATTAGAGGAAATACTCTCCTTTACTTAGCTTTTAATGGATTTAGGGATCACCCTCTAGGGTGTACACTGATCCATCATTGCCCCCATTTTGCAGAATAGGACCTGGGCACAGAGATGTTCAACAGCTTGCTGTAGACTATGCTGTAGGAGGCGGAGGGGTGAGTTGCTTGTCTGAGTTGTTCTATTTGATGGCTAGCTATCGGTCCTTCTCCTCTTTCAGCTCAACTTGCATTGGTGGCGAGGAAGCTGGTGGCTTCATGTCTTGGACTTTCTTTTGTTCCAGTATGTTCAAGAGGAATTTCTTCTCTCTCTCTCTCTCTCTCTCTCTCTCTCTCTCTCTCTCTCTCTCTCTCTCTCTCTCTCTCTCTCTTCAGCTCAGGCTTCACTTTCCCTGTAGTTTTCTTTTAAAAACTGATTGAATGTGTGGAAAATGGCCATGACCTCAAGGCCAGACAGAGACACATCAGCCTGTCTCAGAACTGCAAAAACCTACTGGCATCCAGTCAAGAAGTCACAAATGAAGTGTATGTGCGTTAGCAAAACGGGACCCTGGGGACAGAGGCCATTGTACACTGTGCTTTAGAGAAGGCGGACATAATTCTGAACAGAGACCAGGGCAGGCTGAGTGAAGGAGTTCTAGAGAAGGAACCGTGGGAAGAGTTTATCTTCAGGCCAAGATGACCAGAACGATTAGCTATGGCATAGCTATGGTACAGCTATGGCACAGCCATGGCACAGCTATGACACAGCTACAGCACAGCTATGGCACAGCCACGGCACAGCTATGGCACAGCCACGGCACAGCTATGGCACAGCTATGGCACAGCCACGGCACAGCCACAACACAGCCATGGCACAGCTACGGCACAGCCACGGCACAGCCACGGCACAGCCACGGCACAGCCACGGCACAGCCACGGCACAGCTATGGCACAGCTATGGCACAGCCACGGCACAGCCACGGCACAGCTATGGCACAGCTACGGCACAGCTATGGCACAGCTATGGCACAGCTATGGCACAGCCATGGCACAGCCACGGCACAGCTATGGCACAGCTACGGCACAGCTATGGCACAGCTATGGCACAGCCACGGCACAGTACTGTGTACCCCTTTGCAGTTCTCATGTTTACCTCTTTTGTTCCCTCCTCACCTTCCTGCTCCCCATCACTCCTTAGTCCTCTCACTTGTGTCTGGTCACCCAGTCACATGATTACAACCCACCCAGGAAGGCTCTCAGCTTCCTCTCTTGACACTGACACAGTAGGTAGCTTGAGCTATCTGGAGCAGGTATGACATCAGAGAAAAGTTGCATCATAGTAAAAAAATATTTTTTAACCTTAAATGAGAAAACAGAATCCATGCCAGCTCCCCAAGAAAATAGGAGCCTCTTTCTTTTGCCTAAGAGAGTTGTTTGTGGTTGTGTCCTGTAACAGTTCCACCAAGAACTTCATTCAGAATTTAAAAATAACTTGTTTGGGGCTGGGTGTGGTGGCACACACCTTTAATCCCAGCACTCAGGAGGCAGAAGCCGGTGGATCTTTCTGAGTTCGAAGCCAGCCTGGCCTAAAGAACAAGTGCCAGGACAGCCAGGGCTGCACAGAGAAACCCTGTCTCGAAAATCGAAAACAAAACAAGACAGCATCAACAAGGTAGCTGGTTTTAATGGAGTTGGATGACATAGTTAGTCAGATACTGAAATCTGGGAAATTACGCAGTTGAGGTCTTAGGTCAGTTTGATTAGCTGCTCTTCAGATACCCTTGTGTCTGTAATAATCTGCTTGTCACAGTTGTTGACTGAATGGTATCTTTGCAGTCTTACCCTGTTAACACTTAGCAAACACTGTTAAGGTGGATGGCTTTTTTTTTTTTTTCATTCTGAAACTCTTAGTATGGAGTATATTACAACACTTAGACTGCATTAAAGGAGTATCTATCAATTTATTTCTTAATCAAATATCTATGTTAGTCACTCTAATGCAAATTTACTTTCTTATGATGTGACATGAAGTTGCCCGAATCCCGGTGGGCAAGAGGCTTGGGATGAGCAGAGACAACAGAAGAAGGCTGACTTGAAGGTCGGGAATTCTGCTCAGCTTGGATGAGGAGCTCTCTTAGCTTAGGGGGTTCAGGAAGAAAGGTAGAGAAGGGACTATGAGTAAACACACTAAGGAATGAGGTGCTCAGCGCAGTGCTGGCCAGAATAATGCCAACCCAAAGATAACCCCAGTATTTCCCTTAAGTAGGAAAGTATTCAGCCAGTGTCAGGGCAAGCATGTAACAGAACAATCTCAAACCATATAAAAATGAATTCAGGGAAGATTGTGTAATGATAGAGTCCCGTAAATAGGTAAAATCAAGCCTCAGATTTCATGCACAGTGCAACACTAACTGTGTTGGTGGGGAAATACAAAATGAAAGCTTACTGGAAAGAGGTACATTAAAGTGCAGCTTAATATTTTCCAAGTGATCCCAAGTATCTGTATTTATCTGATTATCTCTCTTGCTGTGTCATCCTAAGTTACGATAAATTTCAACACTCATCCTTTTGAATGTTGCTTTCATACAGTTCTTGTTTCCCTCTCTCGGGCTCCTGTTGGCAGTCTGCCAGGGTCTATCAGTCTGTTTGTAGGACTGCCTTCATCTCTTCCGTACCCTAGATGCCCTGTATCGTGTTCTCCGTGATCCCTCTGGCCGGCTTCCTCTTTCGTTAGTTTCCCCCTTTGTTTTCATTCATGGATTTTTCTAAGTTGTAGTAACTGTTACTCCCATTTCTGGGGTTTCTGATCAATTCTTTTTGAATCCCATTTTGTTTTATTTCTGAATATTTTGTTTTGTTTTGGAGGTTCCTTTTATTTAATTTTTTTTGAGAATTTCTTTCATGAATACTGTATCTACATCATCTCCACCCACCCTATCCTTCTACTCCCTCCCAGCTCCTTCCTCATACCCCACCACTGCCTATCAAGTTCATGATCTATTCTTCTATAATTACTGTTACATGTATATATACATATACAATATACATATACACACATACGGACAGACAGACACTCATACAAACAACCTGACTCCATTCAGTGTTGTACATATATCTACATGTACTTAGGGATGCCCACTTGGGACTGGAGAACCTATGAGGGGCTTATCCCTCTCTCCACAGCCACTGGTTGTAAACAGCTCCTTCCCTAGGGCCGGGTGCTTGTGTGTTACAGGGTCTCCTGCTCTTTCATTTTGAGGAATGGTTCTCCCTTTACCTCTCTTGGCTTTGGGTAGGTTTATTTTCAGATCACTTCATTTGAACCGGAGTGCGTTTCTCTGATCACAGCTGAGGGTCTTAGCCTTGCTTTGCCTTGCTCGTTTAGAAAACGGTTACACTCTTACCCGGTGTGGGTGGGATTTGTTCTTTGACTGTTTGTTTGCTTTGCTCTCTCCCAGAGGATTTGTGGTAGAGGAAGTATAATCAGGAAGCTAGCAGATGGTTTAGTGAAATTCTTGGCTGGTCTGCTCTGTCTGACTCCACAGCCCTGTGGCTGGAGGGTGCAGTATTTTTCAACCTCCTTTTGCAAAGAGAAAAAATATCATCTCTATGTCTGAGTTCATGTAGAATCCCCGATACGGCACACATACGTTGGTCCCTATGATCTTACAGCCATGAATCTGTCACCCATCTGACCAGAACTCAGGAATCCTGTAACTCCAGCCTCACTTCCTGCTTGCCTTCTATGTATTCATTACTATGTACGTTCAAAGTGTGTGTGTGTGTGT
Organism: Arvicola amphibius; assembly: GCF_903992535.2. Taxonomy (NCBI): domain Eukaryota; kingdom Metazoa; phylum Chordata; class Mammalia; order Rodentia; family Cricetidae; genus Arvicola; species Arvicola amphibius. The sequence goes on from NC_052053.1 coordinate 7,914,683, forward strand.
TGTGGAGAAAAAGTATCAAAATAGAAAACAAATTATCGAAAATACTGGAAAGATATGCTTTTCACATTTGTAGTACAAACAGCCCTTCTTCAAAGTAGGGATAAAAAAAAACAGAGGTGGTGCTCATCTCCCCCAAATGAAGATAGTCACCAAGAAGAAAGGACGCTGTCCAGGTCTCAGTTAAAGGGAGCAGCAAGCTAAAGCTAGGGGACCCTCCCCACCCTGTCTTCCAGGCGTCATTTGCCATACACGGAAAGAAAACTGTGGTCAGCTGACCCCTTCTGCGGAGACGGAGTACGCTGTCAAGCGGTCAGCTGACCCCTTCTGCGGACGGAGACGGAGTACGCTGTCAAGTGCTCACCATCTGGCTCAGCTCCTGCTCCAGATGGGCTGCCGTAGTAATTTATGGAAGGGTGGCGAGTAACTTGCCATGCTCCGGCATGAGTCATTAGAATGCATTAACTTGGGGATTTGCCCCCTCCCCCAGCCCCCACTTGCGACAGATGCGAAGACAGGGTGACTGCTTCCGTACAGTAAACAGAACAGTCTATTCCGGAAGCAAAATGTCTGTCCTCTCTGAAGGAAAAAAAAACAACAACAACCAAGCATTTATTCCCTCTTCCCCTCAATTGACTTAATGAAGAAAGGCTCAAATGCCCCCACGATGGAGCTTCTAACGAATGTCTGAAGAAGCCTTCTCAATCCGACGTGTCTGAGCATCTGTGATACTGGAACGCCAAAGTCAAGATCAGGAATAATCTGACGCGCCTCGTGCTCACACTGCTGATAGGCGCCAACAAATCCATGCTCACAGAGCAAATCCAAAGGTCAATCAATCTTTCCAATGCGATCCAGGGCCACAGATCATTAGCCCGTTGGCCATCCCTCTACCTTCCTCATTACACATAGGCGGTGTGCTTAGGAATGGGAACGGAGGGAGTAACAGGGCGCCACGGTTTGCGTCCATCAGATCTCCTTAGTCACCGCCAATTCTTGTCCCTTAGTCGAACACGGCTGTAGTGTGATAGCCGTTTGTTCCTTGTGAATGACAAACTTCTCTTCATTCATTTTCAACGTGTGAGAATGGCTAGCAGATTGGTAAACCATAGTTTCACTTGATCAGGCCAATGACTATTAAGGCACTGAAGAAATTGCTAGGATGTGTGCCATCCCTGTTTTCAAGGATTAAAAATCAAGACCAGCATGGAAGGTTCTAAACAAAAATGAAGGCATCTGGGCTGCTTGTAATCTACAGATCAGGGTTTCCTTAAGGAAGCCTGAAAGGCGGGTGTAGCCCTGGGATTAGGAATGGGACAGATGCTATCATTATATTCCTGCTGGGAATGAGAAGTGGAAGAGATTAGCACCCAATCAGAGGGAGTGGCTTTCTGAGGATGGGGTAGGGGGAGTTGGGTTGCAGGGGACGGGGGGGGGAAGGGGGACAGGATGGGACAGGATGGTACAGGACACCAGTTTAGGTGAGCAGGGCAGCTTCTCCACCCCAGGGTTGAGTCTGTGCTGCAGATAGGAGTAGGACAGAGCAAGGTGACTCAGACTGTCCTCACAAAGCTTTATTAGACGAGGGAAGTGCATATTGGACAAAAGTACCCATGTTAAAATTGCTTGAACCTCACTGTAAGTGCACATACACACCAGAAAGAAACTAGGCTTCTTAGACAGCCTACGATGGCTGTGCATGTATTCACAAGTTGTAGGATACTATTACTGTGATGCTAAAACAAATCTGATTTCTGGTATTTTATTTTTTTTCCTTTTTTAAGTTTTGTATTCTTTGACGGTTTCATACATTGTATATTAAATTTTTGTCATTTTTGCCCTCATTACCCTCTCTCATCTCCCTTCCTCTGTGTCTAATACCCCTTTCCCCTTCTCCTACTTTGATTTTTTTTTAAAATACGACCCACTGAATATACTTATGGCTGCTTGCATGAGCATCAGTAGGGAATTCTTTACTGAACGTGGACCACTTATCAGAAGCTGTACTATAGCACTGAAGGAAATGATAAACCCTTCCCCAGAACCCCATAACTGTGCGTCACCCCTCAGTGAGAGGTGTGACCTCAGAGTCCTCTGTGCCTTGCACGATGGCCAAATATTACGTAGGTTTTATGCAGGTACCCACAGCTACATGGAGGGAGTTTATGAATACTGTAGCCTTGCCAGGCCCCGAAGACACCATTTTACAGTGCTCTCTCCATTCTCTGGCTCTTGCGTTCCTTCTGCCATGTTTATGTTCTGTGAGCTTTAGAGAGGGTAACCATTTAGGGTTGCTCACTCTACAGTCCCCTATTCTTCGCCCTTTGACACTTGTGAGTCTTTACATTACTACTGCCCACGGCAAAGGGCGGACTCTCTGAGGGGGGCTGAGAGCAGCACTAATTCGTGAATATAAACAGATTTAGAATGCAGTTTGACACCGTGTCCAGTTAACAAAACAACAGTTTGGCTCTGCCTCTGAGTTTGATTCCCAGCCTCCCATAAACCAGCTATGGTGGCCTGTACCTGTAATCCCAGTGCTCAGGAGACAGAGACGGCAGGGTCAAGAGTTCAAGGTCCCCAGGCTGCATAGGAAGATTGAGGCCAGGCTCAGATAGTGGAGACTCTGTCTTCAACTTTAAAAAAAAATGCATTAATCTTCTTTTATTATGAGACTGTGTGCTCAAGACTACATGGATTATAGGACTAAGTAAAGCCTCCAGCTCTTCTCCTTAAAGAGTTTACGGCATAAGAGACACACTGACTGATAAGAAACAAAAGATCCCCAAATGAGACTCTCATAGGTGACTGAAAACCAAAATCAGAAACAGACAGATCCTATTTTATTGGTTGTGATCCACAAAAATTAAAATTATGGTTTTGCAGAAGGTGCTGTTTTTACGGAAGCGGTGCTTGATCTGGGTTTGTTTTCTTGCTTTGTGTTCTCTGTGCTGGAAGGTACGCAATTTGAACAAGATAGTATGTCCCCCTAGTGACCATTTTTCATACTACATGCAGACGTGGCTTTTAGGTAAAGAAAGCCACCAACTTCAGAAGAAGCTTGTCAACCAACCAGTCTGTCTATTTGTATGCAAGTCAGCAGCAGTCGACAAAAGAAAGTCAAGGGGAAATGCTCCACTATGTGCTATGTTGTGTGCTACACACTCAGAAAAAATGCAGGAAGACAGAAAAAAAATGACTCAAGACCTAAAAGATCAGATACCCAAGGCTTAAATGTTCAGATATTGCTCTATCAGTCTGTGATGGGGCAGGTTACTGGGGGAAAAATTAAAACCATTACATTCATGTAAATTCGTACACACCATAACACACACTCTCTCTCTCTCTCTCTCTCTCTCTCTCTCTCTCTCTCTCTCTCTCTCTCTCTCTCTCCCTCCCTTACACACACACACACACACACACACACACACACAGAGCTGGCAGTGTGCCTAGTATCTTCTTTGCTGGGATTGTTTACTGATGACTGTTGCCCCCCAGGAAGTAGCAGATTCAAAATTCATAGTTGTAGGGAAAGAGTGCCCAACTGTAACGAATGTAGGATGCATGTTGGGGCTGGGGGTGGGGAACCACATGGTGACCCGGAAGTAGAAGTCAGCATCCTTCATCTTGGTTGATGCAGTCCTTTTTTCAAACTCTACTTACATTTCTAAAATTTACTGATAGCTTTCAAATTGCTATGGCATTTTCTTCTCACTCTCTCTCCTCTCTCCGTGTCTACCTATCCCTTCTGTTACCTTTTCCTCTGTGATTTTCCATAGTGCTACATGATCACTGTCTTTACCTCCTACTCTAGATTTCAATATGCTTTAGAAAACTTGGAACGTGTTGCTTATCGGACTGCTGGACTTGACAGACCTTCTTAGCGCATCACACCTTAGCCTAAATCTTAATCAAAATAACTCATATTGCCAGGATATGGCTTTTACAGGATGTGTAGGTTTCTGTCAGAATTATTTCTACAAATATCCTGATGTTTTTTATTATCTTCTTCACTGATTATGAGTATTTAGATATAAAACTATTTGTTCTGAGTGTTCCCAGGACATTACTTACCAGGAACAGTATTTTGCATAGTGGTCTCATATTATATTTCACAATTATGCTTGTCTGAGACCCTCGATGTACCTACAGGACACATCCAAGTGGGCCTCACTTCGGAAGCATCCTTATAATCATTCCAGCGACATTATTGCATCCCTCGGTTATTTCTGAGCTTGTCCTTATTTTATTATTATTTTAATTTATTTTTACTGACTCAAATTAATTGTTGAGGTCAAATTGCTGAAATCCGGACCTAGATCCAAGATCTAACAAACGTGCCAACAAACACAAAAATACCCCCAGGTCTCCCTCCCCCCAAAACCTCTCAGGATAATTAAAGAGTTATCAGGCTCACCTTTGCTAGTACTTGAAGAAAAATGAGTGGAGGGATGTATTTCTAAGATAGATGAGGTACTGTGTTAAGAACAGGCTGACCAATTTAGAAGTGTTCACTCTGTGCATAGCATTCTTGCTTTGCCAACACGCTTATGTATCTTGGAAATGGTGAGGAAGCCTGTGACAGACAGGAGCAATTGGAGTCCAACTCAAAGCTGGTTAGAAAGGCATGCCATAAGCCCGGCGGTGGTGGCGCACGCCTTTAATCCCAGCACTCGGGAGGCAGAGGCAGGTGGATCTCTGTGAGTTCGAGGCCAGCCTGGTCTACAAGAGCTAGTTCCAGGCCAGGCTCTAAAAAAAAGCTGCAGATAAACCCTGTCTCGAAAAACCAATAAAAAAAAAAAGAAAAAAAAAAAAGAAAGGCATGCCATCGTGAGCCCTCCTGCCACCTTCGTCTCCTAGGTCAATGTGAGTTAGAAAAATGATCATGTGAGACATCAAATATGGATGAGTGTGTTTGATACCTAATTGCTAGCTATAACTCGGTTTTTATCTAGTGAATATAGCCTTGAGCATTTATAACCACTGAGAACAAAATATATAAATATTTTACCCTATTGGGTTAGCAAATGCTATGTTAATTGGCTGATTCACATTCCTATTCAAAGAGCATCTTGAAATAAATGAAGCTTTTAAATGATCCCCCCAGGAAAACTTGGTAAACATACCATGCCGTTTACCGTAAGATTCTTGAAGTACGTTACAGAAATATTAAAAAGTAAACCTTTAGAAAAGATTAGACCTGTCACTGAAGCCATAATCCATCCTTCCCCCGGGACGGACTGACTTGAAACAAGGGAATGTACTCTGACTTTGCTGCCTGCTGTACCAGGAGGATAACTACTTAACTTCTGTTATCCTAAAACAGTAGCTTGGACCAACCCACTGCACCTGAAAGAGCATATCTGGTTTCAAATGTCCCCTCCTGTCAGGGCTTCTAGGTCGAGGTCAAGCGACTAACACCTGGCATGTTCTATTCAGCTCTCGGGTGACAGGTATCCAGGAGATGATGGAGTGCATTCAGAAGCATGTGGACCGTCTCGGCGAGCAGTGTACAGCGCACAAGGAGTATGCTCTTAAGAAGCAACAATTAGCAGCATCCGTGGAAGGTGCCCTAAGGAAGGTAGTTTCATAAAATAAAAAGTCAACATTTTCTCTGGTGTTCATGGATGGTGTCCAACTGTGAGCACAGTGGGAAGGTGCCGTGTGTCTCTTCAGACTTCCTCTATATTACACAGTAGGTCTTAGAACTGAACACGTGGTTGCTCATCAACCACCCCTGCCCCAGGTTGCCATTAATGAACGTCTAATGTAATCTGCCACCCCAGTCCTGAATGTGTATATGTACAAAGTTACATACACTCCATTGTTGTGTTAGCCCCGTCAAACATGCACTGAGGGGAGGGACCTTGTTTTGCATGACTCTAGGTACAGTCCCGTACTATCTGTCATGATCATGGCACAACTGAACAGGAGAACTTCAGACAGACAGATAGTTATCAACAATTATGGGTTTTGTGTTTATGGGGAAAAATTGTCGTCCTCATATTTATTGAACAAAACCGGTGCAAGAGGCATAGTCATCCGCATACAGGCATTCGTGGGAGACTCCTCTCTGCAGAGGGATGCAGTAGCTTCCCATGGGACCTTTTATTTCATGCCCTCTGGTGACACAATGGTAGCAAACGGTGCTGCAGAGCCTGGGTCTCAAGTGATCAATGAGCTTCTCATTTGATACATCGGACTCATGTGCTTGAACGTGCAGGAGAAGAGTTAACAGACTTCATAGAGCCTGGCATTCTAAAACATCTATTAGATGACTTCCCCATCTGCTATTGATCCAGTAGCTTGAGATTGTGAGCTGTGTACTGTTGTCTGAGTCCGGGGAGAGTTTGAGCATAGGCGCAGCTGTGGTGTTAGATGTCCTGTAGCTTGAGAGTCAAGCTGGTTCGGTGATGGTGGAAAGCCCAGCAGGAATTTAAACACCTGTTGCTTCTTATCTTCCTAGCTGTGGAAAGTGCATTCTCCAGAAATCAAGGGGATGAAGCAAGCAACTTGAGTGGAATAAAGCCCTTGCTGGGTCTCCTTAGCCTTCGTTTCTTGTCACAACTCCCTCAGTTCAACAGCGGAATGATTCGATTAGGTCCCTGCTTCCACTAGCATCTGGACAAGGTGTTTTCCAGAGCTCCTCAGCCTCAAACACAAAAGCCCGTAGGGTATTCTTACACCTCTACTTAGAATGCTTGCTCAGATCAGACAGCAAATTGGTCTCATTCAACCTAGAGATTAATTCATCTTTGCCAATATGTTGCATTATCATGTTTTGTAGGTAATACAGAAAAGCTCTTCAAAGATGTATATGGATGATAGTTCGCAGTCATTGCTGTTAATAAAAGAATGTATTCTCAAATGTCACAAGTATGGCATCACATGAAGATGGGCATTATCAAGATATGAAATTCGTTAATATTTAAAGCTATTTTAGTTCAAAATGTAATGTCAATGTATAAAATAATATTTCCTTATATGTACACACCTATACATAAGTATATATTATTAAGACTTCAATATATTCTCTGTTCCTCAAGGTGGAAATGTCAATTCAGGAAATCAGACCAGTTCTTTCTAACACATTGGTTGTCGGTTCCAGCCCTTCTGAGTCAGAGAAGATTTTGAATAAATATCTGGAATTAGATATCCAAGCCAAGGTAATTGAAAGTTATTATTAGGATCACAATGTTATAAATAATTATTTAAAAATAATTTTCAAAATTATGGAGCTTAATCTCAGCTCCCTTGAGAGTAGCAATTCTAAATTAATGCAGAATTGATAATGGCATAGAAAACCACACAGTCTTGTGAGCCTCTAAATGGTTTATACTTTTGTGTCCATTTATTAGTATATTTATACTCTTTGTAACTGTGGTTTCAGGTAATTATCTGGCATCTGTTTCTTGCTTGGGAGGTGCTGGCAACTCTTCCTAGGTGCCAGACGAGGCAAGGAAAGCTCTTCTTTAAGACTACTTGCGGTTTTCTGAAGAACAAGTCAGCATGAGATTATCCATAAATACTTGTCACTGTGCTCTTCGACGAGACATCAAAACGACAGCCTTGTTTTACCCTCCATTTTCAGACATTGAGTGGCCTGCCCCCAACTGGCAGCACCTCCCACTCTGCCCCTGTCCTTGTTTGAGACAGGGTTTCTCTGTGGCTTTGGAGCCTGTCCTGGAACTAGCTCTTGTAGACCAGGCTGGCCTCAAACTCACAGAGATCCGCCTGCCTCTGCCTCCCAAGTGCTGGGACTAAAGGTGTGTACCACCACTGCCCGGCCGGTTCTCTACCTTCCTATGCTGCCACCCTTTACTACAGTTCCTCATGCTATGGTGACCCCCACCATAAATTATTTTTGTTGCTACTTCATAACTCTAGTATTGTTACTGTTATGAATTATGATGTAAATATATGATGCAGGGTATCTGACATATGACATCTGAGAAAGGGGTGCAACCCACAGGTTGCTCCAAGCAATTCAGAGGAGTGCCTGCCTTCCTCCAGCTCACGCTCACCTGCTTCAGCAGGAGAAGCCCTGTATCTTCAGGTTTCCACAGAAGGCCTCCCTCTGCACAGCATCCTCCCTGCAGACAGACACCCCTGTCTCCAAAGACCTCTCTCTGCACAGGATCCTCCCTGCAGACATACACCCCTGTTTTCCTTTTCTTCTTTTTAGAATGGGACTTAGAAAAAAAATCATTTGAAATATGTAAGCCATGTCTGGTGGCATTCTCCTTTTCAATTTAGAAGCCCATGAGAGAACTCGAGAAATCCCATGTTCCTTTTTGTTTTGGAGAGTGTTGTCATTGCACAGGGCTTGCAAATGCGATTCCATACAGTCAGCAGGCTCCCTGGAAAGCACTAACTAGGGAAGTCAAGGAGAGCACGGGAATTCCTCGTTAATTCTGCTTGGTTCCTCGCTTGTTCTCAGGAAATTTTCCAGGGCTCTTTCTGTGGCTCTTGGTCATGTATCACTTGATGATGCGGAGACACGCGGAGAAACAAATGTGCTGTTGCGTGACCCAGCCATTGTTGTGCCAACATCATGGTGTGCATTTCACAGGCATGGGCAGAACAGGTCAGCCACTAGACAGGGTTCCTCGATGCAGCAGAGAAATGTCAACGCCGTGTTTGAAGCTGCGGCCAGCACAAGCAGGATACTCTTTTACAGCACATTTTCCATATGTGTAGAAGAACGCGCTAACAATGAAAACAACATATAGTAAATATACTAAGCAGCAACGTAGTTAGCAAGCGTTATGTGATGCGCATAATTACATGTGCTGCGCTTTTATGTGACTGGCAGTAATAAGTTTGTTTACACACCGTCAGCATAGACATGCAAGTAATGTATTGAGAGGGATCAGAAGGACCGGTTCTCCCTAAAGGCAATTAGCTAGGAGTTGAGCCAGCGCTGTTAGATCCCATTAAGAATGTTGATGTTATGACAGGTCTTTATTGGAAGCAACTTTTAATGTTTACTTTCCCCTCAAATAGGCTAAGCTACTGGAGGCCAGGCCAGTTTAAGCCTTTGATTGACAGGGGCTGTCATACCCTTCTTGCGGCCTGCTACCTTGAATGGGGGGAGCTGTCAGCTGAACAGCTCCTCTTTTGGCTACTGGCTAAATGGCCATCATGAAGTCTTGGCCGCTTTGAGCACTTCATGAATACCTTGGGGAAAACAGATACACAAAGAACACAGCAATCAGGACTGTGGCTAGGGCCACAGACTTCCTCTTTTGGACCAGTAGTTCTCAACCCTTGGATTGTGACCCCTCTGGGGGTCAAACAACCCTTTCACAGGGATCGTATGTCAGATACCCTGTATATCGGATATTTACATTATGGTTCATAACGGTAGCAAAATTATAGTTATGAAGAGTAGCAATAAAAATATTTTCATGGTTGGGAGGTCACCACAACGTGAGGAACTGTGTTGAGGGGTCACAGCATCAGGAAGGTTGAGAGCCACTGTTGCTCCAGCTATACCATCACCAGAACAACCTCTCTTGGGCGGTGCCCTCCCGATGGCCCTACCCAGAGCTTCCCGAAGGACTCTTTACCTCACCCTACTCCACTCCTGTTGGTTCTGAGCCTGGCAATAGCAGTTCTCACTAAGCAAGAAGAGAAGCTCCCCTAGCGACTCAGCAGAAAGATTGGGAGGCTCTACCTATAGGAGGCTTGTGACTGGTCCTTGTAGAAGCTGTGGTTGGTGGAACAGGAAAGCATACATATCCAGGCTGTCACTGATGACATCAAAGTCCAAGCACCAACGTGCCACGCCCCTTTCCTTCCCATGCCAGCAGGCTGTTGGTGGCCATGGTGGGCTTAGTCTGAGGGGCTTCACTCCCTCATGATGTCCCCTGTGCTGCAACAGTAGGCCATAAGAAATGCCTATTCTCTCAGTTTGATAGTATTCTATGTTATAGGTAGAACAGGCTAGACTAATTGTATAAAGAGCTGGTTAGACCACTGGGCCTTCCAGCATCAGTGGCAGAGGCAGCAACAGCAGCCAAGAAGTGGTGGAGTTGAAGAGGTCCAGAGAGGGCCAGAGGCTGAAGGCCTGGCTTCAGTTCAAGTTGTAATAAGTCAGCCAAGAGTTCCACAGCAATACCAATGGTGGAATTACTGTAGCGAAGAAAGTTGAAAACTCCCAAGAAACCCAGAGGCAGGGAGGAAGTAACAGCTGGAGCTGAAAGTTCAAACGCTGTGAGCCAGGCTTGCAGAAGAGCTCAAGAGCTCCTCCAAAGGTCGAGGAGAGTCGTAGCACAGTGCAGCTCAGGATCTGGAAATGGGCTACCGGGTCCTGATTCTCTGAGCCCCAGAGCAATAGGCCTCTATCTGAACCACTCGAGGCCATCAGCTTTCGCCAGAGCCGAAGGAGGACTGGAGAGGGTTTTCAGTTCCCAGTGCCCTTTGTTCTTTCCTATTTGGAATTCTGAAAGTTGTGCCTTTCTCTGATTGAGGAAATTCTCAGTACAAGTTCAATTAATAACCGTACTAGATGGATGTGCCGAAGGGTAATGGAATGTGGATGTTCACGATTCCCCTGTCGGCTCCTGACCCTGTGCGCTCTGCTTCCCTAGGAGACAGCATACACATTAGAAGCGGCTGCGGAAACCATGGCAGAGAAAAATGAACTTGAACTCGACGGAGGGGCACTGCTTTCCTTTAAAGCGAAATGCCTAGAAGAAGAATTAAGCACACTTGGTCGAAGCATCAGCTACAGGTCACGAGTCCTACAAACTTATGTGGCATTTCAAAAGTCATCAGAAGAGGTATGGTGTAGTGTTGACCCAATTTCAGCAAGATGGCCTCTGTCCATCTTTTTGCTTTCTGTGGGCATAGAAAGTCCACCCAGCTGGAGAGTTTGTGTCTTTGCCAATGTCTGTATTTACTTATATATCCCTTATTCTTCAAGGCACCATACAAAATCCCAAAGAGTAGGTAATCTTACCTAGAATAATATAAATAGGTCTGTATAAATAATATATTATAACATGTTTTGAGCACCCTTATAGACACTTACAATATCTTAAATAAAGAGCAAAATTATCATGAAAATACTCATCATTTAGGTCATAGAACCCTTTGAATACTGACTGTAATGGAGCAGTTAAAAAGCATTTTGTTATTATTATTAATTATGTGTATATGTGAGTGTGTGGTTTGTGTGGATGTGAGGGCAGTGCCCACAGAGGTAAGAGGAAGGTTCCAGATTCCCTGGATCTGGAGTTATAGGAGATTGTGAGCTACTTGATGTAGGTGACAGACACCAAACTCAGATCTGTAACGGCAATATATGCTCCTGACTGCTGAGAGCCATCTCTCCAGGACCGAGGCATGGCTCATTTAAAATAAACAGAACGGAAAGATACAGGTGGCTGACTCATTCTAGAACCTATCTTGTGTGATGCCTGGATGACTCTAATGTTGCCACCAAGTGTCTGAAGCTTCACTTTGACATGCCTCTAGTAATCTCTACTATTCCCTCGAGCACACTGAGATTACCGCTCTCAGAAGAAAGTTTCTTGAGGGTGGCATCAGTCGCAGGGAAGTCTGAAGCTGCTCCTCACTTAGTTCTGGTTCCAGGGAACCTTGTACGAAGGCAGATAACTCTTCTGTGTAGGGTTGCAGGCACTGCGTTAATGGGAGCAAGGTCCACTCCGGAGTGCAGCTGTCTAGTTAGGTAGCCTGCTCGGCTTCTGCTGTCTCACTTTTGCCTTCGCAATGCCCTCATCCCCTCTTCCTGCCTCCGTCCTAACAGTGCTCCACCCTGACCCAACCTTGACGTGAGAGCAGCAACAAAGCAAATGCTCGTTCTCTGCATCATCACGGTCAAATGTACCTACTTAGTATCAGGTTAAGGGTCTCCTTCCTTGTCCCACTCTGGCATTTGGGTCTGAGATCCTCTGCAGAAATGGAGCTTAGCTTTATAACGATATTTCCTAAAAAACGCCACATGTCCCTCTGACTTCCCCTTCTCCGTCTCCTGTCCTACCTGATTGAGCTTTCCATCCTAATCCTGGCGCTGCTCCCATCTGTCACTTCCCTATACCTCTGGCTTTTTCTTTTTCTCATCGGTTCTTGGTTTCTCATTCCAATTATGCTCTTGTAAACCAACTCCCTGCCCTCTACCCCATATGAATCCTGCCAGCTCCTAATGCTTGGCCAGTCCAACACTCTACTCAGCTTGTTTGTGGACACTTCCAGGCACTCTTCCAGAAAAGCAGAGAGTTCTGGGGATCCGTGTGGTCACTGATTTTCACTGATTTATGGATCTCTCTCTCTCTCTCTCTCTCTCTCTCTTTCTCTCTCTGCTGGGTGCCCCCATGCACTCCCTAGTTTGCTTATATTGCTTGGTGATTCTCAGTTTCTGTCCCCAAATCTCATCTGGCATCTTTGGAATTCAGACACGGTGGGAAACATACAGGTAAAGCTCACTATCTTGACTTCCTTCTTCTCAATATACTGAAGTATTCACCCATCCCCTCCATAGCTCCAGTAAAGTGGCATAGCCCTACCTAGCCCTGCTCAGTAAGAGTCTCTCCCTGGATAGCCTATCTTCTTTGATGTCTAGCTCTCAAATCTGCCTTCCCCATTGCTTCTTTCTGGGCTTAGTCTATAGTTAGAGTCTTGTTCTCACCAAATCTGTGCCTCTGTCATTTTCCTTACAGTGTAAACTCTCAGAATGGGAAGATGACATTCCTCTGCACCCACTCATCCTCTGTAGACTTCACCCCACTGCAATTCGGTTCCCTCGCCTGTCGGCCCTGCCACGTGTCCGCTCTTCCTGGCATTATGTGAATCTTACGAGATAGCTACTATGAGAAACTGAAAAGTCGTACTTTCCAACCTCATCCTGCTTGAGTTTAACTCAGCTGCCTACTCTCATCTCCTTCAGTGTTTATGGAAATTATTGAGATGTAATTTATTTAACGTAAAATTCACTGTTCCAATGCAGTGATGGTTTGTGTATTTACTGACTTGTACAACCATTAAAGCATGCTAGTTTGAGAATTGTCTCAACTCTTTATAAAGAGCTTTATGAGTTATTTTAGTCAGTCCTGAGTTCAGAGTCTTCTCTAATTCGTCTTTCAATGAACGCTAACTCTGAATCAGGTCCCGTGCTTTAATTCCTGATTTTATTGTCTTCGTTGTTTCTGTGTCTTAGTTACGTGTGTCGTCACTGTTGTACAAGTGAGGCAGACTGAGACCTGGGGAAGTTAGGCATACATCATCAGGCGGCTAGTCAAACATGGTGGCTTCTGTCACCCTTCCTGTTCCTGTTTCCAAGGCCACACTCTCTTATGTCTACTGAGACAGCCTCAGAGATTTCTGCACACCTCTCTCCCAGTTTGCTCTGGGATTTCCCTAGTCTAAGCCTTCATCACTTGGCCACTGTTCGTTGCATCAGACTGGTGGGAATGTGTCAAGTTCTGTTGGTTACAGTAGAAAGCAAGATGAAACTCCTGCCCAGCCTTATCCCAGGACAAATGTCTTTCTGGATTCCTTGCCAGTCAGCTGAACAATCCACCCTCTATCCATGCCTGTGGCATGCATTTTCCCTGATGCAGCCAGGACTTCCACTTGGGCTTTTACCCCAGTTCCTTCCGTTCAAGAACTTCTCCTTTCTCTCTTACCCTAGAAAGGGACAGACCAAATGTCATGGGCTGGGAAATTTTTCTGTGCTTACATGGAGCTGTTTTCCCCTTTCTGTCCCTATAATGCAGCACGCTTGTGTATACACAGGCCTATCTTTGATCTAACAGTTTGCTTACCGGTCTTCTTCTCACAGAGCTAACTTTGGTCTCCAAGGAAATGAACACTTCTTAGTAAGGTATCTTAGAATCCTCCATGGACAGGACAACCTTTGATGTAGTTCACTAGGGATAAATAGAAGAAGAAAGATCAGGAAACTATGCTATGTGCTTAGGAGACAGGTATCAATAGGGCAAAAAAAAAAATATGGAAATCAGGAAAGAACCCCTGACCCTGAGCTAGTGCAGGCTGTCCTAAGTTTATTTTGACTGAGAATGATCTTAAAATCTTCAAAGTATAGTGACTATGCCTGAAATTTCATACTGTGTTTCCATGGCTTTCTTAACTTATGAGTTCCACCAGTCTTGTCTTATTAGTCATTAAATATTATTCAAAAAGCATACAAATTAGTTCCAAATGCTTTCTGCTAACTCTATATCACCCCATTACTTATTAATCTATAGTTACACATTTGATTGTATATTAACTCTGCTCAGGAGAGCAATTTAAAATAATTGAGTCCTGCTAACATTGGTTAGCAAATGCTAAAATATAGTTCTAGGGAGGCAAAGTAGTATGTCTTAATAAGATTAGCTCATGAAGGTATTTAATATTAATGCGCCCGCAGAAAAGTTGTCATTATTCGTACCCTTTCGTTTCGGTTCACCATGGTCAAAATCAAGTTGTACAGTAGTGTGCTCAGCCGCCAATGGGTGTGCACTTCGTTCACCCCCTGCCGAGGCCCAAAGGGTGAGGAGAGAGTGTAAGGGCCAGGGGCCAGGGAGGACATCAGGAGAATAGTATCCTCTGGGCAGTTCTGGGGTTACCTGCACAAAATCAAACCAGCCAGTGTTCTAGCATGGAGGATGAGGGAGGGCTCATGAGCTTCTACCTCTAACTGAGGAGCTATTGATAATTGATGGCTACTGGGGCAGGGGAGAGTCGGTTTTCTTTCTTTTTTTTTTTTATCACTGTATTGTGTTGTGTTGTATTGCATTGCATTGCATTACATTGCAATGTATGTGTATGAGTGTTTTATTTGTGTGCATCCCCTGTGTTTGTCCTGTATTCTTGTTATCTGTGGAGGTCAGAGAAGGCATAAGATCCGCTATAACTGGACCTATAGGTAGTTGGGAGCTGCCTCATGAGTGCTGGGAATTGGTCTTGAGTTCTGTGGAAGAGCAGCCAGTACTCAGATAACAAACTACTCAGGGATATAGAGATGGCTCTTTAAGGGAGTAACTGGTAGGTTGACCATGTTCCCTTGGTTTGTCCCATGCCCATGAGTAGATATGGGTATCAGTGATTGGACTCTGGAGAATATATTTATAAAGCAAAGATGAGGAAGAGGAGTGGGGGGGAGAGGAGGTGGAGCTGGAGCTGGGAAATTTAGAGAAGTAGGTGGTAAATATTATTCAAACACATCATATTACATTCTCAAATAATTAATAAAAATATTACATTAAAAATAAATGGATCATAATATTGTAATGCGCTCAGTATGAAGTATGAACTGCCTTCTGCTGAATTACTTTTTTCCTGATTTGTATTGCTTGATTTTTTACTTGTGCTTTTGCTTTTTTTTGAGACAGGGTTTTGCTGTAGTTTTAGAGCCTGTCCTGGAACTAGCTCTTGTAGACCAGGCTGGCCTTGAACTCATAGAGATCTGCCGGCCTCTGCCTCCGGAGTGCTGGGATTAAAGGTGTGTGCCACTACCACCCAGCTTTATTTGTGCTTTTTATTATAAAACTCAGTTTTACACAGAGCAGCTGCTTGATCACTGAAATAAGTTATTCTAATTGTAAAATGTACATAAAAATAATCTGGGGTACAATAAATATTTCTGATCGGCAGTAAATTTATCAACTCACTTTGCCACCCAGCGGAAGTCCTGTCTGTGGGTTACAGAAGCAGATTTCCATGTTTTTCAGCAACCTGAAAATAGTCAATAGTTATTTAAGGAATACAAAGAGTGTAGTTTCCACTTAATTTTATACAGACTTCAAATGGAATCTGTATTCTTTCTACTTAAAAAATTTCTTCGCTCTCATCTTCCTCCTCCTCGTTTCAGGTGGAGGAGCAGCTTCAGAGACTAAAGGCATTTTATCTGACCAAAGTCCCTCCGACCCATGAAGACGATGCTGAAGTCAAGTACTGGTCCAACTCTGCTGAGAGAAGATGGCAGTTGTTTTTAAAGAAGAGTTTTGTGACCCAGGACTTAGGACTTGAGTTCCTTAACTTAGTAAATATGGTGAGAATAACACTAAGTGAGCCAATGCCTTTTGTAGATCTTATTCCTCAAAGTCAAAATCGTACATTGGGAAGCTCAACGTGTCCATTAATCGGCCCTGTTGGCAGAGGGAGGTCTTTTCAGTTTCACTAATGCTGGACTCGTTCTGAAGCCCAACATTTATAACCTGGTATCACCAGAAAGCCATTCTAGCTACTCTGAGTCAAATGCCGCATACAGAGTCCTCAGAAGTCTGTCCCAAAGTCCTGAGTTACATTGTTGACAGCAAGGTCTTTACAAAATTCCCAGGGACCAAAGAGAATAACTGATAAATCTTTGTTCTAGAGAATTTCTTCTCATTTTAACAGATCCTCTTTTTTTTTTACATTATAATTTTTAATTAGCTTGCAAAATAGTAGGTTTCCAAAGATTGGTTTTATTTATTTAAAACTGCCGCCAATCTTGTATTCTCCCTGCTGCCCCGCCCCCTTCAGCCTCTTCACTCCAGGGTTCCCTCCCTCTGTGTTCACACTGTGTTCTATTATCCCCCCTCGGCACCCCATAAGCCCTAGTTGCCCTGAGTTAAATAAGCAAAGTATCTTAGGACCTTTACGCCAACATCTGCCTGAAGTTGCCTACAGAATTCTGACAGCAAGACTACTTTACTTCCTCCCCCTCAGAACCATGTGAATTTCTCCAATGAAACAGCTGATTTTATTGTTGGGAAAATGCTAGCTGTTAAAAAAAGAACGCTTTTAAAATGTTAAATAAGTCCGTCGTCATCTCTGGTTCCGAGCCTCTGTAGCAATGCAGGCACAAAACCATTCGTAGGTAATTTCTCTTGCATACAAAATTCTACCCAACGTTGAAAGCCCTTGCTATGTTTAACAAGCGTCTTCTCAGCAACTGCATATTTTACATACTTATCATTTATGGTGTACTTTAATTGCTTCCTTCAGGCTGATCTGCTTTGCCAAAATTTTCTACTTGCTAAAGCCATTCATGAAATGGAATCAGAAGCTAAACTACAACTAACCAGGATGTTTTCTTGTAGCTGAAACATGAGGGGACTAACACTTTAAGCAATGATCTCTCCTTGCTGTTTTCTTAATAAAGTGGTAAGCCACTGCCACTTACATGACCTCCTTAATCCTAGCTCCAGTCTACTAGCCAGGGCTCTCTATACCAGCTCTTTAGCTTTTCCATAAAGACGTAGCCTGTGGTTTCTTAGCCTACGATTCATCCTGTTGAGCTAATTTGGGTCTGTCTACTCTATTAACTGTTTCTCTCGGGTTTCATTCTGTAGATTTATCACAAGCCATTCCTTGATAGCTGTAATTACTTCTTTAGCAAAAATGTCTGAAAGGAAGATTGACATCCTAATTCCTGAAGTAATCTATTGATTAAGAGTTAAAATAAAAAACGCAGTCATTAATGCTCTCTATATATCTTACCCTAATCACTACTGTACACACACACACACACACACACACACACACACAGAGAGAGAGAGAGAGAGAGAGAGAGAGAGAGAGAGAGAGAGAGAGAGAGAGAGAGAGATCCATAATGAGAAACTTCCTCATTAAGATACCCGAAGGGCTTACTCCCCCGTACCTTATAAGACACTTAACCATGGTTTGGCCCAACTCCTCCAAGTCCAGCGTTTGAGGCATTCTTCTCGAGTGTTCTGTAAGCAGAATCTAAACACCCTGAGTGTCCATGTGAAACTTATCAATCTGATACCGAGTGACCCTCATTTGAGAATCAGCCATTTCCCTTTCTCTGTTATTCCAAACCTCCTTTCTGTAGATATTTAAGGATGACTGACATTTGCCATTTTCTTGAGAGCTGTGGTATGAATCTGGGACAGAACTCACTTGGCAGATTTGGGTTTTTAACCCCCTTTTCTGTTTGGCCTACAGTCGTCTTTTTTCTTGGTTTTAACTTTTGTTGTTTGAAGAACATTCATGATCAGCCTGTATAGAACCAAAACATTCATTAAATAGTTATAAATTAGATACTGCCCTTCTTAAACACCAGAAAAATATTGTCAAGCAATTTATCCATGTTACTACATATTTGCTTCTCTTAGTATAACACCCTTAATCTATAGCTTAGGTGATTTTAATTTACATTACAAGGGAACTAAGTCATTTGCAAACTGTGTATTTTTGTGTAGTCATTTAACTGGTGAATCTTAGAAATCCTTTCAATTCTGGAAATGCCAGGTGGCCTAAAATAAGATAGAGTTGTTGATGTTTTCCTTTACCTTCAAGCTCTCTTGGGCCATATTAATCTAGGGTGTTTAGCGTGTGCCAGAGTTACCTCTGTCACCTGCATCTAGAGATGTTTCTGTTGTATGGTTTTTCCTCTTGCCTTTTGATCTGCAACCATGTCTTTTATCTGAGTTGTTGAATACTTAGCAAGTGTTAGGTGTCACTCCTGTATAAATAATCAGATAGTGTTATCTTCTTGTGAGATGGGTTTGCAGCAAGAAATGGATCCAAACTCATATCTTGAATGTACATCCAAATGAGCAGGCTGCTATGAAATCCCAATTCATATTTGTTTCTAGAGATAGTCCATATCTTCCCACAGCTTCTTGAGAGTCTCATGTCTTCAGTTCATTATTGTTAGCCTTTTCAGTAGTCAAGTGATAAATTCTTTATTAATAAAATATTAAGTCTACGTAATAATTAACTTCACTGATGTATCGACATTCTGGTAGGTGAAATTGCTGACGAGGATGCTTTTCCTCTTCCTATCTGCACAGCATCAGTTTTGTGAGTGCACATTGCTGATGTGTGGTGAGGGGGTTGGTTACGGTAGAAAGATGGAAGCTGGCTCTTTCTGTCGAGTTGGGTGTGTTTCTGTGACTGGTATTTAGAAGCTTGAAATTGATTTTTTTTTTCAATATTAAAGTTCATCTGAATCAGATTAATTTACTTTAGCCAGAATTCTGGCAAATGAACTTGCCAGCTTATTAGTTTGCAGTGGTGAAAACTGAGAATTCTGTCGAGTGTTAGCCTTCTTGCTATCAAGGCATCCAAAAAACAAACAAACCAAAAAAACCAGCAAGAGATCAGAGAACAGTACAGGACTGAGTATGCATTTAAAGCAAATGGGTAATTTCATGCCTCTTTTAGACTGCATGACCACACAGTTTTCCATGTGGTATACTGAACTGAAAGGAGGGCGGGTTTACTAAAGAGACTGAAGGCAAATGGCTGATCTCCTGGAGTGGACAAAACACCAATTCCGCCGAATACAGGATCACTTCTTGTATCCTGCTGGCTAACCCTCAACAAGTCTTAGAGTAGCCTGCCTTTTCGAGACCTTACTCAAACCACTGTACGCTGATGACTGTAGTTGTCTTCTATAAAACACAATTCCCAGCTAATATTACACTGAATAATATTCTATATTTTAATAGCTTCTTAATAATATAGCAAAGATATTTCAACCTTATTTATACCATGTATAAACATGTAGTGCAGTTTTTCCCACTGTAGTTGTCCAGTGTCTTTAATAATTTATCATATTTTATAAATCACAATGGCAGAGTTTATCATTTTATTATTAGATGCCCTCCTAGACCACTGAAATACTAATGAGGTTTTTAAAGATCTTGCTGTTGATGTGCAAGCAGAGAATATAGGTCTAACCACAACTGTGCCTCTGCGCACAGGCTCAGACTTATCTGTATCCTGCCCTGGTGTGATAAAGCACTTGCCACCTAAAATAGCTGAATGCGAAAGAAAAATATGTCTCTTAGTACATAAAGCTATTACATGGATTATTAATTCAACAGGCAAAAGAGAATGAGATACTCAATGCTGAAGATGAAATGCGTGTCATGAGGAACACCATGGAAAAGCAAACAACTGGAAGGGAAGAGCTCAGCCGTCTTCGAATGGCATGGTACCTCAAAGCCAGCGGAGGCAAACCTGTGAAGCAGCAGTGGGAGACCTTCAAAGAGAAACTGAAAAAGGTAAGACAGTGGGCTGGGCACTGGCTGGGGGTGGACTGGTCGCTTGGCCTACATAAAGCTCCGGGTGTGAACCTTAGCACCCAAAACAACAGACCAAAAGGAATGTCGAAGGCTGCCTTTCAAAGAGTAAATTCTGATACGTGCGAAGTGGTCAAGTCTCAAAGCCACCCAACACCAGAAGACACAAATTGTGTGGTTCTGCTCATTTGCAAGCATGGAGTCAAATTCATAGAGATAAAGGTCAGATTCCCCGGGGATGCAAGAAGGGAAGAGGGAATAGGTGGGGTGTTGCTTAACAGGATCTGTACAGGTGGATGAGAGCCGTCTGTAGGCCAACGGTGCTGGCAGCTGCGCAGTAATGTGTATGCCTCGATGACACTCCATTGTACACTTAGCAGTGGTAACAACTGTGCAGTTTGTTACATGTTACCATGGTGAGCAGTGGTAAAACAACAAAAATATCACAGGAAATGAAGGGCCTTGTGTGACCTCACTGGTGAGGGTCAGTGCTTGCAGGGGGTCAAAAGCATCACAGCACACCATGGCACCACCGAAGTGACCACATTGCTGAATTGTCGGAAACACGTTCCTAGTTGCCAATGTCTGTTTCAGACTACTCACAACGTAAAACTTCTCCACGAAGTTCTTATGCCCGTCTCTGCCCTTGACCTCGGAGGGAGCCTCCAGACGATGTCGGATCTGCGAAGAAGGTGGAATGCCATGAAGCCCCAGCTTCAGGTGACCATGCGAATGCGTGGGTTTGGGTGAATGGAAAATCTTTCCCAACTCCCCAGATCCAATAAGCTTACTTCTTCTTCTAAAAAAGTACCCTTTTTGGTCTAAAAGCCCCTTGTAACAACATATTTTCTTACTGTTCCCCTATACATTTTTGTATTTGATGATACCCAAACATACTGAATCCTGTGAATATATTTCCATTTTACCTACATTAATTTAATTTATATTTCTAATTAATTAATCAGTGTATTCACCATACAGTTCCTGACGTAGGGAGTGTTTTAAATTATGGCATCTCAGAACAAAATCGACAGCCTCTAACCTAGAAGCTCTGTTATCATTGGTCCCCACATCACCGAGCTGTCATTGCTCCCACACACCAACATCCCAGCTCCTACCACACTCCCTTCTTGTCTCCACAGCCTCCACCCTGTGTCCCTGCCACTCCTGAACACAACCGCCATGGTTGGTTGACTGTCGGAGCTCCCTCCCCACGGAGGTTATTTACTTATCCATTTATTTATTTATTTATTTATTTATTTATTTATTTATTTATTTATTTATTTATTTATTTTTGAGACAGAGTCTTATGTGGCCCCGGCTGACTTCAGACTTGCTATGTAGCCAAGGGTGACCTTGAACTCCTGACCCTTTTAGCTCCACCTTTCAAGTCCTGACTCACAAACATACACTATTGGATTTGGGGGTTTTGTTGAAAAACTAAGATGCATCTATCTGTTACCACTTAATATGTATTTGCTTTAAGGAATTCCAGAGTTAGAGGTTTTGAGATTCCTGTGGGAAATATCTAATTGTAGGTTCTGTTAAGACAAAACTTATATGAAATGCAACCACTACACTCTGCATACATACATGTCATCCACAACAAACGCTTCTATTTCAACTCCAGTTAAGTATCAACTAGCCCAATTTGCTATATCCTGTGTGGTACATGTACTTATCTTTTGGTGTGTGTTTGCATGTATGTATGAGTTCTTAACTAGAATCCATTGCTAAGGTTACATAGTGCTATCATCATGATGTGTGTCATCTATCTGGGGTCCATATACTGGATTTGAACTTGGCCGTCTAATACAAGTCAGTCTTGTGGAAATTATCTCCTACAGCATTTCCTTTACTTTCCCCTTTGATACGAGAATCTGCTCCCAGGATAGCAGTAGAATTCTCCTTAAGCAATCTGCCCTTTGCCAGCCCTTCTCCAGGGTGGGGATTCCTATATGGGATGTCTGAGCCGTGCTGACTGAAAGGGAAGGCAGTTTATCCCTTCTCCGTGTGGTGGCTATTTGTGGAGTATGGCATGCGTGCTTTGAAGGCGCGTATCTTGTGTGCCGTTTAGCTGGTGGCTCATTCTGATCATTCTTTCATTACAGAGCACACGTAATTCCCCTGGTGTATTTTTATACACATCTTCTTGGCGTCCTTACCATACCGCACAATCCTAAGCTATATTAAATATCAGAAGAAGTATATTTACTTAGCTGAAGCCCAGTACATTTGGTATATCATAAGCACACATGACTTTCCATTTTACCATCTATCTTTGAAACACCTGCCTTTCCCCCGCCATGATTCTCATAAAGTTCTGAGAAGATGAGAATGGAACAATGTATCTCGACGTCTCCATCATTAAGCACAGACTCTGGGTTTTGAGGAGGCTCCTAAGCATTTGTTAACAAATGAGAGAATGGTTCATTATTTAGATGATCAGATCCTCCACTGTCCAATAAAAACTCAAAGCTGCACTTCTTGCTTCTCTTTGATGCCTTTCAGCAACTGTATGACGAGGTTCAACATATCATGAAAGAATGGGAAGTGTTAAGCAGTCAGGGAGCCCCTCTGAAGGAGAAGTCTGACCAACTGAAGGACCTAATCCATCTCCATGAGAGGCAGAGAGCGCGAATCCGGGATTACGAGGAAATCCTATACAAGACAATCCAGTTCCACCAAGTCAAGGAGGAAGTAAGTCTTACTGTGGTTGCCTGAAGACTGCAGGATTTTGCAAGATTAAATCAGGTGTTAATATTACACAATAAATGAAAACCAAATTGCTTGTCTTAGTGTAAGAGGTTTATCCTCCCTGGCAGCTAATTTATCTCCCCTGGACCTCCATCCTGCTTCGTGCTCCAGCCAGGCTGTGCTCTTCTCCGTCCTGTGAGCATGGCACATGTTTTCCTACATCCAAGCCTCTGCTTTCAACTTGGCATTTCCTAGCGGATGCTTCTCTGCTCTTTGTTAGAATAAAAACCTCATGCCTCCTTCAAGCCAGGGCCCCCCACCCCACCTCCCTCACGATGATTCTTTCTTCTGAACCCCACAGTAATCGCCAGTCCTTACGTCTAGCAGTTCTCCACATGACTGCTATTTTTTTTTTGAAACTAGATTTTATCTTCCCAACTCAAACGTTAGCTCTTGGGAGGCAAGGTGATCAAAACCAAGTTCTTTCTTTCTTTTTTTATTTTATTTTTTCATCTCAAGAGCCTGTCAGCAGAGAGCACTCAATAAATATCATTTATTGGTTATTTCATGGCTGCTCAAAACCATCTCTAATGCCAGATCAGTGACTCCAGCACCCCCTTCTGGCCTCTGAGTAGCTATGCATTTGATACAGACATGGGCAAGCTATACTCATACACATGAATAGGGAAGTCTTTTTTAAAATAGTTTTTTGAGTTTCCTTAAATCACAAACCAAGATCTTATTAAAGTTTGGAATTATGGTCCCAAAACATATTTCCCTCTTTTGTAGAATGTAGGATATTAACTGATTAAAGCAATCCTATTGGGTTCATGGGACGGCAATGTGTGTCTGTATCCATAGGACTAATAGTTAGGGATGGGCTGGGGAGCATGTCAACACAGAAAAGCCCTGCAGAAAACAGGCTTTGGAAAAAGTGGATTAAGTGCTAATGTTCTGAATTCCAGCTGATGCATTTCATCAAATCGAAGGAACTGGAGCTTCTTGAGCAGCCCATGGAACTGGAAAGTTCTAAGGAGGTCCAGATGCAACTGGACCGTTCTCAGGAAAGGCGAGCCTATGTAGAGCATCTCAGTCGGCTGGCCCTTTCCCTGGGAGTGGACATCATTTCATCCGTTCAACAGCCAGTAAGCATCCTGGTGCATTCCTGCTGCCTCCCTCTCACGGCCACATGGGCTATGGGATGAAAGAAGCAGGCAGATTGTTTAGTACATGTTAAATCTGAACTGAGGCTTTTGTGTGTGGTACTGGCCATTGAGCCCAGACCCTCACACATACGAGTGCAGCGTTATTGTGCCATCTCCTAGTCCCGTATGTTAGATTTAAAAAGACATGCAATCATTGGAGTGCTTATAATCTCCAAGTTTCTACCACTGTTAACAAACGAACAAAATTTAAGGAGAAAATCTGAGCATAAAACTGTATTTGATACATATTATTCTCATGTGAATTTAAAATGGAGCCATGATCTCAGATGGACGTTAGGTTTCTGCATTTGAAATGCATTTAAGGCAACTAAGAACCTAAACTTCTCACTTTAATTTGAAGTAAATTGCACTGTAAAAGCTGATGCTCATTGCCATTGTTGGAACTTTCCCCATATGTTCAGAAACTACATGGACGTGTGATTCTACCTTAGAAACTACGTTTTGAGAAATTTAAAACTAGATCAAGTATTTCTGAGAGAAATTTAACCACAACTGAGAGACATACAAAGTATGATATACACATTAGATTTCAAAGACGTATGATCAAAAAGATCTTAACACTTTTATATTAGATACATGTTATAAAGGATAGTATTTGCACACACATGGTTAACTATGCTATAAGGGTTAATTTTATTTATTTCTTATTTGTTTTTCAATGAGACTGTTGGTTTTGCTATTTTTTTTTTTTTTGAGACAGGGTTCCTCTGTGTGACTTTGGAGCCTGTCCTAGAACTTGCTCTGTAGACCAGGCTGGCCTCACAGAGATCCGCCTGCCTTTGCCTTCCAAGTGCTGGGATTAAAGGCTTATGCCTCCACCCGGCTTCAATGAGATTATTGGAAGTTGTTCAGTTATGGTTCATACCACATCTCTACTGTACGTTGGTGCTTTGGGATACAGAGCCCGAAGACCACTGGGTCCCAGAGTCTTGCCAGACCAGCAGCCCCATTGTATAGAGGAAGAAGCTGAAGCCCAGAGATACCGGGCAGTCATCCATACAAGTCCATAGTAGAGGGGCCCAGGCCCTCTGCTTCTGACCCGGGTTCGGGCACCGGTTGTTGCATCCGCTGTAGACCACTGGCCAGATTTCAGCAGGGGAGTCTAAAAGAGTAGAAGGTGTTTACTGATCAAAAGTTCATGACTAATGCAGTGGACTCTGGTGCTTTAAAAATTCTCCAGTTCGTGCTTTGAGGGGGGAGGGGTTATGTTTTCTTCATTATTAATAAGAACCACAGATCCAGTTTCATTTTAAAGTTCACTTAAGATACCTGCCAGGCTACACGTTAACGTAGCGAGCCTAGCGTCTACCCTTTAAGTAAGTAAGAGACAGAATACGAGAATTTGTTGCTTTTAATAGAGTCCGCTTTTGCGAGCGTCAGGGTTTCCTAAGGGGTTTGATTACATTTGTGAGTTTATTTTTTAAAGTGAAAACAAAAGAGGATCTCACTTTGCACAAATAACGTAAATTGGTCTCTAGCCCTATCTGGCCTTGGTGCCAGCATCCCCTCAGTGGCAGACAGAGACTGGAGCATAACGAACCTGGGGTTAAACTCGAGTTGACGAGAAAATTACAGCACCGAGGCAGAATGTTCCTCATGCATATTTTATGCTTTTCGAAGTAAAAATTAGACCTTATCATGAATGGCGTCTCTGAGGAGTTGGGGATGATGATGAGATTCAAGGATGGAAATGTCTATTCCATAATGTTGAATTTCTGGCTTCTTTCTAAAATAATTAGATTCAAATACGTTTAGGGTAAAATAAATTAGGACCCTATATGTCTTTCAAAGCGATCTGTGAGCATCATGATACAGGCAAATCTATGTGGTCCTGTGGCCATTTCACAGCTCCCTCTTGTTATTTTCACACCCTTCATTTCCAGAACTGCTCTAATATTTCTGCAAAGAACCTGCAGCAGCAGCTGGAGGCCCTTGAATTGGATAGCAGGGAGTGGAGCGCCAGCGCCAAAGAGAACGAAAGGGCCCTGTCCTGCAGCTTGGAGTTCTGCACCACCCGAGAGGAGATCAATGAGGTGGGCTTTGCAAAAGGAGCCCAAAGCGTGTGTCTCAGTGTCTATGAATATGCATGCATGCTTGCATACGGATGCACACACATACACAGAATCAGAGCGCTTCTTACCCATGCCATTTTAGTCTCAGAGGAGCCTTGGGGTGCCCAAAGTTTAAATCAACTTCAAACTCCCAAATATGTTGAAGTTAAGGTGATGCCAGTGTATAGAAAACCCTCAGATACTGGATTGAAGGTTTGGGGGTTTTCCCTGGCGTGTGTGTGTGTGTGTGTGTGTGTGTGTGTGTGTGTGTGTGTGTTTTATCCTGCTTGAGTGAACACAACTTTTTCAGGGCACACAAGACAGGGTGGCAGTGCCTTGTGTGGCAGCTTGCTCCAGCCGGCCGATGTTCTATTTAAGTAGCATTGACTCAGGGTGAAGGAGGTGGTAAGGGCGGGGAGCAGGCTCTTTGCTTCAGAGACCACGGGATATTTTTCCAAAGTCAAGTGCCTTGCTTCAGGTTGGTGTGAACAGGTGGCTTTTCTGGCAAAAGAACTAGAGAAGAAGAAAAGAGAGAAGGGGCCTTCCATCCCCCTACATCCCCAGGGACGCAATTTCTCCTTCCTGCCATCACCTGTTCTCAGCTGTGACAGGTATTAAGCCCCCCCTCCTTCACTTCCAGACCCTACCCCCGGTTAAACTTTTCATTCATGCGATGTGTGCTGATTGTCCAGTGCTGAGCATAACAGCCTTCCACCCATGGGCTTCCTCTAGGGAAACACATCAAGATCATGACAGTTCCACATCTGTCTCCCTTGGGAGTGAAACCTTTGAGTCCACTAGGAAAATGGCTGAGGGAAAAAGCAGCTAACTAAATTTCTTGAACTTTTACTTTGTGCCCGGCCTGTGTAATCTGGGTTCACCTGGTTTTGAGACTCATTAACTCGCAGGTTAAAGGATGGGTAATTAAGCTTTAATGGTGGCCTGTGCTGAAGCACCTGCCCTTCCTGCAGATCACAGACAGGGGCGAGAGGGAACATGAGAAAGAAGGCAAGAGGAGATCAGGAGGGACTGCTGGGTCCAGTGGGAGGAGTCATGGAGACACAGCTGGCAGGGCTTTCACATCAGCAGTGCGGTCCAGCACTGTACGCTCTTTCTTTTTGGTCTGGTTCACATTCTATTGGATCCACCCTGCAGTCTGCCCTCTACACAGGGGACATCATCTCCCGGTTCCCTGTGCTACGGTGTGCACCTCCCTTAGGTCTCTTTACTCTTGTTCAAGAATCAATCACAACTTCTTGTTCTCTTAGGGCTATAAAAGATCTGTGGCCATTTTTAAAAATGATCTTTCTCTAAAATTTCTGTTTTCTTTTCATCTCCCCCACTTCCTCTATCTTCTTTCTTGTCATTTTTCCCTCCTTGCTTTTCCCAGACATCCCTTCCTGCAGAGATAGAGCAATCCTGCACCTACAGAGAACACCAATGGCGTAGAGTAAATGTGTTCTCAGCCCCGCTTAACTAGGTTTCCATGGCCCCTACGAGCTGTGGCATTTATGAGGCTGGGTTCCCCTGCCCAAGCCTTTCCAACAGTTCTATTTATGGAGACAACCTCATGATGAACTTGCACTTGGAGCCAGCCCAGTTGACAGATGACCCTACCAGTCATAGTAGGGACACTCCGTGATTGTCTGTACCACCTCAGGAATGAGCAAGCAGATACATACGGGTTTGGTTTAGAAATCAGGTATCACTTGACCATAGTCTTACTTACTAAGAGAAGTATCATTCTTCCTTGTTTCTGCTTGTAATCTAATTAATCTTTAGGCTATACTTTGATATTTGAAAGACCTCTGAAAAACTTGTTTTTTTTTTTATTTTCATTTTTCCTGCTTGTTTGTTTGTTTTGGTAGCAACATGACAGGCATGTTGACGTGTAGCATCCACGTGCTGGATTTTACAGATACCACATTAGTGGGAGCCCCTTAGTATAATAAAATGTAGACATACCTTACTCTACTCTGAGTGCGAGTAGGAGAGGGAACCCAGTTGATGGTTCCATGGTGGTGACATTTGGCATCTAGATCTATTGTTTGTCTAGACACGGATATCTAGAGAACTATACAAAATAAAGTGAAGCCAGGCAAGGTACCACAGGCCTGTTTGCCCAGCACTGGGGGAGGTAACAGGGAGAGCAGGAGTTCAAGGCCAGTCTGGGTTACAGAGCAAGTTCAAGGTCAGCGTGGGCTACCTAAGACCCCATCTCAAAACAAACGACAAAAACTGACATGCAGGGTGTTAAGTTTTTTTTTTTTTTTTCTGTTATAAACTAGTGAGTAACATTTTGCCAGGCAACTAGACCATGCTTAACATTTAATTTTTAAAATTTATCGCAAAACATAATTTTAGTCTCAGACACTGAGTTGCGATAGACTCGGAGAACATCTGGCTTTAACATCTTCGTTTTTCATAATGAGAAAAGGAAGGTGTGTGTGAGAGAGAGACAGACTCATATTAACAGTGCCCTAGAAGACTACAGAATGTCTTTGGGGGTCAACTTTGAGCCAAGACTCATCTGAACCCGAGAGTGCTTGGTGTGTGCTTTTCCAGAGTGAGCCGTTCAGTCAGTGCAGTCTTGTTCAACCATTTCTGGTCCCGTCTTCCATACATCCATTACGAGATGTGGAAAAGATCTGCCACACTTGATTTGCTTCCCTTGACTTTGCTGGAACTAGCTTAGCGCTCTTCACTCGGGTCCTTTCGGAAGGACTTTGTACCTTAAGGCAATGGAATGGCAGCTGCTCTGAAAGCGATTTAAAAATAGGATGTGACGTTCTTTAAAGACAGGCAACCGTGCCTTTTGTGTTTCGTTATCTTTGCATGTTGTTATGCATAGTGAATTTTTGAAAAACGCGTTTTCTGCACATTTACCCATGAGATACACAGCCATCACACTGCCAGATTTTGAAGCATCTTTCCTACCCGTTTCATGCAAGGATATATTTTTATGCATAACTGCTCAATAGCATTGCCTTTTCTTGCCTGGCCATGTGAATATATCATTAACACACAAAACATTCTCAAAATTTCCGCAACCGTATTGCAGTGCTGAGGAACTGTTTATAGCTACATTTAGAAAGGTAGTATGCTAGTGGTCACATGCTTTTTCTTCTTGCAAGCTGACCAAAAACAAAAATAACATCTCATTTACATGAGGATGGTAGGGATTTATAACTTAAGGGCTCAGATTTTGTGTCACAAGCAATGGCTTTTCTGGGAAGAATAGTGATGACAGGATCAGGCTGGTATCCATTTTCTCAAACTAAGTTTTCCACGCAGAAGTTTCCAGACAATTATGTTGCTTTACTCTGGAAAGTCTTTTCTAGGATAGCAACATCTTTTCTATCAGAGGTTAAGAAGGAAAGGATTTAGCATATATATTCCATAAGGCAGGCATGAATCCCCCAAATTCTGTTGTCAGTTTGGATGATTTGCCATCTGAGATCCAGGCACACCAACTGATAAGAAGCAATAGATTATAATTAAGAATTGGGGCTTTTACAAATGCATACACATCAGGATGAAAGAAAACCACTTACCATTGTTTGGTAGAAGGAGCAAAGTTAGTCATCATGGCAGGGAAGAACACAGAAAAGTTTGCATAGAGAACAAACCACCCTGTGGGGCATCATTGTGGAAAAAATACAGACATTATTCATTGTTCAGATTTGTAATCTAAACTTGCTCTTTATAAAATACTAAATTGTCTTCATCCAACAAATATGTTTAATGTGACTACCGTGAGCCAGGCTGTAACACTACAAATGTCCAAAGAAAACTTAGACATCTCGAGACAATGAAAACCCACATGGCACCCCACAACAAAACCATAACCATCTGTTCAGTAGGCCCCAACCCAACTGCATTTGGATGGCCTGTGTAAGTGGACAGGAAAAATTACAATTTGTTCAGAAAATGTTCATCCTGAAGGTTCAAGATTTTAAATTGTAGTATTTGATATCTTTAAAATACCCTAAAGGATCTTCTAGAAAGTATGGAAAGCTCACATTTAAAATTAGAGTAAGCATACTCCCAAATAGAACAAATAAGATTATTAAATTCATTCTGAAGATGCTACACTTTCAGGATAATGTTTATTGCTGAGACTGACTACAATTTGGAATGGATCTTTGCTTTCCAAGTTGCCCCCTCACTGTTGCTATGCGACCTGAAGCTGAGGAAGATGTGCTGTGGTTACTAAATGGAAGAAGGCCAAGAAGACTTCTCCAGAAATCTGTCCAGCACGGAGACCCAATGTCCTCCATTAATATTTGTAGCAAAATCAGGATTAGATTTTGAGTCTTCGGATGTCTTCGTTTCAAATTCAAGCGTCTCTGGGAGGTGGTGCGTTCCAGCCTTACATTACAGAAAATGAACCTCAGAGAGCTCTCTCATCTGGAAGGGGCAAACAGAGCATCAGAAATGGACCTTGTGAAGTGGATGCTGGAGAAACCAAACCTGACTGCTCATTTTGGATTTTGGGTGTTAGCCAGAAGTATGCTGTAGTTCTAATGCAAGATTTTCTTTGCAAATCTATTGCCTTTGGTTTTAAATAGCCTGTGTCCCTCACACCAGTTGGCCTTGCCAGCACCAGACTTACACTGAATACATTCAATACATTCTTGTGAAAGCGGCCTTCGCCAGCTTAGTCAAGACTAAGAAGAGCAAGCTAGCCTGGCCCGCCAGGAGCCTCTTACTCCTCTGTTTCCTTAGAAATTCTCTTGTTCCTGCCTCTGAGAGGAGACTTATCCCTCGCTGGGAAGATTATGATGAGGATAATTTTTGTAGTTTCAAAAAGAAAACCTAGTTTTTAAACTTTAGTATTTTTTTCTAATTATAGCCATGTAAATTTAGTCCACTTATTCCATGCACACGTGGAAGAGCTCAACGTGTACACAGAGGGAAGAATCAAATGACTCATGGAAAAAGAATCCTAACATCCTTAGTACACACATGTTACTAATGTGAACTGTACCATTTAAAGATTTTGAATGAATAAACTATTTCTGTCCCCAGGCTGCTGGCGTGTACGGCAGCTTATGGGCTCAAGCTGGACAGCTGTCTCATCCGTCTTCTCCATTCGCCACTGATGATAAGCTCACTAAAGTTAGAAGCAGCTGCATGGGCAATGATACCCAGGCCAGTAACCATAGCGCTCTCTTCCTTTAAAACAGCGAAGCCAAGTTATGTGAGGATTAGATTCAATTCTCATATTGGAATGTGCAGGTTTGTTAATGCTAGAGGTAGTTCACCCATGCTCCCTTCTGCTTGTGCATTCGGTAGTCTTGAATTTGCATCAAGAAAGGTCCAAGAGCTTAGATTTTGACTGAGATTTCCAAGGCGACTCAACAAGAACAGTGCCAGCAGCTCTGCAGAGAGATCTTGTGTGTCAGAATGAAGCTATCACATTTCACATACCCATAGTGTCACGAACATTCTTTGGCTTTCTAAATCGTCTTCAGTGGAAATGCATGCATGCCGATGCCGAAACGGAGTTGTTCCTGCCAGTCATAAATCTGATGTTTCTAAGCCAGAATAAACTAGAAAGCTCATGGTTTAGAATGAGTGTTGGGGCTCTGTCTTTCTGCATGTCTCATACAGCTTTCAAGTAGATGTTAAACCTTCCTTGTTTGAAGAAGCAAATAAGACCCTTTGACTATCAAGTTGATGATAGAACCTTCCTTCCTTCTTTCCTCTAGACTGAAGTCTGTAATACCATGGGGTAAGGTAGAAAATTGAGTTTTCTGGTGCTTAGCTACCAGTGAGTGTGTACCTTTGTTCCTTCTGTAATGTTTATTACTTCACCCTATTAATTTAATTTTGTGTGTGTATGATATGTGCATGAGTGCATATGTGTATGTGTAAGTACAGGTGCTGGCATATGACATTGTATGTGTGGCAGTCAGGAAACCTGGGATGTTAGTCCACTCCTTCTAGCTTGATTGAAATAGTCTCTTTGGCTTTCTATGCAGCTTGTACGTCAGGCTAGCTGGCCCAAGAGCTCCTGGGAATTCTATCTCTGTCTCTCATTTTACCTTCATGAGCACCGAGATCACAGACACATGCATACATGCTAAAATGCTTGGTTTTACATGGTTCTGGGGATCTCAGCTGAGGTTCTCACATGCGTACATCAAACTCTTAACCCACTGAGCCATTTCCCCAACCTTTGTTGTTTGTTTTTTGTTGTTGTTGTTGTTTGTTTTTGAGACAAGTTCTCACTGTATAATCTGGATTGTCCTTGGATTTGTGAGCATCCTTCTTCAGCCTTCTGAGTACTGGGATTATAGGTGTGCACTCTCGCAGCTTGAATAATTGGTTGTTAATTGTGGTAAAATATTGCAGTATTACTCTATCCTAACCAGGTTATGTGTGCTGTTTTGTGATATTCAGTACATACACCTCAGCATGCAGTCAGTGCACCCCCCGTCCATACACATTTATAATCGTCTCAAACAGAGTATCTACATAGCTAACTTCCATTGAAGGAACTTTTAAATAACAATCTCTGGCTGCCTCAGAGAGGGTATTTATTAATTTATAGTTGCAGATTGCAATTCAGGGATACAAAAAGAACCTACCTCAGTTTTCTATTAATAACTCAGCATATAGTTTCTTTATATTAAGTATCATAAAATATACTCATCCATCCCTTCCTGCTAGAAGTAACGCGTGTGCATTAAATTATCAAATGTCACAAAATATAAATATTTAATGGATATTTCATAAGTATACCCGCTTAATAGGGTATTTTAATATTTTGTGGTCTCCTAATACAGAAGTCATTTTCAAAATCTGAAGTTACAGCTCTTTCAACCCTTTCTGGACACTGTTGGTTTATCTGTTAAAGTGGTTTTATAGTCGCTGTTCTTGGTTTTGTCTGTAGCTTAAAACTAATACTCAGCAATGTCATTTTTTATGTAAAAATCGATAGTGGTTGAGTATAAGTATGTCCTATGCAAAAAAGTATAAGTATAATAATTTCTACATAATCAGGTCTACCAGGGCCTTGGAGAGTCTCAAGAAGAGTTAAGGATAAAGTCAATATTTTATTTCCACAATATGGAAAATCTGGAGTAAGCATTTTGAGAAAGCATACATTTTCTAGGGCAGATGTATTTTTCTATATTATGAATCTAAGATGTAACATGTGCATGGCTTTTATGTATTCTCGGGTAATTTGTTTGCTATCATTGAGAAGACTTTTAATGTATTTCTAACTTTTCTTTTCCATCACTCAGATTTATCAACCATGACATGATTCTTTCTTGTTGTAAAAGTTCCCATATAATCTTAGCTTTTATGTTTTCTTTGTGATTCCCTTTGCTGATAATATGAAGTGTGAGTTGCCTGGAAGTACACTTAGCCTTCATGAATATGTAGAAGCAAGAGAAAGCAGAACATTTAGAAGTGCCAGGTTGCTCAGAATCTTAGTGCATTGATAAAGACAGACTGTCAGACCATTGTAATATGTCCTGTCTATACATAGCCAACATTGCCCTTGGTGGCAATGACACTCACCTTGGGTGTTTACTTTTATTTTCAAAGTTAATGTTATACATTATAAGAAGTAAAACTCATCTAAAATTTACTTACAGAAATAACTTTCACTGGGCAAGTAAATCTCCTTTCTCACTAATCTCATAGACTGTACTAGCACTTCTCAAAGTCAAGCCCTCATTGACCCCTTCATCATGAACAGCTCCTTGGGGCCTTAATAATTTTCATGCATAATGACTGAGAGAGACTACCAGGATATGGAAAGATCTGGAACAATACTAGCATACAGAAAATGGAATGAGCGTCAAACTTTGTGTCAAATAAATACAAATAAGACAGTTTGAGTTAGCAAAAGTCTATGTTCAATATGTTGGCTATTTTCTTGTTTGGCAACCAGTGTGACCATACTGAGTTTAAGATCATATATCAGAAAGTACTCTCATCAAAGGATGAGTGTCCACATAGGAAATTCAGTTTTGACTGAAAGTATTCTGAAGACAGTTTTAAGGGGATGACTGTTTGGGGCTATTTAGTTTTATTCATAGCAGTGAGTATTGTCTTTCTAGTTGTAAGGAAATTATAATTTTATTTTCTATTAAACTGTAGCTCAAAGAGTCATTCAAAGATATAAAAAAGAAATTCAACAATCTGAAGTTTAACTACTCCAAGAAAAATGAAAAATCTCGAAACCTAAAGACTCTTCAGTATCAAATCCAACAAGTTGACATGTATGCTGAAAAAATTCAGGTAATAAAGTAGTATATGAGTGTGTGTGCACGTGTGTATGTGTGTGCGTGTGTGTGTGTATAGTATATGAGTGTGCGTGCACGTGTGTATGTGTGTGCGTGTGTGTGTGTATAGTTATTACAAAATCGTTACAGTCTAGGCATAACTCTTTATAACAGAATTGAGATGGAAAGGGTGGTTTTCTATTTTTATAATAATTTGACTTTTTGAATGGAATAAATAGTGTTTGATTTATCTCATTTTCCCTTTAAAAATAATAACTTTATTTTCTGTAATCCAGAGTTGGTTTTCCTGGAAATGTTTTAGCTATTTGTTTGGTCTGCAGTTGTGTGATGCTGATTTTAAGTGGAGCAACTTACAGCAAAGATTTCCTTGAGTAATTTATGGCCGCATTCTTCCCAGGAAACGATGTTCATTGTCTGAAACCAAGCTCACCTTCATTCTGTGAGCTTTCTAGCTTATTCATTTTTTAAATCTCAAATCATTTCTAACTGACACATAAAGACAGGAGAAATGTGCATACTTTGGGGCACCATATTTTGTTTCAGTGCAGAGAATGTTGTGATACTATTTAAACCAAGCCAGAGCCATCTTTATAGAGACTCATAGTTTATTCTGAAATCATCCGAGACCCTTGCTCTTGGCTGTCACCGTCATCAGTACGTCACCAGCAGGAACAGTTGCCCTGTCGCAACAGCACAGTAGAACGTCTGGCCCCGTCACCGCAACCTCATGCCAGTGATGTGTGTTGAGACGTATATGCTGAGACAGCACTGGACCAGTTTCTGCCAGATGTACAAGGCCTGTGCATTTCCATGCTTCCCCAGCACATGTCCATACATGTGCACCTATGTGCCATGTGTGCCCTCTGCCTTTGTTCTTTACTGCTCTCACACATGTCCCGAATGCCCACCACGGATTCCAGAGCTCTTGATAATTACATATATACCTTATGTTATTTCTAGGTTTTTCTGCTTATTTGCAAATACTGACTGAATAAAATATCTTGGAGTAAGACTATTATTTCCAAAGCACATTTGCAATAATTATAATTTTAATATTTCAGAATGGTAGAAGCAGCAGGTTTCTCTGAGTTATTCTGTTTTACTGCTAGCATCCTAAGTAAGAATATAATTGCCTTTTAAAAACCCCTTTCTACTCCTCCCCCCCCCAACCACAGGCTTTAAGGAAGAAAATGGAAAAAGTTAATAATAAAACTTCTGACTCATTCTTAAATTATCCAAGTAATAAAGTTAACATCCTTTTGGAAGCCATGGAGAATTTGCAAAAGCATGTGGATGACTTTGACAAAGTTCTGACTGATTACAAGGTGAATTTGGACCTGACTGAACATCTCCAGGAAGTAATAGAAGAGGTATCTTCTCGTTGTGGTTATATTCATCCAGTAATGTTACTTCAAAATATATTTTGTCCTGAGCATAGTAAAGAACTCTTTTGAAGACAGGGTTTCTCTGTGTAGCTTTAGAGCCTATCCTGGAACTTGCTATGTACAGCAGGCTGGCCTCGAACTCACAGAGATCTGCTTGTCTCTGCCTCCTGAGTACTGGAATCGATTAAAGGAATGCACCACCACTACCCAGTGTAGTTAATCTCAGTAGTTGGAGGCAGAACTGGGAGATTGCAAGTTCAAATATAAGTTTAGGCTCCATAGTAGATAGACACTGTCTCAAAAGAAAAAAAAAAGATCCTATTTCTTCTAAAAATGCTATTTTAAAAAATTTAATCTTCATTTTTATTTTATGTATATGAGTGTTTTGTCTGCATGTATGTCTCTGCAGGGCATATATGCAGTACCTGTGGAGACCAGCAGAGGGTATCAGATCCCTCTGGGACTGGAGTTACAGCCACTTTTGAGCTGTTGTGTGGGTGCTGAGGACTGAACTCAGATCCTTTGGAAAGGCAGCCAGTGCTCTTAACCACTGAGCCATCTCTCCAATGCTGTATTAGTTACTGCTGCCATGAAAGCCTTGGTCATGCTGCCCTTCATTATTGCTTGCGGGGTAATTCCCTAAAGTTGAATCGCCAGGTCAAAGGGAATAAGCCACAGGGATTTTGTTTTTCTGCATTATTTAGTGGCTCTTCCAAAAGCTTTGATTAATTTACTTCCCACATTACTGCAAGAGTTTCCATTTCTTTGTAACCTTAACTCAAACTTTAACCACTGATATTGCAGTCGCTGCTGGAAATCAGTTTCAGTGTTTGAGTGGTCTGTTTACTTCACGACATTGATGATATGTCAGGAAAGCTGAGAGGGGAAAATCTCAGGTACTGCCTTCCTGGGAGTAACCTTGGTTTTTGCAGAGGGCGTAGTAGTAGGTCCACCTAAAATTCATGACATTTGAAAAGGTCAATACATTGACTCTTACTTTAGATCAGAGAGGCTACACCTGGGTGTTTTAAGCTTTCTTTGTTTCCTCTTACTTTAAAATACAAACTTTCTTTCTGTCCTGCTAATACCATTGAGTGTTTGGACTGAAGACCACATTATGAAGCAGCTGATTTTTCTTTGATACGTGATGTACAGGTTTCCTGAAGCTTCTTGGCGCTGTCTTAAAACTGGCTTGTCATGGAGTCTTATTTTGTTATTTTTTTTTTTATCCAGCACAAATGCCTCTGGCCCGGGGCAGACAATTCCTCTGGTCACAGTTACTTATTTTTAGGGAAAAATTGCTTCATACCTCCATTGTGCTTCCAAATAATGACCAGTTCTATTTCACAAAGGTAGAATTCTTTTCTTTGGATGGTGTTTCCTGGATCCATGCTCTAAATTTCATTCTTACAGGAAATTTGATCATGAATATATTACTAAGAAAAAATTTACTTATGGATTTATTAGCAGTGTTTGGTTGTTAATTATAGTGGATTTTGAATATATCCAACCAATGTTTATAAACCTTTTAGTGCCCAAATGCTTTTGCTGATTGCTCTTAAAACTAATCCAACATTGTCTTAGGAATTATATTTTAGACGAATCTAAGAAGGCAGGAGAATCAAAGCTATTTCCATACTTCTGCTTTCTAATTATTGTGTATATTTCTTTATTATACTTTTAAAATAAGTGCCTTGGGTGTCTTAGTTAGGGTTTCTATTGCTGTGAAGAGACACCATAACCGTGACAACGCTTATAAAGGAAACCATTTAATTAGGGTGACTCACAGTTTCAGAGGTTCAGTTTATTGTCATCATGGTGGAACATGGCAGTGTGCAGAGAGACATGGTGCTGGAGAACTCGCTGAGAGTCCTATATCTTGCAGGCAGCAGGAAGTAGTCTCCATTTCACATGAGCGAAGCTTGAGCAAAAGAGACCCAAATGCCCACCTCTACAGTGACACACTTCCTCCAGCAAGGCCACACCTACTTCAGCAAAGCCACATATCCTAATAGAGCCAGTTCTTTGGAGGCCATTTTCTATCAAACTAATACATTGGGTGTCTAAGTGAAAAGGTATATAACCATGTGCTGATGTTTTCTTTAATAAGACTTGGGAAGTTTAAGGCTACCTGGACAAGTTTGAGGTAAGCAAAATGTGAAATGTCATTGGTCAATGTGAAGAACTTCAGAAGGACACATCTCTTTAACTTGTGATTTTTTTTTTCCATTTGAATACAGTGTAACTTTTGGTATGAAGATGCAAGCGCCACAGTTGTAAGAGTTGGGAAGTATTCCATGGAGTGCCAAACAAAGGAAGCTGTGGAAATCCTCCACAGACAGTTCAACAAGTTCATTGCTCCTTCAGTGCCTCAGCAAGAAGAAAGGATTCAGGAGGTCATCGACCTTGCTCAGCGCTTATATGGTGAGTTCTCAGGTGATGCTCAGAGATTGCTGCCAAACAAGTCTATACTGAACCCAATCCAACAGGAAGAAGATCAAGGCCCCCACTGTTCCCACCTATTCTGAGAAAAGTCTTAAGATCCGTTCCACATCCAGCAAAAGTAAGCGGCAGAGGACAGAGCGGAGGGCAGAGCACCCCCCAGCAGGAGATGAGGCCTGGGCTTTAACCATCTTGTGTCAGCCCACCTTCTCTGTTCACTTTGCATTCCACCCTTTCCACTCCTCTCCAGGGCAGCAAAACCAGAGCCAAGCTCTCTACACAAAGAATGCAACGTCTATTAGAGTGAGCAGGAGGAGATTCAGCACTAGCTGGCACAAAGCTTACCCCAAATGTTATCAGTCTCTTGTTTCCGTGAGAGTTTGATGTGTCGATTTGAGACATGGCTGGCAAATTCTCCTTTGTCGTCTTCTTGCCTGTCCAACAAATGGGAAAATTCTGTCAACTCATGACTGCTTTCTTCTCCTCCGTGGTGAGGAAAGAGTGGAAGTAAAAGAAGCACCGGGTTGACAGTGCTTGGGGGCCCTAAGGACACTTCCATGATGCTCTGATGTGGTTCCTGAGAGACATGGAAATCCCCAGTGACCAGGCAAAGGCATCCTAGAGGAAGGCATTAGTAGGTGGTTCAGAATGCATCCTCTGGGTGCCCAAAGCTGCTCCAGGCAGACATTCAGTCTACAGCACCCCTACTCCCAGATAGCCACAAAATGCTTAGCGATGTGAGTGCACTGACTGCCTAATAGGAAATCCTTAAGAATAAATTGTTTATTATGTTTCAAAGTAAAATGGTAAAAATAACAAAAACACTAAAATATCAGCAGGATGTCTCTCTCTTATCATGGTTGTTATGTAAGCATGCTACAAATGAAGTCTTAAGGGCATCTCTAGCACTGTGGGTGTCTGTCGCGAATTTACGTCCCACCTGATAGTATAGACACATCCTTGTCTGTTTTGTGTGCTGGTGGCCAAGGGGAGAATGTAATGTGCTGTATTACACTGCCTGTTCGATGCCAAGATGTGGCAAGTATTCACAAATACCCCGTAAAATCACCTTCTTCTACAACCTTGCAAAGTTCTGACGCCTGCCTTGTTGAATGTTCTGGTTCTTATTACTAACTGATATTTGCATGCGTTAGTTGTTTGGATTATCCTATTAGAGTATCATTTCCAAGAGAGATGAAATCTCACCTCTTAACTCAGAGCACCATATCACATACTGAGGGTTCCGTGACTGTTGCAAGAATAAACGAATAATTGAATATTATCATTGAAAATATAGATTTTTATGAGTTTCCACACATTTAGTCTAGAATTAACACACCTTTTAAAATATTTTATTTATTCTGTGCTTGTATGTGTATATATGTATACTACACAGGCCAGAGAGCAAATGACAGAATCAGGGTCCTCCTACCAAGTAAGTCCTGGGAATTGAATTCAAGTCACTAGACTTGGCAGTAAACACTTTAACTCACTGAGGCATCTCACCAGCGCAAGAATGTAACCATCTTTTATGCTGCATTACATAATTACTTCAGGAATATGAAGTAAAGTCTTGCAGACAACTAAAGCATTACTGATCCCCGAACTTTTTTTTTTTTTTTTTGGTTTTTCGAGACAGGGTTTCTCTGCAGCTTTTTTAGAGCCTGTCCTGGAACTAGCTCTTGTAGACCAGGCTGGCCTCGAACTCACAGAGATCCGCCTGCCTCTGCCTCCCGATCCCCAAACTTTTAAATTTTACATTTATTTGTGTGTAGAAAGACAGGTGCCTCAGTGAACATGAAGAGGTCAGAGGGCGACCTGTGGAAGTCAGTTCTCCCCCTTGACCATGTAGACCTGGGACACCATCTTCTTGAAAGACCATGTTCTATTTCAGGTCACCAGGCTTGAAGGCAAATGCCTTTAGCTGCTCAACCATCTGCCCAGTCAAAGTGCAAATCAATTTATCCTAAAAACTAATTGTGAGAGCCTTCTATGCCTCAGGAGCTGCCCAAAGTGTTTGTGTAAAAGTCAAAGTATCATTCCTGTAGTCAAGAAACGTGGTCTAGGCCTAAAAGCCACTGCATAGCAAATGCTTGTCCTTTGTTGCGTGTTAACTTTATCTTCTGTGCCTGGTGTTAGGGGTTGAATTTGGTGCCTTTCCTGGTAATTTTTTTGTCAGTTTGACACAAACCTAAGCATACTTGACAAGAGAAAATCTCAATAGTAATTGCCTCCATTAGATTGGCCTGTCGGCATGTCTGTGAGGGCATTTTATTGATTTTTGATTGATGTGAGAGAGCGAGCCAAGCTCTCTGTGAGTAGTACCATTCCTGAGTAGGGGAGCCAGAGTTGTATAAGAAAGGTAACTGACCAAGCTAAGCAAGTAAATGTGTCACTAACATTCCTCCATGGTCTCTGATTTGTCTCCTGTCTCCAAATTCTGTGTTGGCTTCCATTAGTGCTGAACTGTAAGCTACAAGCTGAAATAAACCCTTCCTCCTCAGGATGTTTTGGGTCAGTATTCTATCACAACAGCAGATGAAGAAAATGGCCTCACTTACCCTATCAAGCTCTCAACCACTGGGTTACATCCAAAGCCCAGAATGAACATCCTCTTTTAAGAAACATTTGTTTCGAGCTATTGTAAAGAGAGACTACTTGTTTGTTTTCCAGCTGCCCAGACCTGAATAATCACATAGAAACTATATTAATTACAGCACTGTTTGGCCGATGCCTTAGATGTATTCCTAGCTAGCTCTTACATCTTTTTTTTTGTTTTTGTTTTTCAAGACAGGGTTTCTC
The DNA here is from genome assembly GCF_903992535.2 of Arvicola amphibius. Lineage (NCBI taxonomy): Eukaryota > Metazoa > Chordata > Mammalia > Rodentia > Cricetidae > Arvicola > Arvicola amphibius. Next base: position 7,955,559 of record NC_052053.1, read on the forward strand.
TGTAGCTTTGGAGCTTGTCCTGGAACTAGCTCTTGTAGACCAGGCTGGCCTCAAACTCACTGAGATCCATCTGCCTCTACCTCCCGAGTGCTGGGAATAAAGGTGTGTGCTACCACCACCCGGCTTTAGCTCTTACCTCTTAAATTAACCCATTTCTGTTAACCTATGTATCACTGCAAGGCTGTGGCCTACTGGTAAGGTTCCAACATTAGAGAGTCTTTCTCCTCCAGCTAAATGCTGTCCCCTTGACTCTGTCTACCCTCTCTATATATTTCTTCCAGCCTGGCTATATTCTGCCCTGCCATAGGCCAAAGCAACTTTGTTCATTAATCAATAAGAGCAACGCATATACAGAAGGATATCCCACATCATTTCCTCTTTTCTGTCTAAATAAAAAGGAAGGTTTTAACTTTAACAAAGTGAAATTACATATAACAAAATGGGTATCAAGCAAGAATTACACTTTCAATATTTAGTCTATTTGTATCTGGAAAGTTTCATATCTAATTTATCATTTATCATAACTAAGGAAAACTATAACTATCTGTCTTAAATTCTTCAAAGACCTCAGAGGGATATATTACCTAAGTAAACAGTAAGTGCATTGCAAGCAACTTCCCAAACTTTAGAATTGATAGAGATATCTGGCTGCCTGGACAGTCACCCAAAGTTCTTCTGTAACGTTGGGGCATCCATCTTCAGCCTATAGGCACATAATATCTGGAAGACTTTTCCACAAAGCAGGAAATTTCAAAGATAATTTTGCCTATATTACCAGTTTGCCAGTCACTTTCTTCTATGTCCTGCAGAATGTCTGGTAGACTCTTTCATGAAACAGGAACCCTGAAGGATGTTCTCACCTTTCAGCAAGTTCAGCAGTCATTTCTGTGGGTCCTGCATGTCTAGTTCATACAGCATACCATCAAGCAGTTCAGGCAAGAGCAATTTCTTGCCCAAATGGCTAACAAACTCCATAAGGAGACTCTTTGATGACCATCTTTCTCTTGAAGTAATTGGTGCTGCCAGGAGCAAATATGTCTCACTGTTGACAAAAGTCTAAGTTCTTAAAACATTTTAAATGCCATATTCTGTAGGTTTTTTGAAGTGTTGAAGATTATTTAACTGAAATATATCTCTCTCTATCTAGAAGACATAACTAACATGACTATAAGTTTTACTATTATAAATGACTATTAATCTTTACTTTTTAATTATACATTGAATTTTTAAATGAGCTGTATAGACATAATACCTTAAACAAGGGTAGAAATACATATACACAGTGTAACAAATTTGACCTTAAATTTGTATCAATAGACTAAAGTCCATACCAATGTAAAGTATTCGTCTCTACATATTGAGTTATTGCTGGTTTTCAGGTTGATATGGGTGGGGGAGGGACGTGCCTGTAGAGTTGCTTGAGTTCTTCTGGATTCTAAGCGCCCATCAGATGTAAACCAAAGGCAAATGTTCCGCCTCTTCCTGTAAGGTGCCCTTGCACTTTGTTCCACTGCTCACTCTGCAGAGGCCCTTCTGTCTGACTCGCTCCCATGTGTCCATGTCTGCTTCTGTTTCCTGCGCTTTCAGGAGTCTCCCTGGAAAATTCCTGCTCCCACATTGATATTGCTTGCTTGCTTCTACTGGTTTTCAAATTCCAGGCCTTGAATTTCATTCTTTAATCTATTTCAAATTGATTTTTCTAACTCAGAAACTGGGATGAGATGGTGGGATGAGATGAGATTGAGGCCCATTCTTCTATGTTTCTATGTGGGAATATTTTAGCATGGCTCAATGTTTTACTGGCTCAGATTGGCTTGGAATTGTGTCAGAGAATTAAAACCACATACATTTGGAATAGGCAGGCTCAAACCAGATGATGGCGGGTCTTGAATGTCATTCTGAGAAATGTTTGTTCTCTAAGTGAATTTCTGACTATCTTGAATAAGAATCCTAGTCTTAAGAACAGTAATATAAGAATGCTATCTGGGTTCCTTAGAGGAGACAATGGCACGGCAAAAGAAGTCTTTAGTTTAGAACTCCTAGGCTAGCAAGTTTTCCATCACTGTGACACTAAACCTGGCTCAGGGTTTCAGAGGCTTCATCCTACTCTGGGCTTCTTCCACTTCTGTGGGTTTAGGTTGAATAGAATAATGATGGCAGCAAGAATGTAAAGTGGAGAAGGTTGCTCACTTCACAGCCAGAAAACACACAGAGAAGCATCTGGAGAAAACTTATTCCTTCAAAGGCATACCCCCCAAGCAACCCATTTCCTCTAAGCATCCCCACTTTCCACAGGACCCCTTCCTCCTAATAGCCAATTCAGTTATTACCTCATCAGCACACTAACCCACTGATTAAGTCAGAGGTCTCATGATCCTCCCCAAAAGTCCAACCTCTGAACATAGCACTGAGGGACCAAGCCTTCAATATGCAAGGCTTACATTGATATTTCCTAATCAAACCACGATCCCAGCACATAGGAAGTATAGGTTATGTAGTGAGTTTAACCCAACCCACTACCCTGTATCCAAATATATCTAAACTATAACACTTTGCTTTTAAAAGCATACCTGCATTCATTGATTTTTCTGTTCAGCGTGTGCTAGGAGTTTACTGCCTACCAGCACTTACAAAAGACACTTGGGAGATGAATTAGCATCTAGTTCTTTCTCTTTTTCTGTTAAGAATTTCCTTTAAATGTAGTTTTTTCTTTGCTCCTTCCCAGGTTTGGAAGAAGGGCAGAAATATGCCGAGAAGACTGTCACAAGACACAAGGAGATTCTCGAATCTATCACAGAATTATGTGGGTCTCTCGTGGAGCTTAAAGAAAAACTGGAGGTAATTTCTTCTTCCTAGAATATGTATTATCAAGTGATATAAATAGAAATGGGTTAATCAACTGTCTTCCAGTGCAGAGATGTTCTAATATGAATTCTCAGGAGGCTTAACGTACACATTTGTTTCTTAGCATTCTGACATAATTATCTGAGGGTTTATGATAATTAATCCTCTTTTTTCCCATCACTGCAGAGAAAAATGTTGCTGGGAATGAGGGCTAAACACAATTAAGGTGTCTCGTTTACATTTTCATGGATCATATCCTAGAGGATGAATGTGTGCCGTTAAAACCAAAGCCACATTTGTATTAAGGAGTCTTATGTTTATATTCATAAATAATAAATGTAATGGTTTTTCTTCCTCTAGATTATGGCACCAAAGAAATTAACACTAATATTTAGGCATTATATGCACTGAATATTTAGCATTGTGGAAAAATTAAGGTAACTGTTATAACCTTCATGGAATTAAAATAAAATGGTAGGTAAAAACAGGGTAAATGCTTATGATTGCTATGGTAGACAAAAACCAACTAAAGGAAAGATATGTTGTCATGCTTGAGAATGTTGTGGCTGATGCTGTTTTTATAACTTACTGAGAGTGGTTTGGGATAATCACTATAGCTATGTCATTAAAAGCTCACACAGGCTCTAGATCAGAACTCAGATGCCTTGGAATACCCTTGGGTCACAAATTGAGCAAATGGTTTAATCTCCTAAATGGATGCTGCAGAGGTCCAGGGACTTGGTTGTGAAGGTACCCAACTGTGTTAGTCATTACTGTTGTGAACTTGCAGTTCAGGTAGAATTATATCTATTTCCTGGCAAATATTTTTATAATTTTTTCCATGTCATAAATTTGAGTGTTTATTCAATTTAGACAATGTGAAAGAATTTTAATTCAGTCATTACACAACCAAGTTGCCATTATCCTTCTTTTAAACATTTAGATTTTTCAACTTATTTTCTTTCCATCATTTTACAACACACTACAGTAAACATCCTTGGGTTTTTCATTCTTTTGTAATATTTTGTATTATTTACACATAAATTCGTCAAAGAAGACTTGAAAAAATGAATAAAATGTATTAATGCTTCTAATATATAAGCCAGTTGACCTTTGCAATTATTTTTACAGCTGTGAAGATACTTGTCAGGTGTGAGCGAGCCATATAGCTTACATTGTCATTGTTAGCACCGCCCCTACTTCACTCTTCTTTGCTTACACGTACAGGCGGGCAAACCCCTTCCTCTGACTCTGCTTGGCATCAGCTACAGTGCCCTCCTTTATATTGTACATCTTCAGCTTGATGAAACCTTGTCTTTCCAAATGATATCCTCCCCATCTTTCCTTCCACAGCTCTGTTCTCAGAAGAGGGACTTCTGTAGTCCGCCCCCGCTTTCTTATTTCTTATGATTTAGGGATTCCCTTTCTTTAGGACTTTACTCTCTTTTACATTCTCAATCTGTCATTCAGATCCCTTGATCCTACACTGGGTTTGATTCCCCTTCCTGAATATGGCTGTGCTCATGTTCTTTCATATTGAAAACCCTTCACCAGGAGACCTGTCCCTGGTTCTGAGACCTGTCGCCTTCTAAGTTGCTGTGCTCCCCCATTCATGGCAGGTTCCTATCTCACTTCCCTTAGTGATTCAGCTTCTAGACCTTTACTTTAAACACATGATCTTTTATTTATCAAAATCTTATCAACACCCAAGTGTAAATGGAAAGATCCCTTTCTCCTCATAAATCTTCCTTATTCCTCCCTTGCTGCTCTCCCATAATACTTGTGATCTTTCTCACCCACCCAGTCTGTTCCAGATGCTCTGTTAAACAATTTAGGCCTATTAATGCTTAAATTAAACACACACACACACACACACACACACACACACACACACAAATCTGTTTATTGCAGTTCCAGAGGTTGGTAAGTCTGAAATCTAAGCAATGGTGGTTTGACACCTTGGGAAATCCTGCTTCCTCATGGTCACCTCGTTCCAAACCATAGAGGTGTGACATCAAAGGGTCTCTTAGCTCTCTTTTGCAAGTTCACTAATCCATTCCTGAGGACCCCACCCCTTCTTATATGGGAGCTATTAAAAAGAGGATGCACAAACTCCTCAAAAGGCTAGACTAGTGATAAAAACAGAATCTATTTGTAACACAATTTGACACTTAAAAAGGCTTGGGTACGTACCATCTCCAGTGTTTCCAAGTAGCCTTGAGATGGAGAGAAGACCTCCATTGTTTGTTAGATGTTTTTGCTTGTTTGTTTGTTTATAAGACAAAGTCTCTCTCTGTAACCCTTGGCTGCCTTGGAACTCGCTATGTAGATTAAACTGACCTCAAACTCACAGAGATCCAGGTGTCTGCCTCCCCAGTGCTGGGAGCAAAGAATACACCATTGTGGGTGGTGCTTGTCTTGTTCCAGAAGGAAGATAAGGGTCCAAAGAGGCTAGAGGTGCTGTCCCTGGGTCTCCAGAGTCACAGTAATCATCATCCTGGAATTTGAAGTTACATCTAATTTGACATCTAGAATTCTTTCCACAACAGCTGTCATTGTGGTTTAGATTCCAAGAGTGTATTAGTGCCAAGGGGCTTACTCAGTAGTACAAACCGGTTTTATTTTAGAGTTGAGATTCAAAGCTGAGTTTCCCCAATAGGATCTCCCCAAATTCTCTGAGCAAGTGTAATGAGCACTTTGGGGAGTATGCCTGTTTCCATAACCATCTAATACCACGATCCGTTTACAACAATTTCCTACTATAACATAAACATCGTTTTAAAACCATGTGTTTTGTCACTTGGGGCACCTATACCTTCATTCCTCATCCCAAATCGTGGCTCTCATGCTGCCTCCCTGCCAGTTTGTAAGCTCCCACTCCCTCTGTGGCTGAAGCTGAGCCCCATGAAACACAGGAACAAGGAACGGTCACAGGAGACAGCCTGTGTTCCCAACTTGTTTTCTTCCTCTTTTCAAATCTCCCAGTTTGCTTGTATGGATACTCTGGCTCCCCTACTTCATTCTCCTCTGGAGACCTCATCATTTCTTCCTCACTGATGCTTTTTGGCCTCCTCATGGCTTAAATTGTCCTGCACAGCCTTCCCATCTCCAGAGAGTGTTCCTGCAGCAGTAGCCTACGGTAGCCGTCACTTCATTTGCCAGAAGGCCTTTGAGCAGTTGGTTTTGCTGGCAATGAGCTTTACCAAAGGGGCAAGGCAAGATGAGAGCTATAAGCTTGGAGGAAGAACATTGGTCTCCTGTGGAATACGTTTGCTGAAAGGCTGCTATTGGCTTGTAGCATTTTTTCCAAGTGGTTAGCATATGGGATTGTTTCTTCAATGCTCCTGGCTCGAGCTCTCACTAAACCTGCTTTATACAGCAGGGCGATGTTCCAAAGCAGGGAGATGTTCCAAAGATGAACCCAAATTTGGAAGTTTTCCATGACAATTGCATCGACCTACTAAAGGAGCCCCCGAGGAATGAGCAGACACTGTTCAATGAAGAAAGGAATGAGGTAAGGTAACTGAAGTGTTTAACTTCAGCCATGTGTTACTTTTTCTTTGAGATTTGCTGTTGTTCATTTAAAAATGACTCTACTATGTCTCACCCATCAAATCAAGTCTTCTGATATAAATTGAATATGGGTTTTTTCATCCCTACCATGCTAGCTTGGTCATTCTCTTGTTTCTTTGTCCCTTCTACTGAATCCTGGAGTCACAGCATTTCACAGAAGCCTGAGAATTCCAGCAAATGCCATCATGTTAGCCTAGGCTAGTTCTACTCCCATATCTTGCTACCATCCCCATTATCTTTTTATAATCAACCTTGGTTCATTTTATTTACTTATTATAGTATTACCAATGCTATTGATGCTTTACCGAGAGAATGACCTTCCATGGGGGAGTGCAGGTCTCGTGTATTACAAAGGGAGTAGCAGCACTCCCTTGCTACTTCCTAGCATAGGCTCATAGCACTGCAGTCTGCCCCAGCCAGACTAGAAAAAGAACCTCTATGGGCATAACCAATGTCCCATTGGAGAACAAAATCACCCCCTGAACATGCATAGGAACAATGGTTGAAATAATGAAGAGTAATATGAAATATACCACTTTTAAAATCTATGATTTTAGTCAAGTGTGATGCCATACACCTTTAATCCTAGCACTTGGGTATAGAGGCAGGAGGATCTCTGTGAGTTCAAGGCCAGCCTGGTCTACAAAGTAAGTTCCAGGACAGGTTCCAAAACTACATAGAGAAACTCTGTCTCAAAAAAAAAACTATGATTTTTAAATATTTTTGACCTGATATAATACTATTGTTTTAATACTATTGTTTTTAAGTTCTGCATATTTTCCTGCATTGTGTGTTAAACACATTTAATAAAGACTCCATAACAAAAGTCATTGCTGCTAAAGCAGCCACCCTTATCATTTATACTATACCCCGTAAAAAGGTTTCATCTTGCATTTATCTATTCTTATTAGAAGAAACGAATGTCTTTAAATAAAACAAATACAAGTTATTTTCATTGATGAGTGACTTTTATTTTTAAATAACTTGAAAGACCCACTAACTAGATCACCAGTCGTTAGAATGCAGCTGGAGAGCCACAATTATAGCTGTCAGGAATCCCCATCCACATCGCCTCCTACCCAGTCCGCTGCAGCTGGAGCAGACAGCTTAATGAAAGGGCAGGGGTAATTTTCATTTTCATTTTCAAGCAGCTCAATCACACTTAGACCCTTATTGTCTCTACTATGTGTATCTAGGTCAGATGTAATGATTCTCCGAAACCTCCAGTGGTCATATAACAGGAAGCTCCCCCCGCCTGCCCCCCTGAGAGAAACCTGGAACCTCTGTTCTCAGTCCTGAAACCCTTAAACACCGAGTCTTCCTCAGAAAAATATTTGAGTTGGAAAAAAAACCCAGTCCTGCTGACTGACTAATTATCAGAAGATATTTATCGCAGGAGCTTTCTCCTAGAGACAGCAAAGTGCTTCTCGTTTATCCTGACCCCCAAATGCAGCAGATGGCATTAGATGAGCCCACGGGTACGATGTATGCAGCACAGCTAACAGATTAGTGCTGGCGCTTTATCCCCAGGCTGGGTGCTAGAGCTAAATCCACCGCAATATCTGAAAACTCCTAAGGCTAAATGGCAGCCCAGAGGATTAAAAGACTTGCCTGAAGTCGTGGAACTATTTGGTAGATGACGAAGGCATTGGACACCAGCATTGAGAGATATAGAATTTAGTGCTGGGAGGGATTTAACAATCATTTGCTCAAATCTCATGTTACCATTGAGGAAACCGAGGCAAAGAGACATTAAATGTATTTCCCTCCAAAATACCAGAAACTAGTACCAGAAGTACCTAGGGAGGCAGCCTAGGCAGTCTGAATTCCAGAAAATACCTCTTCTGCAAGACCCAGGGGCTTTCCGAGGAACTGGGTTGTAATCACAACCTGTTTGTAGTGGTGCCGTGGGTGCCCGTGCTATGTAGTCTGCTGTTTGCATGAGGACTAATAGCAGGAAGAAAGTACCTCTCTTCTGAACAGTTCAGTGGAGCACTCTTACAGACTGGGAGGACAGCCCCTGGTTCTTCCCATCGAATCGAGGAGGAGGTGCTAGGCACTGTGGAGACAGATGCCTTTGAAGACTCAGGAGAGCAAAGTGTTCTCTTGTTTGCTCTCTTCCTTTCCCATGTCAGGCCACGTGTCCAAAGGTCTCAGGTTCCCTTTGATCTGCCCACAAACCTTCCATGGGTCTTCCTCCCAAATGTTCTTCATACAGCAAGTTCTATATCTAATATTTTTGTTTACTTCCCATGAATGCCACTTTCTTGCTTTTCCTCAAGTAAGAAGACCTGCTGTAGGGTCTTCTAGAATGCAAAGAGTCATCCTGTAGATGTGTGGGTTGCATGTCTCCCTGTGCAGTGTACTTAGATTGACAGGTGTGCAGTACTATATTCCTTTCCAGAATGGGCCCTGTCCACAGGCAATGACTGTAAACCCAAGTAAAGGTGCCAAGCTGTGCAGATTAAAGCAAATTAAAGTTCAGCCGTCCATCACGCCAGACATATGGACCAAGGTGTTGGCAGGGAATTAACTAAAAGTCTTTTTGCCATTAGATATATAAATGGCAAGAGATCTTTACAGGAAAGGTATACATAGAAGATTTCAAAACTAGAAGCATGGAGCTGGGGAGGTTCAATCAGTAAAGTCTTTGCCACGCATCATGAGGACTTGTTCTGATTCTTAACTGTGTAAAAAGCTGAATACTAGTGTGTGCCTGTAATACCAGTTCTGAGTACTAGTGTGACGGAGGATTCTCATTGGCTAATAAACACTAGTGTGTACCCATAATACCAACTCTGAGTACTAGTGTGTGCCTGTAATACCAGCTCTGAGTACTAGTGTGTGCCCATAATACCAGCTCTGAGTACTAGTGTGTGCCTGTAATACCAGCTCTGAGGAGATGGAGACAGCAGAACCACTAAGGTTTATTGGCCAGCTAGGTCTGGAATTGGTGAACTGCAGTTAGAAAATAAAAGAATATTATTAATTATAGTAATAATAATAACAGTAGTAATAACAGCAACAATGACAATTGAGGAAGACAGCCAGTGTGGACATCTGACCTCCACACACATATGTACACAGTGAGTATACACACATATATAAACACATACATAGCATATAGACAGCAAAACAAACAAAAACACCAAACAGCTAAATACATCTGTCTAGATGGTGGGAAAGAGCATTAGCAACCATACAAAGAGCAGCGGAAGGAAGACGAGAAGCCAACTTAGAGCAGAGTTCTGTTTAGTAAATCATAGCAGAATTTCCCAGCTATTTTTTCCAGAAATCATCACAATGAGACAAGTGTCTTATAGAAACAATGATTTCATGCTGGGAAAACTAGAAGAGATGGCTGGTGTCTGTGCATGCTAAGATACCTTCTTCATAAGCGAGACCTGTACAGCTCTAGGAAACTATGCCTCCGTGGGCTTTAAAAGCAGTGATCGCGACGTTTCACGACGACTTGAAAACCACCTGCCCATGTCCATGTTGATCACAAAAGCAGAAGGGCCAAGAGCCAAATGGACTTGGTGAGAGAAGAACATTTACATAAAACGCACCTTAGTTTGCTTGCTGAGATGATTCCTCTGTGGGTAATTCTCGGTTGGCATCTTAGACACGATTTACTATGCTCCCAGGAGACGCTTTATTCCATAAATACACTTGTAGTATCTCTCTTAAGATAACTGGAGAGAAGTAGGAACTGAATACAGATTGGGTCGAGAGAGAATTTTACCTCTGTCTGTGAAGAGGGTCTCATTTCACTCAAGGGCAGCTTGGACACTTTTGGTCATGGGGATGGAACTGTTTGCAAATAGACGTTCGGAGTTCGGGGACTCGTGTGCCATCTTAAGGATTAGCACATCATGATTTTCATCTCGTTCAGGGCATCACTAATGGGAGGCTGGGAACAGAATTGTGCCCACCTAATGAAACTTTGGCTTTCCTCCTTTGAAGGGGCAGGTGCGAGGAGCAGAGACCTTGGGCGTGAACGGAAGATTGGAGCAGGGGCTTCCCACGGACTTAAGACAGTCCTTGCCTGACAAAGAGGACAGTGCCCAGGGTCTGATCCTGCTGGAAGACATGTTGTCTGGAGAGGAGTCTGAGTGTATCTCATCTGACGACATCTCCTTGCCTCCACTCCCGATGAGCCCCGAGTCCCCTCTGGCACCATCCGACATGGAGGTGGAAGAACTTACCAGCTCTTCAGCCCCCATGCTCCACATCAGCAGCTACAGGACACACACAGGGACTGGTGTTCTAGGGGAGTCCCAGGAATCTGTTCTTCCGCCACCCATTGCTTTTGCTGATGGGTGTCGTAATACGAAAGACACATTTACAAGTCACTTCAAGAGGCCCTACCCCCAATTCAAAGCTGAATCCTCATTAAACTCCAAAGGATCAGTAGAGATGAGTACCAAATTACACATCAATGTGAAATGTCCAACGAGCATGCCCCATGAAGTGCATGCCAGAGCTTTACAGCAAGGCTCCCAGGCTCGGGAGAGCTCTCTAGAGACCCAGGAGAAAGTGCATGCTGATTCTAATGTCACTAAAACCCAGGACAGGCTGCATGATCCCCCTGCTGCATCCCCTGGCCTTGGCTCTCAGTCAGACACCAGCAGGAGGCAAGTGGGTCCCCAAGGAGACAGGAAACACTCATCTGCCGAGAACAGCGTGGTCAGCCTAGCTGGCCAGACGCCTCATTTCTCCAGGTTGCTGTCCAATGTAACTGTCACGGAAGGTTCCCCGGTGACTTTGGAAGTTGAAGTAACAGGATTCCCAGAACCTACGCTGACATGGTGGGTAGCCTATAACGAGAAACCGTAGATGGAACTAATGACTGCTGAGTGCACCTTGTAATGTGTGGACTAACCTAAAGGTTTAGGGCTGGCTGCCTAACTCTCCTGACACTCGATTCTGCATGGTTTGATCTCACGGCACACCTCAACTTTCACTTAACTTAAAGCCCTTTAGTACCCTTGGCGGGGGTGGGGAGGGGAGTAACCATGTAAAAGAATGATTTAACAGCCTCCAGAAGCATGGATGTTGATTTTTGTTTGGTTTTCTTTCCATTTAACATTCCTCCTTTCTAATAATCAGGTCTCAAAATACCAACCCTATTGTCGCTTTCTACATTGGTATATCATTTTCCTGGTTTAACACCCTAAAAAGCCTAAGAAACTGTAGGTTTATTCTTTTCCTTTATCTCTTCATTTCATCTTCCCAACAGAACCACGGGTGCCACCTTTGTGATATTTGTTTTGCTAAGGTTCCTTTTTATAAATATCTTTAGTACGAAAGGTGAACTACTTCTCTTGTAGTTACTCCAGGTGGCTGATAATAAACTCATTTCTGAAAAGTGATGTAATCATTGAGCTGTGAACAATGTGACCTCACTCTGGAGACGTTGTTGCCTTTTCGTATTGGTAAAAATAAACGGCACAGTCAAGAGTCTGACCCACTCACCACCAACAACAAAGTAGTTGTAGCTGTTCTGTGGGGCTACTTTTTTAAAGCCTTCACAAAAGCTTCATCCCCAGACAGATTCATCTGAGAACAAACTAACAGGTGACAGCGAGTTTAGACTTGTAGGCTAAGAGGAGTGTACTGTATTTTATTTATTAGGAATTTTTGGTAAAAGTTGTTTTATTTTTGCATGTACCATTGATGATAGTTGACTTATGACCCAGCTATATTTAAAGAATTTATAAGAAAACTTTGGCACTCAAATGCTAAATCTGTGCGTGTGTAAGTGCTGAAATTAGCACTTTTTTGTTTTCTTATTTTTACGATTACATAGTTTTTACACATCAAAACTTTTATATTTATGGATTCAGCAGCTATTTATCTCATAATTAAATATTTGTTCACCCCAAAGAAAGATGGCGCCTAAGGTGTTTATTTTTCTCCATACAAACAAGTAGCTTCATTAGGGTTAGTACAGATGGCTGAAGAATTGTGGCAACATATGTGTTGTTGAAGAATGATAACAAATTGTAAAAAATAAGTCCATTTTCCCATCAGCTCAGAGGAGGTGTGCCCAGTGAGCACCTGACAGACAGGCTACGAGGAAGCTGTGTGCTCTCAGGACGCTCTGGAGAGCAAAAGGACCACTCAGGCAGTGTGGACAAAAACTGGCTTCAGTGGCTGAATCAAACATGAGGACTCGATCTCATGGTAGCAGCTGGGTACAGTGAAGAGCCCCTGAGATCTCAGTCCTGGGGTGATGGAGACAGTAGCTGAACCCATGAGCTCATGGGGGAAGACCCTGGCTCAGATGATAAAATCCATCGTGGTAAAGGAGGACATCTGACATCAGCATCTGCTCTCCACACACATCACATGCACACACACACACACACACACACACACACACACATATCACACGCAAGACACTTACATAGACCCTTGACATGGGTTTCTCATCAGTTCCCATAAGGAAGAAAGTGTTTATTTAAAGATATACATGTGGAATGTGAGAAATAAATTTTTTGCTGCCTAAAATGATTCAGGTAAGTGGTCGTGAACAGAGAGGAATTTTAGAAATAGATCATTTATAGTCTAGAGGTAATGTCATAAATGCCTTTTATAATGGGAAGCCAATAAGCCTAGTTCACCAATGGAATGAGCTTCTTTCAGTGGGAGGGGTGTAAAGGCCCTTTTTCCACATTGTGCACTTCTGCTGGGAGACTACATTGTATGAGCACCAAGGGTGGATGATCCTCACTCCTGTGCAGACGTCAAGCAGAAGGCACAGCTGCTGCTACAAGCTGCAGATAGGGTGAAGCAGGCTGGATATGGGTGCCACTTCACACACACACATACTGTTGCCACAAGCAAATGTGACCCAGCAGTAAACTCTCTCTCTCTCTCTCTCTCTCTCTCTCTCTCTCTCTCTCTCTCTCTCTCTCTCTCTCTCTCTCTCTCTCTCTCTCTCTCTCTCTCTCTCTCTCGCTGTGTGTGTGTGTGTGTGTGTGTGTGTGCTGTTTGAAAGAATAAATGGATGTATGAATTTTCATCTATGATATTCTGTTAAATGCTATCATGGAACTTTCAAAAACAAGATCTGAGTCAATCAATGTAATTTTCTGGCTACAGGTTGCTAAGCAGTTTCATTTGGCATCTATTGTAGCTGGACGATTCCTGCTAATAGTTGAGAATAGTGCCGTGGGCACGGGCCTGGCTGCAATAAGCATGAGAACTTGGAAATGATGGAATCAAGAAGTTGCCGTGACTTAAACCTGACTCTCTGCTTTAGGTTCAAGGAGGGCCAGCCACTGTGTGCCGATGGACACTTACAGGTGTTGCACAAGGACACAAAGCACTCGGTGTTCATCCCAAAGGTATGTGAGGCAGACGCTGGCCTCTATGTGGCTCAAGCCCAAAACTCTAGTGGCACCCTGTCTTCCAAAGCCATCCTCCATGTGACAGGTAACCATGGGTCACCAATCACAAGAATAAACTGGATCGTGTTGTGTGTCATCTATGTCAGTGTATCACTAGTATACTGGCTGCTTGCGCAGTAGTGGGTGCTGGCGTCGGTGGACATCATTAGGAGCCTAATGGACACTATGGTTGTTTATTTTCTCACACATCACACAAACCATCCCCACCAACGTAACTCCACTCTGGCCTCCTTGTTTGTTTGACTAATACCGCTGCTAGGAGAAAGAATTGCATTTTCTCTACTGTTTATGTATTTGGGGAACATGGGAAATTATGTGCAGTATATAATAATATATTTTGTACTCTCAGAAGGGAAATATCCTGTAACATATCCTGATTCCTTGGGTAAAGGCAAGTGAATGCTTACATCGGCATACAGATGTTATCTGATTTTCAAATCCAAGTGTTTGATAATTTCTTTTTAACTGTGTTCATAAATATGTCTTTGGAGGGCATTACATCAAGCTGAAGTTGCGACTTTCAGTAATGTATTAACTCCCCTTTAATTGTGCTTTCCATGTCTTGATCTTGTACCTTCTATCTTGTGACAACATACTCTACATTCCTGAGGCTGAGGAAGTAACCATTCCTTGTGCTGATCTCTTGGGCTTGATGTTGGAGAACACACAAGCCACCAACTTTAAAATAGAGTTCCAACCTTTCTATCAGCTCTGCACGTCATACATCAAGATGGAGCACAGGCTACAGGAGGGGACCTATGTTCTCCTTGTCCTTCCACTGCTCTGCATTGGCCATTGCGTGCATAACTGTAGTCAGGTCCTCCTGCCTCTGATGTTGATGCTGCTGCCGCTGAACCTTGTGGAGCCAACTGCAAGGCATCTCAGTGCCTCGCTTTCCCCTCTGGAAAGGGAGCTCATCTACCTCTCGACAACTGAGTTTTTCTTTCACGTCCTGTGGTGATCGGGCCAATGGACAAGTGCTCAATGAAAGCTCATTTTATGTTTGGCGTGGTTTGCCAGCTTGCTGCTCATTGCCCATTCATTCTCTTTCAGATGCTGGTCTTTTAGAATATGAGATGAAAAGAATACTGTTAATATGTAATTCCCTACTAGTACCTTAGGGGAGGGTCAGACGGATGGTCTGTGAATTAGAGCTTAAATTCCTTTCTAACTTCTTATGTTTACATCCTTTTCAAAGACTTGCTGTTAACCTCAAAAGGATATCATTAGGATGTTTTAGGGGACTCAGGGTAAGACAGAAGAAGACTAATCTAGCTTTCTTGTGCAATTATCACTGTAATGTTGAAGGATGTTATATGGCTTTCAGAAAGGCATCATTTGGAATGGCAGATCATCTTTTTGCTTCCCTTGAAGAACAAGAGAAGCATTTGCTTTTATGCTTTAAACTTTGTCTGTCTTGCTAGTGTAAAATCTTAGGTTGAAAGAGTGATTTATTGCAGATTTTTGATGGAGGCAAAAAGGTAATTATGTTGCTAGAAAACCATCTACAAATAATCAAAATATTTAAATATAATATAATTGGCATGGTATTAAAAAGCTACTGAATGTTGTGGAAGATGAGAAATGTCTAGTCAAGTGAAGAGTTGGCCTATTTTGTGTGTGTTGCATATTCAGTTTAATTAAAAAATTAAAATTGGAAATGCGTTTTCTTTCAAGTTTTGACAGGAGGCTATTGAAATCTTGTATATACACAGCATCCTGGGGGACCTCAATCTTTTCACTCTTAACATTTTGTCCAATTTTAAGATTTTTTGTCATATCGTTTGTAGCTGCTATGGCCTAAGTGGAAGCTAAGCAATAAATTCTCTCCATGCCCAAAGGAGGCAAGCAGGTAACAAACTCCATCCTGTCACACTTTCTAACGCTTGTTAATTTGATGAGATATCTGTCCCAGCATCATCACCCTGGTTCATTTCTGTTTGAAGACTGCTGGAGCACAGAAATGCAAGCTCACTTTACCTGCTTCTCTTCGGTTCACATCCTTCCTTCAGGGAGCCAGGGGATCCAGACGTTCGTCATGATATATGGACCAATAAGGCATGCACAGTCCCTCAAGATGCACATTTATGTGTACGTGTAAATTGAACCTATATGTTGGAGGAAAATACTATGTGGGTAGAGAAGATATAGTTCAAATAGCTTTGTATCCAGCTCATCCGTCTAAAGTATGAGTGGGCTATTCATGCAGCCGTGAAGAATTATGAGCTAGCCACGAGGCTATTCTTCTAACTATGCTTTAATTTAAGAAGCTTAAGTGTGAGTCTCTTTTCTGAGGGACTCTGTCTTTACTGAAGTTCTCCTTAGGAAGGTATGCATTGAAATGTCAGGCTTAAATTTAGCCATTGATAAATTGCCATGTTCCAGTAAATAGCTTCCCACCATGCTTAGGCAAGCACTCCTAAGTAAACTCTCTGGGTTACACACACACACACACACACACACACACACACACACACGTCAATAAAATGTAAATGTTGGAAAGAAGGGTTTTAGCAGAAGAGGGTGACAGAGAGGACATTAAAATGACTAAAATTCATTATATACTGTGTGAAACTCTCAAAGAACTAAAATGGAAAAAAATGTGAGAAAATTCAAGTGAGGCATGAATTACTTTTAATATAAATGCATAGGTTATATCTTTCTACTTTTAGAAAATATTCTGGACAGTTAGTAATGTAAAAATATCTTCAAGAAGAAGATTACCATATAAAGAAAGAGTAAAAGTTATATGTATATGCTTAACACTTCAAAGGAATTCAGGGACATGAGATTTGAGTTGCTGTTAAGGGAATAACCAGCTTGCAGTTCTGATATTTTTTTTTTTTTTGGTTTTTCGAGACAGGGTTTCTCTGCAGCTTTAGAGCCTGTCCTGGAACTAGCTCTTGTAGACCAGGCTGGCCTCGAACTCACAGAGATCCTTCTGCCTCTGCCTCCCGAGTGCTGGGATTAAAGGCGTGCGCCACCATCGCCCGGCTAGTTCTGATATTCCAATAAAAAGATGTATCAACATTGGGTGATAGCTTTACAAATAAATTATCTCCCAAATAAATTTACTATAGGAATCCTTAATTTGAGTTGTTGGATACGTGGTAACATGTAAAGTGTTTGATGATCATAACTTCCGGTACATTGCTGTCTGGTTCACCTCGCGCAGTGGGCAGGTCTGTCACTAGCTTAACATCTCAGCCTCCTCTGTTCTCTCCACTCTCCTCTCTCCCTTCTCAAGCAACATTTCCTACCAGCTTGTTACCCTGTTGCCCTCTTCTTCTCCTAGGCTCCTTATTGCTGGAATTCTTTTGATATGTTCTCCTATCTTCCCACGGCTTCATTACCGCCTACCTCCGTCCTTGAGACACCAGGAAGCATTCTGACCTACCCAGTCCCATGTAAACATTCCTGCCGCGTGCATTGTCAGCGCCTGGCCTGCGTCACCCACCTTGATATATGGCGTAAGAACCACTCATCTGAGCCTCTCAATAAACTGAGGTCCCTGTCAGCAGGATCCATGACAGACCTGATCGTTACATCATCAGTTCCTGTGACACACTCATGCTTATTAATAAGGATGTTCCTGATGAAAAGTGGTCAGATAAATTTATTTATTGATTAAAAAAAAAAACCCACAAAAGTAGATGATGGCTTCCGGGGTCAAAACAGTAGTGAACAGGGAATAAGAGTCCTGTGACCGTTTTCCTTTCCTTGGTGAGTGTGGTGTTGGAGCTCAGACCTAGCCCCCTTCAGTCTTGACCACTGAGCTGCATCCCCAAACCCTCCAAAGCAGACAAGGTAAGGGATTAATCACCACCACGTCTACACAGGGGAGATGGGTGAGGTCTGAATTCACAGCGACTGAATCCAAACAACCCAGCCTAGGATGTGTATCCGTCTTTTGAATCCTCCATACATGGTCAATGTGGCAGGTGTGGTAAGGGTTCCATAATCTCACCGTGAACAGGTCTTATTTGAAGTCAGTAGTTCATACAAACTCATAAATACAAAAGCAACAGAAGTTAAAAACCATAGAGTGTTTGACTTCCAAATGAAGGAAGGCAAGAGTACTAGGTCTCGCCCCACTTGAAATTTGTCTTTCTTGATGGAAATTCTCTTCTAAAAATGATCCCCTGGGGATTTTGACATTCCTGTCGTCCATCAGGGTTTCAAGTGTGGCCATGAAATAAGTTCCTTGAAACAAAATTAAACCTCTCCTTACAAGACTCTGTGATATGTTCCACTTGTCGCTGAAACACCAAAGCATAACAGACTCTTTTCCATTTATAATGAGCGGAATATTGAGCTGTGTCTGAAATGGGGGAGATTCACATTCACTAAATGAAACAGTGTCCTGCTTAAAGCAATAACAGACCATTTTCTCTGCTCTCACGGTAGGAAATGAGGTTTGAATGCTGCCTGCTGTGCGCGAAGTCACCCTGAACCTAAAAGGCATGGAGGCCCTGATTGGCCTCTTTAATATGTCTCCACACTGTTCTTGCATGAGCCAGTTTCTATGACATCATCAAGAGCCCAAGCATCAGTGGTGGATGCTGGATGTATGACATGCTTCCCAATGAAGTCTTTGGGATAGAGTTATGAAATCTGGATTTCAACCTGGCCGCTAGATTGGCTGACCAGCACGTTCTAGAGCCAGCCTAGCTGCTAACCTGAAACCCGGGTTTCTTGACCCTATCACAACAAATAAGGTAGAAAAAAACCCTCCAAGACTCCAACCCCACATACCTTTGACCTTGCCCTCCCATATAAGCACACACAAAAGAACAACAAATCACACACAGAGACAGACAGACAGACAGACAGAGTGACAGAGGGATAAAGAAGAGACTCACAAAGGGTCCTGTGACATCAGAGGCTAAACTGGAGATTTCTCTCTGCTACAAGCCATGGAGTCCCTCAAGATTGCAAGGAACAGAAGAGTGGGTGCATAATCCTCTCTGGAGAGGTAGACAGAGCGTGGTCCTACTAATTTGTACTTTGTTCTTCTGAGTCTTTAGCCTTCAAAACTATAGAATAAATGTGTGGTTTTAAGCTACATGGCTCATGGTATTTTGTTACAGTAACCTCAGGATTTGGGGGGTGAGCGGTTAAGGTCATCTTGGTCATTTCAAACAGTCAACGCCATTCATCGTTTTGGCGATCCTTTCCCTAAGTGAACCATGGTGTTAGGAGCTCTAGGGAAGCAAAAGAGACTTTCAGACATAGACTTGTCTGTTGATACTTGTGCAAGAACAAGAAAGGAAGAAAGCCAGCAGTACACAGTCAAAACGAGGGTGGGAAACAGACTCTCCAGCAGAAGCAAAGGAAAATCGTGGCTATAAATGTAACCAAAATAGGTTTGTGCATTGCAGTCCCAGTCCAGTGTAAAGAAGAGGCAGAGGAGAGTTTAAAAAATAACACTATTAGCAAACCTAATATTGTTGATGGAGCTGCGAGCCGCTTCCCAGCTCCCCACCGCCAGCTAGCTTTACCCAAAATAATTACACGGAAACTGTATTCTTTTAAACACTGCTTGGCCCATTAGCTCTAGCCTCTTATTGGCTAACTCTTACATCTTGCTTTAACCCATATTTAGTAATCTGTGTAGCACCACGAGGTGGTGTCTTACCAGGAGAGATCTTAACCTGTATCTGTCTTGGAGAGGAGAGGCATGGCGACTGCCTGGGGCGTCTGCCTGACTCAGCTTCTTTCTCCCAGCATTCTATTCTGTCTTTCCCGCCTACCTATGTTCTGACCTATCAGGCCAAGCAGTTTCTTTATTAACCAATGAAAGTAACACATAGACAGATGACCCTCCTCCATCATAATATATACAGCCTAGCCCAAACGATATCTCACTCTGGCTTTATTGTCACATAAAATAATTCATTCAGCTACTGCAGAATATGCACTTTTTCTTGCTCTACTCCCATGAATCAGTTGCCAAGACAGACTACATTCTTGTCTGTAAGTTACATTTAAATAAATTTAAAATGGTAATAATTAAATGAACTATTGCTAGAAGGAGGAAAAAGACAGTGGTTAGTGGGAAATTTGTAGCATGAAATGTATATACTAGGACAGAAAATATCCCCAAAAATTGACTTAAAGGAACTATAGAAAGAAGAGCTGATTGGTCCTATTGTAAGAAACATATATATGTGTCTTAGAGTACATGATCAATGCCACTGAAAATAAGAATATCAATGAACTCAAAGATTGTTCTTAGAGAGATCAATAAAAAATGATGCATCTCTAGCCAAGTGTAGTTTTCATAGTTTTCTTGTTGGTTTAACAAGATACCTAAGAAGAGGGACGTAAGGAAGGACACACTTGTTTGGGCTCAGTTTGAAGACATAATCCATCATGGTGGGAAGGCTGGACTCAGGAGATCAAGGGAGCTGGTCAGTGTGTGGTAGTCAGGAAGTGGTGTGGGAGAATTGTCTGTATTCTGTCAGTCATGTTTTAAATAAATGCTGATTGGCCAGGCAGGAAGTATAGGTAAGTCAACCAGACAGGAAGTAGAGGCAGGGAGATGAAAACAGGAGAATACTAGAAAAATGAAGCCTATTCCTCCCACTTCTGCTCAGACTCCGAAGAAGCAACATGTCATCTGCCCCACTGTGAAAGGTACTGAGCCACATGGCTAACATAGATCAGAATAATGGGTTAATATAAGCTATAAGAGCTAATAAAAAGCCTGAGCTAATGGGCCAATCAGCTTATAACCTAATGTAGACTCTGTGATTTTCTTTGGGACTTGCCGGCTGTGGGGTACCGGCCAGGACAGAAACCCCAACAAGCAGGCCCCCTCTTGTTACAAGGAAGCATGAGCTACACATTGGTGCTCTCTCTGCTTTCTCCCTTGGGTCTTGCATCCCCACCCATGGAGGGTGCCATTCATATTCAAGGTGGACCTTCACCCCTCAGTTACTCTTCTCTGAAAATGTCCCCATAGACACATCCAAATGTGTGTCCTCGGCATTTCTTAATCAGTTTGGGTTGTTAACATTAACCATGTCACAAAGTTACTAAGATCGGAGATGATTCATTACTGTAGATCCGTGGGATCAGAGACTAAGAGAAACCGTTAGCAATTAGATAATCATAGACTTGGTAACTAAGCTGAATTAGATCAATTCCTTGAGTGACAAGAATTGCTGACCCTACCCAAGACAGAAACAAGTAACCTAACAGCCTTATAGCTATTTCAGAAGTTTAATAAAGAATCTGTCATCATAATAAAGCACAAGGACCATATAATTTTACTGATAGGGCAGCCACATACTTAGAAAAAATAATATTAATTATCCATAACCTCTTCCAGGAAAGAAGAACAGAATTCTTCTTAAGTCATTCCATGGATTCAGAATTATCCTAGTAGTAAAACCAGATAAAGGTTTACATAAAAGAAAAGAAAGATTGAATCCCAACATCTACAAACAGTCTAATCTGATAGCCAACGCAAGCAATTATACACTCGAAAAATAGGGTTTTTTTCTAGACATACAACACATCCAAATTCAAATGCAATGACATCACTATAACCACGGGAGGAAAAAGTGATCACATATGCTAATTAATGGAGAAATAACATTTGATCAAATACTCCCCAGGAGCATGATCATTGTTTTTAAACTCTCAAAAACCTAGCAATAGAGAAAACTTCTTCACAGAGAACACCTGCAGAAGGCCCCCAGTGAGCTTCTGCGTAGGGCCAAGGGCTTGGATACTTTCCCCGAAGTCTGAGAACAAAGCCAGAGCTTCCTTCTCGTCACTGCAGCCGTAGCTAGTGAATCTCACACAAATAGAAGGTGTAGAGATTGGGGAAGAAGTAAAATAGCTTTATTTGGAGATAGCATGCTTTCCCCTGTAGACAGTTCTAAAGAATCCACCAAAACACTTTCCCACCTAGTGAGGGCAACCGGGTCATGGAAGGCAGAAGGCCTGCAGCAAGGGCATCCACTAGACATCAGAAGCCAGGGGCTACCTATGAACAAACCACAATGACCAAGGCATCTTCAGAGCGCCGGCAAAGGTGAGCGTTAGTTATCTTCATTCTTAGCTGCTGACAAGACAGAAAATCCAAATCAAGTTGTAGCGCTCCATGCTTGCTTTTCCTCTCAATTGCTGTGATCTACACGTGGGCCTTGAGGGGGATAAATCCTTTACAGGAGCAGTGTTCATCGGAGCCAGGGGGTGCTTGACGTGGAATAAGAACCACACTTGGTCATTTTTGCCAGCCATTGTCACTTTCAAAAGAACCAAAGGGAAATTTTCAAAAAACTAGAAACCCTAGTTGGGCTTCCCATGTGGTGTGAAATTACAGTCGGAGTATTGTAGACATCAGTCTTCCCCAACAATTAATAATCCTAGCAGGAGAAAAAGCCCTTCAGACTCAGACCTCACTTCACAGAGGGGGCGATTTGTGGATTCTGAGCTGCAGCAGGGAGTGAATGACTGCCTCTCTGCGGGTAAGTTCTTTCCTCGCAGAGACAATAGGAGCACGTGGCTAGCCTATTGCTAAGCTTTCTTAGTAGGAACCCATGTGAAATACACCACCCATTTGATTAGGCTTTAAAATCTATGTTTCATAGGATCATATCTTGGCCTGTTAATTAAGACCACAAATGACTACTTTGGCACTTACAGTTAAGTAAAAACTTTCCAATGGAGCTAATTATTTTGCATTATCTAAATGTTAACTGTAAGTGCTCTCTTTTTTCTTATTACACACGTCTCTGGAGGTAATTTTGTTCTGTATTATATGTCATTTTTCTAAGGTAAGATGGCAGTGTTCTTTGTCATTTAAAGGACAATTCATCAAGGAATCACAGAAGTCAAGGATCCAACCGACATTTTCAAAGGCTTTGTCTACACAACTAAACACACAGCAGAACACTCTGAAGCGCCCCATTCCCGCCCCCGCCCAATCAGGACTCGAAAACAAGTCCTTAGAATGTGCAAGCAAATACTCATTCTAGGTTCTGTTCAAATGCATAGCAACACGCTACATACTTACACAAATACTGGTGTGTTATTACGATTAAAAATGGATCATGAGGAACCAGGCACTGTGGCACAGACTGCTTGCTAATCCCAGCATAAAGGAGCAGATAGAGGCCAGAGGGTTTCAAATTTGAAACCAGCCAGAACTGCACAGGGAGTTTGAGGCTAGGCTGAGCTACATCTTAAGATCCTGTCTCAAAAACAAACAAATAAACAGTCAAGGGCTGGGGGAAGCAGCTCAGTGGTAGAGCCCTTGCCTAGGGGACCCAAGGACTCATTCCCAGGGGAATGGAAAAAGGAAAAAAAAAAGAGAGAAGGAGGCTAGAGTGGAGGCAGAGGGAGAGAAAAAGGAGTTGGAGAAAAATATATCTCACAGATATATTAAAATTAGAAAGTCTGCATGGTCCCTTCTAACTTGAGGCGTTGTTCTGATTGGCTTCATCAGTTAGGCACCAGTGCCCTGGCGAGTGAGTGAGGACCATTTCCTTTGGTTTCCTTTCATTTGCAGAGCTTAGGCTGGAATTCAGGGCTTTGCAGTGTGAGGCAGGTGCTTCACCACTGGGCTTCATCTCTGCAAAAAACCATTCTGGATCAAGGATGTTGGATATTGGTGAAGCAGTCCCTCTCTCTCTCTCTCTCTCTCTCTCTCTCTCTCTCTCTCTCTCTCTCTCTCTCTCTCTCTCTCTCTCTCTCTCTCTCCTGTCGTGTGTGTATGTGTGTGTGTGTGTGTGTGCGTGTGTGTTTTAGTAGCACTTCTTATCCGTGTAAATTTAGTAACTTATAAAAAGGCCAGGTGACTGTGACATAATTAGATCTGACGTCACCTTATTCTGATAGCTGCTGAACCATGAGCAACTGAGTGTCAACAGTTAAAGAAAAACAGGTCTTGGAGGGTTATTTACATTTTTCTGTTCTACAGATAAAATACTCAACACACTCTAGTGTTCAAAGTGAATGTTTTAAAACTAGTGTGTTTCAAACAAGATCTCCAGACAGCTGTTGGAATGGGGACAGACCTAAGATATGTGCACACATGTACCAACTCTAAATATAAGTCCATTTAAATTCCTCATAGACAGCTATTCAAAAGGGATTATTTCTGAGTAGAACATAGAGGTTAGTTACTTTTATTTTAAACACAATAACAACATTATAAATCTTGGTTGAGAAACAGTTGCTATGTTTTTTTAATTCATTGACTATTGTGTTTGGTTTTATTGAAAAAAATTAAAAATTTTTAACAGTTGTTTATGGTCTCTGTAGGAACAATATTTTTAGCATTTATTTTCTATTTATTGATAATTATTTATGTAGATGATGAAACATATATTTATTAAATGCCTAGGAACAACAGCTTCATGATTTTAGCTTTACTGGGAGCTCTTGTAACGGAGCCCTCTTAGCACAACTGACTCTATGATGGACGTGCCATTCAGACCCTAAAACTCAGCATGTAGACAACACTCTCTGCCAAAATGCAAGCAAAGACCTAATCCATCAAAGTCCATAGTTCTTAGAAAGTCTCTAAATGTACCAACTTTGCTTCTTGGCTTTTGTATTTCTACTTCTGGCTTACTTCTTGATGACTGAAGTATGTCACCCTAGGGTACTTCCATAGGGAATGGGCTCCAAAAAGCCTGTTCATGCACTAGGGATAAATCCTGATTCCCACTGCCAGTGGCTCCACAGACTGCCCAAACCACACAACTGTCACTCATAGTCAGAGGGCCTAGTTCAGTCCTGTGCAGGTTCCCCAGCTGTGAGTCCAGAGTCAGTGAGCTCCCACTAACTCGGGTCATCTGTTGCTGTGGGTGTCCCCAGCATGGTCTTGACCCCTTTGCTCATATTATTGCTCCTCTGTCTCTTCGTCTGAACTCCAGGAGCTCATCCCAGTGCTTAGCTGTGGATCTCTGCATCTGCTCCCTTCAGTTACTGGATGAAGGTTCTATGTTCACAGTTAAGGTGGTCATCAACCTGACTACAGGGCAAGGCCAGTTCAGGCCCCCTCTCCACTATTTCTTAGGGTCTTAGCTGGGATCATCCTTGTGGATTCCTGTAAATTTCTCTAGTGCCAGGTCTCACTAACTCCATAATGGCTTCTTCATCAAGGTCTCTTTCCTTATTCTCCCAAATACCAAATAATCCAATTAAAAAATGGTAAAAATGGTGTACAGATCTAAAGAGAGAATTCTCAACAGAGGAAGCTCTAATGGTTGAAAGACACTTAAGGATTCCTCAAAATCTTTGGCCATCAGGGAAATGCAAATTAAAACAACTCTGAGATACCGTCTTGTACCTGCCAAAAGGGCTAACATCAAAAACTGATGACAGCTTATGTTTGAGAGGATGTGGAGTAAGGGGAACACTCATCCACTGCTGGTGGGAGTACAAACTTGTATAGCTGCTTTGGAAATCAGTATGGCTGTTTCTCAGAAAATTGGGAATCAATCTACCTCAAGACCCAGCAATACCACTCTGGGGCATATACCCAAAGGATGCACACTTATACCACAAGGAAATTTGTTCAGCTATGTTCATAGCAGCATTATTTGTAATAGCCACAACCTGGAAACAACCTAGATGTCCCTCAACCAAAGAATAAATAAAGAAAATGTGGTATATTTACACAATGGATTACTAACTACTCAGTGGTTAAAAAAATGACATCTTGAAATTTGCAGGCAAGTGGATGAAACTGGAAGAAAAAAAAAGCATACTGAGTGAGGTAATCCAGACCAAAAAGATAAACACAGTTTGTACTCACTCATAAGTGGATATTAGAAATAAAGCAAAGGATAACCAGACTACAGTTCACAACCGCAGAGAAGCTAGGTAACAAGGAGGACCCTAATAGAGACATACATGAGTCCCCCTGGGAAGGGGAAATAGATAAGATCTCCTGAGAAAACTGGGAACACGGTGGGAAGGAGGGAGTGTGAAAGGGGAGGGGGGAACGGGGAGGAGGGAAGGGTTGGTTGAGTTGGGGAAGGACAGAGAGGGAGAACAATGAAATGGAACCTGTCTGTTGTTCTTTGTGAAGAAACTTGCACATTCCTGATGCTTTTTTCAAGACAGTTCATAGAAACTAAGGCCCCCTTTCAATTCTATTTACTCTGACCTACTTTGTATCTCTTTTTCAAGAAGAAAGTGGTAAGTCACTGTTTGAAATTGTATCTCCCTATCATACCTAGACTAATGACAAGGGGACACAGTTCCCAGTTTCCTTCCAAATTAAACTTCAGGCCTAGGTAAACACATTGTGTCAAATTCAGATGTTATTTACATTGTTACGTTTTCACGGGAAGAGATAACCCATTTAATTAAAGACACAGATCTAAAATGGAAATGTGATTTTTGTAAATTGCGGGGTCTGGTTGTCAGAGCCACAGCAACTCCTCAAGGGAAGTGTCCAGATTCTAGTCTGACTGACATAACCCTTCCCACCTTCCAACCTCATTCTCCACCAGTGTGGCCAGACCACAGGAAGTGAGACGCTGCATCCCAGTCCCCCAGGACCTGGCCAAGTGAGAAGGGTAAAAATAGCACTGCCAGCTCCCAGAATCACCAGCTCTCAAAGTGAGCCAGAGGGCAGAGCGACCGCTCTGGCTTCCAACGGACACAGCCTCACCATCCCAGTTGGCTGGCCGGGTGTAGAACATGGAGCACAGCAAATAGCGGCTTCCTGCTGACTGTATACCAGATAGCCACAGAAAGCTACCAACTGTGGTGTTTCTTCACCTGGATGTTTAATAAATGCATGCAGTCAATATGTTCTGATAGCCACTGAGATGGTTGAATGCTTTCCTAAAGATTTGAGCTGCGTAAACAAGGACTGGAAAATATACATATAAACTGTATAAAAGCTGTTTCGCTTGAGTTTTTTTTTAAATGAGGGTGCCTATATGTTTATTAAAGTTATTTAAAGAAGAGAAAAATGCAGTATTGGTGGTTTAGCCTTTTAAGCCACAATTCTTCCGTCTTGGCATCGTTGACATATCTACGGATTCTACAGGATTCGTCACTGTGCAAGCTATTCTGTGTGCTGTAGGATGACTGGCAGCACCCAGGGGCTCCACACATCAGGTAGTTTGTTGTCCCCTCCCTCAATTGTATCAATGCAAAATACCTTTATTTAGCGCCATCTTTTGAGGAAACTACTTGAAGGATACATGCTAACATAGGTTTGGTCGGGGCCAACAATCACTATTTGTTCAGCCAAATTTTGAGAGTAAACTCCATCACTGTGTCCTTCACAAAGTGATCTCAATTTCTTCTCTTTCTGTAACCTTCTCTTTATCTTTTTTCCTCCCCTTTTTCCTCTTCCTCTCTCCTTTATCCTCTTCCCCAATCTCTTTCTCCTGCTGCTACTCTAGATAGCTTCATTTTAATTGAACAAATTTGTTGGAAAAGCTAAAATCCCTAACATTCCCCCAGCAAAACTACGATAATTACAATAGAAGTAATTGAACAAAAGTTAACCAAATTCAGTGGTTTGCAATGTCCATTCTCCTAGGAGTTGACAGTGGAATATGGGAAGTATCATTTTTTGACAAGGGGGCAACTCATGTTCTAAAGGTAATTTGGATTAATTCCACCTGTGTGTGTCCTGTGGCCTCCAGAAACAGTGTCTTCTGTCGAGATAGCCCTAGATTCTTCCATGATAGAGAGCAATATTTTGACAGCTTAAGAACTTGTTGGGAAAGAAAGAAAAGAAGCTTGTTGGGGCCTTTCTTCTTTGTTGTGTGAGGAAAGTAAACATTTCATATGGTGATAATATTTGGGAGTCTCGATAGGAAGTCACTTTCATAAGTATCGTCTTTATTTCATGAATTTTATTTTGTTTCACTTTCACAGATTTGGCTTTTGACTTTTAGTCATCACTAGATAGTAGCAAAATTTTAGAAAAAAGCAATTGACTTTGCTTAAACAAATAAACACTGAAAACAGGGAGTCTATGTCTTATATTAGCATTTTAAAATTTAAATTTAGTACAAGGCAAAACTTCCAAACTTTGTGTAAACTGTGGATTTGCCACCTCCATAAAAAGAGTTAATTCCATCCTACACATTGGCAGAGGGTCAGGAATACCATGACTGGGTTCAAAGACAACTTCCAAGAGGAACATTCAAGTGTTGTTTTCAGAAGAATATATTACCCAGTTTTATGATTCTTTATGTTTGCTTTCCTCAGTTAGAATCCAGCACTTTGGAGATGATACATTGGCGAGATTGCACTTAATAGCCACAGAAATATGATGTGAGGATTCCTGGTCCAGGAAGGATGTAAGAAAGAATAGTTTGCAAACAAGTTTCAGCTAAATTCTACTTCAAGCCATGTTCTCAGGCACACAATTGATGTGGGATGTCCTTCTTTTTGCTTTTATCAGTTGATGAATAAAGCTATTTGGGCCAATAGCTTAGCAGAGTAAAGCCAGGAGGAAAATCCAAACAGAGATAGAGAGAGAGTAGGCAGAGTTCAAGAGACACCGTGTAGCTGCTGAAGAAGACAGACACCGGAACTTTACCTGGTAAATCACAGCCTCATGGCAATACACATATGAATAGAAACGGCTTAAGATGTAAGAGTTACTTAATAAGAAACCTGAGCTAATAGGCCAAATAGTATTGTAATTAATATAGTTCCTGTGTGATTGTCCTGGGAAATCAGGAAACGAACACGCAGTCTCCTCCTACACACAACAGATGAATAAACAGATGCTTATTCACAAGATAATATGTACTTTTCTCTCAAAGAAAGAAGAAGTGGTGCATTTAAGAACAGATTTTTTTGCCTCAAAAGCCAAGAGTCCTAATAAAAGTATAGGTCAAGAATGGACTGCCCACTCTGTGAAAGAATGGGGACCAAAAATCTCTTGAAAAGGCTGCTTCTAAGTATTTATCTTTGCATATGAAACTACCCCTAGTCCATGTAAGTACTGTATACCTTCTGACCTTTTAGTATATTATCATGTTATCAATTACCCATACCGTGGGGTTTTACTATTGACATTTCTACACATGCATGTAA
Source organism: Arvicola amphibius (assembly GCF_903992535.2). NCBI lineage: Eukaryota > Metazoa > Chordata > Mammalia > Rodentia > Cricetidae > Arvicola > Arvicola amphibius. Next base: position 7,984,439 of record NC_052053.1, read on the forward strand.
CATATTTTGGTCATGATCACACCACATTATCTTTATGGCTCTGTCTTTTACACATAGTATTCAAAGTTTGTCAGTTATATCAGATATTGCATGTGTTCGTGTGTGTGTACACCTATGTACATATGGAGACCAGAGGTCAGCACAGAATGTTCATAATCACTCCCCATCTTACTTTTTGAGACAGGATCTCCCCCTGAATCTAGAGCTCACTAATTTCACTAGACTGGTTGGCCCTGGGGTCTTCCTTTCTCTGCTCCCCCTTTGCTGAGGTACACACCTCTACACTTGTTTTCTGTTTGTTACTGTGGTTTAACCAGGTGCTAAGCATCACACTGGGCCCTCCTGCTGGTGTAGCAAGCGCTTTACTGACTGATCCATCTCTGCACCATCAACATTAAAATTTTAATGCACTGGCAACATTTATGAATAATCCCCAAATCCCATTTCTGATTTCTTGTGCCACAGAGTCAGGAGGCTAGTGCATGAAAAACACTCATTTACTCAGAGAGTCCACATCGAAAGTTAAATGTTTTGGTTTTATTTATTCATTCTCTTTTCATGGTGACATACACACTAATTATCCTAAGATATTTTTCTATTTTGGTTTTTAAAAAATAGGCCCACTGAGGACGGCTAAGATCCGAAGCAATGGCCATGCGGAAGATCAAGGGCGCAGCCCCACCGGAACCCTTATTAATCACGATAGTGCAAAAATGGTGCAGCCGCTCCGCAAGACAATTTGGCATTTCCCTAAAAATTACATGCTGTTTACCATTTGATCTAGTACTGGCAATCCGCGGCATTTATGCAAATGAATAGAAAACCTTAGTCCACGTGAAAAAATACTAATAGCAGCTTTGTTCATCGTTACTCAGACGCTGAAGTCACCAAAATGCCCTTCAATGAGTAGGTGGATATCGTGGGATATTAGTTTAAGATGTGTTACATTCATTTATGCTGAGGGGTATTTGTTTAATGATGCAAAGATGTGTTGCACTCTTTTATGTTGCATTTGTTTAATTCTGTAAAGCTGTGTTACTTTGCCTGTATAAAACACCTGATTGGTTTTAATAAAGAGCCGAAGAGCCAATAGCTAGACAGGAGAAAGGATAGGTGGGGTTGGCATGCAGAGAGAATAAATAGGAAGAGAAATCCAGGCTTGAGAGAGAAAAGAGGGAGGATTGATGAAAGGAGAAGGAGGGGAGGACACCGGGGACCAATCACACAGCCAGCCATAGAGTAAGAAGGGAAAAAAAAAAAGACAAATAGGATAAAGAAGGCAAAATGTCCAGAGGCAAAACAGAAGGGGAGAAACAGGATAATTTAAGTCAGAAAGGCTGGCTAGAAAGCCAAACTAAAGCTGGGCATTCATAGGTGAGAATAAATCTCTATATTTGGGAGCTATGTAGTGGGCCCCCAAAGAGTAAACAAACAAAAACCTACAGGTGGAACTGCATTACACCCATACCTTGGAATATTCAACAATAAATATAAATAGTCAAGCTGCAGAAATACATAAAATCATTTTAAATCCATGTTGCTAAGTCAAAAAATGCTTATTTGGAAAGGCTGTGTACTCTACGGCTCCAGCTGCAGTATAGTCTGGGGGAGACAATAAAACCACGAGTGCTTGCCAGGGGTTGGAGAAGGGACAAAGAGAAGTGAGCTGGGAGCATGAGGAAGGATTTTAGGGCAGTGAACTTGTTATGTATGAAATTATAACGCAGGCTACAAGTCATCGCAAACATTATCACAACCTAAAGGATACACACACACACACACACACACACACACACACACACACACACACAAAGAATGCTGGCAATTTGGGCTTTAGTTAATAATGTGTCAGTTTTATTCCATCCATTGTGACAAACGCATCCTAGTAAATGTAATTCACCAGCATTAATAGCAGGAGAAACTGGAGGGACTGTGGTAGTTTGAATAAGAATGGCCCCCTAGAGGCTCTTAGATTTCAATGCTAGGTCATTCAGGAGTGAGCTACTTGACAGGGATTAGGAGGTGTGGCCTCCTTGGAGCAGGAGTGGCCTTGTTGAAGGAAGTGTACCCTAGGGGTAGGCTTCGGGGTTCCAAGTCCTCAAACCAGGCCCAGTGTCTCTCTCTCTTGCTTGCTTCCTGCTAATTCAGATATAGGACTCTCAGCTCCTTCTCTAACACCACGTCTACCTGCATGCACCATGCTTCCCACCATGACGACAATGAACTGAACCTCTGAACTGTAAGCCAGTCCTAAACGTTTTCCTCAGAGTTGTGGTCAAGCTGCCTCTTCACACAAGAGAATGGTGACTGAGACGGGGCCCAGAGGCCTTAGACCCTAGCGACTCCTGCTCCTCTGATTCCTCTAAACCTAAACTTGTTCTGAAAAGGGGAAGAGTCATCACTTTTAAGTGACTCTGAACTAAACAGAAACAAGTTTTCTGAAGTGGTAAAAAATGGTAAACCAAATATTGGTTATTAGGCATAAAATAGAGTAGATAGCATTTAAAGATCACTTAGAATGTTCTTTCTTGATGTTCTATTCTGGCTTCAATGCCCTTCTGTCTCACTGAAGAGACTTCAACAATCTGTCTCCTATACAAGAAGTACTGACATATTTAAAACACCCCTATTTCCCTAATTTTCAAATACTTGAGCTATCTCAGGGTTACCACGTGTGACCGATGGCTACCACCCCACTGGATCTCAGTGTGGGACATTATGGAACCAGCCTTAGTTCAGGTCGTCTCACTCAGTCTCAAGAGCCCAATTCCAGTGCCATTTGGAATCCTCAGCATGTCTGGAATCCTCGTCCTTCGTCTCTCTCAGCACGCAGTAGGGCGTCCCTGCCCTTCTCCCTTCACCGTGGATTGTGAGCTGAACAATGAAAGCGAACACATCCAGCTCATCACGTGAACACGCCGCCCGGTCACACACGTCTCCGAGCAATGGGCTGCTGGGTCCACCCCAAGCCCTGAAGAACCCTCCAGTCGCTGATCTCCGTGCTCTCTGACCTCCACAAAGGACATTTGTGTCTTCTGTCCCACATCACTTACTGGGAGACGCTCTGCCTGATGGCGGCAGTGACACATTCAGCCTGGTTTGGACCCATTTCTGAACATGCACTTTGCTGCTGCCGTTTGAGATTTCAACTACAAACTCAGGGGTTCTTTCTTCCAGTTCAATCTGCCAACATCTCAGTTTTGCCCACATCAGATGCTGTCTTACTTCAAGCTGCCCCTTCTTCTTTGCTCAGAAATAAGCACAAGCAGCTTCCCAGTTGCTGAAGCCTAGCTATATAACCTTGTACCCATTTTCCTTACATTGGCCATTTTCTTCCACAAAATAGCAGACACACACTGTTTGTTAATTACTTTTTATTAAGTGGATTTTATGTTCTTGCTTTACTTTTAAATTTTCTAACTGACTTTGGAGATATTGTAATTTTTTTAGTAGTGGAAGTAGTAGCTCACAGTATAAACCCAAATATCTGTATAGGACCTGACAATTAGGTTTGTAGCACAGTCCAAAACAGATTCTGTTGATGTCTCATTGGAGACTGCGGCCAAGCAGGAGAATGAGATAATATGAGAAGAGCAAAACAAACCCACGATAGGAAAATGAAAATCCAAATGAGTAATTATTGTGATTGAAAATATACAACATGGCGGCAGTTTTCATTTTGTCTGTCACATATCATAGCCTTCTTTTCTAGGACAACCTGTGGGTTTCTCTCCCTCTCTCTCTCTCTCTCTCTCTCTCTCTCTCTCTCTCTCTCTCTCTCTCTCTCTCTCTCTCTCTCATACACACACACACACACAGTGGTTCTCAACCTGGGGGTCTCACACACACATACACACACACACTCACAGTGGTTCTTAACCTGTGGGTCATAACCCTTTTGCAGGTCAAATGACCCTTTCAAAGGGATTTCATTTCAGATATTTGTATTATAACTGTAATACAAAAAATGTAAAAAATTACAGTTATGAAATAGCAATGAAAATAATTTTATGGTTGGAGGTCACCACAACATATTAGGAACTGTATTAACAGGTTACAGCATTAGGAAGGTTGAGAACCATTGGGCTAATACGTTATCTTTTTTTTGTTTGTTTGTTTGTTTTTTTGTTTTTCGAGACAGGGTTTCTCTGTAGCTTTGGAGCCTGTCCTGGAACTAGCTCTTGTAGACCAGACTGGCCTCGAACTCACAGAGATCCGTCTGCCTCTGCCTCCCGAGTGCTGGGATTAAAGGCGTGCGCCACCGCCGCCCGGCACATTATCTCTTATTGCTAGGTAAAAGTCATATCACGATTATACCATAAATCATTCTGGCATTTTCCTTCTTAACATTTAAGATGTTAAGTGTTTTTCACTTCAGACAACGTTAAAATAAATATATTCATTTCATACCTTCACACTATGGGGCAGTCAGCCCTTTATTAACATAGGCACTGTAAGTACTTTGAAGTCTTTTAGTTTTGGGGTATATTACATCATCTAAAAATCAATTACTCAAGAAGTCTACAGTTTTCCTTTGTCAGCTGAATCTTGGGAGTTACTTAAGAAAGGTTCATCTACCTGTAAGAATCCACAATATTTTCTTACATATTAGTGTAATATTTTATTGTTCCTTTTTTACCTTAGAGATTTATTCCACACTGAGATATTGCCTTTTTCTGAATTTATATCCAGCTGCACAGGCCTGTCATCCCAGCTACTTGGGAGGTCGAGGCAGGAGGATTATTAGTTCAAGGCCTGCTTGAAGAACTTAGTAAGACCCCCATCTCAAAATAAAAACATGAAACAAAGGTTGGGCTGTAGCTTAGTTGTAGAGTGTTCGCAAGTGTTCCTGAGTTTGGTCCCCAGCACATGAATCCCAAGATACCAGCAGTGCTAGCACAACTGTAACGAAGTCACCACATGTGAATTCCCTAGACCGTCTTGAATGAACGTCTAGAACACATTTGCTGGTTTTATATTAGCAATGTATCAGTCCCATGTGGTTTGACTGACAGTTTTATGGTAAGCTGTAATTTGCAGCAAAGTCAAGTTTCTTTCAACAGCTGCTTTTATTTTTTTAAGATATTCCCAATGTGATAGTGTGAATGTATTGGGCCCCTTAAGTTCAGAGGACGTGGCACTGTTAGGAGGTGTGACTTTGTTGGAGTAGGTATGGCCTTGTTGGAGGAAGTGTGTCACTGGGGAGGCGAACTTTAAGACTTTGAGTCTCATATATGCTCAAGCCACACCCAGTGAGACATTCCACTTTCCTGTTGCCTTCTGATCAAGATGTAGCCAGTACCATGTCTGCATGCACGCCACCATGCTCCCTACCGTGATGGTAATGGACTGACCCTCTGGACTATAAGCTGCCATCTCAATTAAATGTTCTCCTTCCTAAAAGTTGCCATGATCATAGTATCTCTTCACAGCAATAAAAACTCTAAGACACCTAGTATTTTGTATTAGTATGTAAAACTCTTTGTTGGTAGACACCTAGGATGTTTCCCACTTAGATTTCCTATAACAAACTCCCTGAACATGCTTTTCATCATTTAGTGTGATTCTCTATGGCAAAAGGAGAGAAGCAAAGCTAGGGGTCTGGGAGATGCTTTAGTCCGTAAACTGCTCTGCAACAAGCTGGGGAACCAGAGCCCCAGTGACCATGCCAAAGATGGGGTTAGTTGTACACACTTATAACTCCCCACTGGCAAAGTGCTGCCAATAGGATCACTGGGGCTCAGCGGCAGACAGCCCAACTTTGCATAATTCTCAAGTCCCAGATGAGAGGCCGTCTTAGATATGAGTATGGAAAACTATCCTGAGAAACACACCAGAAATTGACCTCTGGCCTTACACACACACATGCACATACATGTATACATGCACACACACACACACAAAGAAAAACAGTGCTAGGCATTGCTGTCTCCTCTATCTACTCTAAGCTCACCTAATAGAGAGGGGCGGGACTAGCTCCCACATTCCCTGTGCCGTAATGCACTTCATGTTTAGGGGATGGCCAAACGCCATCCCCTAAAGCCTTTCATATAAAAGTCCTAGAAACTGGTCCTGTTGATGCATACCTATAATCCCATCATTTGGGAGACAGAACAAGAGGACTTCCGAGTTTGAGAGCAAGAACCTTTCTCAGATAAATAAGTCTTAGAGAAGTAGCCACAAAGTGATTGCTTTGTTTCTAACATCAAGGACCAAGCATGGCTTCTTCTTCAAAGAGCTTTTGCCTCATAGATTCCCTGAAGCAATGTGTAGCTGGTAACAGTCTGCATAACAGCTGATTCCAGTCTTCAAGGGCAGACTTAACCTTCATGTGACTTTCTCCCGGGATGCCTGCCTCTTTCGCAAAAGAGAAAGGCAAGTGCATGCCGGGTCTCTGAGGCCTAGGCTAATACAATATTCTATCAGTCAAGAGCATGAGCATCAAACTGGAACTGAGTTGACTTTCCAACTACAAAACATTTTGTAAATGAGTGTTGCTTGTTGTCAAAGCCTGAGAGAAAATTTGGAAGCTTTAGTATTGTAGGTCCATGAACTTCTGTAAAATGTTTGAAGGTCATGCTAATCATACTTCAACTAACTGCACAGAGCCCCAGGATGCCATTCAGCATGCAGAGTCAGCCTTCAGCCTTAACTTCTACAAATGTGGCCCTGAGAGAGGTGATATCAACTAACGGTCACACTAGATCCTTGCTGGGGATGAAGAGGAAGCCCTGCTTCTTAAACATGCTAGAGGAAGTTCCTAGCTTCTTAAACATGCCTTGTTTCTCATTAACCCGCATTTAGTCATATTTAGGAAGTTGGTTTTTTTCGGGGGGATGTTCTTGACTTTAAAAAATAAAAAATCTAAAAATAATATCAATATTATCAATTAAGTCCCTGAACCTGACAGGCACACTGAAGACCTCAAGGCCCCTCCCTACAAAGAAGTACATTATATAGACAGTTTAAATCCATTATTGGACAAAGCAGGCTTTCCTGGGAAGCTTGGCTATTGTCCTCTGTTGAAAAATGAAAGGTGTTTTGTTTTGCTCAACTTCTTCAAATGCTCATCAACATATCAGATCAACTATAGCAAAACATGGTGACCTTCTTGAACAGTAACTGGGCTGTTAGGTTTTGCCAAAGCGACACAAACTAGAGCTACCTAGGTGGGAAGCTCATAGAGAAATTGCTTCCTTAGACTGGCCTGTAAGCCGGCTGGCAAGGCATTTTCTTGATTAACGATTCACGTGGGAGGGCCCAGTTTACCCGGGCAGGTGGTCCTGCTTGTACTTCAAAGCCAGCTGAGCAAGCCACGAGGATCAAACCAATAAGCAGAGGCCTCTGCAGTCTCTGCTTCAGTTCCTGCCATGAGCTTCTGCCCCGGCTTCCTTGGATGACTGCTTGTGACCTGTAAGCCAAACAAACCCTTTCTTCCCCCAAGTTGCTGTCTGTTGGTGCTTTATCGCAACTTTAGAGAGCGCACCAGAAGAATGCTTATTTTATGTTGTTTCTTGGTGTGGTTTCACTTTTATATTTTCATTTGCCTTGTGTTTTCTATGTTCTTTTTGATAAGATACCCCAGTTCTGCTGTTGAGATGCACTCAACCCCCATTCTCCTCTGTGAATTCTGCTCTATTTTACCCTGTAGATCTTTCCTGTGTCTCTGAATTCCTGAGCAGGCAATGGCTGCCCTCAAGCACTTGGCTTTTTTTTTTTTTTTTTTTTTAAATCTGGTTGCATTGTTACTCAGCTCTTACTTTCTTAACTAACATCCAGATGAAGGACCTCAGGTCTTTAGTATCCCTAGTTCTTGGCAAAGGGAAGACACTAAGAATTCACTTGAAAAAGGAAAAAAAAAGAAATTTAATGTTAAAAATGCATGCTGTCAAATGATCAGCCCTGAAATTATACATACAAGTAATATAGACTGAGCAGGTGGTATGTACGTATGTTTAGAAACGCATACACACAGAGACACACGCTGCCACCGCCACCACCACCACCACCACTACCACCACCACCACCACCAACACCAAACAACAACAACAACAATTAAAAGTCTGTGAATTTGAAAGGGTGTGGTACAAGGGAGGGCTTGGAGAGAGGAAAGGGAAAATGATAACTCAAATAAAATAAAAATCAACCCATACCACAAATAGTGAAGGAAATGTAAAGAATAGTCCAGAAGCTATAACAATCACCTAGCAAAAGAAGGTAACTGCTTTACTCGGTTCAAATTAAGAGATTTAAGTCAATCTGTTCAGAGTCAGGACAGAAAGCACGTGTGCTGCCAAGCCTAGCCTAGCCGGAAACACAGGTGCAGGGAGGGTGTCAAAGACTGTAGGATAATGAGGAGCCTGAGAATCACAGGCTTCAGAGGTCTCGCTAGAAACAAGGCAGTTTCTGGAACCAAAGACAGCAGAAAAAAGACTGTCTTTGAAGCAAGAAAATGGCCACAAGTAGAAAGGGTTCTGATCAATGCAGGGTTATGGATCTTGGAAAAGTTGCAGGAAGAGAGAGAGTAAATGTGATCAAAATGTATAAAATTCTCAAAAAAAATAATCAATTTTAGAAATGCTAAAAGCCAGGCAGGAGCGAAGACACCGGTACCCTAAGCTGGCTTTTTCTAGCACTTGCCACTGGTGGAAACTTATCAGAGGCCCAGAGCTCAGTGGGGCGGGGTGAAGGTGGAATTCAGGAGAGACCTTCTCAGCAAGGGTTCCCTTAAAAACCCTGTAATGATGACTAAGCAAGGAGATGTGGGAGGGAGAAATCAAAGAGGAATTTGGAAAAGGTCACTGAAAAGCAGAGGTCAAAACACCCATTATGTCTTGAAAATGCGCACAGTTTCAGAGGACCACAAAACATCACGTGAGGTTTACACAGACTAAAGATGTCTACGCTTCCCTTTGTGTCTGAGACAGTGGCATTGCTTTCAAGGTTATTTCATATTTCTTTGGTTTTCGATGATCCTCTCCTTGGTTAAAGAAGCGTGTTAAAAAGTAGCCACGCTGATTGCAGTGGGTTGGTCTGCACAGCTGCCTTTGAAGGCATTTGATAAACCCCTTATTACTATCTTGGCAGGCTCCTTTGTGTCAGGCCAAAAGGATTTTTCACCCGAGGAAGACATATTTTTTTGGGCCCTGAGCCCTTAATCCCAGCCCTTAATCCCAGATGTTGTGTTTACAGTGGCCCCTAAACAAGATGAACCCGTCACCTCCCTTCGTCAAGAGGACGTCTTGCTATCTGATGGTAATATCAGTGTCTGCTGATAGTTCGTCTCATCTTCTTTACGTCTCTAGGTCGGCAGAAACCCACTTTATTTCTTAAGATTCTGGTGTTGCTTGGGCTTTGCTGTAATCCACATTTAAATGTCATGTCACCTTCTGAGGGCCTTTAGGGAAGGACGTGCTGTGTTACTGCGGGGTCACTGTTGAATTCTCAAAGATCTATGAGAACACACTCCTTCCATATTTAATCACATGGTGAGCTACTGTTCAAATCAGTGTTGAGAAAGATTTGTCTTGTGTTGTGTTCGGCAGCAACCAAATAACCACATACCCATGGCGTGTCAGGTTCCCGCTGTCCTGGTGCTGACAACCTCCATTCTGCATCTAATCTTCCTGGCCGCTCTTTGAAATGGATATTATAATCCACAGCTCACAACAGGCAAATTGGAGACTCAGAGATGCAAGCAGTATGCCTATAGCCCCCCCGGAGGGCGGAAGCAGGACTCCCTCCATATGGGCATGAAGCTGGGGTTGAGAAACTGAAGGACTTAACTGATTTTTGGTAAAAGTGTCAAATATGTGTAAAATAATGTTTTTGTCTCTAATATGACATTAGCTATGTGGGTGGCCAGTGTCATGGGGTAAAGAGTGATAGAAACGGATTCCTTTAATCTTGCTGCTAAAGGGGACAGTCTTCACTTAAATTTTAATCAACAATGCCTCCTTTCCTTTTTGTCTGACTTTGTTACTTAAGGAATGCACACATGAGCACGATCTGCTGAACACAGCACTTCTTTCCCTGGGCAACCACCAAACTTGCTTGCCCGGTTCTGCTCCCTTGTGGAAAAAGAGCGCTTATCCCATGTTTCCACTTTGGAATGGTGTGAGGGCAGAAAGGACTATACAGATGCCGTATCATAGATACTATGGGACTTACTAAAATACAAACTTCTGGACTTCAGAGGTTTTTGTATCCTATGAATTACTATAAACCCAAGCCCCAGTAGCAACATACATGTTTTAACAAAGTGTAAGAGGCATTAATTTTGCTTCTTTCCCTTGGAAATTACTCTTGTACTCAGCATTAAACCTGGCCTGGCTTCTCAAATGGCTCTCAGGAAGTGAAAGCTTTAGTAAACGGGTCTATGTGGTCCAAAGTCGGAAGGCGGCAGAGGTGTAGAGCGAGTAACTGGTGGAGCTTCGCCTTTGCTCAAACCTCCACCTCCGTCACAGGGAGTAGCAGTTTATCCGTTGTCTGTGAAAACCATGTTCTATAGGAGGCTGTCTTCTCTCCGTGGGCACGGGTCGTCTAGCACAAGGCTGGGCGCAAAATCACCACCCAGCTGATAGTCGTTGAGTCAGTCAAGAGCGACAGAACGTAAATCAAAAATAATTCAAACAGCATTTGGCCGAGCATGTGCTTACTAAATATTTATTAAATTACATTAAATATGATGCTCAAAGGAAGACCCATGCCACACATTCCAAAACTAAGTAGGCATTATATTTGAATTAGCAGCTGTTGGGGATTATCTGTGTGCCTCCCCAGTAAGGATACTAAATGGAGATCTTACTGCATCAGCAAGCTCCTCAGTCTGAGAAATGGCTCGCTTCCAGCAGGCTGGCATGCTACCTTCCAACTACGCCATACTTAATGGAAAAGCTAACGTGTACCGTGGTGTGCCAGACGATCTGATATGGCTTACGAATCACCCCTCGCCCCTTTCCGTAGCAGTGTGTGAGTGTTCGTTAATCACACTTTCCTCCCTTAGTCTTTTCCTTTCTTTCTGAGCATCCTATAAACAGAGGCACCCAAAGGCAAGGATCTCTATAATACTGAAAGGTCTATGAAGTTCAAAGACAGTGAAAAAAATGCAGCTTAGGAGAAAAGACATGGGACATCATGTTTGCAATAGATGATGTGTTCTCTTGGTTTTTCTGCTCCCTGAATAATTGTGTTGGACTCAACAGAACACAAGCTCCAGGATTCTCTATCTTAAATGGCTTGACGTTCTCCAGCCAATAAACATGGCATGACACAGATGTACTCCACATTAGAAACGGTCTATAAATAAATACCCACATATAATATGTACACACATGCACATGTGCATGCCCCCTACACACACACACACACACACACACACACTCATGCTCAAGTAAATTTTAAATACATAACAAATAATTGAGTACCCCAAACAAAAAGTTCATTTATTTTCCATTATGACTGACAGGTTTCCTTGTAAGATTTTCAAAGCACACACTAAGAATCTGGCCATTTGGGAAGAAGGAGCTGAAACCTAGTTAGAGCAGACACCGTCTGGTGGGGGCTGGGGCGCGGAGGCTGCAGGACAGACAGCACCACTTAGGTACAGGAGACAGTTGTTTAAATAAGAGTACGGTGGTGTCAGCTTGTTGATAAGGCAGCACTGAGCCAGTTGCTGGTAAATTGAATCTGTTAAATGTTAATGAACTATCACTGTAGAAGTAACCGGGAGATGGGAAATGCTCAAGAAGTTAGACTCTACTGCAAGGCCAATTTATCTCACAACGGGGAACATTTTTATTACAAACATAAGGAAACTTAATGTAAAATTTGAATTTTTAGTGTATTTTATTGATAAAAGCGTCGCTCCTTTATCCACAAGTCAATTTTCTCCGCTCTAAGCAGAATTTTACAAATGCATCGGCTGAGCCACAGAAAAGGCCTTTTTGATATGATCTTTTGTATTTGAACCGTCTCTTGCTTGGAATTAAATTCAGTCCCAAAATAGCAAGTATATCATCCCCTAACCACTTCCCATTAGTGACAGCACACTGCAGAGATTAGCAGTGCAGCCGTGACTTGCCAAGTAAAAGAACCTTGTAGGGAGCTCAGACTCAGACTTCCCCACTCAGAAAGGGTGATGCGTGGTCTGTGTGAAGATTCCTAGCCGGCAAAAATGAATTCCAATGGAAGTGAAGACATTGCCCCATACAGACTAAATGGAAGTCTTGGGTAGACTTTGCTTTTGGGTGTTATTTCCCACAGGACTGTGACAAGCTCAGGTCGCTGACATTGGCATGACTGTTCTATAGGACAGACAGTTCAAATGAGCTCTCTTCAAATGCTAAGTTTACAGCAACTGAGTCTTCAGAGGAGATGAAACCTATGTGTGATATAAATCTCTTCCTCAGCTGTCATGATTGACAGGTCCATTTGGTTGGGTTTAGAGGGCAGGGAACAGAAGTGGAGCCTGACTCACGGGGCTTGGCTCGGGGCTCAAGTCTGGGATTGTTTTAGAGACATGAATACCCACACGTCCTTTCTATTGTCACATTCGGATTTCAGAGCCACATGGGTAAAATTTTCACATTTGCAACTTACACGCTTCTCTGAGCCCGTGAGGTCATTTTTAAAATGCAGTTCTATTTCCTTGGTAAAGCCTCTTCTGAGACACTAAATTTAGCGCTGCCAATCAGAGGAACAGGTGGTATGGGATACTCCCAAACCGGTCCTCCCCCATCAGGCGTTCCTAAGAGAGCCAGCCAATCACAGCCCCGGGCACTAAGGATGTGGGCCCGTCAGCAGATCTGGGGAATATAAGGGCCAGCCAGCCCCTGGCTCTGGAGCAGTCGTGCATTCCCACCTCGCCTCGGGTGTAGGGATTGCATAGAAAAGCAAAACCACACAGTCAAGACTGTGTGGTTTTGTTTTGAGGGTTAGAGGCTCACTGATTCATGTCGGAGATGGTTGGGAAAACCAACTCTACATAGGACGTCGTTTCAGAAGCAACCTTGGGCTTAGTCCCACCCTTTTTAGGCACTCTTGAGAAGTCAGGTAAGTGGGAATCGGCTTGTTTGATTCTTAGAGCTATTTCTGATGGGTTTCCAGTCGCCAGTTTGAGCGGTGAATGTCTGTTACTAAAGGTTTGCTCTCTCTGACTGACCTGCAGTGCGAATCTGCGTTTTAAACTTGATTTGGATATGTAAGTTTTCTTAAAAAAAAAAAAAAAAAAAAAAAATCAAACGCTTAAGCCTAACCAGCGGAGTCAGCAATTCAGATTTTTAAAATGCACTTGATATCCTAGAACTCAGGGGTCTGAGATGAGTGCAGAAATGTTTGCTTCCTTAATAAACGTGTCCGTGGGGAATGTACAAGGTTATGTGGCCCTGTGATAAAGCAAGGCTGACCAAGAATAGCTCTGAGAAAGCCATGTGGCATCGGCTACGCCCGATGACTTTTTAAGGGAATCAACCGCCGGGGTATCTGTTGCGGGACAGTGGCAGACACTTGTCTGCTGTCAGTCAAGCCGGGGGTGTTATTTTGGGAGCATGACATTTCAGATGCATACCTTCAGCCCTAGGCCTCTGGAAAGCAAGTGCCAATTCGTCTACTTAGACAATAAGGATAGGGTATCAAGCCCATTTAGGCCACTTAATCCCAACATTTTATAAAGTCTCGATGAAGATGGAGGATTGTTGTTCAGACGATTCCAAATCTCATTATGCATTTTAATTCAACCCGCAATCCAATTATGTGGCATGAGATAAATATTAATACTAAAGAAGGGTAAGAAATAAAAGACTTAATTTCAAAACACACTTAGATTTCCCTTCTTTCTGGGATTAGGTTACTAATTGTAAATGCCTGTTATTAGATAAATACATAATTATGCATTGCTTATCTAAGGAGACAGCTATTTTTAGAAGATGCACTGGTTTGCAGACAGGAAAACTTAGACATAAAATGTGCTCACCCTAAAGATAATGTGCTGGACACAAGAGTTCCTCGGAAATGTTTCCTGAAAACTTTTGGAGGATGATACCTGGATTTTTCTGGAGTAGGAACTTTGCCTTAAAGAACTTTGGTTACACTAAGTAGAATACCAGCACTGAGATTATTGCACTGTAGTGCCAGAATGAACAAAAAAGAATTACTAAAAATAATAATGAGGCAGTAGAAAATTCGGAAATTGCTTTTAATGCCAGAACACTAGTCTGGTCAAGGTGAATGATTATGTATTTATGCATAAGGAAATTTCACACATAATCTCCAAAACTGATAGGCAAAATACTTTCTTCCACTTACAAAAGGACTTAATTGCAAATTTTACACTCATCTCTTTGTTGACGACTATTTCACATACTAAAGCACAGGTCTTTTTATTTCAATGAGCATTTCCCACCAGCCCCCCATTATTCAGTTTGCTTATTGTTCCATGTTAACTCAAGTCAGCATTTTTATTTCAGATCTATAATAAATTTGGACTTATTAGATATTTTCCCTGGTGATTATTTCAGCCACATTAATTGTGCCGTTGCATACGACGTACAGACATGTTAGAACACTGTATGCCTGCTTTGTCGTTGAAGAATAAAAGGCTTATGACTGTGAAAATCCTTGCCAGCACTTTTCACATTAGTGAAGGGCTTACTAAGTACAAATGTTTTCATCTGGGTGCAGATTTTAAGCAAGGAGCAGAGCCTAAGGCAAAGCCCCCTTGTAACATTGGCACCGTGGTGAGAGCTGCCGGGGAAGGATTCACATGCTTATTACATACTGTGTTGATGCAAAGGGTATAGACATCACACCTTGTCTCTGAAAGCCCTGGGTCATAGCTTGGTTTTCCCTTCCACTCTCTCCCAACCTGATTTTCCATTTTTTGGTAGGACTTAATGTTCCTGCTTTGACCACTGTGGGGGGAGGGGTGTTCATTGCTCTGTTTGACTTCCTCCATACCCCCCCAATTTCCCTTAAATTAGCTCAAAGGTCAGCTGCACAAACCCCAAGAGAAGGCTTCCTATTGCTCTAGGGCCACCTATGCCTAGAGAAATCCATTTGGAGAAGCACATGTCTTTTTCTTCACCACGTAGCTGCTGAGGGGCCCTGAGGATCAACATTTTCACCAAATTTCTTTTCCTTTTCAGAGTGCCTAAAAAGATGACCACTCAAGCACCGACGTTTACGCAGCCGTTGCAAAGTGTTGTGGTACTGGAGGGTAGTACCGCAACCTTTGAGGCTCACGTTAGCGGTAAGATGCTTTCTTTTCTGCTCCACCTGCTTCCTCCAGGATTTTTTTTTGTAGGCCCCAAAACCAAGTTTAAATCCTGCTTTTACTATGTAAAATTGGCATAACACCATGGAAAGGTCATTTTAAGGGCATACCGTTCACAGGATTCTGACAATGTAATGACTTGAAAATGTTTTATTCATATTTGTAATTCCACAAAGCAAAAATAATTAGCATTAGATTAAAATTTGCTGTCAGAATCTAGCAACTAAGTAGGGCCAAATCTGGTCATTCTATATTTGGGTTCAGCCACAGAGCCAACGTGGCAGACAAAAGCCCTTGTGTTGTGGGGTTTAGTGACAGAGCTTCTGGGCAGCTAGTCTGTACCTCAGTTTCAGATGTTACATAGGAAAAAAACCATTTCATCAACTTCCCATAGGTGCAGGTGCAGTGACTACTCATGGCAATTATTTTATTGGGTTCTTCGTCTTAGTAAAATATTCTAGTGAATTAAAGACCTCCCTTCTGCAATTAATGGCAAGGCATAGTACTGTCTGCTCTTTATATTCAAAGAGTATAAGCATTTTCCCTAGAATTGTATTTGAAAGGAATTCTACTCTTTTCTTTTTTGCCTCTTTTTCTTCATCACTTGGTTCAGGGATGATTCTAGATGTGCATTACTCATGACAAGTGAGGGGGAGCTATCTATAAATTATACTGTAAATAATTTCAAAATGACCTAATCAATCTTTCTCCTATAGAACCATAACTAGTCATGTACGATTATATTATTAAATAACTATGATTAGTTCATAATTCAGTGCATCCCTGTGGTGAATTCATTCTCTCTCTCTCTCTCTCTCTCTCTCTCTCTCTCTCTCTCTCTTTGGGTTTTTTATGTATGGCTTGCAATAAAGATATACACTAAAGTTTCCTTTTCGTTCCTGTTTCTGTATTATGTATAAGTCTTACATAACTGTCTAACACTTTGCAAAAATATCATAACATCACTCATTCGCTGTTGGTGGAACTCAGCTCAATTCTCCTTTTGCCTGATGAACTCTCAAATAATGACCTTATTTTTCTTCAAATCCTCTGTGACTTCTAAACTGAGCAGAACACGCATGAGGTCTGCGGGAATTTGCCTCTTTGCACAGAAGTGGAGATGACATCTTCATAGATTCAGAGTCCTTCCAATTGTGCCTTTACATTCTCTTAGAAATAGGTCACAGATGAAGTCTGACACCGACAAATTAGTCCATTACACTCTTCACTCACCCGTAATGGGAGGTTGGCTCGTGTAAGGAACATTGAACATTCTGTTACCAACGAGAACAGTCACAAGCATCGATGTCTGGTGCAAAGTAAACATTCCCTGGAGTAGCCGTCCAACCTCTGAACACACTAGGTTCAATAAAACCTGAAACCCCTGATGCGGTTCTTAACCGTAAGTGAAGAGACTCTGGCTTCCTCCTGCTGCTCCGACTTTCTCTGTTCTTCTAGAAGACCGGATTTGGCTCTGGAGTTAGCATGAGGAACAGCCTGTCCATGTGGGGGCATTTTTGCTGCAGTCACATTGGCAAGGACACTCTGGACAGTGTCCCTGCAACTGTAGAGGAGGGAGGTGGCACGGCCTCCTGGGGCAGGGCTGTACGGTGGCTTTGTGCCTCTAGTCCTTATGTTTTCAGGATGACAGTGGTCATCTTTCAAAATTTTTGCAGCACTCAACGCTTAGGAACCCACCCCTTTCATTATTTTAATCGTGTCTACCAAATGGTGAAGCTACAGTGTACCTCAAAACCCAACTCCATACGAAGAGGGGTAGGACTCTATAAACCACCAGGTGTTCCCAATGGTGACTGTCATGCTGTTGCTACCACTAAACAGGGTTCCACTCCAGCTAGCTTTAACAGGCCAGTGCAAAGCCTTGCAATGATGGGAAAGAACAGAGGGCTGGACCATGTGCACACCAACATAAATATGACTGCTTACCTTCTAGGTTCCCCAGTTCCTGAGGTGAGCTGGTTTCGGGATGGCCAGGTGATTTCAACTTCCACTCTGCCCGGCGTGCAGATCTCCTTTAGCGATGGCCGCGCTAAATTGACGATCCCCGCCGTGACTAAAGCCAACAGTGGACGATACTCCCTGAGAGCCACCAATGGATCTGGACAAGCGACTAGTACTGCTGAGCTTCTTGTGACAGGTAGGCCAGTAGGGACCAGCTTGTCCCCAGCCAGGACAGAGGGAGTCCAGATAGAGCTACACCCACAAAGGAGGCAGCTCCCAAGCTGGAGAAGGATCCACAGGATGAATGTCCATGGTTGTGTGGTTTGTGCAATTTAATCCTCTTGGAGGATGAAGCACAAAGCAGATGAGAAGCAGTGTCTCTGTGCATATTGCACACTCAAAGTATGCTGAAGACATCCTAATGATCTTGTTCCTCAGCAGGGAGAGTGTAGAGCCTTATCATATAGGTGATATTCCAGAAATCACTGAGAGTGTCCACTTTAAAAGGCATTGCCATAATTCTGACGAAGGTGGTCTGTACCCTAGGCATTGAAAAGACTATGTAGTAAACATACTCAGAAAAGGGCAGATGTTTGTTATTCAAATATGTGACACCACTTTCCCACAAAGTCATTTCCAATTACCTTGGTAGGTTTTGTCTATCCTTCAGCACTTAATAGGACAATCAAACATGAAGAACAAGAGTTATTCTGTTGATTGCATAGCAATGTCTTATACAAACTCTTGCCATGTCCCATGTTTGTTTCTGATGTCTAATTCCATGGTCATAAATGACCTAACTAGAAAGCTCACCAGATTGCTTAAGGGTGAACTTGAATGTGCAATCAGAAAATCAGAACTAGAAAAAGTATGGTAACTTGGAAACACATCAGTCCAATCCCACATTTTGTCATCCATGCTAGACCGTATGTACAGCCACACCCTTCCCTGGGGGAGAACTGGCAGTTAATCATGGGGGGGCGGTCATCACTTTCTCCAGTGGTGTAGCCGCTGGCAAGGTGCTCTTGCTAAGTATATAACTTCCCACCCAGGCTTGGGCCAGAAACCCCTATTAAACTCAGTGGGTCACTCATATACAGAAGTCATGATTGAGGGAGGGGCTTGTTGGGAAGAAGGGCTGAAGTGAGAGAGGGAAGTGGTGTAGCCGCTGGCAAGGTGCTCTTGCTAAGTATATAACTTCCCACCCAGGCTTGGGCCAGAAACCCCTATTAAACTCAGTGGGTCACTCATATACAGAAGTCATGATTGAGGGAGGGGCTTGTTGGGAAGAAGGGCTGAAGTGAGAGAGGGAGGCAGGAGAAAGGGGGAATAGGTTAAAAAACGGCCCAGACTCTTTGTAAAATGTGTGGAATTGCCAAACAACTAAAAGAACTAAAGAGGAAAATTTTCTTTTAATATAATGAATCAAGGAGGACTCCTTCCTTTCTGCAGCACAGTTAACATGAAAGCCTGCCACTGTTGGGGCTGGCATTTTAAATGCAAGTAAATATTTTGATCCTTTTAATAGCACTCCGGTAGGAGGAATGTTTAGAATAAAGTTAAACTTCAATGATTGAGTCATGGGTGCACTCATTCTGCCAACCACTGGAATTCACTTCAGTGCAATTTAGGTAGCTTACTAAACTGTCTTAGCATGTTAGCAAAAGGCAGGATTCAAGCCTTCGAAGTCCCAGAAAGGTCTAGAATAGTATAACAACATCTAGACTTTTTGGTAAAATATTAAGTTTCTCAGTTAAGAGGCTGACTGCTCTTACAGAGGATCAGGGCCTGGCTTCCAGTACCCACATGCTGGTTCATAACTACCTGTAACTCTAGTTCCAGGGGACCTAATGTCCTCTGCTGGCATTTTTGGGCACCTGCACATGTATGATACACATAATCTCATTCACATGCACATAGATATCAATAAAACATTTTTAAAAAACCAAATGCAGTAGCTAAGGACAGCAAAGCAATTACAATGAATACCGGCAGGCAGCCTTCCGTTCCTGCTGCGTTCTAGCTGCTACCCGCTTGGGGGAACTGGGGTTCAAGGACAGTCAAGGGTGTTGGCTGGATTGGGGAGTCAGTCTCTGCTTTGGGGCTCAGGGCTGTGATCATTTAAAGCTACCTTGTTGGAGGTACCCCGACTCCCGGGCCTGACTCTCTTCTCTGCCCTCGGCAGCGGAGACAGCACCACCCAACTTCGCTCAGCGGCTGCAGAGCATGACTGTGAGACAGGGAAGCCAAGTGCAGCTCCAAGTGAGAGTGACTGGAATCCCTACACCTGTGGTGAAGTTCTACCGGGATGGAGCCGAAATCCAGAGCTCCCTTGATTTCCAAATTTCTCAAGAAGGCGACCTCTACAGCTTACTGATTGCAGAAGCATATCCTGAAGACTCCGGGACCTATTCCGTAAATGCCACCAACAGCGTTGGAAGAGCCACTTCCACCGCAGAATTGTTGGTTCAAGGTAGGTGGTAGAGGCTCAGGAGGAGGAGGGTAGGATGGAAGCCTGTGGGACCAGGGATCCGCCTGCCTCCCCCAGACCGCAGTCCTGGGGATGCAAGCAGGAGCTAAGATCAAAGCTACCTTTTTCTTTTTTTCTTTTTTTTCTTTTTTTTTTTTTTTGGTTTTTCAAGACAGGGTTTCCCTGTAGTTTCTAGAGCCTGTCCTGGAACTAGCTCTTGTAGACCAGGCTGGCCTCGAACTCAGAGATCCACCTGCCTCTGCCTCCCGAGTGCTGGGATTAAAGGCGTGCGCCACCACCGCCCAGCCCAAAGCTACCTTTTTATTCACCCCCCACCTCCCACCCCTTCTAGCCCCCGCTACCCCAGGCAGGAGAAGGTCTCTAGAGTTCTAGGCAAGAATTCAATGTTGAAGCCCACTGCAGCCATTTACCCAGGATGAGAACCAGAGCACAAATCAATTAAGTGATGTCCATCTCCATGGTGTTGGCAAACAATGGGATGTTTAAATAAGTAATCTAAGGACATTACTTTCTAATGACATGTTTTCTATCTTTAAATCTAATTTATATTCACACGAAAGCCACAGCTTGCTACCGTTTCCCCTGCTATCACACACAGGAAATTGTGCTAAGAACCCCGGGTTTTCCCTCCTAAAACACACGTCTTTCCGTTTCCACAGGGGAAGAAGTAGTACCCGCTAAAAAGACAAAGACAATCGTTTCGACTGCTCAGATTTCAGAAACAAGACAAACCCGGATTGAAAAGGTAATTTTCCTATAGAACGGCCCCCAGCCTTCCGGGTTGCTGCTTCCCTGGCCTTTCTCACTCACCGTGACCGCTGTTTTCATTGCTTCCAGAAAATTGAAGCCCACTTTGATGCCAGATCAATTGCAACAGTTGAGATGGTTATAGATGGTGCCACCGGACAGCTGCCACACAAGACACCTCCCAGGATACCCCCCAAACCCAAGTCAAGATCTCCAACGCCACCTTCCATTGCTGCCAAGGCACAGCTGGCCCGACAGCAGTCCCCATCCCCAATAAGACACTCCCCTTCGCCGGTCAGACACGTGCGGGCGCCGACCCCATCGCCAATCAGGTAAACCTTCTCTTAGAAGCTTATGGATTTTTTTTTAAAAAATTAAGTATTATGGAAAGAGACCAAGAAGTCCCGTAATGTGATCCTTATCTCCCTCATCTTCTGTGGGTTAATTGAAGATGGATATAAACCCAGGCTCTGAATTCTTATTTACAGTCTGTTCAACAAATATATACTTTTGGAGGCAAAAAAACAGGGGGAGGTAAGAATGATGAAACTTGAGAATTAAATATCACACAGACTACTTGTTTGCACTTTGATTTGGGGGCACTAGTTATAATACTATAAGAATTCCTACAGTGTGTGGTTTACCCCCTGACTGTCCAGTTCCTCATGTGCTATCTCATTAAAGATTCACAACCCTGAAGAAACGTGATTCCCAATAGTTTAGGTAAGAAACTAGAGCTAGGGAAGTCACGAGGCTTCCCCAAGGTCTTCGTTGTGTCCTCTGTGAAATAAAGGGACTTGCAGCCAGAATGATTTGAAGCCTTTGGAAGGAATCGATGAGCCCATTACTTGAAGGTGTCCCTTGAAAACAGAAAATCATTATTCAGACACTTATACTCTCAAATAATAAGCAAAACCTTCTAAATATTTTCCATGTTTGTTAGTCTATCTAAAACATAAAGTGGATTTCTACTCTCAGCTAAAATGTAGAAAGCTTGCAAGGCGAGCCTGTATCATCAGTGTTCAGAAATTACACAATCAAACGCAAATTACCCACCGCAACTGAGACTTTGCAAGTTAGTTTAAAAATGAGGTTTTTAATATGATGAGCTGAAAACTACAAAATTTGAGCACGCACAAAGTGTATTTTAATCAATTCAAATGAAGTAAAAAAAAAATATAGATCAAGTCCCCTTGCTAAAATAAACTAAAGTGGAATTAATGAGATAGTTGACCTAAAAAAAATCCAAGTTCGCTGTAAAGTTTCTATTATGAAAATAATATGATGGTCTTAGGTCTAACCTTGTGGAAGAATGCTTGCTGGCACGTGGGAAGATTTGTGTTTGACCCAGCAGTGGAAAAGGAGGAGTAACCAGAATTCCACATTCAGGACACAGACTAGAGGGTACAGAAATTGATCTACATATCCAGGGCATTTGGTTTTTTAATCAAGGACATCACTATTCACAAATAAGACTATTCTAATTAGCTGTCTGTGTGGAAGAAAAGCAAACCCGGGCTTCTGCCTCATATCATTTACAAAACAAGTGGCATTTTGATTAAAGTGGTATTAAAAAAGATAAAGGGAATCTGGCCAGATGGTTTGATGGGCAAAGGCACTCACCCTCAACCTTGGCCACCTGAGTTCAATTCTTGGAACTGCATTTGGAGGGGGACAGAAAAGGTGGAATCCCAGAAACTGTCTTCTAACCTCCACCATGGCATGCTTGTTCCCACCCCTGACACTGTACGCAAACACACACACATATGCACATAAACACGCACACATGTACACAGATAAATAAATGTGCTAAAAAAAGGGGATAGAAGAAATGTTTATGGGGAGAACTTTTAAAAATAGATTTGCAGAGCCACAATAAAAATGAAAACATCTCTATAGTGAAAAGGCAGATCGTTGTTAGACTAGATAGTGCATTTACGTGAGGGAAAAAAATGACCCACTCCTTTCTGAAGATGCTCCCTTGTTGCTGCTGGGAAGGACCATAAAGAATATCAACTAGCTACATTGTGAACCATGGGAAGTTAAGAGGGACTGAGAACAAAGAACAGAAAATGGGGAGAGTGCCACCTACCAGATGTATTTAAGTGCTCCACCCGGAAAGGGAAAATCAATCATGCAGAACACACTTTAGAGTGTGGGGATTGATGGGGATGTCCAATAAGTACACTACAACATGGTAAGGATCTTCTAGTTTTATGTTGGTCTCTTAAAAGTAACTGAAGCTACTTCACCAGAACTAACATGAAAACTTACAAAAAGCTCAGTTTAATAAAGATATCCCTCATGTTTTTATGTGTTTAATCTCAGCTGTCTGCAGGTTTGCATACATGAAGTCACTCCCAACACAGGCCAAACGAAATCTCTGAGACATAACAGCCTTCCTCTCTTTCCAACTCAAGCCTGAGGGTCATGTAAAATTACAGACATTTCCTGATCCCCCCTGGGACACAGTGGCCATCTTAGCCTTCTGGGAGTTTCTTAGTAGGGATCCGGTTAGTTAGTCTGCAAAATTTGCTTCAAAATAATTACAAAATAAAAATGCCAGCTTGTGAAGAAAATAATGCTTATCCCAGATAGACTCCTTCCCAAAATGTCCCACGGCTTAATTTTGATTTTTGTTGTAGATAAAGCAAGCATATTTTACTGGACGAGGCGCATTGTAGCCAGCTGTGACCAAGTGATTATTTTTTTTTTTATTGCAAGTGCAGAAATAAGCATTTTCCGGTAATGGCTCAAATTACATTGATTTTCGCAGTTATGGGCTTACCTGAAGCCTGCTGTTAATCACTCACGTCATGCTAATCATGTCTCAAGCTCTTTTTGAATTAAACCCACTGGGCTAGGAACAGCAAGAACAAAGCAAGTCCAAACTAGGAAGCTCCTGTTCCTTTGCTTTCCTTCCATTGGTGTGGACCCCACACCATGCTAGCCTGGTCTTTGTTATCCGTTCGAAGGCAATTTCTTTTCACCATGGATCCATACTGGTTAGACCTCCCTTCAGTTTGATTTCAATTATTTTTTCTAAAATACAAATTGCTCCTGCTCTCACACACAGCCTTTTACAAGAAAATGATTAAATGTTTCTTCCTGAAACAGGTTGATGTAATATTCTGCAAAGTTATTCTGCATTTTAGAGAAAATGTCACTGGACCCTCAGCTTAATTGGGAGAATTGTTTTGTTTATGATTGACGTAAACTAAATACCCTATGCAAGTGCCAGAATACATTTATAAACATGGCCACCTGTGCATAGAATCTGTGAAGCAATACTGCCACCAAGAGGTAAAATGGAGCAAAACAAAGGAATTGCGAATTAATTTTGGAAAAAAACATTATCTTCAGATAGTTGCTCTGTACCTAGAATGATTGGTGTTATAATAAGCTGACTTTTTGTACTATCACTGTTAGGATTTAATACCCATCCCCTTTGATAGATGATATTTGTGCTTCAGATGTATATAATAAAAATGGACAGTGATAACTATTTTGGAAAAAGATACTTTATCAATTTAATAACAGAGTCTCAAAGCAGCTGATTTACAAGTTAACTTTAATATTACATAAAGGAAGTTCTCGGTGTAACAATATGAAGATGAGGGTAGAAATAAACTCGGGGGGATTAAAATGAGTGACCCACAAACACTTTTGGCTAGACCAGCAGTCCCACGCTGCACACATAGCACAGCCGGTTCCTCAGATGACTGCAAGGCTCAGCAAGAAAAGCCCCCCTGGCCTGGATAATGATGTGGTTGAGATAAGGGAAGAAGGGGACAAAGAGGGGAAGGGTAGAGGGAGGGAGAAACGTGGCTTGCTTAGCCAGGAGTCACAAAACTATAACCCCCCCCCATGGGCATGCCTTCTCCCCTCCCCAGCTGGAGCTGGGCACACCCCGTTCTTTCTGTGGCTGTGTTTGGAGGACACTCCCTTTCACCGTCTTGTTTTTATTTTATCTTTCCTAATGTCAGAAGGTGAGACAGGGCACACAGATCTTTAGCTTACTTAGAATTAAATCTGATTCCCTTCTGGGGTTACTGCAGATAAACACGGGGTTTATTGAGATTTAAAACAAATTACGTTCAGGTGTGGTGTGTACCCCCCAGACAGCCTGTGGGGGGCGCACATTTGACACCCTGCCCCGCCAGAGTTTCATTCGCCCTCCAAATCCCATCCTGCCTGCCGGAGTGCCTTGCACCCAGGCTCTGACCTTTGCCGTTTGGTTTTCAGGTCCGTGTCCCCAGCAGGGAGGATCTCCACTTCCCCTATCAGATCTGTGAGGTCACCGCTACTCATCCGGAAGACTCAGACAAGTGCTGTGGCCACAGGCCCTGAGGTGCCTCCGCCTTGGAAGCAAGAGGGCTATGTGGCCTCCTCAACTGAGGCTGAGATGAGAGAAGAAACTACAATGACAAGCTCGACCCAGATCAGAAGAGAAGAGCGATGGGAAGGGAGATACGGTGTCCAGGAGCAAGTGACCATCAGTGGAGCGGCAGGCGCTGCTGCCAGCGTGTCTGCCAGCTCTTCATTCACAGCGGGAGCTGTCGCTACTGGAGCTAAAGAGGTACAGTCAGAAACTCTTTGCTTGTACCAGTTGACCTTCTGGTTGCTCTGACCCAATTCCAAACACAGAGCAGTCCAGATAGGTTACAGAGGAAACGCATAGGAGCCTAAAACTATAGCCAATATGGACGATCAGGTTTGGTTGTCATGCTTTGGACTGGCACCTTTAACTGAGCCAAAGACTAGTCTGTGAGGCTTGCATAAAAGATGGGTTTTAATGATGCAGGTAGTAGTGATAATTATGTATGACTATATTTTGCTTCTTCTCATAGTTCAGTTTTCATAAATTTTCCACGAAGTGTGTCGTTTTAAAACAGCAGTGCTCAACCCGTGGGTTACAACCCCTTTGGCTGACCTCTGTCTCCAAAATTAGCTAGATTTTCATTCATAACAGTAGCAAAATCAGTTATAAAATAGCAGACAATAATTTTATGGCTGGGGGTTACCACAACATGAGGAACTGTATTAAGGGGTAGCAGCATGGGGAGGGTGGAGAACCGCGGTTTTAAAAGCTTGGCACGCGTTGATTGACAATGCAGGTGAAACCAGAGGCCGACAAGAGCGCAGCTGTGGCAACTGTTGTTGCTGCCGTTGATATGGCCAGAGTGAGAGAACCAGTCATCAGTGCTGTAGAGCAAACTGCTCAGAGGACAACCACGACTGCTGTGCATATACAAGCTGCTCAAGAACAGGTACGCTAAGCGCAGGGCCATGGGGTGGGGGGTGGGGGTGGGGTTGCGCAAGCGCATCGTTCCGCTTTCGGTAATTGGGCTTTCCAATCCCTTGCGGAATTCCGCTGAAGGCCACAGGTCGCCCAGCATGGCCCAGGCTTTTAGAGCTGCCCGAGGAAAAGGTGGCCAGAAATATCAAATGCGTGCAAGCTGTAAATATCACAGGAGCAGACCGGGTTAGAAGAACTGCCTGGGCTGTGTGTGGCAAGCTGAAGTTAACTACTGTTTGCAAGACATCCGGGGACGGCTAGAGGCCGGCAGGCGGGAACAAAAGGCGGGTCAAAGTCTGGGTTCAGTTCCCACCTAAGCTAGGCGTGGAAACTACTATTTTAGGGCAGACATAGATTTCTCTAAGCTTTCCCCGAAGGGCCCTGGCTTTTACTTTCCTCAGAACAAATGTGACATTTGATTATCGGCTGGAAAGGAATATAAATCCAGGGTCACACCCCACCTCATATTTGAGTATACGTTGTTACAGTCTAAAAGCCTCTAGCTTTCCTCCCTGTGAGGGGGGAGTTGAGGGAGGTTGGGAGTTGATGGTTACACCAGAGTCCTGATGGGTTAGTGGAGGCTCCTGGGTGATGGGTACTGAATGTTTCCTTTTTTTTTTTTTTTTTTTGAAAATCAGATGAGAAAAGAGGCAGAAAAGACTGCAGTAACCAAGGCTGTAGTTGCTGCCGATAAAACCAAGGAACAGGAATTAAAATCAAGAACCAGAGAAGTGATTACAGCAAAACAGGAGCAGACGCACATAACTCAGGAGCAGGTGAAGGTGATTTTTAACTTACAGTGCCTCCATGTGTTGACACAGATGATATCGTTTGTTTGTTTGTTTGTTTGTTTTTTAACTCTGAAACAAGTTAATTCCAGGGCCATGTGTCTGGTTTCACATAAGTGACATCCTCATAGCATCTATGTCTATTCCTGAGCACTTGATACCAATACCCCTTAGCATCTCTGAGCATTCATATTTGAAATAAAATGAAAGCCTACCTCATCTAACTTTTTTATAGTCATTTACACCAATCATAGGTTTAACTATGTGGCTGTGACTAGGGAACAAGCAGAATTAAAACCAAAAAGATGACCTAGGTGCTGTGCTAGGTAGGATCAGGGGAGGATGGACAGGAAATCTGAGTATGCTATTTTAAAAGCTTAGCACTGCTTGCTGATCCTTGGACATTAGCACATGGGTTTCATATGAGATGCACAGCATGATATAGTAAGTCAAATGGTCAGAGATGGGATTAGAAGCATCTGGGGACAGATGGGAGACGGCTTCTTGATAAGGCTCTTGGCTAGTGGAGCCAAATGTCTGCAGGATGGTTTGAGAAGATAAATTCTCAAATCCCTTTTTACCCTGTGGTCATGAGTTTCAGCGCTAAGATACCTGAGGATGGGATCAACTCACTCCTTGGACATCAGGTGGAAGCAAAACATCCTTCGGTGGCTTAGGATTTGAGCAATGCTCTACCAAAAATAGATGCCAAACATACTGTCCCATTGTGTCTCAATTTTAGATGAGCCTTGATATTCAAAACCGTTATCATATTTAGAAATGTGTAAAACAAAATATAATAGAAAGGTAGATGAGTGTAAATGATTCTTGGATTCTCATATTAAAATAAAGAGCCAGGCAAAATTACTTCTTGTGACTTCCATAGTCATATTCTGAGCTCTAAAATTACTTTGACAATAAAATTAGCACCTAATTAAATTACCTATAACCATCTATGGAGGACATAAATCTTGTTAAGGTAAATTGCAACTGTCTACAAAACAAGCAGTCTTGAATCCAACGATCCCTTTCCTCTAAAGAGACTTACCATGTATATAGTTCAGAGAGAGAACAAATGTGTTCTTATTAATTAAGGTATAATGATTCAATTAATGATATCTCTAGAAAGGGAATTTCACACCTCCAGATTCCTACATCGTTGTGTTTAATATGGTGATAGCCACATTGGAGACTGGGAAACAATGAAATTCTGTTTTTGATCATTGATTACAGATAAGAAAAGAAACTGAAAAAGCATTTGTACCAAAGGTAGTGATCTCCGCAACCAAAGCCAGAGAGCAAGAAACTAGAATCACAGGAGAAATGACCCTGAAACAAGAGCAAAAGCAAATAACTCAAGAAACAGTAAGTCCGGCTTTGCGGGTTCTACAAAGGGCCCATTTCCGACCAGCTGCATGTACCTTAGCCCAGAACCTCAGACCAGAATCCCTGCTCTCTCTTTTCCTCCTTCTGTCTGCCTGTGTCTGGAGTTGAAACCTCTCCCTGGTGGGAATTGTTTTCTGTGTACTGTTTTGTGCCCGCCCAATCAGTTTGTGCAAACTCTTCTTTGAAGAGTTTGGGAGGTACATCCTTAAGCTTTCTAAGAGATCATACGTCAACAGAAGTACACCTCGATTCTGCCCACTAGCTACTACTAGTGTGTCAGTTTTGGACACGTAACCTGAGC
The DNA here is from genome assembly GCF_903992535.2 of Arvicola amphibius. Classification (NCBI taxonomy): domain Eukaryota; kingdom Metazoa; phylum Chordata; class Mammalia; order Rodentia; family Cricetidae; genus Arvicola; species Arvicola amphibius. Next base: position 8,012,684 of record NC_052053.1, read on the forward strand.
CCTTTGTCACTCAGATTGGGACCTTCAGCCTTCGTGCAGTGGTGAGGTATATGCCTGTGTGCACCTGCTGGCACACAAGCACATACCTGAGTCCCAAATACTCTTAACTAAGCAGCAGGAGAAATGTTGGTCTTCAGAGAAGACAGTGCCCATAATTCCTGGGAAGTAAACATATAGGAAATGGGAAGACAAATTTGATGTCACTGAAGTCTACTTTTCTCCCCTTTGTCACCAAACTTTAAGGGACAGGGGCTTATATTTCAAGTCCTTTGACCCATACTCCTCTCTCAGCTGTTGGCTAATCCAAGAGCTACTTTCTTTAAAGTCCATTTGAGAGCACTGTCGTCTAAAGGGTTAACCAGAGTCAGCAGCCCAGGTGTTGCTCACCTCATCTTCAGGATAAAAGAGCCTTCTAGCGACCCAGGAATCATGCTAGGCAATATTTTGCACATAAGAATCCCTATGGCCATTGTAACATTGCAGATTGATGAGTTCAGGCAGCCGCGTTTTTCAGCCAATCGGCAGCACCCGTTCTTAACATGTCAGCCTAGCCCTGGCACAGTGTATTAAGGGACAACTTGGTAGATATTTCATTCCTAGGAAAACACACGTTTAGACCTCTGAAATGGGGATGCGACATTTTCTACCTCATCTCTAAGCCTTCCGTGTTCTGAACGTGGCCATCTTACCATTCCTTTTGTGCCCTTTGAAACTCAAATCTTCATTTCACTCTACAAAATCAGATAAGCCAGGAAGCCGAGAACATTCCTGCATCCGTGGTGGTGGTTGCCACTGCCGAGCCCACAAAGCTAGGGACAGCCGTGGGCGCTCAAGAAGAAACTGCTACCCAGCCAGGTCACATGCACCTCGCTCATGCACAGGTGATGACGTCCTGCCGGTGTGAAAGACACTCGACTTTCACAAGTCTCATCCCGGCTCTTAATCATAACTGTCCGTCTTCACAATCGCACGCACCTTCGGCGCCCATCTGGCTTTCACGGTCACGTCATTCCTAACTCTCACCTTCTCTTTAGATTGCTACTAATAGACGGTCATTCATCCCAGTGGCCTCCTATGGATCTAGACTCCAGTGTTCAAGGCAAACGTATGCACATTTTAAGTCTCTACTGGAACTTTGCGTAGATTAAAATAGGCACAACGTTACAAAAAAGAAGGAACCTAACTTAGTCTTTTCTTCCTAATGTGTTCTTCCTTCTAGTCATGCTGCGTTGGCATTCATTCTTGCCAACGAAACACTATGGATGGCCAAGACAATGCAGTAATGTGTAATGAAGTTCTAGGAGTAATAGGAAAATCTCTGCCTCTTTTCCAGTTAGGTTTTTTTTTTTTTTTTATTAGAGGCTCATGAAACTTATTGACATTGTCTTATCTTTCTCTTGAAATCCTATGCCCAGATGATGAAGGAAACTAGGAAAACAGTGGTACCCAAAGTCATAGTTGCCACGCCCAAGATGAAAGAGCAAGATTTAGTATCGAGAACTAGAGAAGCCATCACTACCAAAAGAGATCAAGTCCAAATAACTCAGGAGAAGGTGAATGCAGCTATTTGAGATAGGAAAACTTCATCTTAAGTTAATCTCTAGTAAACCACTAACTGTTGCATAGTATGAATCATTAATCTGTTTTTCTTTTTAAATGCATAACTAAAAATAGTAAATATGCGACCGAGTACCATTAACTTTTCCTTCACCCTTGATAGTCACGCACCTGTAACACCTGTCATTCATTTTTGTTAATTGTTATTATTCGCATGAGCATTGGCATTTTAATTTAAATTTTAAAAGCAGTATAGGAAAGCATCTGGAAATCATTTTGCAGATAACATTGCTAAGTTCTGTGAGTCTCAGTCTTTCGATGTAAGCACTGCTGTGTGAGTATTTAACTCTGAGTGAGTTTATCCTTGCAGCCCATTAGCAGGGGAATGGAGTGTGTGAATTTGTGTGTGTGTCGGGGGGGGGTCATTCTCTGAGTGTCTGAAGCCCATACGACTTAAATTTTGCTTTTACCATAATAATCAGATGAAAAAGGAAGCTGAAAAAACTGCCTTGTCTACAATAGCAGTTGCTACTGCTAAAGCCAAAGAACAAGAAACAGTTCTGAGATCTAGAGAAGCCATGGCAACTAGACAAGAACACATTCAAGTTACCCATGGAAAGGTGACTGTGTTATTCCAGTGTGGAATCCACGATAATCTATTAATCCCCCACCTCATGTGCAACCCCCATCATAACACATTAATACCAAACATCAACCTTCCTGTGTAGGAGACACTATTAACCACATTTATTTTTAGATAATTAAACATTTTGAAACTAAAAAGTGAAGTTATTTATTGTTGCACACATTGCAACAATGTATTTCTTTTCCAGTTTGTTTTTATCACTGTTTTCAACTTTTTATTATTAACACCTAGAAATCCTCCACAAGTTAATGACTGAAATTGCATGTGGTTTAATTTTAAGAGACTCAATGAACATAAAGTTTGTTGTATACCGGTAATGATGAGTCTGACAACGAAGAATGTGTATGTGTGCCTGTGTGTGTGTGTGTGTGTGTTCCTGTACGTGTGTGTGTGTGTGTGTGTTGATGAGTCATGAATTCAGTGCATTATGCCACAATCTAAGGATTTATTTCAGTTATGTATAACTTTTTTTAATGTGAAACTTTAACTTTTTTTGCCCGGTAGCTATCAGAGGAAAGAAACAGAAAGCTATAGAGCCTTCTGTAGCAGCTTCCACTGAAACTGCGCACGCTGCAGTATTGAGAAATCTGGAGAAAGATATATGCAACCAGGACACTTATACATATAAGCTATGAAAAGGTTACCTCATCTATTTGCAGCTGTACAAATCTCATGAATTAAACTATCTCCCGTAGCTATAATTCTCTCTAAATACGCTATCCACCCAAGTTTATTCTCCATTGGGAAATGGCCACTAAAGTTTTCAGTTTTGTTGGCATCGTTTGTGTCTTGTTTATGTTTTCCCCAGTGTCAATTTCTATCACAAGACCTTCAATTATTTTTTTTCTAAGACAAGATTTAAGATAACATTCAAACTTTTATCTAAGTCTAATATTTAACGGCACATCTGCCTTCTGGAAGTCTCATATGCAGCAAGTTTTACCATAAGTCATATTTCAAGAATTATGGTTGAATTTAATTTCTGTCCCCATTCACATAAATGTGTCTGTCTTGGTTTTGTTGTGGAATGGTAGCTAAGAGTGGAAGCTGAGATGATAAATGTCCCTATCTAAGTTGCTAGTGGCCACTGTAAAGCCTACTGAGCCAGCCACACTGCCAAGGACTGCAGAAGGACTGGCCATTAAGCAAGAACAAATATATTTGCAAGAAGAGCTGAAAGCTGTGGCGTGGAGGTGAACTGTATTGTCTCTTCCCGTCATCAGCTCGTATGACATCTCATCTGTTGCAAGTCTGTATGTTCCCTGTGCTCCACCTAATTGCTTTGCTTGTCAACAAAATGTGAGAGATTATTAGACTCGGGCTGAGTCCTCCCCAGAGACACAGTTAGCATTTCTAGTTATAAGAGACCACGCTACGTAACTCTCCTTAAATTAATTCTCAACATTTAACTGGTGTAAATTGGGGTCTCCTGATCCAATTTGTGTTCATTCTTATCTGGGCTCCAAAAATAAAAAGGATATTTAAGTCTACTAAGGACTAAGAACAGCTACCAGAATTGAATATTCATTTGCAATTGTCCACCAAGAAGCATATGTGTATGCATATATAAATCCAAGAAAAGGTACATTTTTCATGATTTGAAATATATTGCCAAGCCAGGCGGTGGTGGCGCACGCCTTTAATCCCAGCACTCGGGAGGCAGAGGCAGACGGATCTCTGTGAGTTCGAGGCCAGCCTGGTCTACAAGAGCTAGTTCCAGGCCAGGCTCTAAAAAAGCTGCAGAGAAACCCTGTCTCGAAAAAACCAAAAAAAAAAAAAAAAAAAAAAAAAAAAAGAATGAAATATATTGCCGTAATTAAGACTTTGGAGCATACTTTTAAAATTAGAGGCAATATTTCTTTCTTATCTCCGTTGTGTGATTTCTGGTCAACTGAAACCTTAAGTCAGATTTTTTTTGTCATTAGAATAAGGCTAAAACTTCCGTAGGTTGCTTCATATCACAAGCTGCTCAGTAGGTGCCAAGAGATGCACTGGAAATTTGGTTTATCCAGACAGACAGATGGCTGTGACCATCCAATGCACTGTGGAAGTAAGACTGACCCTTCCATTAGTCTTCAGTCTTTGCTTCTGCTGTGACTATGGTTTAACGTGCATCTGAAATGTGCTTCAAGTATAGAACCTAATACCTTTAAAAAAAAGTAACCTCCGGACCACACTTAAGGCATAAACAAAGCCTATTAAAAGATGGGATTGAGCCTCTTAGGATCATGGGCTTTAGAGAGAATCTGCTCCGCAGAAGAATAAAACTCTAATCTTCTTTGGAAAGCTGCAAAGATCACCTTCCCTTCACGTTGCATTTTGGAAGGCGCCACATATATGTATGAGGCTCAAGTCAGTTAATTGTTTTTCTTAGTAGTTTCTTTTATAAAACACATGGGTAACTAGTTGATGCCACAGATGTTCCCACATGTTCATCTTCAGCAGAGACCGCTAATGCAAACACAGACACATGCAAAAACAGCCACATGACCATTTGGAAGGTTTCCGGTGCTGCACAGAACTAAAAGATGCATGCCTCGTCAGCTGCTTCCCTTACTTTATGAGAACGCCTTTGCAAATCGCATTCCTGTTAATCAGATTCGTAGGAAGGAGAAAATAATATTTGTCTCTCTCTTTGCTTTAACTCCCAGCAAAGACAAAAGCAAATTGGACTTCAGTATGAAAGGTTGTTCTCCTGAATCCAGACATGATAACGCTCTCATTTCAATCACAATGTTTTCCTTTGTGTGCCTTAAGAGAGCTGTTTTTCTAATAGATCGAACACAGCTTATTCCCAGTGAGTCACGAGTAAATTCGGGCGTTCGTTCTCTGATTGGGAGCTTTCATTTCCTCTCACATTTGCATGCAACCCTGTCGCTCTATAGCAATTGATGTTTCTGGATGTGATGATGACAGTATTTGAGGATGCTTTTATCTTTGCTGTTGCCATGTCAGCGCCAGACGAGATGATTGACAAAATAATAAAAATAATCAATGAGGACAACCTGCTGCAGAGTTCTTATTTCCCAGTTGCTAGCTGATTGTCTGTCTAGCCTAGGGAAATTGTTTGAAATACTCAAAACGTCCTTAGGATTTTTACATCCATATTGTATTGTCCTGTCTTGTGTCTCTGTGGTCTACTGTCTAGGATATAGCAGCTAGGGGTAGTATATATAAATAGGAGTCTCTGCAATATTCTAATTAATGAAATATAAATTTTTAGAAGAGCCAAATTATGTTTCCGAGCAATTAACCTTTCTGTATTACTTGAGTACTCTATACTTATCACAGCCTTTACCTTTGTCTGTTCTGAGTAACCCGGGGAGCAATCCCAGGAGAATGTCCCTGGGACGAGATGCCCAGGTATGACTTTGACATTGCTGTCTGTTAACTTGGGAACCTTGTCTCCAGGTGGGCGTTGGGAAAAAGGCAGAAGCCGTGGCTACCGTTGTAGCTGCTGTGGACCAGGCCCGGGTGCGAGAACCCAGAGAGCCCACACATACAGAGGAATCCTACACCCAGCAGACCACACTAGAGTACGGATACAAGGAACACATTTCTGCCACGAAGGTGCCCGAGCAGCCCCAGCGCCCAGCCTCCGAACCCCACATCCACGTTGTCCCCAAAGCAGTCAAGCCTGTCGTGATTCAGGCTCCTTCTGAGACTCATATCAAAACTACTGACCAAATGGGAATGCACGTATCATCACAGGTGAGTCTGCACCGCATTTCACGGGGGGGGGAGGGGGGGGAGGCAGCGACGCGTGCTGTGGGCACCTGGTGGACAGGGACATCACCGAGTTTCATGTCATGTAGGTCAAGAAAACTACAGATGTATCAACCGAAAGATTGGTCCATGTGGATAAACGCCCCCGCACAGCAAGCCCGCACTTTACCGTTTCAAAAATTACCGTCCCTAAGACAGAACACGGATATGAGGTAAGATGTGGAGCATAATAAAGATGGTTAACTCTAAAAGAACAGTTCCTTGCTTGTGATGCCAGCATCTTAGTGTAGCCAATGAGGTCCCTTTTTGGTGAGGTGCCAGTGTTCGTGGTGGACTCAGATACCAGAACCTTGTCTTCTGGAAAAGGTCTTCTAGGGTGAAGTCAATAAAAAGTTATCTTCCAACCAACTCCAAGACAGGCTTCTCTGTCTCTTGTTTCAAAGATGGTTCCAACTCAGTTGCTTTGACCAATATATGTCTTTTTCTTTTCTTTTTATTTGATTTTTGCTTTTTTGAAACAGGGTTTTTTAGTGTAGCCCTGACTCTCCTGAAACTTACTTTGTAGACCAGGCTAGCCTCAGACTCAAGAGATTTGCCTGCAGCTGAGCTCTGAATGCTTGGATAAAAGGCGTGTGACACCTACCGCCCATCTTGATTAGTGTATTGCTAATCTTTTTGTAAATGGTAGTAGTTTATATACATATCCTATGGGACATGTCCAGTAACCTAAGTACATGTATTTTAATAAGAGTAGACAATGGCAAGTCAAATATTGACGTGATTCATCCAGCAAAGTGGAAAATGTCTGTTTTCACCTGTCATATAGACTTGTGGCTGTCATTCAAATGGGCAATTTCAAAATATTCTTAGAATCGTTCAATTAAAAAAATAGTTTAAGTTTCCCTTTGTAATGGTTCCCAGTGCAGCATTCATTATTATCACATGACAGTTAAACTGGATTGTGGATTGACACAGCTCTGGTCTAGAGTCCTGCTTCTGTTTCTTATTAGTCCTGCCACACGGGGAGACACATAACCATCTTCAAAGTTAATTACTAAAGTTTTTATGATAAGAAGTCACCTTCTCTGTCCTCCAGGAATCATAAGCAGATGTATAATGCCCATGTTTGGGAATCATCTCAAGTTACTACTGAAACCAAATAACCACACACATACCCCAGGATAGAAACAATAAGGAGCCCTTCCATATACTTTTCCTGATGTCTGCTTTTACCTTTCATGTAGACTTGTGGCTGACATCCAAGTGTGCAACCACAAAGTACTTCTTAGAATTTATCGATATTCTAAATTTTATTTTAACTTTCCTGTTATAATATAGGTTTCAAATGTAGTGTTCATCAGAAATGAGTGAAGGAAATTCCTCACTGAGCTCTAGAATAGCTATAAAGTAAGGGGCATCTCATGCACCTCTTTACAGGGGCAGTTTTGAAGTTTTTCTAGCTAAACAGAAATAACCACGAGCTTTATAAATTGGCTGACCTCTGCCTTTTCATTAACTATAAGAGAAATAATGAAAGTATTTGGTCACATAGAGAATATCTTGGTTCATGTGTCTGCAATGCCTGCTCTCAGGGGCAGATAGAGTGAGGCCCGATACCGAGACACCGGTGCTGGGCATTTCTGAATGACCCGCATAACCACAGCTCATCTCACAGCAATGCCATCTCACCGCTCTTCCCTCCAGGCGTCGATAGCTGGTACCGCTATCGCCACGTTACAAAAAGAGTTGTCCGCCACATCTTCTACTCAGAAGATCACCAAGTCGGTGAAGGCACCCACCGTGAAGCCTGGAGAGACGAGAGTGAAGGCAGAGCCCACCCCTTCGCCACAGTTCCCCTTCGCGGACATGCCGGCGCCAGATACTTACAAGAGTCAAGCTGGCATTGAGGTGAAGAAGGAAGTTGGGGTGAGCATCAGTGGCAGCACGGTTCGTGAGGAACACTTCGAAGTACTGCGTGGCCGTGATGCCAAGGTGGGTCACCCACGGGCCAGGCGGGTGTTCTTCTCCCTTCCCGTGCTCACGCTTCATTTTATCAAGCACGCTATGGAAGGGAGGTGGTTTTTGCAGAAATACTTTTATTACTTGGTGCAGGCTGATGGCTCATGAGCTTTCCCTTCACTCCGTGGCTATCTTATAACCTCCTTTCTCAAAACTGTAGGTAACAGAGGCCGCACGCGTGCCTGCACCTGCTGAAATCCCTGTTACTCCGCCTACCTTAGTCTCGGTGAGTAAGCACATTGGCACCTTGGCCCCTGTTTACCTGTGCTCAAACCCCTTCAACGTGTGCTAGCAAAGACCAACTTCTCGTACTTTCAGGAAAGTGCCTTAGTGGTGGACAAGCTCTGGCTTTCACACGGTACCCTGTTTGGCCAGGAAAGGGGACTTCCACCCAGTAACCATCCTTCTTATTCTTAATGATCCTGATATATGTATTATATATCATTATATATAATATATAATTATAGGAAATGTGGGGATGTAATGAGCAACTGGGCCCCTTTGGAGCCTTTGACTTCACTGGGGGAATGTACAAAAACAGTTCATAAAACCCAGAAGGTTCTCAGCACCCTGGTGGGCGGAGCATGGGAGGATCAGCTCCAGTTAGGGATCCCGTGGAAAAGCTGTGTTGACGGATGGTGCTGGCTGCTGAGCCTTACATCTTCTCTAGAGTTTAAACGTGAAAATAACAGAAACCTCCTGGTTATGTGGCATTAATGTCCTTCCACTGCAGAGATAGGGACATGCCTGGCACTGATTTCAAATTGGGAATATTCCAGTTTCCAAGTCTGTGCTAATTGTTCTGGAGTTCTCATCACAGGGCATTTGGTGCCAATTGAAATGTTCAAGCCCCAACCATATATTCGACCTAATTTATAGAGGTGATTAATGAGTGTGTGCACAGTAGTGGTACCTTTTTCTTCTCTTTTCAGGGCTTAAAAAATGTGACTGTCATAGAAGGTGAATCTGTCACCTTGGAGTGCCACATCTCTGGATACCCATCTCCCAAAGTGACATGGTACAGAGAAGACTACCAAATCGAGAGTTCCATTGATTTCCAGATAACCTTCCAGAGTGGAATCGCTCGTCTCATGATCCGCGAAGCCTTTGCGGAAGACAGTGGACGGTTCACGTGCAGCGCCGTGAACGAGGCTGGGACCGTCAGCACGTCCTGCTATCTTGCTGTGCAAGGTTGGTGGTGGCTTTCTTCCTTGATTCTCACATCCATTCCCAACTGTGTCACCTCATTCAGTAGCCATATCCTTCAGGAGCAGTTTCTGTCCTGTGGGGAAGTTACAGAATAGATAACAGGGTCCCCTAACTCCTGACACCCACCGCGGTCATTTGTGGATCAGACTAGAGGCTCAGGCCAGTGTCACCTTTTGTCTTCTAGTGTCGGAAGAGTTTGACAAGGAAACAACTCTGACCGAGAAATTTGCCACAGAAGAGAGACGGTAAGCCATCCTTCCCCCAGCTTAGATGCTGGTTTTGCATGGTGTCTTTCCTGCAGTTACTGGCCCACGGCTACCTAGCAGCTAACAGGAGTGACATTCTCTTCCCAGCTTCGTCGAGTCACGAGACGTGGTCATGACGGACACCAGCGTCACGGAGGAGCAGGCAGGGCCCGGAGAGCCTGCTGCGCCTTTCTTCGTAACCAAGCCAGTGGTCCAGAAACTGGTGGAAGGTGGGAGTGTCGTGTTCGAATGCCAGATCGGTGGCAACCCAAAGCCCCATGTCTACTGGAAAAAGTCTGGCGTCCCTCTCACCACTGGATACAGGTACGCTGATGGCTGGTAATAGCGTTTCTGTGGGGTGATATGTAGATATAAAGCTATATGGGTATTTTAGAGAGTGTGTGGATACTTAGACACCCTAAAGAGATGTAGAACTTACTTTCCCCATCAATCCCTTAATGTAGATTCCCTCATAATTAAACCTTATTAGTTATTCTGAGATGCTTTATATTCCCATGGTTTGGATGGTTTGTTTTGGTACAAGAGACTGACGTAAGGCTTCTAGACAAGCGTTCTACCATGTAGCTATATTCCCAGCCTTTCACAGAGACTTTATTGAGAAATAAAGCTTTGCAAGAAGAGGAGATGGAAGACATATTCTACAATTCCGGCTTATTGAACTGATAGTGTTTTAAGAGAAAGTCTTACACACCCAGTCCCAGAAAATATTTAAGGGAACTTTCAATAAATGCATACTATAATTAAGTTGCCTGACAACTTAATAATAGAGATTATGTAATGGAGAAAGCTAGTTATGCATGAAAACCTGTACTAATAAAGTTGTGCAGTTAAATTGAAGGACAATGTAAACACATAGATATTATTTCTTATGAACTGGATCTACAGCGTACCAGGGTCTAAATACCTCAGTATTTAGACTTTATGGACTTGATTCATTTTACCTTTAAATAACTCGCAAAGAGAAATAACGGACAAGGAGAAAACACCTGTTGTTCAGTGCCTATATCACTTGCCAGTGTAAATGCTGAGGGTCAGTATTTCTCTATGTGGCCTTGGATTCTGTTGTCTCTTTTGTTTTGTTGTGGCGAGTTTCCTGTGTTGCCCAGACATGCCTGAGCTTCTGGGATCAAGCAAACCTATATACCACAGCCTCCCATGATTCTGAGACTGTCAGTGCACGCTGCTATGCCTACCTGAGTCATCTTTGACATAAAAACTTGAAGTTGTTGATCCTCCATTATGCATCCCATGCGTTTTCTCAGTTTTCAACAGATTTATCCTCACTTCTTGGTAGAACTTAATACACAGGTCTCCTGTCAATGAATTCTGTATCGTAGAGCCGTTCACAAGCACATTTAGCTTTTTTACTCTAAGGAGGGTGGTTTATGACTGATAATTTCATTTCTTCCTTTCCATGAAGATACAAAGTGAGCTATAACAAACAAACTGGAGAATGCAGACTGGTGATTTCTATGACGTTTGCGGACGATGCTGGAGAGTACACCATTGTCATCCGTAATAAGCACGGGGAAACTTCTGCGTCTGCCTCCTTACTCGAGGAAGGTGAGGACTGTCCTGAGCTGCCCCTGCACAGCATGCACTGAAATGAAGGAGAGAGGCTGAGTGTTTGCAGGGAGACACCTTGCAGCTTCCCAACCCTCATAGTTGCTCCCATCCCTTTCAGCCCCAGCTACACAGACAATGTTTTAGACCACAAGGGCCAGGAAGCCATGCCGTGACTAAGCTGCTGATCCCTGGCAGTAGTTTCTCTTTGGTGAAGGACACTGTTTTATGTTCCCTGGATGATGTAGGGATTTCACCTCCACGTGCCTTACAGGTTCAGGCTGCTAGCATGTCTCAACACAGGATGGTAGTGGCAAACTGGAGGATGCACCCCTTGCTTCCAGAGAGTGGTGCCCTCTACCTCCCTTGTAGTGTGGCCTGGTAAACTTGCACCATGCTCAGTGCCGGAGCCCCCAGTATTTCATAAAAAAGCGGAAAGTCAGAATTTATCAATGGTCATGATTTAAAGAAGAAAATCTTGTAGCATTCATGCCAAATAAGTCGTGTTCTTTTTTTTTTTTTTTTTTTTTTTTTTTTTTTTTTTTTTTTTTTTTGGTTTCTCGAGACAGGGTTTCCCTGTAGTTTCTAGAGCCTGTTCTGGAACTAGCTCTTGTAGACCAGGCTGGCCTCGAACTCAGAGATCCGCCTGCCTCTGCCTTCCGAGTGCTGGGATTAAAGGCGTGCGCCACCACCGCCCGGCATAAGTTGTGTTCTTGACTCGCCTTTAGTCTCTGGTAGCTTTTCATACGTGTGGAAGGCCATCCACATTCTGTCTCACTTGATCCGCTCCAGTCCCCTTGAAGGAAGTTACCTTTTTATCCTATTTAGCAGTTAAAGCACAGAAAACTCTGGCAGGCAAATGGATTATTAATAGACTCAGAGCAAATGAGGAAGACCTCTGGGCGAATCCCCAAGGACGGACTGCTACTATCACATGCTGTACACAAGGGTGCTACTTGTTAGTGGACATTTGGTTTTGAGATAGAATCTAATAAATATTTATAGAACATTTTTTCATGATAAAAATTTGGAAAACCTGTCTTTGGTTAATTTATCATGGATATAGTCTGCCTGATTGGATAAGTGGTATGAATGTTTTTTGATAAGAGCACCAAAAATTATCTTGTGTTCTTGTCTCTCAGCTGATTACGAGGCACTGGTGAAGTCCCAGCAAGAAATGCTTTACCAGACACAAATGAGTACATTTATTCAGGAACCCAAAGTGGGAGAAATAGCACCTGGATTTGCATATTCTGAATATGAAAAAGAGTATGAAAAGGAACAGGCCTTAATTAGGAAGAAAATGGCCAAAGATACTGTGATGGTCAGAACTTTTGTGGAAGACCAAGTAAGTATAACAATAACAGCTAACTAAACCAGTTCATAAACCACATTTTCCTCCCATAATTCCCATTTTTCATATATTTACCTTCAACCATTTGTAGGTCAAATTCATTGCTGCCCAGTTTCTCCGATCTTCATGGTATATTGCACTTGAAATTTGAGAGTTGGGAATATATGTGTGAAAAAAATATGGCTTTAGAAATGGGGATTGCATATTCAAAAAAGGCAAATAGTAACATAACCAAGTTCATAATGCCAAGCTCTCTCTATCTCTGTGTCAAACACCCACAAATAACCCATACTCTTGGAATACAATTTTATATAACATGCCATAAAGATGACTTCGACATAGATTAAAATTAAACCAAATATAGAAACCTTCTAGATTCTTCTCACAGTTACAAATGTCAATAAGTCTTTAACACTGAAACTAATATGTATCCTTAAAGGACTTCTACCTGTTGTCATCTTTTTATTACGTAGGAATTCCATATTTCTTCCTTTGAAGAGAGGCTTATTAAAGAAATTGAATACAGAATCATAAAGACTACATTGGAAGAGCTTCTTGAGGAAGATGGCGAAGAAAGGATGGCAGTTGACATTTCCGAATCTGAAGCTATCGAGTCAGGATTTGATATAAGAATAAAAAATTACAGAATTCTTGAGGGGATGGGTGTCACTTTTCATTGCAAGATGTCTGGATACCCATTACCCAAGGTAAAATAAATAAAAATGTGTGGGGTGTGCCTCCACACTGTGGTAGACACAAAAAAGTTATACCGTGCTTGTTTAATCCTAATTTATCCACACGTATATGATGTTCTCTGCAGATTGCATGGTACAAAGACGGCAAGCGCATCAGACAAGGGGAGAGATACCAAATGGACTTTCTACAGGATGGCAGAGCCAGTCTGCGTATTCCTGTTGTCCTCCCAGAAGACGAAGGCATCTACACTGCATTCGCCAGCAATATTAAAGGAAATGCAATTTGCTCAGGGAAGTTATATGTGGAGCCTGCTGCACCGTTCAGCGCGCCAACTTACATGCCCACACCAGAAGCCGTCAGCAGAATCAGGTAAGACGTCTACTCGGAGTTAAGTGGCATTCAAATGGTTTTAGAACACCAAACATCCCTGTAGAGAATTACTAACCTGTGAACATTAAGGACTGAAATAGTACAGAAGCCAACCACTGGTGATGCTGGCAATTGCTGTTTGATGAACAAAGAATTTTCATCAGTATAGCAAACTATTTTCCTATATATCTAAGGCAACAACAATGCCTGTTCATTTAATGTGTGATCTTAATGAATGATACCCTGAATTTATAAAGCAACCCTACCGTGGAGTGGGTGTTATTGCTATTTTTAAAACAGTAACACTGAGATTCCAAGAGACTGTGAAAAATCAATTTAGTTCATCCAGGCTAATAGTCACATTATAAATGCAAGCCAATCTGAATACATAATTAGTGTAGGGTTTTGCAGTGTTTGTTAGCAAATCTAATTTTTATATTTTTCTTCCTTTTAGATTAAAATAGATTTTCTATTTCTCTACATTTATTTATTTGCTTCAAACAATGAGCAGTTGCTAACATAGTTTAGTAATTTAATCATGAAAATGAAATGACTAATTTAATTAAAGGTGAAATGAAAAGAAGCTTATATGAGCTGCCTAAGATTTTGAGTCTGGGAACCTGAATGTGTTGAGTGACATGGGTTTAACACAAGCAAAACACAACTTTAGGAATAATAATATATTCTTCTTTGAGTTTAGTGTGCCTGGGGTGAATTCTAAAACATGCAGAAGTACATCCCAAAGTAACATCACCAATTAAGACACACAGATTTTTTTTTCCTGTGCCTCCTGCATGCTTCATGAAAAAAATAATGGTAACCTTCATTTTCCAGGTCTGTCTCTCCGCGTTCAGTGAGCAGGTCACCCATACGCATGTCTCCTGCGATGTCCCCTGCACGAATGTCCCCCGCACGGATGTCACCTGCGCGGATGTCCCCTGGACGCAGACTGGAGGAAACCGACGAATCACAACTGGAGAGACTGTATAAGCCGGTCTTCGTGTTAAAACCCGCGTCTTTCAAATGCTTAGAAGGACAGACTGCCAGATTTGACTTAAAGGTTGTGGGTAGACCCATGCCAGAGACATTCTGGTTTCACAATGGTAAGCCTGGTAAAGCTTCGCTCATGAGTCACTGAACACAGAAACTTTTATGTGTATATCCAACTATGCAAAAAAAAAAAACAAAACACCTATTTTGTGTTTGCTTATTTTTAACAGGAGAGCAAATTGTCAATGATTATACACATAAAGTTGTCATTAAAGAAGATGGAACCCAATCGCTGATTATCGTTCCCGCGTCACCCAGTGACTCTGGAGAATGGACCGTTGTTGCCCAAAACAGAGCAGGGAAATCTACAATTTCTGTGACTTTGACTGTGGAAGGTAAAGCGAGAGTTTTTTATTAAAACGAAAGCAAACTGTTTCTTCATTTGGGGTCACAACCAGGCACTCCGGCCCCCAGCTGCTCTAAATCGTGGCCTTTTTCTTCCAGCTGTGGAACACCAGCTCAAACCAGCGTTCGTGGAAAAACTGAAAAATGTCAACATCAAGGAAGGTGCCAAGCTTGAAATGAAAGTCAGAGCTACGGGTAACCCCAACCCTGACATTGTGTGGCTGAAAAACAGTGATATTATTGTGCCTCATAAGTACCCGAGGATCAGGTCTGTTTGAAAAGAAAGTCAAATTAAACTTCTTATACAGATCAGACAGTCAAATAAGCAGAAAGTGCTGCCACTATATTAATGGTTTTGTTTTCATGTTTTAAAACAGGATTGAAGGAACCAAAGGAGAAGCTGCCCTAAAGATCGACTCCACCGTCAGCCAGGATTCTGCCTGGTATACCGCCACAGCTATTAATAAGGCGGGCCGGGACACCACCAGGTGCAAAGTCAATGTTGAGGTTGAGTTTGCCGAACCCGAACCAGAAAGAAAACTGATCATCCCACGAGGAACGTACAAAGCAAAGGAGATTGCTGCCCCGGAACTGGAGCCTCTCCATCTGAGATATGGTCAAGAGCAGTGGGAAGAGGGGGACCTCTACGACAAGGAGAAACAGCAGAAACCGTTTTTCAAGAAGAAACTCACTTCCCTCAGGCTGAAGCGCTTTGGGCCCGCCCACTTTGAATGCAGACTCACGCCGATTGGTGACCCCACGATGGTGGTCGAGTGGCTTCATGATGGAAAGCCGCTGGAGGCGGCCAACAGGCTCCGTATGATTAATGAATTCGGATACTGCAGCCTTGATTACGGAGTTGCCTATTCTCGAGACAGTGGTGTGATCACGTGCAGAGCCACTAACAAATACGGGACTGATCACACATCTGCCACACTTATCGTTAAGGATGAGAAAGGTCTAGTGGAAGAGTCTCAGTTACCTGAAGGGAAGAAAGGCTTACAGAAAATTGAAGAGCTAGAGAGGATGGCTCACGAAGGTGCCCTCACAGGTGTGACTGCAGATCAGAAAGAAAAGCAAAAGCCAGACATTGTCTTGTTCCCAGAGCCAGTGAGAGTGCTCGAAGGCGAGACCGCCCGATTCCGCTGCCGAGTCACCGGCTACCCCCAGCCCAAGGTCAACTGGTACCTCAATGGACAGCTCATCCGTAAAAGCAAACGATTCAGAGTTCGCTATGATGGGATTCATTATCTGGATATTGTGGACTGCAAATCCTACGATACAGGTGAAGTCAGGGTCACGGCGGAAAATCCTGAAGGCATGATAGAGCATAAAGTAAAACTTGAGATCCAACAGAGGGAGGATTTCAGATCCGTCCTCAGGCGAGCTCCTGAACCAAAGCCAGAGTTCCACATCCATGAACCAGGGAAGCTGCAGTTTGAAGTGCAAAAAGTCGACAGACCCGTCGACACCAGCGAAACCAAAGAAGTGGTGAGACTGAAGAGGGCCGAAAGGATCACCCATGAAAAGGTGCCCGAGGAGTCCGAAGAACTGCGCAGTAAGTTTAAGCGCAGGACAGAGGAGGGGTACTATGAGGCCATCACAGCCGTGGAACTCAAGTCTCGCAAGAAGGATGAATCTTATGAAGAACTGCTCAAGAAAACCAAAGATGAGCTGCTGCACTGGACCAAAGAATTAACCGAAGAGGAGAAGAAAGCCCTCGCCGAAGAAGGCAAAATCACTATTCCAACTTTCAAACCTGAGAGGATTGAACTTAGCCCTAGCATGGAGGCACCCAAAATTTTTGAACGAATCCAAAGCCAGACAGTTGGCCAAGGATCTGACGCCCACTTTAGAGTCAGAGTTGTGGGAAAACCAGACCCCGAATGTGAGTGGTACAGAAACGGTGTAAAAATTGAGCGGTCTGACCGCATCTACTGGTACTGGCCAGAAGACAATGTCTGTGAACTGGTCATAAGGGATGTGACTGCCGAGGACTCTGCCAGCATCATGGTAAAGGCCATCAACATAGCTGGGGAAACTTCAAGTCATGCGTTCCTACTTGTCCAAGGTAATCAGAAAATGTTTCATCTAATGGTGTGCTGTCTCTACGCCCATGAATATCCTGTGACATACTTAAATGTTTTTCTTTTCCCATTATTCAAATTGTTTGAGTTTAATTTTCTTTTTTCCCCTTGTAGCCAAGCAATTGATCACTTTCACACAAGAATTGCAAGATGTTGTTGCTAAGGAAAAGGATACCATGGCAACATTTGAATGTGAAACTTCAGAACCATTTGTCAAAGTAAAATGGTATAAGGATGGCATTGAAATTTATGCAGGAGATAAGTACAGGATGCACTCTGACCGAAAGGTTCACTTCCTGTCTGTGCTGACCATTGACACCTCCGATGCCGAAGACTACAGCTGTG
Source organism: Arvicola amphibius (assembly GCF_903992535.2). Classification (NCBI taxonomy): domain Eukaryota; kingdom Metazoa; phylum Chordata; class Mammalia; order Rodentia; family Cricetidae; genus Arvicola; species Arvicola amphibius. The sequence goes on from NC_052053.1 coordinate 8,029,916, forward strand.
TACTTGTGGAAGATGAAAACGTCAAAACAACAGCCAAACTTATTGTGGAAGGTAAAAGAAATAATGACTACATTGTTTACTGGAGTCATTCTTTATTCTGTGATAAAATTATCTAGACATAGCTCCTTCCACAAAAATGATTTTAGAGAATTAGATGCAAATTTTATATCAAATATCAATTTATATTGTTAATCAAAAATATTGACAATTTGGGTATTTTTTAAAGCAGTGTTGTTTTTTGGGCTCACTTTAAAATGTCTTAATTGAAGTATATCTCCCTGCTTCCAAAAAAATTTCAAAAATTAAAATGATGTAGGTGTGTCTTCTATCTATCTGATGATTTCATTGGATAATTAATAAAGAAACTGCCTGGCCCATCTGATAGACCGGCCCTTAGGTGGGTGGAGTAGACAGAACAGGAAGAAGGAAGTGAGGTAGATGGCTCAGTCAGATGCCACGCCTCTCTTAAGTTAGTCAGACTGCCATGCCTCTCCTCAGAGAGAGATGCGATGGAGCCAGCCGTTCAGACATGCTGAATCTTTCCCGGTAAGAAACCACTTTGTGGTGCTACACAGATTATTAGATATGGGTTAGTCAAGATGTGAGTAAGAGGCTGAAATAATGGGCCAGGCAGTCTTTAAAAGAATACAGTTTCCGTGTAATTATTTCGGATAAAGCTAGCCGGTGGCTGGGAGCTGGGCGGCGGGAAGCTGGCCCACAGCTCCCCACTACATTAAAATAGCTGATTTGTGGTAAACCTTTCTCGACTCACTAGCAGGAAGATACAAAAGACAATTCTTGAAAGTAGGAGAGGAAGATAATAGGTATATAAGGCAGCATCTCTCTCCTATGCTAGTTTCATAACTCTCCAAAGACATTAACTCACCTTCATCTTATTTTTCAGGTGCAGTTGTTGAGTTCCTGAAAGAACTTCAAGACATAGAAGTCCCAGAGTCATCCTCAGGAGAGCTAGAGTGTATTATATCCCCAGAAAACATAGAAGGCAAATGGTATCACAATGATGTGGAGCTAAAGTCCAATGGCAAATATTCCATCACATCCCGCCGTGGGCGCCAGAACCTCACAGTCAAGGACGTAACCAAAGAGGACCAGGGCGAGTACAGCTTCGTGGTTGACGGGAAGAAGACAACCTGTCGACTGAAGATGAAACGTGAGTCTTCCATCCCTGACACTGTAGTATGCAGCAGTAGGGTCAAGGGTGGAACAATGACGCTCATTTCTCCCCATCTTTCACAGCCCGGCCTATTGCGATTCTCCAAGGACTTAGTGATCAAAAGGTCTGCGAGGGTGACATCGTTCAGCTTGAAGTCAAAGTTTCCCTAGAAAATGTGGAAGGCGTCTGGATGAAAGATGGCCAAGAAGTCCAGCAGGGCGACAGGGTTCACATTGTGATAGACAAACAATCCCACATGCTGCTTATTGAAGACATGACCAAAGAGGATGCTGGGAACTACTCCTTCACTCTCCCTGCCCTTGGACTCTCTACCAGTGGGCATGTCTCTGTCTACAGTGAGTCTTACGTGGTTTTATGTTAATTCTTCTCCTTTAAAAAAATTGATGCCCGGGATCAAACCCGTGATGTTTCACATACAAAGCAGGTCTCTATGATGAGCTATAACCCCGGATCTAGTCTTATGTTCCCATTGACATTGAGCTGAAGAACTTGAATGTGCAGATGTTTTAAACATAACTCACATTCCTACAACTCTTTGGTCTTCCTTTGCAGGTGTGGATGTGATAACGCCTCTGAAAGACGTCAGTGTGATAGAAGGCACCAAGGCTGTGCTGGAATGCAAGGTCTCAGTCCCTGACGTGACGTCTGTTAAATGGTACCTCAATGACGAGCAAATCAAGCCCGATGACCGTGTACAATCCATTGTCAAAGGCACCAAACAGAGACTTGTGATTAACCGAACTCACGCTTCCGATGAAGGACCTTACAAGCTGATGGTCGGCAGAGTGGAAACTAGCTGTAACCTCTCTGTAGAGAGTAAGGACCGTTCCATGTGACGAGCTACTGCTTTAAGCGTTTTACATTCTCGCTGTAAAAATGACCGCCCAATATTTTCCTTTTCTCTAGAAATTAAAATCATCAGAGGGCTCCGTGACTTGACGTGCACAGAAACTCAAAATGTGGTCTTCGAGGTTGAGCTGTCCCACTCAGGAATTGATGTCTTATGGAATTTTAAGGGCAAGGAAATTAAGCCCAGTTCTAAATATAAAATTGAAGCTCACGGGAAAATATACAAGCTGACTGTCCTGAACATGATGAAGGATGATGAAGGAGAATATGCTTTTTTTGCCGGAGAAAACACAACGTCTGGAAAACTTACCGTAGCAGGTTTGTGTATTGATCATTCAGTCTAAGATCTGGGGAGCCACTGTTGTAATTATAAAGACACTGTTTCCCATTGTTTTTTCAAATCCTCATCGGCTTCTCACTGCCATGCCTCTTCTCGTACTGATCTCAAGGCTATTCATGCCCTCACTTCTGATCTCCCAGCCTAAGTTGTGAGCATGAATCCAGCCCTATCTCAGATGCCATCTGTATGTCACTCTCGGGTGCCAGTCCCTCCCTGAAGCTTTCTTTAGCCCCTCCACTTCTTTCTCCAGTCCCGGACCCCTTTGTCTTCAACTTTTATGACCCTTGTCATACATGTGGCTTATTCCCTGTTTCCTTTCCCCCACACCAAAGCGTATGGCCCTTGAGCCGAGAATTGATTCTTTCTTTCTCTTCTCTGTGTACTATTCAGGGTAGATGATGAATAATTGGTTGCTAAACTGAACTTTGTCTTAACTTTGCTTCACAGTTCATTTTTTTTCAGCATTCTTTATCCTCCAAATGACTGTTTCCTATTAGAAATATAACTTAATGCGTCTATGTGTTTCAGGATGGGAGGGGTAAAGCACAGCCTTCCCCATTCAGCAGAAATCCTTAGCTTTAGAATGAAGACTCATAATTGTCGTTCGCTTATCCACACAGAAGTAGAAGTCATCATTAACCGTTATGGTTTCGTTACAGTCTGAGTTTTGAGGAGCTGTATTCTGCTCAGATTTGACTCTTCTGGTATCTAAGCAGGTCCGATGATAAAAGTGAATCCTACTTGATGTGAAAGCCTCAAGATTTGTTCTTTATGACATATTTCCTTAGCGATCTAGCCATAAAAGACCTATAAAATAAAATCTCAGGCCCTTTACATTTATAAGATTTATTTTCAATATGTTAAGTATATAGAAGGAGAAGACTTAAGCCCCTATGTGATTTCACTTGGCATTTTAAAAGTACCTGGCATAGGCGATATATTACTAGAAACTCAAAACACAAAAGTGATGTGGGTGTGTATCTTTCCTTGAATTCAGGAATTAGAGGAAAACCGGTGCCTAAGCAGCTAAGTAGCTAAAGCAGTTACTATTGCTTCCAGTGGCGATGGGGTGAAGGGACAGCAGAGAATATTGGAGATGACATTTCAACTCGGGGGTTTGGGTATATAAGAAATATATTTTTAAAAACACCAGTGAAAGCTGGACACGGTGGTTCAATGCCTATAACCCCAGTACTTGGAAGGCTGAGGCAGAAGGATTCCCCTGAGTGTGGGGGCCAAACCGTGTTACAGAGTAAGGCATTGTCCCAAAACAAGTGAGCAATAAACACACTATTGACTTTGACATCTTGTTCAGCAAAATTTTCCTGAGTATAAAACATATACGAAGAAACTAATTCTTAGAAGACCAAATAGCATGCTTTCAAGAACAAGGAATGGAGCTGAAAGCTATCTGTGCGGCGTACCATGTGCTACAGATTTTAGAATTCTTTATTCTGCCTTTTCTCTTTGCGCAATATATTCTCTGCTTTTCAGTCAGGTATTCTTAGAATAAGGGATTTCCATGGTGCTTTTTAAATAGAGGTACAAGTAACTATTTATGTTTAAAATCATGTTTTTAAGATTTAATGTTTAGTTGTGCAATGATTGCTTTAGTCTGTGGAGATTTTAGAGGGCTCACTTGCACTCTATTCTTGTTCTGTAGGGGGCGCCATCTCCAAGCCACTCACAGACCAGACTGTAGCTGAGTCCCAGGAAGCTGTGTTTGAGTGTGAAGTTGCCAACCCTGAGTCTGAGGGGGAATGGCTGAAGGATGGAAAACCCTTGGCTCTGAGCACCAACTTCAGAAGTGAATCTGATGGCCACAAAAGGAGACTTGTCGTTGTCGCTGCTAGGTTGGATGATATTGGAGAATACACCTACAAGGTGGCCACTTCCAAAACGTCTGCCAAGCTGAAAGTAGAAGGTCAGTCATGGATGGACAGCCTTCTCACCCCCAAATCCTGCCTGCTTTCTTAACTGTTGCCATCAGGAAAGTCAAACCCGATGGCCATTTAGGGTCACATACATCTTCGCTTTGTAAGATCATTTTATCAACTTTTCCTTATGAATCCTGTAGGAGAATGTGTGAATTTTCATCAGCCAGTCTATTAAGCTGTTAGTATAGGATATGAAAACTTCAGATCACTGAAGTATAGCATAGTCATTGCACAATGTCCATTTCCAACTAAATCTCAGATTCTCTTAAGTAACTGCCAAGTGTCTTTTAAAATGAGGGGGCTACAGAATTGTAAAATGTTGGCTAATCATTCTGCAAGCTGACTGGAGGTGATCACATTGAGAACCTCTTTTATTTGCTGGTCATCATTGATGTTTTCTAAACCAATTCTTCACTCTTCTGAAGCTGTCAAAATCAAGAAGACTCTGCGGAACCTCACGGTGACAGAGACACAGGATGCTGTCTTCTCCGTTGAACTTACACACCCAGACGTCAAAGGTGTCCAGTGGATCAAAAACGGAGTCGTCTTGGATTCCAGCGACAAGTATGAGATCTCAGTCAAAGGCACACTATATTCTCTGAAGATTAAAAACTGCACCCTGGCAGATGAATCTGTCTATGGCTTCAAACTGGGAAAACTAGGAGCCAGTGCCCGGCTGCACGTCGAAAGTGAGTTAACTTGAACATCGGGTAGGCAGACAACCTGTAGTTGCCTTTGTGGTAATTGTATCACTGAATTTCTCCAACTTTCCCCATCAGCTGTCAAGATTATTAAAAAGCCGAAGGACGTGACTGCCCTGGAAAACGCTACCGTCGCCTTTGAAGTCAGCGTATCCCACGACACAGTCCCGGTAAAATGGTTCCATAAGAATGTGGAGATTAAGCCGAGTGACAAGCACAGACTGGTCTCCGAGAGGAAGGTCCACAAGCTCATGCTGCAGAACATCTCCCCTGCTGACGCTGGGGAGTACACGGCCGTGGTGGGGCAGCTGGAGTGCAAAGCCAAGCTCTTTGTAGAAAGTGAGTGTGAGTTTGTAGAGAGTGAGTGTGAGTAGAGAGTGAGTGTGAGTAGAGAGTGAGTGTGAGTTTGTAGAGAGTGAGTGTGAGTTTGTAGAGAGTGAGTGTGAGTTTGTAGAGAGTGAGTGTGAGTTTGTAGAGACTGAGTGGGAGTTTGTAGAAAGTGAGTGTGAGTAGAGAGTGAGTGTGAGTAGAGAGTGAGTGTGAGTTTGTAGAGAGTGAGTGGGAGTTTGTAGAAGGTGAGTGTGAGTAGAGAATGAGTGTGAGTTTGTAGAGAGTGAGTGTGAGTTTGTAGAGAGTGAGTGTGAGTTTGTAGAGAGTGAGTGTGAGTAGAGAGTGAGTGTGAGTTTGTAGAAAGTGAGTGTGAGTAGAGAGTGAGTGTGAGTTTGTAGAGAGTGAGTGTGAGTTTGTAGAGAGTGAGTGTGAGTTTGTAGAGAGTGAGTGTGAGTTTGTAGAAAGCGAGTGTTCCCTGGGACTCCTCTAGACACGCCGCTGTGTTCCTTCCTCTGTGCTTAAGCATGCACTAACGGAGCTGTTCTCTGATCCCCTCCTCAAGCGCTACACATCACGAAGACCATGAAAAGCATTGAAGTTCCCGAAACCAAGGCGGCCTCCTTTGAGTGTGAGGTGTCCCACTTCAACGTTCCTTCCATGTGGCTGAAGAACGGCGTGGAAATCGAAATGAATGAAAAGTTCAAGATTGTCGTGCAGGGGAAGCTCCACCAGCTTGTCATCATGAACACCAGCACCGAGGACTCTGCAGAGTACACTTTTGTGTGCGGCAATGACCAAGTCAGTGCTACCCTGACAGTGACCCGTAAGTACATGCATAGCTATATATGTGCGCGTGTATCTGGACGGGTGGTGTGGACATGAGCACATACACATATCGAAAGAGAGCAGACGCAGACATGGGTTTTTTTTTTCATGTTCTACACTTTCATTTCCAAATCATTTAATTTACTAAAAATTATTCCTGATAGAACATCTACTGTGTGCTCACCATGAGTCTCTGCTACCCTCTTCGTGTGAATAAAAGTTTCTAATGATAATATAATCAAAAATCTACCTAGAGAGAGGGTTCTGTGTCTATCCCTGTATTGTCTCTGTCAGCTCTCTCAGCTGGTCTTCTCTCTCATACGTGAACAGTGTCAAAGCTCCTAGCCCTAAATTATCATCACATCAACATGTACGCAGAAACCATTTGACACGCCGGTTCTGCACTGGCTACAGCCCGCTGCCTAGTTCCGCTGCATGCCCAGGTGTCTCCCCCTTTAATCCTCCTCTGCAGCTATTATGATAACATCCATGCTGAAAGACATCAACGCTGAAGAAAAAGATACCATCACTTTTGAGGTGACAGTAAACTATGAAGGCATTTCTTATAAATGGTTAAAGAACGGCGTGGAAATCAAATCAACGGACCGGTGCCAGATGCGAACCAAGAAGCTCACCCACTCACTGAACATCAGGAACGTGCACTTTGGAGACGCTGCCGACTACACGTTTGTGGCTGGAAAAGCCACATCCACAGCCACCCTTTACGTTGAAGGTATGACTTCCTAAATGGATCCCCAAGAAAAGGAAGCTAAATAGACTGCATAAAATAATGAATCTTCCAATTAAAGAATAGACAACTTGGATGTGGTATGTCCAACCAATTGGGGTGGGAATTGAAATAAAATGAAATTAGGAACCCAAACTAGAATATGGGTAAATGCCAGCAATACATGAAATGTAAGAAGCCAGCTACAGAGTCACACATACTGTATGCACCCGTTTATATAAAATGGCTTTAATACGTGAGTCTCCTGAGACACAGCTCATTAGCTTCAGTCTGGCAGGAAATGATGGGAAGTGGTTGTGATGGCTAAGAGATGCCTGAGTTCTTTCTGAGAAAAATGAAATGCCTTTAGAATGGTGGTGATGGCTCTACAATCCATACAGCAGAAAACATCAAGTTATGTTCTCTAATATATATTGTATATATACATTATGTATATATATGTATAGATACAAGTATCTATACATATATATCATAACATACGTTGAATTATACACTCTTATAAATCAGGATTATCTAACCTTTGGTCTTCTCTGGGCCACATTGGTTTGGCCCTCACATTCATTAAATTCAGGGTGTTCAGCTGGAATATCCATGTATTAAATAACTGAAAACAAGCATATGTTCATTTTTCCATGGCATGGTAACAGGATGGAGTCCTGTTCATATTTAAGAACAAGGGGGCTGGAGAGATGGCTCAGAGGTTAAGAGCATTGCCTGCTCTTCCAAAGGTCCTGAGTTCAACTCCCAGCAACCACATGGTGGCTCACAACCATCTGTAATGGGGTCTGGTGCCCTCTTCTGGCCTTCAGGCATACACACAGACAATATTGCATACATAATAAATAAATATTAAAAAAAGAATATGCCTAGTACATATTTAAGAACAAGGGGATAAATTTACAAAATGAGTTCCAAACACCAAAATGTCTGAAGTGCATTTACAGGTTTCGTGTTGGGTCACACTCGTAGTTATCCTGGGGTGGAACCTGCCCCGTTATCTGTGAGTCAGATGCCTCGGTAGGTGTGCAGATCGAATAGCATGTGATTTACATATCAATAACGATGTCGAGTGCTAATTTTTTATGCTCTGTTTTGCAGCTCGTCACATCGAATTTAGGAAACACATTAAGGACATTAAGGTTCTGGAGAAGAAACGCGCCATGTTTGAGTGCGAAGTTTCTGAACCCGACATTACTGTCCAGTGGATGAAGGATGGCCAAGAGCTTCAGATGGCAGACAGGTCAGTTACCTTGTCTTGCTGTCTCCAGCCATTGCAGCTTCCTTTTGAGTCCCATACACTAAGCTCCAGTGTCCTTGCACCCACAGGATAAAGATTCAGAAAGAGAAATACGTCCACCGCCTCCTGATCCCATCCGCACGGATGTCTGATGCCGGGAAGTACACAGTGGTGGCAGGTGGCAACATGTCAACTGCTAACCTCATTGTAGAGGGCAGGGACGTCCGCATCCGAAGTATTAAGAAGGAGGTTCAGGTATTGTCGACATATTGACAAATCATCAATAGTTCTTAATCCACTCTTATGCTTTAATTTCTGACCGTTAACTTTTCTAATCTCAGCATTTAATTTTTTTTTTGGTTTTTTTTTTTTTTTTTGGTTTTTCGAGACAGGGTTTCTCTGCAGCTTTAGAGCCTGTCCTGGAACTAGCTCTTGTAGACCAGGCTGGTCTCGAACTCACAGAGATCCTCTGCCTCCCGAGTGCTGGGATTAAAGGCGTGCGCCACCACCGCCTGGCTAATCTCAGCATTTTAAAGACTGAAGTTAGCTTTTCCCTATTGGCTTGGGTTCTTAGGCTGCCATTAGTTTGGTCACAGTTTCTTGTCACTCAGCAAGTGCATCCTTTAATTGCCTGTGCCAACCACCATAAAGTCCGCTGTGCTTACAGTGCTTATACTTTTGGGTGCTGATTTTCCAAAGGACACGATGGAGGGAATATATTCTAAGAAATTTATTTTGAGTTCAGATCCATTATTTTTGTCTTCCAGAAAAAAACTATCATCCTTTAGAGAGCTTGTTCTGTGTTTAAAACAAATAAACAAACAATGACTTGCAGCGAAGACTCACATGACCAGCCAGCCTCTCGTCCCTCATTTTCTAGTTCTGAACCTTGGTTTGCCCACTTTGAAGTTGAGGACAGTAATTGCTCTCCAGCTTACAGAGTTATAGTTCATAGGATGTGAAATCAGATTGAAGGGTAGCTTCAAAGACCTCTATAAATAATTAAATACCCCAGATGTAAAATGCCATTTCAGTTATTTATTAAAGCACAAATGTTAGAAGACAAAATAATTGTCTCCTCGAGCATCCTGCCCTCATTAGCCCAGGTATGAGTTTGATTCCCTACACAAGAGGTTTGGGTACCATTCACCCAGAAATATGCAGGATAAAAATTTACATGTGCTATAATCAGCCAACTCATGATGTCATGAGGACCTGATTTTTCATGCTCTTTAAATGAAACGGATTGACTGAACCAGAAGCAGATTCATTTCCCGTCTTCTCGTTGTGCTGTTCCATCAACAGGTCATTGAGAAGCAGCGTGCCGTTGTGGAGTTTGAGGTCAACGAAGATGACGTTGATGCCCACTGGTATAAAGATGGCATTGAAATCAATTTCCAAGTTCAAGAACGACACCAGTATGTGGTGGAGAGAAGGATTCACCGGATGTTCATATCTGAGACCAGACATAGCGATGCAGGCGAATACACCTTTGTGGCAGGAAGGAACAGGAGTTCTGTGACTCTCTACGTCAATGGTACGTGGTTGGACTTGCATGGCTGTGGCTTCATCTAGAATCCACTTTTATGCCACTACCACAGTAGCGGTGCCTGAGAATTCTCAGACGAACCCATGGCACTCATCTGGATGTAACTGTGTTTGTGCCCGCATCAGCCCTGTGGAAAAAAAAAGAGCAGCTGCTGAAAGGACCACTGAGATGTCATTTCCAGGAAGCGCCTGCTTGGCCGGGCTTCATTTGTTTGATTGGCACTACTGAACATCCACTGAACATCCACTGTGTGTCAATTATAATGTACTCCAGATGGCTGTCCGTATGCGGCATTAAGCTGCCGTAGTTCTCTGTCCTAACTGTTTAAATGTAAATAACGTTACTATAGAAGCCATGGAGACATTTTCAGCCTTCAGTGTAAAGCTCGGGGAAACCCAGAGATCTCGGAGACCCTGTTGTACCTAGAGAGACACAGGCAATGAGGCTCTGCCCCAGGCTCGAAGATCAGTGCTTTGCCTTTGCGAGGGAAATTCCTCATGCCCCCAGGAGCTTCCTGATCATCCTCAGGAGGTTGTCAGTGAACCTCTTCTGTTCTCATTAGACGTGCCATTGCTGAATTTACAGCTTGACAGGCGAGCCTAACCTAGACACGTAGGAAAGAGTGGAACCTGCCTCCCAGCAATGTCTCTGGCTGTCTTGGAGAAAACTCCCGCAAGTCAGATGGAGGGGTGCTAGGAGTTGTCTCAACATTCATAGAGATGCTCCTCTGGCCCTACTCCCTGGTTTCCCTGAAAGATGCAGTTGCCATGACAGCCAGTTTTGTTTCCTCTATAGCTGCAGCAAAGAGGTGGAAGAGCGGAGAAGTGAAGTAGTACCAGATGCAGCCCCATAGAAGCCCTTCTCCCTGTTAGTGGTATCCTCATCCAACACTGAGGATATACACTGATTAGCACAGTCATAAAGCTAAATTTTTAAAATCCATTTATTGGCACTCTACTGATAGGGAATAATGTTCAATCAGCGGATGCTTACACCCTACCAGCCTCTGTATGTAACAGGGTCACTGTGACCTATAAATATGTAAATACTTGTAAAGCAAATGGATCTGAATGTGATAAACCTCTTCACCATGGTATTTGCTCAAGTGACTTTTAAAACTATGTAGGATATGAGAATTGTTCTAGATTTTTAGCTGTTCAGTGGTGTGCGCCACCAGTGACCCAAAATGATGATGTCATACTTAGGTGCCTTATACCTCTTAGCACCTCTTATGAAACTTATTTTTTTTTTTGTAGTTTTTCAAGACAGAGTTTCTTTGTAGCTTTGGAGCCTGTCCTGTAACTAGCTTTTGTAGACCAGGCTGGCCTCGAACTCACAGAGATCTGCCTGTCTCTGCCTCCTGAGTGCTGGGATTAAAGGCATGTGCTACCACCACCCGGCCTCTTATAAAACCTTTTTATAAAACATTCTAGAGTTATTTCCTTTCCTTGAAAGAAAAAAAAAATCCCTCGTTGTGCAAAAAAAAAAAAAAAATCTGATATTCTGAGACAAGTAAAGATGTCACGACACTGAGGTTTTGTGTTTCTAGACTCATAGCCATCTTGAGCCTGCTGTCTACCGTTCTCCTTGGTTCTCCTTCATGGGCTGTTTTCCTGGCATTGTCTTGTAGCTCCCGAACCACCCCAAGTCCTGCAGGAGCTCCAGCCTGTCACCGTGCAGTCCGGCAAGCCCGCTCGCTTCTGCGCGGTGATATCAGGCAGACCACAGCCCAAAATTTCCTGGTACAAGGAGGACCAGCTGCTTTCCACCGGCTTCAAGTGCAAGTTTCTCCACGATGGGCAGGAGTACACGCTGCTGCTCATTGAGGCCTTCCCGGAGGATGCGGCTGTCTATACCTGTGAAGCCAAGAATGACTATGGAGTAGCCACAACCTCGGCTTCTCTTTCTGTGGAAGGTAGGAAGCTGGCCTGAAGCTCTCCCAGGGGGAGTAACAATGGAGATACTCTCCTGTGAAAGCTGTGGGCGTCCAATGGGGAGAGCTATGAGGGCACATGACAAATTCTGTGGTTTCTTTCTTTAGTTCCAGAAGTTGTGTCTCCAGATCAGGAAATGCCAGTTTACCCCCCTGCCATCCTCACTCCTCTTCAGGACACGGTCACGTCCGAGGGGCGGCCAGCGCGTTTCCAGTGCCGAGTCTCGGGAACAGGTAGGCATTTGATAAAAAGGTGTCCTTGCTGGTGTTTACACAGGAGGGTGTAACATAGGATGGTGTTTGCCCAGTGTTCTTCATCCTTTCCTCCTTCCAGAAGGTCTCTCATGAGCGATTTAAACATGAGTGGACATTTGGCAGCAGATATATTAAAATTATTTGATTATTTATTTTGCCTGCATCTATGTCTGTGTGAGGGTGCCAGGTCCTCTGGAGCTGGAGTTACAGACAATTGTGAGCTGCCATGTGGGTGCTGGAAATTGAACCCAGGTCCTCTGGAAGAGCAGCCAGTGCTCTTAACCTTTGAGCCAACTCTCATTCCCTTAGAATTGTTTAATTAAGAACATATCATTATTATATATACTACTGTTTTGTAGACATATTGTTTTATATGTATATTGTTATTATATACTACTGCTTGTGTCCTTAAAAATTGTTAAGGTGGTACAACTATTCTTTCCGAAAACCTTCGAAGATTTTTCCACAAATGTCTTAAAAACATGTAGCATCCTTATGATTGTAGCTACATGTTAAAATCTTAATGGGGGAAATTATGGCAAAGCTGGCAATTGTCATGAGTTTATTGTAACATTTTCATAGATTTCAGGAGAAGCCATTTCCGTGTGAGGCAATATTGCACCTACGGACAGTGCGCGTGTGGGAGGTAGAGTCCCATAGTGGACAAAATTGTAGGCTTTAAACTCAAACGAGATTGGAATTGTGGCTCCAGGGTGTTACCTACACATGTGTTTATGGTGTTGCTGGTTTTCTTTCCCTCATGAACATAATGAGAAAACTATTACATTAAAACTTAGAATATATGTCTCACGAGAGCAGGGGTTATGGCTTAGTGTCTAGATCCTGGTGTCCTTAGGGTTAGGGTTAGGGTTAGGGTTAGGGTTAGGGGTTAGGGTTAGGGTTAGGGTTAGGGGTTAGGGGTTAGGGGTTAGGGTTAGGGTTAGGGTTAGGGTTAGGGTTAGGGTTAGGGGTTAGGGTTAGGGTTAGGGTTAGGGTTAGGGTTTAGGGGTTAGGGTTTAGGGGTTAGGGTTAGGGTTAGGGTTAGGGTTAGGGTTAGGGGTTAGGGTTAGGGTTAGGGTTAGGGTTAGGGTTAGGGTTAGAAGAAAGAAAAAAAAAAAAAAAAAAAAAAAACAAAAAAAAAAAAAATAGATCCTGGTGTCCGGATCCTAGAGCAACCTAGAAGGGAAGAGACTCCAGGAAAGCAAGAGCACCCTTGCCCTAAAAGGATACTTTTTGTCCATAGCAGATACTCAATTGGAAAATTGGCGATGGCTGAAATAGGTACTGTGAGATTGTTAATATCAACCCTTTAAATTTATACACAAGGTGCTTACCAAACAAACCTCTAGGCAGCACCTGGCACAGCGTTCCTGCAGAACCACCATTCAGGGTTCTCCGCTTCCATTTCAATCGTGGGCTTGTTTCTCCAATGTCACCAGCCGTTCCCTGCACTTGACTTTGAGAAGAAAATAGTTTAAAAAGTGTAGGAATGATTGTGGCCTGACCTCAGACGCTCATGAGATAAATCAAAGGAATGAATGATGGATTTACCCTCATGAAAATGACTTCCTCTTTCTCTTGGTTTTCTGTGGCGACCCTACAGGGGAACTCTCCAGTCTTGGTAGTCATTGTTTTGTTTATTAGGCTTCTTCCATTAGAGTTTGTAACCCAATTTCTGCCTTGCCCACAGCTATTTTCCTAAACAAGTTAGGATTTCAATAGATCTTCTGACCTCATGGCGTCCTCCTCTGGGATGGAGATGCTAATCAAGAAACCTAATAGACCTGCTCGGTTTATGAGCACAATTAAAGCATGATGTATGTAAGGCACCTGTAGGCATGGCTCCCGACTGACTGCTGCTAATGCATTCATTTATTACAGCCTTGGAGGCTCTCACTGGGTATAAATGTGGGCAAGTTCTATGGACTTTGTGTCTTTGACGTGCAGTTTTTGAGACATGCTGAATACCAGTACATAGAAGGTAGTTTGATAATGTTCTTCTAATGCAGTAATTTCATTTTAAAATGCAATATACCATATCTGCACTACACACATACACACACACACACACACACACACACACACACACACACAAAATATATATACTTTCAGAGTAGGGCGGAAGGAAGCCTTGAAGCCCAAGTGAACAGTCTCAGGCTGCTGTCTCGCTAGGAAAGCATTCTCTGCTGAAGGTCTCTGGTGCCCCCTACTGGTAGAAAGGAAATTTGGAAAACTGTAAATTTTACTCGCTCCTCACTAGAGATTTTTTTATGGGAAATAAACCTGAACCATTAGAGACTTAGAGAATGACAGATAAATTAAATAATAAAGATTATTAATTTCATGATGAAATATGTCCACAACTTGCTTAAGCAGCCTCTTTAACTTTAATTTAGCAATATTTACCTGCTTCACTGCTGTGGAGACACTGAGGGCTGGGAGTGGCCGGACTGGGCTCTTGCTTTCTAAGAGGTGAAGAGACATGTGTGTCTAAGATCCCACGGTCATAAATGCCGTCACATAGAAAGTGTTCTCTGTCAGAAAGACGGCCGGAGAAGGTGTGTGCACGGGAAAAGGGGTGGTGGGATCAGAACACAGCGTAACAGGCTGAGAGGGAAGGAGTGGCCTGGGATCCACGTACAGTTGAAGCTCAGCTGTCAGGAATAGGCAAGAGGCAGAGGCCAGACACCAGAGCTCTCCCGTCTGTGCCTAGACTTTAGAGCTCATCAGGAGACTTTTAACCTCTAGGCAGCATGATCCAGCCTGTCTTTAGAAATATTACTGTGTTGGGCAAAGGGAAAAATAGGGGGAAAAAAAGAGCAGGAGAGAAGCTTGGAAGGTGCCGGTGAGTCCCTGGTGAGAAGGGTATCCAGGAAGTCAGAGGGGGAAGTTGAGGAAACAGAGAAACAGAGGAGAGGGAATGTGTGGCTGGTGGAGGGAGCCTGGCAGAGACCACGAGCCGCCAATGAGCAGTTTGGACAGTGCATACTCTGCCGAGAGAGGTTCTCTCCTCTCCATTAACGCACTGGTTGTTAGCGGGCCCCAGCTCTTGTTTGCCACAGTGCTTCTTTTGGTTCCAATGTTTCCAATGGCAACATTGTCTGTTGAAATAAACGCAGAACCTTGTAGTGGGATGTACCAAGCTCTTCACCCTGGAAATGAAAGTCCAGCGTTAGGACTTAAAGGCAGGCATATTTGAAGTCAGAGGCCAGTTTCTACACAGCGAGTTGAAGGCCAATGTGGGCCATGTGAGACTTAAGAAAAAAAATGTGAGTCTTAAGAAAAAATGTTTTTACAACAAAAATTTTAGCCTTTGAATCACTGCAACTAGTTCAGCGATAGGAGAAGCTGGATCTTTCTAGAGTGTTTCCTCCCTGAAGATGAGCATCATATAGTCACACAGGTGCAGTGTGTTCGGAAGAAAAGTTTAAGATCTTAAGCTAAAAAAAAAAAAAAAAAAATGAAATGTGGTCCGTGGCCTAATCAAGATTGTACTTACAGATATGTGAAAATTGTGCTCATTCTGTTGCTGTAAATGTGTTTTCTTCTGCAGATCTGAAGGTGTCTTGGTACTGCAAAGACAAGAAAATCAAGCCATCCCGCTTCTTCAGGATGACACAGTTTGAAGACACCTACCAGCTGGAGATTGCCGAGGCTTATCCAGAGGACGAAGGAACCTACGCTTTCGTCGCTAATAATTCTGTGGGCCAAGTGTCCAGCACCGCCACCCTGCGGCTAGAAGGTAGAATAAGACTTAAGAATTTCACAATACCTGTTCCAGTTGCTAGTCACGAAGGTGTTGGCCCTTCCGTTCTGTTCATTTAACTTGTGATTCTTATGTTGCACACGGTTTCTGCTCCTCATTGATCAGCTCTCTGGGGGGCCTTTGTCTTTTTATTTTGCCCTGCTTTCTCTCCATAAAGTTTTGTGATATGTTACGGTCCCCACTGGCTTTCCTGTTTCCTGATCAGCATGTATCAGAATGGAGAGAAAACTGCCGAGGAAAAAAAAAGGGTATATTTGCTTTTTTACTGACCTAGGGTAGAGACTGAACCATCTTCATGTGATTTTGACACAACTATGATTTCATAGGCATTACAATGACTTCAGCTCTGATCATAGGATAGACAGATTCACCAAGACTAAAAGGACCCCTAAGTGTTGAGAGACCCACTATTGAGGTGGTTTAATGTTTCTATTCATTAGTTATACTGTAATCAGAAATACTTTCTTGATCACCGAGGACTTTAATTCTAAACAAGAGTAACAGTGGTCTGGGAGTGTGGCTCGGTGGTATGGCACTTGCCTAGCATGCTCCAGGTCTCTCTCTCTCTCTCTCTCTCTCTCTCTCTCACGCACACATACACACCCCACCACCACCACCAACAACAACAACAACAATTGTAAGAGAATTTCAAACATAATCATGCTAATTTTTTTTCAATGAGTATAATTTATATGATGTATCCAAAATCACATAAAGATTTAGGGAAACTTCTAGTTTCCTCTTTAATTTTAAGGACTATAATTATACATTTTCTTAATAATGAATTTAAAGTGGTTTACAAAACAGACACGTTTGATTTATAAACAGAGCGGGAAAACTAATTCCTAAACCTAGCTGCATTCTCCAGTATTGCCTTCACAAGCCATAATGGAGGTTCATTTTGTTCTTTAAGCCGTTTGAATCTCAGCTTGTCTACCTGGAAAATGGACATGAATTTGTGTGTCTCTGACTCAATAGTGACAAAGCATTAGGACTGGATTGGATTCTAGTTCATGGCTGAAACCTGTGGTAAACTTAAAATAGACAGTTCCGAAAGAGTTTTGGCTTACGCAGGGGGAGAAAAAAAAAACCATTAAAAACTGGCCTGCTTCTTTTCAGGTTTTAGCAAATCTGGAGAAGTGGCGTCACACTTCCAATGGCATGCCCCGCCATCACTTTCATTTCAGAAGGAGGCCCTTGGCCACAAGCCCATCTTCATCCAGCCTCTGTCCAGCCTCAGGGTGCACAGCGGGGAGACAGTCAGATTTCACGCCAGGGTTTCTGCTGTTCCCAAACCAGCAGTGCAGTGGTTTCGTAACCACCAGCCAATCCTACCATCAAAAGATGTAGTTTTCCATTTTGAGGAGTCCACAGGCATGGCTTTAATGCTTATAGTTGACGCTTACCCAGAGCATGCTGGGAAATACTCTTGCAGAGCTGCCAATAGCGCTGGGGAAGCCACTTGTTCAGCTACACTCACGGTGACTGCAAAAGGTAAAGCCCCTCTTGCTCCAGGGACTTTGGTTTGCTATCTACCCTCCCTCTGCTACTAACGAGAGTCCCCACTGCTTGTTTCGTGCATCCGTCGATCAGTTCACAATTTACTAACAAACTAACTCGCCATATATCTCGCCAAGCCTCCAGCTACCGGTTAACGTATAGGCTTGAGTCTCGTTGAAATCTGTTTCATGCAATAGGAAACCATTGTTAGGCAGCGATTTTGCTTGATGCTTTCGTTCAGAGGAGAAGGGTCTGTTTTCCCAAATGACAGTGTGCCAGTTCATAATCAAATGACCTTTTTGCTGAAAGGCATATGATAGCAAACAAGTACTATGTCCAATGTAGTCAGATAAAGAAAACCAAAAAAAGGGGGGGATAGAGAGAGAGAGAGAGCCAGCCTGTGTCACTCTGCATGGCTGAAAAGATGACAGAAGGAAGGAGCCGGATGTCATCGGCTATCCTCAGAAGCCTTCAATCCCCATCCATTGCCGGACCACAGGCAGTGACTTTTCTCTTGTGTGGTTCTGCATTCTAGAGCACGCTGCAGCTGGCGTGCCATTCACATGGCAATGGCCTCTTTCGCCTGCATCTTTCATGCCCTTTTATGTTACTGACAAGTGCGAATGTGACATTCATTTCAGATGTGACATTCTCCTATTTTTCTTGTCGCTGAGCTGTACGGCGCAAGCTCTAGATAGGCAAAGCTCTAGGAAAGATGTAAGAGAGTCCGCAAAGTTGCGCACAGTAGACGATTCCTCTCTCACAAAGGAAGAAAGCAAAATATTCCAAAGAAAACTAAGTCATGTTGAAGACCATTGCGTCAGTATGCAGTGTCTGTTTTTTTGAGAGTGTATCTCAGTGCTCTACCCACACAGCTGCGTCTGTTCCAGAGACAAGTTGTGTCATGCTTCACCCCTCCCCCCCCCCGTCACTAAGTGACGTTCTGAGATATCAAACAGATCTGCTGAAGAGTTAGGGGGTGGGAGGACATTCTCCTGCCTCTGAAGGACTTCACTGTAAAGCTAGGCCACACTGCTCAGTTTCTCTGTGTCCTAAGAGTGAATCTTCTGTCAGGTGTGATGATAGAGGCATCCGAGCGAAGCAACCACAGACTGGAAACATCAGCCGTAGACAGTGTTTAACTCGTAGACCGAGGACTGTAGCGCTGTACTGCGCACAGTGATCATGGAGAGTGCACAGGCTCAGCAGTGCTAGGCATGGAAGGGCGTCACCTGACATTTAGCTGTGTACAGTTTGCTCACAGTGATCATGGAGAGACAGGCTCAGCAGTGCTAGGCATGGAAGGGGGTCACCTGACATTTAGCTGTGTACAGTTTGCTCACAGTGATCATGGAGAGTGCACAGGCTCAGCAGTGCTAGGCATGGAAGGGCGTCACCTGACATTTAGCTGTGTACAGTTTGCTCACAGTGATCATGGAGAGTGCACAGGCTCAGCAGTGCTAGGCATGGAAGGGGGTCACCTGACATTTAGCTGTGTACCACTTGCTTCCTTCCATCCTCATCACCTTCTAAAACTTTCTATACAACCAAACAGAGCCGATGAATCTGTCCCTTAACCCCCCTCTAGCAGCTGACCCATAAACACTTGACGGAAGTAGACTACGTCATAGGCCAAACTTGTAGGAGAATTGAACTCCCCGGTCCAGATTCAGTTTGAAGTCCAGGATCAGGAAATCCTGTCATTTCATATATGAATCTTCTAATATTTATCAGAAACAAACCTTCAAAATAGACAAGAGAAGGCTAAAATACTGTAGTTGCCTCGTACTCCTTGGGTAATTATCATTGTAGCTGACGCTAAGCTGAATTCCACTTTAACTGATTCCATAGTAAGAGTCGAGCAAATTATCATTACTGATAAATGAGTGTACCATGCAGCAGCCATGGTCGATTCTTTTCAGGCCTGGAAGTTCCAGGTTTAGAGAATAAGCCATGAAAATAGAAAATTGGATATTGAAAATAATAAGGTCCTATTCTGACTACAATTAATGGTCTGTAGATAATTTTTCTCTAAATGATACTGTTTTTACAGCCTTACAGTCTCTTGAAATTATAGCGATTTCCTCACAGCAATGTCATTATTTTCGTTATTATTGTGCTCAAATCTCTATTGTGTCTGAAAGAGCAAAGAAAAATTTGTCTGGGAGAAGCATAAATTTTTTTTCCCCTTTGTAACCTTGCCTTTTAGGCAAAAATAAAATTAGAACATCGTATTTGAAATGCCCAGGGCTTGTGTTATATAACTCTAGGCAAAGGACCTACTGGGTCACATGGAAAGGGGTCAGTGGATAGAAGTCAGTCTTCTCTGGGGGTTGTAGGAAGGAATAGCCGTCATTCCTCTCTGATCCTCATCAAATGGTTGATGGCTATAGAGATGGCAAAGGGGCAGTCAAGTTTTGTCTTGTGTACAGCTATCTCTGCACTGAATTGTAGTTGTCCTTCCTGCCAGCTCAGAGACTCAGCCTCATTCATTCACTAATACATCTGCAGTCCCTCTCACCCAGAGTCTCTTCTGGAGCTGTTTTGTTCCACGGCAATCTCTGGATCTATCTCCATGAACACACAGTAGATACATCGACGTGAATGAATAGCTCTGGATAGCTCCATCCAGAACACTGGCTCTTGGTGTCACTGTAGGTTTTTTGGCTAGCAGAGTGACTGGGCAGAATGACTGTATCTGTGAGTGTGTAGGTGACAGCGGTGACAGTTTTGCCACATTGTGCAGTTGAGAGTTGGCTGTGTTATAGAAGTAGGAGAAGTCTGGATCTTTCAGATGACTTCCTAAAAGTCCAGTGCCAAGTGTCCCCTTGATAGAGTGGACTGACCTGCATGCTTTTGCCCCGGGAATTCTTATATGCTCAGTTCCAAATGATTATATTCTTAAAATATTATTGAAGCAAGAGAACATTTTGAAACCCAGACAGCGTTTCTTGTGTTATAAAAGTATTAAAGATAAGATGCTTTTAGGTGTTCAAAGAATGAAGGGTTGAGCACAAGCAATGATTATTTAACATAAAGCCAGTGTTTATATGTGCCTCTTTTATTCTGATCTAATACATTCATATAATCTACATGGCTGCCCACCAGGATCAAACAGGAATGTAACCGGCTTGTTAGTTTGTTTGAATATGGTCTTAAGTGCACACTAAAATAGATGCATCAGATGCTAATTTTGAGCCTAACATGCTGCTTTCTTTCCCATCTTAATGACAGTCCACCTCCTTGACATTCAGCATGAGTTGTATTTTTCCAAACACATCTAATGTATGCCTGCCCTAACTTCATCCTTAACTAGCAAATGAATCATGAGGCAGGGTAGTTACAAAGGTTACTCTTTGCTCAGACACTAAAAGTATAATACTTGGAGAGTCACAATCTAAAACAACCTATGAAGTTAAAGAAATCATTGAGGAAATCGTTGGGTTGTCTTTTATATCATGCCAAAGATCGCAAGGAAATGAAAAAAAAAAAAAGAGCCCTCATAGCCGATGTCACAATGCTACATAAATTGGAAAACATGTGTCCCAGGCTATCAGCCTTGTCCTGGAAGCTGTCCCAGAGACCATAAGCTCTACCTTATGCCCAAAGCTGTCCTGCTCCTTGTATAATAAAAGCCATTCAGAGTTGAGGAGTCATTGTTCACTGGCTGATGTGTAATTGGACTTTGTATAGTTTCAAGTTTCAGTGGTGGTTCAAATCAAGGAACTGTTTACTAGTAAAAAAAAAATGGTTTGTTCTGAAAAAAAAAAAAAAAAACCTGAAAGTGGCCAGCAAGCAAGCAAGTGTATGTTCCTAATAAATGTGGTTTCGTCTCTTATCAAGCGTGTAGTCAGTACGACAAAGAGAATATTCTTTTAGCTTCGGTGTTGCTTTCCGGAGTGCATGTAAAGGCATGGGGCATTGGGACCCTACTCTGTCAGCTCTGATACATCAGCTCATCCATTCATTTGGCATGGATACTCTGGTGGAGTGAGTGCATTTTCTCTTTTAATAATAGAAGGGCAGCGTTTATCACATGAATCATGAACTGAGTCAGAAACCGTATGCAATTACTCACCAAAGTTTCTGTTGTTGTTTTTTTCCATTTTAGCCCCTGAATCCATTTTACATGAGAGGATTGGTCAGCAGATCGAGACGGAGATGAAAGGTATTGCTACGATGAGCGTGCGATATAAGTAGAAATTCTGGAGCATTAGTGAAACCCTTGGCCTACTTTCTTCCTCTTAGTATTATTGAGGATATGGCATAGCTGCACAGATATATCTCTTGGAGTATGTATTCCTATGCCGCATGCCTGGTTTAGTATGCCGATGGTTATGTGTGTCTCACAGCCATTTGTTGGGTGGTTATTGTAAATCTCGTATGGAAACTTTATCAGCCACGTTCGGTCTCATGTTTTCAGCCGTCTTGAAAAGCGTGTATTATGAACATTTGTCGTTTAATGCATGAAATCATGAAGCAGAAGTTTGTTTTCAAAACCATGGTGAATTGAATTGAACAGTGGGCGTTAACGGATCGTCTTCAGAATGCGATGTCATGAATGAATTGTAATAGAAATGCTGCTCCATTTAGGATGTGTGGAAGCCTTACATTCCATTCTTGGTTTACACCTCATGCACACGGATCACTTTAACATTGATATGTCTCTTATACTGGCTTGCAGATAGCTCTCTCATGTGACCCCTGCCTGCTTTATTTTGCATAATGTCATGACTCTATAGCTGTATTAGTTCGAATAAACGCCTTCTCATTTTATCCCATCTATTTACGATTATAGCTCTATATATTTTTCAAATAGTTAATTCTCAAAAATCTAATCATTTAAATCTACAATCAAAAGGATCAGAAAGGGCGTTTATTCTCCTCTCTGCAAGTCAGGTAAGACTTTCCTCTTAGCCATCAAAACAGCAAAGTTGTCCTGCTCTCAAAGCAAATGCACACAGGAATACGTTATTTCGAAATGCACTTTTGCTTGTTCAAGAAGAAATTTCAGCAGTCTGAAGAAAGCAGACCCAACAACGAACGGTTTTCGTGTCAGAATCTTTTAAACAGAGCATGGTGGTTGCGTTTATTCGAACAAATATGGTGAGTGAAATTTTACGGATTTGTGAGACTCTGTAGCATGCTCTTTATTTCATTTCCGATTTTGCAATTTCATTTATTTTCAACTTTTCCAAGTGCTGTGGAAAATAGTAAAAATGCTTTGTAATTTCATGTTCTTTGCAGAAGAACTCTCTGAGGGAGAAGCTGAACCTGCCGGAGACATGCGCAGTGCCTTCTCTGACTCTGAAGACGTAGAGCACCAGTCGCTGATGGCAAGGAGATATGCAAGCAGAATGTCGTCCACGAGCTCCTGGCCCGAATGCTTCAAGCCTACTATCACTCAGAAACTTGCATTTCAATATGTCGTAGAGGGCGAACCTGTTGTGTTTACGTGCAGACTGATTGCCTGTCCCGCTCCAGAAATGACTTGGTTTCATAATAACAGGCCCATCCCCACGGGTCTTCGTCGGGTTATAAGCACTGAGAATCATGTCCATCAACATTCTTCCAGCTTAGAAGTGAAGCGGGTCCAAGGCCGAGATTCTGGGAGTTACAGGCTCTTGGCGGTTAATAGTGAGGGGTCCGCCGAGACCAGCGCGTCGCTGCATGTTATCCAGAAAGGGCAGGATGGGCGGTACTTAGAATTTCTGAAAAGGGCAGAGCAGACCTGGGAGGACGTGGGGGCTCCAGGTGATAGGAGAGAAGACAGGATCAAGGTTGACCTGAGGTTTACTGGCTCCCCTTTTAACAAAACACAAGCGGTGGAAAAAAAGGGAATGACGAGAACCATCCACTTTAAAGCAGTGAGCCCTGGCAGGAAAGCAGACTATGTGTATGACGAGGAGTGGTCAGAAAGTAAATGGGATGTCGGAGGTTGGCTTAGCGTAGGCGAAAGTTTCCTCGACGAGGAGACCAAAGTAAAGTTGCAGCGTTTGCGGGAGGCTAGAAAAATCTTCTTAGAGAAAAAGAAATTATTTCTTTTAGATGCATCGTCTGAAATAAACTTAAAGGCCGTGAGAAGTGAGGATGTTGTTAGGGACTCTCCGTTCTCTAGAGAGGAAGTGAAGAGGAGATTGGTGTGTGAGTTTGTTGAAGACAGGGGTAGGGTTGATAACTCAGCTGAGAGAATCACCCCAAATCCGTACTCTCTTCCTAATCAAATACACCAAGGTAAAGAACCACCTCCAAGTGTCCAAGCAACTGGTGATGAAGACATTTTTCAGACTGAAAGTTACTTGAGTCAAGAGACATTTCTAGAAGAAAGCCTACCAAAAGGCTGTTTTGATGAGTATGGCCTCGTATGTGAAAACACACAAGCAAGGGGTCAATTTGAAGAAGCCACCAACAGCGCTGTAATCAGAGCATCAACAGTCACCCCTGATCAGGAAATAGACGAATATAAGAGCGAGGGGAGAGGTGAGGCTCCCGAAAGGGTGCCTGGAGTTCTCGCGCCGTATTCCCGTGAGTCTTTGCCTACACTTGTACCTGTTAAAGAAACTGAAGTTGTAGATAGTGACGGAGGAACACGGAAGGGCTGGAGAGAAGAACGGTGCTCCCCCACGAACGTGGAAGAATTCAAAACTGAGCAGGAGGAGAGAACAAGAGCTTTGGAAAATTACTTTCAAAGGCATCCACAACGCTGCCCACCTTCATTTCTTCAGGATATTGAATCTCAAGAAGTCTACGAGGGGGATAGCTGTAAATTTGTATGTCATTTTCAAGGGTACCCTCAGCCCATAGTGACGTGGTATATCAATGAGGTGCCAATACCACGGGGTCAAGGCTTCAGCACTCACACGTTTGAGAACTACTCAACGTTAACATTCCCTTCTGTTCAGCCACTACACGGAGGCTCAGTTACCTGTGTGCTGTTTAACCAGTACGGGACAGTAAAAGCGACAGGTATGCTTAGTGTGCGGGCAAAGCCGACGTCCGAGTCCCAGCCTCATAAGGTCCCAGCATGGCCTGACTACACAGATGAAGAAGAAGAGCTGGCACTGGCGTTTGACCCGGCAAGAAGTACCCGTGCATCTTTCAGTCAAGAGGACCAAGGACATCTTTATACGTCAAAAACTCAACCCTCAGGTCTCCCCTCTGCAGACACAGAGTTGCTCTCCTTTCCTGTAGAAATTCAGATAACTTCAGCCACCCCAACCCTAGAACAGGACCAAGAAAACAGGGAGCTTTTTGAATTGGAACCTGAAGCCATACCTCGAGATCAAATCAGCCAGTCACCAAAACACAAGTTTATCTTCTCCTCTGATATTACTAATGAGCCACCCAAAATGTTACAGGAAATGCCAAGGAATGCCAGCTGTAGGGAAGGCGATTCTATAATGCTTGAATGCTTAATATCCGGGGAGCCCCAGCCTGTAGTCACATGGTTTCATAATGGTGTTCTTATAACACAGAACCAAAAGTTTGAGGTTGAAAAGGTTAATTATAGCCATAGGTTATATGTTAATGATGTCAATTCAGAAGATTCTGGAAGATATGAATGTATAGCTGAAAACGATTCAGGCATAGCTGAGAGCATTTTAGATTTAACCATAGAACCCATCACTTACAGGGAATATAGCCAGCTGGAAAATATCAGTGGAACCTTTGCACAGTATTCTAAATCTCAGCAAGCCCAAGTTCAGGAGGAATCTGTAAGGACACATTTTTATGATAATCCAGTTGGTCCTTTTACCACCCAACCAAATGTAAAAGAATATACTGTCAGGGAGTATTTTCAAAGCCTTGAGACAGTTGGGCAGGTGGACAAGAGAAACGAAGTATACTGTACCACTTCCAGTGAAAAGCTATTCAAATCTACGCAGGGTACCTCTAGACCCACAGGCATCGATAAAGCTCACAGGGCAGAATTCCTACAATACCAAGATGAGGCACATGTAAGTGAAAGCTCTCAACCACAGAGAGCGGAGGATGCCGTTTATCCATTTGTTGGTGATGTCAGTAAAGCTAGCTTTAGAAAAGAAGTTGGAGATGACTTTGGAAATCGTGGACCAGAATGGGGAAATATGCAAGGGGATTCACAAAGCAATTATGTGTTGAATATCCACGCTAAGAGAACCTCTGATGCTGTTCAGGATATGGAAGCTTCACCTGTCACTACCTATGAAGAAGCCCTTGGAGGAGAGAGGTACTACCCAGGGAAGAAGGTGAGGCATAAGATCATTGCATTTGAAAAGCTGCAGCGTGCAGAAAAGGGAGTTCTAGAAAAAAGGCGGACCAAGAAATCTTTTGTTACTGCCCCACGGAAGAAGCTAGATGATCTCGAGGTTTCTATACAGCAAAGAGAATCAGGCTCGGGCAATCTGAGAGTAAATATGCATCAGGCAGAGGAAATGTCTTCATACACAGAAGCAGATTCAGCTGACATTGTTATGGATTTGAAGCAGCTTTCCCGTCAAGCTCCTGAGGAATTTGAAATAGAAGAGAGGGAACAGCAGGAGGAAAAATACCCTTTAAATCAGGCCATAGTTTCAGAAAGGTGTGAGCTTGAAGCACCTGTTACATTTGACCTAAGGCAGTTTCACTCACAGATAGACAGCGCAGGCATAAAATCCCAAGACCTGGCCAATGGTCAACAAGATAAAAGCTCTTTAAAAACTCAACAACGTACATCAGAAATGGTTAGTCCTGAAGACATTGTTTTTGATCTAAAACAAATGTATTCTCACATAGAAGATCCAGGCAAGGTATTCCAGGAGCAAGAAACTGAAAACAAACAGGAAGCACACCACAAAGAAGAAACTCCTGTCGGCCAAAGCTTTCAATATGTACAGGAACCGAACCCTGCGGTTTCAAAAACCGATCACTCGCTTAAGTCTTTTTCTGAAACGGTGCATGGTGAATCGTGGTCTTTATTTCAGACTTCACCGGCTGGTTTGGGAGAAGCTAACATTTCTGAGGACAATGGTTCTCTGGGAGATGAACATAGTTTCATTTCTCAGTTGAAAAGGGCGGCGAGTGAGGAGGATCGTTTGGAGGTTCCTGGGATGGAAGAGAGCTCCACCTCGGGACCAGCATGTGGTGTGGCTCAGGGATACAACGGAACTCTGGAAGACCCCAGAGGGGACGTTCAGGGGGCAGCCGAGCCTCACAGACAGCTCTCTCTCAGTCAGTGCTTGCCATTCTTAGTGACTGGAGAACAGCAGGACCTCAAGGACCAGGGAAAGGAAACAACTGAGGCCTCAGGAGAAGAAACCTATCATGACGTTCACGCTCAAAACGAAAGCTCTTTCTCTACCGTGGAAGGAGAAAAGGTAGAAACTTGTTTTCCTGAATGTCTTCCTAGATTGGAGGAGGCCCAAACAACTGAAGAGGGGGTGTCTGAGAGCTCCCTAACACAGTACTTACTTGCTGCAGGAAAGTATGAGGTGCCGGAGGCTAGAGACACCAAGCGCAAGGCCGAACTTGTTCAGAGTGGGTCGGTCACCTCCATGGAGGTTGAAGAAGTAACTTTCAGCACTGTGTATGAATATTACAGCCAGAAACAGGAATCCCTAGGACGGCCCTATTCTCCGGAATCTGATGTTTCTATTGATGTGGGAAGTACAAGCAGTGAAGAACTGCCCGAGTTAGATCAGTTCTATAGCCCGTCGTCATCTGTGGAGCAGCTGGAATCTCCAAAGTCTCCTGATTTATATTTTAAACCTTCAGGGGTAACTGAGCCCCTGGAGAGAGATTCCACTGCTTTAGAGGAAAATTGTGAAAGGTACTCCACACCTTCTGAAGGTGGAATTCCAGAAAGATATTCCACACCATCAGGGGAGGCTCTAGAGAGGTACTCTACTCCCCCAGGGGAGGCTCTGGAGAGATATTCTACTCCTCCAGGGGAGGCTCTAGAGAGATACTCCACTCCTCCAGGGGAGGCTCTAGAGAGATACTCTACTCCCCCAGGGGAGGCTCTGGAGAGATATTCCACTCCCCCAGGGGAGGTTCTAGAGAGATACTCCACTCCTCCAGGAGAGAGACTAGAGAGAGATTTTATTCCTACTAGAGGACCAAACCATAGTAGAATTGGATGTACGAACCTGTCAAAAATAGAGAGGGAAGACAGCACACCAAACGAACATTTCCATACGCCTACAGAAGAGAGGAGTTCCTCTTCCGAAATATGGCGTTCAGATTCATTCGGCACACCTAATGAAGCCGTGGAACCCAAAGACAATGAAACACCTCCATCTTTTATCGAACCGCTAAGCAGAAGGAAGATCTATGAAAATACAACTTTAGGCTTCATCATTGAAGTTGAGGGTCTCCCGGCCCCCGGTGTGAAATGGTATCGAAATAAATCTTTGCTGGAGCCAGATGACAGAATCAAAATGGAAAGGGTGGGCAATGTGTGGTCTTTAGAAATTTCTAGCGTTCGAGAAGAAGATGGGGGAGAGTACATGTGCCACGCAGTCAACATCATCGGGGAGGCAAAAAGCTTTGCGAATGTAGACGTAATACCCCAAGAGGAAAGGGCTGTGGCTCTCCCACCACCAGTAGCGCACCAACACGTCATGGAGTTTGACTTGGAAAATGCAAACTCCTCAAGAACTCCTTCCCCTCAAGAGATTGTCCTGGAGGTGGAATTAAGTGAAAAAGATGTGACGGAATTTGAGAAGCAGGTGAAGATCGTCACGGTCCCTGAATTTACTCCTGACCATAAGAGCATGATTGTGAGTTTAGATATCCTTCCGCGGCATCTAGTAGATCCTAGTCCGGCATCCCGAGGGGAAGAAGGCACCGATTTTAACATTGATTTAGAAGCCTTTGAAATGCCCCCTCGCTTTATAACACCAATCTGTGATTTTAAGATTCCAGAAAACTCGGACGCCGTGTTCAAATGTTCCGTCATAGGCATCCCTACGCCAGAAGTCAAATGGTATAAAGAGTACATGTGCATTGAGCCAGATGGCATGAAGTACATCATCAGTGAGGAAAAAGGCACCCATAGCCTTAAAATCAGAGACGTCAGCCCTTCAGATAGTGCGACATACAGGTGCAGAGCTCTGAACAGCACAGGAGAAGCCATCTGCCGAGGCTTCCTCACCATGGGAGACTCTGTCTCTGGGTCACCAGTCTCTGCAGTGACCCCAAGGACAAGCATAGTGACTTTAAGCAGTCAGGAGGAGGAATTACTCTTAAGGAACAAATATGCAGACAGTTTTTTTGAATTCCAGGTGGTAGAGGGCCCTCCCAGGTTTATCAAAGGTGTTTCTGATTGTCACGCTCCTTTAGGGACAGCGGCGTATTTCCAGTGTTTAGTTCGTGGTTCTCCCAGACCCACAGTCTCTTGGTACAAAGATGGAAAATTGGTTCAAGGATCAAGGTTCAGTGCTGAGGAAAGTGGCATAGGGTTCCACCATCTGTTCATAACAGGCTTACTGAAAAGTGATGGGGGAGAATATAGCTGTGTAGCTACGAACAATTCAGGAGAGGCTAGGAGCTCGGCCGTTCTCACCCTTTCTTAAAGTGAGATTTCTCGGGGCCTCAGTCACTATCAGTATCTATGGATGGGTAACCTTCCAGATGTAACCTTTATATTTGGATCATGACCCTGAAGCCCCCTGAAGATGTGGTCTTTCTGTGCAGAAATCTCATCTTTATAATGCGTGTAAATATTCTGTGGTCTGAACACAGAAACCATCACTGTGCCAGTTACACTGTGTGTTATCCACCCAGCACAATTAAACACCTCTTTGGCTACCCAACTGTTTGTGCTTCTCCTTTTCCGCGACCCCTCCTCCACAGAGTGTCTGAGAATTCTCTTTTAGCAGGTCACTTGCAGGTGCACAGCACGATGAAAGGTGACCATATTGGATGAGCACGTAGAGAAACTGGTAAGAGAAAACACCCCCGACCCTAAGTCATTTTTGAACACTAAGCCTCTTCACGTTTAGACAGACCTGTGTTGATTTACTCAGATGCAAGATGGCAAAGCGAGAAACAAAACCAGCTTTGCCCAAATGGTAGCCAGCTTCATAATCTGTTTGTGTTGCAATCTTGATAATGAATTTTGCTTTTAAGAGATATCTTCATTATTACTAGAATTTTGCTTTTAAGAGATATCTTCATCATTACTATTAATCTTGAGTGCTTGTATTATTACTGGTTTTGAAGGGGTCAAAGTCTCTGCAGGTTCTTTTAAACACTTGCAAGGAAAACATACAAATAATGGTCTTTCCATATTTGGAAATATTTTATTTTCTCATTTTGAGCATTAAGTGCAAGTGCAGCATTAATCTATCATCAACCTGGGGGTATTAACATTTCATCTATATATGAATTTTTAACTATATATCAATGTCAGGATCTCTAATAGAGACACTATGGAAATTTTTATTAAAGGATATTTATATGGCAGTAGACTAAGTTTTATTATTTTTATAAAATTTTAATCTTTAAAACTATATATTAATAAATATTCAAATTCCAGTAGGATATTTATGTTTATACAGTGAATTTTAATTTTATTTTTCAATTTTACCAATTGATAAATGTTTTAATATTGTGGCTGTAAGCCAATGTGGACCTTGTTCTTTGCATATAAAACATAATAACTGAAAAAAGTCAGTTTTCTTACATAAAAATGTAGAATTAGATCTAAAGACCTCAGAAATTATAGTCAACAGCAAGCTTCTTTGTCACCTAGTGGTGACAGGTACAGAACTAACGTAGTGAGTTTCAGTTTGTAGCAGATGAGAAAACAGTGGAAGAGAGAATGAGTATGCAATATTTAAGGTCCATGATTGTATTAGCCATATTAATATTGGTTATCAAACATACAGCATTTATTCCAGATTTAATTTCCATAAGAATTCTTAAAGCTACCATATTTATTGTGTTTCTTTCATCTGTTGATGTTATTCTCGCAATGGAAATCACTTCACATCCTCCAAACCAAAAGATTAAAAACATGTGTAGGAAACACGGAGACAAGCTGACTATCTCATCCAACTGTTTCTTAAATGTCTTTGTTTTGAGTGACCATCATCCAGTGATAAACAAGTATGGAACAATATTCGCTTCTACCAGAGAGTACAATATACCTTTTGATAAGAAGTTAGATATAACAGACCACACCACGGTCTAGCTGACTCGGTAAAGCTAGTTCTATAGCAAGGGCACTTAAGAGTCTTTTCTACATTTAGTCCTATACTGCATGTGTCATAGCCAACACGACAAGCACACTTACCACTTATTATAAACACAGTCACATTCAAAACCCAGAAAAGTGGTGAAAATAGAGGCGGAAATGCTTTCATATTTGTTGATTTTTTTAAGTACACACATACATTCACATAAGGAAGGCTTTATTAGATTTTCTCGTGATGATTCCACTAGTCTTAGACGCGTTGAACTTGAAGATGTGTTGAATAACAATAGCTGAAAGAAGAAAGTAAGTTTTCCCCACACTCATGGTAGTCAAATAGAACTCTCTGTTTTCTGACTCCATGACACCCAGTTTTAAAGCCTGGGATAGTAATGAGAGAGAGAAAGAGAGAGAGAGAGATAGATAGATAGATAGATAGATAGATAGATAGATAGATAGAGAGAGAGAGAGAGATTAATATATCATGTTTTGAAATAGGGGACCTTTTGAAAATATTTTAACATATTATCAATTCAGGGCACTTTATATCCCATTTATTCTATTTGTGGTCATTTTGGGGAATTAAGAGAAGGGGAAGCTAATGCACCCAGCACAGACACAAAGCTAAGTGGCCACCTTTGGTCTTGTAAGTGTATGCAGTCAATCAGTGGTTTCTTGGGGACATTCCCAAATAGCTTAGTAAATACCCCACATGCTGCAGACAAGTTTTACCAGTGTTTTACAGCCTTGCAGACCCAAGGTCTGCCTTCCAATACTGAAAGTCTAGACCAGTAAGAAATTAAGACACCAATGTAGTTAGTGTAACATGAGGGAAGTGGTTTAACAACACGGCAAAACTGCCTTTCATTTAGGCAATAAACCTACGAGTAACAGGGCAGTCCTACTTCCTCGGAAGACTGGATTAAGAATAAGCTTCCTTGGTTGCGGTAGTGTTGAAAACGTGTGTGTTACTTGGTGTCCCTGTTCAATAATGCTGTACAACTGACTTATGCAATAAATTATCACCAACATTTTGATATTGGCATCATCGTCTCTTATTTCTGCTTTCTCTGTTTCCTTAACTAATGTCTTATAAAATATTTCTGCAAGTACTTTGACTAGTTGCTTGAATGAGGGAGGCCCAATTTTCTAGACAACAGTAGCTCCTTCAGGAGTTGGAAGCAAACCTTTCCTGTAGTCTGATACAGGAAAGACCTCAAGCTGACCTTGAACTGGAAATCCTCCTGCCTCAGCCTTCCAAGTGCTAGGATTACTGATTGATGTAAGTCCCCACTTTTGTTACTGTTGCTGTTGATATACAGTTAGAAGTACTAACTAAAACATATTTTTTCTTTGAAAACAATCAATCATTAGACTCAAGAAAATGGTACATAACAATTCTATGCATTTTTTAGAAGTTGATGTAAATAATCCTGGATTTATGATTTATAAATATTTATCTGGTACTTCTTCAAACTTCAGATCTAGACTTGTATCACATTTATAAACTCTACCAGATGAACTGGACAGAAAGTTGCTTTGGTGCAGTAGTTATAGCTGTTTGAGCTCCCATAGTAGGCTAAGAAAATTTAAGAATGTGTTTTTTGATAAATTAATCTAACCATAGTCTGATTCCAATGCAGAAGGCCGGTAATTGGTATCTCATTCTTTGGTTGATACTATTCGTTAAACAAAATCTCATCATAATATCATAATAACTTTTCTCCACACAGAGATTGCTAGTAGTCTGTCTGCCAAGGAAGAGTGTCCAACCTATAGTTCTGATCTTCACTTCCATAACGTGAATGAAACACTTGAACTTTTATCTGAGCCTGCAGCTCATTCCACTCAGTTTGACTCCAGACAGGAAGGCACGGCCCCGGTTTTCATCAGAGAAATATCAGATGCCGAAATAAGCATTGAAGATGTAGCTAAATTGTCTGTTACTGTCATTGGCCGCCCTAAGCCTAAAATTCAGTGGTTCTTTAATGGGGTGCTGTTAACCCCTTCTGCCGACTACAAATTTGTCTTTGATGGGGATAACCACAGCCTGATCATTCTGTTCACCAGATTTGAGGATGAGGGGGAGTACACCTGCATGGCTAGTAATGAATACGGGAAAACAGTGTGTAGTGCCTATCTAAAAATAACCCCCAAAGGGGAAAGGTGCAAAGACGTGGAATCAGAAGTGAAGAAAGCTCAGGAGGAGTCTGAGGGGCCTTGTCCTCCTTACTTCTTCAAGGAGTTAAAACCAGTCCAGTGTGCTCCAGGGATCCCTGCTGTCTTTGAGTACCTAGTGCATGGAGAACCTGCCCCTACCGTCTTGTGGTTCAGAGGAAACGTGCCGCTTTTTACCAACGTGTCTTACACCATCATTCACAATCCTGATGGCTCTGGAACCTTCATTGTTAATGACCCCCAGAGGGAAGACAGTGGCCTGTACGTCTGTAAGGCCAAGAACGTGTGGGGGGAGGCCACCTGCGCTGCAGAGCTTCTCGTACTTCTGGAGGACGCGGATGTGACAGATGCCTCCTGCAAAACAGAGTCCACATCGGGAGTTCCTGGGGATCTTCTGGAAACATCCACAAGGGGGCCTTCAGTTCAGGCATTTGATTTGCAGCAGGGAGTCACAGCTTTGGTCAAGGATGCCATTCCAGAAGCTGCTACAATGGCAGAAGAAGAGCTGCAGCTTTCTTTTCATCATGGCATGGACAACAGTGAACCAAATACTGGGGTGACTATAGAGGCTCAGAAGCTGCACCCTCTGGAGAGCACTGGGGAGCTTCCTCCGGCTGATGGCACTGTTCACACACAGCCGGACAGAGAGCCACCTCCTACTTTACAGATGCAGACTGTCCACCCTCAGGGAACCCTTCCCAGAGAAGATACTCTACAGTTTGAAGAACCTGCAAACATCCCCCCAAGCTCTCCGCCAGCAGCTTCCAGTCATTCACTTCCGTCCTCTGTGGCTGACGGAACACTTCATTCAGGAGAAGAGGTTGTCTCTGAAGTGGACAAAGAGCAAAGAGCTGTCCTCCTGTGTCAGGACGTAGCTGAGGGCCAAGTGGAAAGTCTAGAGGGTCCTGAGGTTGCGATCTCGAATGCGCATGTTGAGCCCCAAGTCCCTTTCGAACACACATGCACAGAAGAAGGTGAAATCCTGCTGGCGAATGCAGAGCCACTAGAAAGCGCAGGGCGAGGTGTTGCAGAGAGCTCTGAGGAAGGCAGGTCCCTGAGCTTCCCGCTAGCACTCGAGGAGAAGCAGGTCCTACTCAAGGAAGAGCAAGCAGGGGACGTGGCAGGGCCCACCAGCCAAACCTCTAAGCCTAAGAAAGAGCCTGAGGCAGTCAAGGGAGTGATGCAGGTTCAGGGAAGTGACCTGCTGGCCAAGGAAACTTTGTTTCCCTCTATTCCTGAAGAGCAGCGATTACACCTGAAAACCCAGGTCCGCAGGGCTTTGCAAGCTGCAGTGGCCAGTGAGCAAGGCAGTCTTTTCTCTGAGTGGCTGAAAAGCATTGACAAGGTGGAGGTCAAGGCCATAGACCTCACTCAGGAGCCCAAACGCATCCTCTGCACCTACCTTATTACTTCAGTGAAGTCTCTGACCGAGGAGTTAACCATTGCTATTGACGACATAGATCCTCAGATGGCTAACCTGAAGACGGAGCTCAAGGATGCCCTGTGCTCCATCATTTGTGAAGAAATAAACATCCTAACAGCAGAGGATCCGAGAATTCGGGAAGAACTCAAACTAGGTGTGCAGGGTGGAGTAGAACACTCTTCGGAGGTACAGCAAGTTGAGGTAATGGTAGAACCTGAAGCTAAACCTGAGTATCTCATTTCCCAAGACCAGGTCAGTTGTCTGAA
Organism: Arvicola amphibius; assembly: GCF_903992535.2. Classification (NCBI taxonomy): domain Eukaryota; kingdom Metazoa; phylum Chordata; class Mammalia; order Rodentia; family Cricetidae; genus Arvicola; species Arvicola amphibius. The sequence goes on from NC_052053.1 coordinate 8,064,104, forward strand.
TGTGGAAAGTCACTTTAAAGATGGAGATGCTGATGAGGGTGCACAGGCTGAGACTCTGAAAGCAGCAGAAGAGAGCAGCACCCAGGAGGCCGGTACAGTAAAGTCACAAGAAACTGATAGTACCTTAGCTGAGGAGTGCCCTATTGTACTTAAACCCTTAGTGGATGCCATTTCTGAGGAAGGCGGGACTGTCCGCTTTACGTCCTCCATATCAAATGCTCAGGAGGTGAACTGGTATTTCAAGGGGAAACTGGTGTCAACAGATACAAAGTTCAAGCGTTTACAAGAACAGAATGACTACACTCTGGTCATCGACACGGTAGAGGCAGAGGATGAAGGGGAGTATGTCTGTGAGGCCTCGAATAACAGTGGAAAAGCAAGGACATCAGCAAAGCTCACTGTCGGAGGAAGAGGTTGGACGTCGGGGATTAGAGGGATCCGGCTCTAATACCCACTGAGTTGTGATGACTTAGGTTTCACCACCGAAGCCTCACTTACCTGCCTCTCTTCCGGAATGCCAGCTACTTAGAACAGGAAGGAAAGGAGTACAGACGTAATCATGGTTCCTAGCTTACATTTCTCTCCGACTGCCTCGTTAGGCAGAGCATTTTCATAGCCACGCTGCTACCGATTTTCTTAAAGTAAAACATGTTCTCATATGTTTTACAATGATAAATATGTTTCCATATGAAAGTGCTTTGATAACAAGTAATAGAACCTTCTGGGTCTATAGGCGTTCTGAAATCGCCAGGCTCTTCTCTAAATTCCAGATAACCATGATTAGTCGTCTCCTTGTGTTTATTTCTGTTTGTTAGCTTCCGTCTCACCTCACCACTTCAGGTGATGTTTCGTGGTTTCACCTTAATTTCAGTGACACGCCCCGTGGTTATGCATGCACACCCAAAGCATCACGTTTCGGTAGCCACCCTCCCCAGTTCACCGCTGAGTAACAGTCGGAATTGTCACGAGCTGCTGCTTTTTGACCTTTTTCGTTTCTGCCTTCACGACCCTGCTCATCTTCCGGTCACGTGTCCTAGACTGCCGCAACCCGTCTCACCAGTTTCACCTGATTTATTTCGTTAGCAGCAACAAAAGTTAGTCTGAAAAAAGAATGTGGGATGCCTGATAACGTGGCATGCTAATGGCCTCTGCTTCCCTTCGCAGCGGCCCCTGTGATCAAGCGGAGAATTGAGCCCCTGGAGGTAGCTCTGGGTCACCTGGCCAAATTCACGTGTGAGATCCAAGGTGCCCCCAACGTCCGGTTCCAGTGGTTCAAAGCCGGCAGAGAGATCTACGAGAGTGACAAGTGTTCCATTCGGTCTTCGAACTACGTCTCCAGCCTGGAAATCCTGAGGACCCAGGTTGTGGACTGCGGCGAGTACACCTGCAAAGCTTCCAACGAGTACGGCAGTGTCAGCTGCACGGCCACGCTCACGGTCACAGGTAAACGGCCGCGCTCTGGCGTGGGTGCTGGCAACTCAGTTCAGCTGCCCGCGTGCGTTGCCTTGTGTCTAGGTGCCGAGAGTGTCACCAGCTGGAGATGCACCATGCTATCACGTCGACTAAGAACCCCAGAGGGGATGGGGGACAGGTCGTCCTTTGTAGTCATGTTTCGAGCAGCAGCGGAAGCAAATGTTCCTTTATTTGTGGGGGCAGGAGATGGGAGAGGGGGGATGAGAAGTTATCAAATGAGCCTGCCTGCCTCCTTAAGAAGAAACATTTGAGGAGTGTTTGGTGCTATGAAAATAAAGAAACAAATAGCCAGCTGGTGATGGCACACGCCTTTAAACCTAGCACACACCTTTAATCCTAGGAAGCAGAGAGACAGTGGATACCTGAGTTCAAGGCCAGCCTGGTCTACAGAGTGAGTTCCAGGACAGCCAGGACTACCCAGAAAAACCCTGTCTCAAAAACAAAACAAACCAAAACCAGCAAAAACCTCCATATGTTAATATGAACCTGAATAACCAATCAGAAACAGAGTTCCAAATAAAGCCAGAATTACAAAAAAAAAATCAGACTATACAGTTAAAGTTAAATCAAGGCCCACAAGAAGACTGGGGCTAAAACAGGCCTTTGAGTGAGGATGCTTGCTAAAGCCTTCATTTCTAACTTTAAAATTAGGGCAACTATAAAATACTCCATTCTCAGTTTCCTAACTGAACCACAAAAAAAAAAAAAAAGAAAGAAAGAAAAAGAAAATCAGTCTGTCTGTCCTTTTCCCTTCCCTTCACTCTTCCCCTTACCCTCCCTCCCTTCCTTCCTTCCCTTCCCTCCCCTCCCCTCCCCTCCCTCCCTTCCTTCCTTCCCTCCCCTTCTCTTCTTAGTGGTGACCTCAGATGCTGATGGAAGGGAGGATCCTTGGGGAGGAGGGCTGCTCTTGGGTGGGGAGCCTTACTTGGTGAGGATGTCAGGGGGAAAGAAGCCCACTCATTCACCCCAGGAAAAGAAAAAGAGTTCTTTGAAGCATCTTTTATGCTGTGACTTTATCACAGAACCAAAAAATCTTTGAAATTCTAAGGAAGCTGCCCATGGTGATCCAGCCAGGTTGGTTGGAGCCAAAATGTTTCCATATAGCCAAGATTGGCATTCTTTTTTTTTTCCTTTTTTTTGAGATTAATATAATCACATAGCTTACCCTATTCTTTATTCCATCCCCTCTTACATACTTCTCCTTGCCTCTTCTCATTATTCATGGCCTCTCTTTTCATTAATTGTTGTTACATAATATATATATATATATATATATATATATATATATATATATATATATATTCCTAAATAAAACCTGCTCAGTCTGTATAATGTAACTTGTATATTTTCAGGTCTGACTGTTCGGTATGGATAACAGTTTGGTGTGCTCCTTCCTGGGGAAGACTTTCTTTGCCCCACTTTCAGCCATTCCTTTGATGCCTGTAGGGGTTCAGGCCACCTGGGCTTTCCTCCCTGGAGGCATTATTCTTAATGACAGTTCAGAATTTTCTTGACCCAGATTAACCCAGCTCGGTAATGGGGCTTCAGCCAGAGAAGCAAAGGACAAGGAGGCAGATTCTATGTCTATTATCAGCAGGAGCGGACCCTAAAACTTGGCTTCAGAATGGAGAACAGAGATGGGAAGCTACTGCTGTGAAATATTTTTATAATTGTAAATTGGTGGGGGGGGGCATATTTGAAGTTAAGTGATTTGAGGATCTCCTGGCATTTATCAGAGGGTTAGAAAGACCTGTGTAAAGTTCTGTGCTGTCTTACCCCGTCTTCAGCCAACTCATGTGCATTTTTTTTGTTGTTGTTTTGTTTTGTTTTTTGTTTACCTTCTTTCTGGTCTTTTAATTTGCAAAATTAAAATACCAGCCAGGTTGCTCATCAAATCCTCCCACCTATTGACCCTCTGAACAGACAGAGCTTTAGTGATATTCCTTCACGAGGGAACATTTGTTCTCTCCTCAGCTAGGGACAATCTGTCAAGAGTGCTCATCCCTCTCTGTCACCATCTTGGGTCTTTTCGCTTCATAGTTGTTTAAGATAAGGTCTTGTGTTCACCTGAAGGCGTAAGTTATCTTTTCTCTGTCTTAGAGCATGTAATTGCAGCAAGACCTGGAGGGCTTCAAGGGAGACTACATGTAACGTGCAAACCTTTCTTTTTGCAGAGGCCTATCCACCAACCTTCCTCTCCAGACCCAAGTCCCTTACAACCTTCGTGGGTAAGGCAGCCAAGTTCCTCTGCACAGTGTCAGGGACTCCCGTGATCGAGACCATCTGGCAGAAAGACGGCAGTGCCCTTTTGCCGTCGCCCACCTGCCGGATCACGGACGCAGACAACAAACACAGTTTAGAGCTCTCCAACCTTGCCGTTCAGGACAGGGGGGTTTACTCTTGTAAGGCTTCCAACAAATTTGGAGCCGATATCTGCCAGGCAGAGTTGACCATCATTGACAAACCCCACTTCATTAAAGAGTTAGAGGCCGTGCAGTCGGCCATCAATAAGAAGATCCACCTTGAGTGCCAAGTAGATGAAGACAGGAAAGTCACGGTCACGTGGAGCAAGGACGGTCAAAAACTGCCGGCTGGGAAAGATTACAAGATCTATTTTGAAGATAAAATAGCGTCGCTTGAGATTCCTCTAGCCAAACTAAAAGATTCTGGGACCTATACGTGTACAGCTTCCAATGAGGCTGGGACCAGCTCCTCGTCCACCACAGTCACTGTGAGAGGTAAGAGTACCGGGCAGAAATCTGCCACCTCCTTGTCAACAAGGAAGTCTCAGAAGAAAGATTGTTAGCTGTACCACCCACACCCTTTGTTCCTAATTTAACTCCTAAGGCAAACCTCTGGGTCTGGGAAAGTCCTGACATCATCTGGTTAGCTTTTGTTGTTGTTGTTGTTGTTGTTGTTTGGTTTTTAGTTGTGTGTGATCTTCATTAGAATTCACTTGCTTTGGCTCTTTTAAAAAGCAGTTAACAAATCTTGCTCACAATTTCTTCTAAGAATTGGTGTGTAGATAACTCTTAACCATCTTCTTTTTAAATTGTTTCTTTTTTGAAGTTATCATTGCTTTCTTTTCTCCATTCCCATTCCTCTCTCCATACCCTCCCATACCACCCTCCTTTCTCTCTTTCAAATCCATAGCCTCTTTTCTCAATAATTGTTGTCGCACATACACATATATTCCTAAATTGATAACTACAGCCTGCTCTGTCTGTATCATAATATGTGTACATATATCTTCACAACTAAAACCATTTGATACTGGATATCCAATTGATGTGCTCTTCCCTGAGGAAGACCATTTCCCCTTGCCTTCAGCATGTCTTGGTTGCCTGTAGCTCTTTGTGTAGGTTGAGACCTGGTGGGATACCCTACCCCCATCCATGTTAGTGTGCCTGTTATTGATGACTTTGTTCAGAAAATTGCTCTTCATATAGATATAGTCTGCTTGCTTGTGTCTCTTTTCTTTTCACCAAGAGGTGGGGGAGTGGTTCGGAATGAAGGAAAGGGCTGAGTGCTTCATGACTTGCTCAGAAGTCTCGTGAAGGTGTTCTCTGTGTGCTCTGTCTTTTGTCATGTGCGTCTGCTTTTCTTTTGTGATGTGTATGCTTCAGTCATTGTCTCCATTTTTTTCTTTCTCTTTTTTTATACACGTCCTGTAGAACCACCATCCTTCGTGAAGAAGGTGGATCCCTCTTACTTAATGCTCCCGGGCGAATCAGCACGCCTCCATTGCAAGCTGAAAGGCTCCCCTGTGATCCAGGTCACCTGGTTTAAGAATAACAAAGAGCTTAGTGAAAGCAATACAGTCCGAATGTCTTTTGTCAACAATTCTGAGGCGATCCTCGACATCACTGATGTCAAAGTTGACGACAGCGGGACCTATTCCTGTGAAGCCACCAATGACGTGGGCAGTGACAGCTGCAGCACAGAAGTAGTTATCAAAGGTTTGTGTCCTGAGTTACCGCTCTTTATTTTGCTGAGAAAATTTCCCTTTGGTTTTCTCGTAGCTCACAACTCACCCTGTGCTCTCATACCTTTATAGAACCGCCTTCATTCATCAAAGCGCTTGAGCCCGCAGACATAGTGCGCGGGGCGAATGCACTCCTTCAGTGTGAAATCGCAGGCACGGGGCCCTTTGAAATTAGCTGGTTTAAAGATAAGAAGCAAATTCGAAGCAGTAAAAAGTACAGGGTGTTCGCTCAGAAGTCTTTTGTGTTTCTGGAAATTGCATCTTTCAATAGCGCGGACGTGGGTGATTACGAATGCGTAGTCGCTAATGAAGTTGGGAAGTGTGGCTGTGTCGCGACACACTTATTGAAAGGTTAGTGTGGGGGGCGTTTGTCTGATAAGTTGTACAAATAGCTTTCTTCATCCACAACAGGAAAGTTTATTCGTTCTCTTCTTCTAACCTTTAAAATGTGTTTTGTCTTACTTTGAACTTGGGGCCCAGAGCTTTTACTCAGTCTTTGTCTTGATATGAATAGAAATATTTATTATCTGATAACAAAAGGAAATTACATAAAATGTCATTTTATTTTCTGATTAACATTTACATTCTGTGCCTCTCTTGAATGGCATTGCTAATTCTTCATATACTTTCTTTCTTCTTCCTGATAACCAAGCGCTATGTGGTGGTTGTGTTGGGCAAGGGAAGTGTGGAGCCACATGGAGCCCATTGTGTGGGAACTGACACTTGCGTGTGCTCTCTTCCCTAACTAGAACCACCAACCTTCGTCAAGAAAGTTGACGATTTTACAGCCCTAGCAGGACAAACCGTTGTCTTACAAGCTGCCGTGAGAGGCTCAGAACCCATTTCTGTCACGTGGATGAAAGGCCAAGAAGTCATCAAAGAAGATGGGAAAATTAAAATGAGCTTTGCTAATGGAGTTGCAGTGTTGACCATCCCTGATGTGCAGATTAGTTTTGGTGGCAAATATACATGCCTGGCTGAAAACGAAGCTGGCAGTCAGACGTCTGTTGGGGAGTTAATAGTTAAAGGTTCGTGTAGGAACATTTTAGCTCTTCCTTGGCCTTTTCACTTAAAGTTAAGCCTTGATTCATGCTAAGGAATCTTAACTCTCTAATATCTTTGTAGAACCTGCCAAAATCATCGAGCGAGCGGAACTGATCCAAGTGACTGCAGGGGACCCAGCCACCCTGGAGTACACAGTGTCAGGCACCCCAGAACTGAAGCCCAAGTGGTACAAAGATGGCAGGCCCTTGGCTGCTAGTAAAAAGTACCGGATCAGTTTCAAAAACAACATTGCCCAGCTGAAATTTTACTCAGCAGAACTGCAGGATAGTGGCCAGTACACATTTGAGATTTCCAATGAAGTGGGCAGCAGTTCCTGTGAGACCACGTTTACTGTGTTAGGTTAGTATGTTCAGAGAACTACCCATCTCTCTAAAACCCCACAGAACTAGCCGACGGTGAGCCCCTGAGTGCTTTGCCGTGCTGATCTCATTTCCTTTCTTATGCCACGAACAGATCGAGACATCCCTCCGTTTTTCACCAAACCCTTACGTAACGTGGACAGCGTCCTTAGCGGTACGTGCAGGTTAGACTGCAAAATCGCTGGCTCCCTCCCCATGAGGGTGTCCTGGTTTAAGGATGGCAAGGAAATCGCTGCGTCGGACAGATACCAGATCGCGTTTGTGGAAGGCACGGCCTCTTTGGAGATCAGCAGGGTAGACATGAACGATGCAGGGAATTTCACCTGTCGGGCCACAAACTCCGTGGGGAGCAAAGACAGCAGCGGAGCCCTGATTGTGCAAGGTTGGCTAGGGACTGTGTCACCTGATTTACCAATATTTCAAATTAAGACTCCCTCCCTTGGGTCCAGACTTGTAACACCTTCACATTCTATCTTCTCCCTATTCTTCAGAACCACCCAGCTTTGTAACTAAGCCAGGGTCCAGGGATGTCCTCCCTGGTTCAGCAGTCTGCCTGAAGAGCACTTTCCAAGGATCTACACCGCTCACCATCAGATGGTTTAAGGGTGACAAAGAGCTGGTGTCTGGCGGAAGCTGCTATATCACCAAAGAAGCTCTAGAGAGCTCCCTGGAGCTCTATGCCGTGAAAACCTCAGATTCGGGCACATACACATGCAAAGTCAGCAACGTTGCCGGCAGTGTGGAGTGCACTGCAGACTTGTTTGTGAAAGGTTTGCCTTCTTCTCTTGACGCCTTTGTGCGACCCTTTTCCCACACAAGTTCTTTACCTCTTCCGGCTGTTTCTTAATAACTTCCTTCCTTCCACAGAACCTGCGATGTTTGTGGAAAAGTTAGAGCCCTCACAACTGCTAAAGAAGGGAGATGCCACTCAGCTAGCCTGCAGAGTCACAGGCACCCCTCCGATTAAGATAACATGGTTTGCCAATGACAGAGAGCTGAGAGAGAGCAGCAAACACAAAATGTCTTTTGTGGACTCCACCGCAGTCTTAAGGCTTACAGACGTGGCCATTGAAGACAGCGGGGAATACATGTGTGAAGCCCAAAACGAGGCTGGCAGTGACCACTGCACTAGCATGGTCATAATCAAAGGTTTGTCCTCACGTTATCTCCGTGCCACCCAACCTTTGACTTGTAGCCCAGATCCCTGCCCATTAACACGAGCCATTCTCTTCTACTATAGAGTCACCTTATTTTACCAAGGAGTTTAAGCCCATGGAAGTCTTAAAGGAGTACGATGTCATGCTGCTGGCTGAGGTGGCAGGCACTCCTCCCTTTGAGATCACTTGGTTCAAAGACAACACGACCCTGAGGAGCGGTAGGAAATATAAAACCTTCATTCAGGACCAGCTGGTTAGCCTGCAGATCCTCAAGTTTGTAGGCACAGATGTGGGTGAATACCAGTGCCGGGTGACCAACGAGGTGGGCAGCAGCACCTGCAGTGCCAGGGTGGCACTAAGAGGTCAGTGTTGGCTTAGTTGACTGCTGGGCTCTTCTACACAGACATGACTTAAGTGTCTAGATGCAGTTTGGCCTTAGAACTGGTACTGATTGAGAACTCATTCTTCTGATAGAACCCCCATCCTTCATTAAGAAGATCGAGACTACCAGCTCCCTCCGTGGAGGCACTGCTGCCTTCCAGGCCACTCTCAAAGGCTCCTTGCCCATCACGGTGACTTGGCTGAAAGACAACGAAGAGATCACGGAAGACGACAACATAAGAATGACGTTTGAGAACAATGTGGCTAGTCTCTACCTGAATGGCATTGAAGTCAAGCACGATGGGAAATACGTCTGTCAAGCCAAAAACGATGCAGGCATCCAGAGGTGTTCTGCTTTGCTCTCAGTCAAAGGTTGGTTCTGAGAGCTGCCTTAGGTCGGAGGGGAAAGCGGTGCAGGTGCCAGGCCTTTCAGTTGGGCGCTTCACAGCCACACCTATTCTTTGTCTCCAACAGAACCTGCGACAATAACAGAAGAGGCCGTGTCCATAGATGTCACCCAAGGAGACCCAGCCACTTTGCAAGTTAAATTTTCAGGGACTAAGGAGATCACAGCCAAATGGTTTAAAGATGGCCAAGAACTTACCCTGGGTCCGAAATACAAAATTAGTGTCACCGACACAGTCTCCATACTGAAGATTATCTCCACAGAGAAGAAAGACAGTGGAGAATATACTTTTGAGGTCCAAAATGATGTGGGGAGAAGCAGCTGCAAGGCTAGCATTAACGTCTTAGGTTGGTATTGATGTCTATAGAGCATCTCAGGGGCCCTTCCTCTTGTATAATTTAAAGAGAAAATAGAGGGCTATGGGCAGAGTTCATGTGTGTGCAAAGTACTGGGTTGATGCCTTAGCACTTTGTGGTCAGATGGGAGAGATGTGGGGGGGGGTGAGAAAGAAAGAAAGAAAGGGAAAGAACAAATAGCTAGATTAACCTAAATTTCCTGCTTTTTTGTTGGATAGATCTTATTATACCTCCCTCATTCACCAAGAAACTGCGGAAAATGGACAGCATCAAAGGATCTTTTATTGACTTAGAATGCATAGTGGCTGGGTCGCATCCCATCAGCATCCAGTGGTTCAAAGATGACCAAGAAATCTCAGCTAGTGACAGATACAAATTCTCTTTCCATGACAACACTGCCTTCTTGGAGATAAGTCAGCTTGAAGGCACAGATAGTGGCACATACTCTTGTTCCGCCACCAACAAGGCAGGCCACAGCCAGTGCAGTGGTCACCTGACCGTCAAAGGTTGGCTTTTATCTCTACCTGTCCAAACTCTATTGCCTTGCTCTTCTTAATTCTCTTCTTCTTCATTGAGTCTGAAAATAAATCTGCTTCCTGTTCTTTCATCCCAGAACCCCCTTACTTTGTGGAGAAGCCACAGTCACAAGACGTGAATCCCAGCACGAGGGTTCAGTTGAAGGCACTTGTGGGTGGTACCGCGCCCATGACAATAAAGTGGTTCAAAGATAACAAGGAGCTGCACCCTGGGGCAGCCCGCTCAGTTTGGAAGGACGACACCTCCACCATTCTGGAGCTTTTTTCAGCCAAGGCAGCCGACTCCGGGACCTACATTTGCCAGTTGAGCAATGATGTCGGCACAGCAAGCAGCAAAGCCACCCTCTTTGTGAAAGGTTCGCTCTCTCTATAGCCTCTTCTCCTTGCGTGCCTGGCTTGTCTTTGGGAAGGGAAAGTGCATTAAGGAAACAGTTTTGGTCATGGGACTTCATTTAAAAAAAAAACATTCAGCATACTACTCTCTTTCTTTTCTCATCTTTAGAACCTCCTCAGTTTATTAAGAAGCCCAGCCCAGTGTTAGTGCTGAGGAATGGACAGTCAACCACATTTGAATGCCAAGTGACAGGCACTCCAGAAATCAGAGTTTCTTGGTATCTGGATGGGAACGAAATAACAGATCTTAGGAAATACGGCATTTCCTTTGTGGATGGTTTAGCCACTCTCCAGCTCTCTAATGCCAGGGTAGAAAACAGCGGGACTTACGTCTGTGAGGCTCGAAATGATGCAGGCACCGCGAGCTGCAGCGTCGATCTGAAAGTGAAAGGTTTGTGATGGCTCTGTGTTTTCGCTGGGCTGTGTGCTGGACTCAGGGCTTCCCTTGAGTTAAGCCGCTCTCCGCCTTCCTTTCGACTCTGTAGAGCCCCCCACCTTTATCCGGGAGCTGGAGCCTGCGGAGGTAGTGAAGGATAGTGATGTTGAGATGGAGTGTGAAGTCATGGGCACAACGCCCCTCGAAGTCACCTGGCTGAGGAACGGCAAGGAAATTAGGAGCGGCAAGAAGTACACAATGTCTGAGAAAATGTCCGTGTTTTATCTGCACATAACCAAGTGTGACCCCTCTGATGTGGGCGAATATCAGTGCATCATAGCCAATGAAGCAGGCAGCTGCTCTTGTAGTGCTCGCGTTGCCTTGAAAGGTCAGTCACGTGCTAGGATCCGCCCCCGAGTCAGAACACTGGGTGCTCTTTAGCTGTAGGCAATGAAATGAATAGGAGCTGAAAGGTGCCTCTTCTTGAACCACTGTCTCATTTAATCACAGAGCCACCGTCCTTTATCAAGAAGATGGAAAATGTCACCACTGTCTTAAAGAGCTCGGCCACCTTTCAGAGTACTGTCGCAGGCTCACCCCCGATTTCTATAACTTGGCTAAAGGATGACCAGATTCTTGAGGAAAGTGACAATGTCCATATTTCATTTGTGGACAACGTAGCCACACTTCAAGTCCGGAGTGTAGATAATGGCCACAGTGGGCGGTACACATGCCAAGCCAAGAACGAGTCAGGAGTTGAGAGGTGCTACGCTTTCCTTCTAGTGCAAGGTCGGTGAACTGTTCTGTTTCAGGAGTGGTCTACAGAGACGGTTTGATCGGCATAGCTGGGTTCCAAGAGAATTACTGGCCTAACTTATGTGCATTTTCATTCTTACTGCAGAACCCGCTCAAATCATAGAGAAAGCTAAGTCAGTTGATGTTACCGAGAAAGACCCAGTCACCCTGGAGTGTGTGGTAGCTGGGACACCAGAACTCAAGGTCAAATGGCTTAAAGACGGGAAGCAAATTGTCCCCAGTAGGTATTTCTCAATGAGTTTTGAAAACAATGTGGCCAGTTTTAGGATTCAGTCGGTCATGAAACAAGACAGTGGGCAGTACACGTTCAAGGTGGAAAATGACTTCGGAAGCAGTAGCTGCGATGCCTACCTGAGAGTGTTAGGTGTGTACCTCCCCCTCCCCCAGCTACCCTTAAGTATAGCAGACACCTCATAAACAAACGGCAGCATGTTAATGGTGTGTTTTTGCTGTTTGCCTTGGCTAGACCAAGATATTCCCCCATCGTTCACCAAAAAGTTAACCAAGATGGATAAAGTTCTGGGCTCTTCTATTCAAATGGAGTGCAAGGTTTCGGGATCACTTCCTATTAGTGCTCAGTGGTTTAAGGATGGGAAAGAAATATCTACAAGTGCAAAGTACAGACTCGTGTGTCACGAGAACACCGTGTCGCTGGAAGTGAGCCATCTGGAGTTAGAAGACACTGCGAATTACACCTGCAAGGTGTCCAATGTGGCAGGAGACGCCGCCTGCAGTGGCATCTTAACCGTGAAAGGTGAGGGGCTGCCTTGTCCTCTTATACTCTTGGTTAGCACTTCTAAAGGGTGCCGCTCTTAACCTTGTATCTTCAGAGGGAAAAGATCTTAGTAATTCTGTTTCTTTTGATGCACACTCATTGAATTTAAGAAATACTTAGTCATTACCTCTTTTTGTGAGTTGTTTTCTTATATATCCATTAAAAAAATATTGGGCCGTGACTAAATATGACTCTCTTAAAATCTGTAGAACCACCAAGCTTCCTAGAGAAACCTGAGCGGCAGCAAGCCATACCTGACTCTACAGTGGAATTTAAGGCTGTGCTGAAAGGAACACCGCCATTCAAAATTAAGTGGCTCAAGGATAATGTGGAACTTGTCTCAGGACCGAAATGTTTCATTGGCCTAGAGGGGTCAACGAGCTTCTTAAATCTCTACTCAGTGGATGCTTCCAAGACGGGCCAATATACTTGCCAAGTTACCAATGACGTTGGTAGCGACTCTTGCACTACAATGTTGCTTGTGACAGGTGTGCAAGTTTGATTGTCTGACGTTTCTGTCTTACTTGTGCCTCTGTTGTTCCTAGACTCTGTTACAATGCAGCTTTCTAACATGGCTCAGTAATTTTCCCAGACCTTGGTCCCGTTTCTCCCTTTCCTACCTATTACCCAATTGGGCTCCTGTGACTTTTCACTCTTTGTTTTCATAATGTCCTTTTTCCTAACTCTTTAGAACCACCGAAGTTTGTAAAGAAATTAGAAGCATCCAAAATAGTAAAAGCCGGTGACTCCACACGCCTGGAATGCAAGATCACTGGCTCTCCAGAAATCCGAGTTGTGTGGTACAGAAATGAACATGAGCTCACGGCCAGCGACAAGTACCAAATGACGTTCATCGACTCGGTGGCAGTCATACAGATGAACGGCCTCGCGACAGAGGACAGTGGAGATTTTATCCTTGAGGCTCAGAATCCTGCCGGCAGCACCAGCTGCAGCACCAAGGTTATAGTAAAAGGTAGAATCTGCCTTCTGTTCCTCGTTAACGGAAACCCATCACCTTCTTCTCCCCTGCGCATCATGGCTTCTCACTCTATACCGCTCCTTTAGTTTCTATCTCAAATCCAAGGGTATTTCCCTAAGATAGAATCATGTCACCTGCCAAATGCTATTTCTTGTTAAGATTTGTTTACATTCACGTGGGCATTTTGACATATTTTTCCTGTAATTCCAATACTGTCATTTTTGGCCACCTCAACACATCCGCCAAAACGCACATACAAAAATAAATGGGAAGAGTTTACATTGATCCTTTGGTTTCAATCACGCTGCAACTATATCAGCATCTCCAGTATAGTCTGCATCATAATGATGTAACATACAAACAATATAGGTTTTACTATTACATCTTTAAAATGAAAGTAATGTTTCTTCTTTCTCACAAATCAGCTCCTTTGTATAAAAACTATGACTTTCCTGTGGTGCAAATAGTTCCAGTATTTTCAACAGCTACTTCTCAGCATGCTTTTCCATAAAGCTCAAGTTTGCCCCGTAAGATAATTGTTAGAGAAGGAAGGCTCAGACCACCGCTGATCTTGTGATTTCTGGGTGCCTCTGTTGTAAAGCAGAAATGACATTCTTTTTTAATTTCTAAAGCCAAAATTCCATGCTTCACAGAATTCCTGTTCATTGATACATTTGCTTATTTATAAATTTGGTATCCATCTTTGTAGTCCAAGATAGACCAGTGCATTGAACTTCTCAACTGAGCCCTTTAGGCCGCATCTTGACTCTCCACTTATCTTGCTAATAAGTGATAGTGCTACCTACACATGATACAATCTTAAACCATGCTTCTAACTGAGAAAAAAGAAAATGAAAACCTTTCTTCTATTGGAGGCTATCAAGTAGCCCAACTCATGAGAAATTCTTGTTTTTTCCAGAACCACCCGTTTTTAGCAGCTTCCCTCCTGTAGTAGAAACCCTTAAGAACACCGAAGTTAGTCTCGAATGCGAGCTTTCGGGAACACCGCCATTTGAGGTGGTGTGGTACAAAGACAAGCGCCAACTCCGAAGCAGCAAGAAGTACAAGATCGCGTCTAAGAATTTCCATGCAAGCATTCACATCCTCAATGTGGAATCTACAGACATCGGCGAGTACCACTGCAAAGCCCAGAATGAAGTGGGCAGCGACACTTGCATCTGTGCTGTAAAACTAAAAGGTGAGCGGAGATTTCTGTGCACGGCAGAAATGCCAGGCGTGAGCAAAGCGCTCAGTGTGTTCTCTCTTCCTTTACCCGGAAAGCTTTCTGAACAATCTCCGTTCATCTTTTCCCGTTCAGAACCACCAAAATTCATTTCCAAGCTGAGCAGCCTCACGGTGGTGGCTGGCGAGCCTGCCGAGCTGCAAGCATCCGTAGAAGGCGCCCAGCCTATTTCTGTCCAGTGGCTTAAAGAGAAAGAAGAAATGGTCAGAGAGAGCGAGAACGTTAGAATTTCGTTCGTGGACAACGTGGCGACTCTGCAGTTTGCTAAAGCAGAGCCTGCTAATGCTGGGAAGTACATCTGCCAAGCCAAGAATGACGGTGGAGTGAGAGAGAACATGGCCACACTGACCGTCTTAGGTATGCGGCCCCCATCAGAACCTGGGGGGCGATCGCTGCGATGACTTTCATGCGATCTCTTCATTCTGAATTTCTTCCAGAACCTTATTGAGCTTCACTGTTTGGAAGGCTTAGGGAAAAGACACAGCTGATCTTAAGTGTTCTTTTCTGATTCTGAGTTCTTACAAAAAAATATATATATAGCTAGCTGTTTTACTTATATGCCCTGCTTTTCTGCGTGGGTAGCAAATCTCCTGATTATCTTTTATTTCAACACAAACCCACTTGGAGCCTCTCCACTGTTACAAGGAAATTTTGCTTTCAGACTACATGTGGTTATGCTGGCAAAAACCCTCAAAGATCAATGTTTGAAGGAAAGATTTGCACTTTCATCACTGGGCATATTAAATTTCCATCCAGCAATAAGAATGAAAGTGAGAACGTTCGAGATCTCTTCTCTAGCACGTTAGCCCAGAGGGAAAAAAAAAAACAATGAGTAACTCATTTAACAGGACCTTCTGCTTTAAAGAACATCAAGTGCAAATCAAAACACATTATGTGGGGCCCAGTGAGATGGCTCAGTGGGTAAAGGTGCCTGCCACTATGCATGAGGACCTGAGTTCAATCCTTGGGACTGCCTTGACCTCTGACCCCATATGCATTCCATGGCATATACCCCCCAGCAAACACACAGACGTTCTTACAAAATAGATAGTGTTTGTACTTTAAAAAAAAAAACTACATTGTCTGATATACATTGCCTAGATTATTTTGGAGTAGACAAATGCCCAAACATCCTTCTAGTTAATGCAAATAACTTTATGAGTGCATAGGATTACAGATCACATTTTAGAGCCGAGAGAGAGAAAATGGAACCGTCAGTGAGAGAAACAGTCATTGCGATTCAGAGAAGAGATACAAGGAAAGATCCGGGTTTTCAACGATGCATCTCATGCTTTATTTCAGAGCCCGCAGTCATTGTAGAGAAGGCAGGCTCCATGACGGTGACTGTGGGGGAAACATGCACGTTGGAGTGTAAGGTGGCTGGTACTCCCGAGCTCTCTGTGGAATGGTACAAGGATGGAAAACTCTTGACCAGTAGCCAAAAGCACAAATTCAGCTTTTACAACAAAATGTCTTCCTTAAAAATCCTCTCGGTTGAAAAGGAAGACTCAGGCACCTACACGTTCCAGGTTCAGAACAACGTTGGGAAAAGCAGCTGCACCGCTGTGGTGGATGTATCAGGTCAGTTTGGGCGTTTTCTTCGGCTCGCTAATGCCACCTTCTCTTATGAATGTTCCTTCTTTCCTAACTCTTCTGTTGCCTCGAGTCACCACAAGTCATTTGCCTCTTTTCACGCAGACCGAATGGTTCCTCCTTCTTTCACACGAAGACTAAAGGACACTGGTGGTGTCCTGGGCAGCTCTTGCGTCTTAGAATGTAAAGTGGCTGGATCATCCCCTATCTCCATTGCCTGGTTTCATGAGAAGACTAAGATTGTCAGTGGAGCCAAGTACCAGACGACGTTTTCAGATAACGTCTGCACGTTACAGCTGAACTCTCTGGATTCATCGGATATGGGGAGTTACACGTGCGTGGCTGCTAACTTTGCTGGCTCTGATGAGTGTCGCGCCGCATTGACTGTACAAGGTTAGTGATACACAGTCAAGTTTGTGTGGCATTTATTAAACATTCCTCTCTGGACATATGTCCAGACTCACGCACACATGAAGGACTCTTATTTTTTTTTTTATTCAAAATTGAGAGTAAGGCCAAAGCTGACTGGATCCTTCCATTGTCTTCTGTGTCCGTGTAGAGCCACCCTCTTTTGTGAGAGAGCCTGAACCACTAGAAGTTCTTCCAGGCAAAAACGTCACCTTCACAAGTGTTATCAGAGGAACCCCTCCATTCAAGGTCGGCTGGTTTAGGGGTGCCAGAGAACTGGTGAAAGGAGACAGGTGCAACATCTATTTTGAGGATACCGTGGCAGAACTGGAATTATTCAATACTGACATATCTCAGAGTGGGGAATACACCTGTGAGGTTTCTAACGCTGCTGGCCGGGCATCCTGCACTACGCGTCTCTTTGTGAAAGGTTTGCCAAACACACTCACTCTCCTTCTTTTGACACCTGGCTTTTTTGGTGGCTTTACGGTGTGCCTAACTACAATGCTTTGTCACTTATCAGAGCCGGCCACGTTTGTAAAGAAACTAAGCGACCACTCTGTGGAACCTGGGAAGTCTGTCATTCTGGAGGGCACCTATACCGGAACACTCCCGATTTCTGTCACCTGGAAAAAAGATGGTACCGGCATAACTCCGTCAGAAAGATGCAACATTGTCACCACAGAGAAAACGTGCATCCTGGAGATCCTGAGCAGCACAAAGGGCGATGCAGGGCGCTACTCCTGTGAGATTGAGAACGAGGCAGGAAGGGATGTTTGCGAAGCCCTGGTGTCTACCTTAGGTGTGTGATGGTCCTCTCTTTAGAATTTTGCATTTATCCAATATGTAGGGTGGGTCCTTTGCTCTTGTGTCGTTCCATTCACTGACTGTGAGCCTTTCTTCTTTAGAACCACCTTATTTTGTTACGGAATTAGAACCTCTGGAGGCATCAGTTGGAGACTCGGCTTCCTTGCAATGTCAAGTAGCTGGGACACCAGAAATTACAGTGTCTTGGTTCAAAGGAGACACCAAGTTAAGGTCAACTCCAGAATACAGGACCTACTTTACAAACAACGTGGCCACACTTGTCTTTAACAAAGTGAGCGTCAATGATGGCGGGGAATACACATGCTTGGCGGAAAACAGCATAGGAACGGCTGCCTCTAAGACGGTCCTCAGAATTCAAGGTGATGCTTTGACCTTAGCCGCCCAGACATTTCCTCTCCCCTCTCTAACTCCTTTATCTTTATGGGGATTTATCTCCTTTCACCCATTAATCTTAATACCTCACGTATAACTTGTCTTCTGACAGAGCGCCAGCTCCCGCCTTCCTTTGCAAGACAATTAAAGGATGTAGAGCAAACGGTTGGGTTACCAGTTACGCTCACTTGCCGCCTGAATGGCTCTGCGCCCATCCAAGTGTGCTGGTATAGAGACGGGGTGCTTTTAAGAGATGATGAAAATCTACAGATGTCATTCGCGGATAATGTGGCGACGCTAAAAATTTTGCAGACTGACTTGAGCCACTCTGGCCAGTATTCTTGCTCTGCCTCCAATCCACTTGGCACAGCCTCGTCTACTGCTAGATTGACAGCAAGAGGTGTGTTCCCATGCCGATCTTACTCTTTCCCCACCCTGATTTCTTTTTAATTGTGAAGACAGAAGTAGCTGGCAGCCAAAAGGGAAGCAAGATCTATGTTATTGTATACACATTGCCTTTTCTTCTCATCTTCCAGAACCTAAGAAATCCCCCTTCTTCGATATCAAGCCGGTATCAATAGATGTCATTGCTGGAGAAAGTGCAGATTTTGAATGTCATGTTACCGGTGCCCAACCGATGAGAATCACTTGGTCAAAAGATAACAAGGAAATCCGACCTGGAGGAAACTATACTATCACGTGTGTGGGGAACACTCCCCATCTGAGGATTCTTAAAGTGGGCAAAGGAGACTCTGGTCAATACACTTGTCAAGCAACCAATGACGTTGGCAAAGACATGTGCTCTGCCCAGCTGAGTGTAAAAGGTACCATTGCATAGTGTTTGCCAAGACTGGTTCTTGACTATGGTTGTGTCATCTTCTTCTGTGTGTCAAAAACTGGTTTGTTTGTTTGTTTGTTTGTTTGTTTGTTTTCTTCTTCTACTGGTGCCTCACTCAGTGTTAGAGCACTTCCCTTGCCCATGTGAAGCCCTGGGCTAAATCCCTCAGTCATGCCAAAAATAAGAAAGACATTGAGCTTTGCCTGGCTTGATTCTGGTTTTATGGTCTATGCTTGCCTGGAACTCATAGAAATCCTTCTGTCTCAGTCCCCTGGGAGCTAGGAAGATACGTGTGAGACACCATTTTCAGCTGTCTTAAGTCTTTAAATGTTTGAGTTAAGCTAGCAATTATATTTGAGTTTATGCCTTTGTGTTAGAGAAGCAATAACCAAAGTTTTTTGCCCTTGTCTTTAAATTCTTAAGAAGTATTCTTCCATTGAACTTTGTAAAATATAGTTTCAATTATTTACTCTCCCTTTTCATCATTTCTTGTTATATAACATCTGGTTTATTGTTACAAAATTTTGATCAAATATATGTGCAATTATATTAGCTGGTATGTTTTATCTGACCTATCCAGACTCTGATCTAGTCAGACCATACTATGTCAGTCAAATTCTCTGATAAGTATTTTAAATCACCTAATAGGAAAGTTTACCATAAAATCATTAGCAAATTCCTTCTTAATAATGAGTCGATTAACGTGAACTTTGGGGATTCTCAACTCTACGGATAAACTCTTTAACACATAATTATCCATCACTGACTGTTTCCTTTGGTTTAATAGAACCTCCCAAGTTTGTTAAGAAATTAGATGCTTCGAAAGTCGCCAAGCAGGGAGAAGCCATCCAGCTGGAGTGTAAGATCAGCGGCTCCCCAGAAATCAAAGTCTCTTGGTTCCGGAATGACAACGAACTTCATGAAAGCTGGAAATACAACATGTCCTTCGTGAATTCTGTGGCACTGCTTACCATCAACGAGGCTGGTGCTGAGGACAGCGGCGACTACATCTGTGAAGCTCACAATGGCGTTGGTGACGCCAGCTGCAGCACAGCCCTGAAAGTTAAAGGTTAGACCCCTCTTCTGCTCCTCCTTCTCTCCAGCGGGCTCCTTATGATCGGTCTCAAGGTCTCAGGCTGTCCAAATATCCAGACGTGAGCTCAGGCTGGACCTGAGCCTGAGGGTTTCTGGTGATTAGATAAAACCCCCGCATTCCTCAGGAATTTGTGATGCCAGTTCCCACCCAGCTTTGTGTTATAGACTTATATCCAATGTATAAGGTCCAAAAATTTAAAAGCTTACAACTCTTAAAAGCTTATGAATTGTCCTGTGTCAGCATGTGTCGTCATTATTCACACAGTCTCTCTTAATGATCTTCTTTTCATAGCTAATAGCTCTAGGTTCTAGAAACTAGGTATGTGGATGCTGACACCATTTGTCCTCCTTGGTAAGCAGTTCCTCTCATTGTTCGTCCTCTTTTCTTCCTCTAGCACCTCCTGTTTTTACCCAGAAGCCTCCTCCAGTCGGAGCCCTGAAAGGTTCTGATGTGGTCCTCCAGTGTGAAATTTCGGGAACGCCCCCCTTCGAAGTGGTGTGGGTTAAAGACAGAAAGCAAGTTCGAAGCAGCAAGAAATTTAAAATCACCTCCAAAAACTTTGACACGAGTCTTCATATCTTTAGTCTTGAAGCCCCTGACATAGGGGAATATCACTGCAAAGCCACCAACGAGGTGGGAAGTGACACTTGTGTTTGCGCTGTCAAGTTCAAAGGTTTGTACACAGACACACACACACACACACACAATGCGCTTCTTCCTTTGATCTGTTCCTGCCCAACTAACATCTAATGTGGCTCTGGCTGTGACTCTTCCTTTTTCATTTATCCGTGCATTTCTTTCATCAGAGCCACCACGGTTTGTGAAGAAGCTCAGTGACGTGTCCACCCTTATCGGGGAGCCTGTGGAACTGCAAGCCGTGGTGGAAGGTTTCCAGCCCATTTCTGTCGTCTGGCTGAAAGATAAAGGTGATGTCATCAGAGAGAGTGAGAACATTAGGATTTCCTTCGTTGATAACATCGCCACGCTCCAACTGGGAAGTCCAGAAGCATCCCATTCTGGAAAATACGTGTGCCAGATCAAAAATGATGCTGGCATGAGGGACTGCTCGGCAGTCTTGACTGTACTAGGTTAGTAGCAGAGTAGTCCTCTGAGAACAAGAGATGTGAATTGACCTATAATCATTTCCTGAAGACATGACTCTTACCCAACTCTCGACTGAATATGAGCTGAGTTTGTCCTTAATGCCACACGCTTTCTTCTTCCAGAACCAGCCAGAATTGTAGAGAAACCAGAACCCATGACTGTCACGACTGGAAATCCCTTCACGTTGGAGTGTCTCGTAGCTGGGACTCCAGAATTTTCAGCCAAGTGGTTCAAAGATGGTAGAGAACTCTCTGCAGGCAGCAGACATCACATAACATTCGTGCGGAACCTGGCTTCCCTTAAGATCCCCTCTGCAGAGATGAACGACAAGGGCTTGTATAGCTTTGAAGTGGAGAACAGTGTGGGCAAAAGCAGCTGCACTGTCTCTGTCCACATCTCGGGTGAGTACGACGAGGAGGCCGCCATGGTGACGGCGTCTCCAGTAGGGGTGGGAGTAGGAGAAAGCTCCCTGAATGGCAACTCTTCTTCTCTAGATCGCATTGTCCCGCCCTCCTTCGTCCGGAAGCTGAAAGACACCAATGCCTCCATCGGAGCCTCCGTGGTTTTGGAGTGCCGGGTGTCTGGCTCGGCCCCCATTTCAGTCGGCTGGTTTCTGGATGGAAACGAGATCGGTAGTAGTCCCACGTGTCAGCCCAGCTTCTCGGATAATGTCTGTACTTTGAGTCTGAGCTCTCTGGAACCCTCCGACACCGGCACTTATACGTGCGTGGCTGCCAATGTAGCCGGCCAGGATGAAAGCTCTGCCATGCTGACTGTCCAAGGTCAGTGGACGAGGACAACCCCACTGCTTCTCTCCCCACTGTCCAGCCTGAACCACCTCTGAGTTCATGTCTCCATCTTTGTTTCCTTCCCTTTATGTAACAAACACTCCTTTTCTCTTCGTCTCCCTTCTTCCGGGCTACTTAGAACCGCCATCTTTTGAACAAACTCCTGAGTCTGTGGAAGTTTTGCCTGGGATGAGCCTGACCTTCACCAGTGTCATTAGAGGCACCCCTCCCTTCAAGGTTAAGTGGTTTAAGGGCAGCAGGGAACTGGTGTCAGGGGACGCGTGCACCATTTCTTTGGAAGACTTTGTCACCGAGCTGGAGCTGCTGGAGGTGGAGCCACTGCAGAGCGGAGATTATTCTTGCCTCGTGACCAACGATGCCGGCAGCGCTTCTTGCACCACGCACCTCTTTGTGAAAGGTTCGCTCTTTTATCCGGCGCCTTTTTCTTCCTAAAATCCTTCTGATGCAGCATCTGAAGGTACAGCTTTACCCTACCCTCATTTTCTCCTTATAGAGCCAGCCACTTTTGTGAAGAGATTGACGGACACCAGTGTCGAGACAGGCAGCCCCATCGTTCTGGAGGCGACCTACACTGGCACACCTCCCATCTCCGTGAGCTGGATGAAGAACGAGTATGCTCTGGTGCAGTCTCCCAACTGCAGCATTACCACAACAGAAAAGTCCAGCATCCTGGAAATTCTCGAAAGCTCGATAGAGGACTACGCCCAGTACGCTTGCCTCATAGAAAACGAAGCGGGGCAAGACATCTGCGAAGCTCTTGTGTCTGTCTTAGGTGTGTTGACAGTTAGCCCCTCCTCCGGTTGTCTCTTCCTGTGCAACTTTGTCTCTGAGTTGGTGTGAGCTGATCAATTGCCATTCTTTGTGTCTTAGAACCGCCTTACTTTATCGAACCCCTGGAACATGTGGAAGCAGCTATCGGGGAGCCCACAACTTTACAGTGTAAAGTGGATGGGACCCCGGAAATCAGGATTTCTTGGTATAAAGAACACACAAAGCTGCGGTCAGCTCCTGCATATAAGATGCAATTCAAGAACAATGTTGCCTCTTTAGTCATCAACAAGGTGGACCAGAGCGACGTGGGAGAGTACACATGCAAGGCAGAAAACAGCGTGGGGGCCGTTGCTTCTTCCGCTGTGCTGGTTATCAAAGGTGATGATGCTTTTGCTTGACAAGTCTTGCAGGCGTGTTGGCAGATTAGTTTTAAAAAGAACTATTCGAGGATACAAATAAGCTGTAGGTCTTTTCTCTCTTACAAATAAGGATTGTCTGTAATTCCTTTCTAGAGCGTAAACTTCCACCTACCTTTGTGAGAAAACTGAAAGATGTCCACGAGACTCTGGGCTTCCCGGTTGCCTTTGAGTGCCGGATCAACGGCTCGGAACCTCTTCAGGTGTCTTGGTACAAGGATGGCGTACTTTTAAAAGATGATTCTAATTTGCAGATGTCTTTTGTGCATCACGTGGCCACTCTGCAGATTTTGCAGACTGACCAGAGCCATGTTGGTCAGTACAATTGTTCAGCTTCCAACCCTCTTGGGACCGCTTCATCCAGCGCCAAGCTTGTTCTCTCAGGTGAGCTGAGTCACTCGCTGTACTGCCCTCTCCATTACAGCTTCACTCCCTTGGGCCACAAAAGACTGGCTGGCGCCGTTTGGTGTCTATCCCTAATCTCACGTCATCGTGTTGCTCTTCATTCTTTCCAGAGCACGAAGTGCCTCCCTTCTTTGATTTGAAGCCAGTGTCAGTAGAGCTGGCTCTTGGGGAAAGTGGCTCTTTTAAATGTCATGTCACGGGGACCGCACCAATCAAAATCACCTGGGCCAAGGACAACCGTGAGATTCGCCCCGGGGGCAACTACAAGATGACCCTGGTTGAAAACACTGCCACGCTGACAGTGCTCAAAGTAGCCAAAGGTGACGCGGGGCAGTATACCTGCTATGCGAGCAACGTGGCCGGAAAGGACTCTTGTTCTGCTCAGCTGGGTGTCCAAGGTACTCCTTAGAGTGAAGTGCCAAAATCTCTTTCTTGTTTTCAGTGTCTTAAAATGTAGGTGGCTAATATGGCTGAAGACTGTATGTAGCTAAAGTCTCGTAATTAGATGCAATCAGATGAGGCTAGAGGTACGGCTCAATGGGGATAGTGCTTGCCTAGTATGTGCAAGTCCACTCTGTGCTAGATCCTTAATACCATATGACAGAAAGAGAAGAAGGAGAGAAGGAAGGAAGGAAAGAAGTGGAGGGAGAAAGGAACAGAGGGGCCACAAATGAATCCAAGATCTTCTAATTTGTTTTCAAAATAGAAAATTAGAAAAATATTAACTGGAAAAAATATATTTCCAAATTCTGCAAATAGAGATGAAGGAGAAAAATGAACAAAAAAATATTCCCTAGAATTATAAGAAAAGCCTAGCTTGGAAAAAAAGTTATCACAGGGTAAAAAAAAATTAATTACTTCAAATGACCTATTTTTGGTAGTACTTAGTAAATTAGTGAATTCATTATCCTCTAAAACATAGCACCACCCCAAACTATCAAGTCCTTCCCGAAAAATCAGGTCAACTGTGAGGTGAGCTTCTTTTCTTCCACCAACTAAATTAAAGCAGAAGTCAGGGGACTTGGTGTTAGCCAGGCTTGCCATCTGGGCCAGGGCTTTCCAAGTTCTTAGCATCTTGTTCAAAAACCAGAAGAAGCACACACAATTAGCAGAGTATCGAGGAGTTTCGTTCGAAGGTCCTACGAAAGTGCATGCTTGATACTCTGCAAGATAACAGCCGTCGGTGAGTGGGATTGAGATTGACCCAGGAGCCCCCCTGGTCACTGCCTACGGTTCCCACCTTTGGGTCTAGGAAGACAAAGAGTTGGTTGCTAGGTCTGGGGTGTGGATAGTTTTGTTGTGATTGACAGTCATGGGTGTAAGCCCTAATTCATTGTTCATGTCCTTCCCAAGATACATCTAATTATAATCATATCTATGTCCAATCATGTATAAGCCTAAGATGATAAATAAGAGAGTTCCCCTAAAAGCCCATTTTGAGGACACAGTTTGCCTTAGTGCCCATGCACCCAAAATCCATGTACGCTGAACTGACCCACTGCCTCTGGTTCCAGGACATGTATCAGAGCACTTTGGGCCACACAAGGGAGGTTTATTTCAGAGTTGATAGGGGGCAATAGGTCAAAGTCACCGTGGCTTTATTTGGGGAGGGGTGAACCTGCAGTTTGATGTAGGTGGAGTCTCAGGTTGCAAAGCGCATTGTTGAAGTGGTATACGTGAAGCTTAAGTCAAACAGGGCTCCTGATCGCTAAGGTACCCTTACATGTGCCTGCCTCCTAAGACAGAAATGCCACAACACCCAATGCTATGAAAGAATTATGGTGCATTTCACAAATGCTCATCTGAAACTATAGGTTTACCTCCGCAGACTGCTATCCAACCAGATTTAGAATTTTTAGGCTTATTGAAGCAGTAGTTGATAAATACCTTGAAATTCGGAATACTGTTCAAAACCCTTTTGAGACAACTAACCATTCGCCTCCCGAGACTGAAAGTTTGGTCAGTGAAGAAAACATTGTTCTTTCATCCAAAGGAAATGATGGGAGTTGAAGTGATATCTACTAAAGGCAGACAAGAGACTATTGCAGTTTGCAATATTAAGATATATGATCACTTTTGCTCTGGCTGTGTACAGTCCATAGTGAATGTCTCTGAAGCCATAGCTTCCCACTAACTCACTGGCAGGCAGGATAACCCCAGTCTCTCCCTCCTGCAGTCCCCAGGGGACTTCTGTGATGTAGCCTGTGAGCTCGGCCATAGAAAAATGATTCTATTTCTGGGAGGCAGGTGTGTAATCGAGAGAGAGGCCTTCTCCTTCTTTCTCTAGCCACAGTTGGGTTATGGGGCTCAAAAAACATAAACTTCTTTAGGGAATTTTCTACTTAGGCATCACTTAGCTACCCTTTGCTAAACTGCGTCCAGTGAATTTGTCTCCTGTAGATGAAGTCCACGCTGAAAGAGATTTCTTTATTCACCCCATCTTGTAATACATCTGTCTTTCCTGTCCCTTGCTTTGTGCCTTTCCTCTTGGCTCTCTAGAACCACCCAGGTTCATCAAGAAGCTAGACCCATCACGAATCGTGAAGCAAGATGAGTTTACCAGATACGAATGCAAAATAGGCGGGTCTCCAGAAATCAAGGTTTTGTGGTACAAGGATGAGGTTGAAATTCAAGAAAGCAGTAAGTTCAGAATGTCGTTCGAGGACTCAGTGGCGGTGCTGGAGATGCACGGTCTCAGTGTGGAAGACAGCGGAGATTACACTTGTGAGGCTCGCAATGCAGCCGGGAGCGCCAGCAGTAGCACCTCCCTGAAGGTTAAAGGTCAGGCTTTGCTCCACCTCTACCCTGTATGTCAGCTGCTCTTCTTGTTCACTGTGTTCTCAGTCTGACTTTCTTCTCCCATAATGTTTTAAAGTTGTTCAAGAATACAATTTTTAGAAAAATAGGAGAGATGTTTTCTCCCTTTCTCCAATGGGGTAGAAAGCTAATTCTTTGTGTCTAAACACAAAGTCCATCCTAACGGACTTTCCTTTCCCCCTCAATTTCAGAACCACCTGTGTTCCGCAAGAAGCCTTTTCCTGTCGAGACCCTCAAAGGAGCCGATGTTCACCTTGAATGTGAGCTTCAGGGCACGCCTCCCTTTCAAGTTTCTTGGCACAAAGACAAGAGAGAACTCAGGAGTGGGAAGAAGTACAAGATTATGTCTGAGAACTTGCTGACGAGCATCCACATCCTGAACGTAGACACAGCTGACATCGGGGAATACCACTGCAAAGCCACCAATGACGTTGGAAGTGACACTTGCATTGGTTCCGTCACTCTGAAAGGTAACAGTCACTTCCTTCTCTTCTCCTTACCATTAATGCTATACCCCACATTGCTATTATTGTTTATTTATTTATTTATTCATTCATTCATTCATTCATTCATTCATTTATTTATTGTTAGCCCTAACAATCTTTTCTATCTAAATCCTTCCATGTTCAGTCTACTTCCTTTATCTAACTCAAACCAAATAGCCCCCCAAAATAGAGATGTGTCTTCCTTGGACTTTAAAGTCTAGTCAGCCTCTTTTGGATACAGACTCTAAGGCAGCGATTCTCAACTTGTGGGTCATGACCCCTTTGGGGGTTGGGGTTCAAAGGACCCTTTCACAGGGGTCACCTAAGACCATCAGAAAACACAAATATTTACATTCTGATTCATAACTTTAGAAAAATTACAGTTACAGCAGCAAAAATAATTTTGTGGTTAGTCACCACAACATGAACTATTAAAGAGGGTCACAGCACTTAGAAGGTTGAGAACCCCTGTTTTAAGGTGTTCTCAGTCCCATTGCTTCTTATTTACAAAATGAAATGCTATGTTATCATGGGAGTGATGAGGGAAATACTACCAGTCCCATAGATGTTGAACCCCATCTTCCCGTTTGTTTCTCCTCAGCGCCACCACGGTTTGTGAAGAAGCTCAGTGACATTTCCACCATCATTGGCAAAGAAGTCCAGCTGCAGGCAACGGTTGAAGGTGCTGAGCCAATTTCAGTGGCGTGGTTCAAGGACAAAGGGGAAATTGTTAGAGAAAGTGACAATGTATGGATTTCTTATTCCGAAAACATTGCAACTCTACATTTTTCAAGAGCAGAACCAGCCAATGCTGGGAAATACACCTGCCAGATCAGAAATGATGCGGGCACACAGGAGTGCCACGCCACGCTGTCTGTTCTCGGTGAGTCCATAGGGTGTCCTCATGAACACGGCGTGCATGCAGGTCTGTGGTTCTCGGTGAGTCCATAGGGTGTCCTCACGAACACAGGGCGTGCATGCAGGTCTGTGGTTCTCGGTGAGTCCATAGGGTGTCCTCACGAACACAGGGCGTGCATGCAGGTCCATGGTTCCCTTAGTTGTTTTTTTATTCTATTTTGCTTTAAATTATGCTGTGATTTCCAACTATTTCAGAGCCTGCAGCAATTGTGGAAAAGCCAGAATCCGTTAAGGTCACTGCAGGAGACACCTGTACCTTGGAGTGTACAGTGTCCGGAACGCCTGAACTCAGTACCAAGTGGCTCAAGGATGGAAAGGAACTCACGAGCGACAGCAAATACAAGATAAGCTTCTTCAACAAAGTATCGGGTCTGAAAATCATCAATGTGGCACCTGGTGACAGCGGGATATACAGTTTTGAGGTGCAAAATCCTGTGGGCAAAGACAGCTGCACGGTCTCAATTCAAGTTTCAGGTTGGTTGGCCTGTTCATTCATCTTGATAGCAGTGGGGACCCCAGCTGTCCTAAGGAGAGGAGCTCCAAGCTCCATCCTTCCCAGTATAACACGAGTCTTAACATCCTTGGGTGCAGCAGGGTCAGAGGCAGCAGACACGCACAAATAGGAGAAAACCATACTCAAAGTTACATTCCTTTCTTTGGGAAGAATCCCAGGAAGTTAGCTCACACATAGTTATTCTCCAGACTTTATGTTGTGCAATCCCCTGGGTAAAACCTAGAGAATCTTTCCAAAGAGCCAGATAGGTCGAGCCATGTTCCATCAAAAGAACAATCCTCTCTTTGAGTCCTTTACTAACTGATGCCCCTTGCTTTGTTTGCTTTTTCTCCTATCCAGATCGAATTATCCCTCCTTCCTTCACAAGAAAACTGAAGGAGACGAACGGTCTGTCCGGTTCCTCCGTGGTGATGGAGTGCAAAGTCTACGGGTCACCCCCGATCTCCGTCTTGTGGTTCCACGATGGGAACGAGATCAGCAGTGGCCGGAAATACCAGAGCACACTGACCGACAACACGTGTGCCCTCACTGTGAACATGCTGGAAGAATCCGACGCTGGCGACTACACGTGCATAGCAACCAACGTGGCCGGCTCTGATGAGTGTAGCGCCCCTCTGACAGTGAGAGGTTGGTTCAGATCACAGCAGTGTTCGAAACACAGCCATCGGCAACCGCGTTGCACAGAGGACTTAGCCGTTGAAGTGCGCAGATAATAATCATTTACCAATTTGTGCTTTTTTTGTTTTTTTTTTTTTTATAGAGCCACCATCTTTTGTTCAGAAACCTGACCCCGTGGATGTCTTAACCGGCAGTAGTGTCACCTTCACAAGCATTGTGAAAGGGACACCTCCTTTCAGTGTGAGCTGGTTCAAAGGGAGCAGCGAGCTTGTGCCTGGGGCCAGGTGCAGTGTGTCTCTGCAGGACTCAGTGGCGGAACTGGAGTTGTTTGACGTGGACACATCCCAAAGTGGAGAGTACACCTGTATAGTTAGTAACGAGGCTGGCAGGGCTTCCTGTACAACACATCTCTTCGTAAAAGGTGTGTTTGCTGTTCTGTTTAAACAGTTAAATTGCACATAGCAGTCAGAGGCACTGTGCCTGTGTGTGTGTGTGTGTGGTGTGGTGTGTATGTGTGTGTGGTGTATGTGTGTGTATTTGATTTTGTTTTATCAATTTGTTCACACCAGCTCCAGCCATATTTGTGAAGAGACTCAATGATTACAGTATAGAGAAAGGCAAGCCCCTGATCCTAGAAGGGACCTTCTCTGGGACTCCTCCCATCTCTGTGACATGGAAGAAAAATGGTATAAATGTCACCCCTTCCCAACGGTGTAATATCACCACCACCGAAAAGTCTGCCATCCTGGAGATTCTGAGCAGCACTGTGGATGACGCGGGCCAATACAACTGCTACATTGAAAACGCTTCCGGCAAGGATTCCTGCTCTGCCCAGATCCTGATACTAGGTTTGTGGTGATTGCGCACTCACAAGCCTCACACCCAGCCAGTGGTCCTGACCTGTCCTTCATGGATGTTTGTCTCTTTTGCTGCAGAACCACCATATTTTGTCAGGCAGTTGGAGCCTGTGAAGGTGACAGTCGGCGATTCTGCCTCTTTGCAATGCCAGCTTGCTGGGACGCCTGAAATCGGGGTCTCCTGGTATAAAGGTGACACAAAGCTGAGGCCCACTGCCACCTGCAAAATGCATTTCAAGAACAACGTGGCTACGCTGGTTTTCACCCAGGTTGACAGCAGTGACAGCGGAGAGTATATCTGCAGGGCTGAGAACAGTGTGGGAGACGTATCTTCATCAACTTTCCTGACTGTTCAAGGTGACAATGATGTTTTCAAAGCAGATGGATATGTGTTTCTTTTAAAACGTTTGAAATGCTCAACGAGGGCCTTGTTCAGGGGGGAAATTGAGATGCTGCTTTGGGGCTTAAGAAATTCCAGTTTGCATTAGCAGCTTATCCTTTATCCTTGGGTGATAGTTTTTCTGAGGATCTTACTACATATCTCCTATTGGATGAAACTCGCTAGGCAGACCAAGTTGAATGGGTTGATCTCAAACCCATGGATCATCCTACCTTTCCTCCTGAGTTCTGAGATTATAGGTGTGTGTACTGCCACATCTGGCTACACTTTTTCTACATTCTTTGAATATATGGAATCAGTAAAATGTTGGCAAATAGAAAGATCATGCTACCATTTACCTCTTTAAATCTTAAAGGAATATAAGTGACTCATATTTTTAAATTCACTCCATGCCTGTCTCATTCAGATTGCTAGGAGACAGTTTAATAAGCAGGAGGCTGCTGGGTGACAGAGTTAAGACCTCTGGTTGATCAGCATCTTGTTGGTTTACAGGTTTTGTTGCTTTGTTTTGTTTCATGCCTTCTACTATACAAAGTTCTCCAAAAACTCACATGTCCTTTTTTATCTCCAAGTTAATTTAAGAGCCATTAACACTCCCTTGAATCTCTAGGGAGATTCCTGTACGTTTGCAGGATGCCTATAACTGAATTTGCTGTTAACGCACCCTCAAATCTCTAGAGAGATTCCTGTACGTTTATGGGATGCCTATAACTAAATTTAAGATGAAGAGCTGTGTTCATTGCTTTAATCTTGTTCCTGCAGAGCAAAAGCTCCCGCCGTCATTTTCTCGGCAACTGAGAGATGTGCAGGAAACCGTGGGATTGCCGGTGGTTTTTGAATGCGCCATAAATGGATCAGAGCCCATCTCCGTGTCTTGGTACAAAGATGGCAAGCCGTTGAAAGACAGCCCAAATGTGCAAACATCCTTTTTAGACAACATTGCCACTCTGAACATCTTTAAGACAGACAGGAGTCTCGCAGGCCAGTACTCTTGCACTGCCACAAATCCTGTGGGCTCTGCTTCATCTGGCGCCAAACTCATCCTCACAGGTTTGTGGGTTCCTGGATCTATGTTTCTGTAACTGAAATGTTTGTAATTCGATACAGAATTTGAAAGGAAACATTGTTGTTTTTCAATGGGCGTGGCCTAAGTCTAGAACAGGGAGTGAAACCTTCTCCTTGTAATGTCTCCTTAGAGGGGAAGAATCCACCCTTCTTCGATATTCCTCTGACCCCCGTGGATGCTGTGGTGGGAGAAAGCGCGGACTTGGAGTGCCATGTCACAGGAACCCAGCCCATCAGAGTCAGCTGGGCCAAGGACAACCGAGAGATTCGAAGTGGTGGGAACTACCAGATCAGTTATCTGGAAAACAGTGCGCACCTGACCATCGTCAAAGTGGACAAAGGCGACTCTGGACAGTACACCTGCCATGCTGTGAACGAAGTGGGAAAGGACTCCTGCACAGCCCAGCTTAACATCAAAGGTAGAGTTGATTTAGCGTGGGCTCCAGCAGAGCGCCATCACTTGCCAGCATAACTGACCACCGTTAGCTGCGCTGGGTTTATTGTGGTAGATTCTTGGGAAGCAGCTGAAAGCAACATGAAAATGTTTAAGGGGATAGGTTTGCAGAAAGGAAAACTGATGCCATCTAATCCATGTTTCCTAAAAGTTGGTAAGTTCTCCTCAACCCTAAGAATGAGTCTGTCTTCTTACAAATGTCTGGTCCTGTCATTGTGTGGATGAGCCATCCTGTCAGAGAACAGCTGAGAACTAGCTGGACTCGGGAGCATGAATTGCTAAGCTGGATTTGACTAATTTTCCCTGATATTTAGCTAAAAAAAAAAAGGGCTCCCCTCTCTTGAAAGCCTCATGGTAATAACTTACCTCTATATTCATTTCATCTCTCTTTTTAATTTCTTCCAGAGCGCCTAATCCCGCCAAGTTTCACTAAAAAACTCTCTGAGACAGTGGAAGAGACCGAAGGGAATTCATTCAAACTGGAAGGGCGCGTGGCAGGTTCCCAGCCTATCACTGTTGCTTGGTACAAAAATAATGTAGAGATCCACCCGACTTCCAACTGTGAGATCACGTTCAAGAACAATGCACTGTTGCTTCAAGTCAAGAGAGCCAGCATGGCCGATGCAGGCTTATACACCTGCAAGGCAACAAATGATGTAGGCTCTGCGCTGTGCACATCTTCCATTGTCATCAGAGGTGAGCTGTTCTCCCAGCCCTGGCCCCCGATGCTTTTCTTCACACACCTCCATGCGTGTATCGTCTGGGATCTGGGCTCAGTTTGGAGCCACCACCAACAAAACCTGCATTGTTGGATGGGTTGTCACTATTCCATATGTGTTTGCTCAAAACGTACGATCCATAATTTTATTATGTGTCCCCAGGTAGAGTTTACTTAATAAATGGACTCCAATATCAGACTTCTAAGTCGTGTTCCCAACCTTGCTTAAGTAGCTAGAACTCAAAGCCGTGACATGTGTGCACAAGGGACAGGGGTTTTGATGAAAAGCATTTGAAAAGCTTTTGGAAACTGTCACAGACTGTTACATTGACTTTGCTTACTCCCAGCTACAATCAGAAACATTTCCCTTTGTCTGTAGAGAATCACTGTTTAGTATATACTACTCTTATCTTCTGCTCTAAAATTAAACCATAACACCAGACAAAATGGTAAGATATGCTCAAAAAAACAATGTTCAGGTAGAATATTATATATTATAAAATGTAAACACAAGACTATTATTTTTGGAAAGGAAGATGTCTGCATTATTTCAGACCTTTTTTTTGTCGGATTTCCTAACTGTTATGGCTTCAATCAGACATCAAGTCTACAGACCAGCACAACTGCTGCCCAAGTCAACTTTCCAGAAAAGCACAGAATGGTTGCTGCAGGAGAGGTGGTTGGCTGGCCATCTCCTAATGCATGGCCGAGCCACGACCATTAGCAGGCTGCTCGTGTGACTAGGCTAATAGTACTCAGTTGTCTTGGCTGCGAACCCAAAGTTTATCATTTATCTGATAGAACTGAAATGAATCTGGTTTCAGTACCTGTGCTGAAATGAAAAGTGGTTTATT
Source organism: Arvicola amphibius (assembly GCF_903992535.2). Classification (NCBI taxonomy): domain Eukaryota; kingdom Metazoa; phylum Chordata; class Mammalia; order Rodentia; family Cricetidae; genus Arvicola; species Arvicola amphibius. The sequence goes on from NC_052053.1 coordinate 8,096,744, forward strand.
TTCCTGATGCTTTGCCATTGAGGAGATACTTACGGAATTCGGAGGCTAATTTTCTGTAGAGGCTTAGTGAAGTCGTGGATACCGGAAGCCGTCATCATGAATGTAGCCTTATTTTATCCCTAGGTCTCAGAAGCGCTGAACCGCTAGAGCTATGTCAGGACATCACGTCACACGCGTCCATTTGTCACGACATCACGTCACACGTGTCCATTTGTCATGACATCACATCACACGCGTCCATTTGTCATGACATCACGTCACACGTGTCCATTTGTCATGTGACTCATATTCTTATCTTTGTTTTCAGTTAAGCCCTGAGCTTCCACTCTTTGTTTCTTTGGGATTAGAGTATCCTTAGCTGCACTTAAAACCTAAAAGTGAACATCAGAGAAAATCTTGCTAAGATCTGAGCAGACCCATGACTCTGAAGGTAGCTTCCTTCTGCACGAGCCAGTAATCATTGCTGCTCTACATGAGCAGAATTCCCTCATAAGCCTTTAGGTTTTAGAGTTTGGCAAAAATGCTGCTGTCCGTACCTCTAAAAGAATCAAATCCGTGCCGCACCACACAGACAGTGATGGCAGTGCCAGCATTGTCTCTGTGGAGCGTAATCAGGACTCAGATGCTGTGGTGGGCAGCATCTTTGCTGTTCTTTGCTTGTTTTTAAGTCTTTACTTTTTTAACCCAAAGAGGCTAAAAAAAATAACTGCTCAAAGAGGAATAAACTGTCTCTTCTAGTCCCCTCCCCCACCGCAGTGTCCACTGTCACCTGTAGGAGGGAAGCTATTTGCCCTCTGTTTGTTTCTTTTGTGCATCATAGTGCATCCTTCCTTGTTTTCCGGCCTCCTCTTGAAAATGCCTTTTCAATTCCAGAGCCTAAGAAGCCGCCTGTGTTCGACCAACACCTCACTCCGGTAACAGCCACCGAAGGAGACTTTGTGCAGCTCGGCTGCCATGTGCAGGGATCAGAGCCCATTCGGATCCAGTGGATGAAAGCCGGCAGGGAGATAAAGCCTTCGGACAGATGCAGCTTCAGCTTCGCTAGCGGGACGGCTGTGCTAGAACTCAAGGAGACCGTTAAAGCGGATTCGGGAGATTACGTGTGCAAGGCTTCCAACATGGCTGGAAGTGACACTTCCAAGTGCAAAGTGACCATTAAAGGTACAGATACCGAGAAACTGTCGTGTGCGTTAGGCAACTGCCCGTGGTCTAGGAGAGTGGAGTTAGATGAACACACCTCAGCTATTTGTCCTTTGTAGACTGTGGCCCTCTTATGGTGAGAGTATCCAGTGACCTCTGGAGATCCTGTCGATACGAAGTATTTCCAGTTACCCAGAGCTCACTAGCCTGTTTCTCGGGCTTCTCACAGCAGAGTCACAAGGATATATTCAGTGTAGTTCCAGAAATGCTGCCGTGCTGATGCAATGAGAAATAGCTGGATGTCATAGCCTGGGGGGAATGTATACAATAAAGTCTATAAATGCCAGAGTGGATGCTAGCTATCCACGATCAGCCTACTATAGTTCTCACTGAAACGAGGGTCTAGGAGACAGACCGCTTTGTCACAGCTAGTGAGGCTTGGAGTGCATATTTATGACACTCTTAAACTTTGCTTTACACCCCAGAATATTTATTGCACTTTTCACGTACTTGTACTAACAAAATGTGGAAATGTGTATTTCAGAAAAACCAGCTGCGGCCCCAGCAGCTAAGAAGGCAGCCGTGGATGGAAAGCTCTTTTTCGTATCAGAGCCTCAGAGTATCCGAGTCGTGGAAAGTAAGCGCACGGCCTTGTCTGTCGTCTACTCCTGATTTCATTTCCAAAGCACCCACTGGGCAAGGCTAGTTTTTGAATAACTTTGTTTCCACCGTCCCTTAGAAACCACGGCCACATTTATCGCAAAAGTTGGAGGTGACCCAATCCCGAACGTTAAATGGACGAAAGGAAAGTGGAGACAGCTGAACCAAGGTGGTCGCATCTTCATCCACCAAAAGGGCGACGAGTCGAAGCTGGAGATCCGTGACACCACGAAAACCGACTCCGGGTTGTACCGCTGTGTCGCCTTTAACAAACACGGTGAGATTGAAAGCAATGTCAACCTCCAGGTGGACGAAAGGAGGAAGCAGGAGAAGATTGAAGGCGATCTTCGCGCCATGCTGAAAAAGTAAGTCCACTGAGAACTGTGAAGAGGATTTTCCTCCTCACAGCGGGGCCTCAGGAGGCCCGGGCCAGCTACTGCAGGACTCAGCGTATACAGAACCTGCCATGGCTCAGGAGGGAGGGAACACGTAGTCGATCATGTGTAAGTGGAATTTCGTGGTCTGTTGGGATGTGTTTCTGAATGAGGCTCAGAAACAAAGAATGAGATACATCCAAAAGGGGTTAAACAAAAGGAAATAGCCAAATACTATGTATCTGAATCTAAAAAAGGCCTTCTTTTATAAGTTTTTTATGCTACAGTTTCCTGACCAATTATTTTAAACATTTCCATAACCAACAATAATTTCAATATAATTTGTTTTACCGTAATTATCAAATTACCATATACCTTTCCTTTCCACAGTTCTTTTTCATAGCATATGATATTAAAATGAAGTTTTCAGTTGATATTTCATATAACTACCATTAATTGGGCTCCTGACTACAAGGCTGATGGGCATGTTTCCATATCCTTTCCTTCTTCGACCCATCTATCAGATTTCAACACTGTATAACAGTCCAGTCTTAATCCATTCCATCACCAAACTGACTTTTTTTGTTATTTTGGTCAGCATAGTAAAATTAGCATTTCTTAATAAAGAGCATCCCACTGTTGTGTAGTGAGTCAAAATACTGAGACTAAGCATCTTTGAGTCATGACAGACAGTTCAAACTAAGCGGAAGACATGTGACTGATCTTATCTTATTTTTTAGGACTCCAGCCCTAAAGAAAGGATCTGGGGAAGAAGAGGAAATTGACATCATGGAGCTTCTCAAAAACGTGGATCCTAAAGAATATGAGAAATATGCACGCATGTATGGGATCACTGACTTCCGGGGCCTCCTTCAAGCCTTCGAGCTGCTGAAGCAGAGTCAGGAGGAGGAGACCCACAGACTGGTATGTGTTCCTTGCTGCAGCTGCGTCCTAAGAAACAATCCATAGTGGAGACCCCAGACGCCTTTCATACTAGCAGAATGCCTTGAATTCCTAGAATACTGCATTCCTAGGAAACAATAGCCCAGCTATCAACCTTACTGTAACCTAAAGAATATCAGGACTGGAAGTCAGAGGGCTGGAGAGATGGCTCAGTGGTTCAGAACACCAGCTGCTCTTCCAGGGGACCCAGGCTAAGTTCCCAGCACCCACATGGCAGCTCACAACTGTCTCCAACTCTGGCTGCAGGGAATCTGATATCCTTTTCTGACTTACAACCACACTTACATGATACACATAATGCATGCAGTCAGAACACACGCATAAAAGAAAAGGGGATCTTTTTTAAATTACCAGTACACATAAATAAAAATTAATCTTTAAAAACCACCAAATCCCACAAAATCTTTACAAGTTTAAGGAATATAAATCATAGTCATGTGCCTGCTAATTCAAATTTTTGTTCCTAATGTATTATTTCCCCCCTCAGGAAATTGAGGAACTAGAGAAGTCAGAAAGAGATGAAAAAGAATTTGAGGAACTTGTATCATTTATTCAGCAAAGGCTGACACAGACAGAGGTAAAATGAACTACGCTAATAATAAAATGTACGGAATTATTACTGGGAATTAAAAGGGAAGGATGGCTAACACATGTTAATTCTTCTAGCCTGTCACCTTGATCAAGGATATTGAAAACCAGACAGTTCTGAAAGACAATGATGCCATCTTTGAAATTGACATTAAGATTAATTATCCTGAAATCAAGCTGTCCTGGTACAAAGGGACCGAAAAACTGGAGCCCAGTGACAAATACGAAATAAGAATCGATGGTGACCGGCATACTCTCAGAGTCAAAAACTGTCACCCTAAAGACCAGGGCAATTACAGGCTGGTTTGCGGTCCCCACATCGCCAGTGCCAAGCTGACTGTGATTGGTGAGTGAGAAGCCATTTCAAAGCCTTGTGAGATTGCTGGTGGGCACATCTGCATAAGATGCTGATGTTGGGCACATCCGCATAAGATGCTGATGTTGGGCATATCCGCATAAGATGCTGATGTTGAACCCCATGTGCTCCTGTCTCGCCGCAGAGCCTGCTTGGGAGCGCCATCTCCAGGATGTGACTTTGAAAGAAGGCCAGACTTGTACCATGACCTGTCAGTTTTCAGTGCCCAATGTGAAATCCGAGTGGTTCAAGAATGGCAAAATCCTTAAGCCCCAAGGCAGAGTGAAAACGGAAGTGGAGCACAAAGTCCACAAACTGACCATTGCCGATGTCCGTGCGGAGGACCAGGGTCAGTACACCTGCAAGCACAAGGACCTCGAGACTTCAGCAGAGCTCAAGATTGAAGGTGGGTGAACGTTTAGGCAGAGTGACCAGAGGCTGTGCAGGCCCCGTAGTCGCTCCCTCAGTGAACTCTCATTCCCCATATCCACAGCCACACACTTGCCCTGTGTCAAAACCCGTGCAACCATGCATTTCTTCTGGATAAAAATCATAATCTAGACTGACAGTTGATTTCTTAATGGTTGTTTCTTCTTAAAAGTTAAATTTTATAATTCTCATATCTATCACTATGGAACCTAGAAAAAAATGTTAGAAGAGACAAAAGTTGTAGATATAAATCTAAAACACTGTGACTTTATGATTATAAAATTTTATACATCAAATTAACAGTGTATGTGATAAGGAATGGTTGTTTTATAAAAAATATCAATTTCATTTAAGAATTCTCCCACTTTCAGACTCTCTGACTTAAAGAGCAACAATGCTTAATGTTTTAATAGTTAAGTTTTAGGCAACTAACCTTGAACTCTCTGAGGAAATTTTGTACTGTCTCTCATTATTTGGTGTCATTTTAATTGTTAAAGCAAAATTATATCAATTTTATTTCCAGAGGCATTGCAGATTTCTGAATTATTTTATAATGAATATTAAAGTTAAAAGAAAAGTAGCTTCGCATTAGACTAAAGTTGAAAACACTATCATTTTTTAAATAAGTAAACACCTTAAATACATTCGTCAATGATGAAGCCCCCAGAATGTCACTTTCTGCAAGATGCACATTGTACTGCTATGCATGAAGTCACAGATTTCCAGACAAATTTTAGGGAAAGGCTACCCACCCCTAGCCATGCTCTTAAAAGCACCCTGCTGTCCCGGGTGGGTTGGTGCCTTTCTGTTAACTTGTCTGTGCCTGAAAGCATGTTTCTGAACTCTGGAGAGTCATCTTCAATTCAGAATTGCAAATTTCCTGTTGAATTTAAAATCATTCCCCAGGGAAATCTCTATAAAAGAGAAAATTCTAGATCCTAAATAACAAAAAATGATTTTCTTGAGGTAAGGAAAAGCTTCGCAGGGGAATTGACTGTTGGATGGCTGATCTGTTCTCTGTTGTATTTCCTGAACAGTTTTGAAATTTCATTTGACTTTGGGTTCAAATCTCCCTCTGGCATCTCCTTTGTATGAATATTTTAAGGACTCTTGGGGGTTCTTTTATGCTTTCCTCTGTCAGTCCCGTAGGAATGCCCTGAGGAACAGGAACAGGTTGATTACTATACAAAAATGTGTCACTATTGTTCTGCTCTTGCACTTGGGTTCTCTATTATTTTATAAGTGAATAAAACTAGAAGCCAAGCATGCTCACACACACTGTCACCTCAGACCAATCATGCTCACACACACTGTCACCCCAGATACTTGGGAGCATGGGGCAAGAAAATGGCACAGTTGAGGTTAGTCTCAGAATCTGAGCTAGACTGTCTCAAAATAAAAAAATTTAAAGTCCTTGGGATAGTATAGCGCTTCTTTGGGAGGCCTCAGGTTCAAAAATAGTACTGCAGAAGTAGATAGATAGATAGATAGATAGATAGATAGATAGATAGATAGATGATAGATAGATAGATAGATAGATAGATGATAGATAGATAGATGATAGATAGATAGATGACCCCAGGTACAAAATTAGTACCACATAAATAGATAGGCAAATAAATAAATAAGGAATAAATAAATAAATGAGCTAATTTCACTGGGTTTGTGGCACACGTGAATACCTTATAATTCTGGCATTTGGAAGACCAAGGCAGGAGCATACCAGCTTGGGCCATGTAATGAAATCCCATCTCAACCCCCAAGAACTGTGAAGTAAAGAAATCACAGTCACAGAGATCCCTGCCTACCCAGTCTCACTTTGAATCCCTTTGATGTAAACAGCTGAACCGATTCAGTTCACCAAGCGCATACAGAACATTGTGGTGAGCGAGCATCAGTCGGCTACATTTGAGTGTGAAGTGTCCTTCGACGATGCCATCGTGACCTGGTACAAAGGGCCAACGGAGCTGACAGAGAGCCAGAAATACAACTTTAGAAATGATGGCCGCTGCCATTACATGACTATCCACAATGTGACCCCAGATGACGAAGGTAATCACGCGTTTCCCAGGGGATCTATAGTGCAATCCTCACCGTCACCTGTTTTTGATATATCCGCCCATTAACAATGCTTACATTCTAGCCGGAGGGCGGTGGCGCATGCGTTTATTCCCAGCACTCGGGAGGCAGAGGCAGACGGATCTCTGTGCATTCGAGACCAGCCTGGTCTACAAGAGCTAGTTCCAGGACAGGCTCCAAAGCTACAGAAAAACCCTGTCTCGAAAAAAAAAAAAAAAAAAAAAAAAAAAAAGAATGCTTACATTCTATAGTTCTATGGAATGTACTTTAAAAAAAAAAAAAAAGAAAATACAGGCATAAATAAGCACATTGTGTTAGGAGACTAACATCGGATTATTATTCTCTCCAGGCGTGTACTCGGTAATTGCTCGCCTGGAGCCGAGAGGTGAAGCCAGGAGCACCGCAGAGCTGTACTTAACAACCAAAGGTGAGGACGCCCCGCGTGACCACGCCGCGTGACCACGCCCCGGTCCTGGAGGCGAGCATGTTACCCAAACAGTTCTAAATACAAAAAACGCTCTCTTTTTCCCTTGCAGAAATAAAACTTGAGATGAAGCCTCCTGGTAAGTTTTGTTTTTTTCTTTTCTTCTTTTTTAATTGTGGCTGACACTAAGTTCAGTGTTGGTGTGATTTTATAAATAGGGAAGCTCAATAAAAATACACAAAGTTGCCATTCCTCTTTTCAGTAAACGTTACTTAGTAAGATAATCTCCAGCAAAATGCAATGTTGTTACACTTTATGAATCTGGGAAAACAGAGATCGCAAGGTGGGTGGTACGAGCGCAACAGAACCAGGACAGAATTCAGCAAGTTCTCATAAGCACGGACCTGTGTGCGGTGAACGATAGAACAGGGATGGTTGTGTCAGCACGATGGCGGTGCTGCTGGAGGTGCCCAGACGGTGAGCAAGTGTTGTCAGCTCCCCAGTGCTTATCACTATCGGTTACTTCCAGATATTCCCGATTCCAGAGTTCCGATCCCAACCATGCCTATCAGAGCGGTTCCACCTGAAGGTAAGCCCCTACCCTTAGCATCGGGTGTAGAGCAGCAAGATTCCACATCCCTGCCTCACTGTCCAGTTAGAAACCAGAGCAAACAAGTTACTACTCTAGATAGATGTTGATGTTGCTTGTTCTAATTAAGCCCCTGGATTGATAAACAAAACACATGCGACATGGTGCTGCTATGCATTTTTTTTACCAGAAATACCTCCTGCGGTTGCTCCTTCCATCCCTCTTCTGCTGCCTTTACCGGAAGAGAAGAAGCCACCAGCAAAGCGTATTGAAGGTAATATATGAAAACTAACTGAAGTGATAAAACTTAGAATTCCAGGCTGTGAAAATGTGACTTCGTATAGTTCGTGCTCCCTCTTGTGGTCAAGACGCTGAACTGACTTCAAAATGATGCCCTTGCTACGCGGTTTGAAATGCTGAAAATTACCAGATTAACTCAAGCACGATGCTTAGTTTTAAAATATTGCAAGGGAATAACTTGGATGTTGGTTAAAATTAAGTTTGTGTCACATGCCCCTGACCACTACGCTTGACGACTAATATGACAATAATTAAAGCAGTCATGGGGCAGCTTACAGAAATACACCATGTTAGTTTAGAAGCACACTGAACATTGTGGCTTGTTTTCTCTTCAGTTACACTTTTAACTACCTTTTGTAAGTCACTGTTTGCTCAGAATGTCTTTGACTTGCTCTGTTGGGTCTTTTGTGTGTGTGTGGGGGGGTGTTTGTGTTCGTTAACTAAGGGGCGTGGTTACTAATAAAGAGATCAGAAGTGGGCAGCAGACTGGTAGATACATGGGATCCCTGCTCCGCAGACAGAGACAGGACGATTACCACAAGCGAAAGGCCCATGCGACAAGCAGGATGGGGTTACATACTAAAACCCTGTCTCAAAAGCCAAACAAAGCAGAAGAGCCCTTAAAAGTAGCAAGAAGCTGACCATCTCAAATGCTAAGCGCTTAGGAAGCAGTTGGGAACTCTTTGCAGCCGGAAGCTGTGCAGCCCAGACAACAGTTTGCCTGAGACTTCCTGGAGTTACAAATTCAAACTTTCTAGGAGAATTAATTCCCTCAGCAGAGCTATAATAAAAAAATCCACTGGTCAAAATCAGGTTTCCCGATAGTCTGCTAACTATCACGGCAATAGCTTCGTGGGTATAACATATAAGTCTCCTAATGTCGGCCCGCTGCCACTGATAGTAAATGCTTGAACTATTTTTCAGCCAGTTTCAAAGAAATTCAATATGTTTATCCAATTTTACGACTAATGTACTTTCAACAGAAGAGAGAAGTGTGCTTGTAGTTTATATGAGTTTACTTGAACATATATCATCGACTTACAGAGCCCAGAGAGGAGAAATCAAAAACCATAAACTAGATTCATGATGCTCCTGTGGTCAGAAGCAATAATTTCTGTTCAGAAATGATCTGTCCTCTCAATGAAAATGTCAACATGACTGTTGGTATTCATTGCAAAACCTGAGAATTTAAACCAGATTCTAAAACACAAAGGGTGTGCTCTGGGCTTACAACCTTCCAGCACGGTGGGAAATATGCCTAGGAACCATGACCAGAGTATACCTCTAGGCAGCGGCAGCACACTCCACATGTATAACACGGGGTGTGCTTCAGTTCTACCCTGTTTTTGTTCTCCTGACAAATGTGGTCTCCACACCCAAGTGAAACACAGGGAAAGGTACACTTCTGTGTCCCTCATCTTCTGCTAAAGCCACCTCTTACCCATCATACGTTCAGAGGACATATCTGCCCTCCCTCCAAAATTTTCTCCTTCTTCCTCTTCCTCCTCCTCCTCCTCCTCCTCCTCCTCCTCCTCCTCTTTTTCTTCCTCTTTCTCCTCCTCTTCCTCCTCCTCCTCCTTCTTCTTCTTGCTTTCTAATACAAGATTTTTCTAAAGCAAGTATCTCACAATAAAGTTAATTTTATCTTGTTCTCGTTAGCATCTGGAAAATAGAATTGAAATGTCCTTAAAACATTTACAGTATTTATATCTGACATCTTTTTTTTTTTCAGTGACCAAAAAGGCTGTGAAGAAAGACACCAAAAAAGTTGTTTCAAAACCCAAGGAGGAAGCACCACCACCAGGTATGATAATAAACTTAAAAAATCAAATTAAGAAAAAAACTAACCAAAAAGTGCTCTTAAGGTCTTCATTGCGGATAAGCACTTAAGAGTGCAGGCAACCCAAAGGGCATGAGCCAGGGTCACTAGGTGGTACATCCCCTTCCATCTCTCTCGTCCTTCCTCTGTCCTCGTCTGCCTCTGGCAGCCAATGACGCAGAGAATGCTTGCTCTCTACAACTGATGCTTTGAAGCAGACCTTCCCCTCCAGTCCCACTGCTGTTGGTGACCAAGTCCTCCCAGCTTCCAGCAGAGGTTCAGGATTAGTGTGCTATGATGCAGCTGCAGCCCAGCTCAGGACCCTTTACTGGTTTTCCTTATCTTAACGTTTGAAGAAAGCAAACAACATCTTTAGAAGAAATCTTGGGAGGCTATGGAAGACCTTTAGATGGCTAATGTAAGAGAGTTGTTCTAACCCTCTTGATGGAAAGTACACCAGCCTCCTGCCCAGAGCCACACAGAAGCACAGGCCCCATCTTCCACTCAACACAGCTTCCCCCATGGTCACTTTGGGTTTGGTTTGGTTTTCTGAGACACGGTTTCTCTGTAGTTTTGGAGCTTGTCCTGGAACTACCTCTGTAAACCAGGTTGGCCTCGAACTCACAGAGATCCGCCTGCCTCTGCCTCAGGAGTGCTGGGATTAAAGGTGTGCGCCACCACCGCCTGGCATGATGGCCATTTTGAAAGCATGTGTGTTTGGTGGATTTTGTAACGGAACAATGCAAAAGTATGGGTTTTAAGTTCTGGACACACTACACATTTCTTTGCTATTATTTTCTACATTTGAATTCTTTAAAACCAGCCTACACTGGAATAAAGCCCCAGCCTCCGAGCATTTTGTTATTCTGACCTGACATAGCAACGCTTATTCGCCTGGTTTGGTAATGATGGAGTTTTATGATGCTGCGTTAGTAATAATTCATTATGCAAAGGACCATGATAATGCTCTAACTTAGTAAACATTAAACAATCCATAGTCTAAACACTAATATGTATTCTGTGTTTTTTTGAAGTGCCAGAAGTTGCCAAGAAGCCCCTCCCTCCTACTCCCATGTTTCCAGCAAAAGGCAAGTAAAGTGAAATCATTCAGCATTTTATTATTTACTTCTGAATTTTGCATGTGTCCTCTTGATCACCTTTAAATATTAGGCTTCCAAGTTGTTGTAAAAGTGTCCCCTCTGCCACTGTGAAAAGTTCTGGAAACAATGGTTGTTTCCCACACCTCTGCAGCCCCTGGATGGGGGCACAGGGCGGGGCGGCAGTGAGAGACAGCAAGGAAAGAGCTCTTTCTGAGTTTTACTTTGTGATCCACACAAATATTAGGGATTTGTCAACAATACTGATCTCAAAGACATTTTGAAATTTGTCATATAAAAACTGGGAACTGCTTGACTACATCATTTTTCGTGTGCCATTATTCAACTGACCAGGGAGTCACTGTCAAAAGTGAAAAAGAAAAAGCTAAGACTAACTTGCAGAAACATTTACTCGAGACTCCATAACACTATTAATGTTATCGGGTCTTAAGTGCTTCAGGAGAATCTCTCCAAACTGGGGTTCACATAGAACAATAGAAGGCATAGCAATTTGAAGCTATCTATTGAATCCATACTTTTGGCACTAGAAGAAAATCCCCATATCAAGAGTGAAGAGTGTCTTAGTATTGTCGTGTTGCCTAGTTAATAAAATAGAATCCATACACATCAAGCCACAAGAGATTATCAGTCTGATGTTACAGCATCTAAGTGCTCAATGCGGAATGACTATGGACTTCCCATGCATAAAGCTTTTTGATGGATGTAATTAATCCGATTTCCCTTTCTTGTTCTCCCCCACCCCTATTTCTTTTCATCTTTTAGCTTCCGAAATTATCGATGTGTCCTCTAAGGCCGAAGAAGTGAAAATAACAACTATCACTCGCAAGAAAGAGATTCACAAAGAGAAAGAGGCTGTGTACGAGAGAGAGCAAGCCGTCTACGAGAAGAAAGTGCTCATCGAGCCTTGGGACGAGCCCTATGACGAGCTGGACGTGGAGCCCTACGCGGAGCCCTACGAGGAGCCCTATTATGAGGAGCCAGATGAAGACTATGAGGAGATCAAGGTGGACGCCAAAAGGGAAGTCCACGAGGAATGGGAGGAAGACTTTGAAGAAGGGCAAGAATACTACGAGAGGGAAGAGGGCTATGACGAAGGCGAGGAGGAGTGGGCAGAGACTTACCAGGAGAGAGAAGTGATTCAAGTTCAGAAGGAAGTTCATGAAGGTACGTGGGTGCTGGGTGGCTTCTCTTCTCCTCAGTTCCCTTGTACTTTCGATGCTATTACCTGACTTACAATGGACATGAAGGAGAAAATGGTCGTTTTGGCGTCTCCGAGGTTATAGATATTGTATTACTTATTCTGTAGAATAGTCCTTATCTTCCCCTGATACTAAGCTTCTATGACGCTTTTCGTGGAACCATTTAATCCTAGGCCTAGGGCTGCATCTCAGTTGCTGTTTTCTGACTCACAAGCTCAAAGTTCATTTCATCGCCACCTAATTCTGTTTTGAAATTCTGCCTGAGAGTCGTATTAGTCATAAGCTCCCCCACACGACAGATTCCTTACGGGATGATAAATTATTCTTAACATTTGAATATTTGCAACAAGCGCTGCTAGTAGAATTGACTGATTTAAGCATCTCGGCTTGTCCTGTGTTTTTATTAAAGAATTACATGAGAAGAAAATCCCAGCCAAAGTGCCTGAAAAGAAAGCACCACCTCCCAAAGGTATGTAATTAGAATCATTAAATAAAACAGAATATGCCTGACATTATCATGATTTGTTTGGCAAGGATGCCTGAGTCAACAGTTAAATCTAATAGGCACAACTTCTTCTCTAAGCTTTATTATATCTATGAATTTTCTCTTCAGAATTTATTTCTACTGGAAATAATAAAAATATTAAGATAAAAGAGTGTTATAGTAAATTTAAAATAATATAAACAATCCCAGGAACTTTTGCTTAAAAGTTGAGAACACCAAACCTGCCTGTCTTTAAAAATATTATATATATATATATATTTGTATACATATATGCATACATATATGTGTATGTAAAGAGCTAGAGAGAGAATTTTAATAAATATTTAGAATTTAGTGAATTCTAAAAGTACTGCAATTTCTTTAAAATATTTGCAGTTGTAAAGAAGCCAGTAGTTGAAAAAATTGAAAAGACTTCTCGAAGAATGGAAGAAGAAAAAGTTCAAGTCACCAAAGGTATAGATACCATTTAAAGAATGTTCTAGTCACATGTACATAAGTCATCTGCTCTCTGGTATATGCTCATGCATTATTTATATAGTTATCCAAACAGAGTTATTTTTAAACCTTGGGGCTAAGAAATATTCCTCACAATACAAATATATCTGTGCGTATTTTTAAAGTACCTGAAGTTTCCAAGAAGATTGTTCCACAAAAACCTTCCCGGACTCCAGTGCAGGAAGAAATAATTGAAGTAAAAGGTATTCATCTTTATTTAAACTATAAACTCCAATTATTGTAATCTGCACATATGGATATCTGAACATACATTGCTAAAAAATTCAAAAGCACCATGAAAACTACACATTTTAAATAGCACACATTTTATGTTGGGTTATACCTATGTATAATTCAATAACTTTATTTTTGCTTTTAGTCTTGCTTAGAAATTACTTTTTTAATTTAAGGAAGGTTTTGTGTTTGATGAGTAATCTTCTAACTTTATCATGCAGTGTATTGCATTGCATATAATATTTCCCGTCCTCTATTCGATATGAATTGATCCTAATAGGTTTGGGATAGTAGTGCATTGTGTGTGAAGAAGTTGTGTCTATTCGATTCTCTCGTAATCGTACTTGATGCAAGGACTTGATGCATGAGTGGTTTGTCCAGACAGATCAAAACCTGATTTATTTTCTTCTTGAAACTGAATTTGTTCTTAATCTATCATACTAACCCACTGAATTGCTGTGGAAAGATGTATGTGTCGTGTGCCATCTGTGTATTTCATCTGATGTCCTGTCCTAGAACAGTTGCTAACACAGCAATGTTCTTTTTAAAGTGCCGGCAGTACACACAAAGAAGATGGTTATCTCGGAAGAGAAGATGTTCTTTGCCTCTCACACAGAGGAGGAGGTGTCCGTCACAGGTATCTGGCGGTTTGGAACTTGAGAGCTTGAGACAGAGTTTTAAATAGCCTTTTTTATCCCCATCTTGCCTAACGTGGGATGCTATGGATGTGTCTGTCACCTTGTGTCTCCCTGTCATCTTTTTCCTTTCATATCTTTTAGCTTTAACTTTTTTGTCTTGGTATTCTTAGTAAATTACAATTGCCATCCACAACGTGATCTATCAGTAATTAAGATGTGTACTTTTTTTTTTTTTTAAAAGTCCCCGAGGTACAAAAGAAAACTGTCTCTGAGGAGAAAATTCATGTTGCGATTTCCAAAAAGATTGAACCACCGCCCAAAGGTATCAGTAATTCATCCTAAGTTTAAAATGTTCTTGAGAAAAATTCACAGTCCATATCTAGCTACGCTGATATGAAGTATCAGAATTAGTCACAGTGTTGACAGGTCTAGGGTCTGTTTGAACAGAGAAGTCGCTGGAGAGAGGAGTGGAAAGACCAGGCATGAAATTCTTGAGGATCCGTCTCCTGTCTCTGGACATTTAAAATCTAGTCACATTTGTATTTGGACATAGGTCTAATGAAACCCCTCACACCAGCTCCCTGAAGCCTTCTTTCAAATGTGAATAATTCTCTCCATTAAGAACTTAACATACCAGAAGTATTGAAACTAAGTTTTGTAAACTTGAGATTTAATTAAGTTAAATTAGAAATCCCTTAATACTCAAAACACAGTTTCCTTTTTTCTGCAGTTACCACTTTCTGTGAGAGAGCATCAGTTACAACAGTAGCTGGTATGTCAGTATTGACGTCACCACTGAAATCAAAAAGTACAGTTACCAGGGGACAAGGTAGCAAAATCCCAGCACTCAACTAGGGCTACGTAGGAAGACACTGTATGGAAGAAGGAAAGGAGGAAGGAAGAGGTAGAGGAAGGGAAGGGTAGAGGGATGGAGGGAGGGAAACACTCTAGACTCTACGCCAAGGTCCCATTCTCTTTCCTGAGCTAAATTTAAGATATAACAATATTTGCTACCACCTGAGGCTGTTGTTCTCAGGCACTGACTTTAAATGAAACAAGAGTTCTTCCATCTACTTCTGAGAAAGTGGAAACTCCTGCCATTCAAAGTGACAAATAGGTTTCCCTTTTCTGCTTAGCCATTCAGCTATCTACACATATTTTATTTTTATTCACTTATTTCTTTTGTTTATTTTTTTGAGACAAGGTTTCTCTATAGCTTTGGAGTCTGTCCTGGAACTAACTCTTGTAGATCAGGCTGGCCTCAAACTCAGATCCACCTGCCTCTGCCTTTCGAGTGCTGGGATTAAAGGCGTGCGCCACCACCACCTGTCTGATTCAGGTTCTAATCCATAGTTTCTTGCATCCAACTGGCTTAAAGGGGGAATGTCTACTCTTGACTCCTATCTTATAAGAAAGCCCATCTTGTCAAGATGAGCAGCTTCTCAAACAGTGCATTTCTCTTCAAGTCCCAGAACCACCTAAAAAACCAGTCACAGAAGAAGTGGTCCCTGTTCCCGTCCCTAAGAAGGTGGAACCCCCAGCAGCCAAAGGTAGAAGAACATTTTTTGGGTTCTATCTTCTTGGATCTTGTGTGTGTGAGAGACCTGTGTATTAACCAGAATGTTTTCAGTAGACAATCTTTCATATGCTTAATTCTTTATCTGCTGTTTGGTTACTTTGTGGTCACACGTGTTAGTAACGGTTCCAGATGCCAGACCATCCTAACCGGGCATTTGTCTGCCCTGTGTCATATGTGTGATGTCTACCTGGTATTGATGTACTAAACATCCCATGCTTCCCCAAGTAAAACGTACTAAATTACTTTTTAATTCTTAAGCTCTTAATGAGGCTTTATGCTTGACTATAATCTTGAATGTCTCAGAAGGAGACTGTAACATTCGACACCATTTCAACAATGTTATCTTTGAAGTTCCTGAGGCTCCCAAGAAACCTGTACCAGAGGAGAAGAAGCCAGTTCCTATTCCCAAGAAGAAAGAGCCAGCTGCTCCTCCCCAAGGTATGCAGAACTACCAGTGGAGACAGCCATCGCCACAAGGGCCAGCTCTGCTCTGCATAGGCTTCATCTGTGCCCTGTTGTCCTTGAGTCTTGTCTCTTTGACATGTTCCTCATGTTTAAAACGTGTGTCACCTTTGGGCATATATTCTTGTTATAATTTATGATTCTGAACATTCCTAAGATATGTGTTATTAAAAGAAATAACTATGTCAAATTGCTACCTTAAATTTTTAATATCATCCTTAAGGAGGATTTGTGAAATATCTTCTGTGGACTTGTTTATAGAACAAAGAATCTCTTGTTCACTCTTACATGTGACTTCTTCATTAAGACATCATTATTGTCTGTTATTTGGAGACTGTGGGGAGGCAGAGGCAACTGGAGGGGGTTGGCAGAAGTGAGTATCACCTAGACACAGATGAACCAAAAGTCCATGATGGCAAGTCTTCAGTACGACAGATTTTTGACATTTATTTTCCCTGTATGAATTGAAATTAATTAAACTTACTGTAAACATTTGGGAGTACATTCTAAGTGACAGAATTTCTTACAGAAAAACACCTACGCATATACAACATTTTGTGACATAGAGGTCCCCAAAGCATTGGCACACTACCCTACTGAAAGACCTGTTCCAGAGAGTGTCTTGATTATCCTTTAGTGACCAGATACAGAAACTCAGAATGCTGTCAGCATAAAAAGTTACATGAACAACCATATTCCATAGCATTGTAGCTGTAGTTCAAAGGTCATAAAGTGCTACGATTTATCCCCTCTCCAAAACAAAGTATGATCCCTGACTGGTTTGTGTTCATCAGATCACACCAAAGCAGGTAAAAAGGAAACTAAGTCAGTTAAATGCTGGTCTTGACTGTGTTCAGTACTCAGAACTCACCTATATTTAAATTTAAAACTAAAAAGCCATGGTGGAGCAGTCATGTAATCGCAGAATTGGGGTGTAGGAGAGTAGAGACAAATGGCATTCCCTGGGACTCACTGGTCACTGAGTCTCTAGCCTACTTGGCAAAATCCAGACCAATAGGGGACCCTGTCTAAAGAAAAAAAAAAAGCAAGTGTATTGCACCTGAAAAATAACACCCCAAGGTTATTGCTACCCTCCCAAAACACATGCATACACGTCTATACACACACATGTACACACACCATACTAATATGTAAGAATGAATTCTATACATATTTCTGTTTACATAACACATTTTAGTCATTTAAATGCTTCTAAAACATTGCATGTAGCAGCTACTATATTGTGACTTTGAAATGGGATCTTTTTTCATTGTACCAGTGCAGTCTGTAACATCAATGTGCTGTGTGTCGCTTTGGGGGTGTGTCTGTATCCATTCGTGGACAGGAAACATGCCTGTACTGACCGGCTATTTTAAACTTTAAGTCCCAGAGGCTCCAAAGAAACCTGCTCCTGAAGAAAAGGTTCCTGTTCCTGTGGCAAAGAAGAAGGAGGCCCCTCCAGCTAAAGGTAGGGTGACTTGCCTAGTAAATAAGCCAATGTTTATATCTTGAGTGCAAAGCTGTTTGTGTTATCTGCTAATTGAGTTTGTTGTATTCCAAGTGTTGTTGGCGTCTCTGTCCTGCCCAGTTCCCGCAATCGCTAAGTCCCAAAGAAATCACACAGAGTTATAAACATTACATTAGTTATAAACTGATTGGCCCATTAGCTCAGGCTTCTTATTAACTCTCATAACTTATTCGTCCATCCTTCTTGTCTATACTAGCCACCTTATTCAGCTCGGTACCTTATTCAGCGAGGCAGTCACATCTTACTTCTTCTGTGGCTGGGTCAGGACTGCGGACCAAGCTTTCCTCTTCCCAGAATTCTCCTGTTCTTGTTGCCCTGCCTCTACTTCCTGCCTGGTTGTCTCCCCCACCCCATACTTTGTGCCTGGTTACTGGCCAATCAGCGTTTTATTAAAATACAATTGACAGGGTACAAACCATTGTCCCATAGCATCCAAGTAGTTGTTTTATGGCCAGCGACAATGGGACAAGCTTCTGTCTACCTGTCTAGTCTCTTTCAAAATAATTAATTCGCTGCTTTAAAAAATATAAACCCAGTTCTACAAATGTCTTTTCAAGTTCCCGAAGTGCAGAAGAAAGTTGTCACCGAAGAAAAAATAACCATCATTACTCAGAGAGAGGAATCCCCACCACCAGCAGGTATCCCATCTCCATTAAATAACCGTGCCTTTCCCCCAAACTTCTTTAATTGCATGTCTTCATCCGCCGACCTACCTGTTCTGTGTGCATATGCCTTTATAAGATTAAAAAAAAAAATTCTTCTTCAAGTGCCAGAAATACCAAAGAAGAAAGTTCCTGAAGAAAAAAGACCAGTTCCTCGAAAAGAAGAAGCTCCCCCACCAAAAGGTATCATCAGGCCTTTGTACAAAAGCTGTCTTTTATAGGATCATGCTTCCAGGCAAAGATGGCTTGTGAGCTTGGTGTCAGGGTGACCAGCGTGGGTGGGTGTGCTTTGTGCTAGGCTTCCGTAGGAGAGTGTCAGAGCTCTAAATGTACATAATGTTTCTAAAGCGCCAGCTCCACCTAAGAAACCTGTCCCCGAGGAGATTGTCCCAGCTCCCATCCCTAAGAAAGCTCCTCCTCGAGGTAGGATTGATGTCAGTCTTCTAGAGACCTCTTCTCTCGTGTGTGCTTGGGTTCTTGCTCTGTCCGTCGAGTCTGTTTCTGTGCTGCCCTTCCTGGTCTCGTTTCTGAGAGACTTTCGTGGGAGTGTTCTTGGGGTGTGTAATTTCTTTGTCCACTTTGCTAATGAATGTGACATACTGCAAGGCATCCCCAGACTCTAGGGAGAAAGGGAATTTGTGTAATCCTTGGTTCTTAAGACAACACTGATGCTTTCTTCAAGCTGAAGTCTCTAAGAAAACTGTTGTGGAAGAGAAGAGGTTTGCTGCGGAAGAGAAACTGTCGGTGGCAGTTCCTCAGAGAGTGGAAGTCATGCGGCATGAAGGTATAACCAGATGGGAAGAAGGCTGTGTTGGTATACTCCCATGGAGTCTTCTTTAGGATGTTAATGTTTTCATTGCGATCTGTTTTCATCTTGTGTGTGTGTTGAAATGCATCTGCCTGCTGTAGTCTTCTGGAACTATCTTTTGCATCTACCTCGATCTTGGGTCATTCTTAAGAAGTGAATAAGGTGTTGAAAAGGAGATCACTTGGAATTTGGACACTCTGGGGGATAATTTAAGCATCTCTCTTAGTCTTGGGCTTTATTCTCCTCTTGTCTTACATCTCTTTCCTTCTTGTAGTTAGAAAGTGCCATGTCCTGAGCAGATAGGAGAATCTTCATCCATCTGTAGTGAACACGTGGCCACTGGACATGTCCCAGCACACTGAGTTTTAAATCAAGTCTTATCTTTTAACCTATCTACAGAGGAGGAGTGGTCCTACTCTGAAGAAGAGGAGCGCGTGTCTGTTTCGGTGTATAGGGAAGAGGAAAGAGATGAGGAGGAAGCAGAGATCACCGAATACGAAGGTAAATGACAGAAGTCTGTGAGGGATGGTTGCTAGAGAGCTAATGAAAGCTGTCCCAAAGGCGTGGCACAGAGTCATCTATGGGCTTAGTACATGTTCCTTTTAAATCAAAATACAAGATTCAAGAGCATCCATTACACAAGAGTAAACACCCTATGACGTTCTTTTCCATCTCTTCTTTGGCTATTTGGAGGAAATGGCTCTGTAGTTCCAGATAACTAAAGGGGGCAGGCATCCTCATGTGGCTTCCGCCTTTCATGAGCCAGGACTTGGCTTCAGTGTGCTAGGCAGATAGAGGGATGTCACCTTGGTTGTCTGATAAGTCAGTGTTTCTCAAACTGTGTGTTCCGCAACACACAAACAGGAATGTCATCCCGTACACATCTATATATATGCACACGTGCAAACCTGATATAAAAGTCTTGTTAAATACTATTCTTACAAGGACCAACTTACTTTAATGTTTTCTATTTTGCTTTAGTCTCTTCCTTTAAAAGTACAAGAGATGGTCCACTCCGTGGACTGTCCGGTTCCTAGCTCACTCTTTATTCACTCTTTAAAAAGAAACAAGAAAATATAGGATACATTGCCTTCCAAAAACCAAAAGCATATTTTTCCAAAACAATGAATAGAATGAACTTTTCCTCAAATCCATGTATAGAAAAAGCCATCATGTAATATCTGTCATTAGGCAGACTTCTCAAGATGTGCCAACAGCTATAATGACAACTCTCATGCTTTTAGGGATTGAAACAATAAACTTTAATATGTTGCAATCCCCATTTGGTGAAATAAAGCACTGCTAAGTTTCCTGCTAAAATCTCACATTCTAGCTAGCCCTGTATATCCAAAGGGGCACTCCTAAGTAGGGACAAGAAAATAGTTTAAAAGAAAATGGTGCATTCATTACCAACTCGACTTCCTCCCTAATGTTAAATAGATTATCAGCACCTTGGCTGTTCTCCAGCACATCTCTGGCTAATAAAAGGTGATTCTTCATACCCCCTTTCTCCACCTGGAAGAAAACTCTGTGTACAAGCCATGACTCCCGAACAAACCTACCCATCTGGGTGTGTTTCCTACAATGGGCCACAGGAGTTGGCGTGGGTTTAAAGATCCATCCTCCCTAGAAATGTTCAGGAAACCCAGCAAAGCATGCACATGGAACATTCTCATCTCCCAGCCCTGTGACGGTTTCAGTTCTTGAGGCAGGATGCTGCATAAGCTTCCTTTAGTGTTCCAAACTCCAAGGAAGGGAGAGCAAGATGCTCATTGACTGTTGGGTCCGCATTAAGCTGAAAAGATGGGTGGGCCTTTAGGTTTCTTCTTATTTTAGGCAGCTCCTCCTCATGTGTTTTTAATTAGCCCTGTTTGTCCTATAATAAACTCTACACACACAAGCTCAAACATCACATGAAATGTCTTGTCTCTTCTGCCATAGCTACCCCATAAAACTGGGGAGTAAACTATCTGCTTTTTTACCCTTGTCTATGTGTCCTTCTGCCTTCAAATCTAGACTGTTAGGTTTTTGGTTTTTGTGTTTGTTTGTTTGTTTGTTTGTTTTAAACATAGCTTCAAATCCTTATGCTCCTGTTGGATTGGTCACTGGAACTTTCTTTTCTTTTTGTCATGCTCATGTTTCCTGTGAATTTTATCCTTATTGTCTGTATAATAGGCACTAAATTACTAAAGCCAATGCTCTTTATTAAGGCATATGCTTGGATTCAAATATTCTTTGGCTATTTTAAACGGAAACAATCAAGGATTTAGCAAATGCTAAGGTCGAGCAATGTTGATTACTCTTTTGAAGTGAAAAGTTACAGCTAAAATTAAACATGAAATCTCTGCAACTTTTCTTCTTTGAAATTAATGTCCTTAAAGTGATGGAAGAGCCCGAGGACTATGTGGTGGAAGAGAAACTGCACTTTATCTCCAAGAGAGTGGAAGTCGAACCAGTCAAAGGTAGACCAACTCCTCATTTTCCCTCTACGTTGGTTTGTTCTATCCTTTATGGTCTCTTATATCTAATTTACCATCCATATTAGAAATATCAGTAAATAGCATGAGTAACAAAAAGCCTCTTATGCGTTTATCGAAAAAAATTGGTGCATTTTCTACAAGTATATTTTATAATCTTTTCAAGTGCCTGAGAAGCAGGAAAAGAAAATTATACCAAAACCAAAAGTTCCTGCTAAAATTGAGGAGCCTTCAGCCCCTAAAGGTACAATTCCTCTCATAGAAGTGCAGTATTGTCTGTCCTGACATCTATAATGGCGCCTCTGTGTATCACTAAGGTTTTGTCAGAATTTGTCTACAAACACTTTGTTAGTATAGTTATTAATGTTGGTGTGTGTGTGATCTTTGCAAAGAGGGAGTTATGTCTCTCTCCCATAATGATTCTCCCTAACAGAATTCAAACTGATCTTTTTAATCTTTCCCAAGTTCTCGAACCACCAAAGAAAATTGTACCAGAGAAGAAAGTTCCTGCACCAGCTCCTAAAAAAGAAAAGGTGCCTCCAGCCAAAGGTATATTGGGAATCATTTTGCTCTTAAGTAATACTTCACTCCCTATCTTGATGTTAAATTGACATGTTCTTCAACTCTTGATCACACTGGCAAGAGATTAAGTGTGTGTATGTTTTGGGGCTTTTTGCACCATGTTTGACTCCATTGCCTAATGTTTTCAAAGCCCCTGAAGAACCAAAGAAACCAGTTCCAGAAAGGAAAGTTCCTGCAGAAGTGGTTGAGATAGAAGAACCTCCCCCAACCAAAGGTAAATGACATCCCTAAAAGGAGAAAGAAAAAACCAAGAGCTCTATCTTTCTTTCTTCCTCTGGCTACCATCCATTGGGCCATAATTTTTCTGTGTATATTGTTAGTGTCTATCTGTGATGGTTTTCGTGTTATGGTTGTGATGTTTTGTTGATTGTGCCTTAAAAATTCTTCTATTCTAAAATCACAGTACTTTCTGGCAAGTAGATATGTGTGTATTGATATATGTATGTATGTATGTATGAATGAATATATGTATGTATGTATTATGTATGTACACATGTATTCTACTCTAAATGTTACAGTGTGCTAACGCTAAAATTATCTTCCAAGTGACAGAGAGGCACATGAAAATTACTCAAGAAGAGAAAGTTCTTGTGGCCGTGACTAAAAAAGAGGAGCCTCCCAGAGCGAGAGGTACAGCAGTCTTTCCGTATGTCAGCATGACAGATGCATTGGTGGCTCCCATATGTCAACACTGCTTTGTCTTACTCTCTTTATAAATACACTGACTATGGGGCACAGAAGAAAGGGTGGTCTCTGCCTTCCTTTAAAACGTTACAAAATGTCTGAAGTTCAGGGCATGTTGAGTCTTCTGTGTCTGAGTGGTTTGT
Source organism: Arvicola amphibius (assembly GCF_903992535.2). Taxonomy (NCBI): domain Eukaryota; kingdom Metazoa; phylum Chordata; class Mammalia; order Rodentia; family Cricetidae; genus Arvicola; species Arvicola amphibius. The sequence continues at coordinate 8,119,578 of NC_052053.1, forward strand.
ACTCTCTGTGGTCTGAAGTGGTTCATACTCTCTCTGGTCTGAATGAAGTGACCAGTTCTTTAAAATGAAATCTCTTTTTAAAGTGCCAGAGGAACCTAAGAAAGTTGTCCCTGAAGAAAAGTTCCCCAAACTCAAACCCAGAAGAGAGGCGGAGCCACCAGCTAAAGGTATAATGACTCTTTAGTGAGAGAGAAATAAGCTTTAGGTATTGAAATGGGTGGAGTAGAACCCGAATAGTCAGGGAAACTGATTTAAATGGATCTCAAAGGTGAAATAAGCTAGCCATTCCACATCACTGAATAACTAGACATCCTTTTCTCTACCCTGCCCTCAAATACACAGAGTTTACATCAAAAGGTGTTTGTCATCATGGGTCTGTCTGGTCCATATATTAAACTTGTCTGTCTGGATGTCTGCTTCATGTGGTAATCCTTGGCAATTTTGTTTTCTTTGATTCAATATTCTTTTCTGACCCTGAGGAGCCTTGGGGTCAGGGAATAGAACTAAGGTGAGGATATTGTCTGTGAAATTCAAGTTTCTTTAAGGTCGTACCTAGTTTTGTGGTCATTGTTGCAGCTCATCTCTCTTACGTTCTTACAAAGCCCTGAGCATCTTGAAGCACAGTGACTTCTTCTTAGGTATATGGAGCAATGTTGACTTTCAGGCCCACTGATTTTTTTTTTTTTGCTTGCAATTTTAGTGAAAGTTGATACGCACATCATGTTTGGTTTTCTTCTTGGGTTTTTCATGCAAAAGTTACCTTAACATAATTATTTCTAGACTCTTGTGATTTACTTTTAATAATTATTCTTTTAAAGTGACTGAAGTCAGAAAAAGAGCCGTTAAGGAAGAAAAGGTGTCCATCGAAGTTCCAAAGAGAGAGCCCCGACCCACTAAAGGTACATTGCGCTTTGATTCACTACAAAGGAGAAAGCTGTGTGTCTCTTTGTCTGCTAGATGCCAATGTATCCCCTCTACTTTCCTTGTTTACTGCTGACTGGAGCCAAAGATGTGAACATTTGACATCACAATTAGTCACTGTGCCTATCATGACACTTCTCCCATCAAAAGATAACCAAGGTCACCCATAGCCAGTGTGGGAGACAGTCATAAAGGAATGAAATCAAAATACATTGTCACTAAATGGGCCTCAAATAAAATGCTGCCTGGTGTCACTATTATTCCAGAAGTGACTGTAACAGAAGAGAAGAAATGGTCTTATGCCCGAGAAGAAGAAACTGTCTCGGAATACCGGGAAGTGGAGTACGATGATTACGAAGGGTATGAGGAGTACACGCAGTTGGAGGAGTATGAACCCACGGAAGAGTATGACCAGTATGAAGAATACGCAGAGCGTGAACTCGAGCATTACGAGGAGTATAAGGAGCATGAAGAACATGTCACAGGTACGGACGAACTTCAGCCCAGGGTAAATGTGCATAGAACCTGTTAGGATGAAGGTCGAGGTAGAAGAACCTCGTGCCATTGAGGAAATTCCAACATTTTAAATCACTTCAGGAGGGGGAAATGGCTCTATAAATCTTAAGGTTATTGTTAGGTTTCACTATCCAGAGGGCTTCCAGCATCACAATCTAACACTGACTGCTTTTCTGGTGAGGACAAAGCATTGTTGTTAACCTGATGGAGATAATGTGTGTGCACGTACAGCTCTGACCCTTGTAAACAGAGACTGCGTTTTCATTTCCTGGACACCCAGACCTGAATAATCACACAAAAGCTATATTAATTACAACACTGTTTGGCCAATGGCTCAGATGTATTCCTACCTAGCCCTTACAACTTAAATTAACTCATTTCTATTATTTTATATTTTCTGTTACTTCACATCTTGCTTCTCGAGCGGTGCCTTCTTTCTCCCTGCGTTCAGTTTAGTTTTCCCACCTAGCTATATTCTGCTCTGCCATAGGTCAAAGGCACTTCTTTATTAACCAATGGTAATAAAACATATTCATAGCATACAGAGGGGAATCCCACATCAGACTCTAGACACTTTTTTTTATTGTAAAATAAATAATAAATCCATATGAATAAATTCTGACTAGAAATTTGAAATGAGCCCATATCCTTCTTCAGGTTTTTCTTTGTGTCTTTGAGATGATTCTGCATATTTTCACTGGTGGCATTAACCACCAGTGTCTCAGCTAGAAAAGGTTGATCACAAGTTGACTATATGAAATGAAATGGGAATTTTGAGGCGTTCTCATGGCCTGATTGAATGGCCAATGAGGAAAGGGAACGATCTTGCTTAAGGCTCTCACAGCCTAGTGAACTTGGAACCCGAATTCTTATTCTAGAGATTGTGGTTGCACTGTGAACATAAAAGCTCAGTTATTTCAATTAACTGATTCTGTTTAAGGATTGTTTTTTGAAATCTACCTTACAGTCTAACCCTAAATACTTTGTATATGCTTTTAAAGAACCCAAGAAGCCTATTCCAGCAAAACCTGCCCAAGAACCAGTGCCTGCCAAACCCAAGGCCCCACCACCAAAAGGTAGAGTGAGATAATTTTCAGTTACAAAACCTCTTGTTTTCTTTGTCTCTCTACTGTGGATATGCATGGAAGTGGATGTGTATAACTGTGTGGCGGGCCGGATGGGGGGTGGGGGACGGACACTCGGGACTGTTATGTTGTGTGTTCTATTTCTTAACATTTTATTCTCACTCTCAAACATGAGTTTGGGTTTGTAAATCTCTTACTATTGGTCCTTTTAAAGTGCTGAAGAAAGCTGTTCCTGAAGAAAAAGCACCTGTGCCTATTCAAAAGAAACTCAAACCTATACCACCCAAAGGTACATGAAAGAGCAGTAACTGTCCCAAGCAATATTGTCACCTTCGTGATGTGACTATGTCAACCTATACTCAGTAGTATCTGCCGGTTTTTGAGCTTCCTGAGTGTATTGTCTGGTCCCATGTCTTAGGAGCCAGGTCTTTGGGCTTTGTTGATGTTTATGCTATGATATTCGTGAGCTTCTTGGTAATATTCTTCCATAATTAATATCTTTAAAGCTTCCGAAGAACCAAAGAAAGTTGTTGAAGAGAAAATACAAATTTCAATTACCAAACGTGAAAAACAGCAGGTGACTGAGCCAGCTGCCAAAGGTATTCCAACCTCTCCCCAGGATGTAAACTTTTGCCTGTCTCATGTTACATGTCTCCAGTGTTACCACTAAGATTATTTCAAAATACTTCTACAACCTTGTAGATAGTGACTGCTCATTGACCATGACCATAGCATATAATAATATGCTATTATTCACTAAAAATGGTTTCTATTTACTCTAAAATCACTTTGAAAAACTTTTTTAAAAAGCTAATTCAATATCCAGGTTCTCTTTATTTATGTGAAGCATCTTCCTTGCAATCTTAGGAAGCATGCTAACCCAGAAGTAAAATGACCTTCTTAGAATGTCTCCAGTGAGTAGAAGCACAGGAGAAAGACCCTTCAATTAGGCTCTGTGACCGTAAACTTGCTGGAGTACTTCTATGGGTTTATGTTGCTATGAGATTCAGAATCCTTCCCATAAAAAATAAAACAACAAAGTTTCTCCCAAAGAATGTTACATATTTTATTTATAGACAGCTATAAAATCATTCTCTTTAAAGTACAAGAAAGCTAGAAATGGTTAAACTACCTATTCCTGACTCTAAAACTCCCTTGTACTTAATATTTCAAGTGCCCATGAAGCCCAAGAAAGTTGTCCCAGAGGCAAAAGTACCTGCCCCTAAAAAGGAAGTGGCGGCAGCTATTAGAGGTACCTCCTATTGCTTGTTCTAGTGTGTTGCTCATCTTCTTTGCTGCTGAATTCATGTTCAGTTCTATGTATGAAGTTACTCTGTGGGAAAGATAAAGCCTATGCTTTCTTTCGTTATAAGGGGGTCTGCACTCTTATGGTGTCTTAATTTTATTGAGCAATCGGAACATATCCAACTTAAAGATAACATCTTTAAAGTGCCAGGGGTGCCTAAAAAACGGGAACCAGAAGAGGTGGTTGCCTACAAAGAGGAAGTGGAAACCCACGAAGAAGAATATATTGTAGAAGAGGAGGAGGAGTATGTCCACAAAGAGGAGTACATCCATGAAGAAGAATACATCCATGAAGAGGAGTACGTCCACGAAGAGGAGTACGTCCACGAAGAGGAGTACGTCCAAGAAGAGGAAGAGTACCTGCATGAAGAGGAAGAGCTCATCGCCGAGGAAGAAGTGGTGCCGGTGACACCAGTCAAAGGTAGTCAGTGGCTGCCGTGAAATAGAAAGGAAGCAGCGCACTGGAGCTTGGGTGTTTGGCTTAGTCGGATCCTGGGGGATGTGATGTGTGTGTGCCTTTCACATTTTGTGTCTTCCGCACGTTTTCAAATCTTATTGCTATCTTTAAAGTGCCTGAGGTACCCAAGAAACCTGTTCCAGAAGCGAAAAAACCTGTTCCCGTTCCCAAAAAGAAGGAAGTGCCACCCGCCAAAGGTACACACCACTCACACATATGCACCTAGACGGCTTCATCTGTCTTCAGCTGGTTGCTTCTTCTCTGGCTACCGCGACCCGTGTGTGGCTACTAAAACATTACATGTGCTTTATGTATGTGTTGTTTTGCACAGTCAGAACTTAACTATCAATACTGTCTTTAAAGTGCCTGAGATTCCCAAGAAGCCAGAGGAAAAGGTTCCCGTGCCTGTTCCTAAAAAGGAGAAGGCTCCGCCTGCCAAAGGTACATCTCTCTGTGCAGCCATTTACCTATGTGGTGTAACTTGGTGAGCTGTAGCCATCCCTGCCCCGGGGCAATGTTACTAATAATAAATATTAATAACAATGTGAACAACCAGAACAAGAACCACTCAGCTGGTCCCAGAAGCTTGCTGCCATGTATTCCTCTCTGAATGCGGCCATTGGAGCCTGCTTACGTTTAACACTCATGCCTTCTTCAGTGGGGAATTCTTAGTGAAAAATCAGTTCGCCGTATTAAAATGGCCAACACCGACGGCCAAGGCTCTTGTGTTGTCTTTCTCACTAGTCCAGGTTTATTTGTTGGTTTTTGTTGTAACACTTCTGCACGTCTAACATCTTGCTTTGTGGTTATTATTAGTTTCTGTCTTAAAGTGAAGTTGTTGGCACATATGTGATCATTCAGTTGTCCCTAAGTCACTAGAATCGTCTGTGTTTGGAAAACTGTGACATTGACCTTATTTCCTGTCTTTTAAGTTCCGGAAGTGCCCAAGAAACCTGTACCAGAAGAAAAACCAGCAGCACCCGTTGCCAAAAAGGTGGAAGCGCCACCAGCCAAAGGTATATGAACTTGCAGGGGCATACAATTTTAGATTTGTGTGAAAATAAAATATGTAATCGGTTCGATAATATGTTCTTTAGGTGATATTAAATGCCTCTTTAATATCATCTCTTTGCAAGAACAGATTTTTTGTTTTTAAAATGAAATGCTGCTTAGAGTTTCTTAACTATGAATTTATTGCCTTATCCTCATCTTTTCCAGACTATGCTTGAGCACTGTGTTTTTGTGTTATGTAAAACTTTCCCTAAATCATTTCTTTAAAGTGCCAGAAGTGCCCAAGAAGCCTGTGCCTGAGAAGAAGGTGCCAGTGCCTGCTCCTAAGAAAGCAGAGGCTCCACCTGCAAAAGGTATTATTTCATCATTTCTGTACCCAGGGAGAAATCTCACATTAGCGCCCATTCATAAGAAAATGTCTGTGTACTAACTCTGTCTGTGAAAGTGTTTTGCTAAAAAATAAAATGTCTTCTATATGATGTGAGCCTTTATTATGTTTACGGCTGTAAAACACTGTGAAAAAGACACTTTCTTAAAGACAAATGATATCCTTAAAGTGCCAGAGGTGCCCAAGAAGCTCATCCCAGAAGAAAAGAAACCAGCACCTGTTCTGAAAAAAATGGAAACTCCACCCCCCAAAGGTACATCAATCTTGGGCAGCACCAGGGCACAAACGGAATGTAATGGGTCTTGTACCATCTCACTGATTGTGCTTGCTTGACACTGTGTATGCTGGTGATAATTGTGATCAAAGAATATTGGCTTTTCATGCTGTCTTGCTGTCGTGAATATTTTACGTAAACATGGAATTTGTACGATTGAGTAAATATCTTTAAAGTGCCAAAGAAGCGGGAAGCAGTCTCAGTTCCTGTGGCTCTGCCTCGGGAAGAAGAAGAGGAGGCTCCACTTGAGGAAGAGATTGCTCCTGAAGAGGAAATCCCTCTTGAAGAAGAGGAAGTTCTGCCCGAGGAAGAGGAAGTTCCACCCGAAGAAGAGGAAGTTCCACCAGAGGAAGAGGAACTTCTACCTGAGGAAGAAGTTCTACCTGAGGAAGAGGAAGCCCTTCCAGAAATTAGCCCTAAGGTGCCAAGACCTGCACCAGGTACAGCAGTTCTTGGGATCAAGACCTCTTTATCTAGGCTTCTGCCTTCCCTCTTGTTAAAACCATCTGTCTTCTTGTCTATGATTCTTTGCTGAGTTGTCATCAAATCCTTAGAAAACTTCCTAGACACACCTTTCATCCTACCTATGACAACCGGCTTTCTATGTCTGTCCCTTGTCAATTATCTGCATGTCTTAAATGTAGTTGATGTTTGTTTGTGGTCCTATCCTCAGATGTCTTTTGTTATAGATCCAATATTGTTATGTAGTTCTTAATGTCTTTAAATAAAATGTTTTTAAGTGCCAAAGAAAACCGTACCTGAGAAGAAAGTCCCTGTGCCTGTTCCTAAGAAAGTGGAGCCTCCTCCACCTCCCAAAGGTATACCCTGCCCCAGGATGATCCCATAGCCTATACCATAGCCTTATCAGATGGGTATACCCTGCCCCAGGGTGATCACACAGCCCATATCATAGCTTTATCAGATGGGTTTCAGAAAGAAATTCACACATAAAATGGTCGGCCAAATTTTACTTTTAAAACTGATCAGGATGCTGATAGCTATTTATGTCTATTAGATGTTTTTCATGCAATATTTTTGCATGAAAGGTTAATGGCAGTATTATCATAAAACTACTACAAAATGTCTACTTCACTTGCTATAATTTTATTAAGCCTTATAATGTTTCATATATTTTTTTTAACATCTAAATAATCTTTAGGAAAAATTTTCTGAAAAATACATAAATTCATGCTGATAAATTTCATCTTTCATTCATTTGTGATACCAGGCTGAGAAGAAAAAAATGATGTACTCATCAAAACATTGAGTAATTAATAGTTTATGTCAAACACAGTAATAGCTTATGTCTTACAAAACATGTATATATAAATGAAAGCACAAGTTTTGACTTTAACCTTGACTTTGAACTTTGCTGTTCTGCTCTGAAAGAGTCCTTTATCCAGTCTGAGCCTTAGTTTGTTCTTTCGTAAAATAGGGATAGCAACAAATCCCAGTCGATTCTAATATTATTGTAAAGATAAAATAAGACAAAGTGTATTGTTATATCATTGAATGAGAGAATTAATATTTAAATTCACAGAGCAGGTCATGGTACAGTACCTAGGAAGTATATTTATACCCTAAAGTGAAATAATATTTCCCAAAAAAGTCATATGGCATTATACTTAAATAAGTATAATGTTTCTGCCAGGCTGTATGGTCCCATAATATTTTCAGATAATTATTAACTAAGCTCTTACTGTCCATGAAATGGTAGTGTCTAGGCTCAGGTAACCAGCCGCTTGCTGATCCCTCCCCCTGCAATTTCCAGTCATCTCTTGATGGACTGCAGCTCGCATCCCATCCCTCTTCTGAGTGAACATTTTATGGTGGTCCTCCTGTGTGCGTGGTCTTCTTGCTTTCTTTCTTGCTCTTCAAAAATACATTCTTATCATGAAATGGTGTCTTTAAAGTGCCCGAGATCAAGAAGAAAGTGCCAGAGAAGAAAGTAGTTGTTCCCAAGAAAGAGGAGGCTCCTCCCACCAAAGGTACATGGCCTCTAATGTTCTTGCATCCCCAAGCATGTCAGATACCTTCTTTCCTTCACCCGTCAAGTCAAAACACCCTGTCCAGTATTTGTGAAAGTACCTTCTGTCATCATTGTGCACATTGTCCTTGTGTTTGTGAGACTGAAATTTCAAAATATCTTTAAAGTTCCTGTGGTGCCCAAGAAACCTGAACCAGAAAAGAAGTTGCCTCCCCCGAGCCTTAAGAAAGCAGTGGCTCCTCCTGCCAAAGGTACATGGTTATCAACTGTGCCCTTGTTGACCTGGAGTGTCATCCACACAAGATGTTCAGCACACGTTTGCATTTCCTAGTCTGTCACTGACGTTGGTCTCTGTGCCTCCATTGTTCATGTTGGTGCTCTGTTTGTTTTCTACTTTGTGTGAGTGTATTTTTTTTGCCGTATTTCTCCTCTGTATGTTATTTCTGAAAATTAAAATGTCAGGTGTTATATATTCTTAAGGAGCCAGAAGTGATCTTATAAATTCTTCCTTTAAAGAAGGGGAGAACCCTGCTATAAAAGATAGTCTCATGATGTCCCAAGCCTCCTCATTCGCTTCTTGACCGTGATGTGGCAGGGCTTCGTCTTCTGTGTGCTTTGCTGTTTACTTTCTTGGGCTGAAAAAAATTGATCTTTAAGAATCTCTTTTTAGCTCTTGAGATTTAAGTGCCTAAAACAATCAATGTCTTTTAAGTTCCTGAGGTACCTAAGAAGGTGGAAGAAAGGCGGATCATTCCCCCTAAAGAAGAGGAAGTCCCTCCAGCTGAAGGTAGATGGCTTCCTAAGAAAACAGTGTTTCTAAGCATCCTTGTCTTATCATTATCTCATTTGAGGAGGAGATAATAAACATTTCATTCTATAACAATAGACCTTCTAGCTCTGATAGAAAGTGGTGCTTGTCTAGAAGGAATTGGGCAGGCCAACTCGTTCCAGTTGACTCCATTCTTGCATGTTTAGCCTATTTGTGACATAGTTCCTTGAAAACATTGAAATGGACCCACTAACTTCTTTATTCTTCTCTCACTCACTAGTTCTGTGAAATGTCAGTGTTTTCTCTTTTGTGTGTGGATACTATGGGGAATGTCTCACCCAGTGCCTTCAGTAGGAGTGATGAACTAAACTTTTTGCCAGAACAATCTCAGATAAACCTGAGTAACTGGCACAGAGAATCTGACTTCTGTTTCTAAATAATTGCTTGACTCTAAACATCTTTCCATCTCACTAAAAAAATAATAATCCCCAACTAAATCCTCCAGAGTCCCTTCTAGTTTCAGTATTGGAAAGGGCCTAACATGTTTTAAAGACTCAGCAGATTTTTTTCCAGATTAGTGAATGTTCATGAGCATTTAGGAGGCTGAGTGGTTTGTCTAGATGCTTTAATTTTCATCTAACATTCAAAGGCTTTTTAAAAAGTAATTTACAAAATAATCTGTTTCAAGTGTATGAGGAAGCTGAAGAACCCATTCCAGAAGAGATCCCAGAAGAACCACCTAGCGTAGAAGAGGAGGAGGTGGTAGAGGAAGAGGAGGTGGAGGAAGAGGAGGAAGAGGTGGTGGTGGTGCCCCCTAGAGGTACAACCACTTTCATGAGTTGGACATTCCAAACCCTTATTGCTTCCAATCTCAGAGCTGTCAACGTAATAATCATCCGCCATATGCTTTTCTTGTATCAAACCAATGAGGCCTGAGGCGTTCTTAGTCCCCGTAGCTGAAGCTCTGTGGCCCTGCCATTTCCCTAACTTTTCCTCCTTTACCGGCAATCTGACTATAAATGAGGGAAAATTGTTCTGATATTACCCTTTAATCCTTCCTCCTAGATTACAATCCTCAATTTTGCTTTCAGCTCAAATGCTGGAGAACAATCTATTTGTGTGGTGAAATCATTCACTTTTGAGAATAATTCTTAAATCATCCCTTAAGACTTTGAAATATGCCGGGCGGTGGTGGCGCACGCCTTTAATCCCAGCACTCGGGAGGCAGAGGCAGGCGGATCTCTGAGTTCGAGGCCAGCCTGGTCTACAAGAGCTAGTTCCAGGACAGGCTCTAGAAACTACAGGGAAACCCTGTCTCGAAAAAACAAAAAACAAAAAACAAAACAAACAAAAAAAAAGACTTTGAAATATTTGCACAGCGTTTACTCTTGGGGGTTTCTAAAAATCTTGCCCTAGGGGGCGGTATTATCTTTTAGGTTGCTAATACTTTCCTAAAGCACATGGATGTTTTGTGTTGTTTTGTTTATATTTTGATAATTGGGTGGCTTTTTTTTTTTGTCATTGCACGTGATTTTTTTTTTTCACCATGTCTGTAAATATCTTTTAAGCGCCTGAAGTGGCTAAGAAGGAAGTGCCTGCAGCACCCACTCCTGTCCCTAAGAAAGCGGAAGCACCCCCCACTAAAGGTATAGCAAGCCCCAGTGAGTTCTGTCACTTTTCTCAGCCCAGTTCTCTTCTCCCTAAAGAGCGCTGGGTCTTCCTACAGTGCTTCCTTAAGTCACTGTTCGAGCAAACTGACTAATGACTAGTAAGACGCCGCTCATCATTGCCTTGGGTTTCCTATAGTCATGTACATTTACATGGTAAATGATGGCTCCATCTGGTACACTGTGTGGATTATTTTAGAGGTCTCTAACTTCATATAGCTGGAAATTCTGATGCCTTACCATGATCTCTCAATATTTAAGAACATAGCAATTAATACTTTTTACCTTCATTCTGTCCCTAGACTTCATTCCATTATGTAACTAAAAATTTCATTATTGTAATATTATTCTCTGTGCATCCTGTTTTATACAGAAAAAAAATGATCTATTCTGGTACTTGGACAATAATTTTAAAGAGCTTCATGTCCTTTTTAACCATGATTTAACCTGGGAATTTGAGGTTCTTAAATTGCCCTTCTTTCTTGCTTCTTTGTTCAGTAATTATTCCAGAAAACATCTTCTGCAATTATGGTATACAACCACAATTACAGCAGACTTCTCAGCAAATGAAATAGTACCCAGTAGTTCCTAAGGTCTAGGTCAGGGACCAGATTATCTAGGATTGTCTAAAATGATAATCAGGTTGAAAAACATCTTCATCAAATTAAAAATAATAAAATTAGGCCTAGTGTTGGTAACATCTGATGTTTTAGAAATAGTAAAGCTTCTTAGCGGGCATATGTTGGCTTCTAGGGATACAGATAGCATAAGAGAGTGTTTGGGAAAGTATCCCTATTACTTGCGAAATAGTTGCCCAACAGCACACATCGACTTCCTAGATGCGTTAATGGCATAACTTGATTCTGATGTTTTTATTCATGTGTGTCATTGAGCATTGTCATCTAACTAAGGCACCTAATATCTTTAAAGTGCCAAAGAAAGTTCCTGAAGAGAAAGTTCCTGCTCCTGTCCAGAGAAAAGAGGCCCCACCAGCCAAAGGTACACTTTTGCCTTTAAACACAGACGCCTTGCGTCATCGTTCTTCACTAAGCTGTCTATGGTTTTGTCCATCGGTCTTATTTTTGATGTCCAGTGTGCAAGCTTACTCTTGGTGGTCTTAAATATTAAAACTCTATCTTTAAAGTTCCCGAAGTTCCAAAGAAAGTTCCGGAAAAGAAAGTCCCAGAAAAGAAAGTTCCAGAAAAGAAAATTCCAGAAAAGAAAGTCCCTGTGCCCAAAAGGAAGCTGTTCCCCCTGCTAAAGGTATTTTTGGGAAATTCTTTGCTCTTCTTGTCTTTTCATGGAAGTCTTCTTTTAGGTGTTTTTCTTACACTTTGAATTGACATCTGTTTCATCTTATGATTCAAAAAAATCAGTCTCTTAAAGTCGATGCTCTTTCAGGGAGAGCTGTTTTTGAAGAAAAAATTTCAGTTGCCTACCAGCAAGAGGAAATAGTCCAAGAAAGAACAGAGCTAGAACTTGTGGAAGCAAAAGTGGAAGAGGTTTCTGAAGAAGAAGAATTCCACGAGGTCAAGGAATACTTCGAAGAGGAGGAGTTCCATGAGGTGGAGGAATTCATCAGGGTGGAAGAGCGCAGGTTCCAAGAGGAACACAAAGTTGAAGAAGTTCACAGGGTCATTGAGTTTTTAGAGGCTGAAGAAGTGGAAGTATATGAAAAACCCAAAATCCCACCTAAAAAAGGTATAGGGGACTCTGTAGATAATACACATTGTTATATCTTTCTCTTATCCATTTCATTTTCAAAGTACTTACATGTTCAGTTCAGACCATTAGCCCCACAAACTGCTTTAGGCATGACTTTAAGCTGTTTAATTCAGAAACTGATAAGGTTTAGAGATTAACCACACAGAGTAGTTAATTTTCACAGACATGAGAATTATGTATGATACTGACATAGATCTATGATCCATACATCACTATATGAATGTGTGGATTCTTTTCATAGTCCAGCAAGCATTATATGACTACCACAGGTACCAACATATAGATGTCACCCATTCAGAGACACACTTCTCGGTTCATTGAATAATTTATATTCTCATCAAAGCAACCATTGCCTTGTTCACATTTGAGTTACCTGTGCACTAACTAATAATTACTTATTAAAAGGTTTGCAATTCTATAATTATCTTCATCAGAGAAATAATGAACTAAATGAAGCATTGGTCATGGTGCCCAAATTCTAATAAATTCTAAGAACAAAATAAAGTATCCATACATAGTCTACAGCACTAATCCAGACTGGAAATGGAGACTTCCCTTTTGTTCTCCAGCCACCCAGACCCGAATAATCACACAGAAACTATATTAATTACAACACTGTTTAGCCAATGGCTTAGGCGTATTCCTAGTTAGCTCTTACATCTTAAATTAACCCATTTCTATTAATCTGTGTATCACAAGGCTGTGGTGTGCCAGTAAGGTTCATGACATCTCCCTGACTCTGCCTTCTTTCTGCCTGCAGCAGTTTAGTTTTCCCACCTAGCTCTATTCTTCCCTGCCATAGGCCAAAGCAACTTCTTTATTAACTGATGGTAATAAAACATATTTCCAGCATACAGAGGGGAATCCCACATCACCAGACCAGGCCTATATAAATGTTTGTATAATATAATGGAATATGTATGTTTTATATAGCAATGTATTGTATAAATAATAAAATCACAACTTGATTTAAGGAGGAATAGTATAAATTCAAAAACTGCAAACTCATTGTACAATATTAATATAGGTAGTGATTCATCATATTTTATGGGTCTATTCTAAACCAAAACACTAATATCTTTGAAGGACCTGAGGTGTCTGAGAAAGTCATCCCTCCAAAAAAACCACCCTTTAAAGTTGTTCCTCGCAAAGAGCCACCAGCTAAAGGTATTTCATGGCTCATCAATACTGATATAACTGTGTCCAGTTGCTCTTTGGGTGCTTTACGAGTTTGTGCTCCATTTGGTGTTTTTCTTCTGTGTTTTGTGTTAGGTGAATGTCAAAATAATTATCTTTAAAGTGACCAAAAGCCTAAAGATAGGCAAAGTCTGCAAAAATAGATATCATTGTTGTTACCCTAAAACAGCAAAACCCAGACACCTACTGATCCAAGTGTAAACTTGGGCATCCTTCGGTGCTGTTTGTACATTCACTGATGTGCTTATTGGTAGACCTCCATTTCCCCATTTACTATTAAAGTTTTTTTTTTTTTTTTGGTTTTTCGAGGCAGGGTTTCCCTGTAGTTTCTAGAGCCTGTCCTGGAGCTAGCTCTTGTAGACCAGGCTGGCCTCGAACTCAGAGATCCGCCTGCCTCTGCCTCCCGAGTGCTGGGATTAAAGGCGTGTGCCACCACCGCCCGGCCACTATTAAAGTTTTGAGCTGCTAGCTATATCATAAATATGTGGCAGTGCCCCCTCTTTTATTTGTTTTCTGCCTCTTTGCTATAATACATAATTTGAGGTTATATCTTGAAAGTCAATGAGTATGTAAGAAAGTAATCGCTGAAGAGAAAGCTGCAATTATCCTACCAGAATGAGCAGAATGAGCAGCAGATGCCAGTGTGCTGTCAGCTGTTTATGTAAAGTTTTTGTTGATCTAACTTGGGGAGTTCCATGTACTTGTATGGCCATGCCGGTTGTCCAAAGTCTCCTCTGCAAGTGCCGTCTTGTGTGTGCTAAACCATGTCTCTATTTGATAATGTGACTCTGTCCTGTTTTCATTACATGTCTCTTATATTCTGCCTACTAAGATATCTTTGAGTGTTTAGAAGTAAAGGAAATTATCCCTGCTGTCTTTAAAGTGCCTGAGGTGACCAAGAAAGTGGTGGCTGAAGAAAAAGTCCATGTTCCTGAAGAACCCAAGGCTCCACCACCTAAAGGTACCTACCTCTGCTAGTTCCCACCAGCGGTAAATCCCTATGCTTCACTTTCCACAGAGGAGAGAAAGACCACTCTTCCCCCAGGACCACAAGATGGCTGCGAATAACAGAAATTGCAATTTATAGTACATCCTACAATCTTTCCTTTTATGACTCTCCTCTAGGGAAAGACATCAAAAGCCTAAAGGTCTTTCTTATTTTGACCCTCTTAATATTCAGTAATTAAACAACATTGGTCCCTCAGCTTTTCTTCCCTATGAAGTTGACATTGGAATCTCTGCCTCATGGCATGAGAATTAAGTTCTAAGTAACGACAGAAAGTACTTCTGACCCCCAAGAATGAGATGTCTGTCATATGAATAGCCAACAAAGCAGTTGGGAAACACAGAGCACACACATGGACTTAACATTTGCACATTCCACTTCATAGCTCCCTCCCCTTTACTCTTGATATTTTATACTTAATTTTGACAATCTTGAAAATAAGACAAGTAAATATCTTTAAAGCACCTGAAGTACCTAAGAAAATCATTCCTGAAGAAAAGGTCCGTGAAGCCGTTCCGAAAAAGCCTGAAGTTCTGCCACCTAAAGGTACACACTAAAGCTAACCCCGGTGTGAAATGACTCTGGTTGTGTTTCTGTGGTGTAGAGTGAACAAGTGTTCCATCAAATCTTTGTGGTTTAAATTTTTATAGTCTTAATATCCCATATATGTTAGTGATAGTAATGTGCACACTAATATCTTTAAAGTTCCTGAGGTGCCTAAGAAAATTATTCAAGAAGAAAAATTACCAGTTGTTCTTCCTGAAGACACAGAGATATACAGTGAGTGCAGACACACTGGTGGATGTCCTTTGTCTCATCTGTGTTCCGATTCCACTGTGTCTGTCTACACAGCATTAAAATGCAAATCTACTAATATCCTATAAAAACCATGCATGCTAAAGGGGTTGACTAAAATCAAGTCGTCTGAATGTCCGTTAGCCTAAGACAAGTTACGTTTCTTCATCAATTTGAAAACTAAGCTCTTCCGTGCTTCTAGCATTATCCAACCTTAGAAAGGTCATTGTCCCGCGAAATTTCCTAATCTGTTCTGTGTACAAACATCCCTTCATCTTGGTTCTCAGACCATGAGGTTACTTACTTTAACTCCACAATAATAATGTCATTGAATTTTGCAAAATCAAAAGAGCCCAGTGTCATTGTTGTACTCTTCATGGTTATAAGTAGGATTTGGATCAGGCTGCTCAAATAGCACAAATTTAGAAGACCATTCAAGCCCTAGGAGATTTAGTGAGGCTTTTCCTTCCTAAATAATTCAAATAACAAGAGACCCTAAACAGTGATGTGTTCTGAGCAGACTCAGTCTTCTGGATGATGCCCAGGCTTCCTTTTTATATTCAGTCTGGGAAACTCCTGATTAATACTCATCTTACAATAGTTTGGGATTAATGCATATGATCATTTCCTCCTCCCGGTTCTGTCCTTAAAACTGATCATTGTTATCAGAAAGCTGGAGAAATCAGGTACTCTTTTCAGAAGCTTTTCCCTGTAGATGTCCTAACTTTCATTTCCCTTCCAGTATTCTCCCGCTCAGTTGTAGCCTCGTCCCTCGTCTCTCTGGCTTCTAATCTCTAAATTGTTCTCATATTTCTATTACACTAGGAAGCCATAAGTTAAATGTGATTTTAGAATGTAAACAAGTATGTACCTAGAAATGCAAAGATGATTCCCCGTGATTCTAGGAGGTTGAATATAGATAATGGATCTTCCATATTCAACTCAACATCATCCCTATTGAGAATGCCCATATGAATCAAAAATGACACTAATATAATATGGCCAATAGCTTTCCTGAGGTAAAATAAAAAAACAATTCAGTCTCTGTCTGGTAAATTTCTCCATTTTGTTATCAGAATCATAAAGAAATTTTGAGCATCCTTCATCCTAAAACTGGGAATGAGGTTCATTCCTACTCAACTCATGCTTGTCACTAATTTGTTTGTGTCTGTGGACATCTGTGAATTTGGGTGATGAGTGTGTACAGTGTCATGTGTTTCCTAGTGTGTTTGTAACTGTTACCCACACACTGATAATATCTTTAAAGTTTACGAAGCATCTGAGGAAACGGTCATAGAGGAAGAACTCGTGACGCATCCTCAGAAGGCAAGACTCAAAGTGGCCAAAGGTACCTAGCACCACCAACTCCACCTGAATTTGTCTGGGGATCTCTTTAGAAACACGTTTTTCTTCCTTGTTCATGACATAACTGTACTCATATCTTTTAAGCGCCTGCACCACCTCAAACAGTTGTTACAGAAGAGAAAACATACGTGGCCATTCGTAAAAAGAGAGAAACCCTGGCACGGAAAGGTATATTTCAACTGCTTCAAAACATAGATGGTTATCTTTGGCTTTAAGATCACAGAACTGCATGTTATATAACTCACTGTTTTTTTTAAATTCTAATTATAAACCTACTAATATCTTTAAAGAGGCTGACAAAACTCCAGAAGTGTTTCCAGAGCTGAAGTCACATGAGGCTGTTCTTGAAATTCCTGAACCTCCCCCCGCTGAAGGTACAAACTCTTGTCATGAGACTCTAAACAAGAAAATCTTCTATCTTATGTTTGTCAAATGTCCAGTGTTTTATGTGTTGTCTCAACCTCTAAAATACTAATATCTTCAAAGCATCTCTCAAAAATGCCCAAGACCAGGAACTATTTGTGACTTGCCCCAGTGAAGTAAGATAGACGGTTAGAAAAAAATACAAATTCTGACTTTTGAAGTCTGTTGTATACCTCGTTTTCTTTGTGCTTTGTGCCATTATTTTTGCCTTTTCTCAACTATATTCTCTTAAAAAACTAATATCTTTAAAGACCTTGAAATCATCAAAGATGTGCTTCCAGAGAAACAAGCTCCTGCAACCAAAAGAAGAAAACCTCTGCTGCCAACAGGTACAAGCCAGAAGAAAATCAAGCTTCTTATCTCAGCTGTAGTTGTGGATAGTGTGTGAACATATGAATCTCTTCAAAAGCCCAGTGGTTACCAAAGAAAAGCTTCCTCAAGGATTATGCTTAACCAACTGAATATGTATATTCAGCCATTTAGAAGGCAATCTTAAACTCCCACACATGAAAGAATTTACAGTTTAGCTATAAGAACTGTAGAGAAAACATGGAATGTTTGATGTTCAGATATGACTCAGATATGTTCTTTAATGAAAAATGGCTATTAATTAAAAATTAATAATAAAAGCCAGACTAGCTAAAAAAAAATCAACAGGAAGGCTGTATGGCATCTATAACTCTACAACTAGATTGAGCTGGCTTAACTTATGCCCCTCTGAAGCAGGAATCAGTAACATCAGGTGATAAAGGTTCTTGATTGGTCATGTAGCACATGATAGTAATTGAACCTTTCATGTGAAGTTAAAAGTCCAGTATATATCACCATGCATCCTATATGTTGTCAGAAATGTTTTTCATATTAAACTCATGCCCAAAATAAGCATATGAACATAAAACTGACTTCAAGTAAGACTTAAATGTCATAGAAATGACTTTATAGAAAGTCATGACTTAATGTGAAGTTGGTTCACCTGTAACATCATTTTAGAGCCTAGGCTAAGTAATTCTAGTTCACTGGTGTTCTCTCCTGAACAATAGCTTGCCCCTCCCATGACTTGTATTTCCACTTTAATACTTTACTGTATGTTTTTCCACTTTAAATATTTTTAGATAAGTCAAAATTCAGGAAGTTTAAAAAGCTTTCAGGATCATAACCTCTTCGTAATATATATATATATATATGATATTTTATAATTTAAAAAAAGCCAAGTAACTTGACTCTTTTTTTCTGTCTGGAATCTTGCTTGTCCCCTCAAAGTCTCCTTTGGGTAGGTGCTATAGGAAGCTGGAAAGTAATAAACAGAAGGAATGAGACTTAGTACCTCTGCTCAGGACTCCACACCTCCTCAGACCCTCCAAGGAGCTCCCCCCCCCCCCCCAGTAGCAACAGCAATCACTTCAGTTCACTTTATGGGATTAATGTCCCTTTTAACTAACCCTTCTAACCTCTGACGCTAATGCTAATATCTTCAAAGCACCCGAAGCTATGAAAGAAATGGCTCCGGAGATGATCACCTTTGAAGATATTCCTGTGGAGCCAGAAACGCCAGTCATCCAAGGTACATGTCACCGCTGAACATAAATGGAAGAAGAAAGTGCCTTCCTGCAAACTCTTGAAACTTGTTTTTTCTTAACTGTTCCTAACTCCTATATGTAAATGTACTAATTACATCACCGGAAGTTTCAGTATGTTCCATCTAGAAAGCATTGGTGGCCATTTTGCCAAAACAATAATCCTATTCCAAGCATTTGCCTGAGAAATAAAATCCTGTCTCAGTTTTCATAAGGAAGTCCAGGATACCCCTATTCCATGCAGATGCCAAAATCAGTGGCTGCTCAAAGTTCCTCACAGAAAACAATATCAAATTTGCATATAACCAAAGTAATGTCGACACTCCCTTTGAGGGCCCCCAGATCGCTTATGACCTAATAGAATATAAATGGTCTGCCAATGGCCTCATTCTGTGTTGCTTGGGAAATGCTGGCAAAGACATACTGGATGCACACATTCAGTGCAGATAGTTTCTCTATCCATGACTGAATGCAGGCAGCAGAAGCCTGGCTGTTGTGTACCGTGATTATGTGGGGGAAATGCAGCCCCTCTTCTCAAGAATCCTATAAGTCCCGGTATGCTAGTTTGTTGGCAGATGAGGGGAAGTAGGGAAGGGAGGAGAAGTCCTTCTTAGAAAGCAGCACACTACTACTGTGGCTGCTGTTCACATGAGTCATTTTAACTCTGAAATGTGAAATGCTAATATCTTTTAAGAACCCGAAGCCCCTCCTGAAGTTGCTGCTGCAAAGGGAGCCCCTTCAAAGCCCAGAGAAGCCCGCTCAGTGACAGGTATAAGCTGCCAAGCCCACAGGCTCAGGAGCTAGCTGTAGTTGTTTTTGAACATACTTTCTTCTTCCTGGTGACTTTGATAAACACTAAATGCAAAACCACTAATTTCTTAAAGTGCTGGATACTTACGAAGAAGCCACCATTGAAAAGAAAACGCTTCGGATTTCTCCTAAAAAGCCTGAGCTTCCTCCAGACGAAGGTAGATGCCGCTGCAAGTGTGGAAGGGCGGGAAATGTCTTCAGCCCTCTGTGTGTGTTTTCTGTTGGCGGCGATTATTTTGGTTCCTAAATGTCAAAGTGTTAATATCTTTCAAGTGCCTGACGTGCCCAGAGAAGTTGTGGCCTTAAAGAAAGTGCACCCTCCCCAAGTGCCCGAAGTTGTACCTGCCAAAGGTACATCCTTGATAGTCTCTTTCCATGGGCGGGCAAGGGGGAAGACAGGAAGGCTTGACTTCTGTCATGTATATATAGCTCCAGTGTGTGTGGAATGCTTTGAATCAGTGTAAATTGACTCATGTCTCCAAAGAACCCAAAAACCAAAGAACTCCTAAAGAAGTGACCCTCAATGAAAGTCACTAATTCAAAGCCTAAGGTACCACCCGTTACAAGTACTGGTTAGCCCTGATGAGGTTCAAGAGGAAAAAAAGAAAGTTCATTTGGCTTAAATAATGTTCTGTGTGTCTACTGGTCTTTGTACTGTCTACGTGTAAAACACACTAATCTCTTTGAAGCGCCTGGGATGGCCAAAGAGGTTGTCCCTGAAAGGGAAGTGTTTGGGGAGCCACCTAAAAGGCATAAAGCCCCACCTGCCACAGGTGCTCATCCCTGACCTGAGGCTTCCTAAGATCTGTCTTCTGCTCTTGAAAACATTCCATTCTGTTGGTCTTCATCACTCTTAGACATAATCTTACTAATCTCTTTGAAGTGCCTGAAGCCCCTAAAGACATTGTCCCTGAAAGGAAAGTGTCCCTGGCGCCTCCTAAAAAGCCAGCAGCTCCACCTGTCACAGGTACTTCTCACTGGCCTGAGGTTTCACAAAGTCTCACTCCTTTGGTTCTCCAACCTGCTTGTCAGGCATCTAATGTAGTTTCACTAATCTCTTTTAAGTGCCAGAGGCACCCGAAGAGGTCCTCTCTGAAGAGGAAGTGTCCCTGGTGCCCCCTAAAGAGCCAGAAGCCCCACCCGCCAAAGGTATTTCTCACTAACTTTGGGATTCCTGAGACCTAACTCTTGTACTCTTGAACATATGCGGCCTCCTGCTCTTCTAAGTCCTAAGTGAACTTTCACTAATCTCTTTGAAGTACCTGAGGCTCCCAAAGAAGCTGTTCCTGCAAAGAAAGTGTCCGTGGTGCCCCCGAAAAAGCCAGAAGCCCCACCTGCCAAAGGTACTTGTCACTGGTCCCAGGCTTCCTAAGACAAAGCTCTTCTACTCTTGAAAATATTTTGTCCTGGTGTCGTCACGTGTCTTAAATGTGTTTACTAATCTCTTTAAGTGCCAGAGGCACCCCAGGAAGTTGTTCCTGAGAAGAAAGTGCCAGTGGCCCCTCCTAAAAAGCCAGAAGCCCCACCTGTGAAAGGTATTTGCTCTTGACCTTGGCATCCTAGCATCTTCCCCTTTCTTGAAAAATCCATCCTAGTGGCCATCACTGGTCCTAAGGATAATTTCACTCTCTCTTCCAAGTGCCAGAGGCACCCCAGGAAGTTGTTCCCAAGAAGAAAGTGCCAGCGGCCCCTCCTAAAAAGCCTGAAGCCCCACCTGTGAAAGGTAGCCACCCCCACGTCACCGGTCTTCATAGTGTCCAATACGTGTTCACTCTGTCTAATCACGAAAATACTAATATCTTTGAAGTGCCCGAGATGCCAAAGGCAGCTGTTCCCCAAAAGAAGATACCTGAAGCCATTCCCCCTAAACCGGAAAGTCCTCCCCCCGAAGGTATAGTCAAAAGTACAGTAAGAGGGAGATAAATATTTATTTCAACCAAAGTATTATACATATGTTTGTATGTCGAGTATATGTATGTATGTATGTATGTGTATAGATATACAATATTATATAAATGTGTTAATCTATAAAGGTAATGTAAATTTTAAAATGTCAGTAACTTTCCATTATGTCTTCAATGATCATGCTACATACATCAATTGATTTATCCTTTTCTAAACTCAAATTACAAATTATCTTTGAAGTGCCTGAAGTCACAAAGGAAGTCACCCCTGAAAAGAAAGTTCCAGTGGCTCCTCCCAAGAAACCAGAAGTTCCACCTGCCAAAGGTATGTGTCCTTACATGTTGCTGCGCACCTATATTGGACTGGGGAAAGTGTGTTCGGATGTCTGTCCACCAGTTGTGTTAACTTGGATAAACATATCACTAGTAAACCCTGTATGGTTCTAACTAAAAGCTACTAATATCTTCAAAGTTTCTGAAGCAGTTGTACCTGAAAAGAGATTGTCTGTGTCCAAAAGCTCTCAGGTCCCACCTATAAAAGGTATTTTACTTTCCTTGACCCTAAGAAAAAAATACCTTGTAACCCTCATATTCTCATAAAATATGCCTTCATAACTCATAATTTCTGAAACTACTAATGTCGTTTAAGCACCTGATGCCCCTCCAGAAGTTATCCCAGAAGAAAAACTTCCCAAGAAACCGCCCAAAAGGGCAGATGCCACAGCTGTCCCAGGTACATGCCAGCTGAAGTAGCCTTCAGAGAGGTCACCCTCCCATTCTCAAAAACAAATGTAGACTGCTGTCTTCACTAACCTAAGTGGTAAAACTACTAATATCTTTTAAGTGCCGGAAATTCAAGACATCGTCCCTGAAAAGAAAAGACCAGTGGCACCTCCTAAAAAGCCAGAAGCCCCACCTGCCCCAGGTACTTGTCTCCCAGACCTTTTTAGAGGAAATCTGTCTTCTGTGCTTGAAAACAGATGTAGGCCTTGTCTTTACTAACCTAAGTGGAAAACCACTAATATCTTTAAGTGCCTGAAGTTCAAGATATTGTTCCTGAAAAGACAAGACCAAGAGCACCTCCTAAGAAGCCAGAAACCCCACCTGCCCCAGGTAGTTGTCAGCTAAACTAGTCTTCAGAAGAAATTTCTCATCTATTCTTGAAAACAAATATAGACCGTCGCTCTTATTAACTTAAGTGTAAAACTACTAATATCTTTAAGTGCCTGAAGTCCAAGAAATTGTCCCTGAAATGACAAGACCAGCCGTGTCTCCTAAGAAGCCAGAAGTCCCACCTGCACCAGGTACTTGTTACCAAGACCTTCTTCGGAAGAAATCTTCCTTCCATTCTTGAAATGTAGACCGCTACTTTTTACTAACCTAACTGTAAAACTACTAATATCTTCAAGTGCCCAGAGTCCAAGAAATTGTCCCTGAAAAGAGAAGACCAACATCACCTCCTAAGAAGCCAGAAGTCTCAGCTGTCCCAGGTACTTGTTACCCGGATCTTCTTCTTCAGAAGAAATAAACTCATTCACCCTTGAAAAGCTTTAGTTCATTGCCCATTCCTAACAACAATCCATAACTCCTACTGTCTTGCAAGTGCCTGGAGCTCATCAAGCAGTTGAAAGAAAAGAGAAAAAGGAAGCAAGCTCCCATGAGCCCACCGCAAACATTTGAAACCCCACATATCATAGGTGTTTTTAAATCCTCTACTTATTCTTCAGAATGAATGCTTTCTGTTCTTGAAAGCATTTCTAGTCTGTTTACCTAATTGCCCTATATAAAAGAAGAGCAATTAATCTCATTTAAGTGCCAGAAATTGTCCCTGAAAAGAAAATAGTACATCTCCTAGGAAGCTAGAAGCCCCTCCTGTCATAGGGACTTGTCACAGACCCAAGATTTCAGAAGCTGTAACCCTGTTGCTCTTGAGAAGTAAGTGTGAACTTTGGTCGCCATAAGACCTAAATATAATATCGCTACTCCCTTTGAAGTGCCTGAGGCCCCTAAAGACATTGTCCCTGAAAGGAAAGTGTCCCTGGCGCCTCCTAAAAAGCCAGCAGCTCCACCTGTCACAGGTACTTCTCACTGGCCTGAGGTTTCACAAAGTCTCACTTCTTTGGTTCTCCATCCTGCTTGTCAGGCATCTAATGTAGTTTCACTAATCTCTTTTAAGTGCCAGAGGCACCCGAAGAGGTCCTCTCTGAAGAGGAAGTGTCCCTGGTGCCCCCTAAAGAGCCAGAAGCCCCACCCGCCAAAGGTATTTCTCACTAACTTTGAGATTCCTGAGACCTAACTCTTGTACTCTTGAACATATGCGGCCTCCTGCTCTTCTAAGTCCTAAGTGAACTTTCACTAATCTCTTTGAAGTACCTGAGGCTCCCAAAGAAGCTGTTCCTGCAAAGAAAGTGTCCGTGGTGCCCCCAAAAAAGCCAGAAGCCCCACCTGCCAAAGGTACTTGTCACTGGTCCCAGGCTTCCTAAGACAAAGCTCTTCTACTCTTGAAAATATTTTGTCCTGGTGTCGTCACGTGTCTTAAATGTGTTTACTAATCTCTTTAAGTGCCAGAGGCACCCCAGGAAGTTGTTCCTGAGAAGAAAGTGCCAGTGGCCCCTCCTAAAAAGCCAGAAGCCCCACCTGTGAAAGGTATTTGCTCTTGACCTTGGCATCCTAGCATCTTCCCCTTTCTTGAAAAATCCATCCTAGTGGCCATCACTGGTCCTAAGGATAATTTCACTCTCTCTTCCAAGTGCCAGAGGCACCCCAGGAAGTTGTTCCCGAGAAGAAAGTGCCAGCGGCCCCTCCTAAAAAGCCTGAAGCCCCACCTGTGAAAGGTAGCCACCCCCACGTCACCGGTCTTCATAGTGTCCAATACGTGTTCACTCTGTCTAATCACGAAAATACTAATATCTTTGAAGTGCCCGAGATGCCAAAGGCAGCTGTTCCCCAAAAGAAGATACCTGAAGCCATTCCCCCTAAACCGGAAAGTCCTCCCCCCGAAGGTAATAATTCAACTAAACTGTTATCTTTAAAAAATATTAAATGTCTCCGTTGTGAAAATCTTTTTTGTTGAATATGTCATATGTCCCAGTCAAGTCTGTCACTAAAAGGGGCTACTGTCTTTAAAGTGTATGAGGAGCCCGCAGAGGAGATTGCCCCAGAGGAACCTCCAGAGGAGGCTGTAGAGGAGCCAGTGCCTGCTCCACCTCCAAAAGGTACTTGGCGAGTCAACTGGAGTGCCTCTGTCTGCCTTTACCCTCTCGTTCTCTGGTCTGCTGGTCCTCACAGTGTGGGCTGGGTGGGCTATCTTTCTTCCGTTTGTCTTTGCTGCTTCTAAGGCATAAACTCTCCTATCTGTAGTGACAGTGCCACCTAAGAAGCCCGTCCCTGAGAAGAAAGTGGCCCCTGCTATTGCCAAGAAACCTGAACCACCAGCAGCAGCGAAAGGTATTTTCGCTGCTGTTAATTCCCTACAGTCTTTTGACTCTGAAATGTCCACTACTTTCCTTACTGATGCCACGTGGCTGGAACTACGAGTTAAAAACTACTAATATCTTTTAAAGTGCCTGAGGTACCCAAGGAAGCTGTTCCTGAAAAGAAAATGCCTCCTGTGGTTCCCAAAAAGCCAGAAGCCCCACCTGCAAAAGGTACACGAGGAGGTGGATTATTGGATGGAGGCGGGAATGGTCTCCGGTTCTTAAACAGCATTTTGTCCTGTGTGAGTGTGATGGGTGGGCCCGTGCCGATTGGTCGTGTGTTAAAATACTAATATCTTTAAAGCGCCAGAAGTTCCCAAAGAAGTTGTCCCAGAAAAGAAAGTGGCTGTTCCCAAAAAGCCAGAAGTCCCACCAACCAAAGGTACATGTCAGTAGCCAGACTCTTCAGCAAGGTACCCCGCCTTGGTCTCCACTGTGGCTCAGTGTCAGAGGCTTTGTAGTTTTCTGATATGCGCACTTATAAGAGGGTTTCTGGGAATTTAGAGTTTACAGACTAACAAACATCACCACTTTTTTAAAAACTTAAAAAGATGACTGCCTTTGTTCACAAATATTGAAGAGTTTTGCAATCCTCCTCTCGTAATTCTTAATGTCCCTCTTTTTACTCCACGTGACATGAAGATCCAAGGACAGGTACTGACCTTTTGCTCTTGGGTTCTATCTGTCTTGGGGTTGTTTGAGAAAAATGTGAAGTTGACAGGTCACGTACTTCTCCATGACCCCAAAGTAAAACTAACTAATATCTTTAAAGTGCCAGAGGTGCCAAAGAAGGCTGTCATTGAAGAAAAACCAGCCGTTCCTGTTCCTGAGAAAGTGGAGTCTCCTCCCCCAGAAGGTACGCATTGAGCTGTCAGGCTTTATTTATTTTATTTATTTATTTTCTTGAATCTTCTTGTATCCCTCACGTTCTCTCCCTTGGTCATTTATTGTTCTTGATTTCCATCATCCAAATTATATCTGACTTCAAACTGTCAGTCAGCAATGATTATATAGGTCATGGGTCACAATCACCAAGATCTGTCTTCAACCTAGCTTCTTTAATTACATAAGAAATAAAATGGGACATTTATGGATATGGATGACCTTAAAAAGCAAGAGCTTTTCCAAGCATCCAGATCGGTACACACAGAAGTCAGGCAACTGGGATAGGTTTCATATTTAAAAAAAAAAAATTCAAAGCAAGGGGAGAAATCAAGATTACTGTGGTTTCGGTGTTTGGGCACTTTATAATTTTTTTTCTCGCATACTGAAATACAATTGACTAATGTCTTTAAAGTATATGAAGAACCTGAAGAAATTGCTGCTGAGGAGGAGGAACCACCCCCTGTAGTAGAAGAAGAAGAACCTGAGGCTCCACCTCCACCTGCAGCAGGTATCAGTCAGGGTCTGCTGCATAGACAGGAAAGTATGGTCACTTGGCTCTTACACGTATTACATACCATAAGGAAATATCCATCTTGTATCATCTTGTGTGAAACTTGCCAATGCTGGCCAGACAGAAACAAAGGCAAGGAAGGAAAAAAGAAAAGCATTATTTTCACTAATAAAACTTATAGAATTTTATAATATACTTACCAAAAAATGTATGTTTTTAAATGTGTTTACTACTTGGTTTGTGCTTGCAAACACCTGTTTCTAAAAGAAATTCCTGTTCTTCAAGTGCCAGAAGAGCCTAAGAAGGTTGTACCAGAGAAGAAATTTCCTGTCATCAAAAAACCAGAAGCACCACCTCCTAAAGGTACTTGTGCTAAAATAAATGTTTACATAATTTCTGTGCCGCCTAAAATCAGAGTTTCTTGCTTGGTTTTATTCTGTCCTGTACCTGCTAACTGTTGTCTGTATGTTGTGATGTCATACAGACATGTAGAGTTAACGTGACTATCTTATACTTTTATATTAAATGCTACTAATATCTTTAAAGTACCTGAGGTGCCAAAGAAAGTTGTGCCAGTGAAGAAGGTGCCAGTTGCAAAGAAGCCAGAACCACCACCAGCTGAAGGTACTCACATGACTGACGTTATTCTTTAAAGCTCATTCGAAAAGTGGCACCCAATAAGTCTCCTCTTACTTACGACAACCAGTGTCAAAATGTCCCTCATTTGTTTCCACTAATTCTAATGCCACTCCGTTAATTATAGATATTTTTATTCTTAAAATGTTCTCAAGTTAGCTCTCTAAAACAAAACTAATATCTTCAAAGTCCCTGAGGTGCCGAAGAAACTTGTTCCAGTCAAGAAAGAGCCTGTGCCTCTGACCAAAAAGCCAGAAGCTGTGCCAGAAAAAGGTACCGACCTGGAAGAAGCATGCCTCTCCAACCACAAGCATGTGACACTAACTCTTAAAGCAAAACAGACTTGAGTGTAGGTAACATCACATTTCATAGGGAAAGAGGAAAATGTATGTCAGCAAAAAGATAAAACGAGACAGAGAAACTGGTCCTTGTGTCGCTGTAGTCCACGGTTACCGGGGTAGAAAAGGCATCAAACAGCTCCATTTACCATATTTGTTTTAATATTACTATCAGGAAGATACTGTTCTAGAACATACAAAACACGCTTCTATCTTCAAGCAACTTAAATATGGTAGGAGGGTAGAAAGATCGGACAACTCTCTAAGTGATAGCATTTCTGAGCTGAGTACAGTTAGTGACAGAGACCAACAAAGATTCAGGTAGAAATATCGTAGGAAGGAATGATGGAAGAAATGGTTTTAATTTTGATGGATTACTTTTACATATAGAAATTAGGAAAGGGGAGTATAATTGAAAGGTACGAAGGCAAAAGGATCCAAAAGCTCATGGACTTTCAGATAAACAGTATCATTTGGGTGTGGATTTGTCCAATTTCTTGGAAGATAACACAAGCTAGAAAGAGAGGGTGTTTTACAGGAATAAGATTTACCTTCATTTGTAGGCATCTAGCACAGGAGGCGTCAAAGGTTTTGAAGAGCATGAGTGACTGGATTTGGACTCTAGAAAGCTAACTGCCCATAGTGCTAAGAAAAACCCAGGATCCCTGTAATAGTTAAGGTTAAGTGGCCAAGAGAACAATTCACTGGATTC
The DNA here is from genome assembly GCF_903992535.2 of Arvicola amphibius. NCBI lineage: Eukaryota > Metazoa > Chordata > Mammalia > Rodentia > Cricetidae > Arvicola > Arvicola amphibius. The sequence continues at coordinate 8,147,315 of NC_052053.1, forward strand.
TAGGCTGTTGCTAGAAAGAAATGGTGAACATTCTCTTATTTCTTCAGGCTTCATAGGTAGGAGTGTGCATTAGTAGCTCAAGTCAAGGATAGAGATGTTGATTTTGAGGTCATTTGCATTAGACAAAGAAACACATTTGCAGGGCTGGTTTCCCAAACAAAATAGAACAGTTATATTCTCATGAGTTGTTAAATGACGATGCGAATAAACTGAAGGCTGAGGATACACCCTCATGTAACTAGAATGCCCCAAAGGCTGTCACGACTCAGAAACCATTTTCCCCATGACATCTTCTAAGATGGAGAGCCCAGTTCTCTACACTGTGTTCTTTGCCAACCTTTGGAATAGTCTTGTTCATCTTCTGAGTTCTTAATGATAAATACAATTAATGTCTTTGAAGTGCCTGAAGCACCCAAGAAAGTTACTCCTGAAAAGAAAGTGTCCGTTCCTGTGCCTGAAGAGCCACAAGAGGCACCTACCCCAGGTACCCGCTGCTCTTTAAATCTTGGGACGATGACACCGGCTTCCTCGTGTCACCTTAGTTATTGGTGGATCTTACGTATCTTTGTTGTCTGTCTCACGTGTTGACCCTGTGGGTGTCTTGAGATAGCTGAATAAAGTGTGGTCGGATGTAACTTAGCAGCTGCAGTGTCTACTCTGAATACAGCCTAATGTGCTATACTGTTTTTAAGTTGAAGAGATCCCTGAGGAGACAGTCTATGAGGAGAAAGAAACCATTACCATTGGTAGAAAAGAGACGCCCCCTGTTGAAGGTATACACATACATAAATGTCTGTCCCCTGGAAACCTTTTATAATGATGCAAAGGTCTTTGTAGGGCTACCTTTCTTCTTAAATTATATACAGGAACATCGCTACACATGTTTGGCTACTTTCTTTTTCCAAACAATTATGCTTATTTTGAATTTAGAGCCTTTCATTTGCTTAATCTCGGTGATGGTTAGCTGTTCTGAAATGTACAGTTTACTGATGCAGATTCCATTAGTTAGTTACATTGGATCCTCAAGGGATTGCCAGGAGTGGGTTTCAAGTCAGCTCAATTCCCATCGACATAGTGATAGACAGTTCAAGTATAAGAAAATTTCCATCAACATAGTAATAGATGGTTCTGGTGTAAGAAAATTAACATCTGGAGGCCAGGATGTAGCTCAGTGATAAGAGCAATAAGTAAAACCTTATGCTTGGCCAGGCATGGCATGGTGGCACCAGCCTTTAATGCCAGCTTTCAAAAGACAGAGCTGTAAGTGTGAGGTTATCTTGGTCTACATAGTAAGACCTGGTTTAAAAAAAAAAGAAAGAAAGAGGAAGAAAAAAAAGGAAAGAAAAAGAGAGGGGAAAAAAGGGAAGGGAAGGGAAAGAAAGTAAAGTAAAGGAAACGAAAGGAAAGGGACAGCCCCTGGGCTCAATACCCAACAGCACAAATAGAAAAAAAAAAAATGGAAATCACCCTCTTCTTTGGCAACCACCTTGCATGGGTGGTATGTTTATGTTTGGTGACTCTTTGCATCTATGTGAAATTTTTGTGCGTCTGCGTGAACGCTGTTGTGTTACAATCTTATACCCTTTGTTGACACTCTTTAAAGAACGTGGAATTGAAAAGTTTATTCAACCTGAAGAACCTGAACCTGAACCTGAACCAGAGCCAGAGCCAGAGCCAGAGCAAGAAACCCCAGTGCCAGGTATCCAGTTAGCGGGACTTAAATCTTCATTAGCACACTCTTCATCTTGACCTGTAACTGGTTTGTGTTGTTCTGTATGTGTAGCAGGTCTTTCCATCTCTATGTAAAAAAATCCCGTGTGTACATCTTGTTCTTAAGTGGTCCTGTATTTGTGCTCTATGTAATGTTGTGTGGCTCATCCTTTTGCTGCTTAACGTCATTTTTATGTAAGTCATCACCTGCGTGTACAGTGTTGCTATTTTATGTTTTATGTTCGGGCATCGATAACGCATATCTAAATATACTTTTGCTTCGCACATATTTAAATTTCCATCACATATTCTGTATATATACACACCCCTAATTAATATTTGCATGCACTAACACTCCTGCAATACTCTTTTAAGAACCTGAGCCTGAAAAGAAGGTTATCGAGAAACCAAAACTCAAGCCAAGACCCCCAGCGCGTGCTCCTTCTCCGCCTAAGGAAGACGTGAAGGAGAAACTATTCCAACTTAAAGGTACAAATGCTGCTTCCAATGACTCGTTAACCTGCTTCCAACTTCTATTCGGCCTATGGAAATGTTGCTTTCAAGAACTGCATTGCTACTGGGAGTGCAGATGTTGGGACATGGCCATGCTGTGGGAATTGCATAGGGATGGATGTTTCCGCTATCCCAAGTGTCCCAGGGTATGACATGAAGCCATGCCTGCTGCTTGTGAGACAATTTAGTTAGCAGCATCCTTGCCATCTGAGTGCAGAGGCTACTCAGCTAACTTTCCTTGTGGGAAGGGGAGGAAGGTCTTTTGGTTGGAAAGGCTGATTGCTGTGCCTGTCTTGGTTGTAAGCATGTGGAATGTCTAAAAGTCTTTGAAAGATATTAACATTGCAGTGATTAAATCTATGTAGAAATCAAAACTTTGTTCTTAAATAATAGCATGTTCATAGCATATTTGTGGTATTCAGTAGCTGGTGTTCACTTACCATGAAAGAGGTATATGAACAATTCATCACTGGGGCTTTTCCATATTTATTTGTTTGTTTGTTTGTCTATTTATTTATTTTTGCCTAATAGAAACCCAGTTGTGGTCTTTATTGTTCTCAGCGTAGCTGGAAAGTGTGGTTCTTAATACATTTGGTATCTAGCTCCTCATTATCAAACTTACTTCATTCTTTCTGTTTTATTTTTCTTTAGAGCAATAGAATATTATTTAATATCTTGAATCTCATAAGTACATTTTCCGATCATATGTTTTACATACATGCTATGATTTTATTCTTTTTATTTGCATCTTTTAAAGCTATCTTGTTTGCAGTGTTATGTTTCCTAATCTGAAATGTTGGGGTGTAATCTTTTATGAGGAATTTTCCCATATGTATTTATACAGGCCCAGAACTAGAATCTTCCATACTTTTAGTGATTCTTGCCCTGCTCAAACCTTCTTGGGTTTCAGGTGACAGGCAGAGAAGCAGGCTCCTCTGATTGTGACCCATCTGTTGATTAATGGATGGTGGGGACACACACTTGAATACAGTTCCCTTGGTGTAGAACGTCCTCCTATGAAGACTAGAAAGTCTCTTCCTTCTCGGTTGGCCCTTATGCACAACACAACAATGAAGCAAAGTTGCACGTTGTTTTCCTGGCTTCCGGCTTCTTTCTGAATGTTCTTTGGTGACTTATTCTTGGCTGTTATTAATGCTTTCTGGTTCTAAGAGACGCTTGGCTTTGAAGTTAAAGTATAAAAAAAATCATTTGTTTTGGATTAAGTATACAAATAATGAAAATATATTCTTTAAAATTCTTTAAAGCTGTTTCAAAGAAGAAAGTTCCCGAAAAACCTGAGGTTGTGGAAAAAGTGGAGCCTGCACCCCTAAAAGGTATCTCACAGGCTAAGCCGAACCCCATGCAAGGCCAACTCTCCGTCCAACTCCACCAACTCTTGGTGCTGCCATAGAGTTCTTCCAACCCCTCTCTTTCTTAGTGATCCGAGAAGTAGAATAGTCTCATTCATTTCTTGTACTTCTGTGGCTTCTATGGGTCTGGCTCATGAGTGCTTCCTATGTCTCCCATCAACTTCATACATCACATGAATGCAATTGCTTATCTGTGCCTTACATTTCCATCTGTCTACTTGCATTTTTAAGTCAAATAATACCAAACTCTCCTGGTTAGATGAAATCGATATCAGAAGACATCTTGGGTCAAAATGCTGAACAGTAGTAATGAGGTTTGGCGGGGGTCACCTGGACATCAGCATTTTAATCTGTCCTATCAACACATTCCCCTGGCACTGCTGGGCAATCCCTAGGGATGTCCATTGCCCTTCATTTGCACCCCCTTTTCTTCTTGCTAGCTTGAGCTATATTCTCCCAGTCACACAGAGTTTTAGGGAGATACCATTTCCTGTCTATTAACCCATAAGAAAAATAAGAAAAGTATACAAATCTAAAAATAATCAGTTAAAAATAAACAATATTTCTAATAAGTTTAAAAATGGAAAATAAGAAAAGTATACAAATCTAAAAATAATCAGTTAAAAATAAACAATATTTCTAATAAGTTTATGGGTATCAGTGTTCTGGTAACTAACACATCCTTACCCAGAAATCAAATCTGTTCTTGGTCATGCTGGAATTTTAGAATAATAATCCATATGAGCATATATTTCCTGATTCATAAAATGGAGCTTCTAAATAATTTTTATCAATTAAATCATTAAATTTATAAATTATTAAAGCATAAATTAGTATGTAAAAACATATGGTTTCTTTGAAAAACAATAGCCACAATAAGGGATGAGCCTTAAACATCAATATCTTAAAACTAAACTAAAAATATGGAAAGACAAATGCATTAATATACTTTCATTGTGTGTGCTGCATACATAAATGTATATTTTTGCCATTTCAACTTCCATTATCATATAGGTTCAATCAGTGAAAATAGTTTTGTGTTAAAAATACTGATAATTCATAAATAGTAATTGAGGTCAGTATAATTTATCATAGTTAAAGTTTTTAAGGTTCAGCTGAAAATTTTACTTCAAACATTTGGCATTTCAAATGTGATTATTTTGAATGAAGTATATCTCAGATTTTGAAGTAAGATTTAAGCAAGATGATCTTTATCAGATTGAAAGAAAATCAATGAAGTGCTGAAGAGCACCAAACAGGAAATCTTATAGAAATCTCTAAGAAACCCAAATTTATGTTGATTGAACAAAACTACACACCAAAAGGAATAGCTTCAAAGTGGTTCACTGCTCACTGAGATCTGTTTTGGTGTTGTCTTTGTATTTAAATCCATGCAGTATAACAGCAATGATGTCTGCTCCCCAGAACAGCATTGGCCCTATGCCTGGTGGCCACTGTAGAAGCACAAAGACATTTATAATTCCTTGCTCACTTTTAATTACATTCAAAAAATTGTCTTATTCACGAATAGTTTAGCTTCTAATGCTAGCTTTGAAATGAGATAGTCCTATAATTTTGTTTTATTTTAAAGGAGAACTTGTGGAAATCTGCTTTCGTTCAGAACATGAAATACAGTCTTTCTCTGGGATCAAGGCTCAGAGCACATCCTCTGGCTTTCTTTTCCCCACAATGGAAAAGATAATGCAATGGCCATAACTCCTGCCTGCATCGTGTGGTGTATACGTCGACAGGGAACACCAACGTGGGCGTGGGCAATTAAAACAACTACAGACTGCAGCAAAGATGCTGTGGAGAACCCTTGCATTTTGATGAAAGATTCATGAAGCCATTGTAGACCAAGAGATTCTATTAGATAGATGTGCAGCCGGTGTGACTGAACTTTCATAAGATTGTATAGATGTTTATGGAACCAAGAACTTCAGGTCTATCACTTGCTCTTAAATTCTGTAAATTTATAGACGACAGAAATTGTTCCTCGACACACTCAAGTCAACTGGCTTGAACAGAGTCAGGTTTTTTTTTTCTTGTTGAAATTCCATTTTTATGTGAATTCACACCAAATTTGAAATCATATCCTTTTAAGTGCCTACAGCCGAAAAGAAAGTTCGCAAATTACTTCCCGAACCTAAGCCCCAGCCAAAGGAGGAGGTGGTCCTGAAAAGCGGTATAGTACTTCTCTCCTGGAATGTCAGTCTCCACAGCTTGAGAAATGGGCTCACCTGAAGGCTCACAAAATACTCTGCCCCTTGACTTCATTTTAGATCCTCCACCAAAATTTGAGTGTAGTTCCATCAAAAAAAAAAATAAAATAAAGGTTATCATTTCCAAGTCTTTGTAAGGAGAAGGTGGATATTTTGTGAGCATTCATAGTCTTTTGACATTGTAACTAAACAGGTGTAACTAAACTGATAATATCCTAACAACGGTGACCACGGTGTCATTTTTTCATAACCAAGTTGTGAAATAAAATACACTCAACTTTTAAGATACTATACACAGAACTACTTAAGCCTAATGTGTTCAATTTCAGTATGATGCAAGATCACCACAACCAATAACACTTTTTATAAAACTAAACATCTCTTTCTTACTAAGCATGTAAAAACTAGGTGCAAGATACTCATGAAAGATCAAATTCTAACCTTGTCTTCGTATGGGATTACTGATCTCGAGGTTACGTCACTTTAGATTTCTGAACTTATACTAATTTTTATTTAAGCAGTAGTCAATAATTATGTCTAATTATTATAAGTTTTACTATTCAAATAATTATTTTTATCTGAGCCATTTTGTCACATGGTTCTCACTGGGCATAATATCTAGAGAGACATTATTTCTAAGCCTGATGTGAGTTAACATAACAAATTTTGTTTTGGGGAATGTGGGAAATAAAAGCGTTTTTCACGCAAATGCTAATCTCACACTGTGCCAGCTCGCATGCTTCTCATTGTCTTTGCTTCGTACATTACCTGTGCTCATCAAGTTTGTTCAACATGCTCATTAGCTCATCTTGGTTTACATATAAACCTTTTTGTCTTTTAAGTTCTAAGAAAGAGACCCGAAGAAGAAGAACCTAAAGTAGAGCCTAAAAAAGTAGAAAAAGTTAAAAAACCAGAAGGTAGGAATCATTTTCATAAATGACAATTTATGAAATTCTCTTTCAACAAAGTGGCCGTATAACAAAAGGTTTATTTTGTAAACATCCATGAAGTTCAACATAATCATAGCTTCATATTTCATCTGTATGTAATGTGTATGTTCCATTGTCTGCTTTCTGTTTCAATATCTTATGGTAATTTTCAAATACAAACACTCTTTGGTATAGCATCTATTCTTATTAGTCTTATTAATAGTTTCCAGATCCAGTCATGAGTTTCCCCATACTTCATTATCATTACTGCTGATCTTGTTGTTATTACTTTGCCATGTAAGTTCTCCTCATGGCAATGGCTGAGATCATCTCATTGGCTACGGAATAAATTCACGGGAGTGTTCACAATGCTTCCTAAATCTGGGAACTCTTAGGTGGAGTGATGTCTATCATCTGCCTGTTGTCAAAGGGGATGATAACTAGACTTTGGTGGAACTGGTTTAGATGTGGGGATATATCAGAAGTTGGGACCAAGCAGATGGAGAGAGAGAGAGAGAGAGAGAGAGAGAGAGAGAGAGAGAGAGAGAGAGAGAGAGAGAGAGAGAGAGAGGCAGAGTTATGAGAAAGCAGAAACTGATCTTTAAAATCTGATTTGTATAAAAGAGTCATCACTAGCATTTTTGAGAAATAATTGTTCAGTCTGAGTTTTCAGGTAACTTGCTTTCTAAATTAATGCTTGACAATGTCTCCTTTCCTTAAAGTACCTCCACCCCCTCCAAAAGCTGTCGAAGAAGTTGAAGCTCCTCCAGAGCCTACACCAAAGGAAAGGAAAGTTCCAGAACCTGCCAAAGGTATAATTCTCCAGACATTGTGACCGTCAGTCATCACGCATGTCCTGTTTTCTTCACCTTTGCTGTCCAATGCTAATAATAATCACAGCTTGTTAAATAAATTTCTAGGGATGAGTAATGAGCTGGATAACAACTTCAAATGCAATCTATTTTTTAATATTTTGTTGAACATGAAAAATGTTTAGCTTATATATTTGATTTGATAAGCATATATGTATAAACGTTGGATAAACATATTCTAGTATCCTTTTGTACACTAAATTTGCTTCCTTGCAGTTTGACTTTGTGGAAAAACTTGCAAAGTATTATGATAACCTAATTATTTCTGTGAATTTTTTTAGTTCCTGAAATTAAGCCAGCAATACCTCTCCCTGGACCTGAACCAAAGCCAAAGCCTGAGCCAGGTAAGCAATCTTATCCTCGGAGTGAGTGTTTCTTCAATCTCCGCTAGAATAACATGTAGTAAATGGGAAAAAAATGTAAAAGACATTTATATTTATAGATTAAAACTGTTACATATTAAATAAAAATATAAAAATCACTGTGCTTCAATGATTTCTGATATCTCAATATGTTTAGATAGTGCTCTCAGAAAAACTAGCTATCTGAAGGGTTTAACATTGCATCCTGAAAGGCAAACAGGCCACCAAAGCCACCGAAAGTGGTTGCTGCAGGGTGACAAGTAGACGCATTGATACAGTGGGGTCTTCTCTCCACAGAGGTGAAAACCATGAAGGCACCACCAATGGAGCCCACACCCACGCCCATCGCTGCCCCAGTGACAGCACCCGTGGTCGGAAAGAAAGCAGGTTGGTATCCTGTGGTTCCGTTTTCACTAGCTTGTGTGGGTGGCTTCACACTGGATTAGAGTTGGAGCATCCTGTCCAGTTCAGGGGCATGTAGCAAACCCTTAGGTTTTCTTTACCTCATAGACCCCACCCAATACTGTGTTACCCTGTGGTCACGTATTGTTTTATGATGTGTGCGGCCCTGCAGACCCTTCTTTCTCTCATAATTTTTTGAGATTAGCAAATGGGTGGTTAGTGGTGATGAAACTCAAGGAGAAAACTCTCAGGGAACACGAGTGGGAATCCCATGGAACAAATCATACCCTTGTGCCCGATAGCAAACATTATTTTAAAAAACACTGAACTATTGAGATAATGCAAGTTTAACAAATAAATACTGATAGTTTCACAGTAACTATCAGTATTGTGATCAGTATTGTGATTGTGTTTCATGAAAATGGTTGCATAATGGAAATTTTTATGTTTTTATGTGAGGCATATTTACCACAGTATTACAGAAAAAGGAGAGAAAGGGGCTATATACGGTTCAGCCTTTATATCTATACATGGATTTAAATTAGTAATTTTTTTTTTTTTTGGTTTTTCGAGACAGGGTTTCCCTGTAGTTTCTAGAGCCTGTCCTGGAACTAGCTCTTGTAGACCAGGCTGGCCTCGAACTCAGAGATCCGCCTGCCTTTGCCTCCTGAGTGCTGGGATTAAAGGCGTGCGCCACCACTGCCCGGCTAAATTAGTAATTTTTAAATGTACTAAACAGCATAGCCATCTGAAGTCCAACCTTAAGATACTTACTACCAATATTTGAGCTCCAATGTTTTGTCATCAGGTGTTAATTTTAAAAAGAAACCTAAGTGGATGTGAGATTGCTGTCATCATACACATCCCAAATGGCTCATCTGTGACAAGTCGCTAAGTTGCTTTAACATTTTAAGTTACCCACAACCATTTGGGTTTTGGTTGTGTTTAATATTGGGGAAAATATAGGATTCTCATTTAAATATAGTTTAATTATTAATATTTCTGCTACATTTAATCACTTGTATTTATGATTCAAACATTATTTAGAAAAAGATAATGACTCTCCCTAGGTTAATGTCCTTCATCTTCTCTGGATATATTAGTCTGCTCGATTTATACACCACCACCAACAACAAAAGGACTTTTGGTCATTTCCGGCCACTTTCCTATCACTAATGGGAGAAAATTTTTAATTTCTTTGATTTATATGTTCAATATCTAAAATATCTTGTAAAGCAGTTTGTATAACTAAGCAAGGGCAAATCATTTTCTCATAGGCCAGTAGTGAGCCCTCCACATATGGAAAGAGAATACTGACACTTGTCAAAAGCTTAATTTTTACTAATTAATTCATTATAATTGTTAGGCTCCAGTCCTGTACATGCTAGCAGACTCTTGACCAATGATCTTGACTCGAACCTCTAAAACAATGTTTTTAATCCTAAACTTGGCATTTTAGCCTGGCTACATTGATTTTAGAATATGCCCTCTTAGAAATACCAAAGTATTCTCTGTAGAAGTCATATAAATGAAACTGGTTCCTCTTTATATATATATATATAGTTATATATATATATAACTATATATATATATATATATATATATATATATATATATATATAAAACAAAGAACATGACTCACCCTACATGGTTTCCTGATAAGAGTGGAATAAGTATGAAAATTGCACAAATGCTTATGTTTTCTATTTCAGAAGCCAAACCTAAGGATGAAGCAGCCAAGCCAAAAGGTCCCATCAAGGGTGAGTTCCATGCTTCTCAGACCTGTGGTCCCATGTTGGTTGCCTTATGAATTCCAAGGCTTACACTCAAGGGGAAATGTTTTCAAATTTTATAGTCTTTATTTCTGACATTGCTACTAGTATCATTCAAGTAGCTGTTATAAATAAAACCAAATAAATTTTACCATGATGAATTTGTATCTTGATTTTTCATTCATAAATATTTATTTATAACAAGTGAAATAATTATACATTCATCTGGATATTTTAGACCCAGAACTGACACTTGAGAAAATGAAGGGTGCCCATTAGTTCTTGGTCCTTTCCATCTTCATGTCTGTCAAGTCTTTATTTCTCTGTTCCTGTCTTCTGATCCCTTTACGTACATGCTGTGATGCCTGCGGAGGCGCCCACTTAACTTTCCACTTTGCCTTGAACTAGGTGTAGCCAAAAAGACTCCTTCACCCATAGAAGCTGAAAGGAAAAAGCTCAGGCCAGGAAGTGGTGGGGAGAAACCTCCCGATGAAGCCCCATTCACCTACCAGCTAAAGGCTGTGCCGCTGAAGTTCGTGAAAGAGATCAAAGACATCGTCCTGACGGAGGCAGAGTCTGTGGGCTCTTCCGCCATCTTTGAATGCTTGGTCTCCCCATCCACCGCCATCACCACCTGGATGAAGGATGGTAGCAACATCCGTGAAAGCCCAAAGCACAGATTCATCGCAGATGGTAAAGACAGAAAGCTGCATATCATCGACGTTCAGCTTTCCGATGCCGGTGAATACACCTGTGTGCTACGTTTGGGAAATAAAGAGAAGACCTCCACAGCCAAGCTCATCGTAGAAGGTAACTTCCAGTTCTGCTCTGCGCATGATCTATAATTAAATGTTACAACCGAGACCTCAGTGGTATCATTCATTGTGACTTCAGACAAAACCTCTGAGTTTTCTTGGCATTCTCCACAGAACTTCCTGTTCGTTTCGTGAAAACGCTGGAGGAGGAAGTCACGGTGGTCAAGGGGCAGCCGCTGTACCTGAGTTGCGAGTTGAACAAAGAGCGAGATGTGGTCTGGAGGAAGGATGGCAAGATCGTGGTGGAGAAACCTGGCAAGATTGTGCCGGGTGTCATTGGCTTGATGCGGGCCCTGACCATCAACGATGCAGACGATACTGATGCTGGAACATACACCGTGACTGTGGAAAACGCCAACAACCTGGAATGCTCTTCCTGTGTGAAAGTAGTAGGTCAGTACGTGTGAGGCAGAGGCGAGAGGGTTGCTTGGGCACATGAAATTGAGACCCGTGAAGGCAACAAAATGAGACTTATATCTAATATATATATTGCAATATATATATATATATCAACGATATAAATATATTTTATTTTTTTAAAAACATAGCAACGAAGTTCAAAGATATATGTATAGTAATATATAAATATATAGTATATGTAGTATATAATATATACAGTAACTTACTAATATATAACTATGTTTGTTTTTTGCTATAAACTTGTTCTTTTTATGATAAGAAAACAGAATAACTTGTTTCCCCATGTCTGAGTATCAGAAACCTCATTGATACCTTATTTATTTAAAAGGTGGAACATCAGCATCTCACAGACTGATTACATCCAGGTTCATGAATTTTTCCTATCCCTAAAGTTTCCCAGAGGAGTGACTTCTTCTTTCTCCCCGTGTTTCCAACAGAAGTCATCAGAGAATGGCTGGTGAAACCTATCCGAGACCAGCACGTGAAGCCCAAGGGGACAGCTGTTTTCACCTGTGACATCGCCAAGGACACACCAAACTTTAAGTGGTTCAAAGGATACGATGAGATCCCCATGGAACCGAATGACAAGACTGAGATTCTGAAAGAGGGGAACCACCTCATTCTCAAAATTAAGAACGCCATGCCAGAAGATATTGATGAGTACGCGATAGAGATCGAAGGGAAAAGATACCCGGCGAAGCTGACCCTTGGAGGTATAAGGATCTTACCTGTTACTCTGAAAGATAATTCTGTGCATGCATAAAGCAAAGCATCACCCCCACCCAAAAAAATACAAGAATTAACTAGTAGATGAGCCTACACCCAGGCACAGGGAGGTAGTGGTAGGTAGACACAGTGGTTTTGTTTTGGGGTCTTAAGAAGTAATCACATGCTGTTGGGAGGGAAAAGAAGTAGATCAGAGAAGAGTTGGAGGGGAGGGAGGAAACGGGGTGAGTTTGATCAAAACATATTACACTCATGTGCGTACGTATGAAATCCTTAATTTTAAAAAGCGACGTATGACTGGGTTGTCTAAAGCATTGTTACTTTACCCCTGGCTGATCTAGAGCGTGACGTTGAGCTGCTTAAGCCGATAGAAGATGTCACCGTTTACGAGAAGGAAAGCGCCAGCTTTGATGCAGAAATCTCCGAGGCAGACATTCCTGGGGAGTGGAAGCTGAAGGGAGAGCTTCTGAGGCCCTCACCTGTGAGTACCTCCCCTTGGAAGCCGCCAGTCATGTGACATGACTGGAGCCTCATTGAAGCTGACTATGCAGGCTTCATTTGCTAACAGTGGACGTGGGTTTCTCAAAGGAGGGAAATTATTGAATGTACTCTTTGTGGACAGCGTGGCTAAAATCTGGTACATTTTTCTAATGGCCATGCTTTGCTTATATGTTTATTAGTGTATTGTTTGATACTCTGTAGACTCTCTTTCGGGAATATTCTCTGGAGACTTCGTCTCATGCAAATACCAATGAAAGTTGCCATTTGGTTTTTCTTTCAGACTTGTGAAATCAAAGCCGAAGGTGGAAAGCGCTTCTTAACTTTGCACAAAGTGAAGCTGGACCAAGCTGGTGAAGTCCTCTACCAGGCTTGCAATGCCGTCACGACTGCCATTTTGACAGTCAAAGGTACAGGGCGTTAGAGCTAAGGAGTGGGCTCAGCTTCGTTTCCCCTTCCTCTGCATCTGGAACGCCTCATTGTTTTCCTTTCTATTTGATTTGCAGAAATTGAACTTGACTTTGCTGTACCCCTGAAAGATGTGACCGTCCCAGAGAAGCGACAGGCTCGGTTTGAGTGTGTCCTTACCCGAGAGGCAAATGTCATATGGTCTAAAGGGCCTGATATAATCAAGGCGTCTGACAAATTCGATATCATTGCTGATGGGAAGAAACACATCCTTGTCATCAACGATTCTCAGTTTGATGATGAAGGGGTCTACACTGCCGAGGTGGAGGGCAAGAAGACGTCTGCACGGTTATTTGTGACAGGTAACAGCCCATCGATGATATTGAAACGTTATATCCAGTATGTAGGTGTCCTCGTTTGGTTTTCTGGTCCATTTAAAGACAGCATACCAAATTCTAAGAGCTAGCAATAAATGGCAGGGGTCACTACTACTTCTCTTCCTGTGTCATAGAACACACACACACACACACACACACACTAAACCGACCCCCCCCCCAAAGCACTTTTAAAATGAAGAATAACCCAATCAAAAAAGAACAAATAAATGCCCCATGAGGTAGCTGCGTTTTACACACACGGTAGAGTCAGACCTTTCTGTCGGTGACCTGTGTTCCTGAATGTGTTGCCTGCTTGTCCCGTAGGCATAAGGCTGAAGTTCATATCCCCTCTGGAAGATCAAACTGTAAAAGAAGGCGAGACAGCAACGTTTGTTTGTGAGCTGTCTCATGAAAAAATGCACGTGGTCTGGTTCAAAAACGATGTCAAGCTGCACACCACCAGGACGGTGCTCATGTCCTCCGAAGGAAAGACGTACAAACTGGAAATGAGAGAGGTGACATTGGATGACATCTCGCAGATCAAAGCGCAAGTGAAGAACCTCAGCTCCACAGCCAATCTGAAGGTCTTGGGTAAGTGGGACCAGCTGGCGGACCGGTAGGAATATATCCTTCCACCCCCGGGGTGGTTTAATCGGCTTCAGCCACCACATCTTTTTCTGATCGTGCGCTGGTCGTCTCCGGCAGAGGCCGACCCCTACTTCACGGTGAAGCTGCACGACAAGACCGGTGTTGAGAAGGATGAGATCATCCTGAAGTGCCAGGTGAGCAAAGACGTGCCCGTGAAGTGGTTCAAAGACGGGGAAGAGATTGTGCCTTCGCCCAAACATTCGGTCAAGACAGACGGCCTGCGCCGCGTTTTGAAGATCAAGAAGGCGGAGCTTAAAGATAAAGGCGAATACGTGTGTGACTGCGGCACGGACACCACCAAGGCCAACGTCACTGTTGAGGGTGAGTTACCCCCCAAGTTTAGATTATCCCCTCGCAGAGATGCAATGCGTTAGGCTCAGTCCATCTCACAGAACCTTGTACGCTTCCAGCACGACTCATAAAAGTGGAAAAGCCCCTGTACGGCGTGGAGGTGTTCGTGGGTGAAACCGCCCGCTTTGAAATCGAGCTGTCTGAGCCTGACGTGCACGGCCAGTGGAAGCTAAAGGGCGAACCTTTGACAGCTTCTCCCGTAAGTGACCCCAGCAGAGCCACTCAGATAGCAGCAGGTTGATTGTTTGGTTATTTTTTTTAGGTCCCCCACACCCCAAAGGTATAATTCCTTGGTGATTTGTAGGAAGTCCTGTATATGTAAACACTGTCTATGATCACCCTCCCTAGGACTGTGAAATCATTGAGGACGGGAAGAAACACGTCCTGGTTCTTTATAACTGCCAGCTGGATATGACCGGGGAGGTTTCCTTCCAGGCTGCCAATGCTAAATCGGCAGCCAATCTGAAAGTGAAAGGTACGCTCTGTACACTAGACTCCTAGAACATTTTCCCTGCTCGGAAACGGAGCGGGCGGGGGTGAAAGCGGCAGGCTCTGATGGGCTCTGCTCCGACTTCTCTTTCAGAACTGCCGCTCATTTTCATCACGCCTCTCAGTGACGTCAAAGTCTTCGAGAAAGACGAGGCTAAATTCGAGTGTGAGGTATCCAGGGAGCCCAAAACCTTCCGCTGGCTCAAAGGAACCCAAGAGATCACAGGTGATGACAGGTTTGAACTCATCAAGGATGGCACCAGGCATTCCCTGGTTATCAAGTCAGCCGCTTTTGAAGACGAAGCCAAATACATGTTTGAAGCCGAGGATAAACATACCAGTGGCAAACTGATCATTGAAGGTAAATTTGTTGTGGTGGCTGTATAGGTGCCTATAGAATTATAATTTTTTTGCATTTAATTTTACATTTCCTTGTTAAAGTGGTGGAAGCAATTGGCTGTGTTTTCTTCGACAGGAATCCGCCTCAAATTCCTTACCCCACTCAAGGACGTGACAGCCAAAGAGAGGGAAAATGCCGTGTTCACTGTGGAGCTGTCGCACGACAACATCCCAGTGAGCTGGTTCAAGAACGACCAGCGCCTCCACACCAGCAAGCGAGTCTCCATGCACGACGAAGGGAAAATGCACTCCATCACATTCAAAGATCTGATAATTGACGACACCTCCCAAATTAAAGTGGAGGCCATGGGAATAAGTTCAGAAGCCAAACTCACTGTGCTAGGTAGGCATATTTAAAAACTGGATTATACCACACTGAATTCAACAGAAAAGTATGGGGTGTGTGTGTGTGTGTGTGTGTGTGTGTGTGTGTGATATAAAATGGTCTTCTGAGTGTAATACTGCATGAAGATGTGCCTAAGAAACCACCCCATGCATTGCCAAGTGTATTTCGGGACTACAGAGCAAAAAAGATGATCATCACTCTCTTAGGCCCATAAAATAGCCCAAACCAGATTAAATCTGGCTTGTCACGCAAAATAAGAATGCATAAGTACTTTCTCCTGACAAAATAAGAATGCATAAGTACTTTCTCCTCGGCTATTAAAATTATTTCAGAATAGTAGCCTTTCAAGTTTCTACAGAGAAAGGCGAAAAGATTTTAGTAAAGCTCATTGTTCTCCTTGGTCCTTTCTATAAGAAAATCCACTGATGACAGCTAATATATGGAGATACGCTCGTGGCAAACTATTGCTAGATTGGGGAATGGGAATGCTACAAAGCTTCAAGACCTGATAAGAGTGACTAAGAATTTGAAAAACTAGACAAATGGCAAAGGAACATCCTCCAAAGCCGAACTGTGTGTGTCCTTTACGCTAATGGTAATTTTTTTTAAAAGTCTAAGCAGATGATTTTGAACCATAACTCCTGTGCACTGATTCCCTTCCTAACATTTAGAAACTAAAGCTGCCAGTTGACGGACAGTTGGGTACGGCTGTCAAGCACACTCGGAACTCAACTCTCTGGGAAACCATTACACCCGCCCAGGGGTCGCCAGCTCTCTAGGTGGGTGACGCTTCTCCACTTATCTTTTCCTGCAGAGGGAGACCCATACTTCACTGGAAAGCTTCAGGATTACACGGGCGTGGAGAAGGATGAAGTGGTTCTTCAGTGTGAAATCAGCAAAGCGGATGCACCCGTGAAATGGTTTAAGGATGGGAAGGAAATAAAGCCGTCTAAAAATGTTGTTATTAAGGCTGACGGCAAGAAGCGGATGCTGATCCTCAAGAAAGCCTTGAAGTCCGACATCGGCCAGTATACCTGTGACTGTAAGACAGACCAAACCTCCGGAAAGCTCGACATTGAAGGTGAGGACATCTCCATGAGTCTCCCTGTCGTCGCCGTGGGAGTCTTCTCTGCCAGAGACTCGTGGCACATGCTGACCCTTCATTTCTTCCAGATCGGGAGATTAAAATGGTGCGACCCCTGTACAGTGTCGAGGTGATGGAGACCGAGACAGCACGCTTTGAAACCGAGATCTCTGAAGATGACATCCACGCCAACTGGAAACTCAAGGGAGAGGCGCTGCTCCAAACACCTGTACGGCTATTTCTGAACCTGTCAGCACTGGAGAGGGAGCGTGTGAAATGGAAAAAAACAGGCGAAAAGTCAGGGTGCATGCGGGGCATTTAAAACATGGAATTAAGTTCCCTATGGGGCCTGCGGCCAAAGAGAGACGATGGGGTCTGTGAATAGACTAGGAAGGTCACTTGTACATTGATTCTTGCCCAGCACTGTGTAAGTTAGATGTGTCCTATAACGCTTCTAGTTCAGAATTACACAGCTAAAAGAAACACTTCTGGTAGTACCAGGGAGCTGTATTTCATACATGAAGTGTATGTATAACCATTCCTTTGGAGCACCTTTTTATAAATTACATTATATACCTATGAAAAAAGTCTCAACATTACTCGCTGTGAAACACTTTCTCTCTGTTGGCACAGGAGTGTGAAATTAAAGAAGAAGGCAAGATACATGTTCTAATCTTGCACAACTGCCGCCTGGACCAGACTGGTGGTGTAGATTTCCAAGCTGCCAATGTCAAATCTAGCGCCCACCTCCGAGTTAAGCGTAAGTATTTCGTGGTTTTGGGAAGGAAGGAAGAAAGGAAGGAAGGAAGGAAGGAAGGAAGGAAGGAAGGAAGGAAGGAAGGAAGGAAAAGAAAAAAGAAAAAACCTTACTCCAGAAAATGAATACATGTGCACTTAACTGGGATTGGAAAATACTATTTGTGTGTAAAAACTGGCTTTCCTGTATTTATTTTTTGACCTCCTCATATAAAAGCCCTTCAGATTCTAAACTCTTGACACTTTCAGTGACTTTGCCATTTGAACATCAATGACAAATTTAAGTCAGATTTTTCTGCTGTTGCAACCCTTTCATTCAAAATCGGTAAACATACAGTGAGAACTGAGAATTAAAAATTCTTAAAAACCCGTATCTCTCAAGTGACTATCCAGCAGTAACCCTAGAGAGAAGACCTTTGCTGTGTGGGCGTTTTCAGCTCAAGAAGGGAGGCAGAAAAGTTGGGTTCCCATTTTTGGAAGGTGCGAAGTGGCTGATGGACATGGGCAGGCTGTGGGGCCGGGGACCCCTCGTCTCTCCCAATCAGAGCCTTAGTTATTTTGGAGGTCACATACCTTATGTAGCAGGAGGAACTTGACGCCTGGCAGAGAGACAGATGCAGCCCAGATTTCTTGCTGACCTTGTATATCCTGGAGAGGCGGCTCCTACAAACACCAGCTCTTTGGATGCCTACCCTCCCCTTCTCAGCACCACGGGGCCACGTCCACATGGGAGTTACAGGAGCAGCCGGGCTTGTGGTTCCTTCCTTCTTGAAGAAAACCATCATAGAAATGAAGAGTTAAATCTGTTTGTCCTTGGGAAATTTCAGAATGAATAACACAAGGCATTTCCTTTCCTCTCGCAAAGCGCGGATAATCGGTCTTCTGAGGCCTCTGAAGGACGTCACAGTGACCGCAGGGGAGACAGCCACCTTTGACTGCGAACTGTCTTACGAGGATATCCCAGTGGAATGGTACCTCAAAGGGAAGAAACTGGAGCCCGATGATAAGGTAAAAAGCGGGGCCACCAGGGGCTGCTTTGCCTTTCTCCCTCGGGATCACGTCTATTGTCCTTCGCTTTGTTCTTGCTAAGGCCCCCTCCCCTCCAGAGCCGTTGCTTTTGTCCTTCCTTGAACTTGATTTCTGCTGGAACTGTAAGATGGGAGTTTTCAGATTACGTATGTTTAACCTGATGATAGTGTCTTACTAAAATAGGAGTGACAATTTTAAATATGATCAGGTTGTAGTTTTCCCGGGAAGGAAGAAAGAAGGCAAATGCTCAGTAGCCATCAGGGCTAGCTCGTAGGAGTGATGGAAAGCAAGAAAAGAACAGAGGGGCTTCCTAGCCGAGATCTCGGCAGCAGCTGTGCACACAGGTTGTTCCTGTGTTATCTGGTGTTCTGGGTCGAAGCAGATTGAGAGGAGACTGGAACTCCATTTTGGGCAGTTGATAGAGTCGGAAAGATAACTCCTGGGCAGATTTTTCTCTTCTAGCATTCCCCCAAGGCTATTTTTAACGCTCAAGTGTTTTAGGCTGCTCAAACTCTGGAATGCCAGGGGACCATTTAAAGTGCAGCTGGCGGAATGGGGGGTGGGGGGGAACGGGATCCCTGTGTGTAAATGAATAAACTTTTGAGAAGTTTGGGTAAACTACCTTAGTTTTGGCTAACATTCATTCCTGAGGCTCAACATTCAACCCCAGAGTGAAAACTGAGCCATTTATTCAGATAGACCTAAATTGAACTGTGTATTTCTGTATCTCCTGGGTTTATGCCCGGATCAGAAAATTAAACTTATGCAATCCTTTTAGTGTAGAAGTGATACTCACATTAGCTTGGTAATTTGCCCTGCATTTTGAATTCTTAAAAAATAAAACATAGAAAAATACAGGACATTTCATTGTTCTGTGGCTTTTGCCTTGCCCAATATTCCAGAAATAATACTGACCATCTGTAAAATTTCTATACAAAATCAAAATTTGAAGACTGAAAAGGATATCATTGGAAGGGGATTTAGTTTCACAGAGGCTGAAGGACTAGAGGACACTGCCTTCATGTAGATGTATGAAAATAGATTTTTAAAAACTAGCGTTCAACTAAATGAGTAATGATTAACTCTAACAGTCGTCTGGTGGGTGAGCTCTGCCCAGCACTCAGTGGACCAAGACCTTTGGTTTCCATTGTTAGCAACTAGAAAAGGCCGCAGAACGTTCCAACTATAGCATTTCACACCAAAAAAAACCTTTTTTTTTTTTTCTTACAACAAAGTCTTCTAGATACCAAACCAAGTGCTGGGTTCAACTCAAATTTCTTGGTTTAATACATCTTTTTTTTTTCCTATTCAGTGCTGTGTATTTTTTTTTTCTTATTTGGTAGTTAAACTAGGAGCTTTATATTAGAAAAAAAAAGAAAGAAGACTATCCATTCAAACACAAAAACTCAGCTATTTTGACTTAAAATGTAGATTCCTAAAAATCTCGGCATCTGCTTTACTCCAAGGGGAAAATCTATTATCATATTACATATTTTCCTAGGGTTAGGAAGGGTGGGTCCACCAGAGCCAGAGGGCAGCTGAATTGTCCCTGCCTGTAGGAATGTTAATCCCACAGGGGGCCTTCTAAAACAGTAATCCTACTGCAAACTTGATCTCCTACCACTTTTTTTTCCTTTTCTTTTTTAAAAAAATTTATTAGATTTTTTTAAAAAAAATACCAATCCAAATTCTCACTCCCTCCCTCCTCCCATTCCCTCCACACCCCCTTCCACCCACCCCCTAAGAGAGGGTAAGGCACGTTGCTTTGTGGAAGGACCAAGGCCCTCCCTGCTATATCTAGGCTGAGCAAGGTATCCATCCAAAGAGAACAGGTTCCCAAAAAGCCAGCCCATGCAGAAGAGATAAATCCTGGTGCCATTGCCAGTGGCTCCTCAGTCTGGTTCTATGCTTGTTCCTTCCCTGTCTGGGTAGAGTTGGTGAGCTCCTATTAGCTCAGGTAAACAGCTTCAGTGGATGAACCCTTTATTGTCTTGACCTCTTTGCTCATATCCTTACTCCTCCCACTCTTCAACTGGACCTTGGGAGCTCAGTCCAGTGCTCCGATGTGGACTATCTGCCTCTGTATCTGTTGTTGGACAAAGGTTCTATGATGATATTTAAGATAATCATCAGTCTGACTACAGGGCAAGTTAAGATTGGGACTCTCTAGTCTATTGCTTGGGGTTTTAGGCAGGGTCATTCTTGTGGGTTCCTGGGGATTTCTCTAGAGTCAGGTTTCTGCTAACTCTGTAATGGCTCCCTCAATCAAGATATCTCTTTCCCTTGCTCTCATCTCTGTCCTTCCTCCATCTCGACTATCCCATTCCCTCAAGTTCTCCTCAACCCTCCCCTTCTCCCCTTCTCTACCCCTTCTACCCTTCCTTCCCCCCCACCCCATGCTCTCAATTTTGCCAGGCGATCTTGTCTGTTTCCAAGATCTTGTGTCTTCTTAAGTGTCTCTTTTCAAAAGGAATTTAAGGATGAGCTGCAAAGTTGCATGTTCACTTACTACAGTTTAGAGGTTTTGTTTAAATTGGGTTTATTAGCACAAACTGTTCTTATCATGTTAACTCAGGCCTTTTTATCTACACTTTTTGTAAAAATCTTTAATCTCTACACCAACAGTCACACAAAACAACTTATAGACATCGGAAACTGGAAGGTAGCATTTTGGAAATAAACTTTATTTTTCTTTCATTTTTGGTTTTTATCTCCTTTGGCCAAGTGAAAACAGCTAAATTCTCTCAAAGGCTTTTGATAGTTTTGTATTTAAATTTTAACAGTTTGGTGGTGCCTTCTGTGTTCCACCAGTATACCTCATTATATCAATAAAGGATGACTCTTAATGTTATCATTACATGGTTTACCAAAAATATTTGGTATTCATTTCATTGATTTGTTTTTCCATCTATTGTATTTCCTTTCTATTTGAATACAGTCAAACTATTGACTATGGTCTACATAAGCCATTTATTGAAAACTCACTACTTTCTGGGTGATATATTCAGTGACAGAGAATATCCTACAGACTTTTCAGAATAATTCAGATGGCAAATCAATGTATTAATAGATACTATGTAATTGTGCATGTGTTAGAAACTGAAGTTCCTTTTAAGTGACCATAAGTCAAAGATCAAAATTAATAGACATTGTTTTACAAATCCCATCCAGACCCCACCTCCCAAATAAGTAGCAGCTATGCTCCTAGGGTCAATCTTAACTACGGTCTCCTGGCTGTGTATGTGCCTTATTGTTTCAGGTGTTCTCAATATTAAGGGCAGTTAGATGAATAACTATGCCATGTTTTTAATTTGAGGAAAATATGTTTCAGTGTAACTGTATTCCTGATTCTTACTTCTACCCCTAGCGAAATATATACCAATAATTTCACCAGAAAACAGTTACGATTCTTCACTCTAAGTGGACACTTATGTACTAAAGCCAATCTCAATGACAGAGCGGAGCTTTTGAGGAACCTTAGGTTCTAGAACCCCAGTCTTCTCATCATTACTCCCAGAATAATCCTGCCTTTAACAGCACCAGTGATGTCTGACTTTCCCATTACTGATGCTCAAACGCAGGAAGACAGACAAGTCAACATCAAAGAAATTTGTTAACAAAATTCAGAAACTGTACAAATTAGTCATGGATTACATTCATTTCCAAAGTAAATTGAAGCCAAGAGGTGGTGGTGCACGTCTTTAATCCCCACTTGGGAGGCAGAGGCAGGTGGATCTCTGTGACTTTGGGGTCAACCTGGTCTACCAGAGCAAGTTCCAGGACAGGCTCCAAAGCTACAGAGAAGCCCGATCTCAAAAAACCAAAATAAATGAATAAAGCAAAGTAAATTGAGTTGCTTGTATTTATATGATCATTTCCTTCCCTTTAAAACATACAATTTCCTTTCAGGTTACAATAACCAATCATTTTTCTTTTGTTTTTAGCTTATCTAAATTCTTTTCTACATACAAGCCTGAAGCAAAACAGAAGTGCATACATGTTTATAATTACGTGTATTTTTCACAGGATCAGAAATAGAAATAGAAATTGATCTGTGCAAGTTCAACATAAAAAGGCATCCCATGTTTATATAATGGTAGCTAAGAAATCATCCTAAAAATGTCCCTAAAATCACCTCTTATTTATATAATGGTAGCTAAGAAATCATCCTAAAAATGTCCCTAAAATCACCTCTTATTTATATAATGGTAGCTAAGAAATCATCCTAAAAATGTCCCTAAAATCACCTCTTATTTATATAATGGTAACTAAAAAAATCCTAAAAATATTTCTAGAAGTTTTGAAACTATTGGCTGAAGTCATTTTAAGATAAATATATATTCAACATATATGATCATAAACCAATGTGGGTAACACTCTTACATAGTTTATCCAGATGAGTTAAGGGACCTGCGTTCTAGGTGGCTGTTTCATCTCTGTCTCCTGCACTCTTTGCAAACGCACCTAGGTGGTGACCCGTTCGGAAGGAAGAGTTCACACACTCACCCTGAGGGATGTGAAGCTAGAAGATGCGGGAGAGGTCCAGCTGATGGCCAAGGACTTCAAAACTCAGGCCAACCTCTTTGTGAAAGGTAATTTCAAAAATTATCCCTAAGTGTACACATCATGAACAAAATCATAAATAATGCATCTGCTTAATTGTTTTTGTGCAAGAGCAACAGAGATCATTAAAATCAAGGATCCAAAAGTCTAATGTTACATTTTGGCATAAGAAAATATAGGGTGATTTTTTTAATGGTGAGGCAGTATATACACCTTCAAGGCCAGCACTCAGGAGGCAGAGACATCCAGATCTCTGTAAGTTCAAAGCCAACCTGGTCTACAGTGTGAATTACAGGACAGTCAGGGCTACACAGAGAAAACCTGTCTCAGAAGAAAAAAAACAAAATTAACGTGGGTTTTACATACTCTTTCTGTCCCTATGTTATTATTGTATTTTTAACGAGTTCCAGAAACAACTAGTGAAATAATTATTATCAACCCATTTTATGAAAATGTTGGCCATTATTTCCTTTATGTTTTATACTTATTTTTCTTGTAAGCCTAACCCTCAAGAGGCAGAGGCAGAAGGATTGACTCAAGTTTGAAACCAGCCTGGTCTACATAATGAGTTTCCAGACTGGCCGGGGCAGGGGGGGGGAAAGGGAAAAAAACATAGAAAGGTTATTTTTTTTTTTCTGTGTGTATGAATAATGATAAAGCAACATTATTTAAGGAAAACATCTAAATGAAAAATAGTTTGGCAAATGAGTAAACTTAGAGCAGAAGCAGCCCCAGAGATGCCAGAGAAAACTAGAGAAAGTTCTGGAACTCTTGGAGAAGGGAAGCAGCTAATAAGTTGGATTCTTTCAGAACCCCCAGTTGAGTTCACTAAACCCCTTGAAGACCAGACGGTCGAAGAGGAGGCCACTGCAGTACTGGAGTGTGAAGTGTCCCGAGAGAACGCCAAGGTGAAATGGTTCAAAAATGGCACAGAAATCCTCAAGAGCAAGAAATACGAAATCGTGGCTGATGGCAGGGTCAGAAAGCTCATTATACATGGCTGCACCCCAGAGGATATCAAAACGTACACTTGTGACGCTAAGGATTTTAAGACTTCCTGTAACCTGAATGTTGTTCGTAAGTATTCCTCCTCAGGACTTGGCCTTTGTAACTCTTTGTAGCCAAAACATCAAGACACTTTATGCATGCCCTTCTTGGCCTAATCATAATTCTTGACCTAACCTGATACTTCACACGTTTCTTTAAAAACCTTCTTGTGCTCTGTCTGGTCTTGGGAAAGACACCGACCACTGTTCACTGTGCTGCTGTGCTCTTTGTCTGTATGCGGTTATGCCCACTATTTGAATATCCTGCTAGAGATGAAAATAACCTTTAACACAGAGAGACGTACAGAACCATGACTCCATTTGGAAGGAAGATAAGTTTTCAGGCCTGGAGAATATCTTAAAAATGAGAATGAAAGTTGCTTGAATGGGAACAGACATACTTGAGAACAACTCTAATATGTCAACGTCCTATGACATAATTCAGTCTGAGAAAAGGGATGGGAGAGAAGCCTAATGAGGCCCGGGTTCTCTGATTCCTGAATTCTATGAATGAAGAAACACTCTGTCATTTTTGCTATTGCTTCTTCCCCTGGTGCAGAAATAACCCCTTATCTCAGTATGCCACCTGCTAGCTAGCTCATTTACTTTGTAGATTCGTTTGTCCAGCATAGCATTTTCCATGGTATATTTTTGTGCAATACTTGTTTGGCTCTGTTGCTTCTCATCTGTCAACAACTGAAACCTAGTGGCTTTGACTGTGCTCCCAGCATCTTGTACTGCGTCACTCTTTCCACACTTCGGTTAACTTACCTCAGAGTAGCCCCATGGGGTTTCTTCCCCTTGTCATCTACTGCTCTTGGCAAAGGCTCAGCCATGGTGGCTTATCGTCAAGCCTATCAGCTAGCATTGGTCTCAGAAACCCATGACCCAGAAGGGTCGACTTGAAAAGGCCTTATAAGGAGCACTGAAAGATGGAAGGGAAGGAGGCAGCTGCTCCATCCCGCAGAGCAGCAGTCCCGTGTCTGGAGATGCCTGAACCAGCAGACGTAAAAGCCAAATCAGTGCCCCCCTGTAGAACACAGTGTTTGTCATATGAATACATGCCTGACTTGCATGGGAAATCTTTAAAGCTGAGTCAAAACTGAAAAACTGGATATGCGTGGTTCCAACTGGACTCATGCCTATTAGCCATACACAGAGCCAATTGGAGGGCTTCAAACTGTTGTCTTGGCATTCAGGCTATCGTCTTTGAATTCTACTGGATTCCTAATGATGTTTCTTCCCTTAATAGTGTTTCCTTTGACAAATAATGTCCTTCAACTCTGATATAGAACCAACAGAAAGAAGGCATCTACTTCAGTAATCATTCAAAAGAGCTGAGATGGATCTCAGTGTGAAAGAACTAAGTTGGTAGCACAGTAAGACATAATGTATGTGAGCTAGACAGTTCAAAAGCAAAGCATCATTCCCCGTGGAAGCTGCAAGCGATGTCAAAGTCAGTTTCAGTCTATTAAGATGGGAAAAGAAAAAAAAAAGTCCTGCAAAAGAGAGTCACTTTTTCTTGCTGGGCCCTTAGGCCTAGTACTTGGGAGGCAAAGGCAGGCAGAGCTTGAGGCCAGCCTGCCACAGAGAAACCTTGTCTTGAAAGAGAGAGAGAAAATCACTTTTTAAAAAATGTGTACCAGAAAAATATCAGGATTAATTTGCAGGAGCCTCCTGTGAATATCAATGCATTCTCTTACAGCTCCCCATGTGGAATTCCTAAGACCACTCACGGACCTTCAAGTTAAAGAAAAAGAAACGGCTCGGTTTGAGTGTGAAATTTCCAAGGAAAATGCCAAGGTCTGTAAAAAGACATTATCTTAGCATATCCAAGGTCTATAACTACACAACATTATTTCAGGGTATCAAGGTCTGTAATTATGCAACGTTATCTTAGGGTAGCCAGGTCTGTAACTACACAACATTATCTTAGATTATCAAGATGCTCTGTTTGCTTTTGGCCAAACAGAAAGTAAGAAAAAGAAATATCTAAATATTTTCTCTGACCCCCCCCCATTTTAAAGATTATGTTAGCATGAAAGGTGGACCTGACTTAATTATTCTCCTTAGTATTACCCAATAGAAAAACCCTGAACTCAGACAAGATTTATTATTTAGAGATGTTTGGAGTTGCTATCATTTTAAGATTTAAAAAAAAAATCAAATAGCAGTAATTCCGCATCTTAGCTAGGTATTTCAGGTTGCCATGAACTATTTTTATTGCCAAATTCCTTTAACTTTCAGTCTGCTTCCACAGCAGGGGAGCTGGTTTGTGTGAGATCTAAGGCCCCCTAAGACTCAAAGCATGCATAATCCTGTTATTTTTTCATATTTGGTAGTAGTATCATAGAGGGTCAACAGTACTTGGTAACTTTGTTCTTGCTTTTTGGGTTTTCTATTTATATTTGTATCTGTCCTCCTTTATACATACTATAATATTTATGGTCTTCTTTAATAAATAACTATAATTTGTTATGATTGATTTTTTTTCAAATCCTTCCAAATCCTAGCTCCCCTAGTTTCTGTTAGGAATACCATGTGAAGGAACAACGTGAACACTGATTTTAAAAAAAATAAATCTATTTGTCTTAAAATACAGGTTCAGTGGTTTAAAGATGGTGCTGAAATTAAAAAGGGCAAAAAGTATGACATCATTTCTAAGGGAGCCGTACGAATTCTTGTCGTCAACAAATGTCTACTGAACGACGAAGCCGAATATTCCTGTGAAGTGCGGACAGCAAGAACTTCCGGAATGCTGACAGTTCTGGGTAAGCGTGAAGGCTTTCTTTGCCTAAATGCACTAGTCCGGAAAACCCACTTCCGGTTTTACTGAATGAATTTGGGTTCTTTTTCTATAGAGGAAGAAGCTGTCTTCACTAAGAATCTTGCCAACCTGGAAGTTAGTGAAGGAGACACTATCAAGCTGGTGTGCGAAGTCTCCAAGCCTGGGGCCGAAGTGATCTGGTACAAAGGGGATGAGGAGATCATAGAAACAGGAAGATTTGAAATACTTACTGACGGCAGGAAGAGAATCCTGATCGTTCAGAATGCGCAGCTTGAGGACGCGGGTAGCTACAACTGTCGACTCCCAAGTTCTCGGACAGACGGCAAAGTCAAAGTACACGGTACGAAAATCTCAGGGAAGCACACTCTCTCCCTAGTCACCCATTCTTATCGGACTTAAGATTCAAACACCTGTGTTTTCAATGCCTTCCAACATTTTGCTTTCCAGAACTTGCTGCTGAATTCATCTCAAAGCCTCAAAACCTTGAAATCCTGGAAGGAGAAAAGGCCGAGTTTGTCTGCACTATATCAAAGGAAAGCTTTGAAGTTCAGTGGAAGAGGGATGATCAGACTCTTGAGTCTGGAGATAAATATGACGTCATCGCTGATGGCAAAAAGAGAGTCCTAGTTGTGAAAGACGCCACACTACAAGACATGGGCACTTACGTGGTCATGGTTGGGGCTGCCAGAGCTGCGGCTCACCTGACCGTCATCGGTAAGTTTCTTCTTGCTTCTTCGGATTGATTTGTTTGTAGTTTTGGTCCCTCGTCATGCTACAAAGTCTTATTGGTTATTTACAGAAAAGCTCAAGATCATAGTTCCTCTTAAGGACACCACGGTGAAAGAACAGCAAGAGGTTGTCTTTAACTGTGAAGTCAATACCGAAGGTGCCAAAGCCAAGTGGTTCAGAAATGAAGAGGCCATATTTGATAGTTCAAAATACATCATCCTCCAAAAGGACCTGGTCTACACTCTGAGAATCAGAAATGCACACTTAGATGACCAAGCCAACTACAGTGTATCGTTGACTAACCACAGAGGGGAAAATGTTAAGAGCGCAGCCAATCTAATAGTGGAAGGTATGTGACTTAGACACTGCCAGAGCATTTTTTTCTCCAGCCATTTATATTGTGCAAACAACTAAATTCAACATTATTGCTTTCTATCACCACAGAGGAAGATCTTAGGATTATCGAACCTCTTAAAGATATCGAAACAATGGAGAAGAAATCAGTCACCTTCTGGTGCAAGGTGAATCGTCTCAACGTAACACTCAAGTGGACCAAAAATGGAGAAGAAGTGCCTTTTGACAATCGCGTAACATACCGAATTGATAAGTACAAGCACTCTCTAATCATCAAGGACTGCGGGTTTCCAGATGAAGGTGAATACATTGTCACCGCTGGACAAGACAAATCGGTCGCAGAGCTGCTCATCATAGAAGCCCCGACAGAATTCGTGGAGCACCTGGAAGATCAGACGGTCACCGAGTTTGATGACGCCGTCTTCTCCTGCCAACTCTCCAGAGAGAAAGCCAATGTAAAATGGTACCGAAATGGAAGAGAAATCAAGGAAGGCAAAAAGTATGCCAAAAGCATTCTGTGCCGGGGCTCTGCTGTTTCTGTGTGCACTTTGACAGCCTAGCACTTGTGGCTCAAGCTAACTAATCATTCAATCTCTTCTTCAGATACAAATTTGAAAAAGATGGGAGCGTACATAGGCTCATCATAAAGGACTGCCGGCTGGAGGATGAGTGTGAGTACGCTTGTGGCGTAGAAGACAGGAAGTCTCGAGCACGGCTCTTTGTGGAAGGTGTGTATCGGCTTCAAGAATAATTCTGACTGAAGTGACTGACCATTTTTTTATGATGCTGATAAAAATACAAGCGTACATTTGTTTTTATTTTTACATTTCCTTTCCAGAAATCCCCGTCGAGATTATCAGGCCTCCTCAGGACATTCTTGAAGCCCCTGGTGCTGATGTTATCTTTATGGCTGAGCTCAACAAAGATAAAGTAGAGGTCCAATGGCTCAGAAATAACATGGTTGTTGTCCAGGGTGACAAGCACCAGATGATGAGTGAAGGGAAGATACACAGGCTACAGATTTGTGACATTAAACCTCGTGACCAGGGAGAATACAGATTCATTGCCAAAGATAAAGAAGCCAGGGCGAAACTTGAGTTAGCAGGTAAGGCGCCTTCTTTTGCTTTGCAATGGTCTGATGAAATCACAGATCTTACATAGATTTCAGATTTTACAGATATAGCAAAATGCTCCTTGTGAAAGCCTATGGTTTTCAAGCCCACGTCACATGTTAGATACTCTACTTTCTCCTATTATAAAGAGGAAGTTAATGGCGTTTATATCATACCATTGGATCATTCCTGGCACATGGCAGCTGTTCATGAATTCATAGAATTAACGACTCTACTGCTATTCAACTCCTGTGTATCGTTTAAATATATTCTCATCTTGACCCAAGATGCCTACATAGGTTGTTCTAAAAACAACTTATTGGTATATCCTGTATGCAAGGAAAAAATGTCTGATTTATCCTGAAATGAGCATGCAGTACTTTATCAAAAACTGATTTTATCAAATAGTTTCAACAACAAAAGCAAAGCCCATTTCACTGTATTCTCGGTCCTCTGTTAATATTTTTTAATGAAGACTGGATGTTAATCTTCATTATGCCATCTTCAACCATCTTTTTCCCAAGGCTGATAGTTTGGAATAGGGAAGAGTTATAACCCTCCAACAGCATTCTCTGCTATAAAATGACTGTAGCATACTTCCAAGGTTCTAATGATATTAACCAATGTATAGTTAAAAAAAAACAACTATGCCATAGCATGACTACAATAGATAACTCAAACATGTTTGCCTGTTCTCTTTCTCACTAGCTGCACCTAAAATCAAGACAGCTGATCAGGATCTCGTGGTTGATGCTGGGCAGCCCCTGACTATGGTCGTACCCTACGATGCCTACCCCAAAGCAGAAGCTGAGTGGTTTAAAGAAAACGAACCTCTGTCTACAAAAACTGTGGACACTACAGCTGAGCAGACTTCTTTCAGAATCTCGGAAGCCAAAAAAGAGGACAAGGGGAGGTATAAAATTGTGCTTCAGAACAAGCATGGAAAAGCAGAAGGCTTCATCAACTTACAAGTTATTGGTAAGCCGTTGAGTCAGTCAAACTTGATTGGCGTAGTGCAGCTTAAAGGCGCAGCACCACTAAACGGTCTATGATTTGTACATTGCAGATGTTCCTGGGCCAGTTCGTAACTTAGAAGTGACGGAAACATTCGATGGTGAAGTCAGCCTTGCTTGGGAAGAACCATTAACAGACGGTGGGAGCAAAATCATAGGTTATGTTGTTGAAAGGCGTGATATCAAGAGGAAGACCTGGGTTCTGGTCACTGACCGAGCAGACAGCTGTGAGTTTACTGTCACCGGCCTACAGAAAGGAGGAGTGGAGTACCTGTTCCGTGTGAGCGCGAGGAACAGAGTTGGCACTGGAGAACCAGTAGAAACCGACAATCCTGTAGAAGCCAGGAGTAAATATGGTAAGAAGTAGTTAAGTAAACTGCCAACTAGCTTCATTTTTTTGTTTCTCCCCAACACAACCCAAATTCATGTGTGCTTCTTCTGTGGTGACATCCAGATGTTCCAGGCCCTCCGTTGAATGTCACCATCACTGATGTGAATAGATTTGGTGTCTCACTGACGTGGGAGCCACCAGAGTACGATGGAGGTGCTGAAATCACAAACTATGTGATTGAACTGAGGGACAAGACTTCTATCAGGTGGGACACTGCCATGACCGTAAGGGCTGAGGACCTGTCAGCAACAGTCACCGATGTGGTTGAAGGACAGGAGTACAGCTTCCGGGTCAGAGCCCAGAACCGAATCGGAGTTGGGAAACCAAGTACAGCCACACCCTTCGTCAAAGTTGCTGATCCAATAGGTAAGATCATAGCAATACTTAAAACGGAAATAAACACTGCATGAAACCAAAGAATTAAACCTATGAATTCAGATGCTTCTGAACAAATAAAATATAATAAAAGAACAAAACTGTAAAAGCCAAGACTGTGCCCACAGACTTGTTCTGATGACACTGTGAGGATCATTCCATGTCTTAATAAATTGTCACTCAATGAAATTATATGTCCCTAATCTTTCTGCCATTCCAGAGAGACCAAGTCCTCCTGTGAACCTCAGTTCCTCGGAACAGACACAATCATCAGTTCAGCTCACATGGGAGCCTCCTCTGAAAGATGGGGGCAGCCCAATATTGGGGTATATAATTGAAAGATGTGAGGAAGGGAAAGACAATTGGATTCGCTGCAATATGAAACCTGTCCCTGAACTGACTTACAAGGTAAGCAGTTTGCATCTTAAAAAAAAATGGGTGTGTATTATATATGTATATAATATGTGTTCTATATTATATATACATAATTATAACATATTATATATTATAACATATATGTTCATGGGCTTAAATGAATATGATGTTAACAAATACTAACTTGTAATTTTAGGTCACTGGATTGCACAAAGGAAATAAATATTTATATAGAGTATCTGCAGAAAATGCAGCTGGTGTTTCAGATCCATCCGAGATCCTTGGTCCTCTCACCGCTGATGATGCCTTTGGTAAAAAGATATTTTACTTTCTAGATTAGGGATTAGCCCATACCTTCTTTGGTGTACCTTCTTTGGTGTACCAGAGATATACATATGGTGCTAGAAATTCACAGCTTTTTCTTCTTGGTAGTTGAACCAACAATGGATTTGAGTGCATTCAAAGATGGTCTGGAAGTTATTGTCCCAAATCCCATCAAGATCCTGGTTCCAAGCACGGGCTACCCAAGACCAAAAGCAACCTGGGCTTTTGGAGATCAAGGCCTGGAAGAGGGGGACCGTGTGAAAATAAAGACCATATCAGCCTATGCCGAACTCATCATTTCTCCGAGTGAACGGACGGACAAGGGTATTTACACACTCACATTAGAAAATCCCGTGAAGTCAATTTCTGGAGAAATTGATGTCAATGTCATCGGTAAGGAATTAAACTCCTGCTAGCTAATGTGGTTTGACTGCATTAACACATATTGACCTCAATCCTAATACCTTTCACCGCCTTTTCTTATTAGCTCCCCCAAGCGCACCCAAAGAACTGAAATTTAGCGACATAACGAAGGATTCTGTGCACTTGACTTGGGAACCACCCGACGATGACGGAGGAAGCCCGCTAACTGGCTATGTCATTGAAAAGAGAGAAATGAGCCGGAAAACGTGGACTAAAGTGAGTGTCACATAGTAACGCAGCAATTTTAGAAGAGAGAATGAAGGAGATCCCAGGAGGAGGCTGGGAGGCCAGGCAGATGGGTCATGGGCTCAGTTTACCTTTGTGCTGTAACAAGCATCAAAACCTTTGGACTGTTCCTTGGGTAATTTAGCCAGGGTTTGGTACAGTTGTCCCATTTTGTTTTCAGCTAGGCTTGTTTAATTCAAAAGAAAGCTTACCTATACACTTGGTATCTAGTCAATACCCACAGGCGCACATGAGCTATAAGCCATTTCAAAGCAAGTATTTTTTTTTGTCTCAGTATTCATGGCTTTTTCCATCACTGCACTTGATTTACCTTAGTTGACCTGATCTGCCATTGTTTTCTTCCTTTATGCTGGTTATATGTATGTGTGCGCGTATGTATATTACATGTATCTATGTGCGCGTGCACACACACATTTTGCAGTACTAGAAATAAAACTTGGATTCACATGCTAAACAGCAACTACATCAATGAGTTCACCCCCAGCCCATTATTACTCTCATTTAAAATTAACTTTCTAATACACTACCATCTTTTTAATGCACACAAACTAGGAATCTATTTTTTATTTTATTTAAGGCCAGTTATTATTATAACCCACCTTGCTGGTTTTTTCCTAATACAAAAATAGTATGAGAATAACACTAAGCTTTCATGCAAAACAACTTTAGAGTAAGCGGGGTGTAGTGGCACATGCTTATAGAAACTGAGGCAGGACTGTGAATTTAGAGCCAACCTGAACTATACAGTAGTAGACCCTAGGGCAGCCTGGGCTACATAGAAAGTCCCAATCTTAAAAAATTAATAGTGGGCCGGGCGGCGGTGGTGCACGCCTTTAATCCCAGCACTCGGGAGGCAGAGGCAGGCGGATCTCTGTGAGTTCGAGACCAGCCTGGTCTACAAGAGCTAGTTCCAGGACAGGCTCCAAAGCTACAGAGAAACCCTGTCTCGAAAAACCAAAAAAAAAAAAAAAAAAAAAAAAAAAATTAATAGTGGGTATCTGTATTCATGATTTTTTTAAAAAAAAAGTCTTTTGACTTGAGGAAATATTGGGGACAATAATCAATGAACTGTTTCTTTGTCCCAGGTTATGGACTTTGTGACTGATCTAGAATTTACAGTTCCTGATCTTGTTCAAGGAAAGGAATATCTATTCAAAGTCTGTGCTCGAAACAAGTGTGGCCCTGGAGAACCTGCATATACTGATGAACCTGTAAATATGTCTGCTCCTGCAAGTAAGTGCATGCCTCATGAGTTCATGCCTGGTCTGTGTTACCGAATTTTGGCTTTAGTCCTGGGGTTGAAGTATGGAGGGACAGCATGGGTTGGTAGCATGGCCGTAACTGGAGAGCAGCCTGTCTACAATTAATGCCCTCCTTAAAATGTTACAGCGGTACCTGACCCACCAGAGAATGTCAAATGGAGAGACAGGACTGCCAAGAGCATCTTCCTAACATGGGATCCTCCTAAAAATGACGGTGGCTCGCGCATCAAAGGATATATAGTTGAAAAATGCCCACGTGGTTCTGACAAATGGGTTGCCTGTGGAGAGCCTGTTGCAGATACAAAGTAGGTGTTTGGTTTTTATATTGGATACATGAATAATTCTGACTCCTACCCACTAGAATGGATTTTACCTGGGAGACATTAAATGTTCATTTTTTTCCTCACCAAGAATCCCTCTAGTATACCTATATCTGATTTCACAAAGTTTAACTGAGCATAGATAGTGTTCAAGGTTTCATTAGTTATGATACTGAAAAGTCTAGTCACAAGTCAAGAATAGCCTGGTCCCAGGAATCTGACCGGGGCAACACAGGAATGAAGAAATGGAAGGCACAGCAGATATATACAGGAAAAGCTGTGGTCCAGTGTGTGCTTGGTGGGGGGGGGGGATGAGCACTATAATGGAGGACACCTCCTATGCTACCAGTGAACTCAGCAGGTTTACTATGTACAGCAAAAGAGGAGGCCGTAGACAGTCTCAGTGGGAAGTCTGGGTAGAGGAGATTTCAGGAGGAAGCAGCTGTGGGTGATACTTTGTATACACTAGTCTTACCTAAAGGTCAAGGGTTTGTCAACATTGGTACTTAGCCCAGAGGAAGGCTTTGCCATTTCCATGAGTCTGAGGACATGGTTGTGCTCACGTCACGTCAACAATACAATTCATCGGGACTCCATCCATTCCTGACACATTCATTGCTTCCTCCACTCCCCACAGTGGTATGAATTCTAGAGAAATAGCTATACTATGTAACTCTAAGTGTAATAGATTATCTCCGTGACCATAACGCCCATATTTGTGTTCTGACAGAATGGAAGTGACAGGCCTCGAAGAAGGCAAATGGTATGCCTACCGCGTGAAAGCCTTGAACAGGCTAGGTGCTAGCAAGCCAAGCAAACCCACAGAAGAAATCCAGGCAGTGGACACACAGGGTATTTATCATTTTCTTTTCTTTTTTTTTAATGGTTTATTTTTTTTATATTTAAAAATTTCCATCTCCTTCCCTCCTCCTCCCCCCTCCCTCCCCTCCTTCTCCCCCTTCCCTCCCCTCCCCTCCACCCATACCTCCCCTCCCTCCTTCTCAAGGCCAAGGAGCCATCAGGGTTCCCATTTTCTTGTCTTGTCAGTCAGGGCTCTGACCTTGTCAGCTTGAACTCACTAACAGCATGAATAATCTTTTCCAATTCAGAGGCTCCTGAGATCTTCCTTGATGTGAAACTCCTCGCTGGCCTCACGGTAAAAGCCGGCACGAAAATTGAACTTCCGGCTACTGTGACTGGAAAGCCTGAACCTAAAATAACCTGGACAAAGGCAGATACCCTTCTGAAGCCAGACCAAAGGATCACCATAGAAAACGTTCCTAAGAAATCCACAGTGACAATCACAGACAGTAAGAGAAGTGACACAGGCTCATACATCATAGAAGCCGTGAATGTCTGCGGCCGGGCCACCGCGGTGGTGGAAGTGACCGTCTTGGGTAAGGGAGTCTCTTCTTTTTAAAAGGATTAAGTTCGCCATGGCTATCTGAACATGGTTTACAGTATTTTTCCCATGTAATGCCATCTGCAGATAAACCCGGACCACCAGCTGCTTTCGACATCACAGAGGTAACCAATGAGTCTTGTCTTCTGACGTGGAACCCGCCAAGAGATGATGGTGGGTCTAAGATCACAAACTATGTGGTGGAGAGGAAGGCGACGGACAGCGATGTGTGGCACAAGCTCTCCTCGACTGTGAAGGACACACACTTCAAGGCGACCAAACTGACACCTAACAAAGAGTACATCTTCAGAGTTGCGGCGGAGAACATGTACGGCGTTGGCGAGCCAGTGCAGGCTGCTCCAATAGTCGCCAAATATCAGTTTGGTGAGATTCTCAGTCTGCTAACTAAAGAGAAGAAAAAGGGATGAGTTCTATCAATCATGCATGTAGATGCTGGATGCAGATCATGACTCTTTTCTGTCGCTATGCCGTCTATAGATCCACCTGGACCGCCAACTCGCCTGGAACCTTCGGACATCACTAAAGATGCAGTGACCCTCACGTGGTGTGAGCCGGACGACGACGGCGGCAGCCCCATCACCGGATACTGGGTGGAAAGATTAGACCCTGACACTGACAAATGGGTCCGATGCAATAAGATGCCAGTGAAGGACACAACATACAGGTGAGCCTGCCCCACGTGTCCGTCATGCTTTAAATTAGCCACGTACTCAGTTGTTGGCACACCACGATTCCCTTTGATCACGTGTGATTACAAATGAAGAGATTTTCATCACTTTTACTTCTTTTGCCTGCTAGCACATATCTGTTCTCTGTATAATAGTAAACTTCTAGGCATTTCTAAGCATTTGGTCTTCCAATATATTAGCATAACTGATAATATTATAATGTATATAACATTATAGATAGAATTTGAGTAATATATGTGGCCTAATATAAAGAATGTGACAGTACAGTTAAAAACATTTAAATTTATGTGGAAGTACATTCAGCTAAATTTACAAATTGATTCTCACTATTTAAACAAATTAGCCTCTTCTCTGTATAGTACACACTTCTTACCATGATGTTACCTTGTCCCTGCTCCAGAGTGAAAGGTCTCACCAATAAGAAAAAGTACAGATTCCGTGTGCTGGCTGAAAATTTGGCTGGACCTGGAAAGCCAAGTAGATCAACTGAACCAATCTTAATAAAGGATCCCATAGGTATTATTTATATCATTTTCTGTGGTTATTTTGAGGCATATGCTAACTTCCTTTGGACAAAACAAATCATGTTGAAATTGGCTTGCAGATCCTCCATGGCCTCCTGGAAAACCAACTGTAAAGGACATAGGCAAAACATCATTGGTACTGAACTGGACCAAGCCAGAACACGATGGAGGGGCAAAGATTGAGTCTTATGTCATTGAGATGCTGAAGACTGGGACAGACGACTGGGTCAGAGTGGCTGAGGGGGTCCCCACCACTGAGCATTTGCTCACAGGCCTGATGGAAGGGCAGGAATACTCATTCCGAGTGAGAGCCGTGAACAAGGCTGGAGAGAGTGAGCCCAGTGACCCGAGCGACCCTGTGCTTTGCCGGGAGAAACTCTGTAAGTCACTCTTACGACCTGAAAACTACATCTAAGGGAGATTTTAAACCTCACTATTATTCCCACCTTGCCTTATTGTTTCCTTGTAACCATGAGAACGTTTGGTAAAGACTTAAATGGGATTTTTTTTCTCTTTTCTTCAGATCCTCCGTCACCACCTCGTTGGCTCGAAGTGATTAATATCACAAAAAATTCAGCTGACCTAAAATGGACAGTTCCTGAGAAAGACGGAGGGTCACCCATCACCAACTACATCGTGGAAAAGAGAGACGTGAGGCGAAAAGGCTGGCAAACAGTGGACACTACGGTCAAGGAGACTAAGTGCACAGTAACCCCCCTGACAGAGGGCTCTCTGTATGTGTTCCGCGTGGCTGCAGAGAACGCCATCGGGCAAAGCGACTACACCGAAATCGGAGACTCTGTCCTGGCCAAAGACACCTTCAGTATGCACCGTAACTCAGTCTTTGCAGCAGCATTTGTAGCGAGTAATACGTCTTCCCTTGGGTTTTCCTAACCATTGGTTATTTTGCCAACAGCCACCCCGGGACCACCCTATGCCCTGACAGTGGTTGATGTGACAAAGCGACATGTTGACCTCAAGTGGGAACCACCTAAAAACGACGGTGGAAGACCGATTCAGAGGTAGAGCTTCCATTCCACTTAAAAAGAGTCAAACACGGACATCCGGGACAAACTTCTGCTTTTCTGAGTGCTAAGTGAAATGTTTTGTCCTTCCCACAGATACATCATTGAGAAGAAGGAAAAATTAGGCACCCGTTGGGTAAAAGCTGGGAAGACCTCAGGCCCCGACTGTAACTTCAGAGTAACTGATGTCATCGAAGGCACAGAAGTCCAGTTTCAAGTTCGGGCTGAAAATGAGGCAGGAGTTGGTCACCCAAGTGAGCCCACAGAAATCCTGTCTATTGAAGATCCGACAAGTAAGTCAGTCGTGCTGATCACTCACTGGAGATTGTGTAGGGCCTGGCCATGAGACTGGGGTGTCAATGCTTTCTGCTGTCTTCCCAGGTCCTCCCTCACCGCCTCTTGATCTGCACGTGACTGACGCTGGGAGAAAACACATTGCCATTGCTTGGAAACCTCCAGAGAAAAACGGTGGCAGTCCTATCATAGGCTACCATGTTGAAATGTGTCCGGTGGGCACCGAGAAATGGATGCGAGTTAACTCTCGCCCAGTAAAAGATTTGAAGTTCAAAGTTGAAGAGGGAATTGTTCCCGACAAGGAATATGTCCTGAGAGTGAGAGCCGTCAATGCTGTTGGTGTCAGTGAACCATCTGAAATCTCTGAAAACGTGGTTGCCAAAGACCCAGACTGTAAGAATTCGATATGTTTTACAGCTAATAATATATTCCTTTTTTCCTGATCACTGCATTTTAACATATCTTTCCCTACCTCTTGATGCTTTGTAGGCAAACCAACAATTGATCTAGAGACTCATGACATCGTTGTTATCGAAGGTGAAAAGTTAAGCATCCCTGTGCCCTTCAGAGCTGTCCCAGTTCCAACTGTGAGCTGGCATAAAGACGGCAAAGAAGTGAAAGCCAGCGACAGATTAACAATGAAGAGTGACCACATCTCTGCACACCTGGAGGTTCCCAAGAGTGTCCATGCAGATGCTGGAGTTTACACCATCACCCTGGAGAATAAGCTTGGCTCAGCAACTGCTTCAATCAATGTCAAAGTCATAGGTAACAATTCTGTAATGAAATTCCGGGCATTCAGCATCTGTTCCAGAAGTTATAATAGCTAGCCTTGTGACAGTCTGTACAAATAGCTTCAAGAGCTGGCATTTGGATCCCGAACACTCCCTCAAGTTACTTATTTTTATTTGAAAAGCAATTTTGAAGAGATTAGATTAATAATTAAGCTCTGATTAATTTATTTGCATTTGAAATACTAATTTAAATGAATTAGCACACCTAAGGAATATTTCAGTGATCAATATTCCTTTCTGAATTATATAAATTCAGCTTTCTAAAGTCTTCTCCTTCAGGAATATTGTTTTTCTGTCCTTTACTACCATCCGTGGTTTTAGTTGGAAATTAATGGAGCAATTTTGCTGAACACAAATATTCAAGAATTGATGTTTCTGATTAATAACAGATGGGGACAAAGATGATAAATGTCTCGTGTTCTGAGGGACGGTAGCACAGAAAAGATTACCCCACCCAAAAATGTATCTATTACAAATCAGATAAAGTTCACTATACAAATGCTAATTTTTCAAGCTTATGATAATAATTACTAATTTTATATGTAACAGGTCTACCTGGTCCATGCAAAGATATCAAAGCAAGCGACATAACCAAGAGTTCTTGCAAGTTAACATGGGAGCCTCCAGAATATGATGGTGGAAGCCCAATTCTTCATTATGTCCTGGAGCGTAGAGAGGCTGGGAGGAGGACATACATACCAGTCATGTCTGGTGAGAACAAACTGTCTTGGACCGTAAAGGATCTCATACCAAATGGTGAATACTTTTTCCGGGTAAAAGCAGTCAACAAGATTGGTGGAGGCGAATATATTGAACTCAAGAATCCCGTCATTGCTCAAGATCCAAAGCGTAAGTTGGAACATAGACATTCCATAGCTAAGATAGAATATCCGAGAATTACTGTCTTTGCATTAATTGGTTTCTCTGATAGTAATAGGTATTTTTCTTTGTTCGCCAGAACCGCCTGATCCACCTGTGGATGTTGAGGTTCATAATCCTACAGCTAAGGCAATGACGATCACATGGAAGCCACCCTTGTATGATGGAGGAAGCAAGATAATGGGTTACATCATAGAAAAGATTGCTAAGGGTGAAGACAGATGGAGGAGATGCAATGAGCATCTGGTACCTGTCCTGACCTATACAGCCAAAGGACTTGAGGAGGGGAAAGAGTATCAGTTCCGTGTGCGAGCAGAGAACGCTGCTGGTATTGGTGAACCTTCGCGGGCCACGCCCCCAACCAAAGCTGTAGATCCTATTGGTATGTTTTATCTATTGGCGGTGCTGCTTTCTCATTGTAAAGCAAATGGGGTTCATGTTTGGTTGAGAATTAAAGGCAGTTCTGACTTTTAATCATTACAGATGCCCCAAAAGTCATCCTCAAAACAAGCCTGGAAGTTAAACGGGGTGATGAAATAGCACTTGATGCGACCATTTCTGGCTCACCCTACCCAACAATCACATGGATGAAGGATGAAAATGTCATTGTACCGGAGGAAATTAAGAAGCGAGCAGCACCCCCGGTTAGGAGGAAGAAGGGTGAGGCTGAAGAAGAGGAGCCGTTTTTCCTGCCTCTGACAGAGCGTCTGAGCATCAATAACAGCAAACAAGGAGAATCTCAGCTGCGCATCCGTGACTCTCTGAGACCCGATCACGGCCAGTACATGATCAAAGTTGAGAACGATCACGGTGTTGCCAAAGCTCCTTGCACTGTCGTTGTGTTAGGTAAGTAGTTAAAACTACTTCGCAGTGGAGAAAGAAAATCTACTTAAATCTACTTAAGAGTTCTAGCAAGACATAAAAATAAGTAGTTGGGGGCCCTTTAAAAGAAACAACTTTAGTATATAATTCTCACTTACATTTTATCACCTAAGCAGACACTATTGAAAAAAAATCAACTGACTTTGTTCTTTGTTAGCTAATGTAATATAAAGATATAAGGATATGGAAAAACTAGAAGTTGTACCCAAAGACCATACTAACACACTTTCCCCAGCAGCCGGTTCTATACAAAATTTTAATCACTGATCTCCTTTGATATATTAGATACACCAGGACCACCAATCAACTTTGTATTTGAGGATATTAGGAAGAACTCCGTCCTCTGTAAATGGGAACCACCCCTTGATGACGGTGGCAGTGAGATCATTAACTATACCTTGGAAAAGAAAGACAAGACCAAACCTGACTCCGAATGGATTGTTATCAGTTCAACACTCAGACACTGCAAATATTCAGTAACAAAACTGATTGAAGGAAAAGAGTACCTCTTCCGTGTAAGAGCTGAAAATAGGTTGGGACCTGGACCACCATGTGTCTCAAAGCCACTTTTGGCCAAAGATCCATTTGGTAAGGTTCTTTTAGCATCTTAAGTTGGCCTTTCCACCATATGCTTCCCTGTTTACATCGACATAGTTGTGTAAAATTGATTTTATATCATATTATACAATTCAAATATTTTTTTTCTCAGAACCACCTGATGCGCCAGATAAGCCCATTGTGGAAGATGTCACCAGCAACAGCATGCTAGTAAAATGGAATGAGCCAAAAGATAATGGCAGCCCCATCTTGGGTTACTGGCTTGAAAAACGTGAGGTCAACAGTACGCACTGGTCTCGTGTCAACAAAACCCTTCTCAGTTCTCTGAAGACCAAGGTAGATGGCTTATTAGAAGGACTCACCTACGTCTTCCGAGTCTGTGCTGAAAATGCTGCTGGGCCTGGAAAGTTCAGCCCACCTTCGGACCCCAAAACAGCTCGTGACCCCATCTGTAAGTACCTTCTTAAGACGAGAGTGTAAGAGCGTAGTCTAGCCCACATTTGGAAACCATCGGTGAACTTGACCTGTGTCTTCTGCCTTCATCCTAGCTCCCCCTGGGCCACCCATCCCAAGAGTTGCAGATACAAGCTCTACGACCATTGAGCTGGAGTGGGAACCCCCAGCTTTCAACGGTGGCGGGGAGATTATTGGCTACTTTGTTGATAAGCAGTTGGTTGGCACTAACGAGTGGTCACGCTGCACAGAGAAGATGATCAAAGTCCGTCAGTTCACTGTGAAAGAAATCCGAGAGGGCGCTGACTACAAACTCCGAGTGAGCGCTGTCAATGCAGCCGGTGAAGGGCCACCTGGGGAAACAGAGCCTGTTACTGTGGCTGAACCACAAGGTACTTCAAAGTTTTCTGGGGGAGGGAATGGATGTTTCCCAACATGGGGCTACATTTTCTTGTTCCTTGCACTAACATATACGACTGTTTCTCCTCAACAGAGCCTCCAACTGTGGAACTGGATGTCTCTGTAAAGGGTGGAATACAAATCATGGCTGGGAAGACTCTCAGAATCCCAGCCGTGGTGACTGGCCGGCCTGTGCCCACAAAAGTATGGACCATCGAAGAAGGGGAGTTGGATAAAGAGCGTGTTGTAATAGAGAATGTCGGAACCAAATCTGAGCTAATTATCAAGGATGCCTTGAGAAAAGACCATGGCAGATATGTGATCACAGCAACAAACAGCTGTGGTTCCAAATTTGCAGCCGTCCGGGTTGAAGTGTTCGGTAAGGAACATCTGGAGGGTTTTCATAGGATTTTCCCATGGCATGTGATCTTACAACACTGATTTAATGTTTGTTACTGTTTTTTCCCAGATGTCCCTGGCCCAGTTCTTGACCTAAAACCTGTTGTAACGAACAGAAAGATGTGTCTGCTGAATTGGTCGGATCCCGCAGATGACGGAGGGAGTGAAATCACAGGGTTTATAATTGAAAGAAAAGATGCCAAGATGCACACTTGGAGACAGCCCATTGAGACGGAGAGATCCAAGTGTGACATCACAGGTCTCATAGAGGGACAGGAATACAAGTTCCGTGTCATTGCCAAGAACAAGTTTGGCTGTGGGCCTCCTGTTGAAATAGGACCAATTCTTGCAGTTGATCCACTAGGTAAGAAAAGATTTTCACTGTGTTTACCAAATAAATGCTATTCTGCTTATAGATGAGTCAAGTATTTGCTGAGATTTATGGTATCAAACACCCAACAGTCGCAAGATCTTAGAC
The DNA here is from genome assembly GCF_903992535.2 of Arvicola amphibius. Classification (NCBI taxonomy): domain Eukaryota; kingdom Metazoa; phylum Chordata; class Mammalia; order Rodentia; family Cricetidae; genus Arvicola; species Arvicola amphibius. Next base: position 8,189,931 of record NC_052053.1, read on the forward strand.
TATCCTATTTACTTAGGATAATAAAAGAAAATCAAATATCTACTAGCAATTTTTAAGATACCATATTTGCTAAATTTCCATGTATTTTTGCTACATGTATATGAAAGATGTGGCATTTTCTGTGCTAAGCCTGGATCTACAAAGCCTTGGTAATAATCTACAAGTAGTTCAAATAATTTAAAAGCATTCAATATTACCAGTATAGTAGAGGACTTTTAAATATAACAATCTAGCCAGGCATTGGTAACATATGCCTTTAATTCCAACACTCAAGAGGTAGAGGCAGGCAGATCTCTGTGAGTTCAAGGCCAGTCTGGTCTACAGAGCAAGTCCCAGGATAGCCAAGGCTACACAGAGAAACCCTGTCTAAAAACAAACAAACAAACAAGTAAAGTGAATTGGTGGTTACATAGAATTCTCTGCTTTTCTAAAAAGAAAATTATGGGGCAGATGGTTGTCATAAGATAAATGATTGAGTGTTATTTACTACACTGCTAAGAAGTCTTCATACTGGAAGGGTAGAGAGCCCCCCAATCAGAAAGAGCCCTCAAAGAATAGAAAACCAAAGAAAGTCTCCCAGAAGCTAAAATGAAACACTAAAATTATGCATACTTAGTAATACACCTTTATGTCCCTCTTAACATGAAGTCCTGGAGGAAAATCCACTCCTCCAGAAACAGGAGGTTCTCTTCCACTCGGGCATCTGGACAAAGAGAATTACAGCACACACCACCGTTTCAGTCACCCCATAAAGTCCATGAGTTTCAGAGGCCTCATGATAGATAGAACTGGGATTCCCTGGATTCCCTCTGCAGTAGCAATAGGCTAGAATGGGATGGCTCTACTTATACCTGTCAGAACCTATTCTTAAGGACGCAAAACCTTTGAAATATTCCATAAATGATCTTTCCTCTGAAGAAATATGATTCAAAGGGTGGTTAGTAACCATGTCTACAGTTTGGTCACAAGAGAAAAAAAATCACTTTGAATGCTTTCTGCTGGCATTCGAAGCAGAACGTCACAATCCTATTTTCCTAGATTGGTAGACTAAGACAATCTGTCAGTGTCCCAGGCATCCAATCTAAAATACTAAATACAAAACACATACATACCCTTGACTTATTTTTAATTAGTGATTTTGATGAGATATTCATTAAGACGAATTCTGCTCTAAGTGAGAATGGCTATCACTGGTGCGACTGGTATGTTTGGAAACGGATTTTGAAAATGCCATTTAATCGATTTTTCACACAAACAGAGGTGACATATCATTTCTTATTTAAACACTTGTTTCATACTCAACACTTTCAATGGCTTCTGCTTTAAGGTCCTCCAACATCTCCTGAGAGGCTCACATACACAGAAAGGACAAAATCCACCATCACGCTTGACTGGAAAGAGCCCCGCAGTGATGGCGGCAGTCCCATCCAAGGCTATATCATTGAAAAACGTCGCCATGACAAACCTGACTTTGAGAGAGTCAACACGAGACTCTGCCCAACCACATCATTTCTGGTTGACAATCTCGATGAGCACCAGATGTATGAATTCCGTGTCAAAGCCGTCAATGGCGTTGGTGAAAGTGAACCATCCCTGCCTCTTAACGTAGTCATCCAAGATGATGAAGGTATGGGTTTCATATCTAATGCCACTAATGTGCTCTATGGTGACTTGGGAATCAGTCTTGAGACTTTTGCACTCTTGACTTCTCTCTGCAGTTCCTCCAGCTATTAAGTTGCGCCTGGCCGTTCGAGGAGACACTATCAAAGTTAAGGCAGGAGAGCCAGTTAACATCCCTGCCGATGTGACGGGACTCCCCATGCCTAAGATTGAGTGGTCCAAGAATGAAAAGGTGATTGAGAAACCCACGGATGAGCTTAAAATAACCAAAGAAGAAGTATCCCGAAGTGAGGCCAAGACTGAGCTGAGCATCCCCAAAGCCGTCCGAGAGGACAAGGGCACTTACACAATCACTGCTTCCAATCGTCTTGGCTCTGTATTCCGCAACGTTCATGTGGAAGTATATGGTAAGTGAATATATCCTACACTTGCCTCCTGTGTGGGAAAGAAAGCCACCTCCTGTTCAAGAACGGCTTCTCAGTCCCCGCTCCAATTCTTTTCCAGATCGTCCGTCTCCACCCAGAAACCTGGCTGTTACTGACATTAAAGCTGAGTCTTGCTATCTGACGTGGGACGCCCCTCTAGACAATGGCGGCAGTGAAATTACCCATTACATCATTGACAAACGCGATGCCAGCAGGAAGAAGTCTGAGTGGGAAGAAGTCACTAACACTGCTGTTGAGAGAAGATACGGGGTAAATGCTTCCAAATTGATGCACATTCATAGGACATAATTCTGACTTGATACCACTTTTAATGTAACTTTATGACTTGATACCAGTTTAAGGTAACTTTATAATTTAACAATTAAACTCAAAATTCCATACAAGCAGAAACTATTTGGCACTCTTATCATTATGCACATATGGCCACTTAGCAAATATTACTTACTACTCTCTTACTCAAAATCCTCTGGAAACTACAAAGATTGAGGTCTTCTTTTTAAAGGGTTTCTCTTTTCCTCTCTCTTTTCTGCAATTTCATCCTGTGTGTTTACTTCTTATGGTGATCCATCCCCAAATTGAGCTTTGAAATAAGTCAAAGAGCAGTCCAAGCAGATTTGTTCTGACTCCCTTGTTCAACCTCGTTTCTAGATCTGGAAGCTCATCCCCAATGGTCAGTATGAGTTCCGAGTGAGGGCAGTGAATAAATATGGAATCAGCGATGAGTGCAAATCAGACAAAGTCACCATTCAAGACCCCTATCGCCTCCCGGGACCTCCTGGAAAACCCAAAGTCTTAGAACGTACCAAAGGGTCTATGCTCGTGAGCTGGACTCCTCCTTTGGACAACGGAGGCTCTCCAATTACTGGCTACTGGCTAGAGAAGAGAGAGGAAGGTGGTAGCTACTGGTCACGTGTTAGCCGAGCACCAATAACCAAAGTGGGACTGAAGGGCATAGAATTCAATGTTCCACGGTTGATTGAAGGGGTGAAATATCAGTTTAGAGCCATGGCAATCAACGCCGCAGGAATCGGCCCTCCCAGTGAACCGTCAGACCCAGCCATCGCAGGAGATCCCATATGTAAGTGCATTTTATTTCTAGGACTCATTTCTAATGGGTAAAGTTACTAAGTAGGTTACTCTTAAATTTCTCACATTTTTATTAGAACCAGTCATAGTGAAGTAAATACATATATGCACATACACATAAAATAGTTTTAGTTTTAAAATCTTGGGTTATAGTTAGTATTTTTTTAACCACATGATACAGAAATGGACTAAAAGGTATGGGTTCTAAACTCCATCTCGTTAGTTACTGTGGATATCCTTTTCCCCACTAAACAGACCCTCTTGGAAGAATTCAATAAAAAAGTAAAATGCTAACTATTTGTTGAACAAAGACATCAAATTCTCAGGCAGAATAACTGAGGTCAAATAATGAAAAATCTCATTGGATCATATATGAGAAGATCAGCTCAGACCTGAAAATACAGTAATTTTCCTGACTCAGTGCATTTTCTCAATAATACCTGGCTATATTCTTTAAAGAAAAACTCCAACATTTTCATTTAAAGATTTAAGATACCTCCATGCTATAGAGGACAAATATATAAGGTTCATTTGTGTTCATTCGGCAAATTATTTTGGCGCACGGACTGTTCAAGGGTTTGCCCTAGACACAAGGAGGGGGAGGGGTGAAACACCAGGCCAGCAAGGTAGCAGGTATTTCATCGTCAGGCACCCTCAGAAAAGCATTACGGTGTGATGAGTGGGGACACTGACTCTGCCCCTAAAGAGCATTGAGAGTTGTTTGTATCCAGACATTTGCCCAGCTAGTGATGAAAATATTTTAAATTTCCATATTGTAGAAAATAAAATGTTCAGCTATAATACATTGTTGAATCTCTTCAGGAGGATATCAAAAGTAAAATAGCTTTTCACCGATAGTGTGCTCACAGGGTACGGCTCTTTTCACCAATGCTGTGCTACAGAGTACAGCTCTTTTTTGTTTTTCGAGACAGGGTTTCTCTGTAGCTTGCCTGTCCTGGAACTAGCTCTTGTAGACCAGGCTGGCCTCGAACTCAGAGATCCGCCTGCCTTTGCCTCCCAAGTGCTGGGATTAAAGGTGTGGGCCACCACCGCCTGGCCACAGTACAGCTCTTTTTTTAACCAATGGTTTGCTCACAGGGTGGAACTCTGAAGAAGATTGTTTCTGCTTTAATAATGAAATAAAAATATACTCTTATTTCTTATCATATTAAAATTGGAGTGAAAAAGTATAACAGACAACAATAAATGTCTTATCTAGTGAAAGTCTTATGATATACATAAAAATAGCATCCCACTACTTCAAAATGTGACGTTTGTTTGTCTGTTCCTTATTAGATCCCCCTGGGCCACCCTCACGCCCAGAGGTTAAAGATAAAACAAAATCAAGCATCTCGCTGGCATGGAAACCTCCAGCCAAAGACGGTGGCAGCCCGATCAAAGGTTACATCGTAGAAATGCAGGAGGAGGGTACCTCTGACTGGAAAAGAGTCAACGAACCGGATAAACTTCTAACTACCTGTGAGTGTGTGGTGCCTAACCTGAAAGAGCTGAGGAAGTACAGGTTCAGAGTGAAGGCTGTCAATGAAGCCGGTGAATCCGAACCAAGTGACACCACTGGAGAGATCCCTGCCACCGATATTCAAGGTAGTCATCCCTGTTCGGCTTGCGTGTTCAGATCGCCGGACCAGACTGTGAAATCAATGTACTGGAGGACGTGTGTGTTACCCCTTTGAGAAGTGTCAGCTAACGGCTGTCCCGTTACCATTCCAGAGGTTCCAGAGGTGTTCATTGACATTGGAGCACAGGACTGCCTGGTGTGTAAAGCCGGCTCACAGATCAGAATCCCTGCTGTCATCAAGGGGCGCCCAACGCCAAAATCATCTTGGGAATTTGACGGAAAGGCAAAGAAGGCATTGAAGGTAATAGTCCCAGGTCTTCCCTGTGTTGTGTCTTCCACTGGATAACCAGAAGCAGTATTTAAAACATAATTGTCTTCTTTTCTAATAGGACAACATTCATGACATCCCTGAAGATGCACAGGTAAGAGGAGATAGCTTAATGAATTAGGAGTGTGAGTGACCCTAGTGCTGCTGTCTCATTTGATGGATGACTACGATTTCCTTTGTGCAGCTGGAGACTGCCGAGAACTCCTCTGTCATTGTCATCCCGGAGTGTACTCGAGCTCACTCAGGCAAATACAGTATCACGGCCAAGAATAAAGCCGGACAGAAAACTGCCAACTGCCGAGTTAAAGTCATGGGTAAGAAAGACATTCACAGTTGCTACCGAGTCAGGGCAAACTGCTCTTAGCATCCACGGAATGATGTTTACACTGTGGTTTGCAACCAACAGATGCGCCAGGCCCGCCCAAGGATTTGAAGGTTAGTGACATTACGAGGGGCAGTTGCCGACTGTCATGGAAGATGCCAGACGACGACGGAGGAGACAGGATCAAAGGCTACGTCATCGAGAAGAAGACGATAGATGGGAAAGCCTGGACGAAAGTCAATCCCAACTGCGGAAGCACCACGTTTGTGGTGCCGGATCTCATCTCCGAGCAGCAATACTTCTTCCGCGTGCGAGCAGAAAACCGTTTTGGAATTGGCCCACCTGTAGAAACCATTCAGAGGACCACTGCGAGAGATCCAATCTGTAAGCTTTGGAATGCAAGTTTAAAATACGGTCTCAGGAATGAGCTGCATTATTAATAACTATGCTTAATGATTCCTGTAAATGTTTTTACAGATCCTCCTGACCCTCCTATTAAACTCAAGATTGGTCTGATAACAAAGAACACAGTACATCTGTCATGGAAACCTCCAAAGAATGATGGGGGCTCTCCTGTCACCCACTATATTGTCGAGTGCCTCGCATGGGACCCTACTGGGAAGAAGAAAGAAGCCTGGAGACAGTGCAATAAGCGTGATGTGGAAGAACTAGAATTTACTGTTGAAGACCTCATAGAGGGTGGGGAATATGAATTCAGAGTCAAGGCCGTCAACGAGGCTGGAGTCAGCAAGCCTTCAGCCACTGTTGGTCCTGTGATTGTCAAAGACCAGACATGTACGTATTTAACACAGAGAATTTCCTTCCAAGGGGCTGTCTTCCTATGTATCTAGTAATCAAGAATCGGTAGATCCATCTATCAGTGTGTTTCCATGGGTTTCGTGTAGGCATGAAAACATGATTCAGTTACTGTTTACCCATTATGGATAGAATTAGCAAATGTCTTTCATATTGCTTTTACTATAGACAAGACACACCTAATTTCCTTCCTATAATTTTCTCCAAGGTAGGCTGTCTTATCTAACAGAAATTAAAGGAACTAAAATGGGCAGAAAGCTAGTAATTGGCTTAGCACCTGCTAAGACCAATGTATCTTTCCTATCTTCTCTCTTTTTTTTTTTTTTTTTTTTTTGAGAAAACCCATTTTGGTTTTGAGTTTTGAAGATAAGCTACATATACATTAATAAGTCTCTTCTCTTCTAAGTATTGTTACCATCACTATCACTTTGTATTTACTTGGTTTTGTGATTGTCCCAATCCTTTTTACACACTCATAAGATTTATAGAAAATAGAAAACTGTTTGGCTTCATGCCTTGTTGCCCTTTTGATGTGGGATTCCCCTCTGTATGCTGTGAATATGTTTTACATTGGTTAATAAAACAGTTCCTTTGGCCAATGGCTTAGCCGAGCAAAGCCAGGTAGGAAATCTGAACAGAGAAATATAGAAAGAGTAGGCAGAGTAAAGGAGATGCCATGTAGCTGCCGAAGGAGAAAGATGCCCGCAGGAACCTCACTTTTCCGGTAGGCCACAACGTTGTGGTGATACACAGATGAACAGAAATGGGTTAATTCAAGAGTAAGAGCTAGCTAGAAATATGCTAGAGTCATTGGCCAAGCAGTGTTGTAATTAATATGGTTTCTGGGTGATTATTTGGGTCTGAGCAGTCAGGAAATGAAAGAGCAGTCTCTACCCGCACCCTTGGTCAGAATTTTCATTTGTATGATGAAGAATGATGAGGGAGAGGCTATAGCAGATAGACGGCGGCGTGTAGATCCAGTAGATAGCCACACGTAACTGTCCCGCACTAGTATGACAGCCACACGTAACTGTCCCGCACTAGTATGACAGCCACACGTAACTGTCCCGCACTAGTATGACAGCCACACGTAACTGTCCCGCACTAGTATGACAGCCACACGTAACTGTCCCGCACTAGTATGACAGCCACACGTAACTGTCCCGCACTAGTATGACAGCCACACGTAACTGCCCCGCACTAGTATGACAGCCACATGTAACTGCCCCGCACTAGTATGACAGCCACATGTAACTGCCCCGCACTAGTATGACAGCCACATGTAACTGCCCCGCACTAGTATGACAGTGTTAAAGAGAGACCCATTATTTATGTCAGTGTGGACAATAAAGTCTGAATGCAGTCAACCCAAATAGGCTTTATAGCTGCATTAAAATTCACATTCTAGTCTTTAGTGCATTTGGCTACCTGTGATGACGTTTTGTTCTTATAAATTTTCTAGGCCCACCATCAATTGAGCTCAAAGAATTCATGGAAGTGGAAGAAGGAACTGATGTTAACATCGTGGCCAAAATTAAAGGTGTGCCATTCCCAACTCTCACCTGGTTTAAAGCGCCTCCGAAGAAGCCTGACAGCAAAGAGCCTGTGGTCTATGACACCCACGTCAACAAGCAGGTGGTGGATGACACCTGCACGCTAGTTATCCCTCAGTCTCGCCGGAGTGACACTGGCTTGTATTCTATCACTGCCGTAAACAACCTGGGAACAGCATCAAAGGAGATGAGACTCAATGTCCTTGGTAATGATTGCACTGTTTGGTTAAAACTATATGGTTTTATTTTGATTCATAAACAAAATTTGGCTCTAAATAATTCAACTAATAAAATGTTCTTTTTTAAAAAAATCATTCAGGTCGTCCTGGCCCCCCTGTGGGACCCATAAAGTTTGAATCTATCTCAGCCGATCAAATGACACTATCTTGGCTTCCACCTAAAGATGACGGTGGGTCCAAGATTACAAACTATGTCATTGAGAAAAGAGAAGCTAACAGGAAGACATGGGTGCGTGTCTCCAGTGAACCTAAGGAATGCATGTACACAATTCCCAAGTTGCTAGAAGGCCATGAATATGTGTTCCGAATCATGGCCCAGAACAAGTACGGCATTGGAGAGCCACTAGACAGTGAACCTGAAACAGCACGAAACCTCTTCTGTGAGTAGGATGACATTTTCACACATGAGGTCGAACTTTTCTGGATTTTTTGTTTAGTTTTTGATGACTTCTTGTCAACTACTGTCTTTCTCACAGCTGTCCCCGGAGCTCCAGATAAACCGACGGTGAGCAGTGTCACTCGTAACTCAATGACGGTCAACTGGGAAGAGCCGGAGTATGACGGCGGCTCTCCCGTGACCGGGTATTGGTTGGAAATGAAGGACACCACTTCAAAGAGATGGAAGAGAGTTAACCGAGATCCCATCAAGGCCATGACTCTGGGCGTCTCTTATAAAGTGACTGGCCTTATTGAAGGTTCTGACTATCAGTTCCGGGTGTATGCAATCAATGCTGCGGGTGTGGGTCCAGCAAGTCTCCCCTCAGATCCAGTGACCGCTCGAGATCCAGTGGGTAAGCCTTTAAATCATCCTTTTAAAAAATGGTGTCTAGCTGGGTGGTGATGGTACACACCTCTAATCCCAGCACTAGATGGAAGAAGAAGGGGGATTTCTGTGAGTTTGAGGCCAGCCTGGGCTACACAGAGAACCCTTAGTTCAAAAAATAAAAAAAAGAAAAAGTAAAACAAAAAGAAAACAAAATGATTTCTAAAAGTACCATGAAAATCAGGAATGCTGACATATACTGGTTCTTTCTAGCTCCCCCTGGTCCTCCGTTCCCCAAAGTGACAGACTGGACAAAATCATCTGTGGACTTGGAATGGTCACCTCCACTAAAAGATGGTGGATCCAAAGTAACTGGATACATTGTTGAATTTAAGGAAGAAGGCAAAGAAGAATGGGAAAAGGTAGTTAAAATGTTCATTGAAGAGATGTTTCATGAATAAGTTTTAAATAGTTTTTCTTAAGCCCACTTGTTTCTATGTTTGAGATTAAAAATCAGAAAAATAATTGTTTATGTCCAACTAATCAAGTCAAGAGTAGGAAGTGTGAAGAAGGTCCTATGTTGGGTACCAAAACAGTGAAAAAAAAGTAAGTTCTAGCATTCACTAGCACAGTGTGAAGCACAGGATGATGGCTATACTTTACAATAATTTATCATTATTTCCTTTTAAAAAAAATTGAAAGGAATCACCTACCAGGTATAAATAATAAATACTTAAGGAGATGGAATGTTTATTGCCAGCTGTTTATATCTAATGAATTATTATGCTGTGAGCAGATACAGTTAGGATGAATCAATTAAAAATAAAAATTGAGCTTTTAAAAGTTAAGTCATGTTATTCACTCATCTTTTGGTTATGAATCCTAGAAAGATGGAACAGTACAGTTTTTTCTATCATTTACCAGTAATTTATAAACATAATCTTGATAAGTCGTTCACCCATTGTCTATAACTATTTGATCCCTGAAACCTCCTGACAATTGTAGGTAGGTAGGTAGTAGCTATACTTGAGAAAGTTATTAAAGCACCAATAGTATCTACTAGTTGTAGCGTCCATATTTATATTAGGAACACTCTAATTGTAAAATGCTTGTTATTTTCCCCCAGGGGAAGGATAAGGAAGTGAGAGGGACAAAGCTTGTGGTGACCGGGTTAAAAGAAGGAGCGTTCTACAAATTCCGCGTCCGAGCAGTCAACATTGCCGGGGTTGGAGAACCTGGAGAGGTCACAGATGTTATTGAAATGAAGGACAGAATTGGTAATTACCACGGCTTCTGCTAGTTTATCCAGGTTTACGTAGGGTGTATTGAAAGGTGAAAGTCATACTTACCTTTGCCAATTGTTTCCCAGTGTCGCCCGACCTTCAGCTAGACGCCAGCGTCAGAGACAGAATAGTGGTCCATGCTGGAGGGGTGATCCGCATCATAGCCTACGTATCCGGAAAGCCACCTCCAACTGTCACCTGGAGCATGAATGAACGGGCCTTACCTCAGGAAGCCGCCATTGAGACCACAGCCATTAGCTCATCCCTGGTCATCAAGAACTGCCAGCGGAGCCATCAGGGTGTCTACTCTCTTCTTGCCAAAAACGAAGGCGGAGAAAGAAAGAAGACAATTATTGTTGATGTGCTAGGTAAATAATTTCAATTTTATTGAAAAAAAAAACATTTATTTTACTTTTTTTTTTTTCAAGACAGGATTCATATTGTGTAGCCCTGGCTGACCACCAACTCACAGAGATTCGCCTGCCTCTGTTGAGTGCTCGGATTAAAGGCGTGCGCCACCATATACATAAATGCAACTTTTTAAAATTCATCATTTTAATTATATCTACAATGCTATGTACTAATAAGCCTATTTTATAAATGCTCTGGAAATTTAGAAAAATAGTTCACAACTGACTGTCCATTTTAGAATTTTTTTAAATGCTCCTCTTCATTTTTATCCCGTAGGTATTCCAATTGTTGTATTCCTGCTACCCATGAAAGATGATTTCATTTTGATTTTTTTAGTGTGTATGGTGTTTTGCCTGCACATATGTAATGCATGACATTTATGTGCAGCCTGTGAGGAAGCCAGAAGAGAGTCATAGATACTCTGGAACTAGAATTACAGATGCTTGTTGGTCGCCATGTATTTCCTGGGGACCAAATCAAAGTCCGCTGTAAGGGCTTCAAGTGCTCTTAACCGCTTAGTCACATCTCCACTCCCCTATGTGAAGTTTAGTATGTTACATTTTTTTTGACAAGACCTGCCACCTTAAGGAGCTGCTGTGTGGTCATGCGGTCTTTCCGAAAGCACCTTTCCTGGGAATGTTCGTGAATGTTTACAGTTTCACCACTCGAGCATGAAACGCTATCCTTCTTTACTAATTATTGTAACAATGAGGAAACCTCAGTCAGGGATTCTGTATTCCCAGACGACGAGTGATGTGATCTTCAGTGTCGCATTGCTAGACAGTGAAAGTAGAGTTCAACTCTGCCAGCTGCTTCTGTGTGCTTTCTTTAACTCCTTATCTGCTCAGAAGGTAATGCTGTCCTATTTAGTACTTGTAATCACTCCAGACAGCTATCATTTCAATATAAAAATGGTCAGTCCCCTATTAATATAAATAATAAAAGGTGGTCAGAAGTATTTCATGCATCAATACCCCACAAGCTCTTAGGTTTCAAGTTTCTCAGCTCTTTTACTCATTGACAAACAGTACTTTAATTGGATAGATGATGTGTTTCCATATTAAAATCTCAACTGCTAAAAATCAGGGCCTTCTGTACCTATCAACTACCTGGTGACCCAGAAAACATCTCTCCCCGTTTCCCAATTAGAAAAGGTACAGAGAGCAAACTATTCTCTATTCCACCTTTGCAGCGCCTCCCTCCTGTCTCACAAATTTTGTTCGCTAAAAGGAATCTTATTCTCTCTGCTTTGTATTAAAACATAGTAGCCGATAATTAGCACAAGGCTACTTCATATTAGAATATGATTGAACTCTAATCCCAACTATTTGGGAGGCCGAGGAGAGAGAATTGTGAGATCAAGGCCAGACTAGGCAATAAAGTGAGAGGATGAGCTAAGATGGATAGATAGATAGATGATAGATAGATAGATAGATAGATAGATAGATAGATAGATAGATAGATAGATAGATAGATAGGCAGGCAGAAAGGCAGACAGGCAGACAGGCAGACAGAGAGAAATAGATAATAGAAATTATAGACATACAGACGTGATTAAATATTGTTGGTATTTTTGTCTTCACTTTGAAGTGAAGGATAACATGTTAGTTGAGCACAGGAGACAAACGGGTTAAAATCTTTTCCACTTGTCCCCAGATGTCCCTGGACCAGTTGGGGTACCATTCCTCGCTGACAACCTAACCAATGACTCCTGCAAGCTCACATGGTTCTCTCCAGAAGACGACGGCGGCTCCCCCATCACCAACTATGTCATTCAGAAGCGGGAAGCTGACCGCAAAGCATGGACCCCTGTGACCTACACAGTCACTCGACAGAACGCTACTGTTCAGGGTCTTATTCAAGGAAAAGCCTACTTTTTCCGGATTGCAGCTGAAAACAGTATTGGCATGGGGCCATTTGTTGAGACACCAAACGCGCTTGTCATCAGAGATCCAATAAGTAAGTACGGTTGAAAACAAGCTATGGTCAACCACTCTGCTCTTCATTTAATACTGAACTTAGAGTGTGCATGTGAGTATGTGCTTGAGTGTGTGTGTGCCCATGTGTGTGTATGCCTTACATGCTATCCACTTGTCAAGCTTTAAGACAGTTGTTAAACATCTGATGTCATTGTATCTGTGAGTGTGAAAGAAAGAAATGGCAGGGATGTGTAGGGGACCTCAAATTCCTTCCCTCTATTTATTCCATTGTTTGGTTTTTTTTTTTTTTTTTGGTTTTTCGAGACAGGGTTTCTCTGCAGCTTTTTTAGAGCCTGTCCTGGAACTAGCTCTTGTAGACCAGGCTGGCCTCGAACTCACAGAGATCCGCCTGCCTCTGCCTCCCGAGTGCTGGGATTAAAGGCGTGCGCCACCACCGCCCGGCCATTGTTTGGTTTTTTAAAATAAGTTTCTCATACGATGATGTAAGTAAAAACTGAATCATTTTCCTAGTTCTCAAAATGCCTACTCTTAAGATCTTTTGTTATTTAACCCAAATGAAGCTCTATTTTCTCATGTCTTGGTTGAGAACATTGAATTCCTCGAAGCCTTTCTCACTCTAATAGTGCTATGGTGAGAACAGTTTTGAGATTCTTTGAAGTCTGGTTTGGTTTTTAAAAGTAACCCTCAGGAAAGGGTACTTATGCTACTCTTCTACATTCTCACTGTGACACTTTTGGCATTATCATAACATTTACAGCTGTCCCAGAGAGACCTGAAGACCTAGAAGTCAAAGAAGTCACTAAAAATACTGTGTCTTTGACCTGGAATCCTCCCAAGTACGATGGCGGATCAGAAATTATTAACTATGTCCTAGAAAGTCGCCTCATTGGCACTGAGAAGTTCCACAAAGTTACAAGTGACAACCTGCTTAGCAGGAAATACACTGTGAAAGGCTTAAAAGAAGGTGACACCTACGAGTACCGTGTCAGTGCCGTCAACATTGTTGGACAAGGCAAGCCATCATTCTGCACCAAGCCGATCACATGCAAAGATGAGCTGGGTATGTGTCCGCTACACTCTATGCTTTGAAAACATCCACCTCTGTAGCCTTATCCTAGGATGACGAAATGACTCTTGTCTGTAACTCTACATTTTAGCTCCCCCAACACTTGACCTGGACTTCAGAGATAAACTTACCGTCCGAGTTGGTGAAGCTTTCGCCCTCACTGGCCGTTACTCAGGCAAACCAAAGCCTAAGGTTGATTGGTTCAAAGACGAGGCAGATGTGCTGGAAGATGACCGCACCCACATCAAGACGACGCCCACAACACTTGCCCTCGAGAAGACTAAATCCAAACGCTCAGATTCTGGAAAATACTGCGTAGTCGTGGAGAACAGTACAGGCTCTAGGAAAGGTTTCTGTCAAGTCAACGTTGTTGGTAAGTTTTATTTATCCTATCATGAATAATAGAGCCTTTTTCCTTCTAGAAGTGATAATAATATTTTGTGCTATGATTTTCTTTCTTTTTTCTGCAGACCGTCCGGGACCACCAGTAGGACCTGTCACTTTTGATGAAGTCACCAAGGAATACATGGTTATTTCTTGGAAACCACCTCTTGATGATGGAGGAAGTGAGATCACCAATTATATTATTGAGAAGAAGGAGCTGGGGAAAGACATATGGATGCCTGTGACTTCTGCCAGTGCTAAAACAACATGCAAAGTCCCAAAACTGCTTGAAGGAAAAGATTACATCTTCCGGATTCATGCTGAAAATCTGTATGGAATAAGTGACCCTCTGGTGTCTGATTCAATGAAAGCCAAAGATCGTTTCAGTAAGTAGTGTGGTTGGGGGATGACCCAGTGCTTGACATAGTTAATAGGGAAGTTGAAACTTTTAACACATTTTGCTAATGTCTGTTATAGGAGTTCCTGATGCACCTGAGCAGCCAATTGTCACAGAGGTCACCAAAGACTCCGCATTAGTAACCTGGAACAAGCCAAACGATGGAGGAAAGCCCATCACAAACTACATCCTGGAAAAGAGGGAAACTATGTCTAAACGATGGGTTAGAGTTACCAAAGAGCCTATCCATCCATACACTAAGTTTAGAGTTCCTGATCTTTTAGAAGGATGCCAGTATGAGTTCCGTGTTTCTGCAGAAAATGAAATTGGTATTGGAGACCCAAGTCCACCATCCAAACCAGTCTTTGCTAGAGATCCAATTGGTACAGTATTAAAACATTCATTCAGTTTTCATACAGTTTGACTTTTCTCAGCTATATTTTAACTTCTTTTAAATTTTTGTCTTTGATTATATAGCTAAACCAAGCCCACCTATTAATCCTGAAGCAGTAGACACGACATGTAATTCAGTTGATCTAACTTGGCAGCCACCACGTCACGATGGTGGGAGCAAGATCCTAGGATACATTGTGGAGTACCAGAAAGTGGGAGACGAAGAGTGGAGACGAGCCAATCACACTCCTGAGTCATGCCCTGAAACTAAATATAAAGTCAGTGGTCTCAGGGATGGTCAGACCTATAAGTTCCGAGTACTGGCAGTCAACGAGGCTGGTGAATCAGACCCGGCCCACGTTCCTGAACCAGTTCTAGTAAAGGACCGACTTGGTGAGTGAGATGCTGTGATCTGCAATTGTGAGAAATAGGTGCCTGTTGTATATGCTTTATGATAGCATGCACTAAGGAATCCTACATTGAAGGCGTTTTTCTTTATTTTAGAACCTCCTGAGCTGATCCTTGATGCCAACATGGCAAGAGAACAGCACATTAAAGTGGGTGACACCCTAAGACTTAGTGCCATCATCAAAGGTGTGCCATTCCCGAAAGTAACCTGGAAAAAAGGAGACAGAGAGGCTCCGACAAAAGCACAAATTGATGTTACTCCAGTTGGAAGCAAGCTTGAAATTCGCAATGCTGCCCACGAAGATGGGGGAATTTATTCTCTAACTGTGGAGAACCCAGCTGGTTCAAAAACTGTCTCAGTGAAAGTGCTGGTCTTAGGTGCGCATTTTACTGTTCATGCCATTAAAAATAAAAACCTCAAATAACCTTTTTCTTGTCACTTAACTATTATTTAATACATTTCAGATAAACCTGGGCCACCTAGAGATCTGGAAGTCAGTGAAATTAGGAAAGATTCTTGTTACCTTACTTGGAAGGAGCCACTGGATGATGGTGGTTCTGTTGTGACCAACTATGTGGTTGAGAGGAAAGATGTTGCCACTGCCCAGTGGTCCCCTCTTTCAACCACGTCAAAGAAGAAGAGCCACATGGCTAAACATCTGAACGAAGGCAACCAGTACCTCTTCCGAGTAGCTGCCGAGAACCAATATGGACGTGGTCCTTTTGTGGAGACACCCAAGCCCATCAAGGCTCTGGATCCTCTCCGTGAGTTACTTTTCTGAATATAGAGTTTTGTTTGATCAGATTTGGAAAAATTGTTTATTCATCATAACTTTTCTTTCAAAGATCCCCCAGGGCCACCCAAGGACTTACACCACGTCGATGTCGACAAGACTGAGGTCTCTCTCGTTTGGAATAAACCAGATCGCGATGGTGGCTCTCCAATCACGGGGTACCTGGTAGAGTACCAAGAAGAAGGTGCCACGGATTGGATTAAGTTCAAGACTGTGAAAAACTTAGAGTGTGTTGTTACGGGCTTACAACAAGGAAAGACTTATAGATTCCGGGTTAAAGCTGAAAATATCATTGGTCTTGGTCTCCCTGATACAACTATCCCAATAGAATGTCAAGAGAAACTAGGTAAATTTTGGATTGGCATTATAATTTTTTTATTTCTTCTTTAAATTATTCATACTGTGAAAATTCAAATCTAATGACCTCTTCATTTCTTTCTAGTGGCTCCATCTGTGGAATTAGATGTGAAGTTAATTGAAGGGCTCGTTGTAAAGGCTGGTACCACAGTGAGATTCCCTGCTATTATAAGAGGTGTACCTGTCCCTACTGCAAAGTGGACATCAGATGGAATTGAAATTAAAACGGAAGATCGCTACACAGTTGAGACTGATGGCTTCTCCTCAGTGCTTACCATTAAGAACTGCTTGAGGAAGGATACCGGGGAATATCAGCTCACAGTTTCCAACGCAGCTGGTACCAAAACAGTAGCTGTCCATCTTACTGTCCTGGATGTCCCCGGTCCCCCAACAGGTCCTATTAACATTCTGGATGTCACCCCTGAATACATGACTATCTCATGGCAACCACCTAAGGATGACGGGGGGAGCCCAGTGATAAATTACATTGTTGAGAAACAAGATACTAGGAAAGGTACATGGGGCGTTGTCTCTGCAGGAAGCAGTAAGCTGAAGCTGAAGGTGCCCCATCTCCAAAAGGGCTGTGAATATGTTTTTAGAGTCAAAGCAGAGAACAAGATGGGTGTTGGTCCTCCCCTTGACTCCACACCTACTGTCGCTAAGCACAAGTTCAGTCCCCCATCTCCTCCTGGCAAACCAGTAGTAACCGACATTACTGAGAACGAGGCAACGGTGTCTTGGACTCTGCCAAAATCTGATGGTGGTAGTCCGATAACTGGCTACTACGTAGAGCGTCGAGAAATAACTGGCAAATGGGTAAGGGTCAACAAAACACCCATTGCTGACCTGAAGTTCAGGGTGACTGGACTCTATGAGGGAAATACATATGAGTTTAGAGTTTTTGCCGAAAATCTTGCTGGACTAAGCAATCCATCCCCAAGTTCTGACCCAATAAAAGCTTGCCGGCCCATCAAACCACCGGGGCCACCTATAAATCCTAAGCTGAAAGACAAGAGCAAAGAATCTGCAGACTTGGTGTGGACAAAGCCCCTCAGTGATGGTGGCAGCCCCATCCTCGGATATGTAGTAGAGTGTCAGAAACCCGGCACCGCGCAGTGGGACAGGATCAATAAAGACGAACTCATCCGGCAGTGTGCCTTCAGGGTACCCGGACTGATTGAAGGGAATGAGTACAGATTCCGCATCAGGGCAGCTAATATTGTGGGTGAGGGAGAGCCAAGAGAACTGGCAGAGTCTGTGATTGCAAAAGACATCCTTCATCCTCCAGAAGTAGAGCTTGATGTGACATGCCGTGACGTCATTACCGTTAGGGTGGGTCAGACGATCCGCATTCTCGCTCGAGTCAAAGGCAGACCTGAGCCAGACATAACTTGGTCTAAGGAGGGCAAAGTCCTGGTCAAGGACAAGCGGGTTGACCTGATTCACGATCTGCCCCGTGTGGAGTTACAAATTAAAGAAGCCGTCAGAGCGGACCACGGCAAGTACATCATCTCTGCTAAGAACAGCAGTGGACATGCCCAAGGGTCGGCCATTGTTAATGTCCTTGACAGACCTGGGCCTTGCCAGAATCTGAAGGTTAGCAACGTCACCAAGGAAAACTGCACAATTTCGTGGGAAAATCCACTAGATAACGGTGGCTCAGAAATTACAAATTTCATAGTAGAATACCGTAAACCAAATCAGAAAGGCTGGTCAATCGTTGCCTCAGACGTCACCAAGAGACTGATCAAGGCCAACCTGTTGGCCAACAACGAATACTATTTCCGTGTTTGTGCGGAGAACAAAGTAGGTGTTGGGCCAACCATCGAAACAAAAACTCCAATTCTGGCCATCAACCCTATTGACAGGCCAGGCGAGCCAGAAAACCTTCATATTGCAGATAAAGGAAAGACATTTGTCTATCTAAAGTGGCGACGGCCTAGTTACGACGGTGGCAGCCCAAATCTGTCATACCATGTCGAGAGGAGGCTGAAGGGCTCTGCTGACTGGGAAAGAGTGCACAAAGGAAGTATTAAGGAAACCCATTACATGGTGGACAAGTGCGTTGAAAACCAGATTTATGAGTTCAGAGTGCAAACTAAGAATGAAGGTGGAGAAAGTGACTGGGTGAGGACAGAGGAAGTTGTTGTGAAGGAAGACTTACAGAAGCCAGTCCTTGATCTGAAATTAAGCGGGGTGCTAACTGTCAAAGCCGGGGATACCATTAGACTCGAGGCAGGTGTGAGAGGCAAACCATTCCCAGAAGTGACCTGGACCAAGGACAAAGATGCTACAGATCTTACAAGATCACCAAGGGTCAAGATTGATACCAGTGCCGAGTCCTCGAAATTCTCTTGTACCAAAGCCAAACGAAGCGACGGTGGTAAATATGTAGTCACAGCAACTAATCCAGCCGGCAGTTTTGTGGCCTACGCTACTGTCAATGTTTTAGATAAGCCTGGGCCTGTAAGAAACCTGAAGATCACGGATGTGTCCAGCGATCGGTGTACTATCCGCTGGGATCCACCGGAAGACGATGGTGGCTGTGAAATCCAAAATTACATTCTAGAAAAGTGTGAGAGCAAGAGAATGGTATGGTCTACCTATTCTGCTAATGTCTTGACACCCGGTGCTACGGTGACCCGTCTCATAGAAGGAAATGAATATATTTTCAGAGTCCGTGCAGAAAACAAAATAGGCACAGGGCCTCCAACAGAAAGTAAACCTGTCATAGCAAAAACCAAGTATGACAGACCCGGCCGCCCTGATCCTCCGGAAATCACCAAAGTGAGCAAAGAAGAGATGACTGTGGTCTGGAATGCGCCCGAATATGACGGTGGGAAGTCTATCACAGGGTACTATTTGGAGAGAAAAGAAAAACATGCCGTCCGCTGGGTCCCTGTCAACAAGAGTGCCATCCCCGAGAGACGACTAAAAGTGCAGAATCTCCTCCCAGGACATGAATATCAGTTCCGTGTCAAGGCAGAAAATGAGGTTGGCATTGGAGAACCAAGCTTACCATCAAGACCAGTGGTGGCAAAAGATCCCATAGGTAAGATGTGCTTCCTTTTTCCTAACAATTAAGCCAATTCTTAAAATTATGTATCTGACAAAAAAAAATTAATTATCTGATAAACAGGCTGCTTCATATTTTGAAAAACAGCATTTTGGCTAATATTTTTCCAGATAGACCTTTTACCATATCACCAAAAAATATGCATTGGTAGACTCTTACTTTTAGAAAGGAATGTAAAGAAGTCTTGGGAATTAAGAAATTAAAATGACCTTGTTTGGATGAAAATTAACTATAAAATTATACGGTAAAGTTTCATTAGGCTGGGGGATGGCTTAGTGGGTGAAGTATCCACCACGCAAGCCTGAGTTCAGATCACCAATCCTCATGTACAAAACCAGGCAAGACAGCACATAGCTACAACCCCAGGGCTAAGTTGGGGGGGGGGCATGGATGGGCAGATCCCTGGAGATCACTGGCCAGCTGGTCTAGCCAATTGGTAGGTGATAGTTTCAGTGAGAGGCCCTGCATCAAACAATAAGGTGACATGTAATAGAGAAGGACACCCAAGGTTGACCTCTGGCCTAAACATGCATGAACTCATGTGTACACACTCTCAAAACATGAGCACACATATACAGTAAACACAGAGTAAAGAATAGAATCGCTAGTGTTAATTGATGATGTGTACATTTTTTATATAATTTTTTTCCCAGAACCACCTGGTCCACCAACCAACTTCAAAGTGGTTGATACAACCAAAAATTCCATAACTTTGGGATGGGGAAAACCAGTCTATGATGGAGGTGCACCCATAATTGGATACGTTGTCGAGATGAGACCCAAAATAGCAGACGCCTCACCCGATGAGGGCTGGAAAAGGTGCAACGCTGCCGCCCAACTTGTTCGCATGGAATTCACAGTCACCAGTTTGGATGAAAACCAGGAGTACGAGTTCAGGGTGTGCGCCCAAAATCAAGTCGGTATTGGGCGCCCTGCGGAGCTAAAGGAAGCCATCAAACCTAAAGAAATCCTTGGTGAGGCTTCTCTCCAGTGGTGGATACCCATCTGCATTTATTCTCATGGGGTTCCCTCATATCTGCCGAGCCCACTAATGTCTTTGATGTCCCCTGCAGAGCCTCCAGAGATCGACTTGGATGCCAGCATGAGAAAACTGGTCGTCGTGAGAGCGGGCTGCCCCATTCGGCTATTTGCAATAGTGAGAGGACGCCCCGCCCCCAAAGTCACATGGCGCAAAGTGGGTATTGATAATGTGGTCCGAAAAGGACAAGTCGATCTTGTTGACACCATGGCCTTCCTTGTCATCCCCAACTCTACCCGTGATGACTCGGGAAAATACTCCTTGACCCTGGTGAACCCAGCAGGAGAAAAAGCCGTTTTTGTGAACGTCAGAGTACTAGGTGCGTTAGCCGGAAGCTTTTTCCGCCCCCCTGCTCCAAAAACAAATGCGTTAATAGGAATGCTGATGAGACATGTGGCTGCTCCTTTGCAGATACTCCTGGACCTGTGTCTGATTTAAAAGTTTCCGATGTCACGAAAACATCATGCCACGTGTCCTGGGGCCCTCCTGAAAATGACGGCGGGAGCCAAGTGACACATTACATTGTGGAGAAGCGTGAGGCAGAAAGAAAAACATGGTCAACAGTTACACCCGAAGTGAAGAAGACAAGCTTCAACGTTACCAACCTTGTCCCTGGGAATGAGTATTACTTCCGAGTAACTGCTGTCAATGAATACGGCCCCGGGGTCCCAACAGATGTCCCCAAACCTGTGCTTGCATCAGATCCTCTCAGTAAGCAACCTCGTTTCTTTCTCCTTTTGACTCCAGCCCTCTAGTTTATCAAGGCCAAGAGGTCAATATGGTTATAATCTACTGAATCACAGTCAATAGATCATTAGGATTATAATCTTCCAGAAGGAACTTGATTTGTGAGACCCTAGTAGTGCAGTAAATATCTCTCTTGGATAAAACGTGTATTAGTTGCTTCGCATAACACTTTATTATCAAGATGTTGAACCACGTATCCCATATACTTTGGAACATACATTAACAAAGGGGTTTATAAAGTTATCTAATTTTCTAAATTATGTTCTTTCTCTAGGTGAGCCGGATCCTCCAAGAAAACTTGAAGTCACAGAAATGACAAAGAACAGTGCTACGCTGGCCTGGTTACCTCCCCTGCGTGATGGGGGTGCCAAAATCGATGGCTATATCATTAGTTACAGAGAAGAAGAGCAGCCCGCAGATCGCTGGACAGAGTACTCGGTGGTCAAAGACCTCAGCCTCATTGTCACCGGCCTAAAGGAAGGAAAGAAATACAAATTCCGAGTTGCAGCGAGGAATGCTGTGGGCGTCAGCCTGCCAAGAGAAGCCGAGGGCGTCTACGAAGCCAAAGAGCAGCTATGTGAGTCGTTTGCCTCCGTGTTCTGTGTATGGCTGTTCCTCTTATCTGGCTTTTCTGTGTTATTCCTAAACCAAGCAATTGTATTTATCTTTGTGAGTAGTCACTGCTTCCTGTATGCCCTGTGATAAGAAAAAGTGGCTTCTGTAGACATTTCTCCTTGAGTTTGTGCTATATCTGATATTTTCTATTGCGTTTAAGAAGTTTTGAAAATATTGGTCGCTTGGCCCTCTTGTGGGACTCCTAACAGTGGGGACAGGGGCTGTCTCCTACTCTTTTATAGGTGGTTGAGATCTTACCCCTCATACTTGATCACCTTGCCCAACTTTAACATATGGGGAGGTGCTTAGACTTACTAAACTTGATATGATGTTCTGTTGATCCTCATAGGAGACCTGCCCTTCCCTAAACAGAAACAGAGGAGTGGATTGGGGGGTGGGAACTGATAAGGGATTGGGAGGACAGGAAGGAGGGGAAATAGCAGCTGGGACATAAATTATTTTATTTAAAAAAAATTAATTACTAAAAAATTGGTTATAAATCTAATCATTAATTTGAAACACCTAGTGGCCTACAACCCACAATTCGAGAAATCCAGAAAAACTCCTCCCCCCAAGAAATGGGTTTTCTCTTTGCTTTCAGTGCCACCAAAGATCCTCATGCCCGAGCAGATCACCATCAAAGCTGGGAAGAAACTCCGAGTCGAAGCCCATGTGTATGGGAAGCCCCACCCCATCTGTAAATGGAAGAAAGGAGAGGACGAAGTTGTCACATCCAGCCACCTGGCCATCCATAAAGCGGACAATTCTTCAGTCCTGATCATTAAGGATGTCACCAGGAAAGACAGTGGTTACTATAGCCTCACAGCAGAAAATAGCTCGGGGACAGACACTCAGAAAATCAAAGTTACAGTCATGGGTAGGTTACCCGTGAGACAAGTGCCTATTAAAATATAGAGATGAGGTTCCTTTTTTTTTTATTTTTCTCACTCTGTTCTTATGTTTCTTTCCTCTCGGTTTATGCAGACGCTCCTGGCCCGCCCCAGCCTCCATTTGACATTTCTGATATCGATGCTGACGCTTGCTCCCTGTCTTGGCACATCCCTCTTGAGGATGGAGGCAGTAGCATCACCAATTACATAGTAGAGAAGTGTGATGTAAGCCGTGGGGATTGGGTTACAGCTCTGGCTTCCGTCACCAAGACGTCCTGCAGGGTTGGCAAGCTGATCCCCGGGCAGGAGTATATCTTCCGGGTCCGTGCTGAAAACAGATTCGGCATTTCAGAGCCTCTCACGTCTCCAAAGATGCTCGCTAAATTCCCATTTGGTGAGTGCTGGTGTGTGTGTGTTGTTCTTTGTAGGCTGTTGGTTTAAAGCAGAAACTGACATTTCCCTGTCTTCATCTCCAGACGTTCCTAGTGAGCCAAAAAATGCACGAGTCACTAAAGTCAACAAAGACTGCATATTTGTCGCATGGGACAGACCAGACAGTGATGGAGGAAGCCCTATCACTGGTTACCTGATTGAACGCAAAGAAAGAAACAGTTTACTCTGGGTGAAGGCTAACGACACTGTTGTCCGCTCAACTGAATATCCTTGTGCTGGCCTCGTAGAAGGTCTAGAATATTCATTCAGAATTTATGCCCTGAACAAAGCTGGATCCAGCCCACCCAGCAAACCAACAGAATATGTAACCGCAAGGATGCCAGTAGGTAGGTGACCACTGTCTGGAATTGTAGAGACACATTTAAATCTTTGCTTCTGAGAAAAGTTAGTACTTCCATCCTGGAGTAGGCTCTACCTCTCACATGAAATGCACTCCATGTAAATGTATATATAGCAAGCCCTGAAGAGCAGATGCCAGGTGGATGGCTGACTTGACATGATTGTTATCCCGTTAAACAACACGGGAGTGGCGCTGTGAGGGTTTAAACTTCTGCTAGTGAGACCAACGTTGAGACTATTTCTTTTTGCTTTAGATCCCCCAGGGAAACCTGAAGTTGTTGACGTCACCAAGAACTCTGCCTCCCTTATCTGGGCCCGTCCAAAGCACGACGGAGGCAGCAAAATTATTGGCTATTTTGTAGAAGCTTGCAAGCTTCCTGGTGATAAGTGGGTTCGGTGTAATACCACACCTCACCAGATTCCCCAGGAAGAGTACACGGCTACGGGGTTAGAAGAGAATGCTCAGTATCAATTTAGAGCGATTGCCAAGACTGCTGTGAACATTAGCCAGCCTTCTGAGCCTTCCGACCCAGTGACTATTCTTGCAGAAAATGGTAAGAGTGTATTGCGTATTAAAACACAGTATCCATGATAGCAATGTTTCCTTATGAAATAAATAATAATTACTTAAAAACAAACATACTGAATTGATACTATGGAAAAGAGGAGAATAAATGACAAGGAGTTAACTTTATATTCAGCACTAAAAATTATGCTTATGAAGAATCTTAAAAAGCAAAACAAAAAAAAGGTTACAAAACTAAGGAGTGTGTGATTTTAATCATAGTCACAGAATGGTGACAAAGGAATATTAAATGGGAAGCTGGTGTTGGAATTATGGGAATTCACTTTTCTCTATTTGCAGTACTGTCAAACTTCTTTGTTAAACGTATTTTACTTTTGTAGTAAGTATGGATCTTAAAAACCGGGGGCTGAGGAAAGGGAGATGAGAGGGATAGAATGTTAAAAGTTTCAGTCTGACAGGAAGAACCAGTGTTGGTAACTGCATGGTGCCAGAGTTAATAACGTGTTCTAGATCTCAAGATTACTAAAAGAGTAGACAATAAAAATGCTGACTGAATAGGTGAGTTTACTTGATTGAATCATTCCACAATGCAGACTTTTGCAAAAATACTGTACTCATATATATATATATATGTGTGTGTGTGTGTATGTGTGTATATATGTGTGTGTATATATATATATATATATATATATAGAGAGAGAGAGAGAGAGAGAGAGAGAGAGAATTATTAAATAAAAATGGTTGTAGCACTAGGGCTGTAGCTCAGTGGGTTCAATCCCAAGTATTAAAAGTTAATAGTTAATAATAAGATGAAAATCTCATTCATGATGGATTTATTGCTGTTGTCAGTAATAATTACACAATGCGGTTTTGCATAATGAAGACCATCAATCTTCTTTCCTTCCAGTTCCTCCCAGGATAGAACTCAGTGTCGAAATGAAGTCTCTGCTTACTGTGAAAGCTGGGACTAACGTCTGCTTGGACGCTACTGTGTTTGGTAAACCAATGCCGACAGTTTCCTGGAAGAAAGATGGCACTCCAATAAAACCAGCGGAAGGTATAAAGATGGCGATGAAGCGGAACTTGTGCACCTTGGAGCTGTTCAGCGTGAACCGGAAGGACTCGGGAGACTACACCATTACAGCCGAAAATGCCAGTGGTTCCAAATCAGCCACCATTAAGCTCAAAGTACTAGGTAATTAAAGAATGTGATTACAACCCCACTCTTCACTTGGCCTGTAAACAGGGTTACAAGCTGGATATGCTAATGAACTCCTTTGATCTCGGCACCTGGGAGGAAGGGGGGGGAGGATCAGGAGTTCAAGGTCGTGCTCCTCTACTCAGGGAGTGCTAAACTAGCCTATTCTACAGATGCCCTTTCTCAAGCACAACAATAAGCAAAGTATGTCCTAAGAAAAAAATCAATAGCATTGAAGAAGAGTGTCTTAATAGAGGATGAGTGGTTGATCACTATTCTAGCTACCTAGGATTGGGAGGAGGGGACTTCTATGTCATATAGGAAGTTGCTGACAATATAAGGAGCGTAGCCCACCGTCTAGATCTCTTCCCCACATTCATTCCCCATTTTAGAAAAATAGTTCATTTTTCTTCTCCGTTCTTTCAGATAAACCAGGTCCTCCAGCATCTGTCAAAATCAACAAGATGTATGCGGATCGTGCCATGCTGTCTTGGGAACCTCCTCTCGAGGACGGAGGCTCAGAAATCACCAACTACATCATTGACAAGCGGGAAACGAGCAGGCCTAACTGGGCTCAGGTCTCTGCCACTGTGCCCATCACCAGCTGCACCGTGGAGAAACTTATAGAGGGCCATGAATACCAGTTCCGCATCTGTGCTGAAAACAAATACGGAGTAGGCGACCCCATCCTCACTGAGCCAGCAATTGCTAAAAACCCATACGGTAGGAACACTCTGCAGCGGGTTGCCCTTTACTTTCTTAAATACTCTTTTTGCTTGGGAGACTAACGTTATCGTTCCATCTTTACAGACCCACCTGGACGCTGCGACCCTCCTGTCATTAGCAATGTCACTAAGGATCACATGACAGTCAGCTGGAAAGCCCCTGCCGATGATGGTGGCTCACCTATCACTGGATACTTGGTTGAAAAGCGGGAAACTCAGGCAGTTAACTGGACTAAAGTCAACCGAAAACCTGTTATAGAAAGAACATTAAAAGCAACGGGTCTCCAGGAAGGCACTGAGTATGAATTCCGAGTCACAGCTATAAATAAAGCTGGACCTGGCAAACCCAGTGATGCATCCAAAGCCGTCTATGCTCAGGACCCACTGTGTAAGTGTGCTTGAGAGAGTCCTGTGCTCTGTATTAGCATTAAACAGCCAGAAAGGAAGTTGTCACTAAACCTTTCTGTTGTCATTTGTCCTCAGATCCTCCTGGCCCACCAGCTTTCCCTAAAGTATACGATACCACCCGTAGCTCTGTGAGCCTGTCATGGGGCAAGCCAGCCTTTGATGGAGGTAGTCCCATCATTGGTTACCTTGTGGAAGCCAAGCGAGCCGATTCTGATCACTGGGTGAGGTGCAATTTACCAGAGAAGCTGCAGAAAACCCGCTTCGAGGTGACCGGCCTGATGGAAAACACCGAGTATCAGTTCCGCGTGTACGCTGTGAATAAGATCGGCTACAGTGACCCGAGTGACGTGCCCGACAAGCACTGCCCCAAGGACATCCTAAGTAAGTACTGCCAGCAGACACAGGTGAGACTTTCTGCCCATCATAGTCTAAGGGACAGAACCCGCTCTGGTGCGGACACAGCTACAAGTTCCAGGAGCCCAGGTCAGGAGGGGTGGGTGGCACTTCGTGGTGCTTAACAGGCCAAACTGAATCGGTGGCTTTGAAAAGAAGAAAAAATTTTATTCTAAGAATAAAGAGGTTCTGTTGTTTTTCTTTTTTAAGTCATGGCCCATCTATTATCCTCCTGCCTGTTACTCCCTCCTCCACACACATCTCTAAGCCTGTACCTGGAAGGCTCCTCTAAGTCCCCTTCCTTTCTTCTATTTGTTTCATCTCCAAAACTCCTTCCCACCTTACAAAGGTTTCTTAGCAGCATATTTAATCTATTAGATACTTTTCTTCCTATGATGAAATAGCAAATAGAGCCAGAGCATATGCAGGATGCCATCACTGAATGTAAGACAGAAAACTCCAGGTGGGAGGAAGCATTCTCTCAAGCATAGACAGAGGCTTAGCTCTACAGGGTACACGTGAAGAGGTAAACAGGCCCTTCAAGGAATACTTGGTTGGGTCAAAAGTGCATGGAAAAGTAGGAAGACCATGGGGACCAGAGAGAGAGGTCAGTGGTCACAAGGGCATACTGTTCTTCTAGAGGATCCGAGTTTGGATCCTAGCACCCACATCAAGTGACTTAAAACTGCCTGTAACTTCACCCCCAGGGATCCAGTGCCCATTTCCGGCTTCCATAGATTCTGCACTCACGTATGCAGATGTAAACATAAACACGTATTCAAAAATAAAATACTTTCAAGAAAAATGAAAACATCAACAGAGTATCCAATTGTTCCGGATGTTTTTTAAAAAAAAAAATCAAGAAGTTGGTTTTACAAAGGAAATGTATTTTAGGAATGATAGGACAGTCTTTAGAAATGCGTATGAGGCTAAAACCTTAAGGCTTTGACTTTCTTCACCCCCACATTCAATAGTTCCACCCGAGGGAGAACTCGATGCTGAGTTAAGAAAAACACTCATTTTACGTGCTGGAGTTACCATGAGACTCTATGTGCCAGTCAAAGGACGTCCACCTCCAAAGATCACTTGGTCAAAACCAAACGTCAATCTAAGAGAACGGATTGGATTAGACATAAAGTCCACTGACTTTGACACTTTCTTGCGCTGCGAAAACGTGAACAAGTATGACGCGGGGAAATACATCTTGACCTTGGAGAACAGCTGTGGGAAAAAGGAGTACACGATTGTAGTCAAGGTGCTCGGTAAGTTGTCTAAGGAAAGAGCAAGGTATGTTTGAAACCAGCGCTTGCGTGCTTTCTTAACGTGTTCATTTCTTGCTTAACCTCTACTTGCTGTTCAGATACTCCTGGGCCACCTGTCAATGTGACAGTTAAGGAAATATCCAAGGACTCTGCATACATTACCTGGGATCCCCCCATTATCGATGGTGGGAGCCCCATCATCAACTACGTGGTTGAGAAACGGGATGCAGAGAGGAAATCCTGGTCGACAGTGACCACTGAGTGCTCAAAGACAAGCTTCAGAGTCTCCAACTTGGAGGAGGGGAAATCCTACTACTTCAGAGTGTTCGCTGAAAATGAGTACGGCATTGGGGATCCAGGTGAAACACGTGACGCCGTCAAAGCGTCAGGTGAGCAATGGACTGTGACCCACCCTGTTGAACTACAGCCCACCTTGGTTATCTGGGCCTTAGACTCATGGTTTCTCCTCTTTTAGAAACCCCGGGACCTGTTGTTGACCTCAAAGTGCTGGCCGTGAATAAGTCATCCTGCACCATTGGCTGGAAGAAGCCTCGCAGTGATGGTGGGAGTAGAATTACTGGCTACGTGGTCGATTTCCTGACAGAAGAAAATAAGTGGCAACGAGTTATGAAGTCGTTGAGCCTACAGTACTCCGCCAAAGATCTGAAGGAAGGGAAGGAATACACCTTCAGAGTGAGCGCTGAGAATGAAAACGGAGAAGGAACCCCAAGCGAAATCGTCGTCGTGGCAAAGGATGATGTTGGTAAGCATCTCCCCGTGCAGCCTCGCTTCCTCTCTCCTAACAGCCTGGCTTACCAAATGCATACCTTTTAAAACTGATCTGATGTGATTGTCTAGTCCTAATAATTCCAATACAAATAATCCGTCTCCACCCTTTTTTTTAAAAAAAAAAAAAAAAAAAAAAAAAACAGTGGCTCCTGATCTTGACTTAAAGGATCTACCTGATTTGTGCTACTTGGCTAAAGAAAACAGCAACTTCCGCCTGAAGATCCCCATAAAGGGCAAGCCAGCACCATCCGTGTCTTGGAAGAAGGGGGAGGATCCTCTACCAACTGACACCAGAGTCAGTGTCGAGTCCACGGCGGTCAATACGACTCTTGTAGTATATGACTGCCAAAAGTCCGATGCTGGGAAATACACAATCACGCTGAAGAACGCTGCTGGCACCAAGGAAGGGACTCTCTCCATAAAGGTTGTTGGCAAGCCTGGCATCCCCACTGGACCAATCAAATTTGATGAAGTCACAGCAGAAGCCATGACCCTGAAGTGGGGTCCTCCAAAGGACGATGGAGGTTCTGAAATCACCAACTATGTCCTAGAGAAGAGAGATTCTGTGAATAACAAGTGGGTAACATGTGCTTCCGCCGTCCAAAAAACCACCTTCCGAGTCACTAGACTGCATGAGGGCGTGGAATACACCTTCAGGGTCAGTGCTGAAAATAAATATGGTGTGGGAGAAGGCCTGAAGTCTGAGCCAATCGTTGCCAAACACCCATTTGGTAAGTGTGTTAAAGTAAAAAATAAAGTGAAATATGGCTTTGTGGAGGTTCCTTTATATTAATCTGACATTGTCTACCTTTCCCTACAGATGTGCCTGATGCTCCCCCACCTCCCAATATTGTGGATGTCAGACACGATTCAGTGTCTCTAACATGGACTGATCCTAAAAAGACTGGTGGTTCACCAATTACAGGTATTTAATTTACAATTTTCCTTTAGCTTTTTATGAGTGTTCTTCAGAAATACCTTGTTCATATAATTATCTTCATATCTAGTAATGCATTTTCCATATACACAATTAACATTTAATTTAATTGAAACCCCCCTCATGCAACAGTTCATAACCAAAGTAACTATCTACTGTTTTTCACAAGAAAGGTAATAACTATGTATAGTTCAAGAAGAAAGACTGGCACCAGGCCTAGATGATAAAAGTATAGATAACAAAGAAAGGTCATCTTTTCAATCTATCTGCAAAGGAATAACTTGAGTACAGTATGTGTGTGTGTGTGTGTGTGTTTTAAAACAATCTGTATAATATCTATCTGAATTGATATATTCATGATCATTTGTAGGGTATCATATTGAATTCAAGGAAAGAAACAGCCTTCTATGGAAGAGAGCTAACAAGACTCCTATAAGGATGAAAGATTTCAAAGTGACCGGATTAACTGAAGGTCTTGAATATGAATTCCGAGTTATGGCTATCAATCTAGCAGGAGTGGGCAAGCCAAGCCTGCCTTCAGAGCCAGTTGTAGCCCTTGATCCAATTGGTAAGCCATTAAGAACAAGAAGCCTAGGGGGCTGTGCTCCAGGAGGCAAGCGTTGGTGGTTTCTTTGATGGGTTTTCTTCTCTGTTTTAGATCCGCCTGGAAAACCTGAGGTTATTAGTGTAACAAGGAATTCAGTGACTCTCATCTGGACAGAACCCAAATATGACGGTGGTCATAAATTAACAGGGTACATAGTCGAGAAGAGGGATCTGCCGTCTAAGTCTTGGATGAAGGCCAACCACATTAATGTTCCAGACTGTGCCTTTACTGTAACAGACCTTGTCGAAGGTGGAAAATACGAGTTCAGAATCCGAGCAAAGAACACAGCAGGTGCTATCAGCGCTCCGTCAGAGAGCACAGGAACCATAATTTGCAAGGACGAGTACGGTAGGTGACACTGGCATCTGTCCCAGCTAAAAGGCAGAACATGAAACCTCCTCCATTTTCTGATGAATTTATTCTTTTTCCCCTCTGCAGAGGCACCAACCATTGTCCTTGATCCCACAATTAAAGATGGGCTGACAGTTAAAGCAGGGGACACCATTGTTTTAAGTGCCATTAGCATTCTTGGAAAACCCCTTCCAAAGTCAAGCTGGTCCAAGGCCGGAAAAGATATCAGACCATCAGATATTGCCCAAATAACTTCAACCCCAACATCATCTATGCTGACAGTCAAGTACGCCACAAGAAAGGATGCCGGTGAATACACCATCACTGCTACTAATCCTTTTGGCACAAAGGAGGAACACGTGAAGGTTTCGGTCCTTGATGTACCTGGTCCCCCAGGTCCCATTGAAATCAGTAACGTTTCTGCTGAGAAAGCAACACTTACATGGACACCTCCCTTGGAAGATGGTGGATCGCCAATTAAGGCTTACGTTCTTGAAAAGAGAGAAACCAGCCGGCTTTTATGGACAGTGGTTTCTGAAGATATTCAGGCCTGCAGGCATGTGGTAACCAAACTCATCCAAGGAAACGAATATCTTTTCCGTGTGTCGGCAGTAAACCAGTACGGCAAAGGAGAACCTGTTCAGTCTGAACCCGTCAAGATGGTAGACAGATTTGGTATGTAGTGCATGTGGTAGCTGCAGTAGTAACCATCATGAAAACATTCAAGTTCAGTAAATCAGGAACTTACCACAAATCTGCCTCTTTTTTGTAGGTCCCCCGGGCCCTCCTGGAAAACCAGAAATATCAAATGTCACTAAGAACACTGCCACTGTCAGTTGGAAGAGACCGACTGATGACGGTGGCAGCGAGATCACAGGATATCATGTTGAAAGGAGGGAGAAGAAAGGCTTGAGATGGGTGAGAGCCACAAAGACTCCAGTTTCTGACCTCAGGTGCAAAGTAACCGGGCTCCAAGAAGGAAACACCTACGAGTTCCGTGTCAGTGCGGAGAACAGAGCAGGCATTGGTCCACCGAGCGATGCCTCAAATCCTGTTCTGATGAAAGATGTGGCATGTGAGTATTTCTCATCTTGTCCAACACCATTCATTTGAACCTTCTGATATTCTATATAAGGTACCCAGAAGCAAAACTCTTAATATTTGAATGTACCCTTCTTTCTTTTGCCCAGATCCTCCGGGACCACCTTCAAATGCGCATGTCACAGATACTACCAAGAAATCAGCATCTTTAGCATGGGGCAAGCCTCATTATGATGGTGGGCTTGAAATCACTGGCTACATAGTGGAGCATCAGAAAGTAGGAGAGGAGGCCTGGATTAAAGATACAACAGGAACGGCCCTCAGAATCACTCAGTTTGTTGTTCCTGACCTTCAGACTAAAGAAAAGTACAACTTTAGAATTAGTGCTGTCAATGATGCAGGCGTCGGGGAGCCTGCAGTGATTCCAGATGTTGAAATCGTAGAGAAGGAAATGGCTCCTGATTTTGAGCTGGATGCTGAGCTGCGCAGAACACTGGTGGTAAGGGCAGGACTCAGCATTAGGATTTTTGTGCCAATTAAAGGTCGTCCTGCCCCCGAAGTGACATGGACCAAAGATAACATCAACCTGAAGCACCGAGCCAACATCGAAAACACGGAGTCGTTCACTCTCCTCATTATCCCAGAATGTAACAGATACGACACTGGCAAGTTCGTGATGACCATCGAAAACCCAGCCGGGAAGAAGAGTGGCTTTGTCAACGTCAGAGTCCTAGACACACCAGGTCCTGTCCTTAACCTACGGCCTACAGACATCACAAAGGACAGTGTCACCCTACACTGGGACCTCCCTCTGATAGATGGGGGCTCGCGTATAACAAACTACATCGTGGAGAAACGCGAAGCAACGAGGAAATCATACTCCACCGTTACCACTAAATGCCACAAGTGTACATATAAAGTAACTGGCTTGACAGAAGGCTGTGAATACTTCTTCAGAGTCATGGCAGAAAATGAATATGGAATCGGGGAGCCCTCGGAAACAACAGAGCCTGTAAGAGCCTCTGAAGCACCGTTGCCCCCAGACAGCCTTAACATTATGGACATAACCAAGAACACAGTCAGCCTGGCATGGCCCAAACCTAGGCATGATGGTGGCAGCAAGATCACTGGCTACGTGATTGAAGCCCAGAGGAAAGGGTCTGACCAGTGGACCCACATCTCAACGGTGAAAGGGCTGGAGTGTGTGGTGAGGAATCTGACTGAAGGAGAGGAATATACCTTCCAAGTGATGGCGGTAAACAGTGCGGGCAGAAGTGCTCCCCGAGAAAGCAGACCCATCATCGTCAAGGAGCAGACCATGCTTCCAGAGTTGGATCTCCGTGGTATCTATCAGAAGCTAGTCATTGCCAGAGCTGGGGACAACATCAAAGTTGAAATTCCAGTACTCGGTCGACCCAAGCCCACAGTTACGTGGAAAAAGGGAGACCAAATTCTTAAACAGACACAGAGAGTTAATGTTGAAAACACAGCGACCTCAACCATCTTAAATATCAATGAGTGTGTCAGAAGTGATAGTGGACCCTATCCATTGACAGCAAAGAACACTGTAGGAGAAGTTGGTGATGTCATAACCATTCAAGTCCATGATATCCCTGGACCACCGAAAGGACCAATTAAATTTGATGAAGTTTCTTCTGACTTTGTAACCTTCTCCTGGGAACCACCGGAAAATGATGGAGGTGTCCCAATAAGCAACTATGTAGTAGAAATGCGACAGACAGACAGTACTACATGGGTAGAGTTAGCAACGACTGTTATCCGTACCACCTACAAAGCCACTCGCCTGACTACAGGAGTGGAGTACCAATTCCGCGTCAAAGCACAAAACCGATATGGAGTCGGACCCGGCATCACATCTACGTCCATAGTTGCTAACTATCCATTTAAGGTGCCGGGGCCTCCCGGAACCCCTCAGGTTACTGCAGTCACCAAAGACTCGATGACGATTAGCTGGCACGAACCGCTTTCTGATGGTGGCAGCCCCATCTTAGGCTATCATGTCGAAAGGAAAGAACGCAATGGCATTCTCTGGCAGACTGTAAGCAAAGCGTTGGTGCCTGGCAACATCTTCAAATCAACTGGACTTACAGATGGCCTTGCTTATGAGTTCCGAGTAATTGCAGAAAACATGGCAGGCAAGAGCAAACCCAGCAAGCCATCTGAACCCATGTTTGCTTTGGATCCCATCGACCCGCCTGGGAAACCAGTGCCTCTAAACATTACCAGACACACAGTGACACTTAAGTGGGCTAAGCCCGAATATACAGGAGGCTTTAAAATTACTAGTTATGTGGTTGAAAAGAGGGACCTCCCTAACGGACGCTGGCTCAAGGCCAACTTCAGCAACATTTTAGAGAACGAGTTTACCGTCAGTGGCCTAACTGAAGATGCCGCATATGAGTTCCGGGTGATTGCCAAAAATGCTGCCGGGGCCATCAGTCCGCCATCTGAGCCGTCAGACGCCATCACTTGCAGGGATGACCTTGAGGCACCAAGAATCATGGTGGATGTTAAATTTAAGGACACCATCACATTAAAGGCTGGTGAAGCCTTCAAGCTCGAAGCTGATGTTTCTGGTCGCCCACCTCCAACCATGGAGTGGGCTAAGGATGGAAAGGAGCTCGAGGGCACAGCAAAACTGGAAATAAAAATTGCAGACTTCTCCACGCACCTGATCAACAAGGATTCATCCAGGACAGACAGTGGGGCTTACATCCTGACAGCAACCAACCCTGGTGGCTTTGCCAAGCACATTTTCAATGTCAGAGTTCTCGATAGACCAGGACCACCTGAAGGACCCTTAGCTGTGTCAGATGTGACATCAGAAAAGTGTGTGTTGTCGTGGTTGCCTCCCCTGGATGACGGAGGCGCCAAAATCGATCATTACATAGTGCAGAAGCGTGAAACCAGCAGGTTGGCCTGGACCAACGTTGCCACAGAAGTCCAGGTAACCAAGCTGAAGGTCACTAAGCTCCTGAAAGGCAATGAATACATATTCCGTGTCATGGCTGTAAATAAGTATGGGGTTGGAGAACCACTAGAGTCAGAGCCTGTGCTTGCAGTGGATCCTTATGGGCCACCCGATCCACCCAAGAACCCTGAAGTCACAACCATCACCAAAGACTCCATGGTTGTCTGCTGGGGACATCCCGACTCTGACGGTGGGAGTGAAATCATCAATTACATTGTGGAACGGCGTGATAAAGCTGGCCAGCGCTGGGTAAAGTGCAACAAAAAGACTCTTACGGACCTAAGATATAAAGTGTCTGGGCTGACAGAAGGACATGAATATGAATTCAGAATAATGGCAGAAAATGCAGCTGGAATTAGTGCACCAAGTGCCACCAGCCCATTTTATAAAGCCTGCGACACCGTGTTTAAACCTGGCCCGCCAGGTAACCCACGCGTCCTCGATACAAGCAGGTCCTCCATTTCGATTGCATGGAATAAACCTATCTACGATGGAGGTTCCGAAATCACTGGGTATATGGTTGAGATTGCCCTGCCGGAAGAAGATGAGTGGCAGGTTGTCACTCCACCAGCTGGGCTCAAAGCAACTTCCTATACCATCACCAACCTCATAGAGAATCAGGAATATAAAATCCGCATCTATGCCATGAATTCTGAAGGAGTTGGAGAACCTGCCCTTGTTCCTGGGACTCCAAAGGCAGAAGAAAGAATGCTGCCTCCGGAGATCGAACTGGACGCTGACTTACGCAAACTTGTGACTATCAGAGCCTGTTGTACCCTGAGACTCTTTGTTCCCATCAAGGGTAGACCAGCACCCGAGGTCAAGTGGGCCAGGGAGCATGGAGAATCGTTGGATAAAGCTAGCATTGAATCCACAAGCTCTTATACCCTGCTGATCGTTGGCAATGTTAATAGGTTCGACAGCGGCAAGTACATACTAACTGTAGAAAACAGCTCCGGCAGCAAGTCTGCATTTGTCAACGTTAGAGTGCTAGACACACCAGGCCCTCCACAGAACCTAAAGGTAAAGGAGGTCACAAAGACATCGGTCACGCTGACGTGGGAGCCTCCTCTCCTCGATGGAGGCTCAAAAATAAAGAACTATATTGTTGAAAAGCGAGAGTCCACAAGAAAGGCATATTCGACAGTGGCGACAAATTGCCATAAGACTTCCTGGAAAGTGGACCAGCTCCAGGAAGGCTGCAGTTACTATTTCCGGGTGCTTGCTGAGAATGAATATGGCGTCGGACTACCTGCTGAGACGGCAGAGTCCGTGAAGGCGTCGGAACGACCTCTCCCTCCAGGGAAGATAACGCTAATGGACGTCACAAGGAACAGTGTGTCTCTGTCTTGGGAGAAGCCAGAGCACGACGGAGGTAGCCGAATTCTTGGCTACATCGTCGAGATGCAGAGCAAAGGCAGTGACAAATGGGCCACGTGTGCCACGGTGAAAGTCACTGAAGCCACCATCACTGGGTTGATTCAGGGCGAAGAATACTCTTTCCGTGTTTCAGCTCAGAATGAGAAGGGCATCAGTGACCCCAGGCAGCTGAGTGTCCCGGTGATTGCTAAAGACCTTGTGATTCCGCCAGCCTTCAAACTCCTCTTCAACACTTTCACTGTGCTGGCAGGTGAAGACCTGAAAATCGATGTCCCGTTCGTCGGACGCCCAACACCGGCTGTCACCTGGCATAAAGACGATGTGCCGCTGAAGCAAACGACCAGAGTCAATGCGGAGAGCACAGAGAACAATTCCCTGCTGACGATAAAGGAAGCCTGCCGAGAAGACGTCGGCCATTACACAGTCAAACTGACAAACTCAGCAGGTGAAGCCACAGAAACCCTTAATGTCATTGTTCTCGACAAACCAGGGCCTCCAACCGGACCAGTGAAAATGGATGAAGTGACAGCAGACAGTGTGACCCTTTCCTGGGAGCCACCCAAGTACGATGGAGGAAGCTCCATCAATAATTACATCGTAGAGAAGCGTGACACCTCCACAACCACCTGGCAAATTGTGTCAGCTACTGTTGCAAGAACAACCATCAAGGCCTGCAGGCTCAAGACAGGGTGTGAATATCAGTTCCGAATCGCTGCTGAAAACAGGTACGGGAAGAGTACCTATCTCAATTCTGAGCCTGTTGTTGCCCAGTACCCATTCAAAGTGCCGGGTCCACCGGGCACGCCATTCGTCACTCTTGCCTCCAAAGACAGCATGGAAGTACAATGGCATGAGCCAGTCAGCGACGGTGGAAGCAGAGTCATTGGCTACCATCTAGAACGCAAAGAAAGAAACAGCATCCTCTGGGTCAAGCTGAACAAAACACCTATTCCTCAAACCAAGTTCAAGACCACTGGCCTTGAGGAAGGTATCGAATATGAATTCAGAGTGTCTGCAGAGAACATTGTAGGCATCGGCAAGCCAAGTAAACCATCAGAATGTTACGTGGCTCGCGACCCATGCGATCCACCAGGACGGCCAGAGGCAATCATTGTCACAAGGAATTCTGTGACTCTTCAGTGGAAGAAACCCACCTATGATGGTGGAAGCAAGATCACTGGGTATGTGGTTGAGAAGAAAGAATTACCTGATGGCCGCTGGATGAAAGCCAGTTTTACAAATATCATTGACACCCAGTTTGAGGTAACTGGCCTGATTGAAGATCACAGATACGAATTCCGGGTTATCGCTCGAAACGCGGCCGGAGTGTTCAGTGAGCCCTCAGAAAGTACCGGGGCAATAACAGCGAGAGATGAGGTAGAGCCACCAAGGATAAGCATGGACCCCAAATACAAAGACACAGTTGTGGTTCATGCTGGTGAGTCATTCAAGATTGAGGCAGATATATATGGCAAGCCAATACCAACCACTCAGTGGGTAAAAGGTGACCTGGAACTTTCAAGCACAGCTCGGCTAGAAATCAAGAGCACCGACTTTGCCACCAGTCTCGGTGTCAAAGACGCAATACGTGTTGACAGTGGCAATTACGTCCTGAAGGCCAAAAACGTGGCGGGAGAAAGATCAGTTACTGTCAACGTCAAAGTTCTTGATAGACCAGGACCACCTGAGGGACCTGTTGCTATCTCAGGGGTGACAGCAGAAAAATGCACACTGGCTTGGAAACCCCCGCTTCAGGATGGTGGGAGCGATATCACAAATTACATTGTGGAAAGACGAGAAACCAGCCGCCTCGTCTGGACTCTGGTTGACGCCAATGTGCAAACACTCAGCTGCAAAGTGACGAAGCTTCTGGAAGGGAATGAATATATTTTCCGCATAATGGCCGTGAACAAATACGGTGTCGGTGAGCCTCTCGAATCTGAGCCATTACTTGCCAAGAATCCATTTGTGGTCCCAGATGCACCCAAAGCTCCAGAGGTTACGGCTGTGACCAAAGACTCAATGATTGTTGTGTGGGAAAGGCCAGCATCTGATGGCGGCAGTGAGATTCTAGGATACGTTCTGGAGAAAAGGGACAAAGAAGGCATAAGATGGACCAGATGCCACAAGCGTCTGATCGGAGAGCTGCGCTTGAGAGTAACCGGGCTCCTAGAAAATCACAATTATGAATTCCGAGTCTCAGCTGAAAATGCCGCTGGGCTCAGTGAGCCAAGCCCTCCTTCTGCTTACCAAAAGGCTTGTGACCCCGTTTATAAACCAGGCCCTCCAAACAACCCCAAGGTCACGGATGTTACCAGATCTTCAGTGTTCCTTTCTTGGAGCAAACCTATCTACGACGGTGGCTGTGAAATCCAGGGATACATCGTGGAAAAATGCGACGTGAGCGTTGGCGAATGGACGATGTGCACGCCGCCGACTGGAATCAACAAAACTCACCTGGAAGTGGAGAAGCTGGTGGAAAAGCATGAATACAACTTCCGGATCTGTGCCATCAATAAAGCTGGAGTGGGGGAGCATGCCGACGTCCCTGGACCTGTACTGGTCGAAGAAAAGCTTGAGGCGCCCGATGTAGATCTTGACCTTGAACTAAGGAAGGTTATTAATATAAGGGCAGGTGGCTCCTTGAGGTTGTTTGTCCCGATAAAAGGTCGTCCCACCCCAGAAGTTAAGTGGGGGAAGGTAGACGGGGACATCCGAGACGCCGCTCTAATTGATGTCACTAGCAGTTTCACCTCTCTTGTTCTTGACAACGTCAACCGATACGATAGCGGGAAGTACACTCTCACCTTAGAGAACAGCAGTGGGACGAAATCTGCCTTCGTGACCGTGAGGGTTCTAGACACGCCAAGCCCACCCGTCAACCTGAAAGTCACAGAAATCACCAAAGACTCGGTATCCATTACATGGGAGCCTCCTCTGTTGGATGGCGGATCCAAAATTAAAAATTACATTGTTGAGAAACGCGAAGCCACAAGAAAATCCTATGCTGCCGTCGTGACGAACTGCCACAAGAACTCCTGGAAAATTGAACAGCTTCAGGAAGGCTGCAGTTACTACTTCAGAGTCACCGCCGAGAACGAGTACGGTATCGGCCTTCCCGCCCGCACTGCAGATCCAATCAAGGTTGCAGAAGTCCCACAGCCTCCAGGGAAAATCACTGTGGATGACGTCACCAGAAACAGCGTCTCTTTGAGTTGGACCAAGCCTGAACATGACGGTGGCAGTAAAATCATTCAGTATATTGTAGAAATGCAAGCCAAGAACACCGATAAGTGGTCGGAGTGTGCTAGGGTGAAGTCGCTTGAAGCGGTTATTACCAACCTAACTCAGGGAGCAGAATATCTTTTCCAGGTTGTTGCTGTGAATGAAAAAGGAAGGAGTGACCCAAGGTCCCTTGCAGTTCCAATAGTTGCCAAGGATCTGGTCATCGAACCAGATGTAAGGCCACCATTCAGCAGTTACAGTGTCCAAGTTGGCCAGGATTTGAAAGTAGAAGTACCAATTTCCGGACGTCCTAAACCAACCATTTCCTGGACCAAAGACGGGGTGCCGCTGAAGCAGACCACAAGAATCAATGTCACCGACTCCCTAGACCTTACCACGCTCAGTATTAAAGAAACTCATAAGGACGACGGCGGACAGTACGGAATCACAGTGGCCAATGTCGTCGGTCAGAAAACAGCAACCATCGAAATTATTACTCTAGATAAGCCTGATCCTCCAAGAGGGCCTGTTAAATTTGACGAAGTCAGTGCGGAGAGTATTACGTTGTCCTGGAACCCTCCCTTATACACAGGGGGATGCCAAATAACCAATTACATTGTTCAGAAAAGAGATACAACCACCACAGTGTGGGATGTCGTCTCTGCTACTGTTGCCAGAACGACACTCAAAGTAAGCAAACTGAAAACTGGTACAGAATACCAATTCAGAATATTTGCTGAAAACCGATACGGGCAAAGCTTTGCTTTGGAGTCTGAACCAATTGTAGCTCAGTATCCCTACAAAGAACCAGGCCCTCCGGGGACACCATTTGCCACGGCCATCTCCAAAGACGCTATGGTTCTCCAATGGCATGAACCAATCAATAATGGTGGAAGCCCAGTCATAGGTTACCACCTTGAGAGAAAGGAAAGGAATAGTATTTTGTGGACAAAAGTCAACAAAACGATTATTCATGACACCCAGTTTAAAGCCTTGAACCTTGAAGAAGGCATCGAGTACGAATTTAGAGTTTACGCGGAGAATATTGTCGGTGTTGGCAAGGCAAGCAAGAATTCTGAATGTTATGTAGCCCGCGACCCCTGTGACCCGCCAGGAACCCCAGAAGCAATCATAGTTAAGAGAAATGAAATCACATTGCAGTGGACCAAGCCTGTGTATGACGGTGGAAGTATGGTTACCGGTTACATCGTAGAGAAACGTGATTTACCTGAGGGTCGCTGGATGAAAGCCAGTTTTACGAATGTCATTGAAACTCAATTCACTGTGTCAGGTCTCACTGAAGATGAAAGATACGAATTCAGAGTCATCGCAAAGAATGCAGCTGGCGCAATAAGCAAACCCTCTGATAGCACTGGGCCAATAACGGCCAAGGATGAGGTTGAACTCCCACGGATTTCAATGGATCCAAAATTCAGAGACACAATAGTGGTAAATGCCGGAGAAACATTCCGACTGGAGGCTGACGTCCATGGAAAGCCCCTACCCACCATTGAGTGGCTAAGAGGAGATAAGGAGATTGAAGAATCTGCTAGATGTGAAATAAAGAACACAGATTTCAAAGCTTTACTTATTGTAAAAGATGCCATTCGAATTGACGGCGGACAGTATATTTTGAGGGCCTCTAATGTTGCAGGTTCTAAGTCATTCCCAGTGAATGTGAAAGTGCTTGACAGACCAGGCCCTCCGGAAGGGCCAGTTCAGGTTACTGGAGTCACATGTGAAAAATGCACTTTGGCATGGTCTCCACCACTTCAAGATGGCGGCAGTGACATTTCTCACTATATTGTTGAGAAGCGAGAAACCAGTCGACTCGCATGGACCATGGT
Organism: Arvicola amphibius; assembly: GCF_903992535.2. NCBI lineage: Eukaryota > Metazoa > Chordata > Mammalia > Rodentia > Cricetidae > Arvicola > Arvicola amphibius. The sequence goes on from NC_052053.1 coordinate 8,230,956, forward strand.
TGCTTCAGAAGTTGTGACTAACTCTCTGAAAGTTACTAAGCTCTTGGAAGGGAATGAATATATTTTCCGAGTAATGGCTGTCAACAAGTACGGTGTTGGCGAACCCCTGGAGTCTGCTCCAGTACTCATGAAAAATCCGTTTGTGCTTCCTGGACCACCAAAGAGCTTGGAAGTCACAAACATTGCCAAGGACTCTATGACGGTCTGCTGGAATCGGCCAGACAGTGATGGCGGAAGTGAGATTATTGGTTACATTGTGGAGAAGAGAGACAGGAGTGGCATTCGCTGGATAAAATGCAACAAACGCCGCATTACAGATTTGCGGCTCAGGGTAACAGGATTAACGGAAGATCATGAATATGAATTCAGAGTCTCCGCAGAAAATGCTGCAGGAGTTGGAGAGCCAAGTCCAGCTACCGTTTACTACAAGGCTTGTGATCCTGTGTTCAAGCCTGGCCCGCCCACCAATGCACATGTTGTAGACACCACTAGAAACTCAATCACTGTTGCCTGGAGCAAACCTATCTATGATGGTGGCAGTGAGATCCTGGGCTACATCGTCGAAGTCTGCAAAGCAGAAGAAGAAGAATGGCAAATAGTTACTCCACAGACTGGCCTGAGAGTCACTCGATTCGAAATTCCCAAACTCACTGAACACCAAGAATATAAAATACGAGTCTGTGCCCTCAACAAAGTCGGTTTAGGCGAGGCCGCCTCAGTTCCAGGTACTGTGAAACCAGAAGACAAACTTGAAGCTCCTGAACTCGACCTCGACTCTGAGTTAAGAAAAGGCATCGTCGTGAGAGCCGGAGGATCTGCCAGAATCCACATCCCATTCAAAGGCCGGCCCACACCTGAGATCACGTGGTCTAAAGAGGACGGTGAATTCACAGATAAGGTCCAAATTGAGAAGGGCATGAACTTTACTCAGCTCTCAATAGATAACTGTGACAGAAACGATGCTGGGAAGTACATTCTCAAGCTGGAGAACAGCAGCGGGACCAAGTCGGCTTTCGTAACCGTGAAGGTACTTGACACCCCAGGACCCCCGCAGAATTTAGCTGTGAAGGAAGTGAGAAAAGACTCTGTCCTTCTGGTATGGGAACCACCTCTCATTGACGGTGGGGCAAAGGTCAAGAACTACGTAATCGACAAGCGCGAGTCAACCCGGAAGGCCTATGCCAACGTGAGCAGTAAATGCAGTAAAACCAGCTTTAAAGTTGAGAATCTGACCGAGGGAGCCATCTATTACTTCAGAGTCATGGCTGAGAATGAATTCGGAGTTGGTGTCCCCGCGGAAACCTCTGATGCTGTGAAGGCTTCTGAACCTCCTTCCCCGCCAGGAAAGGTGACACTCACTGATGTGTCCCAGACCAGTGCATCACTCATGTGGGAGAAACCCGAACATGACGGTGGTAGCAGAATCCTTGGGTATGTGGTTGAAATGCAACCCAAAGGAACAGAAAAATGGAGCGTAGTGGCTGAGTCCAAAGTCTGTAATGCAGTTGTTACTGGTCTGAGCTCAGGACAAGAATATCAGTTCCGTGTCAAAGCTTACAATGAGAAAGGGAAAAGTGACCCAAGGGTGCTCGGCGTTCCTGTCATCGCCAAGGACTTGACTATACAGCCCAGTTTTAAGCTGCCATTTAATACATACAGTGTCCAAGCGGGAGAGGATCTGAAAATAGAAATTCCAGTTATAGGCCGACCAAGACCGAAAATTTCTTGGGTCAAAGATGGTGAGCCTCTGAAACAGACCACAAGAGTAAACGTAGAAGAAACAGCTACTTCGACCATTTTACACATTAAGGAAAGTAGCAAGGAGGACTTTGGAAAATACAGCGTCACAGCGACTAACAGTGCAGGCACAGCCACAGAAAACCTCAGCATCATTGTTTTGGAAAAGCCTGGCCCTCCAGTCGGACCGGTGAAGTTTGATGAAGTCAGTGCGGACTTTGTGGTGATATCATGGGAACCTCCAGCCTATACTGGAGGGTGCCAGATAAGCAACTACATTGTCGAGAAGCGAGAGACCACCACCACCACCTGGCAGATGGTCTCGGCAACAGTTGCCAGAACCACCATTAAAATTGGCAAACTGAAAACGGGCAGTGAATACCAGTTTAGGATTTTTGCTGAGAACCGGTATGGAAAAAGCTCTCCCTTGGATTCGAAACCAGTTGTGGTACAGTATCCATTTAAAGAACCCGGACCTCCTGGAACCCCCTTTGTGACATCTGTCTCCAAAGACCAGATGCTTGTGCAATGGCACGAGCCAGTTAATGACGGAGGCAGCAAAGTTATTGGCTACCATCTTGAGCAGAAGGAGAAGAACAGCATTCTGTGGGTCAAGCTCAATAAGATCCCCATCCAGGATACCAAGTTCAAAACAACTGGGCTCGATGAGGGGCTTGAGTATGAGTTCCGAGTTTCCGCAGAGAACATCGTGGGCACTGGCAAGCCTAGCAAAGTGTCAGAGTGCTACGTGGCGCGTGACCCATGTGACCCACCCGGCCGTCCCGAAGCCATCGTTATCACGAGAAATAGCGTCACCCTGAAATGGAAGAAACCTGCTTATGATGGTGGCAGCAAGATAACCGGCTATGTCGTGGAAAAGAAAGACCTCCCTGATGGCCGATGGATGAAAGCCAGCTTCACCAACGTGGTGGAGACTGAATTTGCAGTGACTGGGCTCGTAGAAGACCAAAGATATGAATTTAGAGTAATCGCAAGAAACGCGGCTGGCAACTTCAGCGAGCCGTCTGAGAGCAGCGGTGCTATCACTGCAAGGGATGAAATTGATGCCCCAAATGCCTCACTGGATCCAAAGTACAGAGATGTCATCGTTGTGCATGCAGGGGAGACCTTTGTTCTCGAAGCTGATATCCGGGGCAAACCTATCCCTGATATCGTTTGGTCCAAGGATGGGAACGAACTCGAAGAAACAGCTGCTCGAATGGAAATTAAATCCAGTCTCCAGAAAACAACTCTCATTGTGAAAGACTGCATCCGTACTGATGGAGGCCAGTATACCTTGAAACTCAGCAACGTTGGTGGCACCAAGACCATACCTATCACTGTAAAGGTGCTGGACAGGCCAGGGCCTCCTGAAGGACCCCTTAAAGTCACTGGAGTTACAGCCGAAAAGTGTTACCTGGCATGGAACCCACCTTTGCAAGATGGTGGTGCTAGTATTTCACATTACATCATTGAAAAGAGAGAAACAAGCAGACTCTCCTGGACCCAGGTTTCAACTGAGGTGCAGGCCCTTAACTACAAAGTCACCAAGTTACTTCCTGGGAACGAGTACATTTTCCGGGTCATGGCAGTGAATAAGTATGGAATCGGAGAGCCCCTGGAATCTGAGCCTGTGATAGCCTGTAATCCTTATAAGCGTCCAGGCCCTCCCTCAACACCTGAGGCCTCAGCCATCACCAAAGATTCCATGGTGCTGACATGGACACGCCCAGTAGATGACGGAGGTGCTGAAATTGAGGGGTACATTCTCGAAAAGCGAGACAAGGAAGGAATAAGATGGACCAAGTGTAACAAGAAAACATTGACAGACCTTCGGTTCAGGGTAACTGGCCTCACAGAAGGTCATTCCTACGAATTCAGAGTCTCCGCTGAGAATGCCGCCGGCGTTGGGGAACCTAGCGAGCCATCTGTTTTCTACCGGGCATGCGATGCCTTGTATCCACCCGGTCCACCAAGTAACCCCAAAGTGACAGACACTTCTAGATCTTCTGTCTCCTTAGCATGGAATAAGCCAATTTATGATGGCGGTGCACCTGTCCGAGGCTATGTTATTGAGCTCAAAGAAGCTGCCGCTGATGAATGGACGACCTGCACGCCACCATCAGGATTACAAGGGAAGCAGTTCACGGTGACCAAGCTTAAAGAGAATACCGAGTACAACTTCCGAATCTGTGCTTTCAATACCGAGGGTGTAGGCGAGCCCGCAACCATCCCTGGCTCTGTTGTTGCTCAGGAGAGGGCAGAGCCCCCAGAAATCGAACTTGACGCTGATCTCAGGAAGGTGGTCACTCTTCGGGCAAGCGCCACTTTGCGCTTGTTTGTTACTATCAAAGGCCGACCAGAACCTGAAGTCAGATGGGAAAAGGCTGATGGTGTTCTCACGGAGAGGGCCCAGATCGAGGTGACTAGTTCGTACACAATGCTGGTGATTGACAATGTGACCAGATTTGACAGCGGGAGATACAACCTCACCCTGGAAAACAACAGCGGCTCCAAGACGGCCTTTGTCAATGTTAGAGTTCTGGACTCACCAAGTGCACCTGTGAACCTGGCTGTGAGAGAAGTAAAGAAAGACTCGGTGACACTGTCCTGGGAGCCACCGCTTATCGACGGCGGAGCCAAGATTACCAATTATATCGTTGAGAAACGAGAAACTACAAGAAAAGCTTACGCGACCATTACGAACAACTGCACTAAGAACACTTTCAAAATTGAGAATCTACAAGAAGGGTGCTCTTATTACTTCCGAGTCCTGGCTTCCAACGAATATGGGATTGGATTACCAGCTGAAACAACAGAACCTGTAAAAGTATCTGAACCACCACTCCCCCCTGGAAGGGTGACCCTTGTCGATGTGACCCGCAACACAGCTACAATTAAGTGGGAGAAACCAGAGAGTGATGGTGGCAGCAAAATCACGGGCTATGTCGTCGAGATGCAGACAAAGGGCAGTGAGAAATGGAGCACGTGCACGCAAGTGAAGACACTAGAAGCAACCATTTCCGGCCTGACTGCAGGAGAAGAGTATGTCTTCAGGGTAGCCGCGGTTAATGAGAAAGGAAGGAGCGACCCGAGACAGCTTGGAGTGCCCGTCATTGCGAAAGATATTGAAATAAAGCCTTCGGTTGAGCTTCCTTTCAATACTTTCAACGTTAAGGCTAAGGACCAACTCAAAATTGACATACCGTTCAAAGGAAGACCTCAAGCTACCGTCACCTGGAAAAAAGATGGTCAGGTTCTTAGAGAGACCACCAGAGTCAACGTATCCTCCTCAAAGACTGTAACAACGCTTTCTATTAAAGAAGCCTCAAGAGAAGATGTTGGAACTTACGAACTGTGTGTTTCCAATTCTGCTGGGTCCATAACAGTTCCAATTACTGTCATTGTCCTCGACAGGCCAGGGCCTCCAGGACCCATACGCATTGATGAAGTTAGCTGTGACAATGTGTCCATTTCTTGGAATCCTCCAGAATATGATGGTGGCTGCCAAATTAGCAACTACGTTGTTGAGAAGAGGGAAACGACGTCTACCACATGGCAGGTAGTTTCACAAGCAGTGGCAAGAACATCCATTAAAATAGTCCGCTTGACAACAGGAAGTGAGTATCAGTTCCGTGTTTGTGCAGAGAATCGGTACGGAAAGAGTTCCTACAGCGAATCCTCCGCTGTGGTTGCTGAGTATCCGTTCAGCCCCCCAGGGCCTCCTGGTACTCCCAAAGTTGTGCATGCCACGAAATCTACCATGATTGTAAGTTGGCAGGTGCCAGTTAACGACGGAGGAAGCCAAGTCATTGGCTATCACCTTGAATACAAAGAAAGAAGCAGCATTCTTTGGTCAAAGGCAAACAAAGTCCTCATTTCAGATACCCAAATGAAAGTCTCTGGTCTTGATGAGGGGCTGATGTATGAGTACCGGGTATACGCTGAGAATATTGCTGGCATTGGTAAATGCAGTAAAGCATGTGAACCAGTCCCTGCAAGGGATCCCTGTGACCCTCCGGGGCAACCTGAGGTCACCAATATCACAAGAAAATCAGTGTCACTTAAGTGGGCTAAACCACGTTACGACGGTGGAGCTAAGATCACTGGGTACATTGTTGAGCGCAGAGAACTGCCTGATGGCAGGTGGCTCAAGTGCAATTTCACTAATGTGCAGGAAACGTACTTTGAAGTAACTGAGCTCACTGAAGACCAGCGTTATGAATTCCGGGTTTTTGCAAGAAACGCCGCTGACTCGGTTAGCGAACCATCCGAATCCACTGGACCTATCACGGTCAAAGACGACGTTGAGGCACCAAGAATTATGATGGATGTCAAATTCCGAGACGTCATTGTTGTCAAAGCCGGGGAGGTCCTTAAAATAAACGCAGACATTGCGGGGCGACCACTGCCAGTCATTTCTTGGGCCAAAGATGGGGTGGAAATTGAAGAAAGGGCAAAAACAGAAATTGTCTCAACAGACTATAATACCACATTAACAGTTAAAGACTGTGTGAGAAGAGACAGCGGGCAGTACGTGCTTACACTGAAGAACGTTGCAGGAACTCGGACAATGGCAGTTAACTGTAAAGTCCTTGATAAGCCTGGCCCGCCAGCAGGACCACTTGAAATAACTGGCCTCACTGCGGAGAAGTGCTCTCTTTCCTGGGGACGTCCCCAAGAAGACGGTGGTGCTGATATCGACTATTACATTGTAGAAAAGCGTGAAACAAGCCGCCTCGCATGGACAATATGTGAAGCCGAGTTGAGGACGACATCCTGTAAGGTGACCAAGCTACTTAAAGGCAATGAATACATCTTTAGAGTAACGGGTGTTAATAAATATGGTGTCGGCGAGCCCCTAGAGAGCGTGCCTGTGAAGGCACTAGATCCGTTCACCATTCCTAGTCCACCCACATCTTTGGAAATTACATCTGTGACCAAAGATTCCATGACACTTTGCTGGTCAAGACCTGAGACTGACGGAGGCAGTGACATCTCTGGATACATAATTGAAAGACGTGAGAAGAACAGCATACGGTGGGTGCGTGTGAATAAAAAACCAGTTTACGATCTGAGAGTGAAGTCAACAGGACTCCGGGAAGGATGTGAATACGAGTATCGGGTTTTCGCCGAAAATGCTGCTGGCCTGAGTCTTCCAAGTGAAACGTCTCCCTTAGTTCGAGCGGAAGATCCGGTGTTCCTGCCATCTCCTCCATCCAAACCCAAAATTGTAGACTTTGGCAAGACAACCATCACCATCGGATGGGTTAAGCCTCTGTTTGATGGTGGGGCGCCAATAACGGGATACACGGTAGAATACAAAAGGTCTGATGAGGCTGACTGGAAGGCTGCCATCCAGAGCTTCAGAGGCACAGAGTACACGCTGAGTGGGCTAACTACCGGAGTTGAGTACATCTTCAGAGTGAGGTCTGTCAATAAGGTCGGTGCCAGTGACCCCAGTGACAGCTCCGACCCCCAGGTAGCCAAAGAAAGAGAAGAAGAACCTGTATTTGACGTTGACAGTGAGATGAGGAAGACTTTGGTTGTCAAGGCCGGCTCCTCATTTACCATGACCGTTCCTTTCAGAGGGAGACCCATCCCCAATGTCTCCTGGAGTAAGCCTGACACTGATCTCCGCACAAGAGCATACATTGACTCCACAGAATCTCGTACATCACTCACCATTGAGAATGCCACCCGCCACGATTCTGGAAAGTACACGCTAACAATTCAAAATGTTGTGAGTGCTGCTTCGATGACCTTCGTTGTCAAAGTTTTAGATTCCCCAGGACCTCCAGCCAACGTTACTGTACGTGAAGTAACCAAGGAGACTGCTGTGTTGTCCTGGGATGTTCCTGAAAATGATGGTGGAGCACCCGTGAAGAATTACCACATAGAAAAACGCGAGGCCAGCAAGAAGGCATGGGTATCTGTCACTAACAACTGCAACCGCCTCTCTTACAAAGTGACCAACTTACAAGAAGGAGCGATTTACTACTTCAGAGTGTCTGGAGAGAACGAGTTTGGTGTTGGTGTGCCAGCCGAAACGAAGGAGGGCGTCAAAATAACAGGTGCATATTAAGAGCAAAATATGTTTTGCTAGAATAATATGAATCACTAATTAGTTATATTTCATCTTAAAGACTTTTGGTTCACACCCCCAAACTATTTATGCCATAGCACAAAATGAATCTCTAGTAATTGACATAGCTAGAACGTCAACAAAAGATTTGTTGGATTTAAGGATAATCAAATCTAGCTATACACACATTTAATATATGTATAAAAACTATATGTAGTTTCTTACAAGATTGTTCCTCTTGTCCCTCTGTTTAATACCCACAGTGAATTTTGGGCAAACTTTATATGGTTATTTGAATACTGTAACTTAGTAACTTTGATTGGCTAAAAAGCCATAATTGTCCCATTAATAAGACACAAATTAGAGGAAATGCATGCCCTTGATTTACGTTTTTCTTTGACAATGTGTGAAGGATGACAATTGGGGGAAATGGCATAATAATTGTCCCCTTTCTTTCAATGCTTCATATTTTTTTTCATTTTTTAGAAAAACCAAGCCCACCAGAAAAGCTTGGAGTAACCAGTGTCTCCAAAGACAGTGTTTCGCTGAGCTGGCTGAAGCCGGAACACGATGGCGGAAGCAGAGTTGTACACTATGTCGTCGAAGCACTAGAGAAAGGCCAGAAAAACTGGGTTAAATGTGCAGTGGTAAAGACAACCCATCATGTTGTTTCCGGTCTGAGAGAGAGTCATGAATACTTCTTCCGGGTCTTTGCCGAAAACCAAGCAGGCCTGAGTGACCCAAGAGAGCTCCTGCTTCCTGTTCTCATAAAAGATCAGCTAGGTATAGCTAACTTTATGCATAATTTGTGCAGAAGCAAATTTACATTTCCTGCACTCAGGTAACTTAATGTTTTTAGGCACTTCTTTTCTCACCTTCATGTTTCATACTTCTATTTTTCAGAGCCACCTGAAATTGATATGAAAAATTTCCCAAGTCACACAGTGTATGTTAGAGCTGGCTCCAACCTTAAAGTTGACATCCCCATTTCAGGAAAGCCGCTCCCCAAAGTGACCTTATCAAGAGATGGTGTGCCCCTGAAGGCGACCATGAGATTTAACACTGAGATTACTGCTGAGAACCTGACCATCAACCTCAAAGAAAGCGTTACCGCTGATGCGGGACGATATGAGATCACTGCTGCCAACTCCAGTGGAACCACCAAAGCTTTCATTAACATCATTGTGCTGGACAGGCCGGGTCCTCCGACTGGCCCTGTGGTCATCAGTGACATCACTGAAGAAAGTGTGACGCTCAGATGGGAACCACCCAAGTATGATGGTGGAAGCCACGTCACCAATTACATCGTGCTCAAGAGAGAAACAAGCACGGCCGTGTGGTCTGAAGTGTCGGCCACGGTGGCAAGAACCATGATTAAAGTCATGAAACTGACCACGGGAGAAGAATACCAATTCCGAATCAAGGCAGAGAATCGCTTCGGCATCAGTGACCACATAGATTCAGCTTGCGTAGTTGTCAAACTGCCATACAGTAAGCTGCTGACCTTACGCACCCCAGACTGCTCTTTAGTCTATAAATCTGCTAAATGCCTATATTAACCTATGGGTTTTCTCTCTTTCATAGCAACACCTGGGCCACCGTCTACACCCTGGGTCTCCAATGTTACTCGCGAAAGCATCACTGTGGGCTGGCATGAACCAGTGTCCAATGGAGGAAATGCAGTCATAGGCTACCACTTGGAAATGAAAGACAGAAACAGTATCTTATGGCAAAAAGCCAACAAAATGATCATCCGTACAACTCACTTCAAAGTCACAACCATCAGTGCCGGGCTTATCTATGAATTCAGGGTGTATGCAGAAAATGCTGCTGGCATTGGAAAACCCAGCCATCCTTCGGAGCCAGTCTTGGCCATTGATGCCTGTGGTATGTATTTGTCAGATGCACTTGTCATGAGAAGAGCAGTTCTGATAACTTAAAAATGCAAATTTCATTTCTTCAATGAACTGGTCTAAGTGCCATTGACCTGCTTTCTCATGATTGCAGAACCTCCAAGAAATGTTCGGGTCACTGATATTTCCAAGAACTCTGTCAACCTTTCATGGCAACAGCCAGCTTTTGATGGAGGAAGCAAGATTACAGGCTACATTGTGGAGCGGCGTGACCTTCCAGACGGGAGATGGACCAAGGCCAGCTTCACCAATGTTATTGAGACTCAATTCACCGTCTCTGGCTTGACACAGAATTCCCAGTATGAATTCCGGGTTTTTGCTAGAAATGCTGTTGGCTCCATCAGCAATCCATCTGAGGTTGTAGGCCCCATCACATGCATTGACTCTTACGGTAAGCAGTTTTCACCCACTGTTTTCTATAATGACTTTTAACATGTGTTTTAAATAAATTGTGGGAGTAACTACAAACTAGCTGGAATACGTAGGAATATATTCTTTAACCACTTCATAACCCCCCCTTGATTTCAGGAAAAAATGATAAGATTTTGGTTATAGGATATCTAAAGGTCTTTCAAACTTTTAGGATTTTTTTTTTTTTTGGTTGTCTGGATTGGTGCTTTCATTCTATTTGAATCTATCAGACTCAGTAATTAACTCACAGGTTAACTCACATCACCACTGCATATTTCTCCTAAGTTCATGAAAACACACACACAGTCCTAAATGATGATGGTATTACCATTGACTGGGCAGTTTCCATAAGAGCCCTTCCTCTGTGAATTCGCTCCCATAGATTAACAACACAGATCAATCCACTTTACAAAAGTGAGCCTAAAGCTGGGCAGTGGTGGCGCACGCCTTTAATCTCAGCACTTGGGAGGCAGAGGCAGGTGGATCTCTAAGTTCGAGACCAACCTGGTCTACAGGATGAGTTCCAGAGCAGCCAGGGCTACAAAGAGAAATCCTGTCTTGAAAAAAAAAAAGCCTAAGGCTTAGAATATTTATGTAAATTCCCCCAAGGTCAAACAACTCATCAATGATGAGCAGCTCTCTTCGGGGACCTCTCTATCTTACTGTCAGAGCAAAATATAACTGGCCATTCTAAACGAAGTGGCATTCAACTACTAATGGCTTAGAAATGAGAATTTCATGGCAGTCAAGTACCCTGCGGCACCTTGTAATAGCTTTCTTTCCATTGTCAAAAACGGAAGTTAGCCTCTTCACGTCTGATCAAAAGGATCACTCGCTTCCTCTTGCTGGACGTCCCAGGGCCACCCTGAACTAGTCAGGTTTTGTAGATTCCCAGGATTTGTGGCACTGTAAGTCAGACTTAGTTTTATATCTCAACAATCATGAGTAGCCTAGCGGAGCATCCATTCAGGGGAGTTATAGCTCTGGGAGTAGAGAACTCAAGCTTCAAGAAGAACATGAACTGCTCACATCTGGATGGTGGAAAGGAAGAGAAGACAAACAAGAAGCGGTCAGAAGCAAAGGAAAGAGTCTGGAGTCAAAGAAAATGTGTGGTGCTATTTCTTCCATAGTGGTCTCAACCCTGATCCTGCTTTCATCACTGAAGTCAAATACCTACTAGAGGTTAAAAATACATAGAAAATACTGATTTCTCCATGCAGTTTAGTGTAGATACCCTGAAATCCAGAGTCTGTTCAGTCTGTCTTCCCTATAACATGAGTGGGCTTAGACCTGCATAGCACACACACAACACATGTGCAAGCAATTAGCAAATGATCAATGGCCTATTTTTGATGTTTCCGCAACTACATTTTTCATCCTGGTAAAATTTCAACTGTTTCTTCCTCTTCTTTTCTTGTAGGTGGGCCTGTTATTGACTTGCCTCTCGAATATACAGAAGTTGTCAAATACAGAGCAGGCACATCTGTGAGGCTCAGAGCTGGTATTTCAGGCAAACCCGAGCCCACGATTGAGTGGTACAAAGACGATAAAGAATTACAAACCAATGCCCTGGTGTGCGTTGAAAATAGCACTGACCTGGCATCTATACTCATCAAAGATGCCAACCGCCTCAATAGTGGAAGCTACGAATTAAAGCTAAGGAATGCCATGGGTTCCGCCTCCGCCACCATCAGAGTACAGATCCTCGGTAGGTGCTTAACACGGGCTTTGTTTTGTTTACCTAGAGTGTAGTCATCCAAAGCCACTCGGCCTTGTAAAGGCCCTCACGTTGTTTTCTTCTTTCATTGGCAGATAAGCCAGGACCTCCAGGAGGACCAATTGAGTTTAAGACTGTCACTGCCGAAAAGATAACTCTGCTCTGGAGGCCTCCAGCTGACGATGGCGGTGCCAAGATCACTCACTACATCGTGGAAAAGCGTGAAACAAGCCGAGTCGTGTGGTCTATGGTGGCTGAAAACCTGGAGGAGTGCATCATCACAACGACCAAGATTATTAAAGGGAACGAGTACATCTTCCGAGTCCGGGCTGTGAACAAATATGGAATTGGCGAGCCGCTGGAATCTGATCCGGTTGTAGCCAAGAATGCTTTTGGTGAGTCGTAGCCTCATTAGAAAACTAAAACGCATGCAAAATACACTTACAGATATAAGCTATTCTGATAGCTTGTGGATGTTTTTCTGGAAAGATTTTCCTTCGCATCTCTGCTTGTCTCATTACTGCCCTTTCCACCAGACAGACACTGTTGTTACTTAACTGGTATTTTAGACAGAATTTAAAAATGAGAAAGTTGAACCTGTTGAACCTTTAAACTCATCTGTTCTCTCCTTCCTAGTTACACCTGGACCGCCAAGCATACCAGAAGTGACGAAGACGACCAAGAATTCTATGACTGTTGTCTGGAACAGGCCAACTGTAGATGGTGGTAGTGAAATAAACGGCTATTTCCTTGAAAAACGAGACAAGAAGAGTCTGGCATGGCTTAAAGTACTAAAGGAGACCATTCGTGACACCAGACAAAAGGTGACAGGACTCACTGAAAACAGTGACTATCAGTATCGAGTCTGTGCTGTCAATGCTGCTGGAATGGGTCCGTTCTCCGAACCCTCTGACTTCTACAAGGCCGCTGATCCTATTGGTAAGCTCTCACGTACGCACATCTTAGGTTGTCTTCTGTGTGACAGAATTGCTGATGACTGTGTAATCGCTACATTGTAATTGGCCATTCCAGATCCTCCAGGCCCCCCTGCCAAGATAAGAATTGCAGATTCAACTAAATCATCCATCACTCTTGGCTGGAGTAAACCTGTCTACGACGGGGGCAGCGATGTTACTGGCTATGTTGTTGAGATGAGACAAGGAGAGGAGGAGGAATGGGCTACTGTCTCCACCAGGGGAGAGGTCAGAACGACAGAATATGTGGTCTCTAATCTGAAGCCTGGAGTCGATTACTATTTCCAAGTATCAGCGGTAAACTGTGCTGGCCAAGGAGAACCTATCACAATGACTGAGCCTGTCCAGGCTAAAGATATCCTCGGTACGTACAACCACTGTGATAATGCTGTGTATCTTATTAAGAGTTCTAGGCAAAGACTCGTTGTCTTTTAAAAAACCACTGTAAATGTCCATTTTCTGTCTACAGAGGAACCAGAAATCGACCTAGACGTGGCTCTCAGAACATCCGTTATAGCTAAAGCTGGTGAAGATGTGCAGATACTGATCCCCTTTAAAGGCAGACCGCCCCCTACTGTCACCTGGAGGAAAGACGAGAAGAACCTTGGCAGTGATGCCAGATACAACATCCAAAATACTGATTCATCTTCCCTACTCATCATCCCTCAAGTCACTCGCAACGACACAGGGAAATACATCCTGACAATAGAAAACGGAGTGGGCCAACCCAAGTCTTCCACTGTGAGCGTCAAAGTACTCGATACGCCAGCGGCCTGCCAGAAGCTACAGGTAAAACATGTTTCCCTGGGCACAGCCACGTTGCTGTGGGATCCTCCTCTCATTGATGGAGGGTCTCCCGTCATTAACTATGTCATTGAGAAGAGAGACGCCACAAAGAGAACATGGTCCGTCGTGTCCCACAAGTGTTCCGGCACAGCCTTTAAGGTAACAGACTTATCAGAGAAAACTCCGTTCTTCTTCAGAGTTCTTGCAGAAAATGAAATTGGAATCGGTGAGCCCTGTGAGACTACAGAGCCTATAAAAGCTGCTGAGGTACCAGCACCTATCCGTGATCTCTCAATGAAAGATTCTACAAAGACATCTGTTGTCCTAAGCTGGACCAAACCTGACTTTGACGGTGGGAGCATCATCACAGACTATGTTGTGGAAAGGAAAGGCAAAGGGGAACAGGCATGGTCACACGCTGGCATTAGTAAGACCTGCGAGATTGAGATCGGACAACTTAAAGAGCAGTCGGTCTTGGAATTCCGAGTGGCCGCTAGAAATGAGAAAGGACAGAGCGACCCTGTCACTATTGGGCCACTTACAGTGAAAGAGCTTGTGATTACACCCGAAGTTGACTTGTCGGAAATCCCCGGGGCACAAATATCCGTGAGAATTGGACATAACGTACATCTTGAGTTACCTTATAAAGGAAAACCCAAGCCATCCATCAGTTGGCTGAAAGATAGTTTGCCACTGAAAGAAAGTGAATATGTTCGCTTCAGTAAAACAGAAAACAAAATTACCTTGAGTATTAAGAACGTAAAGAAGGAGCATGGAGGGAAATACACTGTTATTCTTGACAATGCCGTATGTAGAAACTCCTTCCCCATTACAATCATTACCCTTGGCCCACCATCGAAGCCCAAAGGACCCATTCGATTCGATGAAATCAAGGCTGACAGTGCCATCATGTCATGGGATATCCCAGAAGATGATGGAGGAGGAGAAATCACCTGTTACAGCATTGAAAGGCGGGAAGCTTCACAAACTAACTGGAAAATGGTGTGTTCAAGCGTTGCCAGGACGACTTTCAAAGCTTCCAATCTGGTCAAAGATTCTGAATACCAGTTTAGGGTTAGAGCGGAAAATAGATACGGAGTTAGCGAACCACTTGTCTCAAACCTTATCGTGGCAAAACATCAGTTCAGGATTCCTGGCCCCCCAGGGAAGCCAGTGATATACAACGTGACCTCAGATGGCATGTCACTAACTTGGGATGCACCAGTTTACGACGGTGGTTCAGAAGTGACAGGATTCCATGTTGAAAAGAAAGAAAGAAACAGCATCCTCTGGCAAAGGGTTAACACATCACCAATATCTGGGAGAGAATATAGAGCTACTGGCTTAATAGAAGGACTGGACTACCAATTCCGTGTATATGCTGAGAATTCTGCTGGCCTAAGCTCACCTAGTGACCCAAGCAAGTTTACATTGGCTGTTTCTCCAGTAGGTAAGTGGCTGTTATTCAAATATATTTACTTTAGCAACCAAATATATTAGCAATATATACATTAAACACTGCTTCTCTTTCAGAAGTTGCCCTCTAGGCTCTACCTTCTTGTCATGTCAAGCTAGAGGGATGGTTTTAACTCAGTCTAATAAAGTAATTTAGACCATGAAGCAGAAAGTGGAAATTAGTAATGCGAATGTTTTTGCAAGGTTTATCCATGTTGTTCTACTTTATTGGTAATTAAAAGATGATTACAGATATAGCAGCATATTTAACCTCCCTGCAATTTTTCAGACCCACCCGGCACTCCTGATTACATTGATGTCACCCGGGAGACCATCACACTTAAGTGGAACCCACCGTTGCGTGATGGGGGAAGTAAGATAGTGGCCTACAGCATTGAGAAGCGGCAAGGAAATGATCGCTGGGTCCGATGCAACTTCACGGACGTCAGTGAGTGTCAGTACACCGTCACAGGACTCAGTCCTGGGGATCGGTATGAGTTCAGGATAATCGCAAGAAATGCAGTGGGAACCATAAGCCCGCCCTCACAGTCTTCCGGCCTCATCATGACAAGAGATGAGAACGGTAAGCATTGCCAACTGATTTCCATTGTGAGAAAGGGTATTCACACAATGTTTTTGGCTTCCGGACTGTAGAAGGGGACAGAGGTCTTTTTCTATAGATTAGCTAAGGCTGCCATGTGGATTGTAGTGGGCTTTCTCAAATGTAGTTGGATCTTCCGTTGTGGGACCACCAGCTCCCCAATAATGGCATGGAGACAATGTTAATTATGAAAGCTTGGGATTTGGCTTAGGCTTTTTTCCAACTCGATATTATAGCTCAATGAACCTGCTTTTATTAATCTACATTTTGTCACATGGCTTTTTACCTTTCTTTGCTATGGCATGTCCAACTGGCACCCAGTCTGCTGGCAAAATCCATGTGCCTAGATTCCTGCTCCTCTTCCTCTGTCTCCCAGGAATTCCCATCTATCCTCTCCTGCCTAGCTAGTGACCATTCAGCTGTTTATTAAAAAAAAAAAAAAAAAAAAAAAAAAAGAAAAAGAAAAAAAAAAAAAAAAAAAAAAAAAGCACCTTGGCAGAAACACACCAATCACAGTGTATAAAAAGGTTATCCCACAGCAGTGGATAAATTAAGTCCCTTTGGGCAGGGACTGAGACAGGGTTTCTTTGCGAAACAGTCCTGGCTGTCCTGGAACTCACTTTGTAGATCAGGTTGGCCTCGAACTCACAAAGATCTGCCTGCTTCTGCCTCCCAAGCGCTGGGATTAAAGGCACGCACCACCACCACCAGGTTAAATTAAGTCCTTTTTGATATCAGTTATTTACCACTGTGTCTATATTTTACACCATTCCCATGTAAATATCAAGAATGTGGAATGAGGTTTTAGGCTTGTAGTTTTAGCCATTTGGAGTAAAGGAAATGGTTCTTAGGAATAGCCCTCTATCTGTACTAGTTATTCAAATGCAATATATCTGAAGCAATAAAATCATTACCCTACTTGTGTGATGCTAATGGCCTCTCCCAGGAACTTGCTTGGATTTGTGACACTATCAGGAAGTAAGACTGGAGAGTGTGGCAGTTCTCCTTTGACAAAGGGCAATGCAAAGAGTAACAAAGTAACAACATGCCAGGAGTAACAATGGGAATAATTTAATAGCAGAGAAATGTTTAATCCTGAAGTCTAAACTCTCAATCACTAGCCCTACTTTCAAAATGGTAGCATGGGAATGATTACCTTCCTAGGCTTTGTGATATGGTCCTAATGAAAACTATGTTTGTGTATGTCTTTAGTAAGCCAAATTAATATGCATTTTTTTCTCTGTTTTGCAGTTCCACCAACGGTAGAGTTTGGCCCCGAGTACTTCGACGGTCTTGTTATTAAGTCTGGAGACAGCCTTAGAATCAAAGCTTTGGTCCATGGGCGACCAGTACCACGAGTAACTTGGTTCAGAGATGGAGTTGAAATTGAGAGGAGAATGAACATAGAAATAACTGATGTTCTCGGCTCCACCAGCCTCTTTGTTAGAGACGCAACTCGAGATCATCGTGGTGTTTATACAGTGGAAGCCAAAAATGTATCTGGTACCACAAAAGCAGAAATTACAGTGAAAGTACAAGGTATTTTAAAATAGTTCAAGATGATTTATGGGACTTGGGTTATAGGGATATAGCTAATTATACTTCAGTGGACAAGACAAACAGCAAGTGATTCTTAAAACCTTTTCTTCCAGATACACCAGGAAAAGTCGTTGGGCCAATAAGATTCACGAATATTACTGGTGAGAAGATGACGTTGTGGTGGGATGCCCCTCTCAATGACGGCTGTGCTCCTGTTACCCACTACATCATTGAAAAACGGGAAACCAGCAGACTCGCCTGGGCACTGATTGAGGACAAGTGTGAAGCCCACAGCTACACCGCCATTAAACTCATAACCGGCAATGAATATCAGTTCCGCGTTTCTGCCGTTAATAAGTTTGGTGTTGGCAGGCCACTGGAGTCTGACCCTGTGGTTGCCCAAATACAATACAGTAAGTTTGCAGTTCTACTAAACAGTGTCATGACATAAGATGAACTTTCTAAGCAAATGGATCTAACTGGTTTTCCCCCTTTTACAGCTGTTCCGGATGCCCCTGGAATTCCCGAACCTAGCAATGTAACAGGCAATAGCATCACCCTGACTTGGACAAGGCCAGAATCAGATGGTGGCAATGAGATTCAACACTACATCCTTGAAAGACGAGAAAAGAAAAGCACGAGATGGGTAAAAGTGACCAGCAAACGACCCATCTCTGAGACAAGATTCAAAGTCACTGGCCTGGTGGAAAGCAACGAGTATGAATTCCATGTCATGGCTGAGAACGCGGCTGGGGTGGGGCCAGCAAGTGGAATCTCAAGACTGATCAAATGCCGAGAGCCTGTTAACCCGCCAAGTGCCCCCGCGGTGGTCAAAGTGACAGACACATCCAAGACAACCGTGAGCTTAGAATGGGCCAAGCCGGTCTTTGACGGTGGGATGGAAATAATCGGGTACATAATAGAGATGTGCAAAGCTGACTTAGGGGACTGGCAGAAAGTAAACACAGAGCCCTGTGTGAAAACAAGGTACACAGTCACTGATCTCGAGGCGGGTGAAGAATACAAATTCCGGGTCAGTGCTATCAACGGCGCTGGGAAAGGAGACAGCTGCGAGGTGACGGGTACCATAAAAGCTGTTGATCGCTTATCCGCTCCTGAGTTAGACATTGACGCCAACTTCAAGCAGACTCATATTGTCAGAGCGGGCGCCAGCATTCGCCTCTTCATTGCCTACCAGGGGAGACCTACTCCTACAGCGGTGTGGAGCAAGCCTGACTCGAACCTGAGCATTCGGGCTGATATCCACACAACAGACTCCTTCAGCACCCTCACTGTGGAAAACTGCAACAGAAATGACGCAGGGAAATACACGCTCACCGTGGAAAACAACAGTGGTAGAAAATCAATAACATTCACTGTGAAGGTACTCGACTCTCCAGGACCACCTGGTCCAATTTCCTTCAAAGATGTGACCCGGGGATCTGCCACACTGATGTGGGATGCCCCTCTCCTTGACGGTGGTGCCCGCATCCATCACTACGTGGTGGAGAAGCGAGAAGCCAGCCGCCGCAGCTGGCAGGTCGTCAGTGAAAAATGCACTCGCCAGATCCTCAAGGTCAGCGACCTGACAGAAGGTGTCCCGTACTATTTCCGTGTTTCTGCTGAGAATGAGTATGGCGTTGGTGAACCCTATGAAATGCCAGAACCAATCGTTGCCACAGAACAGCCTGCCCCACCCAGGAGACTCGATGTCGTGGACACTAGCAAATCATCTGCAGTCTTGGCCTGGCTTAAACCTGACCATGATGGAGGCAGTCGGATCACTAGCTACCTGCTTGAGATGAGGCAGAAGGGATCCGACTTCTGGGTTGAAGCTGGTCACACCAAACAGCTGACTTTCACAGTGGAGCGCCTCGTTGAGAACACGGAATATGAATTCCGGGTGAAAGCCAAGAACGACGCTGGCTACAGTGAACCCAGAGAAGCCTTCTCATCGGTCATCATCAAGGAGCCTCAAATTGAGCCCACTGCCGATCTCACCGGAATCACCAATCAGCTCATAACCTGCAAGGCTGGAAGCACATTTACCATTGACGTGCCCATCAGTGGGCGTCCCGCCCCCAAAGTAACATGGAAACTAGAAGAAATGAGACTCAAGGAGACAGATCGAATGAGCATCACGACCACAAAAGACAGGACCACCCTGACAGTAAAGGATAGCATGAGAGGAGACTCTGGAAGGTACTTCCTGACTCTAGAAAACACAGCTGGAGTTAAAACATTCACCATCACGGTTGTGGTTATTGGAAGGCCAGGGCCAGTAACTGGTCCCATTGAGGTCTCATCTGTCTCTGCTGAATCCTGTGTACTATCATGGACCGAACCCAAAGACGATGGAGGCACCGACATCACTAATTACATAGTTGAAAAGCGCGAGTCAGGTACCACAGCCTGGCAGCTTATCAACTCCAGTGTGAAGCGCACCCAGATTAAAGTCACACACCTCACAAAATACAAAGAATACTGCTTCCGTGTCAGTTCAGAGAACAGATTTGGGGTCAGCAAGCCTCTGGAATCAGCACCAGTTGTTGCTGAACATCCATTTGGTAAGAAAAATAAAAACCAAATTTCGTAGTCTGTTTAAAATATTTTTAAACATTCCCACTGAATTTTTACAAAACCCTGTTCTTACATATGCCTGTCTTTCTTTAGTTCCACCAAGCGCTCCTACCAGACCTGAAGTCTACTATGTGTCTGCCAACGCCATGTCAATTTGCTGGGAAGAACCCTACCACGATGGCGGCAGTAAAATCGTTGGCTACTGGGTTGAGAAGAAAGAGCGTAACACCATCCTTTGGGTGAAGGAAAACAAAGTGCCATGCTTAGAGCGTAACTACAAAGTGACGGGCTTGGTAGAAGGGCTGGAGTATCAGTTCAGAACATACGCACTCAATGCAGCGGGTGTCAGCAAGGCCAGTGAAGCCTCAAGACCCATCATGGCTCAGAACCCAGTTGGTGCGTATACAGTTCTAAAGGCGTATTTGTTACTATTCCTGGTATTAGAACTCAGCTGTGTTTTTAACCTGGTTTTCGTATCCCTTCTAGATCCCCCGGGTAGACCGGAAGTAACGGATGTCACCAGGTCAACAGTGTCTCTAATCTGGTCGGCCCCCGTGTACGATGGAGGCAGCAAAGTTGTGGGCTACATCGTAGAACGGAAGCCAGTCAGTGAAGTCGGAGATGGTCGCTGGCTGAAATGCAACTATACCATCGTCTCTGATAACTTCTTCACGGTGACCGCTCTCAGTGAAGGGGACACTTACGAATTCCGTGTCTTGGCCAAGAATGCAGCGGGTGTGATCAGCAAGGGCTCTGAATCTACGGGCCCTGTCACTTGCCGAGATGAATATGGTAAGAAACAGCCCACGTTTCCCTTTGATCTTATGACACGGAAGGGATCTCGGAGCTGTCAAGACGTTCGTTTATTCCTATCTGTTTTGCCTATTAACAGCTCCACCCAAAGCTGAATTAGATGCCAGGTTACAAGGTGAGCTGGTGACCATCAGAGCAGGTTCAGATCTTGTTCTGGATGCTGCCGTCGGTGGCAAACCCGAACCCAAAATCATCTGGACCAAAGGAGACAAGGAACTAGATCTCTGTGAAAAGGTGTCTCTACAGTACACAGGCAAGAGGGCGACGGCTGTCATCAAATATTGCGACAGAAGCGACAGTGGGAAATACACACTGACGGTGAAGAATGCCAGTGGAACAAAGTCTGTGACCGTCACGGTCAAGGTTCTCGGTGCGTACATCAGATGTACTTCTTTTTGATATCACAGAACTTTGAAGGGCGGCTGTTCATCATGACCTGTCCCCCCTGCCTGTTTCAGATTCTCCTGGCCCATGTGGCCAACTCACGGTCAGCAGAGTCACCGAGGAGAAGTGCACATTAGCCTGGAGCCTTCCTCAGGAAGATGGAGGAGCAGAAATAACCCACTACATTGTAGAGAGACGTGAGACTAGCAGGCTCAACTGGGTGATAGTTGAAGGGGAATGCCTGACTCTATCCTACGTGGTCACCAGACTCATCAAGAACAACGAATACACGTTCCGCGTGAGGGCAGTGAACAAATACGGCCCGGGCATGCCGGTGGAATCGGAGCCAATTGTGGCCAGAAATTCTTTCAGTGAGTATTTTCTTTTTTTCTTTTTTTTTTTTTTTTTTTTTGGTTTTTCGAGACAGGGTTTCCCTGTAGTTTCTAGAGCCTGTCCTGGAACTAGCTCTTGTAGACCAGGCTGGCCTCAAACTCAGAGATCCGCCTGCCTCTGCCTCCCGAGTGCTGGGATTAAAGGCGTGCGCCACCACCGCCCGGCTGAGTATTAACTTCTTAAAACCCTTTGGTGATTAAAATGTTAATGGATCGATGAAGAAGGGTGGTCATGCCCAGAGTGATCGTGCACAGTTCTGACCATCCTTATTTGCATTAAACACAAACAGCGATTCCATCCCAGCCTGGCATACCAGAAGAGGTGGGAGCTGGCAAAGAGCACATCATTATCCAGTGGACAAAACCTGAATCTGACGGTGGCAATGAGATCAGCAACTACCTGGTAGACAAGCGTGAGAAGAAGAGCTTGCGCTGGACACGTGTCAACAAGGACTACGTGGTGTATGACACCAGGCTGAAGGTGACCGGCCTGATGGAAGGGTGTGATTATCAGTTCCGGGTGACGGCAGTGAATGCCGCTGGCAACAGCGAGCCCAGTGAAGCTTCCAACTTCATCTGCTGCAGAGAGCCATCATGTGAGTGCTAGACGCAGACAGTTAACCCAGTGCCAACCAAAACCGGACAGCAGATATTATCTAATGTCGTATCTCTGGGGACCTCAGAATGAATGAAAGGATACACCTAGTAGAGATTTTCTTACTACTGCCATCTTGAGATAGATAGATACCATACCATTTTAACTGTTATTTATATTAGTGGCAGCAGTTAGCCTTGCTGAACATGGTTGCAGTATTTGTCTGGATTATCAAAAGCAACAGGTTGTTCCATTACCAATATGAAAGAGATATACTGTAAGTCTCAGAGGAGAGTGAAAAAGTTCTACTGATAAGCACTGAGAAGGAAAATAGCAAAGTCCCTTTTGAGAAGAGGCTTAGGGGAGTATAAAGTCCCTTATATGATGTTACTAACAAAAGTAATTACTATATGATCTTCAAAAATAACACACAGGCTTTTACAGTGTGTGAGCCCAAGAGCTAAAAGGAGTTGGTCCCTGGGACTGAAGAGAGAAAAGACAGGACCAGATTCCTGCATTCATTAGAAATATAGAGGGGACATGTGATGTTAAACCAGGGAAAGAAGAGCAACTGAGGAAAAGTCCCGGGGCAAAAGCTAAGAAAGGAGTTGAGAGAATATACCACCATTGTTAGCCAAAGTGAGAGAAAGAAATAGATGTACTGCCAGAGTAATCTTAGTCTTGAAATAATTAGTGGTAATGCAGCTTAAGGGTTGGCCTAAAGCACTCAAAAAATTAAGACTCTGTTACAAAGAGGGACTTGGTAAGGTAAGCCTTGAACACCTCTGTGAATCTTCAAAACACATTGTAATTTCAAAACCGTCCTTGTTTGTGCAATGTCTGTATCTCACTTTTACATTTCAGATACCCCTGGACCACCTTCGGCTCCAAGAGTTGTAGATACCACCAAGCGTAGTATTAGTTTGGCATGGACCAAGCCCATGTATGATGGTGGCGCTGACATCATAGGATACATCCTGGAAATGCAAGAGAAAGACACTGACCAATGGTGCCGGGTGCATACAAATGCCACAATCAGGAACAACGAATTCACCGTGCCAGACCTTAAAACAGGCCAGAAATACTCCTTCCGGGTTGCTGCTGTGAACGTGAAGGGCATGAGCGAGTACAGTGAAGTCACTGCTGAAATTGAGCCCGTGGAAAGACTAGGTACAGAATATAGACACTTGGACGGGAACTGCCCGCTCATCCTGTCTGGCCATGAATTAATTACATTTTGGTATTTAATTCCCAGAAATACCCGATCTGGAGCTTGCGGATGATCTGAAGAAGACCGTGACTCTCAGGGCTGGAACCTCACTGCGCCTGATGGTGTCTGTATCAGGAAGACCATCTCCTGTCATCACGTGGAGCAAGAAAGGCATTGACCTTGCAAACCGGGCCATCATTGACAACACGGAGAGCTACTCTTTACTCATTGTGGACAAAGTTAATCGGTATGATGCTGGAAAGTACACAATTGAAGCTGAAAACCAATCTGGCAAGAAATCAGCAACCATTCTTGTTAAAGTCTATGGTAAGTAGTTTTCTTATGTTGAGCTGAGCAGTGAGTAGAGACCACAAAGCGGTACATCTTGGCATATTGTTGATCACCTCACTAGAGGATAATCTATATTGATTGATACTTTTTTTGTTGTAGGAAAATATAAACAAACAATGAAGAATAGCTATGAATTGACTCTTTCCTTCTAATCTGTTTGTTACTTTAGATACTCCTGGTCCCTGTCCTTCAGTGAACGTTAAGGAAGTTTCCAGAGATTCTGTGACCATCACTTGGGAAATCCCTACAATCGATGGCGGTGCTCCCGTCAACAATTACATCATTGAGAAGCGAGAAGCTGCCATGAGAGCATTCAAAACAGTAACCACTAAGTGCAGCAAGACTCTTTACCGAATCTCCGGCCTGGTAGAAGGAACCATGTACTACTTCAGAGTGCTTCCAGAAAACATCTATGGCATCGGAGAGCCTTGTGAGACATCAGACGCCGTGCTGATCTCAGAGGTACCCTTGGTGCCCACAAAACTAGAAGTGGTCGATGTCACCAAATCCACCGTCACCCTGGCCTGGGAGAAACCACTCTATGATGGAGGAAGCCGACTCACTGGATATGTGCTGGAGGCCTGCAAAGCTGGGACAGAGAGGTGGATGAAAGTGGTCACTCTGAAACCCACGGTCTTAGAGCACACTGTCATTTCCTTAAATGAAGGCGAACAGTTCTTGTTTAGAGTGAGGGCACAGAATCAGAAAGGTGTGTCAGAACCAAGGGAGATCGTCACGGCCGTGACTGTACAAGACCTCAGAGGTAGGTACCGAATGCCCACATAATAGTAAAATAAATGAAAACTCTGAGGGGTGGAGATGCTTCTTCAGAAATCGTATGTAAAAATACATTCCTAATTTCTCCCTCACAGTGTTGCCGACAATCGATCTTTCCACGATGCCTCAGAAGACCATCCACGTGCCAGCCGGCAGACCCGTTGAGCTGGTGATCCCTATCGCTGGCCGCCCACCTCCTACGGCTTCTTGGTTCTTTGCTGGTTCTAAACTGAGAGAATCAGAGCGTGTCACAGTCGAAACCCACACTAAAGTCACCAAGTTAACCATCCGTGAAACAACTATAAGAGATACTGGAGAATATACGCTCGAATTGAAGAACGTTACTGGAACCACCTCAGAGACCATCAAAGTTATCATTCTTGGTAAGTATGTATGACAAAGTTACAATTCAGTTGTTAATGGCTAGCCATTGATTTTGATTTGAAGTAAAAAATTCCTCTCCCGGTTTCTTTGTCTTTCACAGACAAGCCTGGTCCACCGACTGGGCCCATCAAGATTGATGAAATAGACGCAACTTCAGTGACCATATCCTGGGAACCACCTGAATTGGATGGTGGTGCCCCTCTCAGTGGCTACGTGGTGGAGCAACGTGATGCCCATCGTCCGGGGTGGCTGCCAGTTTCTGAGTCAGTGACAAGACCAACATTTAAGTTCACCAGACTCACCGAAGGCAATGAATACGTGTTCCGGGTAGCTGCAACAAACCGCTTCGGGATTGGCTCTTACCTGCAATCGGAGGTCATAGAATGCCGAAGCAGCATCAGTAAGTTCTTGGACTCTTCCACCACTTCCCCTGTATCTGACTCTGAATTTAGTCCCAATGTGAACTAAAACAGCCTGTAAAATTGGCCTCTGGGTTTTCCTAAGGCTTCTAGACAGCCTTGCTTGGCAGCTTTCAATAGCGGTAGATTTTTTTTTTTCTGAACTTCTTTACTTGGTTGAAGAAATTGAAAAGAAAAAGGGAGTCTGAGGAAAAAAAAAGAGAGGAAGAGAAAACAGATGCAAGGGAGGGATTACAGATAAACAGGAGAAAGCATAAAATGTATGCTTAATAGTTATAAAATTGAAGAAAATAAGATACAGCAAAAATGGAAAAAAAAACCACAAAAGTGAAGGCACTGGGAAAATGGTCATTCATCTTTCATACCACCTAAAACACCAACTAAAACAGGATTTCTGTGTTCATGTTGTATTATTTTATTTTTCTCTGTCTTGCTACAGGTATCCCTGGACCTCCAGAAACATTACAGGTATTTGACGTCTCCCGTGATGGCATGACGCTTACTTGGTATCCACCTGAGGATGACGGTGGCTCCCAAGTGACCGGCTATATTGTGGAGCGTAAAGAAGTAAGGGCAGACCGATGGGTCCGTGTCAATAAAGTACCGGTGACCATGACACGGTACCGCTCCACTGGCCTAATTGAAGGCTTAGAATATGAGCACCGTATTACAGCTATTAACGCAAGAGGGACCGGAAAGCCAAGTCGTCCTTCCAAACCCGTCGTTGCCATGGATCCAATCGGTAAATATATTTTGTATAAAGAGATACAATTTTTATGTGGTGGAATGCAACCTTCTCAAGTATGGTGTTCTATGAGCTCTGGGGAAAACAGATTTGGAATTACCACTACAACAAAGCTGCAGAATATAGAATACAAAAAAATGTGAACAACAAAACTGCTAGCAGTCTGTATTTCAGCCACACACTGCATTTGTTAGACGGCACAGTCAATCTGTCGGCTTGCAGCAACTCTAACAAGTACACTCCTTGTCCTTGCTCTTCCCAGCTCCACCAGGAAAGCCGCAAAATCCAAGAGTTACAGATACAACAAGGACATCAGTCTCCCTGGCCTGGAGTGTTCCAGAAGATGAAGGCGGATCTAAAGTCACCGGATACTTGATTGAAATGCAAAAAGTCGATCAACGCGAATGGACCAAATGTAACACCACCCCAACCAAGATTCGGGAATACACCCTAACACACCTACCTCAGGGCGCCGAATACAGATTCCGTGTCCTAGCTTGTAACGCTGGTGGACCTGGGGAACCTGCTGAGGTACCAGGAACAGTCAAAGTCACAGAGATGCTTGGTAAGATACTTGAGTGCTTACTTGCTGCTGTAAATGCCTTATAGCTTGTTCCTACAACTCAATTCAAAAACAATTAAATTGTCATCCTTCGTTTTTCCTCAGAATACCCTGACTATGAACTCGATGAAAGATACCAGGAAGGTGTCTTTGTTCGACAAGGTGGAGTCATCAGACTTACCATACCAATCAAAGGAAAACCATTCCCAATATGTAAATGGACCAAGGAAGGTCAAGATATTAGCAAGCGTGCCATGATTGCAACATCTGAAACACACACTGAGCTTGTGATCAAGGAAGCAGACAGAGATGATTCTGGAACGTATGACTTGGTTCTAGAAAACAAATGTGGCAAGAAGACCGTGTACATCAAGGTCAAGGTGATAGGCAGCCCCAACACCCCGGAAGGGCCATTGGAATATGACGACATACAAGCTCGCTCTGTAAGGGTCAGCTGGAGACCTCCTGCTGATGACGGCGGTGCTGACATCTTGGGCTACATCCTTGAGAGAAGGGAGGTACCTAAGGCTGCCTGGTATACCATTGACTCCAGAGTCCGAGGCACATCTCTGGTTGTAAAAGGCCTCAAAGAGAATGTGGAGTACCATTTCCGTGTCTCAGCAGAAAACCAGTTTGGCATAAGCAAACCCCTGAAATCCGAGGAGCCAGTCATACCCAAAACACCACTGAGTAAGTGATCTTTCAACCACCAGGTTTATAAAAGTTGGTTTGTAGGCATCCATTTCTTAAAGCTAGCAGCTGACAAGATTGCACTCTGAGCCATGTCTACTTCTCTTCTCACTTGCACTTACAGATCCACCCGAACCACCAAGCAATCCTCCTGAAGTACTTGATGTGACCAAAAGTTCCGTTAGCCTGTCCTGGTCTCGGCCTAAAGATGACGGTGGCTCTCGGGTCACAGGCTACTACATTGAACGCAAGGAGACATCCACTGACAAGTGGGTGAGACACAACAAAACCCAGATCACCACCACCATGTACACGGTCACCGGCCTGGTTCCTGACGCCGAGTATCAGTTCCGTATCATCGCACAGAACGACGTGGGCCTTAGTGAGACCAGCCCCGCTTCTGAACCAGTTGTTTGTAAAGATCCCTTCGGTGAGTAAAGTGTTTCCAAAGGGGAAGAAAAACCAAAGAAGCAACTCAGTTTTTTGTCTCTGCCTTTTGTTTTTCTGCCAGTAAATCTAATTCTTTTCTCAATTATCTTATTCAGACAAGCCGAGCCAACCAGGAGAACTTGAGATTCTTTCAATATCCAAAGACAGTGTCACGCTCCAGTGGGAGAAACCTGAGTGTGACGGTGGCAAAGAAATCCTTGGCTACTGGGTTGAATACAGACAGTCCGGGGACAGTGCCTGGAAGAAGAGTAACAAGGAGCGGATCAAGGACAGGCAGTTCACCATCGGGGGTTTGCTGGAGGCTACTGAATATGAGTTCAGAGTCTTTGCTGAGAATGAGACTGGGCTCAGCCGACCCCGGAGAACGGCTATGTCTATAAAGACTAAGCTAACATGTAAGTAGCCTACCGCTCTCTGTTAGAAATGGAACCTAGTGAAACTAACTCTTCATCTATTCCTAAACTGACAAATTATACTGGAGAATGGAGTTAAATCGAGCACTTTGATGGGTACATATGGAATAGCTGATTAATCTGACCAGAAGCCACCCCGGCTACAAAATGCCAGCAGGAGATGTTAGGGAGGACGAACTAGGCATTTTTCTGCAACAGTTTCTCCCTCTGATGGAATCAGATTTTTGGTTTTGTTACCTCTTAGCAAGATTTGGAAGGTTAACAAGCATGCATCATGCCACTGAACCTAAATAAGGGCAAGAAAACTGTAAGCTTGTCCCGAGAATTCTTATTCCTTCCAAGCCTCATGATATATCCTTAATGCCCTCCCAACCAGTATAAAAAAAAGTGCCAATATGATACAGTAGGATGATGTGCTCGCTGAATTCCCGTTTTCCACCTTATCTAGAAAACTAACTTATAGGAACCTCTGATGTACATCATAGCATCTGTTACAGTGTTAATCAATAGGATAATCCGTTGCTGATGTGCACAAACAGATCACAGATTCAGTACTAATGATGCATTTCACATCATCTTTCATCATGTGCAGCTGGAGAAGCCCCGGGAGTACGCAAAGAAATGGCCGATGTGACCACCAAATTAGGTGAAGCTGCTCAGCTCTCATGCCAGATAGTGGGAAGGCCCCTCCCTGACATTAAATGGTTCCGGTTTGGTAAAGAGCTCATCCAAAGCCGCAAGTACAAAATGTCATCAGATGGGCGCACGCATACTCTGACAGTAATGACAGAAGAACAAGAAGACGAAGGCGTCTACACATGTGTGGCTACAAATGAAGTCGGAGAAGTAGAAACCAGCAGTAAGCTGCTTCTCCAAGCAGCCCCGCAGTTCCACCCTGGTTACCCACTGAAAGAGAAGTATTATGGTGCTGTGGGTTCTACACTTCGGCTCCATGTTATGTACATCGGTCGCCCAGTACCTGCCATGACGTGGTTCCATGGCCAGAAGCTTCTGCAGAACTCAGAAAACATTACAATTGAAAACACTGAGCACTACACCCATCTGGTCATGAAGAATGTCCAACGTAAGACCCATGCTGGAAAATACAAGGTTCAGCTCAGCAATGCCTTTGGGACAGTTGACGCCATCCTGGATGTGGAAATACAAGGTACTTAGCATTTGATTTTGATAACTTTCTTTCCAAAGGTATTAAGAAACACACTGGGAGACCCACTACAATGTACCTTCTCTCAACAGATAAACCAGACAAACCTACAGGACCGATCGTGATCGAGGCACTCCTGAAGAACTCTGTGGTCATCAGCTGGAAGCCGCCTGCTGATGATGGCGGCTCCTGGATCACCAATTACGTGGTGGAGAAATGTGAAGCCAAGGAAGGGGCTGAATGGCAATTGGTGTCTTCAGCCATCTCCGTGACAACCTGTAGAATCGTGAACCTCACAGAAAACGCTGGCTATTATTTCCGGGTCTCAGCTCAGAACACCTTTGGCATCAGTGAGCCACTAGAGGTGGCCTCCATTGTGATCATCAAGAGTCCATTTGGTAAGCACGACCCGGCCTCTAGCTCTTCTAGCTGGGTGGTAAAAGTTTGTCCCCATTAAATTGTTTGAGCAGAAATAAAGTTGGAGAGGAAACTGAAGACCCAGGTAAAGTATACTGTCCTTCTGTCACTGTAATTGGATGGTTCTATAAAAGGAGAATGTGTGTATCCTATCCTATTCCCTTCTTTGCAGTTGCACAGAACATTGAGTAATTATTTTAAATGGGATTTAAAACAATATAGCTATTTTAAACCTGACAAATCTTTCTATTTTTTAACAGAAAAGCCAGGTGTTCCTGGTAAACCAACCATCACTGCTGTCACCAAGGATTCTTGTGTTGTGGCTTGGAAGCCACCCGCGAGCGATGGAGGTGCAAAGATCAGGAACTATTACCTTGAGAAGCGTGAGAAGAAGCAAAACAAGTGGATTGCGGTGACCACGGAAGAAATCCGAGAAACCGTCTTCTCCGTGAAAAACCTCATTGAAGGCCTCGAGTATGACTTCCGCGTCAAATGTGAAAACCTGGGCGGAGAGAGCGAATGGAGCGAGGTTTCAGAGCCGGTCACTCCGAAATCCGACGTCCCGATTCAGGCTCCGCACTTCAAGGAGGAGCTGAGAAACCTGAATGTCCGCTACCAGAGCAATGCCACTTTGGTCTGCAAGGTGACTGGCCATCCAAAGCCCATTGTGAAATGGTACAGACAAGGTAAAGAAATCATCGCCGACGGACTCAAGTACAGAATTCAGGAGTTTAAGGGTGGTTACCACCAGCTCATCATTGCCAGCGTCACAGACGACGATGCCACAGTTTACCAAGTCAGAGCCACCAACCAAGGGGGATCCGTGTCTGGCACCGCCTCCTTGGAAGTGGAAGGTAAAAACAAACTCATGAACAAACTCATAGACAAGTGATTGTTAGGTTGTGTGGGGCAGAGCATCATTAAGTCTTGCTAAATCATGTTCTTTTTGATTTAGTTCCAGCCAAGATACACCTGCCCAAAACCCTTGAAGGCATGGGAGCAGTTCATGCCCTCCGAGGGGACATGATCAGCATCAAGATCCCCTTCAGCGGCAAACCAGATCCCGTGATCACCTGGCAGAAAGGACAAGACCTCATCGATAATAACGGCCACTACCAAGTGATTGTCACGAGATCCTTCACCTCACTTGTCTTCCCCAATGGAGTGGAGAGAAAAGACGCCGGCTTCTATGTCGTCTGCGCTAAAAACAGATTTGGAATCGACCAGAAGACAGTTGAACTAGATGTAGCTGACGTTCCTGACCCTCCCAGAGGCGTCAAAGTTAGTGATGTCTCGCGAGATTCTGTCAACTTAACTTGGACGGAGCCAGCTTCTGATGGTGGAAGCAAGGTCACCAACTACATTGTTGAAAAATGCGCGACTACCGCAGAGAGATGGCTCCGCGTGGGACAGGCCAGAGAAACACGTTATACTGTGATCAACTTATTTGGAAAAACGAGTTATCAGTTCCGAGTGATAGCTGAAAATAAGTTTGGCCTGAGCAAGCCTTCGGAGCCCTCAGAACCAACCGTTACCAAAGAAGACAAGGCCAGAGCCATGAATTACGACGACGAGGTGGATGAAAGCAGGGAGATCACCACGGCGAAAGCATCGCACTCTAAAACTAAGGAGCTCTATGAGAAATACATGATTGCTGAAGACCTTGGACGTGGTGAGTTTGGAATTGTCCACCGCTGTGTGGAAACGTCCTCCAAGAAGACATTCATGGCCAAATTCGTTAAAGTCAAAGGGACTGATCAGGTTTCAGTCAAGAAAGAGATTTCCATTCTAAACATTGCTAGGCACAGAAACATCTTATACCTCCACGAGTCATTTGAAAGCATGGAAGAACTGGTTATGATCTTCGAATTTATATCAGGACTCGACATATTTGAACGCATCAACACAAGCGCCTTTGAACTGAATGAAAGGGAAATTGTAAGCTACGTGCGCCAAGTCTGCGGCGCGCTGGAGTTCCTGCACAGTCAGAATATTGGCAACTTTGACATTCGACCAGAAAATATCATTTATCAGACAAGAAAGAGCTCCACTATCAAACTCATAGAATTTGGTCAAGCGCGTCAGCTGAAGCCAGGAGACAACTTCCGGCTTCTGTTCACGGCCCCTGAATACTATGCCCCTGAAGTCCACCAGCATGACGTCGTCAGCACAGCCACAGACATGTGGTCCCTGGGCACGCTGGTGTACGTGCTGCTGAGCGGGATCAACCCATTTTTGGCTGAAACCAACCAACAGATGATTGAGAACATCATGAATGCCGAGTATACTTTTGATGAAGAAGCATTCAAAGACGTTAGCCTGGAAGCCATGGATTTTGTCGACCGGCTGTTGGTGAAAGAGAGAAAATCTCGCATGACTGCGTCCGAGGCATTGCAGCACCCATGGCTGAAGCAAAAGATAGACAGAGTCAGTACGAAAGTCATCAGGACACTGAAACACCGGCGCTACTACCATACCCTCATAAAGAAGGACCTCAACATGGTTGTGTCAGCGGCCCGGATCTCCTGTGGTGGGGCAATTCGGTCCCAGAGGGGAGTGAGCGTGGCTAAAGTCAAAGTGGCTTCCATCGAGATCGGTCCTGTCTCCGGGCAGATAATGCATGCCGTTGGCGAGGAAGGGGGATA
Organism: Arvicola amphibius; assembly: GCF_903992535.2. Classification (NCBI taxonomy): domain Eukaryota; kingdom Metazoa; phylum Chordata; class Mammalia; order Rodentia; family Cricetidae; genus Arvicola; species Arvicola amphibius. Next base: position 8,263,166 of record NC_052053.1, read on the forward strand.
CGTCAAATACGTATGCAAAATCGAAAACTATGACCAGTCTACCCAGGTGACGTGGTACTTTGGCGTGAGACAGCTGGAAAACGGCGAGAAATATGAAATTACCTACGAAGATGGAGTGGCCACCATGTACGTCAAAGACATCACCAAATTCGATGACGGGACCTACAGATGCAAAGCGGTCAATGACTACGGTGAAGACAGCTCCTATGCTGAGCTGTTCGTTAAAGGCGTGAGGGAAGTGTATGATTATTACTGCCGGAGGACCAAGAAAGTCAAGCGCAGAACGGACGCCATGCGGCTCCTGGAACGGCCACCAGAATTTACCCTGCCTCTCTATAACAAGACGGCCTATGTGGGTGAGAGCGTCCGGTTTGGAGTAACGATAACTGTCCACCCAGAACCTCGCGTGACGTGGTATAAATCAGGTCAGAAAATCAAGCCAGGTGAGGATGAAAAGAAATACACATTCGAGTCTGACAAGGGTCTCTATCAGCTAACGATCAACAACGTAACCACAGAGGACGACGCAGAATACACTGTGGTGGCCAGGAACAAATACGGCGAAGACAGCTGCAAAGCAAAGCTGACGGTCACTCTACACCCACCTCCGACAGACACCACCCTCAGGCCCATGTTCAAGCGGCTCCTGGCAAATGCCGAATGTCAGGAGGGCCAAAGCGTCTGCTTTGAGATAAGAGTGTCAGGCATACCCGCCCCAACATTAAAATGGGAGAAGGATGGTCAGCCACTGTCCCTCGGACCCCACATCGAAATTGTCCATGAAGGCTTAGATTACTATGCCTTGCACATCAGGGACACTTTGCCGGAAGACACGGGGTATTACAGAGTCACAGCCACAAACACAGCTGGATCCACCAGCTGCCAGGCTCACCTCCAAGTGGAGCGGTTGCGATACGTCAAGCAAGAATTCCAGAGTAAGGAGGAACGTGAGCGCCACGTCCAAAAACAGATCGACAAAACACTGAGGATGGCGGAGATTCTTTCCGGAACGGAAACCGTGCCGCTGACTCCCGTAGCCCAAGAGGCTCTGAGAGAAGCTGCCATCCTTTACAAACCAGCTGTGAGCACCAAGACGGTCAAGGGAGAATACCGACTTCAGACGGAGGAAAAGAAGGAGGAGAGAAAATTCCGCATGCCTTATGAAGTCCCAGAGCCCCGCAGGCACAAACAAGCCGCAGTAGAAGAAGACCAACGCATCAAGCAGTTCGTGCCTATGTCTGACATGAAGTGGTATAAGAAGGTCCGGGATCAATACGAAATGCCCGGGAAACTTGACAGGGTTGTCCAGAAAAGACCCAAGCGCATCCGCCTTTCGAGATGGGAGCAGTTCTACGTGACGCCTCTTCCCCGGATTACAGATCAATACCGACCCAAATGGCGGATCCCCAAACTATCCCAAGATGATCTGGAAATGGTGAGGCCAGCCCGCCGACGTACTCCTTCTCCTGGTTATGATGTTTATTACCACAGACGCAGGAGACGCTCTCTGGGTGACATGTCAGACGAGGAACTACTCCTCCCCATTGATGACTACCTGGCAATGAAAAGAACAGAGGAAGAGAGGCTGCGTCTCGAAGAGGAACTGGAGCTGGGCTTCTCGGCTTCACCCCCCAGCCGAAGCCCTCCGCGCTTTGAGCTTTCTAGCCTGCGGTATTCGTCTCCTCCAGCTCATGTCCAAGTGGAAGACAGGAGAAAAGACTTCCGGTACTCGACCTACCACGTCCCGACAAAGGAGGAAACCAGCACCAGTTACGCAGAGCTGCGGGAACGGCATGTCCAGGCCTCATACAGGCAGCCGAAGCTACGGCAGAGGATCATGGCCGAGAAGGAGGAAGAGGAGCTGCTGCGGCCAGTGACAACCACCCAGCGCCTCTCAGAATACAAAAGTGAGCTTGACTACATGTCAAAAGAAGAAAAGTCTAAAAAGAAATCAAAGCGACAGAGGCAAGTGACAGAGATAACAGAAATTGAAGAGGAATATGAACTCTCAAGACGGACTCAAAGAGAATCATCTTCATCTGTGTCCAGACTACTAAGACGCCGACGGTCCTTGTCTCCAACTTACATTGAGTTAATGAGACCTGTGTCTGAGCTGATCCGATCCCATCCACAACCTGCCGAGGGCTACGAAGACGACACAGAAAGAAGATCTCCCACACCAGAGAGGACGCGCCCGCGTTCTCCCAGCCCTGTGTCTAGCGAGCGGTCCCTCTCCAGATTCGAGAGGTCTGCAAGGTTTGACATTTTCTCTAGGTACGAGTCCATGAAAGCCGCCTTAAAGACGCAGAAGACATCAGAAAGGAAGTACGAAGTTCTGAGTCAGCAGCCTTTCACCCTGGATCATGCCCCTCGAATCACCCTGCGGATGCGCTCCCATAGGGTGCCTTGTGGCCAAAATACACGCTTCATCTTAAACGTTCAGTCTAAGCCAACTGCTGAGGTCAGATGGTACCACAATGGTGTCGAACTCCAAGAGAGCAGTAAGATTCATTACACCAACACGAGTGGGGTCCTGACCTTGGAGATTCTGGACTGTCAAACTGAGGACAGTGGCACCTACCGTGCCGTGTGCACCAACTACAAAGGCGAAGCATCCGACTATGCAACCCTGGACGTCACTGGGGGAGATTACACCACCTATGCATCCCGGCGCAGAGATGAGGAGGTCCCGAAGTCAGTCTTCCCCGAACTGACCAAAACAGAGGCCTATGCGGTTTCGTCGTTTAAGAGGACATCCGAGATGGAAGCGGCCTCTTCAGTCAGGGAAGTGAAGTCACAAATGACGGAGACAAGAGAAAGCCTCTCGTCCTATGAGCATTATGCTGCTGCAGAAAGGAAAAGCACCGCATCTGAGCAAAAGTCACTGGAAGAAAAATCCACAGTGAGAAAGATGAAGACGACATTGGCAGCAAGAATCTTAACAAAACCACGGTCCATAACTGTCTATGAAGGCGAGCCTGCAAGGTTTTCTTGCGATACAGATGGGGAACCGGTACCAACCGCGACCTGGCTGCGTGGAGGCCAAGTGATAAGTACTTCTCCGCGCCACCAAGTGACCACCACCAAGTACAAATCTACCTTTGAGATCACTTCAGTGCAGGCTTCTGACGAGGGCAGCTACAGTGTGGTGGTCGAAAACAGTGACGGGAAGCAGGAAGCCCAGTTCACGCTGACCGTGCAAAAGGCCAGGGTTCCGGAAAAGACCGTGACGTCACCACCCAGAGTCAAGTCCCCCGAGCCTCGAGTGAAGTCCCCAGAAACAGTGAAGTCTCCCAAGAGAGTCAAATCTCCAGAGCCAGTGACTTCTCTCCCAAAAGCTATGTCACCTACCACCGAGACAAAGCTGACACCGGCAGAGAAGGCTCAACAGCTCCCAGTCTCGGCTCCACCAAAGATAACTCAGTCCCTGAAAGCAGAGGCGTCTAAAGAGATTGCAAAGCTGACCTGTGCGGTTGAAAGTAGCGCACTGTGTGCAAAAGAGGTCACCTGGTATAAAGACGGCAAGAAACTCAAGGAAAATGGGCATTTCCAGTTTCATTACTCAGCAGACGGTACCTACGAACTCAAAATTCATCACCTTAGCGAGTCTGATTGTGGAGAGTATGTCTGTGAGGTCTCTGGTGAGGGAGGAACTTCCAAAACCAGCTTCCAGTTTACTGGACAATCTTTCAAGAGCATTCATGAGCAGGTGTCAAGCATATCAGAAACTAAGAAATCCACTCAGAAAACTACAGAGTCAGCAGAAGCCAAGAAGTCGGCTCAGAAAACTGCTGAGTCAGCGGAAGCCAAGAAGTCAGCCCAGAAAACTGCGGAGTCAACAGAAGCCAAGAAACAGGAACCAAAAGCTCCTGAATCAATTTCCTCAAAGCCAGTAATTGTTACTGGGTTGCAGGATATAACCATTTCTTCAGACAGTGCTGCGAAATTTACAATCAAAGTTACTGGAGAACCCCAGCCAACTGTCACCTGGACAAAGGATGGAAAGGTAACCAGTTCTAAAATGTCCCTTAACTGTTTTCTAGAAAAATCTCATGTCTCCCCACTCATCCCCAACTCCTAAAGAAAGTTCTAGGGTGAGCCATGCTCTAAAACTCCAACCACTTGCTTTCCGCAGGCTCTCACACAAGGTGGCAAATACAAACTCTCCAAAGACAAAGAAGAATTCACCTTGGAAATCCTCAAGACTGAGGCTTCTGACAGCGGGCTTTATGCCTGCACAGTTACAAATTCTGCTGGATCTGTGTCCTCCAGCTGCAAGCTAACAATAAAAGGTGGGTGGAGTTTTGTTCTTAACTAATGTGCCCTGGAAAACACCATCAAAACAGTATCTAACACACAGCACACGCCAGTCTAAAATAACCTTCAAATCTAGAAACATAGATTTACAGTTAATAGATGCCCCTGCATCAGCATAAAAGACCTGATTACATGTGGTGCTCTGTGAGATTCCACAGACCTTACTTACTCTGCTCTTGAGATATATAAGAATAAAGTCAGGCAAGTCTAGTACCTCTGGCCTAAAATCACTGCCCTGGGTTGGGGCAGGTGGGTAAGGAGTTCAAGGTCAGCCTCGGTTATACAATGATTCTGATGTCAGTCTAGTCTATATGAGGCCCTGCCTCAAAAAATAAGTAAAATTGAGTAGATATATAAACTGTTAGTTTCTCTTTAAACTTTGATGCTTGCCATTTTCCAAGGAGCACAAAGCTGGGGAATGAGCTACACTCATATCCCAGTTAAAATTAGAGCATCTCAATCTTTTATAGGATAGCTTTTCAGTTGCTCAAAACCTCCAAAGTCCACACATCTAAACCTCTGCTTCCCCTGTTCCAGATGTGCTCCCTCCAGTAATAAAAAGCATCCTCAACTTGGTCTGGTTCAAGGAACCAGGCAGCAATCTCAAAAGTTGTACGTGACCATTTCCTACAGTCACACACAGAAGCTCTGACTCCACATCACAGTAGAATCTACAATGTAGAGAGGGAGGTCACTTTCTAATTAAGTCTTACAGAGGTTTCCTTTTTTTTTTTTTTTTTTTAGCTGTAAAAGATACTGAGGCACAGAAAGTATCTACCCAGAAGACCTCTGAAGTTACATCTCAGAAGAAAGCAAGCATCCAAGAGGAAAGTTCTCAAAAAGCCCTAGCTTCTGAAGAAATCAAGATGTCAGAGGTAAAATCTCATGAGAAGTTGGCCGTCAAGGAAGAGGCGTCCAAAGTTCTGATTTCTGAGGAGGTCAAAAGATCAGAGGCAGCCTCCCTAGAGAAATCCATTGTCCATGAAGAAGTCACCAAAACCTCACAGGCATCAGAAGAAGTCAAAACTCACACCGAGATCAAAGCACTGTCTACTCAGATGAGCATAACCGATGGCCAGAGAGTGACTCTGAAAGCCAACATTGCTGGCGCCACCGATGTGAAGTGGGTGCTGAATGGTGTTGAGCTTACTAACTCGGAGGAATACAGATATGGAGTATCTGGCAGTGACCAAACCCTCACCATCAAGCAAGCCAGTCAGAGAGACGAAGGAATCCTCACCTGCATAGGCAGAACCAGTCAGGGAGTCGTCAAGTGCCAGTATGACTTGAGCTTGAGCAAAGAACTCTCCGATGCTCCAGCCTTCATCTCACAGCCCAGATCTCAAAATGTTAACGAAGGGCAAAATGTTCTCTTTTCTTGCGAGGTCAGCGGGGAGCCGTCCCCTGAAATTGAGTGGTTTAAAAACAACCTGCCTGTAAGTTTAAGTTATGAATATATATTGAAAGAAATTTACGATATCACGTCTTCAGGTAAAGACTATAATGCCTTTTCCCTACTCTTGTAGATTTCCATTTCTTCCAATGTCAGCGTGAGTCGCTCCAGAAATGTGTACACACTTGAAATCCGAAATGCATCTGTAAGCGACAGCGGAAAGTACACAATTAAGGCCAAAAATTTCCATGGCCAGTGTTCAGCCACAGCTTCCCTGACAGTCCTTCGTAAGTACCTCAGAGGGGTGGGGTGAGGATTGCTTGTGTTTCAAGCACAGAAAATTCTCAAAAGACCTTGTTAAAGACTATGGGTAGGAGAGACAGGCATCTTGGGTGAAGTAATCCTCATAATTCAATTCTCTAAGCAGGAATTTGGGTAAGTTAAATGTTGGAAGTAAAGCTACCACAGCCCTGTAAAACTTTTCATATTGCCATGTGTTAATTACCCATATACGGCTAATCATTTTTCTCCTAGTGGTTTCTAGCACCTGCATGTAATGTTAGACATTTAAGGATCACTTCCCATAGCTAGCTCTTGACAAATGTATGTATATATGTATTTGCTTATGCTTCAACAGCGAACTGTTTGGACTGTGTTTCCATGTGTGTAAGTTTTCAGTCCCGTTAAGCTGGCGTCAGACGTCACCAAATAACCAGATGTCCTTGCTGTCCCCTGTGTATCTGCTATGCTCCACAGCTCTAGTTGAAGAACCATCCCGAGAGGTGGTGTTGAGAACAAGTGGAGACACGAGCTTGCAAGGGAGCTTCTCGTCTCAGTCCGTCCAAATGTCTGCCTCTAAGCAGGAGGCGTCCTTCAGCAGCTTCAGCAGCAGCAGTGCTAGCAGCATGACTGAAATGAAGTTTGCAAGCATGTCTGCCCAAAGCATGTCCTCCATGCAAGAGTCCCTTGTAGAAATGAGTTCCAGCAGCTTTATGGGGAAATCTAGCATGACACATCTGGAAAGCTCAACCAGTAGGATGCTGAGAGCAGGCGGAAGAGGTGAGCAATGAAATTCCTGGTGGAGGGAGCCAAGCCACATGGCACAGTATAGCTTTAGTGCAGTGGATCTCAACCTAACCAACACTGCCCCCCTTTAACACAGTTCTTCACGTGGTGACCCCAACCATAAGGTTATTTCCGCCACTACTTCAAAACTATAACTTTGCTGCTGTTATGAATTGTAATATAAATACTTTTGGAGATTGCCAGTGGGGTTGTGATCCACAGGTTGAGAACCACAGTTTTCGTGCATAAAACTCACTAGAAAGCGAATAGGATTTCTTATTCCTCTCATCCTAAAACATTTCTGTTGCTGTCCCATCAAGGAATTCCACCTAAAATTGAAGCTCTCCCATCTGATATCAGCATCGATGAAGGCAAAGTGCTCACAGTAGCCTGCGCTTTTACTGGGGAGCCTACTCCAGAAATAACATGGTCCTGTGGTGGCAGGACCATCCAGAACCAAGAACAGCAAGGAAGATTCCACATTGAAAACACAGACGACCTGACAACCCTCATCATCATGGACGTACAGAAACAAGACGGCGGACTTTATACCCTGAGCTTAGGGAATGAATTCGGATCTGACTCTGCTACTGTGAATATTAATATACGCTCTATGTAAGAGGGCCGGGGGGCTCTAATACTCCACACACACAATCTTTCACAAACGATTCACATGGACTAATCTTTCTGACCTGTAAATATTTCTGAGTAGTTTTGTATTCACCTAAATGAGTCACAGTTCCAAAAATAGGCATTTCGATCCTTTGATACCTGAGAATATTTGCTAATGACTGTACATACTGTATACAGCCAGATTCACGGTTATAAAGTTTTGTACCATTTATTATATGACATTTTACACTGTAACTTATGAAACTAACCATTGGTAGGAGAAAGTTTCCTATGGATTATGGAACGAATACCCTGCCAATACTTAATCTCTGTGCCTCAACATACTGTTGATGTCTAAGTATGCCTCAGTGGGTTGAGAAATTCCCCACTGAAGATGTCCTGTCCACCTAATGCTGCGCATGTCCCTGACATGCGCACTGATACCTACTGAATCAGAAATGTAAGGCATTGGTGATGTTTGCATCTACCCTCCTGTAAGCAACACTTTAACGTCTTACATTTTCCCTGATGATGTCACACTTAAAATTATCACGACGAGTATTTACCAGAGCAAAGTGTAACGGCCAACACTTTGCTCGCTCACTTCACACTGTCTCCTGACAGAAGGAGTGCCTGGGTAGCCTGGAAAAAGTACCATCTCCTGGCCATCCCCTCGTTTCCCCAGGCTATTCAGGTATTCCTATGCCAGAGCAGTGCCAACTCCTGGAGGTCCCAGGTGCAGCTAATGCCTCGTGTGGTAGTTCTAAATTTAAATTACACCCGAAACTGGGCAACTAAGCAATGAGCCACAGCAAAATATAACAACAAGAAAAGAATAAACAACAACAAATGAAGCTGTCGTTAAGACAACATGACTACCAACTGCCCACAGACAAATTATCAATTTGATGTAGTCCTTTTCATGCGGTATAATTGGTAGTTATAAATGTTGGACCTCCTTGAGATAAAAAGGAAAAATAAAGCAAGCTATCTGCACCTCAAAACGTGTGGTTGGTTTTTTTGTGTGTGTGCAATGCTGGAGAGGGGATTGTAGTTTCCACATAGCACGTGGATTACCACAGACAGGATAAGGAACTGCAAGTTCCGAATAGCCAACATTCAAATCTTACTCAAAGCAAACGTTTAAAATTGCTATACTGGATGAATCCAACAATTCCCTTTCAAAAGCCTGGAGAATTCTCAGAATAAATTCATCTATGAAAGCTTGTCTTCTAAAACTATCAAGAAAAACAGTTTTTTTAAGAAACTAAATTGACTTCCGCAGCTACAGAGCAAATAACAGGTCTTGGGAGCAGAGATCTGAAGTGGTGCAGTTAGTTCTTCTGGCCTTTTAAAAACAGTGGATAGGATGGGAGAGATGGCTTAGCAGCTAAGAACACCGGCTGCTCTTCCAGAGGACCGGGGTTCAATTCCCGGCACCCACCTGGTTCACAATGGTCTAACACTCCAGTTCCAGAGGCTCTGACACTCTCTTTGGCCACCGAGTATGCATGTGGTACACAAACATACATTTAGGCAAAGCAACCATTCCCATAAAATTTTTTTAAACTGATAAATACCTGGTACTCAAATAGCTTTTCCCAAAAAAAAAAAAAAAAAAAAAAAAAAAAACAAAAAAACATTTAATTGCCCACTTCAATTAGCTAAGGGGTACACACAGGGGCATCCTTGCTTCCTTGAAGCACCTCAATGGCCTGTGCTCCCTCTGAGGTCAGGCTGGGGTCTCGATGCTGCGTTCTTGTATTGCCTGTGAGTAATCAATTATAAACATATAAAGATGATCACTTGCCTAAAGTGACATCAATATTAACTAAGTGCCCCAAACTGAAGCAAACATACTTTAATTTTTATTCTCTATAGACCAAACTGGGTCTTCATTAACTTATTCAGTGAATTATTCTGGTTTAAGTCAGAGATCCTAAAGGCAGAGGCCTAGTTCTTGCTTCAGCAGTCTTGAGCACTTCCTTGTCAGCTGCTCACCTTAGTGGAGATGTGGCCTGCTCACAGGAGTGCCTGCCTTCCTGGAAACTGTGGATAGGAGCTAAGCGTTCTCAGAGCTAAGTCCTTGGATCACTTCACAGGCAATACAAGAACGCAGCATCGAGACCCCAGCCTGACCTCAGAGGGAGCACAGGCCATTGAGGTGCTTCAAGGAAGCAAGGATGCCCCTGTGTGTACCCCTTAAGCCAATCAGAAGTGGCAGTCATTGGGACTTGGGAGGGGACAATAGGTGGCAGAAGAGGGTGAACAAGTGGCTGTTTCCTGGGCAGCTACACAGTCAGCACATAAGAAGCTTCACATGAGAGAGATCCTAACACATATCCTGGGGAAGCTGGGGGATCCAATAGCATCAGCTGCACATCTTGCTTTAGATAACAGCTTGTACCTCAAAATGACAGACAGATGGGGGCTGGAAAGATAACTCAGTAGAGATGTTGGACAAGCATGAAAATCTGAATTTGTTCCCCCCCCCCCACAAAAAGCCGAGTATGGTGGCATTGACTTGTAATCCCAGTGCTGGAGAGGGGAGGACAAGAAGGTTCTTGGGGCTGGCAGTCCAGTCAACCCAGCCTAGACAGGGTGTCCAGGGCCAATGAGAGATTCTTCCTCCAAAATAACACCGCGGCAGCTCCTGGGGAAATGACCCCTAACATGACCCTCTGGCCTCCTCAGGCAACTGTGCCCCCACACTCACGGGAGAGCAGGATGGGAAAAGTGATTCCCTGTGAATCACTCGGGCTGTGTTGTACAGGCAATGTCCTGCTTCCTTGTCACCACAGTCTACGATGACTGAATCTGCCCTGTCAGCTTCCAGGTCTAGGGGTGCAGGGGAGGGGAGGGCAGCACAGCTCTCATGAGAAAAGAGTTGGGTACCAAAGCCAAGGCCTGAAGGGGCTGCCTTTTTCTCCTCAGTGGAAACTGCCAGCTGAGCCACAGGCGCTGCTACTGAGTACCAAGAGGGGACTGCCCTGGGAGACAGAGGTGGAACTCTGTCCCCAGCTCCTCTGCAATCAGTGCCTCTCACTGAGGCGGCTGGTATTGCTGCTGCCAGCCCTCCCAACGTTAATGATTTGAAAAATGGTCCCTGGTTCCTCAGTGCCATTGCTTCATTTATAAGTCAGAATAGCTTTCCTCTCCATTCCTATTGACAGGGAGCAGCAGAGACCAGGAAAAAGTGTGTGTGTGTGTGTGTGTGTGTGTGTGTGTGTGTGTGTGTGTGTGTGGTGTGCATGTGCACGTGCGTGCATGTGTGTGTGTTGTGTGTGTGTGTGTATGTGCACGTGCGTGCGTGCGTGTGGTATGTATGTATGTATAGCTCTCCCAAATTCCAGCCCATCCAATCCCTAAACCTTACTGGCTGCATTCATCCTGCATTCTTGATCTCTTCCTATGTTATAACCCACACCCTGGTTACACACTGACTGAGCAGAATATGTTGAAATCACACGTCTGCATTCAAGATGTGTGAGGTGACCTGCATGCGAACCTCAAATCTAGGATCTATTAGCTAATTTGTTGAAGTTGGGGCTGGTGATTGAACTTCACCAACCCTTGACGTTCTCATCCATAAGATGGGAGCAGCACTCTCGATACTGATTGCAGTATTAAAGTTCCTATAGCAGCGCGTAGCATGGTGCCCAAGATGTACAACAACAGCTCTTAGACAGGGGCCGCCATGGAGGAGAGGGACAACCCCAGGTCTCACCGACCAAATGTATCGCTTTGATGGGGCCATTGCAAACAAGTACCAGTGAGTGGCTTGCACAAAAGAAACTCAGATCTGGAGACTAGATATCCAAAATTACGTGTGTGCAGGTTTGTCCTGACAGCTGTCGGGGAGAACCTGCTCCGGGACTCTCAGCTCATACACGCCTCTCTCCCAGTTTCTTCCCTTTAGAGCCCCAGCCATGCCGGCTTAGTTCCCATCTTAACGTCATTCGCTCTCTATCTCCCAAGACCCTATCTCAAGTAAGATCACATCCAGAAGTCCTGGAGGTTGAACTTCACCAATATATGTTTTGGAGAAGAGTCAAAATTCAACTTGTCACAGTAGAAATGGCCGGCAAATACAGTTTCATAGAAATATTTTGATGGAGCCTTTCAAAATATGGGTCTTCTCTGTCCAATAGTAATGGGTTATAGAACAGAGACAAGGCAGTAGGGAAGCAGATAACCAGAGACGGTCAGCTAAAAAGTCAGATGACCATTCCCATCGCCACCCAGCCCAGTTAAGAATGTTTTGAGACTATGCTCCAGGAAGATAAAGGAAATATCAGCACCAAATATGATTTTAAGAAAACTGTCAAAGTCTGTTGCCAGATAGTTTATCACATTCTGTGAAGATGTGTCGCTGTTTTAACTTACCTAAAACACCTGATTGGTTTAATCAAGAGCTAAATGATCGATAGCTAGGCAGGCGAAAAAAGGCTGGACTTCTGGGGAGAGGGAGGAATGGAGAAGAATCTAGGCGCACAGGTGCCAACAGCACAGAGAGGTAAAAAGCCACATGGTAAAATGTAGATTAATAGAAACTGGTTGATTTAAGTCATAAAGGCTAGTTGGGAACAAACCTAAGCTAACGGCCAAGCTTTCATAAGTAATAATAAGTCTCTGTGTCATTATTTGGGGGCTGGTGGCTCGAGAAAGTCTGACAAGTCTAACTACTAAAGTCCAGTTTCCTTGCATTGGGAGAAAGCGGTCTGCTGGGTAACAGGACACGGACATAGGACGGTCCAGGGAGCTGCATCCCAAAGCAGATTACAAAGGCTTGATTTTATGCCTTTGAGTGTTCCTGAGTGTTTCCTCCTCCCCTCAGGATGTCTGTTAACAGAGAAATTCCTTCATGATTCCTCCTGAAGCAGAGGAAGTGCCCTGGAACCCCTGTGAGGGATCTGGTGCTCTGAATTCCCTTTTCTTAAGCAGTTGGAAAAGGCTGTTGATTCACCTTGTGTAAGGCCCCGCCCAAACCAGGAGTTCCTGAACCAAGGGAGCCTGAAGGGCTAAAGTTTCTTGCTAGGGATTAAACAGGTACAACTTCTTTGAGTTAAAGGGGACAACTCCAGGGTTCTCAAGTGAGTCTTGGTACCAAACAGCCTTAGACAAACACAGGGTCAGAATGCTTTCCTAAAACTGCTGTGTATGACGGAAGTCAGCTTCTCCTTGGCAGCTGCCAGCTCACAAAACACCACCATCAGCCTTGGAGGTTCTCATCAGGTGAGGAATAAAGGCCCCACTAGCTGCCCGACCAGCTGCAACACTTGATCCACGTCCGTGAGAGTCAGTTATCCCCTCCCCCTACTCCCACTTCCCTCCATAGTAGAACAACTGGAGTGGAGGAAGGAGGCACAAGAGACCCACCTGGCTAGCAAGCACACAAGAAACTGAACCACTTTGTCGATATAAACAAAGTCCCCTTACGGAGAACGCAGTCAACGGAGATACCTTTAGAAGAGAAGGCTGGAGGCGGAAGAACACGGAAATCCAGTGACTGACATTTCCGTTGCAGCTCGCTGTGGTAAAACACAGCCAACTTCAGGCAAGAAAAGATCTGTTTCTCTTACCGTTCCTGATTACAATCCATCCAGAGGCGTCTGTCCGCTCGTGCAGGAGCTTGAGGCGGGAACTGAAGCGGACTGCTAAGTGAAGAAGGCCGCTTACTGGCTCCATGCCTGTAGCTTTCTCAGCTTGCTTTCTCAAACAACCCAGGACCACCTGCGCCCAAGGATGGCTCCACCTACAGCGAGCTGGGTCCTCCTACCTCATCCATTAATCAAGAAAACGCTCCTCAGCTATGGCCACAGGCCAACCTAATAGAGAAAATTCCTCAACTGAGGCTCCCTCTTCCCAGGAGACTCTAGTGTATGTGAGCTGACAAGAGCGAGCCAGCACAATGCCCAAAGTCACTCAGTGAGCTGGGCCTGGATCTTCAGAAGCCAGGCCTGTAAGGGCAAGAGACAGTCCTCGCTTAGGGTGAAGTGGCTTCCGCTCTGTTCCATTTTAAAGGTCACTGTCCTAAAACAGAGACAACAGCAAACAAAACGAAACAATTAAAAAAAAAAAGACTCATTTGCAGTACAGCCAATCTGTCATTCTCTCAGGCTAGAAACAAACTAGAACCTCCATTGGCATCTGTAAGAGCCAGGAAATAGGGCACTTACCTGACCCAGCAGTCAAGGTAGAGGCAGCAGCGAAGGCAAGAGTTTTCTAGAAACTGTGTCACTGGGTCCTAAAGTAAAAACAAAACATTTTTCTACTCCTCGGGTTTCCTAATGCCTGATTCCTGAGGGCTGACTTGAGGGACTGGCCTCCTGAGAGTCCTCAGAATGTTTACAGTAGGGTGTTGCCATGGTAATGGAGGTTTCTTGTAGACACCATTCTAAACTAAGAATCTACTTCTGGACTTGTCCCGACTGCTGAAAGGAGGGAACCACATGGAGAAAAATCTCCATAAGATCAGGCTGTAGGGCATTTTCTTAATTAGTGATTAATGGGGGAGGGTCCAGCCCGCAGTTGGTGGTGCCATCCCTGGGCTAGTGGTCCCAGGTTCTGTAAGAAAAGAAGCTGAGCAAGCAAGACAGTCAGCAGCACCCCTTCATGGCCTCCACATCAGCTCCTACCTCCATGTTCCTGTCCTGACTTCCTTCAATAATTAACAGTGCTGTGGAAGCATAAAGCCAAATAAACCCTTTCCCTTCCCCAAACTGCTTCTGGTCACGGTACTCTGTCACTAGGGCGACAAAACAAAATTCAGATTTACAGGACAATTCTCAAGATCCCACTCATCTCAGAATCTCTGCACACACAGAGGGAGCACCTTCCAGGAAGAGAAAGCAAGCACTTGTTTGGTTTAGAAGTCAAGGGTCTCCACGTGTGTCAACATATTCATGCCCTAGACTTAAGCAAGAAACAATCCATGACCAAGAAGCCAAAGTTCTTACAGGATGGGTCTTGACTCATTGTCTTTTCTTAAAATCCAGAAATATTAGGCACAACTCATCCTCAAAATGTAAGATTCCTTTAAGCTTCATAATATACACCATGCTGCTAATTCATGGATTAAAACCTTGACAGAAGCTGGGCCTGTGGTATTCATCCATAGTCCCAGATAACCTGGAAACTGAGGCAGGAGGAACCCTGGAGTCTGAGCAACACAACAAGAACTTCAAAGAAAAAAAAAAAAAGAAATTCAACAACTACATACAGATCAAGATATATGCCCTGAAAAACTCATTCCACAAGTACAGGAGGCAAGGACAAAGGATGCCAAGGTCACGATTCCAGCGCCTACCAAAGCTATTGCTGCAAGTGCCTGTGTCTACGTGGACGGGCAGAATGTAAGCTAAGAACGACTGCATTTTATTTTTAAAATATTTACAAGGAAATCATTCACAAATTTGGCTACTAGGGTAAAGCAATAGAAAATGGAATTTCCTAGTTTTCTACAAGGTGGAAAGTTTATTCTAGTACTTTTGATTATAAACCTATCGCCATAAGGGGGCTAACACCCACCTGAAAAACTATCAGTAGCACCATGGTCTGCAAGTTCATATGGTTTGGTCTCGTGTCTCCCCTCTCGCCTCCCCTCCCCACCGTTTGGTTTTTAAAAACAAAACAAAACAAAACAAAACAAAAAAAAAAACAAAAAAAACTGGCTATCCATTCAATATGAAAACTTACTACATTACCAAATCTTTCCAAACTGAACACATGAGATGCCAGTGGTGAGCAGGCTGGCCCACTGCACAGAGTGTTCTAACAACCTGTCTGCTATTTAAAATGACACGCACTCTCAGAAGCAGTTTATCTAAAAGCATACTAAAGTATATAATCATTTTAAGCTTAGGGAAAAGTACAGACTTATCTTAGTAAATATCAAATACTAAATATTTGGCTACCATCTAAAGTAATAGGCTATAGAAGCTAAACATATGGTTGATATATGTTCATCTTTAGGCCTGAACACTGAAACAAACACCAATAAGAACACTAAAGGCATTTAATAAAGACTAGACAGAATATCAATGAGTGTAAAAGATACAATGTATCAGGTGACGAATCTGAATGTGAAAACCATGTATCTATTAAATATGCCTGACTAATTTAAAAACAGGAAGCCAATTATTGTTAAAGTGCTATTCGTTCAAGCTCTGGGCTAAAACCATTACCTCAAAGTGACTTCAAAAAGAAACAAATCACAGGGCAAACACTCATAATAGATATGACAGGCACTGCCAAAAAATGTAAATTGTTCTTTAATTAAATAATGCCATTCTCAAGTGATATAGAACAGTCATCTTGACAGGATTACTTTTTTATATAAATATTTATAAATTAAAAATGTCTCTAGATATGCCAAAGAGCCGCAAAGCATACCTTACAACAGCGGCTTAATGCCTCTTTTATTTATTTTTTTTTTTTAAAAAAAAGCACTAAATTCCTCTTCTGCTGAAAGCCATTTATTTCTCTGGTATACGTGAACAAGGTCACTGAGACACTTGCCTCTCTTAGAACAATGTAAAGAACAACAATCATATATGTTTTAAATCGGGGAGATCATAAACATTAGGACATAATCATCTTTTGATGCAGTAAGAAAATAAATAAATAAAAATTGAACACTGTAACCTGATGTTTGGTATTGACAAATCAAGTGTCAACTTCACATACGAAGGACAACGAAGTCTGGTTATATTTTTAAATGTTCAATATGTCACGGTATTTGGGCTAAAGACCTTTAGACTATTACATGTTTCTTTCTTTTTTTTTTTTTTTTTTTTTGCTTAAAGGAATGTGATCCAGTCACCATCAAGCTGCTATGGTAATTAATTTGAAGCTGGGGTGAAGTGACCTTCTGGTCCATGGCACAAGTTACATCTATCACATTTCTGTCACACCGAACTGGCGAGATCTCATGTTTATATACTACAATACACACTGAACAAGCTGTCAGTCCCTCACAGTTTTTTAGAAAAATATCTACATTTGTTCTTATGGATGTCAAAATGCTACACCATCATTTTTTTAAAAAAAAAAAAAAGATGCACATTCATACTGTGAAGTTATTAGGAAAATACTCTTACAAGTAAACTATAGAAAGATAAAATACACTTCAAAAGTATGTGGGTTGTTTGTTTACAATATTCTATAAAGTGCAGAGAAATCCTAAGGAGAGGGGACGCTACCCCAGAATGAGTTTAGTTACAGCAACTTTTGCATAGCAACACTCAGAGGAGGCTGGACGTGTCCATTCCTCAGGAGAAGGGTGCACGAGGTTCTTCAGAATCAGATTGTGTCTTGGCCAGAAGTCTGTTTTCTTCAGGAATGGTTGCTGATGCCAAATCTCCGTTAAGTGTGTTTCCTGAACAGTGAAGAGGTCCTAGGAAAAGGGGAGTGGGAAGTTAAACATCTAAGCAATGCTGACTTTGGGTCTCTGAGAAACGTCTCAGGTCTGTAGGAGAAATAATTCTACTACTCTTTTGCTCATTTGATAGAGAAACTCACCAAACACCCCACAAGAAGAGTACTGTCACGTAAAAACTTTCGGCTGGACCAGACTGAGAGGCAGACAACACTCAAGAGGCCCTGGGTTCAAGCCCCATCACAGAATAAATCAGGCCTGGTGTGAGTGCCTGTGATCCCAGCAGTCAAGAGGTAGAGGCAGGATGATCAGGGATTCTGTCAGCCTCCAGCGCACAGAGTTCAAGACCAACCTGGGCTACGCAATACTGTCTCAAAAAATTGTCAACTGAAGATTGCAATATACTTAATACTAATATACTAATATGGTAAAATGTAAATTCTCTGCTTTGAACTAAACCATTAAACAGAAAGAAATTGAAGAATAATACATCTCACCTTGCCAATGCAGAGGCTTTATGGTAAACTGAGACGTACATATATACCTGTGTGAATGTATGTGTGACATGTTTGAAACACTCCTAACAACTAAGTTTGTGAATGTCTTTGCCTTCTAAATATTTGAAAATGAGTCAAGTATAGTAGTGCCTGCCTGTAATCCCAACACTGGGGAGGTAGATACAGGAGAATCACCAAAAGTTCAAGGTTAAGGTAGTCTACATGACAGGTTACAAGCCAGCCAGAGTTATACAGAAAATAAAAATTGGCTAACGAAATGAACTGGTGGTGAAGGCTTGCTTCATAAGCAAGAAGAACCAGCTGGCTACAGAAACGAGCCATATTGGTTAGCTCTGGGTTTGATTAGAGGCCCTGCCTCAAAAAAAAAAAAAAAAAAAGTGAAAGCCCAGCATGGTAGCACCTGCCTTTAATCCCAGCAGGGAGGCAGATCTCTGAGTAGGAAGCCAGCCTGGTCTACAGAGTGAGTTCAGGACAGTCAGGGCTACACAGAGAAACCTGTCTTAAAACATGCCCTCTTCCCCCAAAAACAAAGGAAGCAAAGAGTAACAGAAGGTAACAGCTCAACCTTGGCCCTCCCCCACCCAGACAAATCAATCCACACACGCTTCACACACAAACACATAAAAAAAGATGAAAAGGTGGGGCTGGAGAGATGGCTCAGCGGTTAAGAGCATTGCCTGCTCTTCCAAAGGTCCTGAGTTCAATTCCCAGCAACCACATGGTGGCTCACAACCATCTGTAATGAGATCTGGTGCCCTCTTTTGGCCTGCAGACACACACACAAACAGAATATTGTATACATAATAAATAAATAAATAATAATAAAAATTTTAAAAAAATGAAAAGGTAAATATTTTTAAAAATGTATCTGAAAGTGGCCAACGGTTTGTTTGGAGCCAGCATCTTCCTCCAGAGGAGCCTGCTTAGGTTGCTAGGCTAGTAAAGAAAGGCTACGGTTTTCAGTCTATTCGAAACCACAAAGGCACGTCTGCTGGCTCCTCCCACTCGATGACGTGGCTCTCTGGAGGACCTAACCACCATTTACTGTGTCATTTCCCCAGGGAACAGATCCACATTCCACACAACTGACATCCAGTGAACTCTCCATGGGAGGTAAGGACTCTCCACAGGTGACAGTCCAGTCACTGAGAAGTAAGTGTAAAATGATATTCGTGTTCCCTGGAAACCATGGTCCTTGCGATCAAATGAGGCGTATCCTGACACACTGGGAAAGCTCTGGCTCCTCTGAGATAAACACAATCTTAACAGAAACCCTAGACTCTCCTGAAAGGACAGTCTGCTGCCTCCAACGCTAAGGAGAAAAGGTATAGGGATCGGGGTTGCCATAACCACACAGGTTGCTCTCTTTAGCCATTTGAAGGCAGACACATAATGTAACATAGCTCTATTTTCTGATTTTCAACTTTTATTTCCTCTAGAAGTCTATCTGCAATTAATGATTTTTCTACAATACTTTAAAATGGAAACACGTAGTAGTAATAAAGACATAGTCAATAAAAATGTCTCTAAGATAAAGTATCTACCAATGATCTTCAGCACCTCTTAACTAAATAAACAGAATAACAAGGCTATTGGGGAGACAACCCGTGAGCACCTGTGAGCTGGGGGGGGGGGGCTCACGTCCCTCTGAGGAATTCACCTAAAAGCAATGGACAGTGGTCCAGTGACAGTGTGTTCAGTCCCAGAAACTACGAGAACCTGGGACTTCAGTTTTGCTGAAGTGGCTGAGGAGAGCGAAGGGGTGGGACTCACTCTCTGGGTCTTCAGGGGGGGCATCATTACAAGAGTCCGTGTCCGAGTAGGTTCTGCGGCGGCGCTGAGGAAGTCGGTGAAGGGCAGAGGCTGCGTCTCTGATGGAGCAGCTATTCCTGCATGTGAAATTAAAAAGTGTTAAGCTATGGGCATTAAATAATGGAAAGACCCTTTCTTGACCGGGACTTTAAATGGCTTCTCTTCAAGGCCAAGCATGGTGGGCACACCTATAATCCCAGCACTCTGGAGGCAGAGGCAGGAGGATCTCTGTGAGCTTGAGACCAGTATGGTCTACAAAGTGAGTTCCAGGATAGCCTCTGAGGCTTAATCCCTTATGTGAGCAACATGCCACTCATTTAGAAGGGAAGCGTGCTGACAAGTGGGTCTGCCTGCAATGCGGGCAGGAACTCAGAGGCCCTGTCCTAACAAAGATATCCTTCTAGGAAGAGGATCCAGTGAGGCAGCAGGCAGAGGTGGGCTGCGTATACCTGAGAATTCTCACAGGTTGCACAAATGCATACGTAATGTCAACCTTTAACTCATGGAAAGAGCAGACTGAAGGAGACGCCAGAAAGTTTAGAGACATGAACTCACTGATGGAAAAAACAGAAGATTAAAACGGTGAACTGGAAGCTAGGAAAACAAAGCAAAATGAAACCTTTTCCAGGGCTAAGTATGTGGCTGAGTTGGTAAGGCGTTTATGTAGCATGCACAAAGCCCTGAGTTTGAACCCCAGCACAGCATAAACCGGGCCTGGTAGAGGAGGTGAAGGCAGGAGGATTAGGTTTAGGCATGCTGGACTATGCCCGGTTTGAGACCAGCCTGTGCTCCATACGGCCCTGTTGCCAAAACAACAAAACAAAACAAAACAGTTTTTAAAACTCAGAGCTGGAGACATAGCTCTGCAGTTAAGAGCACTGGCTCTGAAAAGGATCCAGTCTAGACCTGCGAGCACAGATCCAAATCACCACCACCACCTGAGGGCACTTCTGCTTCGGCTTCTGCTTCACAACGGCTCAACACCTCTGCACAACCCTGACACAGCAAAGGGAAATATTATCTAGCCTTTTTATAACTTATTGTCCAAGGGGGGGGGGAGGGGGGAGGATAAAATAGAAACCTTTCTATCATCAAAATACGTTCACTGTCAGACGACTTAGCTTCTACCGTCCTGTAAAGTCCAGCTGTGAAGACGCCCTTATACCCTGCAGCCGGCTATATAAAAGTTCCTGGCTGCTTCCTCTGCACAGATCACTCAACAAGGATTATGTAATTGCCAGAGAAAAGGACAAAACAGTGGCAAGGCTCGATACTCAACAGTCAGCCTAGAGAACCATGCTGAGGAGAACTAATCTCATCACTCTCCAGAGAACAGAAGAGGGCAAGTCTAGCCGCTGAGCGCGCACACCTCGTGACAAGCAGAGCGCCCGAGAGCTTGGACACTGGCAGGACCCACCTGGAAGGTGAACTTTTTACAGTGTTGATGTGAATATGGCTTCCTTCCTTTCAAGTGAGCAACAGCCTAGCATGAATATATGACACTATAAAAAGCTGAGGTAAGAGATGGCTCAGCGGTTAAGAGCACTGGCTGTTCTTCCAAAGGTAACGAGTTCAATTCCCAGCAACCACATGGTGGCTCACAACCATCTGTAATGAGATCTGGTCCCCACTTCTGGCGTGCAGGCAAACATGCAGGCAGAATACCGTATACATAATAAATAAATACATTTTAAAAACCTGAGATAGAATGTCCTCAGTCGTGGGCACGTGACTACAAATTTCTCTCTAGCCACTTGCTATTATTCCATTATTGTTTAAACAAAATCTATTGCTCTGTCTGCTCAGCCTTCTTCTCGAAGAACTACGACCCCATACTTCCTGATATATTTCAAAAACCTAAGAAGCACGACAGCCGACATGGCCACGTTCGGGTTAATTCTCACATGTGAGTTTCCTTTCCTCAGCCCTTTCTGAAGCCGGTCCCAGAAACAAGAGCTAAGCAATACACACAAAGCTGCGGTGAGAAACCAAGCCAAACCACGCCTACTCCACAGAGCTGACATCCACAACGCCTGGCCTGGGCCTGAAGAACTTCCCCATGGGGGCGTTATCCAGACAGAACGTAGTCAGAAGGAATGGTTAACCTACCTCTCTGAACTGCAGGAACCAGGGTGGCTGGCGGAACGCTTCATCTAGAAATATAAAAGAGAATAAAAGACAGCTTAATGTTTAGTCAAAGAAAATAACACACCTCCAACTTATTGTTATAATTAACATAAATGGATTCAGAGAAACAGATGCTTGGAAAAGACACTTATCTTTTCCAGACAAGTGACAATCTGAACATGTCAAACGTTCCCCCGAATAACTATTAACTGAAAATTTGTCAAGACGTACCAAAAAAAAAAAAAAATACTAAGCTTCTAATTATTTATGTGTGTTACATAATGGTAAAGTATAAATAATAGTATGTATAGAACTAATCTATGTCATTTTTAATAATAAAAGGAGTATCTAGCAAACCAGAAAACAGTCTGAACCAATGTCTTTTTCTCCAAGTTGTAGAGGGCACGAGCAGAACCTGCCAGCAAAGCTTCTCCCAGGCAGCTTACACACGGATGTGTGTCAGGACAGTTTTCACGGAAAGCGACATTAGTGTATCTAGTCTTTAAAGGACTCAGAAAAAAAACTGAAACCTCGAATAGGCTTCCAAAGCATTAAAACAATGGAAGGGCTAAGGATGGAGGCTCAGTGATGTCCGCCCACCATGCACAGGCAAGTCCAAGTCTCGAAACTCTAAAATAGAATGATGTCATGTTTAAAGGTGGGGAAATGTCTGCTTGGGCAGGATGATAATAAATATGGTCAACACAAAACATAATTTAGAAGATCCAACTTGCCTGCCAGAAAGTAGAGGGCAAAACAAGTCCAACGGTTATTTCAGCTTAACGAGGTGACAGAGAAGCTGTCTATGCTAACAATATACTTTATACACACGGGCTAACCTGCTGTATGAATGAATGCCTTCTGAATGGGCAACTTTGGCTGCCAGCTGCCAAGTCCCAGTTGAAGTGACAACATGTTTCTCATCCAAAGGCTCCAAGGATGGCACAAGATGCAGCTGGACACTGATGCACCCTTTCAGTCCTTTCCCTTAGAACTAGTCACCCTCCCAGGACTGGGGAGATGGCTCAACAGCCCCTGTGAATGCAGCTTCACAGACAGGACCCGAGTTTGCTTCTGAGAGCTCACACCGAGTAGCTCACACCCACCTGTCACCTAGATCCCAGGGGATCTGACACCCTACTTCTGGCCCCTCCAGAAAGCTCAGCATAAAAGAGACATCCTAGCAAAGACTCCCTGACAGATGGAGACAGAAAAACCTCATCCAAAATCAACAGAAACTTTCCCAGTTCATCTGACCAAGACACTTATGGACACTAGGAGTCCAACGTTCATCAACGAACACGAGACTTAAATAAATGTAGGAAATGCTCCGCAACCGAAAATGTTGGGGTGGGTGGGAGAACACAGGAGTGAGCTGGGCCCTCTTCTCACATGTGATCAGCCAGTAGCAGTAGAATCACAGCAAGGGCATGCCTCCTCCCACGCACAGGCTCCTAAGCATTCTCCAAGGAGCCTGACCTCACCGCAGGCTCTTCACCACATGCCAGGACAGACTCAATGGCAGGAAAAGCACAGGGAGCTCACCACCCCCAGCCAAGAGTTCTCGGTGTGCAGACTGCTCAAGACATGGACATGAAGCACCTACCACTAAGTGGCTCAGCTCCTTCACAGTGACCTTCTGACACAGAAGACATTCCACAGAGGAAGGGCCAGAGCAGTTGAGGCATTTTGCCTACTTGAAGAATCAAATACAAACACTGACTGTAGAACGGCTCCCACTGGAGGTGTCGAGCTCTGCTTGGTAATACCCTCCAAGAGTCAAACATCTCTCTGCAACAAGGCTTTCATCAAGCAGACAGGAGCGCCTCGCTTCCTGTGACAACACACACTGCACCATACACAATGCTTCCTGGACACACAAGAGTGGTGGGGCAGGCCATTCTCAGGCCCTTCAAAGTGGAGAGATCACGGCATCACTGCACACGCTGAGTTCCTCAGCTGAGAGGACCCATTACCAGCACAGACAAAAGCAATGCAACCCACCCGCCAACACTTTCCATTCCCACCCTAACGAAGAAAAGAAAAAAGAGTCAGGTAACAATGGAAGAGAGGCTGAGACTGTGTTTTGTTGGTAAAGTGCCTGCCACTAAAGATTTGAGTTCAGATCATCGGCCCTCAAATAAAAGCCACGCATGATGGTGGATGCCGGCACCACACACAGGGAAGGACAGGCCTGGTGGTGGACGCCGGCACCACACACGGGGAAGGAGACAGGAGTGGTGGACGCCGGCACCACACACGGGGAAGGCAAACTGCAGGCGTGGTGATGTACATCTGCAACCAACTACAGGGAAGGTGGATTGAGGCCCAGAGCTCAGCAGTCTAGACTACTGATGAGCTTCATGTTTGGTTTATGACCCTGTCTCAAAACGAAGCTAGAAAGAGAGCAAGAGGACATACCTGACAACGAACTCCAATCTATACACATATGCCCCCCCACACACCACAAAACAATTCATTTATATTTAACGTATATGCGTATTTATATTCCTAGAAGGAAAATAAGAAGTTCCCACCATCTGAACAGGAGAAGGCGACACAGGAGAAACCAAGGGGTCCGGATGAGGCAGCTGAAACATCTCAGGTTTAAACTTGGCATTGGCTATCTTCACACAATCCTCAAGGGTGGTGATGAATGTATTACAGGTGGCACTGAGCAAGGAAGAGGCTTCGTTCATGTTCTGAAAAATGACAAAGACTGAGAAGACTCATACTCAACCATGAAATCAGGCACATCCTGAGAATCAAGTGAGAAAGTTAATGAAAGCTAAGACTCATCACTAAAAGAGAAAACAAACAAACCCGAAGTTATCTACTATATTGGTGCAAATGGCCCAGAGAACACAGGCCAGAATGCTTCTTCCTGAACCTCATCTCCAAGCGCCTGAGTGGCTGCAGAGACAGGCCTTGACTCCCTGGAGACATGAGCTGCTTGGATGCTTGCCTCTAGCACAGAGACAGAATTCTGAAAGCCCCGCAGAGCTTACAATAGGAAGCTCTGCCGGGCTGGGAGTAACTCTGTGATGATGTTTCTGTCATCCTATGGAGTGGCTCAGGATGCCCTGGGGGGGGGGGGGCAGTACATGGTGCAGCCTGATCCCAAGCAAATGGGCCCTTTTTGCAGTACCTCTACGCTGGGAGATGAGCAACTCTCGTCACGGTGAACAAATTCCTGGATGGTATGAACCTGCTGCATTAGGAGGTCACAGTAGAGGCGAAGTTCAGACATTTTGGTTTTCAGAGATTCACTGGTCTCACTTATCTCTAAGAGGAACATGTATAAATCTCCAATGAGGTCATTTTCATATTCTTTGGTAAAATAACACAACAAGCGTTTTAAAAGCAGGCAACGGAGGCTTAGGAAATGGCTCAGTCAACAATACGTCTGCTACATAAATGTGAGGACCTAAGTTGGATCTCTAAAGCCCACGTAAAACAGTTGCACCCAGTGGTCTGTAATCCTCGCACTGGGAAGGATCCCTGGAGCTTGCTGCTCAGCTAGTGTACCCATATTAAGCTCCAGGTTCAGCTGAAGTCTCTGTTAGAAAAATAAGACGGAGAACAACTAAGAGGGATTTCCAGCATAAGCCTCTGGCCTCCACATGTACATGTACCCACATACAGCACGCAGGCACGCACACACACATGCATGCATGCACAAACACACACACACGTGAACATGCTCATGCACAGAGCTAACACACACAGATTGTTACAGCTGGAGATGTGAAGTCTTTGAAACAGAATCCTAGAACCCTAAGAAACACCCTCTCCTTTCCTTCACATAATTCAGGAGAGACAACTGTTAGGCTTACATCTGCCACGGAGTTTACGTAGGCTGGTTTCCACAGACAACTCATGATGACTGTGTGCTTTTAAGATGGTTATTTAATGACTTTATTTTGTCTTGTTTAGGGATGGAGAGGGGAGGGAGGAAAAGGAGGGAGGGAGGGAGGAGGAAGGGAGGGGGAGAGAGAGAGAGAGAGAGAGAGAGAGAGAGAGAGAGAGAGAGAGAGACATGCATGCACACATCAAGAAACAAGTGGAGAGGGTAGAAGACCCTGAGACCCAGGGATTGTGCTGAAATCATCCGGCCTGTGCACGCACCTCTGCCCACAAAGACACCTCGCTAGCCTGACCACTGGGTGCTTTAATGCCCAGCATTCCCACCCCATTCCCCATTCTCTCCCACGTGAAACCTGCATTTCTACTTTTGTGAATGAACCTTTGCCTTTTCCTCATCCATTTTTTCCAGTTCTGATATTACTTTTACTTTTAATACATAAATTCGCAATCTGTTAAAGTTCTGATACATTAAAGACAGTATTTCATCTACCTACATAGCACCAGCACTTCTCCACTAATCAGCTCCCCTCCCGTTTTCTTCAATGTGTATTTTAGCATACAGACATTGCTGGCTTCTAGGTAAGAACAGCCACTCCACATAAACATCTGTTAATTCTCTTCCTTTTGGCTCCCTTCTCGCATTTTACTGCTCAGAATTTTTAAGGCAGTGCTCACTTGCTTCTCCTCAGTGACTCTGGACAAACTCTGCATCCAGCCAGCATCTCAGCTCTTCACCGGCCATTATCTTTTAAAGTAGAAATCAAAGTTGCGGGGGAAGAAAAACAGCAGCTACATAGTAGATGCTGGTCTTTCAGAAGTTGGCTGAGCCAGGCCAGGGGAGCTGCTTCCCCGCAGAAAACAACAGCGGAGGAGCACTCCACAGATCTGACCTAAATCAATTCTTGCGCAAATTTAAGAACATTCCCTTGTTGTTGTTGTCGTTTGGAGGAAGGGGTATGCTGTGCATGTGTGTGGCAGATGCGCACCCTTTGAGCTACACAGCTGTCAAGGCCAGAGGCTGAAGTCAGGTGCTCTCCCTCAACCCAGAGCATCCCGTTCAGCCAGTCTAACTAGTTAGCTTGCCACTGGGGTCTCCTGCATCCACAGGGCAGCGGGCAGCCACACCCACTCAGCTTTTGTGTGGATTCTGGGAGTCCAAGTGCACACTCCAGTCCTCAGGCTCTTTGCTCGCTGAGCCATCTCTCCAGCCCCGTCCACAGCACAAATTTATACCTCTTAAGGGTACAGTTCAGTGGCATTAAGAACATTCAAAGGCTGCACAACCAGGACCATTGTCCGCCTAAATAAATTCTTATTTTTCCCGACAGAAACTCTGATCCCAATGAACACTAACCTCGTTCTCCTTCACGTAGGCACTACACTATTTTGCCTTCTTTTTTCCCCTGCTTTATTTACTCATTTAGATCGTCTCATTATATAGCTCCAGCGAGCCTCAAACTCAAACTCCTCCTCCTCCAGAATCCTGCCTGTGCGTCAACACTCGTGCCCATTCTCCTTTCTGTCCGTATAAATCTCGCTAGCCTTGGCGTTTGAAATGAGTGCAGTCAACACTTCTCTTTTCGAGACAGGCTTATTTCAGCTACAGACTGTGTCTGTAATGTCATCATGTTGCAGTGTGTGCCGGAATTCCCTTCCTTCTTAAGGACGAATAATATTCCACTGTACAGGAACCACATCTGTTTATTAATCAGGTATCTGGAGACATTTGGATTGATCCAAATCTTTCAACTACTTCTTGTCCTTCATTTCCTTTAATTTTTAAAAGTTCTTTCTATGCATACATGTTTGCAAAGTACAAGCTCAAGAGCAAAAGTGCCCCCTTCTTTTGAGACGGGGTCTCTCCCTGACCTAACGCTCACAAATTAAGCGAGGTTGGCCGGCCAGTGAGTCCCAAGGGTCCGCCAAGCTACAGCTCGTCAGGGCTGGGATTATAAGCACGTGCCCCTACGATTGGCTTTTTACATGAGCGCTGGGCATTGAACTAGGTCCTCGTCCTCCTGCGTCTTCGATGGCCAGTTAGCCGCAGTTTCCCATACCACTGAACTTCCTTGGAAACACTTTACTGACCTCAACGCATCAGCTGACTGAAGCGCTGGTTTACCACCTGATTCTCCTAAACTGAGACCTTCCCGCAGTTTACCACGTGATGGTGATCTAGGTAAATCTTCCACATCGCTAATTTCCTTCCGGTTCCCGAGAGAGGACAGCCTCACTTATGCCTACAAAGTTATCATCACCTTTTTCTTTTGCGGTCCTGGTGTCAGTCAAACAGGCTTTGGAGCTCCCCAGGGCAACCAGCCACCTCTGTCTCTCGGCGGCGTTGACTGCCTTCATGTAGAAATGCTGCTCTCCGGGAATAATTAACTCCATTCTCGTGTTGTCTGCCGAATGGACTGTGACAACACACAGGAGAAACAGAGTTGGACTCAAAGCATTTGGAGGCCACAAGGCATAGTATTCGACGCTTCAGGGACTTAAAACAAACAAAGACACACACAGCACAATCTGGGTCACCCTCTAAGAAGCCCTAGAAGCACCGTAAAAACAACCTTCTCCCTAACACCCAAGGTGGCAATGGTACCAAAACGATGCCAGCACACAAGAGCAAAACAGACAACTAGAATTTCAACGTTGTCATCTGAAAAAGAAAGAAAGTTAAAAATTGTGTCTCCAAAACATCACTTCCAGGAGACGTGGCAGGTGGGGGGGGGGGGGAGAGCACACCAACAAGATCGCTAAAACCCAAAGCCAAAGCAAGCATTACTCAGAGAAATTAAATACCAAGTTCAAAACAGGGAGGTGGACTATAGTAGATCTTTTATTTTCTTTTGTTTGGCATTTACTTGCTTATTAATCTGTCTGCCTGTGACAAGGTCTTATATGTAGCTGAGGCTGGCCTGGACCGCACTAAAGAACTAGGCTACCCTCAAACTCTCTTCTGTGCTCTCCAGCACTGGGGTCACAAGTATGCGCCACCACACCCGTACAGTTCTCTCCGAACTCATTTACCATGATGTTTCCATACCTGTGTATATGTCTATCTGCTGGGACTGTGGCTGTCAAAAGACACCATTAACAGAACAAAAGCCAAGCCGGGGGGGCGGAAGGGGGGGGGTACCACTCTCATGATACAAAGAATGGCAACAAATCACTATAAAAGACAGCCAAGCTCAGAAAACCAGACCAAGAGCTGAAAGGGGACTTTTCAAGCAGAGGACATGTGAGAAGCAAGCTCTCCACCACGGTGCCACCCCCTCAACCCTAAGAAATGTGTCCCTGGCATTTCATTAATATGCATAGTGCACTTTCCTTGGGTCCATTATGGGAGATATACAGTATTATGGCAATGGAGGAAAAGAGCTTAGTCACCCCCTCCCCAATACAACAAGGAAAAGTGGGAGTTTACAGCCAAGGTGGGTGGGGTGAAGAACTGAAGATGATTACGAAGAAACCTCTTGGGCATAGAAGTCTACTAAAGTGATCTCATAAGAGCTGCCTAGCAAGGGCAAGAAGGCCCTGAACCCAGTTCCTCAAAGAGCACACACACTCTTTCCTCCTAGCCACCTGTTAGGTGGTTAGTGCCGAACGGACACTCCCTGACTGTGCTCCTTCAAGGCTTTTCTACCCTGGCTCGTAAGCTACCTACACAGCGGCACTCTGAATGTTCCCGGGTGATGAGGACACAGCAAAAATGAGCTACACAGACCCCGGCAAAAAGCGCATGGCAAGCTAATACTGGTAAATGTTTGGGTCTATGAAAAATAAAAGACACAAAAATGATACCCCAAACTAATGTATTTCTATAAGTTATACAGCCATGACACTCTTCCATTAGAACAGTAACAATTCTTAATTAAAGGATGAACAGAGAACACAGCAGGCATGTACACTCTGGAGAAATCATAATCTACCCCAGGCTAACAACGTTCATACATGATGAGAGTCCTGGCACGAAAGAAGAAAGCAAGACTTAGTACCAGGCCAGTCTAGACTACACAGAGACCCTGTCCCAAAACAAGGACGAAGATGAGGAAGCAAAGGAGGAAAAGGAGATGAAGTGGTGGGGGGGCTGCATTACTAAGGAGTCTGAGATAAAGATAAGGGGCAGAACTACAGTTAAAGAATATGAACCCAGGGACTGGAGAGATGGCTCAGAGGTTAAGAGCACTGACTGCTCTTCCAGAGGTCCTGAGTTCAATTCCCAGCAACCACATGGTGGCTCACAACCATCTATGATGAGATCTGGCTCCCTCTTCTGGCCTGCAGGCATATATACAGACAGAACACTGTATACGTAATAAATATTTAAAAAAAAAAAAAAAAAAAAAAGAATATGAACCCAAAGCAGAAAAGAAGAAAGAGGAAGAGAAGAAGAAAAGGAAGGAAGGAAGGAAGGAAGGAAGGAAGGAAGGAAGGAAGGAAGGAAGGAAGGAAGGAAGGAGAAAAGTTTCTTCCCTCCTTGGCTAATCTCCCTTAGAATTACCATAAAATCATGCCAAGTAGACTCCAGTGAAAATGTAGTTCACTGCATTAATCTCAAATAAGCAAATACACAAGACAACAGGATGCCTCTGGGTATTTGATGGCTTTGAGAAAAGCCCTCAGGCAGGACTGAAGCCCTCAAACTGTGGGGGTGGGAGATGGACATGAAAAAGGCCTGGGGGGCTGGGGGGGAACGGGACTAAACATTCATTCCTCTGGTGCTATTTCCCCTTTAGTTCTCCTTGAAGAATTTCAATCTCCTCGTTATCATTTCATCTGATTTCATTCTACCCTCTACCCTTTCACAAGAACAGATCACATCACAGTCTGCCAACTCTCCAAGAAAATTACCCCAGGACCTATTACTTCCCCTTTTGGAAGAAAAGGAACCCGTTTGTGCTCGCTCAAGCTCAACTGCAGTCATCAAGAACCCAAGCTTCTAACTTCCACTCCGCACTTAAGGAGAAAGCACTTGCGGCTTCGATGCAGGAAACATTTATAGAGGGGGGCATACCACACCTGTGCTCAACAGTGTTAAATGCTATCCTTGGGTCCTGAAAGGAGGACCTGAAAATAAGATAATGATGAGAAGTCACTTACTCTGCTCATCTGACGCAGGCTGTGGAGCCCTCTGCCTCCTTACCTTTAATCTCACAAACAGCCATCTTTATGCTTCCTTTGCTCCCTTTGCAGACGTCATCCTGGGAGTCGTAGTAGGACAGGATCCCATTATCTAGAACAAACCATCGAGGCTGCCAACCTGGAGAGACCAGAAACCAAGGCAGGTTAATAAATGACTTTCACCACATAGAAAACTGATTTCCACCACGCCTCATTAATTCTGGACTCCCAGTAACGTCCACACAGTGAAATTTTTAATGGCCAACACTTGGCCAAGATGTCCCGCGATCTCTAGATAGATAAAGAAGGGACTATTTTTGTTCTGACTCGCTACCTTCTCTTTAACAACCCAGAAGATGCAGCCTCAACCACAGCTGCACCCAGGCACAGCACAACTGCCTCTTTCCAGTATATGTGTCGATGTGTAGCATTTCTTCTCCAGAATGCTTGGAACCAGCAGCATTTTGGATGCTGGATTTTGGATTTGCATACGCACAGTGAGATATATGAGGAATGGGACCCAATCTAAACATGAAATTCATGCCATGTCACCTAAAAGTAATTTTACATAATGGTTTTGTTTGACTATGCCTTATCAAACAAAGTTGGGTGTGGCGTTTTCCTCTTGTGAGTGTCCTTCAGCCCCTTAAAATGTGTGTGTGTGTGTGTGTGTGTGTGTGTGTGTGTGTGTGTAATAACTGGGTTTGGAAGCATTTCCAATTAAAGCTGCTCATCCCGTAATGGAAAAAAAAAAAAAAAAAAACTACGGAAACCAGAGGTTTTGCCCCAGTTCTGTTACCATTCTTGCTGGTTAACCTAGAGTAAGTATTTTCATCCCAATAAGTCTTTAATTCTTTCTCCAAAATAAGTGGACTGAACGAGTGGACCAACCTTCAGGTATGCAATGCAACCTTCCTTCCCTGATGGAAGATGCTGCCTTTAAGCAAATGCCCATGAAGATGGGGAAAGCTAGTGAAATCCCCATTTTTTTAAGGCAGATGTGATACCCTATAGAAAGAGCTGATTCCCACCTCCCTGCCCCCCTTCTCCCATGCTCCACAGCTCAGGCAGAAACACTACTGACTTCAATCGCTCATCTCGCTGACATTTCCTCAGCTGGTAAAGCACACACCTATCACTTGGTTCGAAGGCAAAGCTGTAACCCACAGTGATGGCTTTCCTCAAGACTGGACCTACATTGCTCTTGCAAGTCAAACTCGTGTCCCCTGGACCCTTATCAAGCATGGTACCCATCGACAACTCAGCGGTCACGCTGGAAGCAGCATGACTGTCCTCCCTCTTTCCATCATTAAGTCACTATACAGTGTGAGCCGTTGGAAGGAAACATGCCAAATGAGAACACTCTGGCCAGAGGCTGCGGAACAGTTCGTTAGTCCACGTTTTCCGGGATCAGACGGTACCAAGACACAACACCTCATTTTTATAAACTGACACAAGACATAAAAGTCAGGGCTCACCAACACTTTCGAAATGACAGTGTTGTGTTACAGTTAGTGTTATCAAGTCGATCTTCCAGGTGGGCCTGAGGTGGGCTCTGTTGATGACGGTAACTGAAGTGTGTAGACCCTTCCTAATCGTGTGCAGGACTAGTCCTGGTCAGGGGATAGTAGACACTACAGAGTGGAGCCAGAGCTGTGCACTTGTCCGCACTCACTGC
The DNA here is from genome assembly GCF_903992535.2 of Arvicola amphibius. Taxonomy (NCBI): domain Eukaryota; kingdom Metazoa; phylum Chordata; class Mammalia; order Rodentia; family Cricetidae; genus Arvicola; species Arvicola amphibius. The sequence goes on from NC_052053.1 coordinate 8,295,058, forward strand.
CCTCTTCTGACTTGGGACATGATGAAAGTAGCTGCCTTTGCTTCCAGGACCTCCCTGAACGGATGAACTATAACCTTACACTATGTGAACTAGAACCAAATGAACCCCTCTTTCGAGTTGCCTTTGTTTGTGAATTTAATCACAGCAACAGGACACCAAGCCGGCACAAACAGGTTATTTTGTACCTTCTATGGCTTGCTTAGGAAGACAGAGGGTGTTATACCCACCTGTTCGGAAGGATAAGCCAAGCAAACTTTGAGCCCCAGGAAAATATATTTGCGGGGAGGGCTTCCAAATTAGAAGGAAAGCTCTTTTGGTGTTTGTACATTATCTTGTTCCTCAATGCATAAAGATACCCTAACATACAACAGGTGATTTTTAAAGATGTATTTCTCAAGGCTGGAGCAATGGCTAGGAGGATACTAGCTCACGCTGCTCTTCCAGAGGACCCAAGTTCGGGTTCCAGCTCCTCCTTCAGGCAGCTCACAAGCACCTTTGAGTCCAGCTTGAGGAGCATCCATGCACTCACACACAGCCACAAATAAATAAGGCGAGAAGGGTGGGGTGGGAGGAATTTAAATACAGTAATCACACAGGAAAGTCTAGAAAAATGTAAAGGAATGTCAAAAATAAAAAAAGGTTGTTGGGGCAGCACTTGCCGAGCATGTACAAGGAAACACAATGAAAATAATTTGTAATGCATGTCTACAATGACTAAAAGAATGAATTAGTACTAGTTCTCTGTCGAAAATTATAAAGAGGTGGTGAAAATATAGTCTTCCACCTCAGGTCCACCTAGGCCAGTAACATAAAGGCTTTCGCAAACATTAATGTGCACGATTGCATTATTATGAGGCAACAGCTCTTCAGAACAAACGGATCAAAACGATTCCTTCAGAATCTGCAGGCTGAGAAAGTCATACAGGTGAGTGGCTACGTCTAATCACACGCCGGCTAGTTATCACCACACACCTTTTTGAAGAAATATTTAATCCAACTTCCTCTAACCGGTTCACATTTTATAGTCCAGTAAAAAGACTGGTAGGTTATTTCCTGTTTCAGTTTCTATTGTAACAAGCAGTTTTCTCAAACTACCACATGTTACAGTAACCCGTGCTATCCAAGAAAAGGAAGTCAGGATTAACGCTGTCATTACCCTAAAGTCCTTAAAGACCAGCCAGTATCAGCAGCTGCTCATCCTTCTGACCCAAGAGAGAGAAACACCTCAGAGCCAACTTTACATTTTTAAAATGGAAGCATCCCAAACAACAGACTTCATCTGCTCTTCAATGCTTACTAGAAGTTAAACTATACTGCACCCTAAAAACTAAAACCCCATCTTGTGCTGGCACTCAGTCCAAGAGACAAGGCCCTTCCCAAAGGACCACATTTCCCCTCCAGTTAGGATTCAGGGAAGCAACTGCCCATTGCATCAGACCACGCAGAAAATGTTCCTCTGGCATGACCTCCAAAGAGTGCTCAGAAATGTTTGCCTCTCTGAGCTGTGGGCCTGACAGTTAACACGCCTCAACCAGCAATCTTTGCTGTTAGCAAAAAGTATCTCCTTAAAGTTTTACTGCTTCTAGTAAAAAAAAAAAAAAAAAAAAAAAAAAAAAAAAAAAAAAAAAAAGTGTCATTTACACATTTTTCCCTTGAGGCAGAAAATGTCAGTGTTTTACAAATATTAAACCACTTGCTATGGCAAATCTGGCTCAAGCCAGACACAACTAAGCATTTAGCCCTTACAAGGTTTACCTGCAGATTCCCACAAGATAGGAGGACACTAGCTGCGTGCATCATAGAAAGACTACCGGGCTCAATACTATACTTAGGGCAGAGTGAGTGGGCAGGAAGTTAAAGACCGACCCTTCTCGGGACTAAGAATCTGAGGACTGCCCAAATTTCCCTAAAGGCCGCCAGTCCTCCCCTAGTTTGGTGAGATCATGGGATTCAGAAGCTGGAAGGTACCTCTGGGGACAAAACAGCTAACCATACGGAAAGAATACCACACTTGCCTTTAAGTGTTGGTTGTGGCAGAGATCACAGGATGTGGACCTAAGGCGTCTGTCAGAAGCCAGACTTCCAATATCACAGGCAGGGACAGTTCCCAGCTGATGGTGACATTTCTATACACTCAGCTTTTCTTCTAGCTGCCTCACCAGTGAAACCTGCCTGCTCTTTACGTGTTACATTCCCAACTACGCCTCACAATGACCGGCATCTCCACCGTGTTGAAATGCGCTTTCTCACAATTACCCGAAGCTCAAACGTCACTGAAAACCAATCCCTAAGAAAATTCTCTGAGAACAGCTTCCCAAAGCACACTTGATGAGCTCAGACAACCTCAACAAGTGGACTTTCAAACCAGCGGTAAGACAATGCAAAAGAACACAGAAAACATCTTCAAATTAAATGATTTCAGAGAGAGAGAGAGAGAGAGAGAGATTAATTAACAAAATGCTGTCCACAGAGCGTGAAGGAAAACAGAGACTGTAACGACACGCATAGGGTGAGAGGGGACTGTTCACTGTTCCCGAGGCACAAGGGGCCACGCAGGTTTCCGAAGGTGCGTGTCCCATCCTCGGGATGGTGCGCAGACTCGAACTCCCCGTCGAAGCGGTCCGGAATGGGCCCCAAGAGGGGCAGCGAGCGGAGGGGTGGGGAGATTGGGAGTGGAACTGAGTGCCCTCGGCTTGAGACGAGGTGACCGAGGACCAGGTGGCCCGCAGCCCCGCGCCGCCCTCCCGGTACCTGTGAGATAGTTGGTCCACTTGTACAGAACCCCTTCCATGCTTCAGAGCCCGGCGCCGCGCATCCTCCTGGCCCGGCGCCGGCCGCGCTGCTGCGGAGGCGCGTGCCCGCAGCCCTCCGCCCCGACCCGGCGACCCTCAGAGGCCCGGCCGGCGGGCGCCGCGTGCTGCTCGGAGACCGCGGGGCGCGGACATCCCCAGCGGGCACGGCGCGGCGACCCCCGGAGCCCTCCCGCTCCGCCGCCGCCGTCGCTCCACGAGCCCCTGCGCTGCCCTCCTGCGCGCCCGCCTTCCTTCCCCCCGGGCTCCCGGTTTGTTTTCATTGACCCCGACGTCGCTTTCACTTCCTGGATGAAAGGGGCCGGCTCGGCTCGCGAAACCCCTCCCCGGCGGCGGGGCTCCGGGACGGCCGCGTGCCCGAGGCTGCGCCGCGCGCCCTCGTGGGGCGGCTCTGCGGTCCCCGGTTCCCCGGCTCTCCCGCTCCCCCAGCATCCGAACTCCCCGGTCACCCTGCCCAGAGCTGCGGCCCAGGCCTCGCCTCCTTCTGATCTTTTCAATAAAATCAAGAGTTGCTCATTTCATTTTGCTTCCAGGGCTCATACCCAGGAAAAGTAGGAAGTTGTTATCACCTAGGAAAAGCTGGGAGCACTGGCATGGGCCTGTAATCCCAGCACTCTGGAGAAGATGACAGGCCAGCCTGGGCTACAGCGGGGGACCCTGCTTAAAAGAAAGAGGGGAACAACGAGGGACACGGAAGTAGTATACCGTGGTGTGCTCCCTCACGGTCTTCATACCAAACATGGAACTAGGGCTGCAGGCTTCCAGGCAAAAGTGCTTGCTTCTGGAAGCTTGATGACCTGAAGCAACACCCTGGGGAACCAAGTAGTGGAAAGAGAGAATGACCTCTCTTTACCCTTGGACCATGTCACACTCCGCACGCGCGCGCACGCGCGCGCGCGCATACACACACACACACACACACACACACACAAATTTTCTTTTAATGTTTTCATGCTGTACATCTTGATGCACGCCCTTAATCCCAGCATTCAGGAAATAGAGGTCGGATATCTGCTTGAGTTCCCAAGCTTACCCTGGTCCTCAGAGTGAATTCCAGGCCAGCCAGGGATAGGTAGTGAAACCCTGTCACAAAAAAGGAAAAAGAAAGAGAGAGAGAGAGAGAGAGAGAGAGAGAGAGAGAGAGAGAGAGAGAGAGAGAGAGAGAGAGAGAGAGAGAGAGAGAGAGAGAGAGAGGAAAAGAAGAAGAAAGAAAGAAAGAAGGAAAGAAAGAAAGAAAGGAGGAAAGAAAGAAAGGAGGAAGGGAGGAAGGGAGGAAGGAAGGGAGGGAGGGAGGAAGGAAGGAAGAAAAGGAAGGGTTAAGATGGAGCCAAGCTTTGTGTTTTTGTTTTTAAGTAAAAGGCTTTCCCTTAGAGTTTTTAAAAATCTCATTTGGAAGAGAGCAACACCTTAGCATACTGGACAGTAATTTTCAGATTTAGGACGTTTTACAAATTCCAAACAATCGGATAAAGCAGGCTCAGTACTGAGATATCAGAATGCCTGACTTCCCCTTCAGGGAAGGCTGACTGAATAGGGTAATCTAGATATCCACTTGATGAATTGGTGGGTAGATGGATAGCCAACAAGTCGCATATAGTTCATTAGCGATCATCTAGGTGTGGCGAGTATCTAGTGTTTATTGTAAAACTCAACTTTTAGGCTGTTGGTTTTCATACTAAAAGGAGACTCGGGGGATATATCAACAGACTTGGCAAATCTCCGCTGCGTATTAGCCGTGAGATTGGAACAAAATGCTCAATAGTCAACTTCCTGTCTGATGTGACTACATTCTCAGGGATAAAACGCTTTTCTGGCCCTGCTGAAGGCCATCACATCAAGAGTGGCCCCCTAGAGGTGGGGACAGAAATGCAAGCTAGCTTTTGCAATGTCAGGCGTGGGGTGTTGGGACCCTCTGTCAAGTTCAGGTGACCCTCCACTGTGTTCTGAGGCAGCCAAGTTGCGTGACAGACGCATAGAGACGAGTCCTTTTATGCAATACAGCACTCCCCCCTCCCCAAAGCCCTTCGAGGGCCTCCCCCAAAGTATACTGAGAACAGCAGCGAACCAAACAGCAGTTTCTTCCAAGAATGCCGGCCACCGCTGCGGCTGCCAAACTCATGGGGGCCTTAAAATCCTTATGCGCCTAGAAATAACAGCTATATTTCGACTAGAACACCCGCACCGTGGGCTGTTGACATTGTGTATCAATTTCTTGACCCAACTTTTTAATATTTTTAAAAATACACAGTTTTAGGACCTACAACTATGTAATCTTTCTTTTTTTTCTCGCTATGACCAAATAGCTCAATTTATCATTTAAAAATCAAGCCATTAGACCAAGCAATCATTCGGAGGAGGCAGTGATGGGGAGGCGAGATCAGAACATCAAGTGGAGGCCATAGAATTTTCAGTGTCTCCTAAATGCCTAGAAATGACCACCATGATGCCAGTTTTATTTCAGGAAACGCGGGCCTGACTGCTGAAGGAGGAAGACACCTTTAGTGAATGAGGGCTTAGCGGGGAGAAGCGGCGGGGTGTACGATTCTATTCTAGCCCGAGTACAGCCAGCGGGGTACCCGGCACCGGGAACAAGTTCCAGGCTGGCACAAGGCGGCGGGCCGCCAGAGGGGGCGGAGCCTCGAGGAGCCCCGCCTTGGACCCTTGTGACGTAGGACAATGCCTGCCACGCGTCCGAATTTGGTCCTACGGGGAAAGCCACACTCCCTTGGACACTCTACAGGGCTCACACTAGGCCTGAGGGTCCTGCTTTGGGAACCATGCATTTCCTAGTGAGACTAGCGGTTTTCCTCAGCCTGTGTGGCTGTTCCAACGCTCAGGGACAAACGAAAGAAGAAGACACAGAGGAAGTGAAAATAGAGGTTCTGCATCGTCCAGAAAACTGCTCCAAAACAAGCAGGAAAGGAGACTTGCTAAATGCCCATTACGACGGCTACTTGGCTAAAGATGGCTCCAAATTCTACTGCAGGTAGGAGATGCTCCGTGCAGTTCAAGCTCAGCCAATACACCGGATCTTGCCCCCCATCCCACACCAGCCAGAAGCCAATTGATGCTTCTGTTGTAAGGTTTTTGTTTGTTTGTTTGTTGGGTTTTCTGTTTTGGTTGTTTTTTGAACAGTAAATTAAGTCAATATGCCAATTTAGATTAGAAGACAGTACCTAAAAAACTGCTTTTAATTGTTGAAAATGTTAGCTCGGTAAATTGACTGCAGACCCTCTACAAAGCATGTGTACTACTGACCACCACTACTGTCCTGGGGACCCCTACAGCTGAATCTCGAGGCTGCTCAAAAGGATAGTCACACTTTGTTTACCCAGAGTTGAATTCTCTTTCCAAACAGAACGTATTAGAAGCTACCGCATTTTGTTCTGGTCTTCAGGGAGTCATTTTCTGACAGAATCCCTGGTGATTTCATCCACCTTGCTCTCCCATCCCTAGTCGGGTTTGATTGGGTACCCTTTCTTTAGCTGTGCCCTCGAAAGACAGGCCTGGCGAAAGCGATTCTTTCCAATTTAGAAGGAAACTTATTCTTCCTATTTAGAAGAGAAATTTAATGAGATGTTTACTTTCGGTCCTTAAAATGAAATCTGGGGCTCAGCCTGCCCCTTTGATTTTGGGAATGGACCCAGAGAAATTAAATGAGTTTTGTTAAAGTCATGCAGCTAGTTAGAGTCAGGAGACCGATTTTAAAACTTCGACTGTTGGGTAGTTTTTGTAAGGATGACAGTAGAACAGAAATAGAATGACTTCTAGCGATCCTTTCTGCCAACACCACAAAGGACGGACTTACGGAAGAATGCGAACATGGGAAGAGAGATTCCAATTTTAAATAAAAACCAAACTTTCCTTCTTGACATCTGCTCATTTAAGTGCTAAGTATGGTTTCTTGCAGTCGGACACAAGATGAAGGTCACCCGAAATGGTTTGTTCTTGGTGTTGGGCACGTCATAAAGGGACTAGACATTGCAATGATGGACATGTGCCCTGGAGAGAAGAGAAAGGTGATTATACCTCCCTCGTTTGCTTATGGAAAAGAAGGTTACGGTAAGAACCTTTGCCTGCTCACCTCGTTTGAAACCCCTGTCAACGCCACCTATTTGAACTCTCTAATACCTAATTAGCAGTCAGTTTCCTAAGGGCGATTTTGGCATCCCCCTGTCTCCTAGAGTCATGGCATCTTTGAAGCCGTTGGCTGAGTCTTGAAGAGGCAATCCCCCTTGCCTTGGTTTTTCGGCAGGAGAAGACTGTTGCCCCAAGTGATATTGAGAAAAGCGAGTGCTTCGAGCTAGTCAGACCTGACATTCTCAAAGAGATGGTTCCAGATCTCTACAGCTTCATGCTCACTGCTTTCTGTCAGTCATTTGCTCCCATCACAATAGTTCCTAGGACCTGGTGTGTGACTCATGGTGGGAGAGGGCTTGCCCCCACCACCTGACTTTCATCCCAGCACTGCACTACAAAAGAAAAAGAAAAAAGACAGCCTCCCACGGCATCATACTTTTATAAGCAGTATGTGTGTGCGTGTGTGTGTGTGTGTGTGTGTGTGTGTGTGCGTGCATGCATAGGAGCCCGAGAAAGAAAGAAAATTGAAGATAATTTAAATGCAATACTATCTTCAAAAAGTGGTGAGTTGGTTGCTTCTAGACAAAACAATGTAGGTCAAGTTTGCGCTTCAGTCTCTTTCCTCAGCTTCTGAGTTGTCTCGTCAACATCCTGCTTACCCTCAGAGTATCCACATCCATCTTCAATGGGCCTAGGCCCATTATCCTACAGCAAATGGCTAATTTCTCATTTACCAAAACTGGTTTATGCGTAGGTAAGAAGGACTGCCCAGCTTCCCAAACTACCAACAAACTATATCCTTTCTCGTTGACTTTGAGGAGTCTCCAATAAACATCTAAGCAATCTCACTGACACATTTATTTTACTTATAAGAAAAGTGAGGCCTGAAAAAATACATACATTACCTGTTGGTATACCTGTATTACAGTAGCTTAGAGAAATTTAGGAAAATCTTCTTGATTATGTGTAGCCCTGGCTGGTCTGGAACTCACTCTGTAGACAGGCTGGCCTCGAACTCACAGAGCTCCTCTTGCCTCTGCCTCCCAAGTGCTGGGATTAAAGGTGTGCACCACTGTCGCCTGACTATTACATAAGCTTTTAAAAAATATTCTTATTAATTCTTTTCTTTGAGAGTGTTATGTAGGCACACAATATATTTTGATAATATTCACCTCCACACTGTTTTCCCCTAATTTCTCTAAGATCCACTGTACTTCACTTCTCTAACTCCTCCCGACTTTCAGTCATTCACACATACACACACACACACACAGAGAGAGAGAGAGAGAGAGAGAGAGAGAGAGAGAGAGAGAGAGAGAGAGAGAGAGACCTCCTACCGGATTAAATTTGTGTTGTCCAAATACTCATGGTTGTGAGACCATACAATGGAGCATGCTCAACTTACTGGGGACCAAAAACCATCAGCTGTCGATAGCTCCTCAGTTAGGGGTAAGGGCAGGAATGCTAGCATGTTGACCAGCTTGCTCTGTATAGGTCTTGTTCTCTATGAGCTCAATGTACGTGTCTATTAAAATATAACAGTAGTTATAACTTCATTTTAGGTGATGTCTGAAGAAGTTTTTCTTCTGGCAAAATGTCCTTGACTCGTGTCACGGAACACCCCTGCATGTCTTGAAGTGCATGTGGCTTTCTAGTGCTTTAATTAACGGTCTATGTGGTATGTATATATCCTTTGCATTAACTCCTACCTCTTCTTTCTACCTCTATAAATGTAATTCTATTGCAATGCACATCTATCTCCTTTTTTTTAGCTTTAATATTTTTTTGTAGAAAAAAACTAATTAGCAACATTTTCTGCATTTATCATAGGCTTGTTCAGGAACTTCCCATGCATGTGTGGTACTTTTTTCTTGGGAAATTTGAGTTTGGGCTTCGAGGAGCTCAGTGGTGTAGGTCAGCTCACTTGCCTGTCAGGCCCTGCTTCCAGCAGCAGCAGAATAACAAAGGGAACTTGTGCTTCGAGTCTGTCTTAATTACTTTTGGAAGTCATTTTTCTGTCCTTCGAAGTCAGGTATTTTGTAGAATATTGGGTCGGGACTTTGACGACAGGTGCTTGCTGGCGGGTAGATTCTTCTGTGTTCCAGCTTTGGAAATTACAGTGCACTGCTTTGGGCTATAACTTCTGCCTCTTCCTCTTTGGGTGATAGACATATTTTAGCAAGAATCTTCTACTTGACCATTAGACATTGCTGTTTCTTTTGCCAAACAAGCTTAGCTACTTTCAAAGGCTTTCATTTAGCAGATACTTGTGTATATGTCCTACATCACATGACCTATAAGGCCTGGAAACATGTTTACTTACTGCATCTTGGCAACCCTATGAAATATTAATCTGATATAGCTTCATCTTGCTAAATTCACCAGCTGTATCAGCTAACAGATAAACTTTATTAAAACTATTCAATTTCATTTTTAAAAAATTTATTAGAAATATCTGTGTAAAACTGCTTCTGGACTTTTGTTACTGCATTGAACTTTTCACTGTAAAGAATTTTATAAACAAGTTGATATTTGTTTTACTTATTCTCCTGAATTAATTTATAAAATCATTTTCTTAGAGATTATACTTTGGAATCTTTTTTTTTCTTTTTTTGTTTTTGTTTTTGTTTTGTTTTGTTTTGCTTTGTTTGATTGGTTGTTGGTTTTCTGAGGCCAGGTTTTTCTGGTAACCTTTACTGTCCTGGAACTTGCTCTGTAGACCAGGCTGGCCTCAAACAGAGATCCGCCTGCCTCTGCCTCCTAGGAGCTGGGATTAAAGGTATGTGCCGCCAGGTCAGAGGTCAGAGGACAATTTTTGGGAAGAGTCAGTTCTATCCTTGCACCCTATGGGTTCCAGGTATTGAACTCGGGTCATCAGGCTTGGCAGCAGGTGCCACTGAGTCTGTTCACCAGCCCAACTTTGGAATTATTCTTCTCTTACATTTCTTCCCTATACCATGTCTCTGTCTATATCATCATATAGGATGATCAAGATATAGTAACAAAAATCTTGGTTTATTATAACTTAACCAGGAAACTGGTCCAGAAGGGCCTTTGACTGACCTAGTTTAAAATATACAGGGAGAAAAATTTTCCCAAAATGTTTTTATAAAAAGGTGACAAAATAGAGAAACCCTGAATTTTTTGATACTAAACTTAATGGTCTGAAAGCAGTTCTTCTAAGCTCTAAAACCCTGATACTCATGCGATCACTGAATGAATCTCTGAAAGCCATTTTCAGTAAGTCAAACTGTTAAAATTTAAACCCTTAGCAGAAGGCAAGATTCCACCCAACGCAACACTGATGTTTGAGATTGAACTTTACGCTGTGACCAAAGGACCACGGAGCATTGAAACATTTAAGGAGATAGACACAGACAACGACAGGCAACTCTCTAAAGCCGAGGTAATCAAAACTTCATGTGCGCAGTTTGAGCTTTTTTCATTATAAGTCAAAAGTAATTATGTTGAAGAAGATAACTCCTTAGTTTTCGCTGGTGTTGGCTCTGATTGCTTTAGTAGGGGCTACTTGCTGGAGATTCCGAACTCAGAGAAGAAAATATCCCTTCCCTTTTCTCTGTATATAGGAAGGTCAAGAAAACCCTAGTATAAGACTTCATGGTGCAGGCCTGTAGCCTCGGTTATTCCCAAGCCTGACATAAGAAAATAATACCTTAAAGGACAGCCTGGGCTACAAAGGATTCAAGGATATTCTGGGTAACTTACTAACACGCTGTCTCAAAAAGTGCAAAAGGGTCTGGGAATATGGCTCAATAATAGAGTTCTTGCCCGAATACCCATAAGGCCCTGGTTTCAATTACCAGTACTGGCAAATCAATCAATCAATCAATCAATCAAGAAAAATCCCAAGCTACCCATGGCTCTTCCGGCATCTACACTAGAGAGATAGACTTCTTTCCAACAGTACTGTATGGACTTGTCCCCAATAGTTCTAACCTCTGAACTCTGACGTAGATGAGATTATGTAGAGCTAGCAAGACTTTGAACTGAGTGGGCTAAGAAATTGGTAATCATGAGTCCATCTCCTATAGATGAACTAATAAATATTTGTAATAATTATACACGTTCTTCACACTTTCTTGGTCCCAGATAGTAGTAGTATAAGCACGTAAGCGCGTGATTGTATCTAGTCTTAAGGACAGCTTAGGTGACAGTCACTTCTGTCATCTCTCGTAGATGGGGAGATGCTAGGGAGGCATGTTGAGTACTTAGTTGCAATTATAAACCCGGGATTGCACCCCAGCTGTCTGGTTCTGTGCTTTGAGCCTTGGGCACACCTTACCTTCCAGGTACCCCCATCTTGAATGTTTCAGGGAAGCCCACAGAGCCTTGTCTAGTCCCACAGTCTACGCTTAACTTGGCCGTCTTCCTCCTTCATTCAGAGGTGATTAGAAACATAACATCACCTTGGTAGGTAATGAGGCAGGTGGGCCCTTGATTTCAAATAGTTATTTCAGGCACTTCAGGGTTGAGATAAGGTGTCATTCTAGTCCCAAGCTGTACTGGAACTGTGCTGTAGTATAGGCTGGTCTTGAACTCGTGGAAATCCTCCTACCTCTTCCAAGGGCTAGAACTACAAGAACAAGCCACCAGCCCTAGCTGCTAAGTCTTTGTTTCTTTTCCTATTTTCTTTCTTTTTTTGTGACTGAGGATTGAATTTAGAGCAAGGTATTTCTAGGCAAGCACTAACCCCTAAGCTACATCTCCATCTCCAGTCTCCATTCTTCTTCCTCTCCCCCTCCAACCCTCTTCCCACCCAACTCTAGTTCCTCCTCCAGGAGCCTCATAAATAATAAGTCCTTCCTTGAGCCTCCTCCACTGGCCAGCAGGGAGAGAGGCCTATCTGCCAGGTGGCTCACCTTGCTTTTTCCTGTTGTGATAAAGACAACAGCCGAACAAAAGCAACTTGAGGGAGGAAAGACCTTATTGGGCTTCCCTATTCTGAGTTATAGTTGGTTGAGGGAAGCCAGGGCAGGGACCTAATGGCTGGAACTGAAGCAGAGACTACAGGGGAACACTGCTTACTGGCTTCGTCCCAATATCTTGCTCTGCCTGCTGGGTGCTACACCCCATGACTACTGCCCATGGTGAGCTGGACTTTCCCATGTCAATCATTAATCAAGAAAATACCTCACAGACTTGCTCCAGGCCAGCCTGATGGAGGCAGTTCCTCAACTGAAGTTTCCTCTGCCAGCACACACCAGGCCTTAACAGGGTCCCTAAAGGGGAACAGTCTTCAGTGTTACTTCTCCTGACTCCTCATTGCCCTCTTTGGAAGGAGTAGCAGCAGCAAAGGGTTCGCTTGGCACCCTGGGATGCGCCCTGTGCACACACCATGCATCAATTACTTAAGCCACACCCAGGGGTTCCTTCTGGACTACGAATGTCCCTAGACATTAGTGTGTCTCCAGTTCTGGAAAATAAAAGTAGAGGAGATCCAAAATACGCTCTGCTTCACTACAGTTTCCCAGGCGTCTTGCTGGGTCTCAGCTACATTGTCACGGGATGGGTAAGAATGGTTTTTGCCCAGTTATAACAATTTAGTTATCGTCTGTTGACGTGGACCCTGATATCAGTATATGGTATAGACCTTTCTCTCCTTTGACAGATGATATTCCTAGTGTTCAGAAGGTTAGATGTTTTGTTGCAGACCATGTAGTAGATACATGTGTAAGCCCAGATCTGAAACATGAACTAACAGAAACTTCCTTGCTTAATGAGCAGAAAGATTTAATGGGTTGTTTCTTCAGGTTAAATAAGGTGGGAGTGGGGTATAGTATTAAATTACAAAATGAAAGTAGTGTAGAGCCCATTACTGATAAATGAAAGTCGTGGGGCTGGAGAGATGGCTCAGCAATTGAGCCTTTCCTGCTCTTGGCAGAGGACCAGCGTTACCTCCCACATCTGCTCCCATCAGACCAGCAACTCCAGCTCCAGGAGATCTGATGCCCTCTTCTGGTCTCTCTGGGTGCTGCAGGCACAAAAACATTAATAAAATAATTTTAAAAAATTAAAGTTGTGGGCTGGAGAGATGGCTCAGCGGTTAAGAGCACTGACTGCTCTTCCAGAGGACCCGGGTTTAATTCCCAGCATCCACGTGGCAGCTCACAACTGTCTGAAAATGCAGTTCCACGGGATCTGACACCTTCACATCAATGTACATAGTTAAATAAATCATTAAAAAAATTAAAAAAAAATTAAAGTTGTGTTCCTGCCCACCGCCTTGTATCTTTACATACACCGTATAGAAAAAGAGTAGTTTTTGAACACCACCTTAATTAGTTATGAAAAGATAGTTTTGGTTTAGAAAATGCAGAAAGTTTGAGGCTGTTTTAAACACTTTATACTTACAAAGGATTGTTAAGTCTCAGCAGAAAGGGGAAAAAATGTTCCTCCTTTCATATTGGATCAAAGTCATGACTAAGAACCTGCTGCAAGGCCCACTGACCATTCTAAAGTCATGTGATGGGTTATGCATGGATGTGTATTACTAAATACTGTTCGGCGTTCAACTCTGCCTTTCAAATGGCCCAGACTTGCAGAACATTATCTCCAGCTCAGTAAACTATGCTTTCCTTAGCATACATCAGCATTTTCCTAGGGAAAAACAGTTGTCACGTAGATATCATTAAATTATGCGGTGTACACATTTTAAGAAGTAAAAAAGTTGGCCGTGGTGGTGTCTACCCATAGTCCCAGCTTCTGAGGGAGCTGAAGAGCGGATTGGGTCTATGAATTGAGACCAGCCTGGACAACACAGTGAGAGATGGTGTTGTCTCGAGACAAGGAAATGGGGGGGAAAACATATATTTTTAACTTAGCTTAACTCAGTGTAAATAGTCCCACTTCAGCATGAAGCCTCCAACATTAGTGCTTTCAGTTAGTGTCTCCCAAGCCTGGGGTGTGACTTACATTTACATGAGCACGTCGCTGGTTACCATAGCCACCCCCAGACCTTGCTTGTGGCTAATAGGAGAGCACTCCACTGCATGTAGAGAAATGTCCCGTGCTGCAAACACAAGCAGGCAACACTGGAGAATGTCTGGAGTCCCCGGTTAGCTTGATGGTGCAGTAAATTCATTAGTTCCAGAGACAAAACACCAATGAGATTTTATCAAATAATAGGAGTGCATAAGACTGTGCTCGCCTTCCCTAATATGAACAGTGGATTATTAGAAAGTATTTAGTTTCAGGAAGAAAATATAGATTGGTGTGGCTAGTACCACCAATCTACAACCCCAGGGACAGCTAATTTGAACACCCATTTCTCTTCAGAAATCGCTTCAAAAGTTAAAAACGAAAAAATTCCTGGGCTGAGCCTGGTGGCGCACGCCTTTAATCCCAGCTCTTGGGGAGCAGAAGCAAGCAGATCTCTGTGAGTTCAAGGTCAGCCCGGTCTACACAGTGAGTTCCAGGCTAGCCAGGGCTACAATAGTGAGTTCCAGGCCAGTCAGACCTTGTTTCAAAGGTATCTCCAAACCAAACCTTAAAATACTTTTTTTTTTTTTTTTTTTTGGTTTTGGTTTTGGTTTGGTTTTTCAATACAGGGTTTCTCTGTGTAACAGCCCTAACTGTCCTGGAACTAGCTCTTGTAGACCAGGCTGGCCTCAAACTCAGTCTGCCTCTGTCTCCCGAGCGCTGGGATTAGAGGCGTGCACCACCATCGCCCAGCTGAAATACCTTTAAAAATGTTAACGGGCTGGCAGGATTTCCGGGTGACTATAGCTCTTGCTCTAGGCCGAATGACCTGAGTTCAGTCCCCAGGATTCCACACGGTGGAAAGAGAGAACCAATGTCCATCAGTTGCCCTCCGACCGCCATGTGGCCGCCATGGTCCTTGAGTGCTTCCCTGTAAGCAATCAGATAAATGACTTAAAATTGTTCTATCACTCGATATGCTTATTCATTACTGTAATCATTTCTCAAAGTTGGCAGACATTTATTTGTGCAGGTTTCGTTATTAACGACAGTCTCTTCCGGTCCTCCAGATCGAGCTTTACTTACAGAAGGACTTTGAGAAAGATGAAAAGCCCCGGGACAAGTCCTATCAAAAGGCAGTTTTGGAAGATATCTTTAAGAAAAATGACCACAATAGAGATGGCTTCATTTCCCCCAAGGAATACAATGTGCACCAACATGATGAGCTGTAAATTTTACTTCTTTGTTAGTAAATTACTATACTTCGCTTTAAAAAAAAAAGTCAATTTTCTCCACGTTGTGGTTGCCTGTTTTCCCTTCTGAAAAGGTATTTGTTTCCTTTAATAAACATAATTTTGGTGTGATAATGTGAAACTGTTTTGCAAATCTAACTCTGGGGTAGGTGTGATTGATTGTATTCCCTGTTATTTTCTTCTGTGAACATAAATTGTAGCGCCAGGGAATGGGCCTGTATTCCAGTGGGTGACACCCTCCTTCAGGGCATGGATGCTATTCCAGTTCTGAGTCATGTTCAAAACATTAATGTGGTCCAACTGTTGAGGAGAGAAGAGATGCTGGCCCACGCCGCTAAAGGAAGGGCACTGGAACATGTAAAAATCTGGATGCTTCCTACGTATGTCAAGCAGGATGGCTCTGGCTGAAATAAGTGAGCTCAGAACAAACAAAGCTTTTTCTGTTCTCTAAAATGTGTTCTTTCCAAACGTGTTCATTTTTAACACTCAGATGTGTCGTTGACAACATTTCTCTTTTTTCTTTTTCTACATTGTGAGATAGTGTTTTGCTATGCAGTCCAAGCTGGGCACAGACTCTGTATCCTCCTGCCTCAGCATTCTGAATGCTGAGATTTTTAACAGAAATTTTATCTAAAATGTAGAAGTTAAAAAAAAAACTATTACATTAGTAAATGCCACCTGTGCATACAAAATTTAACCCCTCCGCTACTTTCTCTTACCTTCCTAACACTTTCTGGTCACTAAGTCGCCTACCAGTTTACTTCCCTCAGTGTGCACAAAATATAAATTAAGTAACTATGTGAACACCTTCCTTGCCCATCATTTATCATACAAGGCATTTGTTGGGCTTTCTGTTTGTTTTTGCTTTTTTTTTTTTTTTTTTATGAGATGAGGCCTTGCTGTAATAGCCCAAGCTTGCCTGGAGCTCACTGTGCAGCTTAGCCTGATGTCAAAACTCAATCCTTCTGCCTCAACTTCCTGCACAGTGGGACTACAGGCATATACTACTTCACCCAGCCTATACAAAGTACTTCTGAATTTGTTTTTTAAAGTTAAGGCTCCATTAGCTGAAGTGTGGTGGCTCAGTTAAGGGTGCTTGTCTAGCATGCCTGAAGGCCCACCTGAGTTCAACCCCAGCCCCATAGGATCTGAAAGTAGTGGCAGACACCTATAACTCAGCACTCAGAGATATAACTATAACTCAGAGATAGAGGCAGGAAAATGAGGTATTCAACATCACCCTGGCCTACACAGGGAGTTCAAGGACAGCCTGGACTACATGAGGCTCTATCTAAAAGAGAAGAAAGAAAAAGCACATATGTTAAATGGATACACGTACCCGAAAACTTATCTTTTAAATACCAATTTAAATATAAATCGTTACCCATCCTACATATGTGCAGTGTGCCATGTTCTGTTTCTTGCGATTGCTTCATGCCTTTGGGTGAATCTAACAGTAACAATGTTATTCATTTAATCTATAATTTTTAAACATTTTTACAATCTTAATAAAAGATAATTATTTAGCTGTTGGTATATGAAAATTTCAGGTATCTTAGAGAATAGATAAAAAAGATCAAGGCCCACATATAACCCATAACTCACCTATTCCCGAGGATGAGGTTGGCAGGTCATGTGAGTCCAGGATTTTTTTTTTTTAGTCCAGGATTTTTAGATCAGCTTTGATAACATAGCAAGGCTCTAGCTAACCCCCCAAAAGAAATTTGCAAACAAAATATATTAAACTCATTGAACATGTCCAAAGACACAGGCCTGTCCTGTTTCTCTTAATTGGCAGTACTCAATGTGCAAAGCAAAGTTAGTAGGTAGCATGACAGCCCATTGCCACTGCCAGTTACAGTGTTAACTGTGCACAGAGTCCCAGGCTAAGCTCGGTGACTTTAATCTGACACCACAATTAAACATTTAGTAATATATTAAATTATTAACATTTTTTTTCTCCTTTTACCAAACCTAGGGCCCCAAAGTAACCACTTGTGCCTACGTGTCATCTTTAGTGGCTGAATTAAAATAGGATTAAATATAAAATAAAGGGCTACTTAAAATGAGACACGATTCCCAAGGGATTGTGAAGAAACGGACAGGTTGTGAAAGAGTGTTTCTCTTTGAATTTTGTAATAAGATTTTGTTTAATATAAGCAATGTTACTAATCCTCATAAAAATCTATGAGGAAGACAGTGGTATCCTACCTCACGAGTGGAAACGCTACCTAAAAGGCCTTCTGCTTTTTCAAAAGTTCATCCAAGCAAACCTAAACAGCTTAAGGCTTGTGGAACAATAGTACATAAAATACCAACAAAGCGGGGCTGGAGAGATGGCTCAGTGGTTAAGAGCATTGCCTGCTCTTCCAAAGGTCCTGAGTTCAATTCCCAGCAACCACATGGTGGCTCACGACCATCTGTAATGGGGTCTGGCGCCCTCTTCTGGCTTTCAGGCACACACACAGACAAAAAATATTGTATACATAATAAATATTAAAAAAAAAAAAACACCAACAAAGCTACATGGGCGTGGTGTTGTACACCTTTAATACCAGCACTTGGGAGGCAGAGGCAGGAGGATCTCTGTGAGTTCAAGGCCAGCCTGGTCTACAGAGTGAGTTCCAGGACAGTTAAGATGAAACAGAGAAACCTTGTCTCCAAACACCAAACACCCACCAACAAAGCTTGGTCCTTTTTCCTTTTATTTCATTCTTTTGTGCCAAATATCAAAACAAGGGACGGCATGAAGCCTCACATACTTCACCCCATCCACAGAGCACTGGAAGCAACCGTAAACCGTCTCCCGTTTCAAGTTCCCCATTCCACAGAGTATGCAGGGCCCTTTGGGAATGTTGTGGTTTAGTAAGTTCACACGGATGTGAGTCCCCTCCTTGAGGGAAATGTCAGTCATGCTAAGGGGTTTGTCATAGTAGTCGGCAAAGAGATCGTCCAGGTAAAGCTGGGAGCGAGAGATGGCATCCATCACTCTCCTATCTGCAAAACAGAACCCAGAAACGTGTTAGAAGTCCAAACAGCCACGCAGCTGTGTTGATAAGGGTGTCAATCCAAACCATCCATCAGGAAATAACTGGGCTTTAAACGTGTTAACTGGCGGGTGAATGAGGAGCAGCCTCATATCCTGACACAGAAGGAAAGCCTTCATAAACCCCTTTGGCAGACATACTTCTTTCGAAGAGGATGTTCCTCAATCTGTAGAGCACGGCAAAGGTGGTCGTTTCTTCCCTTTCAAACCCTCCTTTTGACACTGACGTGACACAAAGGTCTACAAAACAATTGGAGATGTTGTTATAATTACCTAATAGTTGAGTATTTCATAGAGGATCTGAATTCCCATACGTGCAATTCATTGGTTTTTCTCTTAATAAAGCTAAACTTTACACATTTGCAAGTACAAAATTTAGAGATGAGAGAGTACAGTGACATGCCTCTGGCTCGCCCTGTACCCAGCCTGTCTGGCATGGGCCTTGAGTATTCTTTAGACACTCTGTATGCACAGACTTAACGTATGTTTCTAGAAACAATTCCATAGCATACATAGTTCTTTAAAACATCTCTCAGAGACCATTGTGTGCCCAGAGCTACCCCCAACCCCCGTCATGGTTTGTCCTTCTCTGTTGTGCTCATGGGATGGACCACTACTGGGTCCCCTAAGGATGTTTCCAATGTTTTGTTTTAGAAACTAAAGACCCTGTTTGTTCCTCTATCACTGTACATTATGTCTCAGTATACCTAGAGCATAAATTCCTGGAAATAAAAAGCCAGACATTGTGCGCATAGAGAGATTACATTTTGACGAATGATATTTTATATTCCTCTCAACAATATAGTCAATATAACTGTAAAACCTAACAGCTGCAGGGCTCAATGCTGAGTTGACTTAGAATGTAGTTTCGGTTCTAGGTTTCCTAAGCCTCCTTCCTCAGGACTACAGAAACTAACAAAGAAGGTCTACAGATGTAAATTACCGTAACTAGGGGCTCCCTTGCCTGGTCCTTTTGGGGCTGTATCTGGTCTTGTTATGACTCAGTCAACTAACTTTAAAGTCCCGTGAGATGTAGAAAGCCAAGTGAGCTGTACCGAGCTACCACACAAGATGATGATTGTAGAGGAAATACTAAATTCTAGAGTGTTTATTATTTTAAGGGAATGTGAAGCTAGAAAATTATGTCTAGACAGGTACAAATAAATTGATTATTAATTAATTAGTATCACCCATTTGGGCACCAGACACCTTACTGTCTTCAGATTCCTTATTTACCACTGCAACAGCTACCTATTAGAAGTCATTTATTAACCTTCCCATAAAAGCTAAGGCATATTTTGTCAATGGACCTTGTTTTATTCCTAACCTATAGTTGTAAGTGGGGCAGTATGGAGTCTTCACTACAAAGCACAAAAGAGGTGCTGGGAAGTTAGAGGGGGGTGATTTCCCAGCTATTTCACCCTAGCATATGAAGGCATAATGCTTCCATAACCACGAAAACCAGAGGGGAGACAGAGAAGGAAGGCAGGAGGGAGGGAGGGGTGGGAGGAGGGAGGGAGGCAGGAGGGAGAGATTCGTTCCTATTACATTCTCCCTAAAACTACCATCACAGGAGCTCCGGGCATAGCTTTTACTCACCAAAGGCACCATCCAAGTAAATGAAGAGTTCGAAAACACTGAAGGCTATCGTTGTGTGTGCTGGGAAAACAATAGCCTTTTCCCTTCCTTTGGGATTCTGTTCATCCATAAAATGAAACTACAGCAAATGGGTGGATAAAATAATGTTATTACAGAGCATAGCAGGGCAGGGTAGCTTGTCAGAGAGACAAACTTTGCATAATCCCACCCAGAACAAAACACAACCACCTACCCAAGCAAAGCACTGCCCTGCCTCAGTTAAACCTTATGGTGGACTCCCATGCATGATCTATGCCAGCGACTTTTTAGCTTCCTGACTTTAGGGTTGAAGTCAGTTTCTTACAGTAAACCCTTTTCTTTAAGCCTTGCCCATCTGCTTCAGAAGTCCCACAGCTGCAGGCAGCTTTCCCAGCCCCCAAAATGACCATCATTGAGTAAGCGTTTCAGCTTGTGCCCCTCAAATGACTGATGCTAATTAGAATTTGGAGAATATCTGAATATAGATTCTGGACAGAACCCTCATAATGTAGTGATGGATACAATCAGGTAACTTTATGAGATGGCACCCCGTATTCTTGAGATGTCTTGGTCATCGTACATAGATTATGTGTAATATGTTAAATTGCAGCTGGAGAGGGTTGAAAAGATGACCACTGAGTTTTGTATTTTTAAGAGGTATTTCTCTATGACTATTAGAAGGGCCAGCCTGTCCCAGAGATTCTCCTCACTATGCCACCTCCCTCGTGATGGAATCGTAGACACACACTATAGCACTTAGCTTTCATCCAGTTGCCACAAGTCACATTCAGATCTTCACGCTTACACAACAGTACTTTATAGACAGAGCCGTAACATGTCCCACTTTAAAGTGGTATACAAGCTCATGGGTTTCATAATGGGGTGTGTGTGAGAGTATGTGTGTGCATGTGTGTGTATGTGTATGTGTGTACGTATGTATGTATGTGTGAGTATGTGTGTACGTATATATGTATGTCTGTGTATGTGTGTGTATGTGTGTTGGTGTGTGTATGTGTGTGTGTGCGAATGCACTGCCCTCCCCTTTCCACCTTCATACTAGTCTTCACTCCCTTCCTTCTGCATTCAGGTCACACGTATTCCCTCCTGCCCCCCAATTTCTCCCTCCCCTTTCATGGTCTTCTTTCCGGTTTCGTGTCCTGTACACAAACACATGCACACGTGTGTGCACACACACACACTTAAAGCTCAATTCTACATATATGAGAAAATGCAATATTTGCTTTTCTGAGTCTGGCTTATTTCAGTTGACAATTCTTGGTTCCATGCATTTTCCTGCAAATATCCTAATTTCATTTTCTTTACTATAAAAGAAAATGTCACCTAACAATTGGTTTTAATCCTATCAAATCATTACTAGGTGTCATTGGTTGGTAAGGATAAGCAATATAAATAATTTCCTATTTTTTTAATTTTCTAAAGATTTATTTATTTTTATTTTACGTGTGCCTGCATCCAATCCCTTAAAACTGGAGTTACAACCACTTGTGAGCCACCATGCAGGTGCAGGGAACCAAATCTGGGTGCTCTCAAGGCAGCCAGCTCTCTTGACTTTCTGTTTTCTAGCCAGCTCTCCAGCCCTGTCTTCTAGTTTTTAACTTTTAAAAGGATTTACACAATATGAAGCATATTTGGTTATTGATGCTGTTAATTAGAAAAAAACTACTTTCACAGAAAATCTAAATTCAGGGCTGGTGATATGGCTCAGCAGATACAGGCACTTGCCACAGCTCCCGGCCACCTGGGCTTGCTCACTGTGACA
This sequence comes from Arvicola amphibius, assembly GCF_903992535.2. Classification (NCBI taxonomy): domain Eukaryota; kingdom Metazoa; phylum Chordata; class Mammalia; order Rodentia; family Cricetidae; genus Arvicola; species Arvicola amphibius. Next base: position 8,316,583 of record NC_052053.1, read on the forward strand.
CACATACAGAAGAAGAAAACTGAGCTTCACAATTTGTTCTCTGACATCATCAACATGCACACTGTGGTGTGTGCACACTCACACACACATGGAGAACATTAAATAAATGAATAAATAAATGTAAAAAAAATTGTTGGAAAATCAGTTTCTAAAATTCAGTATGAATTGCATTACTTAAAAGCAAAATCAAAGAATATAACATCTGGACTTACTTTTTTGTTCTTAATACAACACTTGAGTACTATTTAATTGGAGGAACACCAATATACACATAAATTCACAAGGATTAGTCGTCTGTTTGTATTGTATTACACAGGTTTAGAACCCAAGTTGCCTTGTCTGGTGTTCTTATTCTGAAGCCCAGCCACTCTGAGGCTCTTTGTTTCCTGCCTCTGGCGAAAGGCAGAAACCCATTATGAGGAACTTTTTGAAAACTCCACAGTACCTCCGCAGTTAGCTAGTGCCCCCCGAGTGTGTTTTACCCGCATGGCTTCCCCTCGAATGCCAGCGTGCACAGACAGGGAGCACTGGCGTGTGGTTCTGATGCTCTCCATGACAACGCACAGCACGGCTTTCCTGCTGCTCTTTGATTGGCGGATCAAACTGTGGTCAAAGTTAATTTTTCTAAAATAAAATGGAAAAGGTATGCGCACAAAATGCTTTACCATGTGATCACACAGAAACGAAGGCACCTGTCATATTATCTGTGGTCCAACCCAACTATGTGCTAGTAGAGGCAGGCATAACACAAATCAGAAAATATAAATCATTTCACTCAATGGTCTCGCCCTTCTTGTTTTAGAAAATGGAGGCATGGCTTTCCTTTTGTAGAACCGGGTACTGAACCCTGGGCTTTGTGCATGCTAGACAAGTGCTCTATCACTGAGCTGCCTCCCAGCTACCCACCACCTCCTTATTTAGACAGATCCTCAATAATTTGCTTAGGGTGGACTTGAACTCACGATGTAGCCCAAACAGGCTTTGAACTTGTGATTCTCCTGTCTCACTCTCCCAAGTGTCTAGGATCACTGGCCTCTGCAACTTCACCTGAACCTCCTAGTTCTATAGAATGTTCTCTCCTGTCTAGAGTCTGTTGGAAGCACAGTTTGCATTATTTCAATTTAATAATTTCGCAAATTGTGCAGAGCCACAGTGATGTTCTGTGAAACAACAGAAAATGTTTATCAAATGATTTTTAATTTGGTTGGGGTACCAATCAGCTGCTAACACGGAGTCTTTCAAATGAATAAAAAATATAAATTAAATGGCAAAATATTTTAAGCATTCTTTGCTTTGGAGTTGATACGGTTAATCATTTAATGGAAATACTGCAGTATATTGGGAACTTTGTACTGACCGTGCGGTAATTTCCTTGAGTAACGTTGACACCTCCACTTCATGCTTGGTTACTACACCAAAGGAAGCTTTGACCGCGATGGAATCGGATCCAGTAACATTAATCCCAACGTCATTCACGATATGGTTGTTTCGCCTTCCATAGAGGGAAACATCTGACTCATCTTCATAATTCAGTAACTGATAAGATGAAATACCTTAGGAGAAGGAACCTGATATGTTGTGGACGTCTCAAATTCGTACATTATCATTCTAACATGACTGAAAAAACGCTTTTGCTCATATGTTAATTAGACAGCATTTTCAACCTCACGAAAAGTAGCATTTCAGGCAATTTTACTGCAAAAAAATAAGAGTGTACTTAACAAACTCAAATTCTCTGTTCAGATAACAGAACACATCTACAGCAATCAAGATCCCTCGGGCAGCTGAAATGAAAACAAGTGTCTATAACCAATGACTAGACATCATGCCCATTTTATAATCTAGTTTTAAAAACACAGCTCAGGGGTGGGGAAGGGCTCAGCTGGTAAAGAGCGTGCTTGCAGGCATGAGGATCTGAGCCTAAACCCCCAGGACCCACATTTTAAAAAATTGCATTTACCCATCTAAAATGATGACTTTCACTTATTGATCATGTGAAATGGGTAAGACCAAATAATACCTGATATTATACAGGACGGAAATAATCATTTCCTTGCTCTATTTAGTTTAAAACATCTGATAACTGATTTTAAAAATTAGGCAACAAGAGATTTGACAGGATCAAGACTTAAGCATTATTCGTCTTAATGATACTACTACCATATAAAGGCTGATTTTAGTTATAACACGTGTATTATTAGTATAATTAATCTATAGGACCTCCGTTGGGCTATTACTGCTATAGCTCCATGGAGAGTCGCGCGCGCGCTGGAGCATTTAAACTTACCGGCCGAGATGTCTCGGTCTCCTAGGAGAATATCTTTAAGTGTGAAGGGCGTCGAGGTAAATTTGTGTCTAGGAAACAGAAAACAGCGCTTCTTTTTCACCACCAGACTCAGGGGTTGGTACTTGTCGGCTTCACTGAGGCTAGGAACAGGCACTAATCTCCCTCCGTCTCCAACTTGCTTAACAAAGCTCTTGGTAGCAGCGGCAAACATAGTACTATCAAGACCGTCATCGACTACGACCCTGAAGCAAAGAACCCATTTTTGAAGAGGAAAACCAGACGCCAAACTTCGCCTTGTGTGATGTTAAATCCAATTACGCAGACTGAAACTCTAAAGCACGCTCTCACCAGGTCCTTTACCGGTGTGCAGTTCACAACACTGCCTCCCTTCATGAACTCCAGGCATGAATAATAGAAAGCGCTGTAAAAGGATGCGCTAAAAGCGAGTCTAAGTGGGACCGGCCGTCTACAGCTACAGTACACACAAAACCAAATTCAAACATACTACCAGTGTCTTTGAGGAGACCACAGTTGGGAGTGCTCTGCTACCAGCAATGAAACAGATGGCAAGGAGGCTTCGAGTCCTGTGGGATACAATGTGTCAGGCCTGGGTACCATCTATAGTGGACAGGATCCAAGAGGAATTCCTTCATGAGGCCAGCAGGGGCATTTTGGCAACAGAAAAGCACTTTTGAATCCTCACAGGATACAGATCATTACATGAGCATTTCTCTCCTCTGGGATTTAGCATGTCTATAAAACTATGTGTTTAATACCAAATATCAACTCACAGGATATAGAGGAACGATTGTAAGCAGCTCCCTATAGAATTCTGAAGGCTTTCAGTTACAAATTCCATTACATATTAAAAACTACCATGGAAGTCTCTTACTTTGAAACTGATGGCTCAAACCACATCACCTGATAGGGTTCTGCTGGATTTACCTTTTTCCCCCCTCATTACTCTCCCAATTACTTAACCTATAGAAATAGTTATATAAAGCTTTGGCTTGTTTTCAAGGAGTTTCGTGGACCCATTAAAATAAATTTCTGGGGGAAAAACCTATATTGAGATATTGTATGATCATAAGTGGTTGACATATTTTGAAAGTGGTCCTTACAAAACCCTTATCAACACATAAGTGTAATAGTATTATTGGGTAGTGTCCTAATATGCAGAAATAAAGGAAGGGACAGTAGAATTCAACTTGATTCGATTCTGGATATTTTTACTTGCGTTCAAGTATTTGGGCTTCCATGCAACCAAAACCAAATTCCATCTCAAAACCAACTACTTTGGTAGGCTGACCTAAACATTTTATTTATTTATTTATTTAAAAACTCACTCAGGTTTTTTTAAAGATTTATTTATTTATTTATTATATATACAACATCCCTTCCCTGTATGCTTGCATGCCAGAAGAGGGCACCAGATCTCATTATAGATGGTTGTGAGCCACCATGTGGTGGTTGGGAATTGAACTCAGGACCTCTGGAAGAGCAATCAGTGCTCTTAACTTCTGAGCCATCTCTCCAGCCCCTAAAAACTTTATTTTTAAAATAACTTTTAGCAGCCTGTTCATGAGAGCACTCCTAGAATTCAGTTCCAGAGCATCAAGTAAGCTCCAGAGCCACTGTGCAAAGCAGTTCACAAACCTCTAAGACTCGCTGTGCTGCTGTCGACACACCCACAACACACTCTGAAGGTGGAGCATCCAGATTAAAGCCAGTACTCCCCTCTGCACAAATCAGCGGGGTGGGAAGAGCGATCCTGGACACTGCCCTAAATATCCTTGCTGTGCCCTCCACCTCCCTGGTACCTGGTCCGTCTCTGGTCTCATCGTGGCTCCTGCAAACGCCTAAAGCAGCGGTTCTCAACCTGTGGGTCGCAACCCTTTTGTGGGTAGTCTACCAGATCTCCTGCCTATCAGATATTTACATTACGGTTCATAACAGTAGCAAAATTATGATTATGAAGTAGCAACGAAATAACTTCATGGCTGGGGGTCACCACAACATGAGGAACTGTATTAAAGGGTCGCAGTAGGAAGGTTGAGAAGCCCGGTCCTTAAAGCCTGCAGGTCACAGGAGCTGGCCAGGCAGAAGAGGTGTCCAGGCATCCAGTACTCTTAAACTAGCCCACCCGGATAGCCTACTGCTCCTTTAGCCGACACTCTCGCGTCTCAAAATGCGGGATTTTCTTCGCAATTTTGCATTCAGAATTTTCGAGCCTTTCTTAAAGTAGCCCAACCCTTAGCTTTCTCCCTTGCTGCTCAAACCTGCTGGCTCTCGGCCTACTACAAGCGTTCTCACCGGAAAGGAAAGGGCCTCCCTCTAAGGACAAAGGACTGAGCCTCTGCGTCACTAAAGGCGGGAGGGAAAACCTAGTGAACAGAAGCGGGGCGCAGGCAGAAACTGGGAAGATCCGGGACTGGCAGAGAGGGCGGGACCAGGGTCCGGGCGCTGAGAAGCTCAGGGAACCCAACCAGAGCGCGAGCGGTAGCTGGGAAGAGCAGGGACTCGCAGAGGGGGAATAGGAAAGGCGCCCAGAGCAGTAGCAGAGAAAAAAAAAAAACAGGACTAGCGAGGGGCGGAGCATGGCACAGGGGGGCGTGGCCGAGCGGCCCGGCAGAGAGGGGGTGTGGCCGGCTCTTCCGCGGAGAAGCCCCGCCCCCCCCCCCCCCCCCCCCCTCCGCCTGTCTCTCTTCTGGAGAGAGGCAAGCAGCTATCGGAGCGGGAGCCAGGCAGCAGGGCAGGCAAGCTCCTCTCAGGATCTGGCCGACGTGGAGAGGGAGGACCCAGATCCCCACTACTCTCGATCGCTGTACCCAGCCGTCCCTTCTCGCCATGTCCCACAGCAGGCATCGCACCGAGGCCCCGCCGCTGGAGCGCGAGGACAGCGGGACCTTCAGGTCAGCCCTGGGCCGTCGAGGCCGCAGGCCCAAGACGGGTGGGCAGCGGGGCTGGGGCGGGGAGCCGGCTATCGGGCTGCATTCTGGGTAAAGCTTCCTCCTTCCCACGGCACGGCGCTGGGCCCGCCCTTCGGGCCCGGGATCTGTCGCGCGCCCCGCCCCTCCGGCGACTATAGGTTCTGGAGGCTATGAGCAGGGGTGCTGCACAGACCCGGGTATAGGCTGGATCTAGCCTGCAACTCCCGAGCCCACTCGGTTTCCTTCAGCACCCCTCCCACTGCGCTCAAGTTCTCACTATACAGATCTCTCTACCCTCGTCTATGGGCTGCAGTGCCCAGACGCAGGTGCGCCCAGGCCTTGCCACTGATCCTGGCAACTGGAGCGCCTTGGAGCTTTTTAGTCACCCTTTGTGGCTGTCAAAACTGACAAGTGGATGCTCTTTGTTTCCCTTTCAGCTTTGTCGTTCAAAGCGTCCATTTTTCTGGTTTTTTGCAGTTTGGGCAAGATGATAACAGCCAAGCCTGGGAAAACACCGATTCAGGTATTGCACGAATACGGCATGAAGACCAAGAACATCCCAGTTTATGAATGTGAAAGATCCGATGTGCAAATACACGTGCCCACTTTCACCTTCAGAGTAACCGTTGGTGACATAACTTGCACAGGTCTGTATGCAGCTAACCCCCATGACCATGTGGATTGGCGGTCCCGACTTTGTGTGTTGCTTTTCAGTTAGGAAAAGTACCCTCCCCCCTTTACCTAAGACACTTCTGGGAGCAGACGACCAGCATCAGCTTCACTTGTTTTGCTCCCTAATTTTTGTCTCTCTAAGATGTAAAAAAAGCTCAGAAACTCAGAAGGTTTCCAAGCATCCTGCACATCTCTTCCTATACCGAGGGAGCAGGCTAAAGTTCCTTTTAAGAATTAGAAACTGGAAATGTTCTTGGGGCTCTCACAGCTAGGTCAGTAGGTACCTTTCAAAGTGTCGAATACAGGTGCTAGTAGGCACGACCTCAGAATTTTCTGAGTGTCCCCCTTCATGGACCCATCTGGAACTTTGAATTCTTGGTACCACTCTTGAGTCTGTGTCCATGACATATCGGGAAGGCAGAGACTCCTATACTGTATCCCTCTACACTGTATTGCACAGTAGCCTCTCGTTCTCGATACTACATGGGTATTTTGTATAACATTGTTTCTCCTTGTCACTCATGAAGTAGGAAGTTCAGAGACATTTTCATAAGCCGTATTTCCAAGGTCACACAGCAATAAAGTTTTATAGTTCAGATTCAGATCTACTTTCAGCCTGAGTCTGAGAAAATGGCAACCAGAGTTGACATTTGTAAATTTGGATATCATTTTCCTATATACTTATTTAGTTGAAAGCATTAAAAAATGTTGAATAATTTAATTTGTAAATATACAGAGAAAAAATTTAGGAAAAGCTAAAGTTTCGCTGTCTAATGGAACTTTAGTCTGAATGTATCATGTATTTGTTTCTGGGAGTCTGGGGTTGCCTCTAATCATTGAAGCCGCTTTAAGAAATTGAAGCTCCTATTATTTGTGTGTGGTAGGGGCAGATGGATTGTAGGTATAGGTTGGAAAGTTTCTTATAGAAATCCACAAGGCTAGATTGAGTTACTACTTTGGCTGGTCATTTTTCAAATATTTAGGCGTGTTCAAGAAAAAAAAAAAGCCATTTTCCCCTTTAATGCATTTTAGGTTAGAAAGGAGCAACTTATTCCAACCGTCCTGCCTTCGATCTCTTTTTACCCTGCCTTCCTATGGTAACTTGTCAGCCTTCACAGCTTCAATGATTATCAAAAGACTAATAGTTCTGAGATGTTTGTCTTCAGCCAGGTACAGAACAGTCCATCTACCTGTGTGCTCTCTAGGCATCTTTGCTTGGGTTGCAGCAATACAGACTCTAACTAAGACAGTTGTCTTCCTTGTTCTAGCCTATCCCCTTTCCCCGTGGTTTTTGGCCCTATTTTGACATGGAAACCTTTCTGCTGCAGTGTTCTAATCCTCGGCTCTCCCAATCCCCAGGTCTCCCAGTCCTCAGCTCTCCCTCACTTCACTGGTTTTGGCTTGTCTTCTAGCCAATGAAAACTTCGTGAGTGTCTCCAAGAGTAGCTAAACTGCTAATTTTTCCCTTTTTGATTTTGATATGGTTCTGGTGGGAGCTCAAGCTGGCCCTTAATTCCCAATCCTCCTGCCTCAGCCTTCTGAACAGGTGGGACTGGATGGCCATACCTGGCAAGCTGCTGATCTCGTGTGCCTCCTTATAGCTTACACTGAGGCTTGTTACAACATGCCCTTTGTATTTCTGATATCTGTTAACATACATTTGACAGTCAGTCCTAGAGAAGAAGAGATTCTGTTCAGCCAGTGCCTGTCTTAGTAGATGAGGGAGTATAGGACTCTGTCCTCTGATACTTGAGGGACATACTTGAAAGCATTCTCCATGAGTTTGGGGATTTGAACTCAGAAGGAAAAGATGGGCTTCACCATTTACCTCATGTGATGGCTGAAATGAAGAGTTCAGTCTTCCAACGTCCTCCCTTTGTCTACCCATGTTAGCTATTACCGATTGTGTGGAAGACTTACGACGTAAGCTTTGCCTTCTGTATGTCAACCCTTCCTTCTCTACTGCACGTGATGTGTAATCCTGCCTGCTTAGCTAGAACAGGGACTGTCGGTGACTTCCTTAAGGAAGGCTTGCTACAGAAGAACCTCTCTATCTGGGAAAAAGGAAGAATTGTAGTGACTCTTTTTCTATCCCACCAGCTAGCTCCCAAATCATGACAGGAAGACTTCTTATTAATTATGAAAGCTCATCCTTAACTTGGGCTTGTCCCACTAGCTCTTAAACTTAAATTAACCCATTTATTTTAAGCTACGCTCTGTCGCTTGGCTTAGTTACCTGTGATCTGTACCATGTCTGACTCCTTTAGAGTCCCGCCGATGTCTCTCATACGCCTAGATTCATCTCCTGCTTCCTTCCTCTCTGCCCAGAAGTCTTGCCTATACCTCCTGCCTAGCTATTGGCCATTCAGCTCTTTACTACACCCATCACAGCAATACATCTTCACACAGTGTACAAATATCCCACAACATTTCTCCCTTTTTGTCTAAATGAAAAGGAAAGGTTTTAACTATAATATCGTAAAACTATATACAATAAGAACAGTTATCAGGTAAGAATTGCATTCAAAATATCCAGTCCATTTGTATTTGGCATATTTGGAGAAAATACTCTATTATCTAATCTATCTTAGTGAATGCAAAGTTTTATACCTAAACCATTTTCTATCATAACTTGTATTACCATCCTAAAAATAACTTTTTAGACCCAAAAATATCTTAGACTTAAATAACTTAAAATAACTTAAACTTTCATATCTCTCAACCTTATAAACTTTATATCTTTTTGTAAATTTTTTTTAATTTGGTAACAAGGAAAACTATAAAACTATAACTACCTAGTCTTTAACTCCATTGAAGATCTGAGAGGATATAACAGGAAGTGTAGAGCAAGTAACTTCCAACACTATAGAAATAACAGAGTTATCTGGTTACCTGGGCAGTCACCCAAGGTTCCTTTGTAACACTGGGGCATCCATCTTACGCCTATGAGCCTAGAATATCTGACAGACTTTTCTGCAAAGCAGAAATTTTGAAGGACTATCCTACCCTGTCTTGGCAAATTTCAACAGTCACTTTCTTTTGTGTCCTGCTTGCCCAGTTTGGACAGCATACTGTCAGCAGTCAAGGCAAGGGCCTAACTTTATCTTATGGCTAGCCCAAATGACTAGCTTTGTCACATTGAAAACAAACTCCATATGGAGGTTATTTGATGCCCATCATCAAATTTTGCTGTAAATTTTGCAGTAAATTGATGCTGCTAGGAACAGACATGTCTCACTGTCATGAAAAGCCTTATGTTATTAAAACATTTTAAATTCCATATTTCTGCAGGCCTGTGAAGTGTTTGAAGACCATCTATCCATTTTAAATATATCTCTGTTTGATCTTGAAAATATACCTAACATGACTATAAGTTTGATTGTTATAGATGATGAACTATTAACCTGTTTTTCTTTATTATCCTTAATAACTTTCAAAGACTAGAATTTTACATTTGTTAGTGAGCTGCATGGATATAATACCTTAAATAAGAGCAGAAAAATATAGAGGTTATTTTTGTTGTATCAATATACAAAAATCCACATTAATGTAAAATATTTGAGACTAGTGGTTGTTCAAAAGTAGACTCAACACCTGTCCTGTAGTCTTTTTTGGTTTCTTTTTCATGTCTGTACCCAACATTTTCAGGAGGTCTCCCCCCAATCAAATCTGATCTTCATTAATTTTGAAGAGAATCATAACTTTTTGTTTCTAGTGGAAACAAAGACATAACTTTTCTCCCAATGCAACATATTTTCTAATTTCCATTCTGAAGTGAAAACATTCTTAAAATATATAGGTTGGTTTAATTTAGTAGTTTCCATAATCCAATGTCTCTCAACAGATATTGTTTTTTGTACGTTAGTATTTGAAAAATTCAAAGTCAACAAAGTACCATACAGGATCCAGGCACCCTGTGTATTTCCCATCTTTACATGACTTATTTTTTAATATTATTTTACTCTCTCTTTAAAGACTTTTTTTTATTTTTAAACTATTTTTTCTATGACTGTCTATATTCATTTTTAAACTATATCTGTTTAAAGGTTTCCTTGGTCTAAACCACTTTGCTGTGCACCTGCAGCCTCTCTGGCTCCATCCCCCTCAATTTGGTGAGAGTGGAGCCTCATGCCTGCAGGGCACCAGCCTGGAGACCATTGTTCTGCCCCAGATCCAGTAGGAGCCTCTGCCTAGTCTCCTGTCATCAAGTACTGTGCTGCCTGTTGCTGTAAACCCCATTCAAGTGCTTAGCAGCAGGGCCTCTCAGTTTCAGAGCCTGTATATGCTGCCAACAAGGAGCCTGCTTGGAACTTTTTTCCAGCTTTCTCGGGCCCTATGTGGATGTACATGCCATGTGTTAGGCACCAAATGTAATGAGTCTTTTTCTGTCCTACCAGCCAACTCCCAAATGATAATACGGAGACTTCTTATTAATTATGAAAGCTTGGCCTTAGCTTAGGCTTCCCCCACTAGCTCTTAAACTTGAATTAACCCACTTATTTTTTTAAATATATTTATTTATTTATTATGTATACAATATTCTCTCTGCCTGAAGACCAGAACAGGGTACCAGACCTGATTACAGATGGTTGTGAGCCACCATGTGGTTGCTGGGAATTGAACTCAGGACCTTTGGAAGAGCAGGCAATGCTCTTAACCACTGAGCCATTTCTCCAGCCCCTAACCCACTTATTTTAATCTACATTCTGTTGCATGGCTCCATGACCTCTGATCCCTACTGTTCTTTAAAGTCCCACTGGCACCTCTTGTGCTCCTAGGTTTGTTTCCTCCCTCCCCTCTCTCTGCCCAGAAGTCCCGCCTATACCTCCTGCCTCGCTATTTGCTATCCAGCTCTTAATTACACCAATCACAGCAATACATTTTCACACAGTTTATAAGTATCCCACAACAAAGAGCAAAATGCTAAGTTCTGTTTCTTCAGGAGGTGCGATACGATCTAGCTTATTCCTATTCTATATATAATATAGTCAATATAGAAATCATGTTTTATATACATATGCAGAAACTCAAATAAGTAATACTCTTAAAAATGACTTTGATGTGTTGGCTGTGCAGGTTGAGTATGGTAGTAATATAACTGACCATGGTGGTGGGTGGCTTCGAGCAAGCATGCATACGGTGACTTTGTTTCGCACTGTGACGACAGCTGTGGAGCCCATACCTCCTCACAGAGACTGAGACCTTTCTTTCCCCATCTTTAACTCAGGTGAAGGGACCAGTAAGAAGCTGGCAAAGCACAGAGCTGCAGAGGCTGCCATCAACATCTTGAAAGCCAACGCAAGTATCTGGTGAGCTAAATTTCTTTGTATTCCGCAGTTCAAAATCGTCATGGCTGAGGTAAGAAGAAAAATTTTAACATGCTCACAAAAGCAACAGAGTAAGCGGTTGGCTGTGTCTTCGCTCTAAAATCCTGTATCTGTGAAAGCCTGCCGTCCATTAGAGACAATTAAATCTGGCAGTTAGCTGCTGATAGGAGGCTGTTGTGAACCAGGCTTTACTGGTTCATGCTGGAGTGCAATCAGCGTTTGTGGCAGATATTAATATTCTTTTTTTATATTCTTAATATACAGGACATTTATTTTTAATTGATTTTTTTGTACGCTGAAGAAAATAAGATGGAAAAAGTTCAGTAAAAATAGTACTTTTTTTTTTTTAAAAAAAAAGATGGTCTTCCTTTTTTTAATGCATACCTATATAAAACATAGCTGGCCTCAAATTCACTATGTAGCCCAGGCTGGGCTCCAGCTAATGGTCCTGCCACCTCATCCTCTTTGATGCTAGTATTGTAGGCATATACTACTCTACCTAGTTGAAAGTACTCTTAGGAGTTCTCAGGAGTTCTTAGGAGTACAGGGGTATGTTAAGTCGGGTGGTAACTCCATACATTTCCGAGTGGAAATGTCTGCCACTGTTAGTGCTTTTAGAAAGAGTATTGTCCTTGCACCTTTGTATAGCTCATAAATTATGTCTCCGATTTACACTGTGCCCACTGTGGAACATGGCACGCCTTCAGCTTCCTCTCTTACACATGCCCAGAGATGCTTGAAGTTCAGTCATGTGCAATCTGCCTAGCGTTGGTCAAAAGGCCAGTGGAGTTTAGGGTAGACTGGTTTTCTGTTCTCCAGCCATAGTGAGACTTAGAGATTTAGGAGAGTATTTAAGTTCCACGCAGTAGCTCTCTTTCTCAGTCACTCCCAAGCTTTGGGTGTTTTGAAACTAGTGACATATTTACCTTTAAGGTAAGTGCTTGCCTCAGGCCTGCAATCACAGGTGGTGCTATTCCTCTGTCTGTAAGTGACTTATGCTGGCTTTCAAGTCACCCTTCTTGTAGCACAGCTTTGGAGCCCTTCCACCTGTGGGTGGTGGCCCTCCTGTGCTGTGCAGCCCAGAAGTTATCCCAGAGAGTTGGGTACATTTGTAAAACCCAACAAACGGCTTGTCCTCTCTGCGCATGGGCATTTCACTCTGCCACTGTGAAAGGCTAACAAACTTTATGATGTATTTGTGCTTCTTGACAGATAAGATGGGAATTACTAAGTTATAATCAGGCCTACAGTGGCCTGGTTCAGTACAGAGACTTTCTCACTTCTCCATCCCAATTACTTGCCTAGCTTCGGCATGCAGCATTGTAAGTGAATTCTCGTCTATCCTGTCAGCCTGGGTTAAACTTGGCAGTTGGAGGAGACAGCAGTAGCAGAAGCTCACGTGTCACGACAGAAGTGACTCTCGAGTTGCCTGCGTTATGGAGCTGTCAGCGCGGAGTGCAGCTTCTCCAGAACTAGGCATTGATTTCCTCAGTAACTTGTAATTGCAAACCCCTTAGAAGAGACTGCTCTTTCCCTGGTTATAATCCCCACACACATGTTAAGACCACATTCATGTAGGGTGTCTACTTTATGCTAGATGCATCAGAATCTCAGAGGATTAACCTTATACCAAGCAGATAACAGGACAAATTTTTCTTGCCTAGATATCTGGATGAAAAAGCACTTATAGCCTAGATAACTGCATTGCTACAGCTAAATTTCCTGACTAATGGTTGTGCTTTTGTTTTTTAAGTTGTTTTCAGGAGTGGAGGGAGGATTCAGTGGTTAAGAGTACTGACTGCTCTTCCAGAGGTCCTGAGTTCAATTCCCAGTACCCACATGATGGCTCACAACCATCTATAACAGTAGTCCCATGAGATCTGATGCCCTCAGACAAAACACCCATACACATAAAGTACATAAATAAAAGTAATGTACTTTATACATGCATACGTTCATATATGCACACTATTATATATAATTTTTAAGAACCTCATGCATGCATCTATATCACTCCTGCCCCTTTCTCCCCGCCTCTTTGTCCAACCCTCCTCTCCATCCCAAATTATAGTTACATGCACTCTTCCTGAAACTGTTTTTAGATTTATTTATTTTTATTTTGTGTGTATGCATGTTTTGTTTGTATGTATGTGTACTACATGTGTGACCGGTGCCCACAGTAGACAGAAAGAGGTGTCTGATCCCCTTGAATTGAAGTTATGGATGGTTGTTAGCCATCCTGACCCTACGGGAATTGGGAACCAAACCCAAGTTCTCTGTAAGAGTAGCAAGTGTTTTGATCCACAGCCCTCCATATGTACATTTTAAATATTTTTATTGAGTTGGTTATGTACAAAGCTTAGGTAAGTAAGTAATGCGTAGGCCCTATCACCAATTAGTGTTCATTGTGAGTCAGAAAGAATTAGGAAAGGAATAGACAGACTGAATGCAACAGTGGATAATTTATGGTCAAACAACTTTTTAAAGAGCCAGATTAAGTTTTTAAATATAGAACCCAGACTTGCTTTGTTTAAGGCTGGCTTTGACCTCCTGATCCCCCTGCCTCTGCCTCCAGAGTGGTGAGATTATAGGCATGTGCCACCAACTTTGGTGGTACAGTGTTTCAGGAAGAATGAGAGATCACCATCCATTGAGGTAACAGAGTTGACATCTGGAAATGATGCCTGACCTAGCTCTTGGATGATGGGTCAATCAGATTCCCAAAGGAGTCAGCGTGAGGGGCATTCAGTCCATGTAGGAGGAATGGGAGAGCTTAGGCAGAGGAGCTTGAATGGAGAATACATTGTCATCTACTTAGTAACTCAGAGGAAATTGCTTTATTTAATAACACCTTTAAATAATGTTTAGTTTTGCAGTTCCTGACCCCTTAATGCCTGATCCATCCAAACAGCCAAAGAACCAGCTGAATCCAATCGGCTCGTTACAGGTAAGTTAGTTTCCCATACTGTTTGTCTACTGACTGAAGTGTAATGAGTTTGTACTATCACAGAGACCAAGACAAATGGTTGATATTTTAAATATAATGGGAGAATATGAGCATTTTGTTCTCTTTCTTTCATTCTTTTGTGTGTGTGTGTGGGGGGGATCTTGAGACAGGGTCTCTCCATGTGACTCTGGTATCCTGGAACTTACTCTGTAGACCAGGCTGGCCTTGAACTCACAGAACTCCACCTGCCTCTGACTCCTGAGTGCTGAGATTAATGACAGCATATGTCATTAGGCCCCAGCAATGAGTATTTTGGTTTTGTTCTTTTATATTGCATAATGCTTTATTAACCTTGAATTTTCTTGCTAATGAGAAAGAACAACAGCTGCAGAGAGACATTGGCCAGTAGACAAAACGAGTATTTTGTTTTTAAGTAGTGATCATTGCATTGTTTGTAGCTAGTTTGAGATTATTTTCTTATTAACTTGCTTTTGGACTCTCTTCCTGTTCAATATTTGCCTTGTATAATGGAATCGTCACTTGGTATAAGCAGGCCTTGGTGTAACAGGGTAGAGTGTTAATACCTGGCTTTGCTGAAAGGTCAAGAAGCAGTAGGGTAGCGAGTTTATGCTTTAAGAATATGGCATTTCTCACTGCTCTTGGAAAAGAAAAACAAAACAAAACAAAAACCCTCTTTCTGCTTCTGTCGAGACAGAATTTACACAGAACCATGGCTGTGTAACTAAATTCAAGAGGAGAGAGGTAGCCACTTAATTGCTTAATTCTAGCAAAAAGGGAAAGAAACCAATAAACGTAGTCTGCCTTCCTCAGTGAACTCAGGCATCAGCTCACTATGGCACAACAGGAAGTACCACCAGTGGCACCAAACTGCTTTGGTTTGGGCACTGGATAGAGAATATAAGATGTGGGACTGCCCATGGGAGACAGCAGGATGTTCCTCCAGGCTCTGTTGGCCAGTACCGAGCTTCTTGTCAAGCTTATGACCAGAACCAGGATCAAAGAGAAATACCATTTGTGTGACTGAGCCGTCAAATAGTTAAAGTTGCTATCATAACCTCATTGATTTTATAGGAACTGGCTATTCACCATGGCTGGCGGCTTCCTGAATATACCCTTTCCCAGGAAGGAGGACCTGCTCATAAGAGAGAATACACCACTATTTGCCGGCTAGAGTCATTCATGGAAACTGGTACTTGATCCTAACAATCAGAAGCATTTGCGATATTTCCAGATGGTGAATTGCTATAGAAATTTCTATCATGTGGCTTTTTGAATATTGATGTCTCTTTTCTACTATCTTTGACTTTCTGAGAATAGTTATGTTTCTTAATTTGATGTTTCTAAAATGAGACTGTAGCTGAAAAGACAGGCTAACTGTAGGCTCTATGACTTAAGTAGTTTTCACTGGACTAGAAAGATGGGGTGAGGAATGAGAGACTAAACAGCAAAAAGAAATTGTGGTGAGCTAGTGAGGGTGTTTATCTTAATGATAGCATGTTTGGTTGGCGTGTATGAGGTCCTAGTTCCAGTCCCCGAAATCATAAAATATAAAGAATAATATCATAAATTACAAGGACATAACAGAGGTTGTCCTTTTTAATTGCAGCAAATTTTGATTTATAAAGGACATAAACTCTGAGGAAAAAACAAGTTCCTTTAAAAAGTATTAGTGAGAATTCCCGTGTTTACTTCTCTGGCCTGCTTGGTCACTTCTAAAGTAGATTAAAATGGGATTGCATGAACGATGGGTGCAGAGCAGTGGTACAGGGCTTACCTAGCATAAATGAGGCTCTGGGTCCCATCCCCAGCACTACACAGATGAGACCTTAGCTGGAGATTAGACACAATAGGCCAGTGTTTCTTCCTAAGTGGTAATGTGAGCCAGTATGGCAAACCCTGGGTCTGAAGCAGGACCTCAGCTTCTGTTTTTCCTGGAGTCCATGGTTTAAAGGGTTAAGCAAACTTTGTAATCCCCTTGGGTTGCTGATTGACTTATTGTTTAGTGGTTTTGGATATTTAACATGCAGCCTGTCATGCGCTAGGCAAGTGTTCTGTGACTGAGTTATATCTCCAGTTGTTTTGTGTTTTGTTTTTGAGACAGAGTCTCTCTCTATTATGTAGCACTGGCTGCTCTAGAACTCGATTTGTAGACCAGGCTGACTTTGAATTTACTGAGATCCAGCTGCTTCTGCTTCCCAAGTGCTGGGATCAAAGGTATGAGCTATCATTATTTCTGGCTAGCCTCAGTTTTTAAATCTATAAAACTAAAATATAGAAGTAGTTTTTTTTTTCAAGACAGGGTTTCTTTATAACTTTGGAGCCTGTCCTGGAACTCGCTCTGTAGACCAGGCTGGCCTTGAACTCACAGAGATCCACCTGCCTCTGCCACCCGAGTGCTGGAATTAAAGGAGTGAGTCATCACCACCCAGCCTAAAAGTAGATTTTTAACCTTTCAATCCCAGTATCTCCTATACCCTTATTAATGTTTTTTTTAAATTCACATAGTTGCCAACTTATAAAAGATGATAAACAAGAAATTAGAGTTAGGGGTTAAGGGAGTTTACTGGCCTTTGAGATTGTATCATGGGATGAAACCAGAGGGATCTGGTTCACAGGCACTGAGAGCCATCTGGTCAACTCAACCACAAAGACCCTGTAATAAGTAGGAAAAGTAAATGCCCACTCCTCATAGAATGGGTAGAACCATGCTCTTTTTAGGCTAAGTATTCAGTGAAAAAAAGAAGCATCACTTGACCATTTTAAAATTAAAAAGAGTTAGGGGTTATAATTTATGTATATTTGATAAATCTAATTGGTCAGAATTAAACCACACATGATTCGTGTGCTAGATCTAAGGACTAACTTTGTGCTGCAAAGTTTAATTATTGAAGAAAAACTGTTTAAGAGAAGCATTACTGGGCAGGGGGGATGGCTTAGTGGGTCAACTGCTCGCTGCACAAACGTGAGCCTGAGTTGGAATCCTCGGCACCCACTCGATGGCCCAGGGGGCACAGAATGAGGCACATGGATTCCCTGGGGCTCGCTGGCCAGCTGGTGCCACTGCATAGCGAGCTCCAGGTCCAGGGAAAGATGCTGTTTGAAAAAAAAATAAATAAAACAACAACAAAAAGTAACAGAGATGAAAAGCAGCAGAGGGAGACATCCAACGTTGACCTTTGGCCTCTCTGTGCACCAACATGAGTGGGCCCAGCCACACACTGGTGTCTTCACATGTACACATCAGACACACACACACACACACACAGATATTTTCAAAAAAAATTAATGGTTGTTTGAGGGGTAGTGATACAGCTTAATGATAGAGCACTTACCTAGTGTATGTAGGCCCCTGGCTTTCACTCTCGTGTGTGTGTGTGTGTGTGTGTGTGTGTGTGTGTGTGTGTATTTTAGTATGGCAGCTAAGCGGTGGCAGACTTAATAAAGGTGAACACAGAAGGACTTTGGATGTAGGGTATATTGAGATATATCTACACTATATATTATAACAAATAAAGATGTTAGTGCAATAAGAAAATTCTGGTCTGGTGTATGAAAATCCTGAGGTATTCACTAATAAGACACTTGGTCATACTCTGTGAACATTAATTTCTAAATCTCCTGTTTCTTTCTTTCTTTTACCTAGGAAAGGGAGCATCCAAAAAACAAGCCAAGAGAAATGCTGCTGAGAAATTTCTTGCCAAATTTAGTAATATTTCTCCAGAGAACCACATTTCTCTAGTAAGTAATAACCAGGCAGTTGGATTCTATTATGACTGAGCATCTCTGACTACAGGAGATGTCCCTTCGTTTCTTGTGTGAACACTTCAGAGTTGCCATCTTTAAAACTCTCTTCTTTGTCGAGTTACATGTGACTCCAATTTTTGTTGCCTCCTGGAGGTGGGCTAGAGTTGGTTCAGGTAAGAGGGCCTGGGAGACACAGTAGACTCAGAGTCTCAGGACGGGGTCTGAAAACGGGAGCTCAGCCAAGAGTGTGGCGCAGTGGATGGCTTTGTGCTCTAGGCAAAGTACCAGACAGCGGAGCAGCGGTGCTGGTTTATATAGCATTCCTCGGTTTACTTATTATCTGCCCGCTTCGTGATCATTTAGCGAGCTTGCACTGTGTCGGTATGCAGCTGGCTTCTGCCTCTAACTAGTTTGACAGCCGACGGGAAGACAGTCTGCTATAGACAGTCCAGGTGGAGGGTGGGGGACAACACGGAAGAAGGCATCTAGCCAAGACTAGGGTTTCAGGAAGATCTCCTGGAGGAAGTAACGTCTAAGCTGAGACATGGGATGCAAGGAGGGCAAATATATTTTCAAGCGAACATAGCAAGCGCAAAGTCCCCGGAGTAAAAAGCCATATATAGCCAAAGAATTGTTAGCGGTTGGTAAGTCCAGATCATGGTGGCAGAGGAGGGAATTCTCAAAGAGTGAGCCCAGGCAGGCAAAGAGAGATCATGTCTTAAATCGACTAACTAAACTAAAGAGCTTACCATTCATACTGAGGGTAGTGCAAAGTCAGTAACAAATTTTATCTTGGCAGGAAAAAAAGATCTAATTTGTTTGTTAGAAAGGAAATCACTTGGTTGGATTATGGGGAGTAAATGAATATTAGGGCCAGAGAGACCCCTAGAGTGGTATTATAGGAAGCAGATGCAATAAGATAACATAAGCTAAGGTGGAGGCAGGGGAAGTAGAGAGAAATGAGTATATTTTAAAATGAGTTCTAGAGGAGCTGGGGCGATGGTTCAGTGGCTAGGAGCATCCAGGTTTGGTACCCCGCACCCACACAGTGGCTCAGTGGCTCAGAGCATCCAGGTTCGGTACCCCGCACCCACACAGTGGCTCAGTGGCTAAGCACACCCACTGCTCTTTCAGAGGACCCAGATTTGGTGCCCCGCACCCACACAGTGGCTCAGTGGCTAAGAGCACCCACTGCTCTTTCAGAGGACCCAGATTTGGTGCCCCGCACTCACACGGTGGCTCAACTGTAGCAGCATCCTCACAGAACTTATGGCTCACTTATAGGGAAAAAGAGAAACAATCTCTTCAATAGATGCTTAAAAGATAATTGTAGCAGTCATCACTGATAAAAACAAAATCCAAAAATATTAAAATTGTGGTTACATGTCTGCATTACAATCATCTCGTTAAAATAGAAGATAAAACAGGACATCAAGTAAGAGGTTTTATTTGACCTTTTTCTGGAAATACCAAGAATGCAATTAGATGACAGGGAATAGAGTAAAGCTGGAAACAAGACAAAGTGAGCCAGAAGTGATTGCTAGATGCAAATAATCCGGTTCTATTTCTGCAAACCCCTGGAGAGTTGGGTATAGTGGCACACGGGAAGGTGGATGCAAGAAGATCCCAAGGTAGCTACATAACAAGTTGAAGGCATCCCTGACTACACAAGACCCTGTCTCAAAAGCAAAACACCTACTAGAAACAGTAACAGAATGTCTCAAGGTAACTGATCATCAAAGCAATGTACAAAATCAGTAGTTTTCACATTCTTTAGTCTTAGGAAAGTATCAACTAGTGTATTAAAGAGAGAAAGTTAAATTTATTGTTTTGGGGAAAGCAATTGAAGGTGAGGAGAGGGTGAGGCAAGAGGCTGTCTTCTTTTCCTACTGTGGACTTCGGAATGTTTTTGTTTATGAGTAGAGGTACATACATAGGCTACCAAAAACCTGAGCGCTTGAGGGATGTGTAGTGGGGAGCAGTGGCCCGCAGCTCACTACTACAGGGATGGCTGAGTCTGTGAAGTGCTTGTCATGCCAGCAGCAGGACTAAGCTCGGAAATGGGGCACTCCTATAAAGCCAGGCACAGTGGCCTGGGATCCTGTGCTGGGAAGACAGGCACAAGAGGACCCCGAGGCTTGCTGGTCAGCCAGTCCAGATGCATGTGCGCTCCAGGCCCAGGGAGAGACTCCGACTCAAACAATAAGGTGGAGAATGTTGACATATGTGGAGGCACATTCTCACACATACCACGTGCACACATATACCATACCATACACACACACACCAAAACAAAATTTGACACTTTCTGAAAAAATAGAAAATCTATTCTGGAAAAAAAAGGTATACTAGAAAAAAGTCAATAATACTCTTATTTATAAAGCAAGAGCTACAGTGTAAAAATTCCATTTTCAATATTAAAATCAGAGTGGTATGTCTGGGGTAAACTTGAATAGAAAAGGATCACATAGGAACACTTAAAAATCCTCCTGAAGAATATAACAGAAATTAGTTTAATGTGGCCTTATTTCTTTTCACACAGACACTTGGTAGAGTAAATATATAAAAATGTAAGTTGTCTTACTCTAAATCTGCCAGTTTGGAACTCACAAGGATTTTACTAGGTTTATCTGGAAAAAGCAAAAGGCAAATCCTTGAGCAGAGCCAAGAGCCCTAGAAAGCAAGAATTTGAAGTGGGCTAGGTAGGGCGCTTGCCTTCCCAGAGCATAGAGCAAACAGTGAAACTGTCCAACCCTGGGGTGCTGGTGGGCGAGCAGAACGGAACTCAGGAGCAGTTGCAAGTGCACAGACGCCTAGTGATGGTGATGGCAGCAGTGGTTTCAGAGCAGTAAGGAAAGGGATGGCTCAGCTATGATGCAGACAGCTGAAAGCCACGGGTGAGGGTGCCAGATAGTGTATTTGTATGTATGTCGTCATGTACGCCGATTGTTTATCCCCATACCAACGTAAGTCCCAGACAGATCAAGGATTGAGCATAAATACAGCTGTAAGTATTAGAAAGCATGGAATAGCTTTTCAAAAAAATCTTAGGCATGGAAAGGTTTTAATTATAACTTAAAATCTAGAATCGAAAACAAAGGAATTTGGCTAGAATCTACAGTACAGCCAAAATTCTGTAAATAAAAGCAGTGTATCTAAAACAAAGAGAGAAGCCAGTGTTCATACATGTGAAGTCCATGCACATCAATTAAAAAATATCCCAGTAGAAAATTACAAAAGAAATAAAAGAAAAAATTTTCAGTTTATTCATGCAAAATAAGATATTTTTACCTTTTAAGTTAGTTAAAAGCTACAGTGTTTAATAACTAACTGCTATTAGTGAGACTGTGAAAATACAAGCTCCTTCAGTTGGTGAGTTTGTGAATTAGTTCAGAAATTGAACAGGAAGTAGTCCTTTTATTTGGGTATGTGGTGGGGGGGGCAAAGTGCATATGTGTGCAAATCAGAGGGCAGCTTGCCATATGGGTCTGATGGATCAAACTCAGGCATCAGACTTGGCATCAAGAGTCCTCACCTGGCAGGCGGATCTCTGTGAGTTCGAGACCAGCCTGGTCTACAAGAGCTAGTTCCAGGACAGGCTCCAAAGCTACAGAGAAACCCTGTCTCGAAAAACAAAAAAAAAAATAAAATAAAAAATAAAAAAAATAAAAAATAAAAAAGAGTCCTCACCTGCTGGTATCAAGAGTCCTCACCCGCTGAGCCATCTTTCTGGCCCAAGTTGGAAGAACTTATCAAAATAAAAGCCTTTCTGTTGGCAGTGTCTCTCCTAGACCTAATGCTGGAAAGAAACAAACTTGGGGCCCCTGGAAAAGCAGCCCGTGCTCTAAGCCCTGGGCTGTCTCTCCAGCACCTAGCCAGCGCTTTCAATTACAGTGGCGCTGAGCCTGGGAGGGGCCCAGATAGGAAGCTGAATCTCCTTCATCTCTGCTTTTTAGACGAATATGGTCGGACATTCCCTAGGATGTACTTGGCATTCGTTGAGGAATTCCCCTGGTGAAAAGATCAACTTACTAAAAAGAAGCCTCCTCAGTCTCCCGAACACAGACTACATCCAGCTGCTGAGCGAGATTGCCAAGGAGCAAGGCTTTACCATAACGTATCTGGATATAGGTATGGGCTCTTGTTTATCCTGACTTGTTTCGTTCCCTTTTGTTTTACTGTTGGTTTGGAGAGACATACCTTTAATCCCAGCATCAGACGCAGAGGTAGGTAGTGAGTTCGAGGCCAGCCTGGTCTATAAGAGCTAGTTCCAGGACAGGCTCCAAAAGCTACAGAGAAACCCTGTCTCGAGAAACCAGAAATTAAAAAACAAACAAAAACAAAAAGAAACCCCTTTTCTAAAGGATTTGCTTTACACACACCCAGCACTGACTTGTTTGCATGTGTCGTTCCAGAGGAACTGAGTGCCAATGGACAGTATCAGTGCCTCGCAGAACTCTCCACCAGTCCCATCACCGTGTGTCACGGCTCAGGCATCTCCTGCAGCAACGCACAGAGCGACGCCGCGCACAATGCTCTGCAGTATTTAAAGATAATAGTAGAAAGGAAGTAGGAGCAGGCAGCTGAGCTCTCCAGCTGCGCCTCCGTCCCCCTCGCACCTCTTCCCGGTGATACACGTTGAGCGTCCTGTCCTGTCCACGTCTCTTCCGGGTCCGTCGGCCTTCCAGATCCAATGTCTCCTGGTAGTTGCTGTTAAGCTCTTTTTAATGGCTTCAACTTTGTACTGGTATGTTGTATTTATAAACTTTGTACACAAGGCTGAGCGCAGCACCCCCTTTACAAGCTCAGGCTCGCTGGATGAACCTGCGTGTTTGACCGACAATGAGGCGGTAAAGTCCTGATAGCAACAGTCTCACTGCTGCTGAAACTCCCTTTGGGGCGAGGCTTTGTGACGTGAATCCTGCTTTAGACTAGACTGTTGAGGATTGTGTTGAATGTCACTGCTGGATTTCAGGGAACATGGTTGGTGTGCTGTGTATTTGAAACCGCTGAATAAAGAGCTGTTCTTTTAACGGGGGCTCCGCTCGTTTTATTAAATAGCTACTTATTTGATCGTAGCTTTCTTCTTTGTAGGTGAACGCTCTGACGGACATTTTCGTTTGGATGGCTTGTTCTCTGCATGCCGCTAGCTTACCGCAGAAATTCAAAGGTAAAATCCTGTAGCTGAAGGACGATCCACAGGTATCTGTGGGCATCAACTGCTTGATTTTTTTCCCCTAAGCCTATGCAACATTGTGTTTTTCCTTGACACAACCATTTGTTGGTGAGTTACTGGTTTGAAAAAGTGTTACTACAGAAATGATGACAACAGAAACGTTTTCCAATTCATTCTATTCTTTTACCAGAATATTTCAAGGACTTGACTTGATTTAAAGGTTAGAAAAAGAGCAGGAGATGGCTCAGGGAGTCAGGGGGCTTGCTGCTAACCTTGACAGCTTGCTGATTCTCAGAACCACATGGAGGAAGGAGAGAGCTGACTCCTCCAAGTTGTCCTCTGACCTCCACAGGTGTGCTATGACACACACATACACACAATCAATCAATACATAAATATCAAAATACATGCATTTGAAAAGCTGTGGGGAAAGGCTGGAAAAGGTTAGATGCTTAAATGCACAATGACCTAGTCCCTTCTGGGAGCGTGGCTGATATTCTATGAGACTTCTCCATGCTTGCCTTGCTGGAGACAGCCACCAATCAGTCATCCTTTCTAGGCAGCCTGCATTCAAAGAGTCACCGTACTGCCCCACATTGGGATAATCATAATCTCATCTCAGTTCTAGAGTTCCCCATATGCAGAGACAGCTGAGTCTGCCTTGTGGGTATATTTTGTGGGTGGTTTGGATTTGACTTTGGTTTTTTTAAACAGGGTCACTACATAGCCCTAGCTGTCCTGGAACTCACTGTGTAGATCAAGCTGACTTTGAACTCCAGAGATCCTCCTGTCTCTGCCTCCCAAGTGCTAGAAGTAAAGGCCTGTACCACTGCACCCAGCCAGAGGCTGCCTTTGTGTTTGTGTTACCCCCACTTCTCCCTCTGCCCCACGGGCTTTCCTTTCCTGCCACAGCTAGCAGCCCCTAATCTATCCTCTAATTTCTTTTTTTAAAATTATTTATTTATTTACTTACTTACTTATTTACTTATTTATTATGTATACAATATTCTGTCTGTGTGTACAACTTCAGGCCAGAAGAGGGCACCAGACCTCATTACAGATGGTTGTGAGCCACCATGTGGTTGCTGGGAATTGAACTCAGGACCTTTGGAAGAGCAGGCAATGCTCTTAACCTCTGAGCCATCTCTCCAGCCCCTATCCTCTAATTTCAACTCCAATTTGCTTCTCAGGAAGCCCAAGCTGTGATGCGTGAAGAAGTGGCATAAGAAAGGAGAACCAGTGGGAGGCAGTGCACCTCCTTCTGCCTCCTGGCGTAATTACAGGATGTGAGCCCCACTCGGTGATGGAAAACAGAGCCCACAACCCCTAGGATGCTGAGGTAGCGCATTTGTTACAACTTCTCCAAGCAGTAAGCTGAGCTGCCCAGCTTCTGTTTCAGATGACTGAGAAATATAGAAGCAACCAGCACTTAAGGATGGAAGAATTGGCCAGCTATTGCTAATAGCTGTTGCAGCCTTGAAAAATACGGCAGAATAAGGGTGATTTAATAGCTGAGTCAACATCCCTAACCAAAGGAGAAAAGAGTTGCCTTAGCTCAGGGTTTGAGAGAGTTCAGTCTCATACATTAGAACATTTGGACCCTTTGCTGTGGACTTGAGATGAAGCGTGATGGGGCAGTAGGAGCAGGTAGTACCTGATGGAGGCCAGGAAGGAGAGAAAAGGGCTTCAAAGAGACAAGTGCCAACGTGCACCCTCAAAGGCACAGTCCCGGTGACCCGCTTCCTCTGCCTAGGTCCACCTCTCATTCCCCCCCAATAGTCTACTCAAATTTTTAACTCATTAGTACATTTGGTTATACCCTTCATGGCTTCATTGTCTCTGGAAACCTCGGACACCCCGAAGGCTTTACTCACCAATATATTTTTTTCACTCCAGCCAAGATGACAAAAACAACCGTCATAATTGGTCATTCAGAGCTTTGTGTGAAAGCCAAGAGGCCTTCCTGGAGGCCTAGGACCAGGCCTAGGACTGAATGATAAGAATGGCAGGAGTTCAAAGAATTGAAAACTAGCTGGTTAGGTCTGCAGAAGCCATGACTTCTTTTGGGGGAAAAAAAAAATGATTCCTTGGCCTCTGTGGCAAGACATAATAATAAAGACCAAGTGGGAGATTTAGAAACTGATAACAAGAACCAACACTGCCTTCTATCGTCTCTGAATGCGTGTCATATGTTTGTGCCTGTGCAAATGCATATATGCACACATGCGTGTGGGGGTCTCAGGTCCATGTCAAGTGTTCTCTCTCACTGCTCTCCATTTTATGCATTGACAATAGGTTTCCCGTCCAACCTGGAGCTCATTGGTGCAACCAGGTTGGCTGGCCAGGGAGCCCCTGGAATGTGCCTGTCACAGTCACCCCAGCACTGGGGTCACAGACGTGGGCTGCCTTGCCACCTGCACTCTAAATAATGAAAACTTCATTAAAAAAAAATGCCTCATAAGACTTCTCAAAGACTGTTGGAAACCCGCCTTAGTTGTGAGTACTGAGGATCTGAACTCAGGTGCTCATGCATGCAGGGCAAGTACTTAAATGGACTGAGCCATCTCTTCCGTTGATGACATCTTGAAAGAATTCGGCTGGCGTGGTTTAAATCACACATTCATTTAATCCAATCTAGAGCCTACATCCAAGTCACTCACCCTCCTTTGGGCATCCTGCATCCTACAGCTGGGCAATAAAGTCTTGGTCTTTTGGTTTTAATTTGATTTAATTCAGAAGGAATGATCAGCCTCTGAGTTGACCATGAGATCTCTGTAGACTGCAGCCAAATCCTCCTCTCCTGTCGTCTCTCACAATCTACTCCCTAGGAGTCCAAACTAAGATACAGAATGTATAGTCGAGTGGGAACAGATGATAGAAAAAAAATCAAATAAGTCATATGAATTACAAATCTGGATTATGCAGGGTTCTATTTAGAGCGCAGAACCATCTTTGCTTTTATTACAATTTCTAAAGAAAGTTGTGATTTTGTAGATAGTTCTATAACTCTCTGTTGGCTGCATTTTATAGATTTGTATGTGCATTTAGAAAAAAATTGCTTAGGACCTGAGAGGTGCTCAGACTAAAGCCACTTGCTGTGTAAGCCTGATGATTTGAGCTCAGTCCCCAGATCCCATAGTGGAAGGAGAGAACCGAAGACTCCAAAATGTGTCCTTTGACCTTCGCTTGCATGCCTTACACCAACATGCTCTCTCTCTCTCTCTCTCTCTCTCTCTCTCTCTCTCTCTCTCTCTCTCTCTCTCTCTCTCTCTCTCTCCATCTCTCTCTCTCCATCTCTCTCAACAAATAAGTAAATATTTTGTAAAAGATTCCTCTTAACATTTTCCAAAGATTATCTATGTTAGAAATAAAATTTACCCTCGAAGGCAAAGTCCACTGTGAGTAGTACTGGATCCACACTGGAACTATGTCATAGTTCAAAGACATTCAAGATGATGAAGGAGTGGAAACCCTGATATCAGCTCTAAAATGGATGGACTTCACACCTAAGGGTTCAGTGTTGGGATCAAAGAGCAGCTCTTATAAATTGGAGAGATGGAATTTATTCTGACGTTCTGAAGTTGTAGTGACCCTGAAAAATAAACTTTTGGAAATGATCAAGAATGTCATTTACCCTGACGATTTTACTGGCTTGACCACCTACTAGGAATTATTCAGACAGCAGGTTATATCTTTGTTCTGCTTTTCTTGGGCATTAACAGTAGTAGTCCAAGACTGTATTGCTTGTGCTTAATTTTCTAATTTCTTTCTAAAGTGTATTACATTTCTACTTGTTTTGTGTGAAGGGTGAGAGATGAGGTGATGCGGGGGTTTGAAAGAAAATGACCCCCACAGGGAGTGGCACTATTAGGATGTGGCTTTGTTAGAGCAGGTGTGCCCTTGTTGGAGGAAGTGTGTCACTGTAGGGGTGGGACTTCAGTTCTCCTTTGCTCAAGCTACACTAAGAGGCACACACTGCTTCTGCTGCCTTCGGATTGGCCCCTCTCCAGCACCATGTCTGCCGGCACGCCGTCCTTAATAGACTAAACCTTTGAAACTGTAAGCCAGCCCCAATGAAATGTTTCCCTTTATAAGAGTTGCTGTGATCACAGCAATAGAAACCCTAACTAAGACAGGTGGGTACACAAGAGCCATGGTGTGCATATCAGATATTTATAGAATGATTCATAACAGTAGCAAAATTATAGTCATGAAGTAGCAATGAAAATAATTTTATGTGGGCAGTGATGGTGCATATCTTTTAATCCCAGCACTCAGGAGGCAGAGGTAGGCAGATCTCTGTGAGTTCAAGGCCAGCCTGGTCTACAGAGTGAGTTCCAGGACAGGCTCCAAAACTACACAGAGAAACCTTGTCTTGAAAAACCAAAAAGGAGAGAGAGAGAGAGAGAGAGAGAGAGAGAGAGAGAGAGAGAGAGAGAGAGAGAGAGAGAGAGAGAGAAACTTACGGTTGGGAATCATCACAACATGAGGAGTGTATTAAAGGAGTGCAGCGTTAGAAGGTTGAGAACCACTGATCTACAGAGAAAATTGTGTAATGACAGCCTGGCAACTAGATAGCCAGCCAGTCTGAACATAAATGTAGTGGAGTGTGTGATCTGGCCTTACTTGGGCTGTAGCAAGATGCAGTGGAGAGGGCAAAGCAAACTGTTTTATTATTATTATTTTTTGTGTGTGTGTATGTACACAGTGTTTTGTCTGCATGACAGAAGAGGGCACCAGATCTCATTACGGATGGTTGTGAGCCATCATGTGGTTGCTGGGAATTGAACTCAGGACCTCTGGAAGAGCAGCCAGTGCTCTTAACCTCTGAGCCTTTGGTTGTTGTCAGAGTACCACTATCTGGAAAATGCATTGTAAATTAACTACATACTTTTAAATTTTCTACAAGTATATTCTTAGAGAAAAGAAACAGTTTGCATTCCATTTTATTTAACCACAATATATCAAAATATTTTGCCTCAAACATATAATCAGTGTAAAGATCACTAAAGAAGTATTCTCCACCCTGTCTTACGTCTCTGAGATCCAACCTGTATTTTGAACTTAACGGTATGTACGTGTCTTCTAAGTATATGCCAGGGACTCCATAGCTCCATGTGGCAACTTCCTACAATGTGGAGCAGCCCAGATTTACCTCTCAAAAGCACAGGCAGGCCTTCCCTGCTTGCCACTCCTTTTCTCGCACTGACTTCCCAGGAGTCTGACCCTGCCTCTTCATTCTCTTTCTGGTTTCCGGCCACTTAGCTTACAAGTCAATCCTTACAGAGGAGATGGAGACTTTCATTTACTCTCTCTACCACAGGACACAGCCCTGTAGAGTATACAGAAGACGCCAAGACGTTTTGCTAAGAACAGTCAGTCATTTGCTGAGAACATTTGTTGGCCAATGATGGTGGCCACTCTACGGAGCTGAAAAGTTCCTGCTGCCTGGTGACGTGACAGTCAGCACAACGCGTCTCTCATGGAGATGCTGGTGTGAATAGGTCTGTTGCTCTACTAAGACTTTTCCCCGCTGACAGATGTGTAGTGCCCTTCAGTGTGCAGCCTATGCAGTTGTGCACAGTAAATCCTTGATGATGAGGTGGACCAGCTATATCACTGCTCCTGGTCCCTCGATTTCCTTTTTATCATTAGAATGGACTCTATCCTATTGAAAAATAGCTCACTTGTGGAGGCCTAAAAGTGTGAGCCTATTCCACCTTGTCTGAAGGTCAGAGAGTTTGAGGGTGCTCACAGTTGTTGACAACAACTGTGGCTACACACCCTGACCTAGGGTGTGGTTACTTGGTGTTTTGGACATTAATATGGCCCATAGGACTAGATTCACTTCACCCTGACCAAAGGTCAGAGAATTCAAGCATACTTTTGCTTCTTCTTTTGAATTAAAAGGTTTGAACTAGGGACTGGCTGCCTTCAGGATACTTGGTCTAGGATAGGTTCACTGCCTAAACAACAGAACGCTTTTCTCAAGAATTAATGACTTGATGTCTTAAGTATTGAAACAAGTAACTGTTCTAGTTGTGCTTTGCTGCTGTGGGACAATGGTCTATACCCTGTCACTTGTATTATAAAAAAAAAACACTGATTGGCCAGTAGCCAGGCAGGAAGTAGAGATGGGGCAAGGAGAACAGGAGAATTCTGGGAAGAGGAAAGATTCAGTCTGCAGTTGTCATCCAGACACAGAGGAAGCAAGATGTGACTGCCTTGCTGAAAAAGGTACCATGCCATGTGGCTAACAGAGACAAGAATTATGGGCTAATATGTTATAAGAGTTAATAAGAAGCTGGAGCTAATAGGCTAACCAGTTTATAGTTAATGTAGACCTCTGTGGGTTTTTTGGGGGACTGAATGGCTACAGGACCTAGTGGGACAGAAACCCCAGGCGATACTTTGTATCATGCTAAAGCAGTTTTTTGCTGTCTTCCCTCTTTTGTATTGGGGTGTACATGTGTATGGAAGACAAATGAGGGTGAACTCAGCATTTAGTATTTGCTGAGTGGCCCTCCCATTACTAGCCTAGGTCTCTGTGATTCTTTCTTAGCTCTGTTCCTCCTAACATTT
The DNA here is from genome assembly GCF_903992535.2 of Arvicola amphibius. Classification (NCBI taxonomy): domain Eukaryota; kingdom Metazoa; phylum Chordata; class Mammalia; order Rodentia; family Cricetidae; genus Arvicola; species Arvicola amphibius. The sequence goes on from NC_052053.1 coordinate 8,346,269, forward strand.
TCTAATCCTCACGCTCCTACCCTGGAACGCATAAACCAGCCTGGCTAGGATCACAACAGAAGTCACCACAAAAAGGTGGTTCCCCACACTCACTGTAAAACAGCGTGCAACGCCATCATGGGAACAGGAGCTTCATGCATCTCATATTTACCAAGCCTTGTGGTGCAGGGGGCAGCGTGTGCAACAGGAAGCCACACAGAATGGGGGCGTGTCTGACTTGCACTGTCTAGATTAGTGCTAACACACTGTGCAACACAAGGACATTTCACAGAGTGCATTCCCTTTCATGAATGCAAGGACCTCAGAGAATGAGGTAGTTGAAACCACATTTTTTCTGAAGTATGTGCTGTTCAGCTGTTCTACAAGGATTTGAAAGTCAAACATGCATCTTTATAGTTGTAATCCCTAGATATAGACTTAGTTCTTCTTAATGCATGTGTGTCATATGTTCCCAATACCAAACTCATATGCTATAATGGTGCTACAAACATGGGAAGGATTCCATCTTCTCTGAGTTTTACCTTTGAGCTCCAGTTAGCAAATCGTCTTTAGTCATAGGAACTTCTGTCTATTGGCCACTAGGGGGAGATATACCAGTCCATGGTCTTTCCCCAGCTCCTGAATTCATTGTGCCTAACCACAAGACTCATTTCATACATCCTGTGATCCCAGGGGCCAGACTTGGTGACCCAGACCTTTAATCCCAGCATCTGGGGGCAGATTTCTGTGAGTTCAAGGTCAACTTGTTTATATAGCAAGTTTTGGGTCAGCAGGGTTACAGAGAGAACCTGTCTCAACAAAACAAAAACAGCTAATATACCCACAGGAGTGATTGATAAGCCATTGAATTTAAATAAAATGTGACAGTGTGTGTGTGTGTGTGTGAGAGAGTGTGTGTTTGTGGAGAGAGGGGGTGAGCATGTGCGTGTATGCTCACTGTGACACACGTATGAATGTCAGAGGTCACAATTTTCTGGAGCTGGTTCTCTCCTTCCATTGTAGAATCCAAGACCTGATCTCATTTCCTCTGATTTGCTCTGCAAGTTCTCTCATGGGCAAAGCCCTCTTGGCAACCCTAGAGTCAAATTCCCTCAGGCCTGTCCATACTGCCTGGGTGTGAAGAAGATATTTTCAGAAATCCTAATGATTAATTATAGTACCTGCAAATATAACTGCTCTTTAGTGTAGCATAAAACCCTCAATCAATTTCTGTAACAATAAAAGATAATTAGCTGAGGGGGACCCTGCAGGTGTCCAGGCAGAGCACAAACCTCCAAGAGGAGAGAATGAAAACTCGGTTCAGATCGACTTCCTCAACCTGGACCAGACCTGGGGAGTCTGACGCCTGGCCATTCATCGTCAGCATATTTAAAACAGCACAGTTTAGGGGAAAGTTTCCAGGCAGCAACTGGTTCCTGTTCCAGGTTCACAATAAAGTTTAAGGTGTGACTGCTTCGAAACTCCTTTACAAAGTACCTGTGACCATGAAGGTGGGTGCTATAGCTAAAACTATATCTAGTGTAGCTTCTAACTGGGATAGCATAGTGATCAGCAGGCCATAAAGTACAGGTGACATCCCACCTCTCCTCAGTGGCCCGCTAAGAATGGGTTCTATTAACCGGGAGCTAAAGAAACAGTCTAGGAAAGGAAGAGCCTAGGATAATCATCCTGGGACATTTGGGTGAGGTCTCTACAGCGAAAAGTGGGTGAGGTCTGCCTCCAGAGATAGCAAAAAGGTTACCAGTCATTAACAATATCCACTCCCAGTCTTCTGGGCAGAAAACAGGTAATTCTTCCTTTGAGGAGGAGGCCCTGCGTGTTTAACATTCCTGGGTCCCTAGTGCCCTGTGGTCATAAGGACCATTGCCCCCTAACAATTAGCCTAATATGCACCCCTCCTGGAGGTTACTAAGGGCTGACTACTATTTCATTTCAAATGAGGTCTAGGTTTAACTTTACAAGTTAAATCAACTTGACTTCACTCTGGAAGGAAGCTCACAGTCAAGGAGGAGAAATTTTCTTTCATGCAAATGAGAAATGAACTATTTCTTCCAAGCACGTTCATTAGTTTAACCGACTAGACTTAGGCAATTAATATGTTTGTATACAGAACTATTCCTCACTGAAGGACAGGCATTGGCCTTCTGTCTGACATTGTAAAGCAGAAGGAAAAGCCCTCCTGATGGCACTTTGGTAACAGTTGACATAGGATGATGCCGGTCCTTACCGTGCTCAGTGGGCAACTGTTTACTTATTTGTAGTCATCTTTTTCCTGGGAAACTGAAATCCAGGCTCCTGCTCACTTTTGAGCCATCACCGCTCCATCTTGGTTTTGTAAATGTGACGTTCACCTACCACTTCCATCAGAAAATTCCAATGATCACGATGGCATTAACTCTACAGAAGAGAGGCTCACTGCTCACGATATCCATAATCCTCCTCTAGGAGAGGACTACTACTGTTCAATGGAGTCTGGGGCACAGCCTGCCCTGAAATTCTTCAAGGAGGGTGGGGTTAACAGGTGCAAGAAGCCCCAGGACAGGTGACAGTCAGGACAGGTGACAGTCAGGACAGGTGACAGTCAGGACAGGTGACCTTAGAGGATAAGAGCATGGCGACTTTTAGCGAAACCCAGAGGAGCAGCCGTGTGCCCACTCCAGCTTAGGGAAATGCTTTCCCAGAGCACCCAGAGATGCCCCGAGGCACAGCATCACTGGAGTGGGAGACCAGTCTGTGGGGAAGGATGGGAACTGAACTGTGATTAGAGGCTTAACGCAGGAAAGTGGGAGGGGGCACAAGCTGGGGGCTGAAACTGCTTAAGATCTAAAACGTTTGGTCTGCACAGATTGTAAAGAAACTGATTGGGCCAGTGCTCTACCACTGGGTTATGCTCCTGTCTTAGGGTTTCTATTGCCGTGAAGAGACACCATGACCACAGCAGTTCTCACAAAGGAAAACATTTAATTGAAGTAGCTCGCTTACAGGGCACAGGTTCAGTCCATTATCATCATGGTGGGACATGGCAGTGTGCAGACAGACATGGAGCTGGGAAGTAGGGAATATCTTGTGCAGGTACAGGAAGTGGCTTGTCTTACTGGGCATGGCTTGAGCATATATAAGACCTCAAAGTCTGCCTCCTCAATGACACACTTACTCCAACAAGACCACACCTCCTAATAGTGCCACTCCCTTTGGGGGACCATTTTCTTTCAGACCACCACAGCCCCTAACTCCTAACATGTATTTAAAAGCTTACATGAACAAAACTCACAAACTAAGACAAGCTACCTTTTGAATTAAAAATACAAAAGATCAAGCATTGTTTATCTACAAAAGACCCATTTAAGATTATAGACTACAAAAAGAAAAGAAATATCAATGTAAGGAAAGCTATGCCAGTTTTCATGAATCATAAGAATTGAGAGAAGCAGTTTTAATACCTGGCTAAATTTAACTGAGGTGAAAAGCATCAGAAAGAGCAGAGAAAAGCGTAATGAGCAGTTAAAAGGAATAATCAAGATGCTAAAATGGTCACAGAATACATGGCTGTAATAAAAAACAGGAGCCAAGAGTAGAAATTAATTAATTCTATTTAAAGATTCCACACTGATTGTTAGAAGTTAATCAAAAAGAAAGGGTAAGGGCTGGAGAGGTTGCTTCCTTGGTGAGAGCAAACACACGATTGGCGAGAAAATAAAGTAAAACAATCAATGAAATATTTCCTAATGATATTCTACTGTACTCAGACTGGTGCCTAGCACAACTGTCAGCAGAGAGCAACCGATAGAAACAGATGTAGAGACCCACAGCCAAACATTAGCTGGGGCCTCGGGGAATCCTGCAGAAGACAGGGAAGGACTGTAGAAACCAGAGGAACCAAGAACACCATGAGAAAACCCATGGAATCAACTAACCTGGGCTCACAGAGGCCCACAGAGAGTGAGCTGACAGCCAGGGGTGTGTACTAATTGACACATGAAGAGACTCTGGGCTGTGTTTTATGACTTGCTCTTCTGGAATGACACATCTGACATGCAGAGAGATTAGTGCCAGGGACTTTTCAACAGGAGAACATTGCCAAGATTCTGTGCCAACAGGAGAGTTAGTTAACTCAACTTCCTTTAAAGGCTTGTCGTTTGTAATCATCACTGCTCGGATTACTCGGCCCTGCTGGGTCCCAGCGTGGGAGAATCCTTCTGATCAAAGTCACTCTCTTGGGCAGGCTGAGGCTCACGAGGCTCTCGTCTGTGCACAGGAAGTTCTGTTATCTTGCTCTAAGAGAATGCATTGCCTGTCTGCAACTTTTTATTTATTTTTTAGTACAAGCATACACACTGTATAATACTTTTTGTTTTTCAGCAATCTGAGCTTCATAGAAAGTTTCCAAGGTAGGATGTGGAGGTCCCTTGTACCTTCCAGCCAGAGTCCCTCCACCGAACACCCTTGGCAAAGATGGATAACCGCCACCACCATTTTTTCTGTTTTTCTATCAGCGGCAAATGTAAATTCACACTGCCCTGCAACTGAGCTCCAGAGCCCAGTTCCCTTACAAAACTTCAGCTCTCTCTGTTAGACACCATCTCCTGTTCTCTGCTACAGTAGTTTTTTTATTTGTTTGTTTGTTTGCTTGCTTGCTTATTTCGAGACAGGGTTTTGCAGCGCACAACGCCTGTCTGTGCTCTATGCACTACCATACAGTTCCTGAGCTTCGGGCAAGGGGCTGGAGGTTGAAACACACAAAGACTCACAGACAGAGAGACAGAGACAGGGATCTCTAGTCCCTGGTAAGAAGCCCTTTATTCAATAGCACCACGGAGGCTTATATACCCAACACAGTCAGTGGGCCAACAGGTGAAAACCTCATCCTCTGATCCTCAAGGCCAAGGCAACACGTGCTCGTGAAGCAGAGCTGGTAAACAACTTTGACAAAGCTTTCAGTAACTCAAATCAGAAGGAAAGTAAAGATCTCTAGCAGGGAAGAGCAGCTGGAAGCCAGGACTCCAAACAGTCCCAACAGGGTTTTCTGTGTCGCTTTGGAGCCTGTCCTGGAACTAGCTCTTATAGACCAAGCTGGCCTTGAACTCAGAGATCCCCTTGCCTCTGCCTCCCGAGTGCTGGGATTAAAGGCGTGCGCCACCACCACCCGGCCACAGTAGTCTTTTAATTTGCCTTTATTCTTTTTTTTTTTTGCTAGTTTAGTTATCTCTTATAGGTAGAAACACACAGTGTTTGTCTTTTTATTTTTATTTCTTTGATTTTTTTGTGCTTGAGTGTGTACCTGAATGTGTGTATGTGAACCATGTGCTTGCAGCACACAAGAAAGCCAGCGAGTGTGCCAGATCCATCGGAATGATAGACAGCTGTGAGTCATTGTTGTGAACCAAGTGGGTTCAAGGGCTTTTCCTCCCTGGGCCATCTCTTCAGCCCATGGCATTGGTCTTTTTAGGACTTATGCCACCTAGTATGTTTGCATGGCTTATACATTTTGTACCATGTCAGAACTTCCCTCCTTTAAAAGGCTATGCAATGATCTTGTTCAGGTTGCTTGTCCAGGCAACTGTTAGTGGACACTTAGGTGATTTCAACCTTTTGGCTATTGTGGAAATAGTTACATAATAGTCCCTCGAGTCCTTGGCTTCAGTTCTTGTGCATCTCAATATGAGCTAAACTGTCTCCCCACAAAATTAGATCCATCCCATTGTGCTGGACTGAATCAGTCAAAACCCGGAACTCTACCTTCTTCAAGTTCAGGAAACTCAGGGAAATTCAATATTGCTGGGACCTCATCATTGTGTTTGTTTAGCTTCATTTGAAGGGATAAAATCACTGACACCCTATTTTAAAGTTCTTTTCCCTGGATTTCAATTCACTAAAAGTCTCAACAACTACAGTCTTAGCACGGTCTTCATCACTTGGAGTAGCAAATTCTAACCTTTTTTGAGCAAACTGCTGTCAGAACTTGGAGAATTTGTTATAGCTGCTTACAAAAAAATTAAATACCATTGTGAAATACTTAAGATAGCTTACACAGTTCTTCAAAGTCTTGATGGCAAGTGACAAAGTACACATTACTAAAAAACTGCAATGCTCATTCTCTTTGGCATTGAGTTTGGCACAAAAACAGTCAGTATGGGTCCACAGAAATGACTCTTCAGTCAAATACACCCACTGCTCTTCCTGAGGACCCAGGTTCTGTTCCCAGGACCCACAGGGCAGCAACTTCAATTCTAGTGGATCCATTGCCCTCTGCTGTCTTCTGGGAGTACTAAATACACAGTATACAGACACGCGTGCGGGCAAACACTTACATACATAAGATGAAAATCAATCAAGTCTTAGAAAAATTGCAGTTTGATTGCTTGTGCTGAATATATATAAATATTTGCTAAATTTAACAACTACTGTTGGTAAAAATTTTAACTTATTGAATACTATTATGAATCATGTTTAGGATATATTTGTGTGTGTGTGTGTGTGTGTGTGTGTATGTGTGTGTGTGCCTGTATATATGTATATGCACCACAGCTGTCAGAAGAGGACATCTGATCTCTTGGAAAGGGAATTATAGGTGTCTGTGAGCCATCGTATGGGTGCTGGAAACTGAACCCAGGTCCCCTGCTAGAGCAGTAAGGGCTCATAACTGCTGAGCCTTCTCCCAAGCCCCTTAAAATGACAAGTTGCTGGGTTTTTTTTTATTGTTTTGCTTTTTTTTTAGTTCATTGTTTTACAAATTCCTCCTGCTGACTAGAAAAGAATTGAGGAATCCCCAGGCTACCAGAATCTGCTGTGCCTCTGGGATCATTTGAGTCAGAAGTCGTTTTGGAAATAGCCCGCAGTTCCAAGTCTGCCTCCTATTGCCTCTGTTACATGCACAGTGGGGGTGATACTTCTCACAGATTTGGCAAGATTTGGCTCTGGTGCTAATAATTAAATCCTGACTGTAGGGCTCTCGCACAATGGTCAGGTGCTTGCTGAACACATGGATTTGCCCGGTGGCAACCCAAGGGCTTCTAAGGTGGTGTTGTCTCAGTCCATCTTGTGTTGTTATAACAGGAGCCTAAGCCTGGATAGTATTTGCTTTTGTGGCCCTGGTGATGGAGCCCTAAGGCTTCCCTTCTGCCAGGCAAGTAGACTCATTGAGTTATACTGCTAAACCAAAGACTAGGTTATCAATTTGTTTATTTTTGTTGCTTTTGAGGCATGTTTTTTGTGGCTGGCCTTGAATGTGTTATGTAGCCAGGGAGGCCTTTGAATGTCTGGTACTCCATCCTTCACCTCCTGAGTGTTAGGATGACAGGCCTGTGTCCCTGGGGATAGGTTTATGGGATGCTGGGGATTGAACCCAAGGCTCGTGGAGTACTCTGTCATCTGAGCTCCATATCCAGCTGAGATTAGGGAATGGAAAGAGGAGAACTATATTGCTCACAGTTCTGTAGTTGGGGTGCCCCCACACACCTGCGTCTGGTGAGTCCCCCACAAGCCAGCTTGCCTGAGGCAGATGCAAGAGGGAGGGAGGACCAGCTTGCTTTAACAGCAACCCTTTCTGTGCTAATTAACTGGCTCCCTGGGCTATGCCCTACTGATGAGGTCACCTTTTAAGTCCTGCATCTCTTTATATTATGATGGCAATTACATTTCCATATGCATTTTGGAGGGGACATTCAAGCCAGTGTCAGCGTTGGACACTTTCATGGATTCAGCTTGAACACCCTCCCCCTTGTTTACCACAGTGAATAAGCTACATCCTCCCTTAAAAAAACTTCCAATATTATTAAATACACTAATCCATGTTAGATAAAATTGTGAAGAATTTAGAGGATGGCTTTGGCCTCCTCGGGATGGAGATTCTGAACTTGAACATTACTGATGGCAGAAAAGTGTAATTAAGCCTTAACAGATGCTATATAGACATGTTTAACTCGTGCCACCTAAGGGGTAAATGGGCAGAAACTAAAGCCTGGAGCAGACTGTGCCAAGGCCAAGGAGAGTGGAGAAGCAGTCTTGGTTAATCTCTGTCGTCAGTCCAGAATGACAGGCAATTAACAGAGAGACTGTCTCGGTTTCCTGCGCTCTGTCAGGAAGCATGCCTTGTGAATACTTCAGACAGTTGATCTGCAGAGATTCTGTGTAATGATAGGCAGATTTCGATAGAGGGAATATTAATGTCATACATATAAAGGGATTTTATTCCATATGGAAAAAAAGAGAATAAGAAAAACTAACTGAAGGAACTTTTTTTTTCTTTTTTTGAGGCAGGTTCTCTATTTAGCCTTCACTGTCCTGGAACTCACTCTATATAGACTAGGATGGCCGCAAACTCACAGTGATCCTACTGCCTCTACCTCCCGAGTTCTGGGATTTAAGGTGTGTGTTCACTATGCCAAGATGTAATTTGGAAGACTTAAATTGCAAGCTTTAGAGAAATGAAACTTCAGAAAGAACCCCCAACCACTGTCACAATGCGAAGAGAATTCTCAGGGATACTGTGGAGGAGTAAGCATTTGAGAGAGCTGAGGGAAGGACGGCTGAATGCGAAGGGCTTTGATTTTCCTTGGGAGTAAACCTCTCTCACATCTTTTCCTCTGGATTTCTGTAGATAAGCACCGAGTCTGCAGAGTGGCCTAACCATTAAGCAGTGAGTCTGGGAAGTTGATGTTTGATACATTTTAAAATGATGCAGTTTTAGGAAACAGGAGAGAGGCTGATGCCACTCACAGAGCTTGTTCTATGGGTAACTTGTTAAGAGCTGGAGAGCCCTGAACTATGGGTAACTTGTTAAGAGCTGGAAAGCTCTGAAAGGACTTTTGTTTTCATTCCACCTTCCCTGTTAAACCCATTTGTGATGGTGTTCTTGGTTGTCGACTTGACTACAGTCAGTACTAATACATACACACATGTATATAACATAGTATATATATATATATATATATATATATATACACACACATACAAAGTCACATATATGTGTACATATTAACTCAATTATGTATATAATATATATCATATATGTATACATCTTATACATCCTATCAATTCTGATCCTCTAGAGACCTCTCATACACCAGTATTCTAAAGAGAGTAATTCTGTTTGCTGAGCCTGTGTGGAAAAGCAGGCAAGCGGCAGTCTGCCTTGGGAGACTGCCTGGCCAAGCAGCTTGAGTTTGGCCAATCCACTTCCTTGACTGCTTGGCCCAGGTCACCTGGAGGCTTTCCTTCTGAGCAAACAGGCTGTTGACACGAGCTCAGTTGTGTTTGTCTTGCTCTGTCATTTAATTTTGTAAGATAAACCTAAACTAAGAAATCACTACCTAAAAAACCAACAGTAGTTCAGTGAAACTGGAACCATATTGGTGCACTTACGGAGATGGATTAGGATCATCTATGGCATGAGTTTGTATTCGGACAAGGTGACTTGTGGCCACCACGATCACTGTCCTATGATACCATTAACTGTCAGCTTAATCCAGCCTAGGGTCATCCGAGAGCCTCAGTTGAGGGTTTGCCTGGATCAGGCTGGTCTGTGGGACGTGGTCTTGATTATGAATTACTGCAGGTGGGCCCAGCCCACTGCGGGCAGTATCATCCATGGGCAGATGGTCCTGGGTTATACATGAAAGATAGCTAAGCCTGAACCTTGAAGTGAGCAAGCAGCATTTCTCCATGGTTCCTGACATGACTCTCCTCAACGACGGACTATGTCCTGAAGAGTGAGATGAAATAAACCCTTCTCTTCCTGCGTTACTTGGAGTCAGGGTGTTTCATCACAGCGACAGAATTAAAGTAAAATGGTCACAGACTGCAAAACCGTCTCCCTGTTACATCTCCTTATCTTCCCTTTGATTTCCCATTCCTTTGTTACATACAGCAAGATGGGAGGGAGGCATCTCATCCTTTTTTTAAAAAAATATTTATTTATTACGTATACAGTGTTCTGTCTGTATATATGCCTGCAGGCCAGAAGAGGGAGCCAGATCTCATCATAGATGGTTGTGAGTCACCATGCGGTTGCTGGGAATTGAACTCAGGACCTCTGGAAGAGCAGTCAGTGCTCTTAACCTCTGAGCCATCTCTCCAGCCCCGGCATCTCATCCTTGTATCAAGCTATGGGTCTTTCCCTTCCTCAATCCCTCTGAATAGAGAGACTCTGGGGCATATCAACAAAGGTACAAGGAAGCCTGCTTTTGTGGGCACCAGCCACTCATATTAAAGCTTCTGCTCAGTAAAAGCCAAAGAAGCACATCTCTGGGAAGTGCTACTACAGGGTCTTCACATTTCTGTGGTCAGACAGTATTGGGATGAGGCTGGGTACCACTCCGTAAATGCACCATAGTGGGCCAGGCTATTGAAAGCCCTCAGGGTTTGGAATAGCTGGATTACCTAGGCATGACTGTCCGTACCTGTAATCCCAACATGTAGGAGTGTGATACTGCAGGATTGCAAGTTCCAGGCTAGCCTGGGCTACGAGAGACTTGTCTATAAGAACAAGCAAACACAAGAGGGGGAAACGAGGAGACAAAAGAAGAAGTTGATTTGGAGGCACTCGTAATTCAGGGTCAGTCGGTGCTTTCTTTGACATTCTATGAAGGTGTGTCTTCTTTTACCTCTAAAAATAGAAATTAATTCGAGGCCATCCTGGTCTACAAGAGCTAGTTCCAGGACAGGCTCTAAAAAAGCTGCAGAGAAACCCTGTCTCGAAAAACCAAAAAAAAAAAAAAAAAAAAAAGAAAGAAATTAAGAGACTTGGTGGGCAAGGTGCTGAGAGCCTATTCTTCCTATGTGTACAGACTAATCAGGACACACTGTCTCTGATTTATGGGAACTGATTCTACCAGTCATGGGAAATGTTCCCCCACGAAAACCCTCTTTCCAAATGAACAACTACTGGGTATATGGAAAATCACCTGCAGGCTGGCCCAAGAGTCTAGGGATAGGCAAAGACCTTCCCCTGAGGCATTTTGAGTTTCCCACAATCTTTGTGGGATTCAGCTTTACTTCTACAATCTAAAAAAAAAAAAAAAAAAAAAAAAAAAAAAAAAAAAAAAAGGAGAACTGAAGCCAGACCACTAAGTCTCTTAGTATAAAGCTCCGAATTCAGGAGAATGCCTTTCGCTAGCATCTGCCTTGGTCTTGCAGCTACTCCATGAAAAGACCTGGAAACGCAGTTGGAGTGCATTCCGAATCTCTTCCGGTGTCGCTGAAGTCTCTTCCGGAGGTGAACGTGCAACTAGTGATTTGGGTGAACAGTAATGTTTTGAAGAAGTCATCAGAGTAGCACACAAATCTCTTTATATGATTTATTTAAAATTCTTTGATTTTCCTGGGTTGTTCCAAATGTAACATTCTTTTTTTTTTTTTTTTTTTTTTTTTTTTTTTTTTTTTGGTTTTTCGAGACAGGGTTTCTCTGTGGCTTTGGAGCCTGTCCTGGAACTAGCTCTTGTAGACCAGGCTGGTCTCGAACTCACAGAGATCTTCCTGCCTCTGCCTCCCGAGTGCTGGGATTAAAGGCGTGCGCCACCACCGCCCGGCCCAAATGTAACATTCTTGTATACAGCCTTGAAGAGGCATGGTTGTTATTCTGAGTGGTTACAGACAATCTTTTTATTTTTTTCCCCCGTGAATTACCATTGTCAGGAAATCTTTATTCTGCTAGACGTTGGTTGGTATTGTATTTGTAACGTTAAGGTAGCTTTTCTCACTGAAGGTGACCAGATCTCTAAACAGTACAGGGCCACTATCTTTATGCCTTCGGATATAAGCACAGCAATTTTAGGTTGGGGTTTCTTCCAACAGGAGCCCCTGTCAGGGAGGAAGCCCATCTGGGTAAAGAATGCGCTGTTACCTTTTGCTCTGAGACAGTCCGCTGGGATCTCAGGACCCAGCTTTGTGGAAGTAATTCCCTTCAACTTTCTTCCAAACCAGGATCCTGTCAGTTCACCGAGAAGCCCCTGAGAGATGCAGACCAAGCCTGGATGTAGCAGGGATGGGTTCCGGTTTTTGAGCCAGTTTCTGGTTATCCGGCTGCCGAGGCTGCCTCCACCAACGCACTCAGATGCTAACACCCATTGTCTTCTACGTTTCAGTGTGCTGCATCCTTACCACCGTGCTGATGTTAGGTAGGCATCACAGCGACAGAGCCACAGACAGAGCAGCGTTCTCATCTATGTGCGTATGTGTGCTCTGCTCACCTGCCAAGTGTACGCTCATGTGCTCTGCTGGGGACAGGACCCAGGGACTTGCATGGGCCAGGCAAGTCTTCTACTACTGATGGGCATCCCAGGCCTTGGTTTGGGTCCTTGAATAAGACTTTCCCATCGACACCAGAGCTACTATCAGAGCTACAAAGAAAGCTGGTGCTGAGGCAAGGATAAAGCATTGCAGGGTGGGAGGAGGTCTCATCCCACGTGTCCTTCAAACTTGCCGGGGATGGATCGGAGTGCCTTTTTAGCTCAAGGCGGAGTTTTCAGAGAACAACTCAGGAATTGAAATCAAGCATCCAAGATGTTTGCGGTGGTCCAGCTGGGATCTACCCACACCCCTGAAGACCATCTTTACCACTGAGGAGACTGGACGTCCCCCTGCTATATCCCACTTCCACTTTTTGCTATTCTTTCCTTTCCTTCTCCTGCAGAGCCCAATGCTAATCATGCTGTGTTTGCTGGGCATGGGGCACACAGTGTTAATCCCAACACTCAGGAGGCAGAGGCAGGCAGACCTCTGTGGGCTCTAAGCAAGGCCAGGCTGCACAGTGAGAAGACGTCATTTAAAAAAAAAAAAAAAAAAAAAAAAACTCCTGCTGTATCAGATGACCTCTGGGAACTTTCCTACTTTCCAGTAGCAGGATCTGGGGTGATGACCACAGGAAGGAGTTTTAGGCCTGCCCGGTGGGAGATCACTGGGTACTAGGACAGTTGCTTTCCATTTCCTTTACAAAACCAGATTAATTCTTTGTTTCCAGATGAGGAGTAAGGGCATTCAGAAGACACACACTTCGGGAACAGTGGACGTTTCAAATGTTCATGAGCACACAGTAATGCATGGAATAGGTCAGAATTCCAATAGAACAGGATTTGGAGGTGTCTGCCATTGACAGATAGGGAATGTTAGAAAAGACAGAACTGCTAACCTGCCTGGAACATGACATGTCATATACACAGATCGAAAACGTCACAAGACCCTTCATTTATATGCACAAGTTCATGTTTTGTATATAAGCTTAAAGTTAAGTTTACTTTGTAAGATGTCACATACAAGCGAAGTGAATAACAAACAAACAGGCCTGCAGAAGCGTCTCTGCCTCCATCAGCTTCATCTTTATCAAACAACCATCCCAAAGCCTTTGCTCTGGAGTTCCACAGCTTTGTCAGCTTCTATCATCACACCAGAGAGGAAAATGCCTTCGAGGCCTTCCTCTATCCAACCCCTCGTCCCCCACCAATCTGATCGTAACCCTGCACTCTCAAAGCCTGAAAGCTACCCTTCTATGCTACATGGTCATTTTGATATGAAAAAAAAAATAGCTTTCTAAGCACATCTACGATTTCTGCTGGGTTAGCAGAACCAGAATTGAGAAGGGGTCACCTTCTCTTGGAATGTGTTGAAGCTTGACTGAGTGGGGATGGCATGGGAGGAGTTGGCAGGCATGTGTACAGATGCCTCACACCTCAATCTTCTATGCTATAAACACAAGAAAGTATGCAAACTCTAATTTAAAAAAGCAACAACAACAACAACAGACCAAGAGTAGCCTCTGAGTGGAGGGGAAAAGATTGCCCAAAAACCTATGGGGGCAATGGCTATGTTCACAACTGTGACTGTCATGGTGGTGTCGTGTTGTCTGCAGCCAACATATATCGGGGGGACAGTTCCAATACGTGACATTTATTATATAACAGTTCTATCCAGCTTTACAAAAGCATAGCAGACACTTTTATTCCTAAAGACCTGAAGATGAAAATTCAAGGGAGAACAGGCCCATGGCAGGAACACTGATTTGAGCATTGTTCCCTCTTTAACAGTATTTGGTTCCGTTGCTCACTCTGTCTACATGACAAGTAGAAGGAGCAGATGAATCCCAAGCGGGACTCCACATTATCAGACCAAAGATTTTCTATACAACGAACCCATGTTTTAGAACAAAGGTATAGGTAGAAACAAAATTTATGGCAACCAGGAACTTGTTGTTATTCTTTTCCCTACCAGCCTGGAAAACAACTAATAACATATGTTTATAAGGAAATTTTAACTTGTGAAGAATACTGTTTAAGAGGAAAGGGAACGAAGTAGTTTCTAATACTGAATGACTGAAATTCAACGTAAACATGGCCTGTTTCACAAGCAATGACGTGGTGCCAAACAATAGAAACAGGTATCCACTCTTTCATGGTTAGGACCGGAGGTTAGAGAGACAAGTTTGTCACCTTGAAAAGCCAAAGGAAGAGTTCAGCACCAAGTTCCCTCACAACCGCTGCCTGTAGCACAGAGCCCTATCTACTCATGTGTGGGGCGTGTCACACCACAGCGATTTTAAAGACATTTCATCTCTTAGACCCCAGTTTAGAAGAATGAAGGCAAATCCTTCCTAGGCAGCTTGGCATTCTCCTGAGAGCAGATGCTGCCAGAAGGTTTTCCATCTCAGTAAGAGTTCTGAAGATGATGTTAATGCAGCTGGTTTCTGCTTGAGGAAGTGCCATGCGATACACAACTTTCAAAGTGTACATTTTACAAAATAAACTCAACAAAGATAGAATCCTGGCACACTAATAGTCTTTCACAAAATCCATGGAGCCTTGGGGGTAAAAACCCCACAAAAACAAAACGACATTTTCCTCATCTCTATGGACACATTCCCCCCTCAAATTTTCCCCCAAAGAACATTTCTAGGGCACAAAAGAGATTCATAATGGTTTAATTAGATACATTTTATATATCCCGAACATAATTGCTCTCATAGAAATAAACTAATATTTTGTACACAAACTGTATTTACTGTGCCACATTCATAACACACTGAGCCAAGTGCAAACATCTGATACACGCCCTGGTGTGTGGAGCTCAGCTGCCACAAACACTCCATTATTTAGGATGACAGAGAACAGCAGTAGACAAGATGGATAATCGAACCCACAGAAGAGTAACAAAAATGCTCTTTAGTATTAAGCAAAACAGGCGAATCAGGTTTTCTTTTCGTGTAACTTCCCTCCCTCTCCAAGCTCCTTGGGACTAGTAAGGGGTCATGCAGAAAAACACAAGGCCAGAGCACAAAAGGTTTGGGAAATTGACAATCTGGCATCCTTTGTACCAAAAATTCCTTGGTTTCCCTCAGCCAGAGAATTACATTTAGTCACTGCTCTCACGTACAACTGGCGTGATAATGACAGGTATCTTAAATGGAGTTTTCATTTTTTACAACTACCAGACAGTGTTTTAAAGTAATCCATGAAAAATAATGACTATTAAAAATAACCAAACATCAGCAACACTGAAGAGGGAGTTTGCACCTTGGTTAGCAGCACTGAGCATCAAATGATTGGTTTTCGGTGAGCCTCTACGAATGCTGGCGTGTAGCATTGATCAGTTGGGTCTGGGGTCCTCAGCCTACTGCCACCAATTACCGCTTTTACTAATGACCGTCTCTCTGGAGGGGAGGGAGCTTGGCAGTAAAGCACGGGAGAAGAACACCAAGCCCTCCTAGATCTTTGTAATGAAAAGCAAAACAGTAACACCCTCCCGAATCTAAAGATTTATGTAAAGTTCTAAGGAATACATCATGTTTTATCAAGAGAAAAGCTAATATTCTGTCCTTTTGCCATTTAGCTTCAAAAGCCGGAATGTTACCTGAGTGACATTCCAATGGGGCCATAACTTTTTAACCAAGGTATGAAGACAAGGAAGGATGAAGCCGTGACATCAGTACCAGTGCGTGTTCCCTTGGGCGGTGAGCTAATCGGGTGTTACAGACAATCCGCAGCCTAACCGAGGGCTGGATGGTCACAATTCGGAAATCTGGATCTCAAAACAGATTCAAAATGGAGGCTACCACAATGCGTGATTGTAATTAATAGGACACGTCCCTCATTTTCATCTTGAAACCCAAATTAGTTTCAGGGTGGGACCTGACCATCATTTCCTGTTTGTCCTTGTCATCTAACCGTATTATGTATCCAGCAAAGGCCTTACCTCGCATTTCTCCCTCCTTCTCAGATAACACAAGCCCTGGGAACAGTCTTTTCTTCCCTGGTGGCTCCTGGTCTTCCGCCATTTGCTAAACTGACGGTGCCTCTCCTCTTTGGACTCCAGTCCCTCCTAGTCACACCTGTCTTCTGCAGGGTTCCTCTTACCTAGCCACTGTGAGGCAGTTTTAGGAAACACCACTAAGTACAGGTGAGACCCATTTTAAATCATACTGTAAGCTCCACCAAGGGAGGAGAACCAAAGTCTTTGAGGAAGCCAATAGGATTCTAATTAGGTCCTAATTCAAATTAAATTTAGACGTGAAAGAAGGTGCACAGATAAAAGGACATGAGCTTGAATGAAGAAAAACAACAGTTCATGACAAGTGGAAGGTTTGCCAATTGCGAGGCAAACCATCTAAGATTTCACACAGGAGTTCAAAATGGAGGAGCGAGCGCGCAGAGCGAAGCGAAGCTCTGGCTGGTGTAGGGAATTAGTGGGAACGAGAGTCCACTCTAGCGAGTGCCAGCTGCGAACATGACACGTGGACTCAGACGCAAGAAGAACGTTAGGATAATTAAAACAGAGTGGAAATTCTGAGTTTGCCTCCGTGTTCTCAGAAGCAGCTTTGGGTTTAATGGTGAATTAGCCATTATAAGAAATGCTTTGCTGAGGGGAAATAACACCAAAATTGGTGCCTCTTAACAAAATATAAAATGTCACTAACCTTGTTATCAGAGTCTAAAATAGCACTTAAATTCAGTTGGTGAGAATCTAAGAATAAAACTCTGACAATAAAATATATGTGATTTTCTAATTCACTAGGAAGCCCCCCTACAGAGATTTAGTTTTTAAACATACAGGCATTTATAGAGTCATGTACGTGCAGGAACTTAGGAATGCTAATGCAAGCTCCCTACAAAAACTTCTGTGTACCCAGGGAGGAAAAACAAAACCTGAAGAATTCAAAACACAGCTTGCCCGCCCCCACTTTTGGAATGGATAAATTTTTTTTTTAGCCAAGTTTTTTATTTCTGCCCTTAGCAAGGTAGATGATTAATATGTAACCATGTATCATATGGAATTGCTTGACTTTAGAAAAGGAAAATGATTTGCATAGGATCCATTTACATAATAATGCAAATAAGCTTTTGTTCTCTGTGAAATCTGAACCGTGCTAAGGAGTGGGCACGAGTCAGGGATGTGCTGTATGGCCTCGTGTGCCACTCAAAAACAGTACTTCGTGGTACCACCCGGCCCAGGCAGAAACGCCAAACATCTGTTACTTCCTAATCAAGTTTTAACACTGATGACAGGTAACCAAATAAAATTCAGCATTGCCAAATGCTAGGGCACACTGGAGGTCAGATGGAGGAAGGATGGTTTACTATCTGGACACAGGACGGGAACTTAAAGAGCAGCCTGGACGCAGAGACCTTAGAGTACCATCCCTTAGCCCTCTTGCCCTTCAGATCCATCACACAGTAACTCGTTCAACAAAGGAAAATGGGTTTTTCCTTACTCATCTTCTTCTATCAGCTGAATCAATGTTCAGACCGAGAAAGTGAATCCGTCCCAGGATTCTAACGATCTGTCCTTCACATACACCTAGGAGCACACATTTTAAAAAAATGGTTTATTGTACATCTTTGCATTTTCTTAAGGCATGAACAATGTAAAGATGGGATGGGTTTCCAGAAGCATCACGTCTATTTTGACCACACCTTATCGAAAAACACTTCGGGTCTGACCTAACCGACCGCTCCGGCCCAGGAGCTCTAAGGTAGGGGTGACGCTTTTATCCAGCAGACCAAATGTGTAGCAGTATGTCATTTTACACTCCCCGATCCGCGTGAAGCACCGGTTACAGTGTGTTCTTCCTGACCAGCTCTTCCGCCTTTGGATCTTATACTCCCTTCTTTCAGTCTGCTTTCCGAGCAGGGCATGG
The DNA here is from genome assembly GCF_903992535.2 of Arvicola amphibius. Classification (NCBI taxonomy): domain Eukaryota; kingdom Metazoa; phylum Chordata; class Mammalia; order Rodentia; family Cricetidae; genus Arvicola; species Arvicola amphibius. Next base: position 8,364,387 of record NC_052053.1, read on the forward strand.
GTTTTCTTTTCTTTTCTTTTTTAATTGTGTTTTATTTTTTAAGGAATATGGTTGCAGCAAAACAGAAAGGATCCAAAAGTGGTTAGGAGCCTTGTCTAATGCACTTTTGAAAATCCATTATAAAGATGAATAGAAAAGCAAATGGGAGGTTTTCAGTCGACCCAGACACCACGCGCAGCTATAAGAAACGTAATTGTGCATAGTTATTGATTCATCCGGAGTGTGGTACGTTAGCTACCTCTATGTCTCCAGTTTACCACAGCACAGGGCTGTCTACTTTGCTAAACCCAGGGTCCTTCCGAAGCTCCCAGTAGGTGTCGTTAGAAACCCAGGCTTCTCTTTGATTTGCATCAATTACTTTTCTGTGGAAATATGAAAACCAGCGTTAGACACAAATCACATGAAGGTCAGAACTTTCTCATATAAATATATATATATGCATATATAATATATACAGTACAGTATATAATATAGTTAGTGTGCTATCTGCCAACAATTGATAAGCTAGCAATGTCTGGCCAGAAATAAAGAAACTGTTGTCATTAAATGATAGAAATGAAAGCAAGAAAAAAAAGACAAAGGGCAGGAACTAATTACCTCAGGGTAAGGGGAGACAGCATGGAGGCCCAAACATGGCTCTGTAAGTACTGTAAGGAAGAGCTTCCTCCCAGGAACTATATAAATCTAAGTTACATAAATCTTTAGATTCAATATCAGAAGTTGCAAAATCCTTCATGACACCCATGTCTGAAGGTCACACAGCAGACCTGAAGGTCACACTGCAGTCCTGAAGGGCACACTGCAGCCCTGAAGAAGCCCTGAAGGTCACACTGCAGCCCTGAAGGTCACACTGTAGCCTTGAAGGGCACACTGCAGCCCTGATGAAGCCCTGAAGGTCACACTGCAGCCCTGAAGGTCACACTGCAGCCCTGAAGGTCACACTGCAGCCCTGAAGGGCACACTGCAGCCCTGAAGGGCACACTGCAGCTCTGAAGGGCACACTGCAGCTCTGAAGGGCACACTGGAGCCCTGAAGGGCACACTGCAGCCCTGATGAAGCCCTGAAAAGCACACTGCAGCCCTGAATGCACATTGCAGCCCTGGAGGGCACACTGCAGCCCTGAAGGGCACACTGAAGACCTGAAGGTCACACTGCAGCCTTGAAGGACACACTGCAGCCCTGAAGGGCACACTGCAGACCTCTGAAGGGCACACTGAAGCCCTGAAGGGCACACTGCAGACTTCTGAATGGCAAGTCTGCACTTCCACCACAGGATGACCATGAGATGACAGCTCTAATGGGGAGGGTGTTGCCCTGAGCTTTTCTGCGCATGCTCAGGAGGATGACAGATTTGACAGCTCTGGAAACTACAGAGTCATCTCCATGATGCTTATATAATCCTTTAAACAATCCTGTAGTAATCCTCTTTGATCATGGCACAGTGGGGCTAAATATGAGCAGAAACAAGCTCTGTGTGACAGAAATAAAATTAAATCCTAATGAAGTCACAGTGCCCTTGGGGTAGAATCCCAACCACTGCTGCCTGAGGAGAGGGAACACAGTTCTGCCACTCCAAAGGGTCCCGATAAAAGAACAATGCCCTTTGGTGAGCTTCTCTGTATCTCACTGCCCAGAGAGAAGACTCACTGAGAAGAACTACCCATTACAGGCAACTAACTTTTACACATGCAAAATCCGATTCAGCATTTCCCTGTCTAGCGCAGTTACCCAAATCAGTTTAAGTCCTTGGATGTGCTGCAACCCTCTTTTTCTCATGGTCTGTGGCAAATTTTAGTAAAACATGAACTTGCTGTGGGAACGGCTGACTTACTTAAAAAATTTTGGTATATGTTCAAGGTTGTTTTCCTCCATGTACCGTCTTCGGGATCTTTGGAGTTCCTCAACTCTTAGTTTCTCTGCAGCTGCGGCTTCTAAGTTTCCCTCTTCCAAAAATCTAAGAAGAGTACAGTTGATATTCCAATGTTAGCATCTTTTAGAAGAAAAATTACCTGCTGGCTGCTGAGAATATGACATCCTGAACAGTGTTGACATTACTGCTGCCCCTTCACCCTGTCCCAGGCTATATGTCCTCAGTCTGTCCATCAATTAATATAGTTTCTGTACGTGTGGATTGAATCACTATATTCAGGACCACAGTGGTATGATAAGGGGGCAGGTGAGTGGTTTGGCACTGAACACGTCTCTGTGTTGACTGGAGCGCTACAACTTCAGATTGTTTTCTGGAGAATAACAGTCCAGGGTAAGAGCCACATGAAGTCACAGGCTGGGTTCTTTGTGCGTCTTAGTGCCAAATGTGTTTGTTCAAGGCTGTGGGTGCTGGATGGTGACCGGCTGTTCTCTATTCGGAGACAGACTGAGAGACAAGGAACTTTCCTCTTTTACTGGGGAACATCAGGTATGAAAAGGAAGGTATCCTGAGACGCAGCTGAGAAGGTGAACACGGACCCAACGATGATCTGTGAATGTTTACATGTGTGGCTGGCATGTAGCATGTGGACGTGAGCTTGCCAAACACACACAAGGCCCTCGGTTGGATTGCCACCAGCAGACACACACACACACACACACACACACACACACACACACACACACGTAGACCTTTACATTTCAAAACAAGAGCAAAGGAGAGTGGGCATATACAATATATGTTAATTGATGAAATTAAATGTCAATCAGTGAGACACACGTTCTGGGAGTACCATAAACTGCAATTTTTAGTGGAGAATCATATGTAGAATAGAATGAAGTGAAAGTCATACCAAAACATTTTAGGAGGGGAAAAAAAAACCTCCACACATACATGGGAAACAGAACCACTGTGTGATGGAACGCAGGTGATATAGAGAAATTTAGGAGAAAGGAATTCTGTAGAAGTGGACATCATGATCACATAAAAAGAACAAAAATTGAGTTCAGTAGTTTGAGTACAATTCCACAGCCTCTGGGACTAAGGTATAGGACTAAGTTTCAGTCAGGTCACCTCCAGGTATTCCTGTCACTCAAAGGACACTCCATGTTACAGGGCAGTGCGTGTAAAGAGGTCAAAGCCACAGGGAGAGGCATGATTCGCTAGTAACCAGCTGCGTGTTCAGACATTTGGTAACTGTACCGAAGTTCCCTGCCACTGTCCAATCAGTTTCTGTTACAACGACCCTACAAACGCCATTTTGCCCAGGGTAAGAAACTCTGGTATTTCTGCGTGAATACAGGGATGAAAGAATGCATGAAGAGCAAACAAGCGATGGAGAGAAGATTCCCAGTGACCTCTGACACCCATGTTGTCATCTAGGATGGAGCAAAAGCCCTGCGGCAACGCTGACCTTTGATCTGGCCGGAATCGCGCATCCGTGGGAGGAAGGAGGTCCTTCAACACAGGATCCAACTCGTTGAGCTCCACAGCGAACCTCGTGAAGCCGTAGTAAAGCTCATAGTTGGTTGGCAGGGAACCTGGAGAGAGGCCGAGAGCAGCTCTGAGTGTGGGAGGCAGGCAGCAAGGGAAGGAGCCCACTGCACTCATCAGGAAGAGCCCAGCTTCCAAATGGGCTTGTACTCACAAACGCAATGCCATGATTTCCTTCCAAGTAATTGAACTGTTGCTAATTTTCTAGGTGAGAAAGTTTATGTTGACGGTCAGAATTGAGAGATTAACACATTTAATAAAACCCTGCCTTTAAATAAAACCTTGCATTACATTAATAGTCTTTGTTGGCTGAACACAGATTTTTCTTTTTCTTTTCTTTTTTTTTTTTTTTTTTTTGGTTTTTCGAGACAGGGTTTCTCTGTGGCTTTGGAGCCTGTCCTGGAACTAGCTCTTGTAGACCAGGCTGGTCTCGAACTCACAGAGATCCGCCTGCCTCTGCCTCCCGAGTGCTGGGATTAAAGGCGTGCGCCACCACCGCCCGGCGGAACACAGATTTTTCCTCTCACATACTCAATTAGGTAACTAAAGACCAGGTGAGTTAATACAAACGTTGAAATTTCACAAAAAGCCCCTCTCATGGACTTCCTCATTAAAAAGGTGCAGATGGAAATTTTATTAGTAGTTGTTTAAAACATTTAAAAATTATTATTTTTGTTGGTTTTTTTGTGTGTGTGAGTGTGTTTGTGTGTGTGTGTGTGTGTGAGAGAGAGAGAGAGAGTGAGAGAGAGAGAGGAGAGAGGAGAGAAACACCTATACACCTATGCTTGGCTTTTTTCTTTGGCTCAGTTTTGTCTGTTATTATCAAATCTTATTTTTTATTTGTGTGTCTCAGTGAAATATGATGTGTATGTGTGTGGGTACTCAGATTCCAGAAGAGAATGTGGGAACCCTTGAGGTTGGAGATGCAGACAGTACAGGCAGTTGTGAGCAACCCCCCATGGATACTGGGGATGATCCCAGTCCTCTGGAGAAGCAGCAAGTACTCTTAACCGCCTAGCCATCTCTCCAGCCCCGGTGATTTCTTTTACTACTGTGTGGATTTCAGGGGTTGAACTCAGTCTTGGCAGGAGGGACCTTTAGAACCTTTTAATTTTATTCCAACTTACAATTTGTGCAAACACACACACACACACATTGTGAGCTATAGCAAGTGTGCAGAGGTCAGAGGACAAAAGACAATTTGTAGGACTCAAACTGTTAGGTTTGGGGGCGAGCACCTTTAACCTGCTGCTATCTTGCCAGCCCTGAGAGCTATCCATCTATCCGTTGAGGCATCCATCGATCTATCAATCCATCCATCGATCCATCCATCGATCCATCCATCGATCCATCGATCCATCCATCCATCCATCCATCCATCCATCCATACATCCATCCATCCACCGGCTGGCCCACCCACCAACCCAACCCCTCCAGCAACCCACCCGCCCATCCTACTTTCCCGTTCACCCTTCTTTTTCCTAACAGCTCACCTTGCTGTCCAGGCTCGTCTTGAACTCCTGAGTTGTAGCAACCCTCCTATTTCAGGGTGCCAAGTGCGAGGACCACAGACATGCACCATGGCCCCAGGCAGTGGTAAGACTTGGTACCCAGAGCCTCACTTATGCTAGGAAGTACCCCACCACTGCTTTACACCCCAACCTCATATTTGTGCTTATCAGTGCATTCTAAGGTGGAATCTGTGTTGGCATTGCTTACTGAAGTATTCCAGCCTCCTGGAGCAAGGCTGGTGCACGGCCAGTACTCGGTAAGTAGTTACTAACAACAGATGAACTAACCACTCTACCTGCAGGAATTTTCGTTTGTTCTGGTTTTTCTTTTCTTTTTTCTTTCTTTCTTTTTTTTTTTTTTTTTGAGACAGGGTTTCTCTGTGTAGCCCTGGCTGTCCTGAAACTCACAGAGATCCACCTGCCCCTGCTTCTTGAGGGCTGGGATTAAAGGTGTGCGCCCCCACACCTGGCACCAACAGGAAATTTATAAACACTTAAAACAGTGTCCTTAGAAAACCAACAACTATTTTTATTTATTTATTTATTTTTGGTTTTTTGAGACAGGGTTTCCCTGTAGTTTCTAGAGCCTATCCTGGAACTAGCTCTTGTAGACCAGGCTGGCCTCGAACTCAGAGATCCGCCTGCCTCTGCCTCTCGAGTGCTGGGATTAAAGGCGTGCGCCACCACCGCCCGGCCCAACAACTATTTTTAAAAGTTAGAGAGCACCTAACAAATTCCAATAGAAATAGATGTCACATGGAGAATTTTTTGGCCACTTATACTTTAATTTTCACTATGTGCTAATGTAGTGCCTGGCTGTGCTGATGTCTTTCGTGAAGAGCCAGCATGTGGCAGCTTTTCTGCTTACGTAAAAAAGCTCACTTACTGTGGCAAGTTACTGAATTTAGGGTTACAAATACTATATTTCCTTTGTTTTATTTAAAAAGTAAACAAGATGAACAAGGTCTTGCTTAGGTGTTTCAATTATTTAAACTCTTTGTTCAGAACACCTAGCATTTGCATGTATGTATGCATTATGTTTAAATCAATTTCCCATGGCAGATTTGAACAGGCCAGTGTACTGCATGACAATGATTTGGTCCATTTGTTAATTGCCAAGTATCAAATGGTGGATTTTACATATAATTTATATTTGTTGGGTGTAAATATAACTGTGAGGGCCTTGAGCATTTACATTTTAGATTTCACTATCAAAAGGAAATGCAAGGCAAATGCATGGTCCGCCCCTCTGTTCCCTCCCTTCCGTTGCCCCCGCCTCCTGACCCAGAAGCTCAGGCCGGCTCACCTGGTCTCCAGATGCACTTTGCAGAGGGGGCCACCCCGCAGTAGAGTCCTTCATGCCACTTCCCAAAGAGCCGGTGCACCACCTTCCCTTCCTGGTCTATCACCACGCCCTGGACTTCATTCACGTTCGAGTTCCAATAATTCACCTGGGAAACAAGCAACCCCCAGCGCTTCAGTCACACCAACCTGCCCTTTCCATGTGCAAACCGTTCTTTCCCTTGGAACGCAGCTCGGCGTATTGCACGCTCAGGGAAGGTGGCTTTTCTTGCTTTTCTATCTCGGTAGCGTCTCACTAACGTAGTTTAAGTTGGCATGGAACTTCCCCGGTAGCCCAGGTTGGCACAAAACTCTCAGTCCTGCTACCTCAGAGTCACACGTGCTGGGATTAGTGGAGTGCCACAGTAACTGGTTAGATTAATTTCTAAGCAGGGGGTAGTCTGAGCACTGGTTTACCACGGGCAAGGCCCTGGATTTGATTCCTAGTACCAAAACACACACACACACACACACACACACACACACACAAACACACACACACACACAAACTTCTGCTCCATGCCACAGCATAATAGCATGTCAATCTCTAGCTCCAGGCTAATTGTTAGCTGAAGAACCCAATATTAACTCACAGGCTAGTGATTTTTGTCTTCAGATACTCTCCCCTGGCTCATGGATCTTAATGAACTTCAGCTGGACATGATATCAAAAGAATTGGCAAACGCTGTAAGGTAGTTAAACAAACACAGTGTGTGTGTTGTATTTCTCCTTCAGACCAGCGTTATTCGGGGAAACGGTGCTCCAAGGACATTTCTATCCATAACCTTTTCTCTAGTAAACAAAAGCAGTGCTTTCTCCTGGCCCAGTCTGGATTGCTACAGAGCAGGGTTAGATGAGTTTGGAGGGACTGTGGCTACCACCTCCACGGCTCTGCTCAATGTTTTCAAGAACTGACACCTGGATTAGAATCAGAACCCTAATATGACCACATACATGTATTTATATTGTAATCAGGCATTAATAGATACGACAAAACTCAGTATAGGAATGAAATGTGTTCTAGAATTTTACTTAGTGTCCTTATTGGCTATGTAAAAACAAGACTCCTTAAAAATAAACTTATTTCTCCTTTGACATGGTATTTCTGACCTCCACAAATCCAGAAGTTTAGATTCCTCAAGCAATTGTGCTTCCTTCTCTAAAATGCCCTAAGACATGACACAGGGCAGATCTCCTTCAATTTCTTCCTTGGGAAGCATTCTGTGCAGTCCTTCCTCTCCTGTTCTATGGCGCTTCTTACCTTGACAAACGTGAGTTTGCAGAGGCAAACACTGCTTTTGGTATTTCTAATGGTCACTTCGCCATAATGCTCGATCCATCTTCTCCCACTGAGGATGTTGTGTATACACGTGGTGACTTTGTTCCACACATAGTAATCTCCATACCTACAGAGGACACAGCACTGATCAAAAGCAGCAGACACAGATATATTACTGTGCCTACAAGTGAGAATAATTTTTGGGTAAAACTTTCTTTCCCCTCACTTCCCCTCATTCCTTAAAAACTACTGTGCAGTTATAAATATGCATGACATGACCCCTTTACTTAAGGAATAATGATGTGTTCTCTGTGGACCTAAAGCTGCTAAGTTCAACAATGCCTCTTTCGTGCTCCTCTGGGGCTAAGAGTATGCTAGGGGCATAGTGACATGTAAGCAAATACTCAAAACAGTCATGTATCATGAAGGTTACTATCTACAAATGAGCAAAGCATCACGAGGACAGAAGAGGGGGTCATCCTTAGCTTTGCAGTAATATGGAGTGATTATCAAGCAAGAGACACCAGACGAGGCTTGTGGTTTGTAGTGTGGAGGTGGGCACTGTGTAGGGGGGGGATGTAGCTATAAGACACAAGGGCCAGGAGAACCTGGTGTCTGGAGTTTTGCCAATGGTGTGCTCCAGATCATGAGGAGGGCAGGGAAGGCACTTAGTGACCTTCCAAAGGGTCTACGTTTACTGGCAGGTGATGAGAGTATTTGTGGGCAGATTGGAGGAAAGAAGCTTAATCAGATACACATTTGGGAATGATTACTTTCGGAATGCTCTTATAGTACATCGTCATAATAAAAGTTAAGAAGACGGAGCCATTCTTTAGGAGAAAGACAAGAAGGCGAACAAGTGTATCTATGGCACAAATCCAGTGTATATTCTGGGGAATGAGGTACAGAATTTCTGCCAAGCACTGGGATGGCACAAGCACAAATCAGATGGAAGCGTATGCATTATGTATATTTTCAAGTACAATTATATTTCACAATGAAATAAAATACTTCTCAGGCCCAGCTGGTATGATATGGGTATTAGAGACACCAGGGAAGATGATATCTGCATGACTTTTCACTTATGGGATGTTTATCTCTTTCATCTTGCCTTTCCCCATACCCAATTCATCAGCTGGCTGAATATGCACATGTGCGCATGCGTGTACGCGCGTGTGTGTGCGTGTGCGTGTGCGTGTGTGTGTGAGTGTGTGTGTGTGCATACGTGTGGAGGGTAGCCTTAGGTTTTGGTCTTTGCCTTCTGCTAAAAGACAGGCTCACTCTGCTGTTTCTCCGCTGCATACTGCAGGGTGGCTGGCCTCTGTTTTCTGAGAAGTCTCCCGTCTCCACCTCCTATCTTCCCACAGCAGCGCTGGATCACAGACACTCATTCTAGGTATATGGCTTCTGGGGATTCGAACTCATGTCCTCCCATTTGTGCTGAAGTGCTTTTATATACCAAGCCATCTCCTAGCTCCCCACCCCAGCACATCCCACCATCCAAATAGATGAAACCCAAATCAACCAGACAAGCAAAAACCAACAAAATCCTATCTTTGTCCTCAACAGAAACCAAACAATTTAAAAATATTTATAGTCTATCTCTTCTAAATCTTTTTATATAGACTACGGTATAAAAGGATTCCATCATTACCTTTTTCTAAATAACTTAGGAACTTAAAATAGATCCTTTATCTAAGCAAGATGGATATACAGGTGAAGTTATAAACAGGATAGAAAAGAAACGGAGCTTGCTAACAACAATGCAGATTACTATGTTGGCAAGAACATGGCAGCTCTGGGCTGATCAGAAGGAGGCCAGGACAGAAGCAGGAAGCTGCTGCACACAGGCTAAGGTTATTCGTCCTTGTGGGAGTCCATACTGAAAAAAATTATGCTGAAGGTAACAGAGATTTTGGGCATCCAAGGAAATGGATCCTTTGAACCTTCCCAGGCACCCATTTGTTCTGGGAGAGCAGCAGCCTGAGAGGAGAGGAGGGCAACCTACTTTGGAAGCGTAACATTCAGGGTTCCAACCGGCAGGATCTCCATCGACTTCCCCCAGAACTTATTTTTCCATCTGATATCTAAATAGGATAACGAGAGGAAAAACATACAACGCTCCACGTCTGATCGGTTCTGTGAAAACTAATAGTGGTATAGTATTTTACAAAGTATTTTTTTTGCAATTCTAACAGATACTGTCTGCTATCTAACATCACAAGGACCTGAGGACAGCCAAGGTGACAAGACTGTGATTCTTCCCAGACTCATTGCTTATTCCTCCACAATCATGTTCTCTGTGTGCTTCCATTTATTCCAGAAGCCAGGATAAAATATGTACATGTGGGAGGCACTCATATATGCATATGAATAGAGACCCTATGGTGCTTTAATCCCCAGACAATAATAAACACTAAGTTTCGACTATGTGATAAAAATAGTCACCATATATATCAAGCCCGAAGTATATGTAAAAGTAACTGTGGTGTGGTAAATACCACTGACTTACAACACATCTCCCCTGTGTGAAGGAGAAATTGGGATTAAAAGACAAAAAAGTAAACTAAAATCTTTACAGAGAGAGCGAAGATTTATGAGCACATGGGATGAACTTAATGAACACATCACTACACTGGCTACGCTATAGCCCGAGGTCCAGCACTTTCTAACACATCCCAGCACTGGCTAAGATACAGCCCGAAGCCCAGCACTTTCTCTTATTCAGTGGCTTTATGTATTTCACTTGGAGTCTCAGATTTGCCTGCAAATCTCTAATAAGCACCTGGTCCCACCTGTATAAACTAAGGGAGCTTAGGGTTATTTTCATACAACTTCTGACTTAGGGTATAACCAAGAATTAATTTATTTTCTTATTTTGCCATAAAGTTCAGTTACAATATCTGTCATTGTGTGCTCTCAAGTTCAGGTAATGCTTCCTATGAGCAACGAAGCACCTTCCACATGCAAAAAAACTATTTGACACTTAATAGCTAAGCCAGCAAATGCATTCTTTTTTCCTGAGTCGGGGGTGGGGTGGTTGAAGCTTTATTTTAGGTAAGACTGCAAAATTGTACCCCAACGATGGACCTTAATTAGGAGAGGCTTCATTGCAAAGCCTGAACTCCGAAGAGTCAAAAGACCATGAATCACCTTAGTGTTTAAACTGTTACCGCTTGGGGGAAGGGCTGTTCCAGATCATCGATGTGTGACACCACAGTTTGCAGAAGCTCCTGTCCTTATATAAACAGTGCAAGATATTTGCATATAAAAGACTCATAGCTCTCACACACTTGAAATTATCTCTGGATTATTTGTGAGAACTAACACAGTGTCAATCCTAAGGAAATGGTTGTCTATTGTTATTCTTGGGGAATCAAAGAAAACTAGTCTGTATCCGTTCCATATAGATAGTTTTTCTGAGTGTTGCTCATCTCGGCTGACCCTGCACATGCTCCTGGATGTGCGGGGTTGACAGATGTCTAGACAGATGTGCCAGGGAGCATTCCTTTGGGATTAAAATCTCTGCACATGCTCCAAGAGTAAGAGGGCAACAGACACCAGCACCACAGTACAGAGGCCCACAAGGCACAGTGAGGTAAGCACAGAGCTGATATTCCACAGGCCCAGCATCTCACTTCTAAGACAACATGACTTCATATTAAACTGGAAAATTTAATTTCTCAAGATGATCCCTGCCAACATTGACTAATAGTCTCTGAGTTCTCAAGACAGAAATCAAACTGAGCAGAGTGTGCTTTTTGTAGCTAGAAACTGTCCACAGGTCTTATACATTTGACTTTCAATTGTAATTGAAATACAAACCTTGCCAGAACACAAAGTTCTTCGATTCACAGTGACAGGCAGAAACGGGTGGGTGATGGCTAACCTGGAGAGAAGGGGGAGGGGGGACACAATGATGCTAGTATTCCAACTTCTTTAAATGATATTTTTTTTTTTTGTTTTGAGACAGGGTCTCATGTAGCTCAGGCTGGCTTCAAACTTACAGCATTGCTAAGACTGGCCTTGAACACCTTCCTGATCCCGCTGCCTCCACCCAGTGCTGTGGTCACAAGCGTGCACCACTACACCTAGATCATCGACAATACTGTTTTAAAAAAATAAAATCACTCCTCCCCCCAGTGAAAACTAGAGTACCAAGTTCTAATAATAAATTCATCTCAAATCCTAGGTAAACACAGAGATCTTACATACACAGTATGGGTGAGGATGCAGTTGAATGACATGATTTTTCTCTTATCTGGTAAGACAGCCTGATCCAAACGCACAGTTATTAACGTTTTCCTCCTCACCAAACCATCCCCTTAACGTGGACGGCAACCTCGCTTACTTGTTCTGAGAAGAACCGGAACCCCTTGTCTTCTCGTATGCACTCGTAGGTCTCCCCCAGGACGGGGTTGAACGGTTTGCTTCCTGCTCTGAAGTAGGTGGAGCAGTACCCTGAGACGGCAAACGCAGCAACGAGAACCTGTGAAGGCATCGAGAGAGTAGCGCGATGCGGGAGTCACTCGGGTCCTTGTCTCTACCCCTACAGACTGCACACACTCCGTGTTGAGGGGGCCGAACTGACGCCATGCGTGTTTTCAGCTACTTGAATCTTCATGAATACACAGGATAAGTCAAACCACCCTCGTGAGAAGTGTCCGGCATCTGAGTCAAGCACCCTTTGCTCGTGTGTCCACCCAATTTCCTGACTATCACAGATTGATGTCAAAGGTTCTGGAAGCCAGTCTGTGAGCCGTGTCCTGGGCACACCCTTAGCCCCACAGGTGGGAAGGTGTGGCTGCTGGTGCTGGATAGAGCAGAGGTCAAGATTTTCCAGCCTTAGGAGTAGAGGACAAAGTACCAACAGCAAAAGTTGCTTTCTTAGAACTAGGTTCCTGAATGGATGGGTTCCCCTGCCCGACAGGACTAGCTGACAGATCAAAGCTGAGCATGCTTTACCCTCAAAGGAGGTTTTAATCTCTTTGCTAACATTTAGGGAACACTGTGGGCCAGCCGGTGTCCCCAATCTGCAACTCAAGGTCAACATGAATCTATCCCAGGAAGCTATGAATGACTCCATACGGCAATGCCAAGGGCTGAGACCTCTGTGGGAGTCTAGGTCATGAAAAAACTCACACGAGTAGCTTCCAATAAGAGGATCTAGAATTTTCTGGCCATGCTTGGTTCTGCACACAGACCAAACCTTCTCTAATACCTACGCCATAAGAACGTGATACAAACAGAAAAGCTGTCCACACGATGGCTGTGGCCTCGCTCAGTCCTGCCCTTCCTCACCATCCTCTCGTAGGGGTCGTCGGTCTCCGAGGCCTTGTCCAGGAGTTCGCTATACTCCAGTTCTTCACAGAGGTGCTGCAGAGTGTTGAGTGGCTCGTTGAGCTCCACGGGCATGGAGACCTTTGACAGGTCTTTGCCAATGTTGTTCCTCAGGATATTCCACAGGTTAATGTTACTGGTGTCAGGGCAAGGAGCAGGCAGGCACGTGCGGCGGCCGTTCCTGAAGGCACCTCCTGTGAGCTCCCCATTCAGGACTGGGAGAGGAAGAAGGACAGTGAGTGATGTGTCCCCTCTCTGGTTCATAAAATCTGAGTGGAAAGGAGAGCCCTTCATAGAATTCTGACTGTAATAATCTAATCACAGCCTCCTTAATACATAGGATCATTTCTATATGAAGTTGAGAACAACAAGCAAAACATCAGAGTACGCCGGGCGGTGGTGGCGCACGCCTTTAATCCCAGCACTTGGGAGGCAGAGGCAGGCGGATCTCTGAGTTCGAGGCCAGCATGGTCTACAAGAGCTAGTTCCAGGACAGGCTCTAGAAACTACAGGGAAACCCTGTCTCGAAAAACCAAAAAACAAAACAAAACAAAACAAAAAACATCAGAGTACGTTTTAAACAAAGTTTTAAATATACTCAAATATATAAAAAGCGTGCTCTCTCTCTCTCTCTTTCTCCCTCCCCCTTCCTCCCTCTCTCCCTTTCTCTGTGTGTGTGCATGCATATTTTAATGAGAGGGACTTGACATTTGGGTCTGAACAAGATGTACATCTTCTCTACTTAACCACATACCTCACAGATGCTACAACATTATGACAGATTATGCAACAGAAAAGCTATCCATAACTAACCGAAGGGGGACCATTGGTGAACAGAAGAAGGGAATGCCTGGCTAGTAATTCACCAGGGTTGTAATCTGGCATGCAGAGAGAACAACCCGGACGCTCAAACGAGGCGATGCATACTTTGCCGAGAAATACTGTCGGCGACACTGGCGTTGTCTTCAGATATGTTGTCGCTCACGTCGCTGACGTAGGACTCATCATCAGAGGCCTGAGGAAGGAAGGACAGACAGGTGGTGAGGACGCCCCTCGGGATTCCTGCCTTGAAAACTCAGATCATCCAATGGTTGGAAGTAACACAGTCTTGTTGAAATGAGAAGCAGACGTCACCCTGAAAACATATTCAAGGGATACTTGAGTGTCTTCTACAGGGAGTTAGGGAGGAACCTGTTTTGATGTCTCTCCTCAGCTAGGCTGGGGGAGACAAGAATGCTTAATTAAGAAAAACACAGTAACATATACATAATAGGAGGCCTGTGACTCTACCCCGAGGACTCCAGATAGGCTGCCCAGAGCAGGATTATTGAGTGGAAGGTGTGGAGGTATCTGAGAGAGAGAGAGAGAGAGAATAGGAGTTGCCCAGTCATTATAAGAGGGAGAGGCACAGGAAGAAGAGAGAGGCAAAAGGAAGAACCATTAGGGAAACATTTACCCAAGGACTGCTGGGAAGTAAACAGTGGCATAGTGTAGGGAGACAAGAGAGGGCACAGCAGCGATGATAGGCTTTTCATGCCGACCTGAAGGGTCATTAAAACCCAACAAACTGCAAGGGAATGTGCATAGAGTCAAGACTTGGTTTTCCAGAAGATGCCTACAGCTCTCTTTAGGGAGGTGAATGAGAAGATGCTACACAGATGTAGGGAAATGCTGTAGGACAATGGTCTTGTATCCTGTAAAGATTTGCCACTTGTATTGGTTTAATAAAATGCCGATTGGCCAGGAGCCAGGCAGGAAGTATAAGTGGGGCAACCAGAACAGGAGAATTCTGGGAAGAGGAAAGGCTCAGTCTGCAGTCGTCACTCAGACACAGAGGAAGCAAGATGAGAATGCCTCACTGATAAAAGGTACCAAGCCATGTGGCTAATGAAGACAAGAATTATGGGTTAATGTAAGATATAGAGTTAATAAGAAGCCTGAGCTAATAGGTCAACCCTATTTATGCATTTGTTACTGACTCTTGATGGGCAGTGTAAGTCAGCTTTTCCCAAGGAGCAAGGACAGCAACTGCCTCCGCATCTCCTGCCCCACCTCACTTCCCAGCCCACAAACTGCATCTTTCATTTCTTCACCACCTATGCACTCTCTTCTTTCTCTCCCATCGCTCCACCAGCTACTTTCTCACTTCCTATGGCACCCTGCTGGGAGTGGATGAGCTGTTGTCTGGGCCCTTTATGTACTGTTGCCTAGGTGCTACCTGGTATCCAGCATCTGTTTCTTGATGATCCCAGTCACTGTGCTTGCTGGGTGTGAGTGCTGTTCTCTTGCTATCCCTCACAGCTTCCTCTCATCATAGTGGCCCTCTCTGGGTTCCACCTCACCAGGCCAGAGGAGAGATGCTTATTCCTGGGAGAGATCAGGGCTTGGGCCCAGGCTACAGCTGCTGCTGCTGAGAACACTGAGCATGGCTGTCAGGCTGCACTGGTTACCAGGGAGCGCCATCGCCATCTTGATTCTCCTCACCTTTTTTTTTTTTTTTTAAGCTTTATGTCAGCATTTTGTTACTGAAAAGTTTTAAATTTGAATATAGTAAAAACTATTAGGACTAAGGGCATAGCTAAGTGATAGACAGCTAACCTAGCATGTGCAAGGCCCTGGGCTTGATCTCCTGCGCCGTGAAAAATGGCTTAAGCTATTTCTAATTTCTAATATTTCTAGATTTACTGACGATTTTTAAATTAGGGTTGAGGGGCTGAGCTGTCGGTAGAGAGCTTGCTGTACAAATATAAAGACCTGAGATCAGATTCTCAGAACCCATGGAACAACTGGGTGTCGTGAATGTGCCCAAAGTCACAGCAGCGGAGGAGAGGAGACAATAGACCCAGAGCTGGCCAGCCAGCTTAGCCGAACCAATGAGCACCAGGGCTCAGGGAGATATGTGTCTCAAAATGAGATGGAGAGAAACTGAAAAAGATACCGGACGCTGACCTCTGACTTCTACCCACGCATGCGCATGCACACAAACACACACACCCAGAGGCATATGCATACACATATGCATACACAGACACACACACTTAAGTAAATAAAAGAGAGGGTTGAAAAGAGTTCATGTGGCTCTGTTTCCTGAGTTTGTTTCCCCACGGTAAACCCCGGCCGAAGGACTGCACACTTGGGGCAGAACAACAGGGGGTTTTGCTTTTGCATGTGAAGTCTACAAACACGGCAATTTAAGAATATTTTTTTTCCTGATTTATAATCTCCCTCTGTGCTTGGTCTCCACGGTTCTCACCGTGAAGAGAGGTAGTGGGAACACCGTCAAGCTCAGTAAAGCTGAGCTCTTTAGCCTGAAAGGGAAAAGGGCAAGTCAATCTCTTCCACCCAATGCCTCCAGAAGAAGCTGATCTCACTGATTACAGACGAGGAAACCAGTGCCTACCAGAACTGCACATCTATCACGAGCATGCTTACTGTTAGCATTAGTTAAAGAAACAGCCATGTGGAAGCATGCTCTTCCTCTCTGGTGTCTGAGCTCTCCCAAACTGGGCCACAAATGGTACACTGTCGCCAGTGCAGAATTCCGAGGGGACAGGGGACATGGTCAGAGGTGTGCAAGTCCTCAGTGTGTGGAGCAATAACTGGGGCTGGGCGACCCTGCGGTGTTATCAAGGTCGGTCTTCTTCCCCGTGAGCTAAAAGTGCTGGGGTCGAATATTTTTGTTTTGAACTTTAAGGTTCAAAAATAGTTCAGGAATTATTTTCTAAATGGGACTCGGCATGTCCCTGTAGATACAAATTCTAAAGCAGACACTAGGCTGGTTGATCACTCTGGAAAGAAGTAGGCCATCTTCAAACACCATTGATGTAGCTTCTAGTAGATAGTTTTCTTAAAAGGAGCTGAGGACTCATTAAGTAAATGCACTGGTAGAGACCACATCCCTAGTCAGGGAAATTTGGATATGGGCACTTCCCAGAAGTGGGGAAATGGATTGGAAAAAAAAAAAAAAACTCTTCCCTTCATGACATTAGTAAATACTTATTGAGTGCCAGTTCTGAATTCACTAGACTATTCCAAAGACCAAGTGGTAAAGTCTCCACCTTCATGGAACCTGTATTCTAGAGGGGGAAACACACAACAAACAAATGGAATCGATGGGGCATAGTGTTGGGGAGTGGTAACTGGGAGGGAAACACAAACAAGGCCTACCGAAGGCTGGGGGTGGGGAGAGGGAACCGGCAGCACCGTGCTGAGGTGGGGTCAGCCTTCCCTGAAGGTGTCTACTGAGGAAGGATTAGGCTGAATGCGGGGAGAAGATGACAGACATATTTCTGGAAGAAATGCTCCTGCCAGCATAGACAGCGAGGGCAAAGGCCCCGTCTCCACTGGCAGCTGCGGTATAGAACACACAACTTGCACAGACCCTGCAGCTGTGATGGGAATTCATACACCAATCCTTGCCTTGCTAGGTGGGCTTTCCAAGTGTGTCAGCGTAAAGGCTTGGGAAGTCTCTGACGGGGTTCTCGAGACTAAGGCAGATGAGGTGGACCTAGGAGCCATACCTTGACTAAGGAGGAGGGACAGCCCTGAGAGACTCACAGTGACCATCATTTGAGTTTATTTCCTGGCTAACTCCTGAGTGTTGTGACACAGGAAAAAGATAGGACTAAAAGCTACTCTTTGTGAAAACCTCTAAAACACAGGGCACAAGGATAGGTACGCAGTCTGGTTCTTTCCAGTGTGGGTCATACAAAAGACTACCTCTCTTAGTTACTATATGGTTTCTTTAGCAAACTGATAACTTCAGGAATCCTTTGGCTATTGGAAGGATCTATAACAAAAAGAGACAAGAGGCTGCACCTGAGTACAGAGATCAGATTACTAACATTTTTGTGTGGCAACTGAGTTGTTATCCTAAGAATACTGGGGCTTGGGACATGATTAGATTTGCCTTGGAGAAATATTAAGTTACCCAATCGAAAAGATTTCTAATTCTCTCATTCTTTCTGTATTACCGCATGGTCCCTGCAATGAACTCTGCTAACAATGGCTGGGTTACTTTGTCACATGTATGAATTTTTGATTATTTCCCTTTATTCATCCAATTTTAGAGCCCTGAGTCACAGCCCAGAAGCAGCGTGAAGTGCTCAGGAAACGGGAAGTACCATGGTAGCTTACACGCTTCTGCCCTGCTATAAGGTGAGCTTTGTCCTGTGACAAAAACAAACACCTATAACAGCCCAGAAACACAGAGGCTGGCAGTCTTTGCCCAGACTCACAGTTGCAGGCAAATGAGATGGACGCACCCAGGACCCTTACCTCGTTCTCTGATGAACTTGCAGACAGAAGCACCTCTTGGGCATCGAAGAACTCGGACACAGATTCTGACATGGAGAGGCGGCTCTCATTGGCCACTTGCTGTGACAGAGGGAGGTTGACGTGGATTTGCTCACTGGCCTTTAGGAGAGAGGGAGAGAGAGAGAGAGAGAGAGAGAGAGAGAGAGAGAGAGAGAGAGAGAGAGAGAGAGAGAGAGAGAGAGAGAGAGAGAGGAGAGGGAGCATATGACAGAATCAGGCTTTTCCTCCTATTAGCACTGCTAGTCCTCCAAGTTTGTTAGATTTCTAGAGAATTCCAGACTGTCCATTAACACTAGTGGCCAAGCTCCAGTTGCCACCATATATGATGCCACTACTGTGTCTAGAGACGCCCAAAGGCAGTATTAAAAGATGGTGATGTTACAATTTGATTTCAAGTCCATGCTCTGTTGGTAGCAAATGGAATTTAACAGGTGATACCTCTATTAAAAATATGAGTTGACTGTGGTCTTAGGTCCGTCATTACTAGTCATAGTTTAAGCCAGCGCGGTTCTCAACATTCCAAATGCTGCGACCCTTTAACACAGCTCCTCACGTGTGGTGATCCCCACCATAACATTATTTTCATTGCTACTTCATAACTATAATTTTGCTACTGTTATGAATTGTAACGTAGATACCTGATGTGAGGTGCAGGATATCTGATGGGCGACCCCCAAATGGCTCACGACCTGAACCGTTGGTTTAAGCAGTACATTAAACCTCAAGAAGTATTCACAGAAACTTCTCGAGACAACTAAGATCACGGTGATGTATAAGACTAATTTCTGAAATAGGATATATATATAATTTGATTTCCAATCAAATCATAGATTTTAAACTAATTAAACATGTCTAGACTACTGAATGTAATTTCAAGTAAAATACTGTTTATGTGTGCTTAGGCACAAACGACTACTTTCAAGGAAGATAAATTGAATTAGAACTAATTTTAAGAATATTGTATATATTCTAATTCACTTTTCAGGGTGAAGACTCCAATTAAAAATTATTAAGTAATTTCAAAATCACATTTATTCATTGGGTGTACTATGGGGCACACACACACATACATGGGTGTAGGGGGCTGGTTCAGAGATCAAATTACAGTGCTCTGTTCTCTCTACCACCATGGGGTTCCCTGGAGACTGTACTCAGGTCATCAGACTTGGTGGCAAGCGGATTGACTCGCTGGATCACCTTGCTGGATCTAAATATTTTTTTTCAGTGATAAGACTTAGAACTATTACTAGATTCTGAGCAACCGACTGGATCTAAATGTGACTGGAGCCCAGTGGGACCCTAAGCATGAATGGAGACAGTGGACAACCTAAGTCAATGGTGGGATGCCTTGGGGTAGTGCAAGCAGAATGCCTGAGTCTGATTTATGGTAAAATTCACAGCAAAATATATGGTTTGGGTGCAAATAAGACCTTAGCATTAATTCAAGCTCTCATTTTGTTAGACGTATTGCCATATACACAGCTTTAATTTCTCACGATTAATAAAGCAGTAACTTTACAAAATCTTAGACACATGTTAGCCTACATTCTAAATATTTTTCTATTTTCATGTCATTTCTTCATTATAAAAAAATAGGACAACCTATTCTATGTAGAGGTCGTTGAGAATGACGTGAACTGGTTAGGGCAGTACCCAGCACATAGCGGGGACTCGTCACCTGTTAGCCATACCAAGGCCCTCCAGACGCTAGGAAAGCACCCTACCACACTGCCAGTCCCTGCTGGCTTTGGATATAACTTCTTTCCTAGATAACTTCTTTCAAAGAAACCTTTAAGCAGTTTTTATTTAACAATTTGTCCAGCTGAAACTATTTTCATCATTTCATCAGACATTTGGTGCTAATAAACATGTTAAAAAAAAGGGAACAAAACACAGATGCAGAAAATAAACAAGCTGGAATAGATATATAAATTAAATATTTGGTGACATCAGGTGAAGATAGAAATAAATGAAAAGAGACAGCGATCACCAGGAAATCATGATGTCAAGTGCACACATATATTTTAATTCAAAGACTACTGAGCTGTCTGCAACACGAGTATTTATGGAGAAGATATTATTAATGGAAAACAACGGTTTAAAATAAGCAAAAATATGTAGTAATTCAGATGTTATAAAATAGATGTTCTATAACTGTTCCTAAATGAGCCTTACCTCGTCAGGGCTAGGGATAATATTTACACTGACAACCTGATCACAGATGACAGACTCTGAGTGTATTCTGTTCAGCCGACTCCTGAGCTCAGCATTCTGGTTGAGTGCCTTAAAGTAACAAAAACTGCAATTGTAACTGCAAATTAATAGGCAAGTGTTACAAGCAAATACAAGGGACCACTTGAGACAACAACATTGGAGAGGCCCTAGCTCACACTTTACCATGCGCTGGACCATATCAGTTAAGAAGGAAATAAATGGCTCCGAGTTATGCCGCTAACTTTCTGTAATATAAGAGCACTACTTAAGTAGGTTAGGGAACTGAAGTATTTAATGGGCTTCATAAAAATGATACATGGATTTTTCTCCTCCATAGAGGCAGACTTATTACATCCAAGACCAGTCTACCACCACATATATATTACCTTGTGCAATTTGGGATGAAAGTTATTGATTCCTTCCTAGTTTTCTTTTGTTCTACTCTTTAAAGTTCAGGATTCGTTTCAGAGACAGGTCATCATCTCAAAAATACTTGGATAATCAATGAGCTGGCTTTAGAGTGTATTATTATCTTTCAGAATGATTGAAAGAAATGGAGGGCTTTGTTTCTTCAGGCTCTCCTAACTAACCCTCTTGGCAGAACAGTCGAACACACAGAGGTAACTTCGAATGTGCTTTTGCTGGGTAGCACGGACACGGACAACCATAAGAACGTAAGTCCAACAGCAAACCAACTCCGATTTCCAGTACATCCAGCGCTTTGAACAGCAGGAATAAGCATCGCCAAACACCATTTACACAGTCTAGCACATGCAGTGAGTGTACCTAATACAAGAACAGAACAGCTTCACATAAGCGTGCCCCTTACAGGACCGCCTGGGCACAAAGCGTGGGGAGCCTTCCGCACTTCACACCGATGGGTGGAAACGCGATCGTTTCTGTCTCAGGATTCGGCTCACTAGAATTTTCAGGTATAATGTGTGTGTGTGGGGACAAGGCCTGTGCAAAGAAGGGGCAATCTCTTCCTTCCCGTTAAAAATGGGAATTCTGAAATGGACACGGATGTTTTAGAGTAGACGCTCTATGCCAGGGCTCACTAAAGGGTGTCTACCCTGGGGAATGTGCATTCTGCTTCATGTAGAGTATCAACAGATGTGGAGACTCATATCAATGGATATGGTACACCAATGTAAGCCCAAGTAGAATTCGATAATTGTAATTCAACCCATCCAAACACTCTGTAAACATGAGGGACAAAATTTGGCCCCCACACTGGGCAAGGCGTACACGAATCAGAGTAAAGACTACCTTGCCTTTCCTCGCCTTTCCCAAGCCTAGTTCCTACCTTAAATGCCAGTTTTGCATTTTGAGGGCAGAATCACTTAGAGCTTTTGTTTTAAAGCCTTTAAGACTATTGGCATGATATACAGCGACACATCGGATCTGGTGTGACAAGAATCTGGTGACTGAAGGTGGATACTGATTCAACAGCACTCATGTGTGGAGAGGGAGAAAATGCCCGGTTATCTAGGAAACCATGGACATACTAGGAAGGAGATGTGTGTACGTAAAAAATGGTGGCTTTAGGCTCATCCTTTGTGGCGAGCTCACTTGTTCATTCAGGTATCCCCTTTGCCCATAAGTACACAGAGTTATTGAAGTGTTCGGGCCAAACCTACTTAGCCACACTTAGTAAGTGGGAGGGCTTTGGCAAGGCATGGGGTGAACCAGTCTTGACCGGAGGTATTCACATAAATCCCAACCAGCCATTCTTTTTCAGATGACCCCACCTGCTGACACTGGCATGGTGTTCACGAATCAACCTTCAGGAAGGGGTAAGCAAAGCCCTTGTTCAGGGAGGGAATGTTAAACTCTTTCCCCCATTTACAAGGAATACTGCAAACCACTCCCTCTGGGGATTTAAAAAACATTAAAGACCTCACTTAAACGCTCTTCTTGGCCAATGTGCATTAAATGTGATCTGCCTACAGACACATGGAAGGCATCCAAGGAAACCTGTAAGTATTAATACGGTAGGAAATGAGCGAAAAGAGTTCTTTTTTGTTTAAATGTGAAGACAACCTTTTCTTTTTCTGGCAATTACACAATGGGAAAAATTCTAGGAGCGACAAGATGAGGATTCCTGGACTTCCGGACGTAGTGTCCACCTGAGACACAGACGCTGTTGGGAGTCTGCATTCCCTCCTTCCCCTTACTTTCTCTTTTGAGACATGGCCTCACTAAATAGCCCATGCCAGCACTTGGAACTCTCCTGCCTCCGCCTCCTGAATACCTGGGATTACAGACGTGCGCTAACACGTCAGGGCTAAGGGCTGTGCTTTCTTTAGTTACAAAGTCACTGCTGTGACGGGTGACTTCCGAAGCCCTTTTCAAATTTGAATAAAATGCCAACTTGAAATCGTGCACAGTGCTTCTAGGGTACCATTTTGAAGAACAACAGCACAGCCGCAGGGGTGTAAGATAATCCCAGTCAGATGGTTTTCTGGGATTTACATCGGGAGTACCGGAATGGGAGCTTCCTATACTTCTAAGGGCCGGCCCTGGACAGAAAGAGCACTGGCTGCCTAACAGGAAAAATCATGGCATTTTCCCAGTATGTGCTGTTTACTTTGAGATTTATTGGGATGGTCTGGAGACAGATGTTTTTCACCCACATCTTTAATTTTCCTAGTGTTAAAACTCTGTTTTCTCCTCAGTTGGGTAGCAAACAGGTATTATGGTCACCAAAGAAAAATCTTAAGTGTGTTCCTTACTGAGATGAAGAAGAAACAGTCTTCATTTTGTTTTTTTTTTTTTTTTTACTTTTAAGCTTTTCAAACTTCAAGAGTAAGTTCTCTGAAATTATTGCTAATACTTAAGATCAAGGATATGTGCTATACATGGAGAATAATTATAATTTGCTGACAATATGTTGACACTGTATGAAAGATAAAAGCTTGGATTTTACTTTTATGGGCAGCACAACATCTTACTACTTCAAAATTTCAAGGTTGTAACCAACGTCCAAGACTAAATCCTACTTCTATTTCAAACAGGCATCCCCCCCATGGAAGTCCGAGCAAATATGGGAAAGAAAGCACTTCCCTGATAATATATATGCAGTGGTAGATGCAAGACTTGTTCTTTGATACAAAGGAAGCAGAACTAAGTCACTCTGATTCTGGCAAACTCAAGCAGGCCACCATGCATGCGTCAGCCCATTTTAGCAATCTTTCTCAGGCTGGGTCCTCCTTTTGCCTTGATCATCAGTCTGCTTGGGAAATTGGCTGCAGTCCAGAGCCTGAGCACTGGGCATAGTGTCCCTCTGCAGTAGGGACCAGCACCACATTTTCTAACAGTATCATGGAAATTGAGAATACTGAAGAATACAGGTATTGAAAGAGGAAACACCATTGGAGTAATAATAACATGAAAGACCACGGAAGATGATAAAAATAATTTGGGAATGTGTTCAAGGAGAGTAAACAGGAACAGAGCAAGGAAAAGGGAGGCAGATTCCAGCCACTGGTGCCAGCCGCTGAGCAAGAGAAACTATGGAGGCCTGCCTGAAAGAGTATTGCTATGCTTTGGACAGAGGGGCCAAGGCCAACAGGAACCAGCACTGTGCGGTCTTCACTAAGCAGCCATACAGGGACCATCTGCACTCACTAGTGGCTCTAGACTGTGTGAAAGACCCCACAGAGCATGCCCAACCCTGCCTCCAGTCCTCAAACAATAACAATGTCTAACACCTAAAAAAAGCAGTACCATAATGAACCTTTACATCCCAACTTTTTCAGACAACAGATGGGAATTTAACTTAGACTCAGGGAGACACTGGCAAGATTGTTTGACTATGTGGAATTGTGGGTTCTGGGAAGGAAACAGCCTGAGCTGGAGGAGGATTAATAACATCCAGCAAAGTTTTTCACACAATCAAACCCTTTGTTAAAGGTAAAGCTGCTTCAAAAGAAGTGAGAGGATTAGTACAAAAAAGTCAAAACCCAAATTCTGCACAAATAGCCTTGCTTTTTTCCCAATTAAAATTACTGTTATATTTAGAAAATGAAAGCGTCTAATATGTTTTGAATTCATAACATACTACCGGACTGGGGACACCAGTGTGTCATTCTTCCTAGCTTTTTTATATTGTTTCCCAGGTGAACGGCTTTCACTTCTTACCTGTACTTTATGCTCTGGTCATGAACACATGTTTCAAACTCTTTAGAAACACGATTTTGATAGCTGTACTGTAGCAATGGTTTCCCATTGGACACGTAGGTAGGGACAGAGTTTTACTACGGCAAAGACGTTGTGGTATCAGCATGGACCCACAGAGACAATGGGTTACCATGGAGACTTGATACGTAGCTAAAAAATGGTAAAGGATTCTACGGAAAACGTCTTCATACCCTCAGATTTCCTGGACTCCCAGAGAATTGCAGAATTCAGAAACATAAGTAGACATGGGGTTTCTCTCCCATTACAGAGTACCTAGCTGCGGTCTGTGTAATCTTGCGGACAGGGAGGGTGACAGATAGTGTGGCTGGGGTGTTAAATTATGCCATATGTGCCTCGAGCCAACCTTTTGTTTACAGTCTCATTCTTAACACACTTCAATAATTCTAAGTGCGCATTCTCCCCCCACAGCCTTGAGCCTCGGAAGCACACTGTCAGCTCGGTTGACAGCAATGCCTTTTCCCCTCTCTCTCAACAATGCACAAAATAACGATGTCCTTAATGACTGTGGCATGTTGATGAAGTGACATATAGTAATTCCAGCTGGAGTGGACGGGTCGGATGCTGTGGCTCACATTTGTACGGACTCACTTCACACTGTATTCAGCACAAGCTGTGTACAGATTCTCGGGGTGAGAAACCAAGCCAGCATCAGTAACACAGCATACTACGCTGTGGGAGAGACCCCCACACTCCCCGGCACGTTACCGCTTTGTTAATCGAGAGTGCCGAAGCTGTCTTAGTTTTACTACACAATTTGATTTTGGTGTTCATGAAATGAAGGTTGATATAGAGTAAGGTCACCTAAAAGGGACAGATGCCAAAGAAAATGTCCTGTGCTACACATGTACGTTCAACATCTCTGCTTGTCATGGATGTGAAAGTGACATTTCACGAGGGGTAAAATTAAACAATTATGTTGCGTTTGTGTCTGAAGAGGAATTTATTGGTCTCTCCAGCCTTGTAAGTTTCTGCTTACTCAAGGCAGGTAACAATGTTTGCCAGATACAGAGTGGAGAATGCTAATCTCATCTACTTCATATGCTATGTGCCTGGTAAAGGAAGATAGAATTTGTCAAGTTTATATGATATATACTGAATAGCTTTCCCGAAAATGCACCATTTTAATCATCAGTTATCTTATCAAATAGGACTTATGGCAAATAAAATATAAACTATATATAAAAAATAATGTCAGTCAATTTAAATGACTTCACTACCATCTCTCTCCTTCCTTCTCTGTAGGAGAGATCATGAGGAAGATGTCGGGGGTCCAACTGCTGACAGTGTATAAGGACTAAAGGGGTCTTTAATGTGAAGTTATGCTGATAGGAAAATACACAGGGTGTGGAGACAAACTATCTCAAACTATTTGGTACTTTTACAGTCTTAAGTACTACAGTCAATGTACTTAAGACTGTACTCCAACTATTTGGTACTTTTACCAAATACTATTTGGTACAAATAGTCTTAAGTACGATATTCAAGGTGGGACAGTGCAAAAAGTGCTGGCCACGATGCCCCAACTGTCTCCTACTTTCAGTATCTCATCTTCTTCTGGCTCCTGATAGAACAAAACACATGCTGATATGACTACCATAGTCAAGAACGTCATTCAGCCCGTATGCTATTTACTGGTAAAGAGGATGAGAGGATGCTTTAAAGTTTTTCCCTTGTAAAGATTCTCAAAGCTCTACCAATGGTCTCCACTTGAGCTTAGTCAAAAGGGCCAGGAAATGATCTACCCTTGATCTTAGTGGCCATCACTTGAATTCCTCTGGCATTTTGAACCGGATCTCCATCAGAGAATCTCTCTTAACTTGATCCTGGCTAGTCTGATATCAACTTGACACAAGGTAAAGTCACCTGAGAGGAGGGCACATCAACTGAGAAGATGCTCCCATAAGATCGACTGTAGGGCATTCTTTAGTAATTGGTGTGGGACAAGCCACCAATTGTGGGTAGGTATACCCCCGGACTGGTGGTTCAGGTTTTACACACACACACACACACACACACACACACACACACACACACACACACACACTAAAGATCTATGAGGAGCAAGCCAGTAAGCAGAACTCCTCCATGGCTTCTGCATCAGCTCCTACCTCGAGGTTCTTGGCCAGTGTGAATTCCTGCACTGGCGTCCCTTTATGGACGGTGCAATTCAGATTATGCAAGACAAATAAATCCTTTCCTCACCGAGTTGCTTTTGGTCATGGTGTTTTACCACAACCATGGTAACCAGAACTAATCACCAGCTCCACTGGTCCTCTTCTGCTCCACCTGAAAATACCATCCGTCAGCATCCTCAACATCCCTGAGATGCTGAGATCTCCTACTTCTCTTTCTGCCCCTCAAGATGGAAATATATATATATATATATATTATATATATATAATATATATTATATATATATATATATCCACTTGTCTGTTAGATGACCTACAGATATTTAACCTCTTCTACAGAATCATTTATCACAAGCCTGGTAAATATGTCCTTTCTGTTTTCCCTCTTTTGGGGAGAAAGAACTCACTTGCCATGTTATCAAACCAGGCTGGAGTCTGCTTCCCAGCCCCCTTCTAATGTTCAGCTGATCACCAGGCCATGTCGATCCCATAATGTGCCTTAAACCCAGCCCTTGCTCTACCAACCATGAAAGGTCTTTGCTTTGGGAATATTACCACACATATCGTCAGACAGTCTGAAATTATCTCAGATAATGAGTCTGACCAGTTGGTAGTGCCTCTGTGTTATCCATTCTCCATACTACGATACCTGGCTAATCTTTCTAATACATATCGAATGCCACATATTTCCAATTTCTGGAAGTTAAACTTCCTTAAGCCTCTTTATCATCGATAGCATAAATTTATTCCTTCGCGTCTCAATGGGATGGTTACCATCTCATGACTACCCATGGAGTAACTTCCCCATTCACCAAATTCTCTAGACCCCTATTAGGTGTTCAAAATATCAGGATCAATTCACTACAGAAGAGTAACTGTCAGTTAACTGAATGCCTAACACAGAAGTCACCACACAGCGGTGATGGCAGAAGTGGCCAATGTGTGCTTGACTGTCTCAGCTGAACTGTATAGATGGGCACGATAATGTTACCGTAGCCAAAAGCTATGACACACAAAGGTAAGCATCACATTTTCCAGTGGCTAAGGTGCAACAGTCTTGATAGTCCCAAACTATTTTCACATCTTTTGAGCCTTTTGGTTAGGAGGAAAATAGACATTTAACAATCCTAAACCAAACAGTCCAAGAAAAATCTACTGAGGCTCTGACTCACTATGCGAATAAGTATCTCTCAAGGGCGGGAACTATTTGAACTCGAAGTGCATATGGTTGGGTTTCACTGCTGTCACTTTAGGGCGGGGTCCTTCTTCATCCCCTCAGACCTGTCTCCTGGGGAAGTCAGATCCCTGCCTGTGCTTTCCGCTCAGTGATCTTTTGCTTCTCAACAACTGGAACCCTGGAACACTCCTCACCAAGTCCTGCTGTGAATGGCACAGTGTGGTCCCTTTAACTCTTTCCTGGGTGGACAGTGTTCACTTACCAACACGATCATGAGCTTCCTGGAAACCAGGTCTGTGATATCCCATATCTTACATACTATCTAGTCAGTTAAATGTATACCTGAATGAACAAATCATCTTCTACCACTCCAATCTCTCTTCCTAGTCATTTCTATCCATTTTTTTGAGACAGGGTTTCATGAATCTCAGACTGACCTCAAAATCTTTATGTAGCCAAGAAAGAACTTCAGCATCTGGTCTCCTTGCTTCCACATCCTGAGTGCTAGCATTGTAAAGCATCTATCTCTTTGCCTGACTCTATGTGGTGCTGGGGGTTGAACCTGGGCTATTTGTGCATGCGAGGCAAGCATTTGGTC
Source organism: Arvicola amphibius (assembly GCF_903992535.2). NCBI lineage: Eukaryota > Metazoa > Chordata > Mammalia > Rodentia > Cricetidae > Arvicola > Arvicola amphibius. The sequence continues at coordinate 8,392,919 of NC_052053.1, forward strand.
AGCCTCCTCATATCCCCAGACCTCAAGCCAATTCTTTGTCTTAATGAGAGAGAAACAAAGCAAGCAAGCGGCAAGCAAGAAACAAATTTTCTTACTTTTCTTAGTATATGTTCAATATATTTATGTCACTAAGCTAACATCATAAAACATACTAGAGAAAAAAATACAACACTCCGGGGCTCAGGGTGTATTTTATGTGTCTTCAAGATGACATCTACATGTTCGTTTGACTATTATTTTGACCTTTCTTCTCCATGGTCCATTCATAATTGATTTGGAAGATCAATTAATATTAACGGAGCACTGAGAGGATTCACTGACGTGAGCAGATGTCATAACCTTTGCCGGTTATGAGTGAAGTCCTCTGCAGGCTGCCAGACAGGCGCTATGGTGACGCACATATTCCCGAGGCCCTGGATTGGCACTGGAAGCCTCATATGTCCCTCAGCTGGTGGTGTTTCGTGGTTCTGGGGAACGTGTAGCCTAGATATTGGCATGCCATTATAGGAGACCGAATACCGAAAACACGGACAGGTCGGGTACGCAAACCACAGTGAGGAGAGGTCCCATTTCACTTCTCAGGACTACGGAAAAAATTCAAGCAGGGTCGGATCCACACGGAGAACCACTTACCCATGACTTGCTGGCTCCTTCGCTCTGATCCAAGGCGCCAGGAAGTGAACAATATTTTATATAAACACTGAGTTGTCACAAAAACAATCACATAACAGCATCACATGCTCAAAGGATTCAAACTGGGTGCAATTTAGGACTGTCTGAAGAAATATTTATTACAGAAATGTGTGGCTTTTAAGAATTTGTAATCGAAACCTCAACTCTGAGGTATACAGGGGCGTGGTTACTATTAGTAGAATAAAATATGGCATATGCTAAAAATATAGAAGTCTAGCTCAGGAGCATAAACTGAAGGAAATCCCAAGAGTGCAAATTAGAAAAGAAATATGAAATTAGTAATTACCCATTTACCTATTAATTACCTATTCATAGTCGTTAGTAACTTTCAACAGATTAAAATCTAAGTGGAAAAATATAAAGAGTGGAAGCCCTAGTAGATTTTGTTCTAGTTATCATTGAACTGAATATATTCTGGAATATTCCTTAAACATGCAATTCATGTATAAATGCCTGTTTAATTTGTTTTTTTTTTTTTTAAAAAAATCAGGAGCTATCTGACAAACGACCCCAGACATTAACACAAGCAGTCAAAAATACCAATTTATATGTACTCAGCAATTATTGCTCATTTCACTCTTACCTTGACCTTTTTAGGAAAAAAAAACCACTACTATTCAATGCTGACTCTGCAATGTCTTGGGAGAATGTCAGCGGGACATGCCATCCCCAGTGCTGCTGGCCTCCTCCCTGCTCCTTCCCCTAGCATCTTTTGGGGGTCATGCACAAGAAAACACTTGGGCTTACCTGTGACAGTGACTGCCGGAGCCTGGCCATCTGTGTGCTATGGCCTTTGTTGTGGTCTTGCTCGGAAACCATCTGCTTCAGCTTCTCCTTCTCTATAGCGATGCTATTAAATGCAGACTTCAAAAGAGAATGCACTGAGCAGGGAGAAAAGTGAGAAACAAACAGTAACTGTGGCAGAACGAACACAGAGGCTGTCAACTTCTGGACACTAGCTGGTAGGTGTCGAGACATTTTCCAGAAAGACTAGGTTATGGTCTGACTTAAAAAAACATAAGCCTTTAGAAAAAAATAAAAACTAGCCTTAAAGAGAATCATCTGAGTATCCATACTCAGAATATGCAACTGTAATTAATTAAAAATGGAGATTTTTATATTTCATACCAGATGAGCCAACACAGATTTGGAAGCAACATACAAAATATCAACATCAATTCTCAACATCAATACTTAGAGATTAACTTACATCTCAAGAAGGAAAAGAAAGCATGTTTGTCTGTCATGTTTGATGAAAATATTTAGAGCCGTTCTGTTAAAGTGTCACGCAACTCAAGAGTTATTACACAGTTATTTTCATAGTGCACCCCCGCACGTGTCTTTTGTGAATCCTATTAACATAAAGCAGACAGTGGATCCAGGAGTCCCGACTGGCTTCTTTGGCGTGGGAAATGATTTGGATTAAAAAGCAACCCTGGCTTTTTTGTTTTGTTTTGTTTTGTTTTTCGAGACAGGGTTTCTCTGTAGCTTTAGAGCCTGTCCTGGAATTAGCTCTTGTAGACCAGGCTGGCCTTGAACTTACAAAGATCCACCTGCCTCTGCCTCCCGAGTGCTGGGACTAAAGGTGTGCGCCACCACCGCCCGGCTCCTGGCATTGTTTTATCAGCAATAAGTGTCTAGGTGCCAAACGTGCTTTGATTTAAAAGCAACAACAGGAACAACGCTTCTCTCCATTGCCTACATATCTAACAAGTTACACTGGTAAAATCTGAGGCAGTCTTGTGGTTTGAACCACAAAAGGTTGAGCTAAGAATTCCTATTTTTATATTAATAGTCTTTCAAAGTGTGTGAAGTCTTCCAAAGTAGACTTCCTTTTTTGAAAAAAAGCTATGCCCTGTCTCACAGTCTCTTAATTCATGGGTAACAATGCACCATCAACTGAAAGGAATTCCATCAACACCTGGAATTAATCCCACTGTTGACTTTAAAAGCTCCTCACAATGCCCTTCCAGAGTCCAGTGAGGCATGGAGCTGCCGTTTTGTCCCCCTTGCATGGAGGGTCTGTATGTCTGCTGAGAAAACCTGTAGTTTTAACAGAGGCTTTCAAAGTCTGGAAACTTGAGTTTCTTGGAAGCTTCAAGACTAACCAAACAAAGCTCTCTTGGGGATGCCATGGAGTTTACCCTTTCCCTGTGCTCACCTAACGCGATCGTTCTCCAACTGCTGCCACCCCAGCCCAGAAGCAAAGGCACTGGCTCTGATCCCGAGCTGCACAGAATACCACTGGCTCTGATCAGGATATTAGCATCCAGTTTAACAAGGCAATTAAAAATGCATTTGTGAGGCGTTAGGAGACAGTATCAACAGACACGTCCATAGAGAAAAGTAATAAAACAATTGTTTTAGGATTATGAAATTGGAGTGACATCTGGTTGTGCTGTAAATATCGGACACAGGAAACTTAAAGAGCAGCACGGTGACCCGGGTGTCAACCTGGATGCCATAAAACAACGACCTTCTATCCAATTCGCCACAGCCCGAGAAAACACTTTGCTGTGTTACCTTTCTGTGCGATCAGACAAAATTCTTCTTGTAGCTTTGTATAATCCGTGGAACTTTCCAGAGGGTCAGTGAGGTGGCTAGGAGGGGTCTGGAACTCAGTATCTGCACAGAGGTTGGGGTTGGAGGAATGCAGACGCACTGGGGACATGGTGGCGCTGAAGGGAACCTGGAAGGGAAGGTGTAAATTATTCAAGCGTCCCCACGTCCTGTTCCACCATCCGCTACACAGACAAGGTTCTTCCTATCTTTATACACTGCTTTCTGACGGCATGCTCGGAGACCCTCAGTCCTCATTTATTTTGCAAGCAGTGTAGGTTGGGGAAAGGGGTCTTGTTTCTGATAGTTCAAGAATGTGCAGGACTCTCTGGGTTTTCATTCTTACAAAGAATAATGACTATGGAACGAAAAAGCAGACCTCTGAACCTTCACTCGTCCCGAAAAAATAAGTGGCTGAGAAAAGAAGCCTGAATCTTGATGTGTGGACCTGTTCTCACACTGAGTGCAATTTATGTTCACTTGTCTTTGAGCCTAGGCAGAATCCTGATAAATATATAAAAACACACTTGAAGACTCACTTGGTCTACAGCCACCAGAAAAAAAAAAGAAAAAAAAAGAAAAAAAAAAACCCAAGTTTATATTACATACACTAATGGCTTAAAGAGACTCAGCCATCTAAAGATATACTCGCTAGAATACATATTCACAGATTAAACACTGCCATTGCCCTGCTGTGCCACACACGATACTGATCTGTAACGAATGTGCTTTATGAACCTGCCACCGGTGCAAAGCATTAGGTAGTAAAGGTTGCATTATTACTATAGCCGTTCCCAGTGGCTACAAAAACTTCCCTGACTGGACTGGATCTGGATTGGCCTTGTGCTGGGTGAAGGCAAACCACTTTCTCGTCCCTTTTAGAAGGATCAACCCAAGGGTCACAAATGCTATTGGCCAATCGTTTTGGGGAAATGAAAATGAGACTTCTTCTAGCAAATCCACCAGAAGTAACTTTTCTCTTCATCTTAGGTGTTCAGTTGTCCTGAGGAGCCATATCATAGACTCTACAAAAAGTGAATTTTCTACAATTGAAATTATAACTCTTTCTCCCTGGAGAATTTGCATATTTCCATTGCAGGAAGGAGGCAGATCTTGGCTTGGGGATGGGTTGTAAAACACTTAAGTATATATCTTCTGGGCAGCTACTAGCTTGGGGGCTCTGCTGACGCAGTTCAACTCTGCCAGGGAGTAATCTCTCTGGAAGGGTACCAAAGGGAAGGCGATACTGAGAAAGGAAGAGAACAGGAAACTTCCCCACCAACAAGTGTCTTTGCATGCTAACACACATTCCGAGGCATTCCGAGGGATGGGTTATCTTCTATTCTCAGCAGGGACAGCAGGGACACTGCGCTGGGAGATGTCAACAGCCGCCTATCTTGTCAGGCTCAAAACTTCTTCCCGTTCCAGATTTGAGACAGACAAGTTGGGAAGGAGTCACTGGAAAGAATGGGATACGGGTATTCCCTTGCTCTGGGGACTCCTGTCTAGGGTACTTCTGTGCTAATGATGACAGAGGGCCTTTGGGGACACCTAAGAGAAGCATGGGTTCTGTGGAAAATGATTAAAGGTAGACAAAGGAGCATTAAGAAACACAAAGGTGGGTGTTTGGTGTTGGGAGACACGGTGTGTTGAAGGTCCTGGGAAAGAGTTTCAGGCCACTCAGCAGTAGTGAGTTTCTTGTCATCCGTGATGACTGGGAAGCCACCAGCTCCCCATGCTTAGAGCTGAGAATCTTCAGTGCTGGATTTGGGCTTCTCTCTCTGCTCAGGAAAGAACCTCAAGGCTTCTGAGAAGCCCTATGACAGGGAGGAAGCCTGGTTCTGGAACATTCTGATACTAGTAGCTGCAGTGTGGTACGGAAATGTTAGGGGATGTCCTGAAAACACACCCACAAATAAGTCAAAAGAGAAGGGAATTTGTAAGAACCTGCTGGCCCCAAATACAGCAAAGATCACTGGGAAAGACGAACCCCAGTGTGTCCAACAATAATAAGCTTAGAGGTCTTACTCAACCAGGGTGAAAATCCCCTGTTCGTATTCTGCAGTTTGCTTTCAAGGATACGTTTGAGGTACTAGTGACTTGGGGAGTCTTGGTGTTGTTCCATAGTTGGGGCCAGCGTTTCTGTGTTTCCAGTTTGAAGTTCTGTGGGCTTTGGTTAGTGGAAAAAGTGGGTCATTCCAGGGGCAAGACCCAACAAAAATAAGTTTTGGAACCATCTCCTCAGACAGACATCTTTGGTATAAAGGTCACTCCACTCCCGAAGCCTGAGTGGAGTGCAGTTCAGCTCTGCCAGGGACCAAAAAAAGCTTCCTGTAAGATAGGGCAGGTTCAAATGTGGGGTAACTTCCATGTTGGGAAGAGGAGGGACACTAAAAGAAACAGGGAGGCTCAGCCAGGTCAACTGGATTTGGGGAGGTGGGAAGGAGTCAGTGGTGGATACCGCTCCATGCCTCTCAGGTATAGAGTCAAAGTACAGATCCTAGAGGGGTTAGTAGCCATCCACCCCAATTATTTCCGTAATTATTCTAAGTGTTCACAGTGCCTTTTTTTCCCCACTAGAATCAAAGTTATTTTTATAATTTCTGTGGTCACAGCTGGTTTGGGATGTGGGCATTAATGCTTCCTGTTTGAAAGAGCCTTTTCTTTTGCTTCCAAATGAAGAAAATACAAACCTACTCTAAGCAAAGGGGCGCTAACCCTAACTTTATTATTTTCGCTGTATGCATCTAAAGTTTAAAAACCGAGCCCAGGAAAAAATGCAATCACCCCCCCCACACACACATGCTCTTTTGGAAGGGTATCACTGGAAGAAGCATTAGCCTTCTCACAAGGTAAATGAACTTGGCTTTCCAGACTATGATGTTGTTACTTCTCTAAAGATCATTTGGATTTCTCCACTTGGGTCCTTTAACTGGTTAGACACGTCTACTGTCAGAATCTGTTATTGAACCAGGGGCAGAGACTTCATTAATTTGCACTTGAATATGTCCGCTGCACCAGAGTGCAATTTCAGTAATGACTTGGTTCAAATATTTGTAAAACTATCAACGTAGGCCTCGGTTCCCTAATTAATTCCAAGTCACTGGTTGTTTCAATAAGCAAAAGTAATTCTGTCCCGTGGTCTAGCTGAGCACTCACGTCTCCTGCCGAGCTGACCATGAAGTAGAAAACCAACAGTCCCCACACCAGGAACTACTCTGCCCGCAATCAAAACCTTCTCATGAGTATTCTTAGCAATTCCAATCTGAAAATATAGCCTAATTTTTGTAAGAATAAAATCGTTATTAACTCAGAAAATATTTAACAGATAAAAACTAGCATCCATGCTTACTATGAACTCGGGGATCTATTATTTTTAGAAGTGAACAAGATCTTGGGGTGAATTAATATTAAGATTGACTTTATCTGGCACATGATTCTGTGGGGAGCTGTTCTGCTTCCTATTCTACGAGGGATTCTTTACCCTATCAACCTAGGTCCTGCTATCCATTCGTTTTGCCTCTTAGGGGAAAGAGCTCTCTGCACAGGGATTAGACACCATCTAACTCTGTGTGTGTTTTAAATTCACATACTACATTCCCAGTTTCCTGGTCAATAGTCTTCCTAGAAAACAATTTCCCTTGCTATGTCTACTTCGGATTCATGCAGAGGTGACATGAAAAAAAATCCACATTTTCTTGTCCCCTCGCTTCTTTCTCACATCCTTCCCAAGCAGCCAGACTGCTACACACACCAAAAGAAAAAAGAAAAAAAGACCAACTTATTCTGTAGTAACATGGCATTGCTTAGAAAAACAAGAAACAGTTAGCAAAGGTTCTGGCATCAGTATGAAAAAAATAAATAAATAAAATACCATAACTTAGGTAAATTCTCCCATCTCAGGGCCTCATATTCAGTGTGTCAAACTTAGTTAACCTTAGTTTCCATCCTTTCTTCCAGCGACAGGAGAGGAAGAGGATTATGAGCCAGCTCTCCCTTTGCCAAAACCAGCACCCACGTCCAACGGCTGCCACGCAAGGAGAGCCAGAGACCATTTGAAAGTAACGTCAGCTGGGCAGGCCACAGGTGATGCGCAACACACTGGTGGCACCGCCCCCACAAAGTCAGTCACCCTTGCACATAGGTCCTCGTTTGAGATCGAAAGCCACTCACTGTTGTAGCCACTGCTGCCGCTAGCCTCTGCCGGCGCCGAATTGTGTTGAACTGGCCCTTCGCAGGTGGCCCTTCCTGACAGTGAATGGGAGAAGAAAAGGGGTAAAAACACGGGGTGGGGATGAAGAGAGTGGGATTTAGGGGGGGGGGGGTGAAAGATAGTCAGACAAAGAAAAAGGGAAGTTTTAACTGTAATTGACTTCTCTTTTAAAAAAAAATTTAGCATTGGAACAGGTCAAAGGGACATTCATGCCACAAGGAATGTTCTTTATTCTCACTGCAGACCCCTCAAACATTGTGAATCCACCTCCTGAGTATCACCCCTGCCCCCCCCCCAAAAAAAGATAGAGAGCTATGAATTAGCACATGAATGAGGAGCCTGTGATTCTAAGGCAAAATGAACGCGCACACCACTTTTGAAACATGGGATGGCAGGATGACATGCTGTATGAAGTCAACAGGCATCCAGTAAACGGTAGGGAAGAAAACGGGCAAGCTCAGGGAGGTAATTATATAAAATGTAACGGCAAAAAGAATGCATTCAGGGAAAAGAATAAGGGAAGAGAAACAGGATTCTTCAACCCCTTACTCAACCTCCTACTGAAAAGACTGCTGGCAGGGACTCAGGTTAGCACCAGTGCAGGGATCTTCAGCTTGAAGAGCTTCCCAAGGGGGAAGCCAGGCCTACTAGATTGGGGTTTGGGGGAGCTAGGGAACCTTTAAGTGCCTCGGAGCGTGGGACCAATGCCTAAAACCACCAGTTATGAAAAACAGAGAGCACAGGTTTCATTTGGTAGCGTGCAACTATGCACAGCCCTGAAGAAGTCGAGAGACAATGGCATCCCCTTCTCAGGCTGTCTCAGCGCTACAAACCCTGGCTCTCTAAGACTGGGGACGATAAACACTTCTACTTCCAGTTAGCCAAAGTGAAGTTTCTCAGACTAACTCAACAACTTACACAACAACAACAACCCCAGGACTACTTTCATCTGTTTGGAATGACAAACGGTTTGAATTCTCACACCTCCGATTCTCTCAATATTCCAAATGACTTTCATATTTTAGTTCTTAAATCTTTTGCATATTTATATGTGTCATATACACATAATCTACTTTCTACAAAATCTCTACACTTGATGTAATAAAGGGAAGGACTCATCTTCGCATGTCAGTATAATTTTGGAATGTGAAACTAAGTCAGCTTCACATGAACAATGGGTAACTTGACTGGCCACTGTGTACCTCTTCCTCCTCTACCTGATTCCTCCAGTATCTAAGACCTATTGTCTCACTTACTCTATTAATAACACAGGGCCACAGAACATCTCTTCTATAGCACTTTTGACGAAATACTGTTATTGAGATTTTCATTAGAACCAGAAAATCAGAAGTTTTGGGAGTCCTGGATGCCTATTTTCTTAAAAGATACTCCTCACAGAAACTTCAAGACAAATGCTTACTCTGTGAGTTACCCAGCAGATTTCTGAGAGCAACAATTCAATGGTATCTAGCACAGATATGACCAAACAGGTTTAACATTTAAGTTTTATCTTCAAGAAAGGTGAGCCATCTACCCCACTGAGAATAAGCTATTATCCAGTGTCCGGGGTGACACGCTTCATTTTCTACTTTATGTAGTCAACTAAAAAAATAACCTATCTTAGAATTCTTTCAAGATGACAATGATTATAGAATGATGGATGCGAAGTTCAATGATACAATATCAACACCAATAATGATCACCACCCAACTACCACCGCCACACAGCCCGGCTTCCTTCACAACCAGCTCACGTCCTAAGTTACAAACAACAGAAAGGGAGTTGTCATGACCCAAGATTCTCTCCTTGGCTGCAATAATGGTCATCCCAGAAAGTGAGATGATTATCACACAAATACTTGGCATCATCAGATGGAATTCTCAAAATCAAAAAGCTTTGGGAGCAGGAAGGGGAAACCAGCGAGGGTGAGGAGAAAATGGGAGCCGGCATCTTTAATCTACTACGGTAAAAGTAAATTTTTATGCCTTTCCGTAGGCAAAAAACAGACATTGGTGGGTGAACAAATTCATCTCCAATGGGTGTGTATGTTGAAGGAGCTCCAGTCCTGTTCTGGTTACACAGAGACTCCTGCCAGCTGTTGGGAGACCTGTTGCCTTAGGCAAGCAGAAATCGTTCGGGGGGTTGGAGGGAGTGATACCAAACTCTGTAGTACTTCAGTCAAATGATACACACTTCAAGTCCAATTGGAAGTAAATGCTCTCTGGGAGTGATTAATAGCTTCTTGTCATCAAAGTCTATGTTTCTACTGAAAACTATGTCTGCTCCTCTTGGGCAGGCAAAGGGAGGGTGGGGATGAGGTGATCTCAGATTCCTCATCTAAATCAGAATCATAAGGTTATTTGGGTTACTCCTTGGTCAAACAAAGCAAGACAGCATCGGTGAAAAATTCCAAGTCTCTCAAAGATCTGCCTGCTTTTGCACCGATTTCTTCTGATGACTCAAACAATCCTGATGAGTTCTGGGCACATTTATTAACCAGAACTACATTCTGTTTCCCCCAGGGGGAAACATAGATCAACTGGGCTTGTGGTGGGAATCCTGACCCCATAGAGAGCCAGGGGCATTGTGCTCAGACTTACTGAGAGCCAGTCCAAACAAGACAATGGTCGGGAAGGGAATCTGAACAGTGTGTGTGTGTTACAGAAACAGAATGGAATAGTATCTATCCCCAACGGGCATGCACTTTGGGTGCTAGCATCCTTCAATTCTTTTATTTAAAGAAAGGGTTCTTCTGGTAGCAAAAATGACTCTATTCTCTTCGACATGAGAATATAAAGAATGAAAACAAACACAACAACTCATAAGCTCAAAACAAACGACAATGTTGCAAGTTCCCTGTGAGATCATTTGGCCTATTTTCCCTTTAGCATGAATTTTATGAACAGAATGGAAAACACATAAAGTATATTGCTCCATGGAAAATGAAAAATTCCATTCATGGCTGCAGATATTCTAAAAAGAAACATTAATGTGTAGTGCTTGTGAAAATTTATTATGAATTATATCAAATTAGAAAGCACGCCAGCAGTTTGTTATTGACACACTCAGAGCAACAATACAAAGAATGTTGTTAAATCAGCCTGCATTAGAGGAGAATTACGTTTGTTAATTATTGAGAAGAAATGGAAGAGCATTGAAAAGTAGTTATTCACCTTTGTGTTAAGATCTAAATTCACTGATAAAATTTAAAAAACCTGGTCTAATTTTAACTGTGCAGGTAAGCAGTCGTCTTACACAGCTAAGGTAAGAATAGTAGAGATTTTTGTCAAAATTTGAAAGTAATAACATTTATGACATAAGGGGTTTTAGGCGTTTACCATATTCTGCATCACTGAAATGCAAAGAGGATCAAATTTGAAAATTTACAACTATTTATTGCAATTAAAATTTTTACTTCAAGTAAATTTATCATGAGTTATGGAGATTTTAGTTCCAATTTTAGAATGATCATTGTAGGGCAGATATGATCTACTTTTGTAATTACAGAATTTCAGAGTTGAGACAGAATTCAGTAATCAGTAAATTATTTCTATAACCTGAGCAGGAGCAAATAGGGTCCAGAAAGTTGAACAAAAATACATAAATTATTAGGCCAGAGAATCACAGCGGCCACATTGACACCCATTGTGCTGATTTTTAACCTAAAGCACCCCTATATAAGGCCTTGATAAAGTATGGACAAAGTTCACCCATTAAAAGAGCCTTCTAACACCGAGACTATAGAAATGAGCCCTCACTACATTCCGCTGGCTTTCCAGTTTTGATTTTCAAGTGGCTTTCTCTCTGGGTTTTAATGCTTCAAAGGCTGTGACTGAGGATGGAAATCCGATCGTGTGGCCAAATTGGATCATCTTTACCTTTCAAGGTTTTTGGACTTAGGTCCAACTAACTAAAATAAATAACTCCATGTTTAGATGACACAACTCCGCAGAGAACAAGTTTAAAGTCGTTAAACTATTCCTTCAACCTTACGCCCAGGGGCTGATCTGGAATGGATACAGAAGCAGTGCTTTAACAGTGAATGAAAGCAAAAAAGGAGAAGGAAAAACAAAAGGCTGTACCTGCAGTTGGATTTTTGTATCTTTGCTGACACTTTTTGTTCTCCAGCGTCTGGTGACCCGCTTGTCTTTCTTTGAAATATCTACACAGTTAGCCTACGTTACACAAATAGTTAAAAGCAACAGAGGGTTATTAAGTTCACACACATGATAACGCACACACAAAGAGCCCAGAAAGTCAGTGAGGAATCATTAGAACCCTAAAGCAAGCCAGCCATAGAAAGACGTTAATACTAGAACCAAAGACCTCTCTACAACTGACCCGTGAAAGTTATATTTCTAGTGAGCAAAAATGAAAACCAGATTGGAGATTGTGAGCATCTTTTCTACACTAAAAGATGCTCATACTTCTGAAAGTTCTAGAACTTAAACTTCAAAGCCATCATTGTTAATGCAAAAGTGACATGGGGGAGTGATACAAATACGTATGTCCACAATAGTCTATAATACATTTACGGGTAAAACACTGATCAAATTCAGCCAGGCGGTGGCGCACACCTTTAATCCCAGCACTTGGGAGGCAGAGGTAGGTGGATCTCTGTGAGTTTGAGGCCAGCCTGGTCTACAAGAGCTAGTTCCAGGACAGGTTCCAAAACTACAGAGAAACCCTGTCTTGAAAAACAAACAAACAAACAAACAAACAAACAAAATTGATAAAACTCTTCCTAATTAATACAAGGACACCAAACTTCAAAACTTCAGAAGTATCATGAAGAACTCGAGGTGCTGGAGCCATGGTTCGGCAGTTGTCCTTATAGAGGACACAGGTTTGATTCCCAGCACCCGCACAGCAGCTCACAGCCATCTATTAGTACTCCAGTCCTGAGGGACCTTCAGGACTCCACAGCCACTGCACACATACGGTGCACAGATATGCATGTAGATAAACACACATACACATTAACTAAAGAAAGAAAATGACTGCAGAATATAAACCACAGATTGACGTTATTACCAATACTGCAATGTTAGTCTGAGTGTACTTCTTCCCTTTTGAGTGCCACCTCGCACAGTCACAGGACAGTCCAGAAAGGGCTTAAGTTGGGATCTTAGACCTTGTTACCGGGCAGTCACGTTTACCTGCATGTCGGTGAAGTTTGGGGCTGACTGAGTCCTCTGAAGTATCTCCAGGTTTTGCAGGAGCTTGCTAAGTTCCACAAGGTTTGACTGACAGTGTGCAAGATCTAGGAAAGACAAAAATGTCAGAACTGGGTAGAAATGGCGGAGATAATATGAAAAGGGGCTCAGTCCACACTGTGGTAGATACGATGTGGTCAATGGATCTGTAGTTATATAATGGTGATGCAGGTAACCCAAAGGATACCTTGCTCTGGGTCAGACCATGGGAGCCACTGGCGGTGAGAGAGTTCCAAACCCATTCTTACCACCTGCGACTGTGAACGTAGATGGCTTTAACCTGCCAAGCTGGGTGTGATAGCTTTCCTGTCCCCGCAGCTTGTCTCATGGACAATCCGGAGACTTCAGCAGTCTTGTGGTTTTATTCCTAGGGGCCTGTCTACTTGTTCCTCTAAAATGGTTTGCAAGGTGGCTGTGTGGAATTTGGGTGGGGCCAAAGTCAAGTTCAGAAAAAACAGAACAGAGTAAAAATCAGTTAAACACTAACTTTTAATTTAGTCAGTTAAGCTCACTAATAATGTGGCAAGAAATGATTCCTTTAAAAATCTATTGTAGATTCTTACTAATTTGGATTCCATCTCTATGGAAAAAAATATGCTCTAAGAGCCAAGTAATTTCCCCATATATTGGTGGCCTGGATTCATACAAGTCCAGAAGAGTCAATCCTCTTTACTGTTAGAATTATAAATTCTAACACACAATGGGTTCCATAAAACACTATGTCTTCAAGTTCAAACAATGAAATAAATATGAAATGCTCCCTTTTTGAACTAAAACCCATTTCAGAAGTAAGCTTGCTCCATGGCAAATGATTGGTATAGATTTTTTTTTTAAGTGCATCAAGAGATTAGGGAAGGGGAGTGTTCATGGTTTCATGGTTTGAGAGCAGACTTACAAGAGAGACTCCACCCTATCCCCACACGGTCTAGATGATTGACAGAAAAGTTTTAGCCAAAAGAACGAAAGGTGGAGGAGGGCAAAGAGGGTGGGAAGAATGACCACCCAAAGGCACACAGCAGGACATATGTAAATACATCCATGTTAAAAAAACAAAATAAAACAAACAAACAAACAACAAACAGTTGCTTGAGTCTACAGAAGGCGGCCAGGTTGAAGGGGTAGGTAGGGCCAGAATGCTGAATGCATGGGCTGCTAAATGCTGAGATAAGGATTTTTGAGTAACGCCCTAGAGCCAGTGAAGAGCCCCAGCAGGGTGTCTGCACAGTTATTTTAAGGTCTACCAGGCTTGAGGCGGGCACTGTGTGGCGAACAAAGACTGACCTTGGGATTAGTGAAATGTGTGCTGGCTGCCGTCCAACCTCCCCACGAGGCAGCTCTATAATCTCGGGCAAATGTCTGAACCATTACAAAGAGCGTTTTCCTCATCCACAAAGTGCAGAAAGTGAACAGTACCTATGCCTCATGGCTGGATGCAACAGAATATTAGCTGCTAAGTATTGGCACAGGGCCTGCAAACAGGCTCACAGGTGATGATTTCCCATGAGCCTTTGAGAAGGATGCACTGAGCTGGAGACTAGGTAAGGTAAGACAGTCAGGGGGCCGTGTGACCACCAGGGATGAGAAGAATGGCCGGTCTGGGTCACGACGACAGGAATGGACGTCAGCAAGAGGTTGGTAAGGATAAGGACAAGACTTTGAACTGGCTGTGTGAACAGGGGGGCGAGCTGGGTGTGACAATCACTGACATATGGGGTCCAGGTGTTGACACAGCCCCTGGGGGAAACCCATGGGGCGGGCAGGACATTACTTTCAGATGCGTGCTTTGCAGTGAGAAGGTCTGAGTTTAAATCCTTGGGTCCTCTTTTGCAGCTACTGGGGCTGGGCTGAGATGGGAGAGCATCTTGAAGATGATCCTGAGTGCAGGGGAAGCTGGGCAGTCTCTAAACACTGCAGGAATCTACAGGGCTGGCTGAAACTGCTCTGCCTCCTTCCACAACTGGAATTTGTAAGTGGTGAATACGTCCCGGGAAATACTTTAATGAGATGTCATATGGACATGATTATGAATCTAAAGCTTCTTTTAAATCATAATTTAACATGTGGACTAAGTTTGGGAGTTTGGTGTCTCAGAAAGTTGAAAAATGCAAATTTGGAGTTATTACACCATTTTTAAAAAATGGTGAGGGTACCAGGAGGATTAACAGATTGTCCATTATTTCCTTTGTAAGTGAAAAAAATCCAAAAGTTACATAACACCTGTTTTTATTATAATTTCATAAATAAACAAAATTAATACAGTATCTAGAAGTTAATCAATCAGTTGAATCTTACTAAACTCTCTCTGCATTGTCTTTTTATCTTTTGTCAGTTTTGTGGGTCAAATGAAACTGTTTCGGAATGGAAATGGTCTGTGGATAAAGCGTGGGGCAATAGTTTCTGCTGAGGAAGGAGAAAGCTAGAGATTATTCCAGCCCAGGATGGAGTGGACAAGTCAGAAGGCCCCAAGGCCTCTCCAAGGAAACTCAACTTCCCGGTAAGTCCAGACACGCAACCCTGGAGCCTATGGTTTCCATCTGTGCTGACAGGGAACAGAACTGTTCTGTGGGCAGTATGACAGCAGAGAACAGGGCATGGAAGGGACCTAGGGAGGAGGCAGCGTGGAGTCCAGGACTAAGGGGGGAGCTCTTCAGGCCCCGAGGGACTGGTCAAAGCAAGGTCAAGAAGGAGCTGGAAAAGAGGGGGAAAAAGTGGAAGAGCATGGAAGCCAAGGCAGGAGAGAAACTCAGACCCACTTGTGAGGAGCTGGGAGAACCGGCAGGAAGGAGGAGCCTGGGTCCCAGAACAGAGAACGATCTAGAAGGGATAAGACTAAGAAAAAGGAAAGGCCAGGTCACTCGGAGAGGTGAGGCTGGAGGCTGCGTTGTTTTGACTTCCATCAGCTTTGGGCTTGGGGGCTCACTCTGAGAGTCCCCCAAGGCAGGAACTAACCTTCCGCACACCTATCCATCTCTTCGGAGTCCTGCAGCCAGGCTGCCACTTTACTCTGCCCCGTTGTGCAGGTGGCGGGTAGGCTGTTACTGCACGGGAGAGGGGACTGCCGTGGAAAACTGTTGGGCTGCATCTGCACGCAAAGAGATGAAGGGCACGGTTTACACACGCGAAGGCTGAGTTCATGCACGCTAACAACACTCCATCTGCTAGCTCCCTCATCCCATGAGGAAAACAGTGCTCAAAGAAATCATGACCCATACTCACGAGGTCGCCAGGACTTACTCAGAAAGCTGTATCTGATACATACTGTAGGGTCCTCATTACAGTCTCTGGGCCTCATGGCTAGAGGCCTCTCCTTCCCAGATCCTCCTTGTACCCTAAAGTGTGATTCCTAAGTTCACTACCCACCAGCAAACAGCCTTAGGATGCTTTGAAAACATTCTGAAGACTATATAAAAGGCCTTCTTGCTAAGTTGTCTATAGCTGATAACTTTCTCATTAAAAGGATTTTATGTGAACTACAGCTGAACAAAATATGCAGACACTAATGTGTACAGCTAACAGCCAAATAAATAGAGATTTGCTTCCCAAAGAGTGATATGGCTTTAAAGCTGCACATTTGACTTGGATACTCACTGGCAACTGATTAGGCCTCTTCCGAATGATTAAGGAATAAATAATGCACACAGTCAGCAAACCCAATCTTATTTATTACCTACACAGGGTCACAAACCAATTAACACTCAGGAGTCTCATAATTTGATATGTGGAAGGCAGGGAAAGGGACAAAAGGCTCTTTACTGCATCTTGATAAATGTAATGGAAATCACCCAGGGAATCTGAGCTCGGAGCCACGCCACTTGCCAACGGGAGAAACGGGCCTTTTGTGGGAAGCAGAGCTGGAGAGTGTTCTTATTCCAAAATGAACAGTGAGGGGAGGTATTTGGTTTCAGTCCCCCAATCTCAGATATCACCCAAGTTATTTAATAAATAAGACAAGGGACAGAAAGAATGTATCTTTTATCAATACTTTGTGCCAAAGATACCAGTCAAAACTGGAAAAACCTAAGAATTAAAAATTAATGTTTTCTTTTTAAAGACCTGTTTGGGATACAGTTCTCATTAAGTTGGGACTAACCCAGATTCATCCCACCCTGTGATGAAAACTCAGGCGGCCCAGAGAAACACAGGGACTATCTTGGGGACCTCTGAGATCCCAAGCCCCAATCCCTCTGGCTCGTGACTTGTTCTCTGTATTCCCAGAATTGGTTAGCGTTTCAGTAAACCTCATTCCTAGGAGAAAGGCCATCAGACAGTCTTTATCAGGAGTGCAAATACAGGGAAGTCATAGATCAGGGTGCCTTGTGAAATATAATGATTAGTGGGTTTAGGCCAGGCGGTGGTGGTGTATGCCTTTAATCCCAGCACTCGGGAGGCAGAGGCAGGTGGATCTCTGTGAGTTCGAGGCCAGCCTGGTCTACAAGAGCTAGTTCAGGGACAGGCACCAAAGCTACAGAGAAACCTTGTCTCAAAAAAAATTATTGGTTTTAACTTATACACTAGTATTTTCCATCAAATAACAAAAACCAAGCATGGTACATGCCACTAAGTTTGATAGGTTAGCTCTGTGTTTCTCAATGAATTCTCCAGTGCTCTGTAGGAAGGAAACTATATAGTCTAGGTATTATGGAAACTCCCATGGAAGCAAAGAGAGAAGGCAGACAACCCACTGAAACGTTTTTGAACCCAATCAGCTTCTCTGACCTCAGTTTGGGGTACCAAGCATAAAGCCACAACACCCCCGTGCAATGCAACCCAAGGACCAAATCAAACACGGAAACAGTTGCTTTCCTGCCTGTTGCTGTAACCTTGACTTTCAGACAAGAAATACCTCCAGCTTTTTGGCAACACAGACTGTGAATCTTAATACAACCCAAGGAATCACAGACTCTCTTGTCTGGTACTTGGTTTAATGACAGGAGGTACTGACTTTGGAAACAGCTGTATGGCCACATCCCAGGATGGCTATGTCACTTGTACGCAGGCAAACACAGTCTCTGTGACAGATTAGAGAGGATGGACTGTCAAATGCATAACACACTTGCTCACTGAAACACTACCGATACCACGGCACCTCTCCAGCTGACCTGCATTAACTCCGGGAGGCGGGAGAGGGGGTACTGAGCAGCCTCTCTCTGGGTCATAGATACATCATAGTTCAAAGCAATGAGCTTCGCTTTCAGAACTTTGGGGTCTCTTTATTACTACCCAAGAATTCCCAGCTGTTCTCTAAACAAATGTTTGCTCTACCTCCCAAGATTCCTAAAAAAGACACACATACATGATTGTGTGGTCGGTCCACTTATTACAAAGGAAAAATAACTGGAAACGCTTGGTGATTCACGCGTCTGGCTCATCTTGTGATTACCTCTAGAGCCAATGTCACTCGTCTCCTGGGTGTCAGGCTTACAAAATCAAACTTCTCTTTCTGGTGTTTTCAAGGACACACAGTGACATGCACGTATACATTTCTAAGCGGGCTCCAGGCTAACTTCTCGCAGCACGACGTCATACCTTTCCATCCACAACAGAAACGTTAGCAGCCGGGGAGGACTCGGCTGTCGAAGCTGCGGGGAAGATGTGGAAACTTGCATCTCTTGGCGATCGCACAATCTCATTCTGACGGTACAGGCGGTGATGACGCAGTTTGGAGACCCAAGCATCAAACCAGTCCTGGGATTTCACCTGGAACAGGAAGCAAGGAAAGACAGCTGTGGAAACCATCTCCTGGCTGCCACGGGCGGGAGCAAATCGCATCCCCTGCTAATGCCAGATGCCGAAGACAATTTCACCTTCAAATGATAGATGTGCTCCTCCGTGTCAAGGTCTATTCTCCGAGCTTTCTTTTTAATTGACATGACAGACAGTCCAACATCAATGCTCCCATGGACCTTCCCCTTTTGGATCTGAAATCAAAAGACTAGTGAATTATGCTGGAAGGATATACGGGCTGGTGTGTCTCTGTTTTGAACTAAGGTGAGCCCAAGGAAAATCTTAACTCACTCATGGGGGTGACTACATTCTTTTTAACGACAAGAAAGCGGCTAAGGTCTGAGGGCAGTTGGGCTGTGGTGACCACACCGATTTCAGCATGCAGGCGCTACTCCTCTTCCTCTATTTTGGGCACAACTAGTAATGTCAGCTCTCCGAGATTCCAGATTGCTTGGCTTCTAGCTCCTCTAAAAGGCAACACCAATGAGTCCCAAAATAACCGAAGTCAACTTCTGAACCGTGACCCAGAACACTCATGAATCAGCCGGATGGCAGCTGTTAGCATAGAGTTGGACAGCTGAGATCAGAGATCAGGGAGGGATCAGCCAGCCCCCTCTTCTGGCTGTCCCCAGCTGACCAAGGACATAGCCGGTTCCATGGCAGAGGACAAAACTAATTCTAAACCCTTAGTTTATTGCCCTACACCACACAGTAGGAGGGAAGGAAGAAACTCGGAGAGTCACATGCAAAGTACTTCTCAGATATTAAGCAGAAGCAGTCTGGAGTAATCTTAATGAGCTGGAGTTCTCAAGACAAGAAGGTGAACGAACACAGATTAAGTACAAAAGATTTTTTTTTAAAAAAGAACTTTGACAAGTACAAGGAGGGCTTTAAATTGGAAAAGCAAAGAACATGGAATTCATTTCAAAGTGTAAAGAAAAAATACTTTCCGAATCTTCTCTCTATTAGTGTGCCACTTTTAGACTTAAACTTCTGTTTAAAAAAAAACAGTTAAATATCCATGCACTAGTTTGAGACTTTTATGCCATCTTTGAGTACAAGCATAAAGCACACCTGCTCTAGAACCCGCAGAGTTGGCAGCTTGTTAAATATTACAGGCACAGACACGCAGGAAGCTGGTGACTATGGCTTGCCCGGTCACAGTGTTTATTCACCTCAAGCGGGAATTTTAACTGGACCTGCAAATCGTGTCCCTGGAGCTACTTACATCGAGTGGAGCCTTTGAGTACTTCAGCATTCCATTGTCCAGGACAAAAAAGCGCTGCAAGAACCAAACAGCCCTAGTTACTGTTTGCACTCGGAATGACACAAATATTCACAAGCCCACGTCCCAGCGGCTTGGCATTCAGCAGCTAAGGTGTTTGATGACTCTGATACATGGATTCAGAGCATCTGGCCACAGTCAGCCACAGGAAGCGAGGCCAGTGGGTTTGCGTTCTAGTCACGTGATTTCATGCTAGGGATGGGGTCATTTCTCCAAGGTCTGTCTTCACCAGGGGGAGGTGTAAGGACCTGCAGCTGAGACTTCATAAACGAACTACATTAGGACATTGTAAAAATAAGGAAAAATAACCTGGAGAGACCGTGGCAATTCTGTAATTCTGTAAAGATTTCTATACTATTTCTGCAGGGAAGGAGCTAAACTCTGGATTTCCCCCTGGATACCATGGACACTTTCTAAAAATTCTCATGGCTCTTACAGGAGCCATTACACCATATCCATTACTAATAAATTGCCTACAAGGCTTAAGTAACCTTGGCAATATGCGTGTATTTTCTCCTTGGCAATCTGCTTCTATATTAGTAAAAGAGATTAAATATTATCTCCAAGATACATTAAGAATAAAAAGGGGGCTCCACCCCTAGCTGGTAGCTGATGGTTACAAGGGAAGGAGAATCATGTTTTCCTTGGGGATGGGGTTATTGGTCGACTGCTCATGCTCCAGCCAACAGCCCCAGGGAATGTACATGAGCAATACTAAGAGGATCCAGTGGAACAGATATATTAAATATATTAAAATAAAAAGGAAGCTGGTCGATGGTGGTGCACACCTTTAACCCCAGCACTCAGGAGGCAGAGGCAGGCGGATCTCTGAGATTTCGAGGCCAGCCTGGTCTACAAGAGCTAGTTCCAGGACAGGCTCCAAAGCTACAGAGAAAACAAAACAAACAAACAAACAAACAAACAAAAAGTTGGTAAGAGAATGTGTTGAGGTACTCTGGCGGGGGGTGGGGTGGGCTGGGGTGCTCTGTGGGGGGAGATTGTGTAGGAAATGGGTAAATATCAAAATACATTGTATACATGTATGAGATGCTCAAAGAATAAATAAAACATGTTTTTTAAATGACAGAATTAAAAGGGAGGTTGGGTGGACAACTGTCTGCCCTGAGGTCTGCCGACTACAGTCTGAGAGAATTTGCCATTGTTTAATTGCAAACACTGAAGAACTGCCTACTGGTTTCCTTTCTGTGGGCCATTCAGTAAAAGTCGAACAGCTCTCGGGAGCCAGCCACCCTGTGGGCCCTCTTCCAGCTCTGCACATGTAGGAAACCCTTCTGTGGCTGGTTTATTCTGCTGGAACATTTTCATGGGATGCATGAACTCATAACTGCTGAGACAGCAGAACATCAGTTCCCCAAATTCACCCTGCCTAGAACTCACAAAGGGCCACTGCCATCCCTGGGTTTGGAATTCTAGAAAACAGGTACCTGCCAGAATAAAAAAAAAAAAAAAAAAAGCACTGCATTAAACAAGCAATTCAGTTGCCTATAATGTGGGCATTCAAATGGGCTGGTGCCTAATTAATACATAGTGGTATTAGGGAGAGGAGGAAAAGCACTGTGGGGTGGGTGCTCTCTCCGTCTTTATGCAAATATCCAGACACACGGTCCAGAAAGAATCCAGAAAGATGGCAGTCCAGACCCATTCTGCTGAGAGGGGTCAGAATGCCAAATGGAACCTAGCAATCCATTTTTTAAAAATGGGGTTTGGGCCTGTTTTACTAATTTTAAGTTTCTGTTAAAGAGGTTTAGCCAGGAATAACTTAAGGAAAGTCACAGGAAAACGCCAAGTTAGGCTACTGATGAGGAGACAGGCAGAGGCAGGCCTAGAAGGAATCACTGGCTGACCAAAATTCAGGTTAGAAGACTGGAGAAAGGAGAAGGGAAGTCCTTGGTGTTGGGGTATTATTATGGGCTGGAGGGAGAGTTTCTGACAAGGGAAAGCTTTATTGGATGGAAGACCCTTTGACTGGCTTTCATCCTACTCTGGAGACAGGTTGGGACGGTGTTTCTCATTAGTCTATTTCTTTAAGGAAGTTGCAATCCATAACCTCTGTGCTTGGAGCCACTACTCAAGCGTTTGGTTAGCAAACCCATTCACTCTGAGATGAAGTTCAGCAGCAGAGCTGCCGAGTGTATGAAGTTGCTCTTGCCGTGAGAGTCCCCAAGGGGACTAACAAAAGAGATTCTATGGAGGAACGGAAGAGCGACTTCTCAGTGACACAGAATTTGTTTTCTTTTCTCCTCCTTTCCCGCCCCTCCCTTGATTCTTCCGGCTTCCCCTTTTCTCCTTACTGGGCTTTTGTTTGCTGGTTTTTGTTTGTTTTCCAGACGATGTTTCAAACTCAAAAGCTCCAGTGACCTTTGCTTCCCACCTAGTAACGAGTCAGAGTTCTATAATGCTGCTCTCAGCTTCAATCCGATTGGGAGTTACCTTGTGCCAGCCCTTTAAAGGCCATTTTCTTTTCTTCAGCATAAACCCCTCGTGCCTGTCTGGTTTCTGGACATTGGTTTGGCCTATTTTCAGCCCTTCTATAATTTCCCAGCTGTCAGCTTCCTGAGAGAGAAAGGAAAACAAATCATTCGTGTTTCGTGCTTAATGAGACACATTTAAGGAGATTCCTAGGCAGAAAGTCGCCTTTGATGCCGCCCTTGACTCAACAACAGGATGAGTGACATTCTGGAGCTAATTGCAGCATCAAAACAAGTCACGCACTTTCAAATGAAGCTCCCATGAGTTTCCCAGGTAGACCTGGAGGCAGGCAGACTTCGGGAGAGGCGCACAGGAGATACTGTTTGATTGGAAGCGGAAAGGAATTTTGATTTCCTACACTCAGAGCGTTTAAAATGCATTTCCCCCCCTGATGATCCTGGGCCCCAGAGGGGTTTTAAAGTTAGACATCTAATGATAAATGTTTAGTCAGTGTGCAGACCAGGCTCTCTATGCGGGAATGGAGAGGTTGCTGGGGTTCAGTGTGGAACAACCTGCTGGTACCCCTATGCAGTGCTGTGGTCCTCTTTTTCCCCACTGCAGCCCTGTGCATCAAAGTGTGCACCAAAGCTTCACCCAACAGCGCGTACCAAGAAGTCCAGGCTTCCCAAGGGGCAGGTTTCCCTGGGAGCCCACGGAGAGCACAGCTCCGAGGCTAAGAACCTGGGTCCTGGATCGCTGGTGAAAAGCATATGCTTAGCAAACACAGAGGCCCTGGGTTCAGTCTCTCTAGCAGCAAGAATAAGACCCAAGAATAAACAAATTTTAAAAAAGCATCTTGGTTCTAGAATCTCACTCTTCCTGCTAGATAACAGATTAAACCAATTTCTTCCTTCATTAGACATGTTTTGTTCATACATGTTAGAAATATTTCCTAACAGAGCCTCTCGGCCAGGAAAAAGAACTCCAGTTGAACCAGATTAGACCGAATCAAAAATGCCCACATTTAATGAATGCCACGCTCTAGGGTGGCCAGGCAATGGGGGGGGGGGTGGCAGAGGGAGAGCACACGCAAAACCTGAATCCACGTGTTCCTTTTCTGGGCAGCCACCTAAATACACTGTGGGAGTGGTCCTGACCCTCCCTCGGGGAGTCAGTGCTTGGCAGGTTGGGAGTTGGAGTCTGGACCAATGCAACTCTCAGGCCAGGGGTTGGGGTGGCACTCCCAACTTAATATTACAAAATATGGTACTGTTTACTTTTAAAGCGTTATCAGCATTTATAGATCAGATGATTGTTTTTTTTTTAAAACTTGAAAAATCCAGATTTGTTGTTAGTTTATAAACTCTTGATGACACTGAGCTTCTTAAGTAAAGTGCTAATCTTCAGTTTGTTGTGATGGCCACCACTCCACTCCTCTTGGCAAGCCTACTTAATTCTTATGACATCCTAGGTCTGAAAACCCCACAACTAGGTGATTGCCGTGGGCCCATGTGGTCTAGGTTGGTGGTTCTCAACCTGTGGGTCGTGACCCCTTTGGGGTTTGCATATCAGATATCATGTATATCAGATATTTAGATTATGACTTACAATAGTAGCAAAATTATAGTTATAAAGTAGCAATGGAGATAACTTTATGGTTGGTGGTCACCCCAACATGAAGAACGGCACTAAAGGGTCGCAGCGTCAGAAGGTCGAGAACCACTGGGCTAGGTGAGCACAACGAAGCAACATTCTTACCGTGCCCGATTCTAGAGTTTTGGCATGGCACCCAGAACTACCATCTGTACTTTTAACAGAGAAAGGTTTCTCACTTCCCTCACAAAACCTGTTATCTCATCTCAACTCTGCAGCCTCAGCTTCAGGGAGTAGCTCTGTGGGTCAGGACAAGCCTTCCGTAGTGGCCCACCTCCAGCTGATCGGGTAGCTGCATTCTGCAAAGAATTTTACTTAGATCCATATGGAAGGGCAGAAGGAGAATGAGTTAGAGCACTGTATTTCAGGCTAGACCAAACCTGCAACTATGAGTCTCTGTCTCTCTCAGGAAAGGAGGTCCCATTGTTGGGCACAGATAGGCTCACAACATGGGTGAAGAGGGCTGTGTTCACCATCTCTTTCTCCCAGTCCTCATGCTAGAGGCTGCTTGCTTTGGGGCCAAGTCTACTCAATGCCAAACCAAAATATGCAACACCCAGGGTGGAATTTTCTCCAAAGTTTTGTCAGGAGATAAAACACAAAGATGGTCCTGTCTCTCTGAAAAGCCTAAAACCAGCAGCGAGCCTGCATCTTTCCTAAACCCAAGCCCACATCTGCCTCGCCCCACCTCAGGAAAGACCCTAAAGGTATTGTTGTTTCCCCACATCCACAGAGGCCTCTGAGGAATGAGCTACACATCGTGGCCTGGGGGTGTCTAGCTGGCAACATTGTGTATTCTTCCTGCCATATGCAAGATGTAGGTTCTACTTGAAGACAATTCTGCCAGAAACTGGGGTTGATCTGGGTTGCATGTGGTGGCTCATGCCTTTAATCCCAGCACTCAGGCAGAGGCTGGCGGATCTCTGGGAGTTCAAAACCACCTGGGCCCGCTGCTGCAATTGACCTGTTACTTAGATATAAAAATGTTTCTGATGAGACAGCTTTAGGCTGTGTAGAATGTCGTGGTTGTTGGCTGTCGCAAGCACAGGTGGCACTGTCTTATGACCCCAGGGACCATATGGAGGCTCCCGAGTCCTTTTTCTTAATACTGGGTTGCAACTCAAGAATAGAACCCTACTTATTAACAGCGTAAAGACCAAGGAAAGCAGTCAGTCCTGATGGAAAGCATCAAGGACTTCTGGCTTCCTGCTCCCATCGGAATAATGGTGTTCCATAAAAATTAAGTAATTAAGAATAAGAACAACTTCCCATGTGTGTAAATATAGTCCCTGGATTTGTGTCTTTAGTAATGTGTGAGCTGTATTTAAAGATATTTCTCTCTACATCCTATAGAAAAGGGTACTGACCTTTCCCTTGCCCCCTTCTCTCTCTCTCTCTATCTGATGGAGAATCTCTACATGACATAAAATGGAAGCATTTTAGTAGCAAGTACAATTTTACCCCTTACTAATTAAAGTCAGGTGTAACACAAACTCTTCTTTTTGTAGCTACTGTTACCATTACCGTTCCTTTTGGGAGAGCTGAACTGGAGAGTGGGAAACAAGCAAAACAGAACGGATCAAAAATTAGTCGATTTCCTGAGTGAAACCCTGCACTCGGAACTAGCAGCTCCTTCTCTGCGAGTGTAATGTTCCCGAGTCCAGCAAAAGAAACAGAAACGACTAGCAATCCAGTTAGCTAAACTGTCAAGCTGACAAAGAGGCAAAGGATACAAGCAGGGCAAGCAACAACCCCACCTATTTCAATTATAAATGCTGATGGAAGATAAGGTTACAAATAAAATATGTAGGAAAGGAAACAACCCATTTCTACACAGGACAGAACCTTCAGCATTCTGTTTTCCACAAAGTGGACATTGCTCTTTCTCGCTTAGTGAATTAGGTGTACATCTGTAAGAAAATTAAAATAGTTTTATAAAAATCAAATAGTGTATTTTTCCTGAAATGTCAGTTATTGTTTATTTTCAGCTCAAGTCTCCACTCTTCCTAAGTCTACATAAAACAAAAATAGAAACAAGAGCCCCGGATGATTATGTCAGTACTGCCCAACCTCAGCACTCCTAATTGCTGAGCCATCTCCCCAGCCCCCTTCTAAATTATAGTCTAACAATTCTTCCCTTTCCGTGGACTGGAGGTCTACTCTGGTGTGATGGGATAAATTTTGTAGCTTGTAATGCCTTCAAAGTATAAAAAGTACAAGATAGTCTACGGGTGGTGTGGGGAGAGGCAAAAATGTCTCAAGAGCTGAAAACAAAGAATTTAATAAATCCCGAGCCAGAGCAATGCCTTGTCCAAAGTGCTCCTACCAACAGTACCCAGCAAGCCTGTGTTCTCTCAGGAGGTTCTGAAGTGGTGAGATGCAGTGGTACCCTAGGTGGGTACAGCAGCTCTGAGGAGCCTCCAGATTTGTCCACATGTACTAATGTAAAAACAAACAAACCACAAAGGTCTGTTAGTTCTATAGTACAATTTAAATGGAAGCAACAGAGGCCACGGGGGTAGCGAATGCTGTTGGTACTCCTAGCAGGACCTTCCTTTGGTCAGCAGACCCACACCCCAGCTGCTGTGCATTGGCAAGCGGTAGGGAGTGGATTAGACCTTTATGCGAGAATTATATGGAGATGAGAAAATCAATAAAACTTTAATGATCTGGAGGCTGTTTGTGAGAATGTATGGCACAGAGTAGGTGTTCAGTAGATGCAGCTTCTCCCATTGCTCCACATCTATTCTTTCTCATCGTCTCACTAGCTACAGAGGATGGATGTTTCAGAGAGATATGATGAGTATATTTACCAAGTATGTGGTCTCTACTGATTGTTCAAATGGAAGTCTGTCCTTATTTTTGTTATAATCTTTTAAAGATATTTTTAACTGTGTGTGTGCAAGCATGTGTGTACAACTACACACACGTGTGTGCATGCCACTTAGATGCAGGTATCCACAGAAGTCCAAAGTGGGCAACTGATCCCCTAGAGCTGTAATTATAGGCAATTATCAGCTGCCAGATATGGATGCCGAGAACCAAACTTGGTCTTCTGAGAGAGCACAAAGCCTCTTTAACTGTTAAGCCATCTCTCTAGCCCTCTCTAAATTATTTTTATAGTTTAATAATTCTTTTCTTTTACACTTGTCTGACAGAATAAACTCTGAAGCTTGTAACATCTTCAAAGTATAAAACTTACAAGTGTGCATATCCGTAACACTAGGGCAGTATAGTAGCATGTTCTTTTCTTAGTAGTTTAGGCTCTGGATAGGAAACAAAGCAGCAGGATCAGGTGTACTCATTTATAAGTAACCATCTTGAGGAAATATATCTGTTTTTATGGGAACCTGCAATTTGCATATCTCTCCTTTCAGAGTTTTCCCATTAGGGAACCCGTTCATTGGCCCAGTGAACAGCTCACTTGGGTGGGGACGAGCGAGAAGGGGGTCCATCTTTCCAAATCCGAGGGAGGACAGGCAGAGAAGGAAGGAACTCTGGCTTCCGTGATACAAAAAGAGGTTTACATCTGTACTGTTCTCCCCAGAGTCACTGCTGGAAGGCAAGCACTGGACAGAGGCCAGAAGTCACAGTGTGTGATGGCCGCTTGGTGCAGGCACCGCTGGCCTTTGCAGGGAGGTAGAGATGGACAGCATGGGTTACAGAACTGGGCAAATCTAGTTTGTATTTCACCCCGCTTCTTAACAACGTTTTTGTCTTAGGAAAAACGGTTAAGCCTGAGTTTCTGAATTCATTAAATGTAATAAATATGCACATGTCAAGGAGCTGCTTATAAAAACTGTATCAAATGTGGTAATGAAGAACTTCGTGTAGTACCTAGTATGCAGTAGGTGGGCAATACTGATAGCTGCTGTGATTGCTGGGCTGACGATCCCCGCCCCCCGTTAGTTAATCATAGAATTATTCGCTTATCTGTCCAAGAGGACATAACCATGCTTTTCTTTATTTCTTCCCTTAAAATACTTTCAAACCGTCACATATAACCCTGGAAACTCAAGGGAAATAGAGTTCTTACTATTCTCCCCTCACACAAGGCAGAAAACGTCCCTGCACGGGAAGCGGAAGAGGTGGCAGAGGAGCCCCACTGTTAGCTACTTTAGGAGAGTCGGGCGTCAATGTGATTCACAGTTCATTTGGCCCCAGAGCGGGTGGGCACTGGGCTACCCGTGAGAGCAATGGCGCAGTCACTGACCTTGGAGAGGGGGATGGGCTCCGGCTCCAGCAACTGCCGACTGATGGAGGGCTCTGTGCTTGATGACGTGGTCCTCTCCAGAACGTGGATACTCTGCAGATGAGCAAAAAGCCACCTAGGGTTAGAGTTCCCATCCCTCACATCGGGGAACACGGCGGAGGGCAGCGGGGAGTCATAGGGAGCACTGCAGAAGAGTGAGCTGCTAGGAGATTCCTCACATGGGGAACACAGTGGGGGTGGGGGGGAGTCATAGGGAGCACTGCAGAAGAGTGAGCTGTTAGGAGATGAAGAAACTGGAAGGCCAAGCTCAGCAGCAGTGGGGGAGAAAATAACAGCAGTGCATATGGCCTCTTGAGGTTCACCGCTGAATGTCTTCCACCGTGCTGGATTCGACCTTTCAGGAGTCACAGGAGAATATCCTGGAGGGAAAAGCCCTTTAGAACACAAGAAAACTGAGTATGCCGGATGATGGACAACTTCTATACATCACGAAGGGGAGCCCCTTTGTCACCCCCAAATGATGTTAGAATCACAAAACCTGAAGAGAAATTTGACTTTGCCAACTATAGAGCATATAAGCTCATAGGCAGGGCATGAAGGATTAACTCAAGACATTTGGGCAGCAAAGGGAAACCAGATTCTCCAGTTTCCAAAATCAAGGCACACACAGAGATCAATTTGGCATAAAGTGCAATAAACGTGAGTTCGGCATCTATAGATAGCAGCGGACTGCTAAAATGTTGCCTCCGTTTCGTGGACCAGAAGGGTGAAACACCATGTGACCCGGCAGCGGCATCTGGAAAGGAGCCTCCTGCGTACTTGGCACGGAGAACACACATCAACCCCTTCTCTACTTGACTTTGGGAACAGTTATGCTATAAAAAAGAGAAGCCTGTTCATCTTGAATATTCAACACACATACAATACAGTGCATATTAAAATGAGTGAAAATCTAACTCTCATATTTTGTTGATTTTTTAAGGCATAGGGCGATCATAAAAAATTTACTGAGACACAGTAATAAGTTTTTTTATTACCACAAGTGTGTGTGTATGTGTGCACGTGAGCACGTGCACACACGCGTGCGCATGCATGTGTGCATGGCTTACTAAAAAATGAAAGCATAATTGATAAAGCTACCAAATGAATCAAGTATTATAATTGGTAAATTCTAAAACAAGCCATCTTCTTCTTCAGCCTCCAGCATGTAACAGAGAAGCCAGTACCTTCTCACACAAACCTCCCTCCCGCAATTTGCTCACTGATAGAACCTGAGCGCCGCTGCTCACCCTAGAACTAGCCCAACTCAATCGATACCCAAAATTGACTTCAGAATCACATTTAAAGAAAAACCATATTCTTTTGGCTTGCATTCATATGTGTTCATTACGACAAACGAGAATTCTTGAATGTTCTATCTTTAGCATCGGCAGCTATGAAAGTTGAGAGCTATACACCTCATCTCAGACTCTACATAGACTGAGCGCTTCCTGGAGGCAGGGCCGGCTCACCTGCACTGAGGATCACCATTTCATCTCATTGTGGCCAGCCCTACACGGCTCCGTCGGAGTGTAGCAGAAGTATATACAATAGTATAGTATTGTGCGTTTAGTGTTCGTGAAGGCCTGAGTTTGAGTCACAGAACCACAAAAGGTGGGGGAAAAGGCTCTTAAACATAACTTCTAAGGCGGAACTCTGAGTTTCAAGGTCAGGCTGGTCTACAGAACTAGTTCCAGGACATGCTCCAAAGCTACACAGAGAAAGCCTATCTTGAAACGCTGTTGCCCACAAAGACCCATAACTTCTTTAATACCTTATAGGCTTCTGCTGGAATTGTAAAAAGCAGAACTCTCATACAACAGAATGCCTGACAACATTGAATGAATTTAACTTTTAAACTCCCATCTCCTATTTACGGCATTGAAAGCTCTGGTCAGCTGGGAAACATCAAGTTTGTCCTTGAATCTGCAATTACAAGTTAGACCCATATCATTTCTTTCTAAGATCATATTTGTGCTATAATTGTCTACTCTCTTCTTCACAAGCTGAATGTTCTCATTTTCTTTCATGATGGCCGGGAAACATATATGACCTTGAAGGGTTTAAGCATGCTCTATAAACATCGCAGAGGGCTACAGAAACACAGCACTCTTCAAAAATACATCTTCCTCTCATATCCTAAATTACAACTTAATTTCTAGGTCGTGTGTGGAGGGGGGAACTGACTTAAGGCCTTGTGAACATGAGGCAATGACTCAACCCCTAAGCACCATGCCCAGCCTCTAGGTATACATACAGAGCATACAGAGGTGGGAGAACTTACCCATTCCCTGTTCTCCCTGTTCAAAGCGAGCTGATGCATAAGGAGCCTGGGCCAAGACTCTTGACCGTAGCCTTCCCTGCAGCTCTTCAGCTTGGGAAGGCTGCTCTTCAGACTAGAGTTCACAGGTTTCAATACCTCATGGGCAGCGAGAGGAAAGCTGCCCACATGACTGTCCTTGGGTTTCCTCCATGTCAATAAACAGACAATGAGACTCTGCCTAACGGCTGAGCAGACCAGGACAGACAACGCGCCCAGGGAAAAGCATGACTCTAAGGCCGTGTTTAACAGGGCTTCTTGTCAGCGTTATTTCAAAGGCACAAAGCAATTGCTAGGAACATTTGAGGCTGCGGCTACGAATTCCTGGATGGAGTCACTTTCTGTCCAGGTGCGGGGCACTAAGAAAGGCACCCAAACGACTGCTTTCTGAATGCCGATGCCACTGGAACGGCTCATGCGGCTCTCTCCTCATCTCTTTCTCTTTCCCTGTGAAATGACTGAAAGCAGCCTGGGGAGGGAAGGATCTCTTTGGTTCACACTTCCATGACACAGTCTGTCCTTGAGGACACCAGGGCAAGAACTCAACAGGAACTGAGACAAAGGCCCTGGACTAACACCGCTTACTGCCTTGCTCTCCGTGGATTGCTCGGTTTGCTTTCTAATACACCTCAGACCACCTGACCATGGACTGCAAGACCTAAAGTGGGCTGAGCCCTCTTACAACAATTAGAAACCAGTAAAAGGCCCCACAGACTTGTCCACTGGCCAATCTGATGCAGGCAGCTCCTCAGTTGAGCTTTCTTCTTGGCAGATGACATAGGCTATGTCAACTTGACAAAAACCACCCCCTTATCGTCTTATCTATTTTTGGGGTGTGCGTGTGTATGTTGCCTTCACATGTAGTATGTGCCTATGGAGGCCAGAGGTCATCCATCCTCAGTATAATTCCTCAAAATGCCAATCCTGTTTTGTTTTGTTTTTTGAGATAAGGTCTCTACTGTAACCTATGTCACCAAGTAGGCTAGCCTGAAGGGCCAACTAACCCCAGGGACTTACCTCTTTTTACACCCAAGGTCTGAGATTACAAGCATGCCCAAAACACTTGCCTAGCCTTCTATATGCATGCTGTGGCCAGAATCAGGCCCTTGTGCTGGCATTAACATCCCCTCAGCCCCTCTAAGATAAATTTACATTTACAAATTATACAAAGTATTTCCCAAAGGAAAGCATCCAAATAAGCCTGACGCTCTCCTAAATGCCATGTATTTAAGCCCAGCATAGTATTTCAGGGATATTAGTAACCTACTCGGGTAATGTTCCCACCAACCAACAGTGAATTCCCATAGTGCTTACCATATCGCCACCGACAATCTTTGCATGGATTATTTCATCACATGGTCTCAAGCTTTTGTACACTGATACACTTATTTTATGACTAACTGAACAGTGAGGACAGGGAGCCAGAGTGGTGCCGTCAGTAAACACTGAGGTTTGAATGCCAATTGAGACTGGATTCAGGGGCCCAGGCTTTTCAATAGTATCTTCTATTGAAGCTAAAGCTAATACAGAATGACATACATTACAGAAACTTCTAAGAAATAACCCCTTCCCCTAGGAACTGAACACACAGCAAGGCTCCCTCCACCACAACCGTCCATGGATGCCGAGGTAGGCACGAGTAAACAGAAGGAGAGAGGTTACAAACTCTGAAATGACATACAACTTCAAGGTTAATTTCTTGGACAACCCTGAAATTAACCTTGAGGTCGTGTAATTTCCAGTTTCTAATTCTGAGAACTGAGAGTCAGCTGGCTTTAGCGCTGGGACTGTAGCCTATGACACAGAGCAAAAGGTGTAACATTTTTAGATCACAATACCACTCTCATTCTGTTTACCAAGTGCCGGACAAAGCACTAACCAGGCTCGGCCGCGTGTCCCTGTTAAGAGGGAGATAATATCTCTCGTAGGACCTAGAGTTGGCATTTCTACAAAGCGCTGCCCAGAGACTGGTACACAGTTGACATGAAATGGTAGCTACTACACAGCTGTAAACACCACACCATCAGTCAGGAAACTCACACATTCCTGAAGAAACGGAAGGATGCCTGCAACTGTGCAGGGATCCCTTCGCAGAGAAGAAGCCATAATTACAGCGCCCCCTTAAAGTCGGTAACCCTCAACAGGACCGTGGCACAGCCAAGGCATCAGAACTTATCGTGCCAGCTGTCAATGCGAGTGGAGTAGACGAACGTCCTAGACAGGTACAACGGGAAGCTGCCAGCTGCAGGACGGTGTGGACCCTGCAGCCACCTGAGCGCCAGGAGTGGAAGAGGCTCAAGTACTTGCCTGTGTCATCTTCATCACTTCCTCCAAGGAATACTTTTCTCTGCAATACCATAAGCCATGAGAGCAGTGGTTCTCAACCTTCCTAAGGCTGCAACCCTTTTCTACAGTTCCTCATGGTGTGGTGACTGCCCCCCCCCCCAAAGCTATAATTACTTTCGTTGCTACTTCATAACTGTAATTTTGCTACTGTTATGAATCATAATAGAAATGTATGTGTTTCCCGAAAGTCTTAGGTGACCCCTGTGAAAGGGTCATTCACCCTCCAAAGGGTCCAGGCCCACAGATTGAATTAGAGTCACTAAATCCACAAGGTCCTGCTGACAGAGCAGGAATCCTAGCGAGCGGCACCTGTCCGGCCCTTCCAGCGAGAGCAGCAGTTTGTGCACAGTGAAGTGCCCATAAATGCTCTGCGCAACTCAAAGCTGCACATCTTAGAAACAGTGCAGGGCCCAGGAACGGTCCCCATGGGACAGTGGGAAACCCACAGGGAGAAAAGCCAAGTTAGCACAGTCTGACAGTCTGGGTGTTTGTCCATGGAAAGGAGAGTGTCTCCACACATAGGTTACAGTTGTGTAGCCTGGTCTTCTTGTAGGGCTCCTAACAGTGGGAGCAGCCGCTGTCTCTGACTCTTGTTACCTGCTTTGGGGACCCAGAAGAGGAGGTGTCTCCTCACTGCAACTAGATAGGCCATGGCTGGTTGACACCCACAGGAGGCCCGCCCTTATCTGACGAGAAAGGAGAGGATGGCGTGGGACAGGGCACAGCCTGGGAGGAGAGGAAGGAGAGGAAACTGATTGGGTTGGAAAAAAATCAATCAAGAACTGAAATTTTGCTTGTGGGGTTAGAGGTGGCTCAGCAATTAAAACCAGATGTTCTGGCAGAGAAGTCAGGATCCACATGGTGGCTCACCACCATCCGTAATTCCAGTAATTCCCAGGGGATCCTATGCCCTCTTTTCTGGCCCATAGAGGTACCAGGTATGCACACAGTACACAAACTTATATTCAGGCAAAACACTCAAATACAAAGAAATAAATAAAGCTTAAAGAAAAAGAAATACTGCTTGTAAACATCTAAGTGCTGCACTGACTGGTACCTGGGAAACAGTTGGCTACAAAGGGACAAAGCAGTGAGAATACAATAGGCTTTAATGCCCAGAGTTGCCTCTAAGTAGAAACAGAACATGCCGTTCAATTTATTCCTTAATGCCCTGTATCCTAAACACTTAGCAATGCTGGTTACATAGCAACGTGTCTATAGAGCAACTCAGAGGCTAGCCTGAGCTACAAGGGACTAACAGTCCCTTGCAGCTTGAAAAGGGCACCGGGGTGAAGCTACAATCTCCAACTGTCACAGTTGCCCAGCATTCGAAACAGGTTTCCAGTCTCATAGTCACGTCCATGATTTTGCCGACTGTATAAGGAAAATCTGTAATCTTTTAAGGTTTATATATGTACATTACGCGCACGGTGGGATTATTCTAGCCGTCCTTATGAAGACAGGCTGTGTATATCTATGGCATTGTCTGTGAGTACGATAAATATTTGCTGAAGAAAGAACACACAGGTGTTGTAATACAGATAATGCCTTAGTTCCTGCACAGACATGATTACATGACCGTAGATAAAACAGAGGTAAGCAAGAGGAGGGAGCTGGCCCAGCTCATGCCTCAGTGTGTTTAGAAAATGTCCCCTTATTTCCCACAGGGCATGTCTTTCATCTTCACTTTCAGGTTTAAATTTATGGTGCTAAGGCTTATGACATGATTATCAAAAAGCTGACAGATTAATGATAGATAGATTAATAACCCCTTATAAATTTACTGTAAAAACAAACGAACAAAGGGAAAATAGAATTGAAAAACACCCATGTTAAGCAATGGAGTCTTTAGCTACTTTGGCGTATTTCACGTTTTAATGCAAATGTAATTGTTAAAAACCAAAATTGGAATTGTACTGTATTTCAGTTTAACAACCTGCTTTTCCAATTAATGTTCCCCAAGTAATAAATATTCTTCAAAAAATTTTTAAAAAGCTGTGTAAGATCTCACTGGACGGCTATGAAAGGCTGATTGACTGCTTCGCTATTTCTGAACACTAGATGGCTTCTAATTTTTCACTGATTTAGAATATTCTGATAAGCATTTTGTGCATAATTATTCACATGTATATTAAATTAAAAAGCAGTATCCAATCTTTGGTAATTCCATACATGAATACCGTGTATCTGGATCACTGTCTCGCCTATATAACCTCTGTTGTGTCCTAGGGATATATTGTTCAGAAGCTAAACTACTGGTCCTCTAACAGGACCTTATTAAAGGTTTTCTATAAACACCGCGAGGTCCAAACCCCACAAGATCAATGCACAGGCTTGGCAGCAATGTGAAAAGCACGCACGTCCATAAAACCTCGCCAGCGCTAGCTGTGACGGGTGTCACAATCAGCTTGTAGTTAGGATTCGAAGGAAGTAAGGCTGGTGCTTGGAATGTGACCTAGATGGCATGCACAGGATGTAACATGCACAGCATCTGTAACCTAGAGTTAGGAGTAGCGGGGAGGGGGTGAAGAATGCAAAAGTTTCACACTGCTCCTTAAAATAAAACTTTTATAGACTTAGGGTCCTTCCACAGGATGCTTGATAGCCCTAATGAAACACCGTAAAGCATATTCTGACTTCCAAACCCCAGAGAATAACAGACTCCAGGGAATGACAGACTTCTAGGGCCTTTCCAACTGTCTACAGTGCAAGGGGCCCTCTGGGACTCACTAACATCATCAATTTGGTGTTCTGCCTACGACTCTAACGAGCTGTGTTAAGCTTGAATCTGACAGACGGATTTGCCGCTGTAAAAATGCCATTCAAACCCAGCAAGCTGGGAGCGGGGGTCCGTGAATGGGTGAAGGCAGGCCTAGTAAACCAGAGGGCCCCTGCAGGCACCCCAGGAACAGCAGCAGACTCTCACCCACTAACGATGATTTCTCAATCATCTGTGGGTAATGGGTGGCTAAGCGCCAGGTGTCAAGTTTCTTTCCAGTGGTGTCTGTTTCGGCATTTGTCACGCGTACTGAGTGTGTGATGTAAACAGAAAATGACAGCAGTGGGGATCTCCAAGTGGTTAGTGGGGGAGGGGCTGTTCATTGCCTCTAAACCGAGGGAAAAAAAGGCTAGCTAGAGTTAGCAGTAAACAAACAATCAAAACTTTGCCTTCCAAAGTCAATATGTGCAATAAATATACAGATGAGTCAGCAAGTAACATGCCGTTCATGAGGACAGCTATGGGTGCAGGAAGATTGTTTTGGGTACCATTGGGTTTACAGTTTACTTGGTCCGAGAATGTACGGACATCAGCACGGATGCTCAGGGGGCAACACTAACGCAGAAGTGACTGACAGATCCTGCTTTGCAGAGTTCTCCTCTAAGTACCCAGAAGGCCCTCCCCTTGGGTGTCCAGCCTGACTGGCTTTGCAATAAAGAGATCAAACAGTGCAGTGGCCAAGACAGGGCCTCCAGGAACAGGCAGAGAGCAAACCCTGTCCTCGTCATGAGCTAGCTGTTGGCTCTACTGCCATATTTTAGTTCTCTGGAAAAGGTACTCACGGCCAGCCATTCACAATGAATGTTCATGGAGTATCAGCGGCTGCTGCTGGGTTCTTATCTATTCACAGTTCTGCCTAACACTTAGGATTTCCAGAACGTCCCATTCGCAAAAGGATCTTACATCAAAACTTGGCTGGAGTATGGACTGCCACGAAGGAACTGTTTTCCTCCCACAACCAAATACTAACAAGGAGTGACCAGAAGAGACTGAAGACCCTCCCCTGACCAGAAGATCAGAAGAGACTGGCACATATTCAGGGCAGTGTGGCCATAGACAGAAATAGTACTTTCTTATGACACTGGTCCTAAATCCTGAAAAGTGAACTCCAGACAAAACCTTTGGGATTCCCAAAAGGCTAAATTTAAATTGGAATAAAGTCAAGAATTTATTAACACTGAACATTAATGATTTAGTCTTTTATATTACTCTGGGAAGGACAGTCCAGATTTTCAGATCAGATTCGGGATCTTTCTACCCTGACAGTGGATTCCAGGGTTAACCTGCACATCTTCGGGGCCCACTGGATTATACAGAGGTGCACGAATTCATATTATTCTGCTCCCCATGGATAACATTTGAGGTGGTCTAAACCTCAGGTTAGGTATAAAATTGGGAATACTTGTAACTTTTCCTCACACAATTAGACCACTGGGGGCTGGAAATGGCTCAGTTGGTAAAGCATTTGCTGCACAAGTATGATGATGACCTGCCATTGATTCCCCAACATCTGCCTAAGAAGCCGAGCAGGGCCGTGTACACTTGTAATCTCAGCGCTGAGAGGCAGAGACAGGCAGATCCCTGGGGCCCACTGGTCAGTCAGCTAGCCTAATCAGTGAGCCCCAGGTTCCAGTGAGAGATTTTGTCTCAAAAATCGACATATTTGGCTCCTGAGAAAAACACTGGAGATTGATCTCTGGCCTACACACGTACACACATGCACGCATTCACACATACATACACATATACCTACACACACACACCTTCATACCATACAGCCACAAAGGCAAACACCAATATTAAATGTTTCACAATGAGAATATTTTTAAAATTTGAGATAACATTATACTTTGCACCATTCAAAGGCAGAAAGAGGTTTGTTATTTGTAAAAGAAGCATCCTATGTTTCAAAGAGGAACCCTGGTCATCTTGCTGAAGATGCTCCAGAGACTTAGCAGAGACATCAATTCAGTCACAGAGAAGCTGGGAGATGTGCTTCTCAATATGTCTGTCTGAGAGGAAAACTTGCTACGAAAACCAGATATTTAGTTCTAGGATCCTTTTCCCACAGACTACAGATGCTGAGGTGGCTATCAGAACAGTCTATTGCCAACTAGTTCTACCAGCGTGTAGTCTGGCTGACTCATGGCTGGGATGGCCTCACACATCACCAGTGGGTACAACCAAAAGGGCTCTGGCTGATATCGAAATACACCGCTCTTGCTAACACATAGGAAATTGTGGATTCTCGTGTATGATGGCTAGTCTCCACTCCCAATCTGGCTGGACCTAGATTCACCAAGAGAACATGCCTCTGGCATGCCCATGAGGGGGTGTCCAGAGGATGAACTGAAGAGGAAAGCCTACTTCCTCACTGCAGATGCAATGTCACCAGTGGTCCTGCATCCCTACCGCCATATCTCCCCCCATGATAGACTGTGTCCCCTTCTCCTCTAACCTTGTCTCTTGTCAGGGATTTTGTTTCAGCAACAACAAAAGTAACTAACAGAAGGACTTGGGAGACAGCTCGGTTGATCGGTGCTTGCTGTGAAGTTCTCAGTCAAGACCTCCAGCAGGAAAATCAAAGAGCAGCGGCATGTGTCTGCAATCCCAGTGATGGGAGACCAGAGGCAAGGGCTCATCCCTGAAGCTCGCTGGCCAATCAGTGAGCTTCAAGGTCAGTGAGAGACCCTGTCTCAAAATACAAGATGGAGAACAACTAAGAAAGACACTCACCATTGATCTCTGACCTCCGCAAGCACACATACGTGTACCTGCACCTGCAAGTTCACACACACACACACACACACACACACACACACACACACACACACACGAAAACTTATTTATACAAAGTTAAATATTACTGTAACAGGCCTATTGACATCCGGGATCAAAGTTCACAAATT
Organism: Arvicola amphibius; assembly: GCF_903992535.2. Lineage (NCBI taxonomy): Eukaryota > Metazoa > Chordata > Mammalia > Rodentia > Cricetidae > Arvicola > Arvicola amphibius. The sequence continues at coordinate 8,431,298 of NC_052053.1, forward strand.
CTGATCTTTCAGGAGCCAGGCAGTCTATATAAATAAATACTGGAATAACTGACAGACGAGGATGTGTGATCAGGTAGAAAATGCCCCCGTCTAAACTAGAAGCCACTACTGAGAGAATCAGTGTTGTCCCTTAGGATCTGGTCACAGTGTCCCTCTATCTTCCAGTTTATAACTGCAAGAAAAATATGGATTTTTTATTAGCCAAATATTAGGAAAAAAAGCTTTAGAATCTACTAAATTCAGGAAGTGTTGATTAATGCAGGCTTTCCTTCAGAACTTAACAGTCATCTTAACTCATTGCTACACAGCACCAAAGAAATATTGTTCCCCATGACTCTTAATTTACTTAATAAGAAAAGTTTTATTTCCATATACTTCAAGGGACAAACTTTATTTGGGGCATGTTGTCTTATGAAAGCCTTTGATGTCTAATCGACTCCTTTGTTGCCCCTCTGGAAGTTTCATGCGTGTTCATGTGGGGAAGTTGTGAGATCACACACACAGGCAACTATGTTAGGTGTTCTAACCTCTCATACCAGAGTCAAGAAGGACTTCTCGTGGGAGCACGTCCTGAAGCCCTTGAGCTTGTTAAGGACTAAGTGGACCCTTGACCCCCCTCGGTGGACGAAGAACCATTTAGTGAAAGCCCAGGCACTGTGTCACATCATACCCCGTCTTCCGTCTTTCATCTGCTGTGCTACATAGCTTAGCAACAGGAAAGACAGCCGAGTGCTGCCATGAACAGATGTTCTGTTTTATTTACCCATGGGGAAGAAAGGGGAGGGCAACTAAATCTGGCATGGGGAAATCTGCAATAAAAAGACAAGACTAATATCATTGTGAGTCTTTAAAAAAACCCTCTGTTTAGAAAAGTTTACGACACAGTGTGGAACATCAACTCATAGAGCAAAAGTAAACAATATAAAAATACCAAACATTATCCAAACTCTCTATGACAAGGTCAGAGAAGAAGCAGGGAAAGTGGTTTGAATGGTCAGTGAGAATTAACATGAGCATTCTTGATCCCAAGGAAGCATTAGGAGGTGGAGGTTGGGATAGGACTCCTCTCAGGGAAGAGGAAGCAGAGATACAGATGGGGAAGATTTCGGGATCACAATACACCATGTGCATGTTGTGAAATGGGGCTGAACCAGACTATGTCTCCAATGGGCACCCAGCCCATAAGGGAATCTGGCTTTACTTGTGTAGGGAACAGGAAGCCTTTAAACGATTTCATGACGTTGCCATATTCAGGGAATTTGAAATGATGGGGTTCTGAAGGTGCCAGCGAGGCAGGGGTCCTCAGAAGGACCTGGGAAAAGGTGACGAGAGGCTGAGCTGGGGAGCTGATGGTGGGAACAAAAGAAAATGATGTTCTAAAGGAAGGGAGGGTATGATCTAAGGAGTTAATCGAGGGACTTTAGGTGCAGTCAAGGAGAGAGACACAGAACAGAGCCCGTGTCACTGAGAATGGTTCTGACAACAGACTGGCTTACACAGACTGCTGTATGTCACAGTCAGAGAGGGGGACATCTAAGCAGACATGTTTAATCAGCTCATCAGCACTGCACCTAGAACCTGTGAATGACAAGCAAATATGGCGCGTTAAAACACTGTTGTGTCTCTGCCGTGTGTGATATCCTTCACCTACGTGATTAGGAGAAGGAAGAGTGGAAGTGTGTAACACCACTTCTGCACAGATGTTTGTCAAATCAGGAGGGAGAGACAAGTGAATGAAGACTAATTCATCACCCTTTCCGGGTGCCCTTGTACTACACAGATGCATATGAAATACTATGCCACATCACAGCATATGCCAGACTTCCAAGTTCTCTACCTTTGTTCTGTGTTTTAGGTAATGATGGAGGTGAGGGGGGAAATGAATGATCTTTATTCCTTTTACTATTATTCTCCTCTTTGAGGGAGATGAAGAGACACAAAGGAGAAGTCGCGAAGGAAGCAGAGGACAAAGTCTTGGGGAGTGTATCCACTTGCTGAGATACACAGGGACAAAAAGTAAACTGTCTCCTTAAGAAAATACTAGCCATGCAGCCTTGGCTAGCCTGGAGCTCACGATGAAGACCAGACTGGTCTTAAACTCATAGAGATCTGCCTGCCTCCGCCCCCAGAATGCTGAGATGAATTAACGGTACGTGCTACATGGTGAGACTCTGCCCAAAACAAACAAAAACAAACAAACAATCTTCATGACCAATTACACACACACCCTCTCACATCAGCAGACTTTCCTCTCACAAACCAGTCAGGAGTCACCCATTCTAACTTCAGCCTCCCGGGGGCAGGCCAGGGTCTCCAGTGTTGAACCCGGCATTTGCATGTGGGGTCGGGAGCCCAGGTGCAGCAGACAGATCAACAGGGCACCACAGCTGTTCCCATAGCAGTCCCCATCAGTCATTTTTTATTTACCACGGGTCTCCAGGGTGAGCTGGGCCCATGCTTCCCTGCTCCTTAGCAACCAGGAAGGGCATGCGACGAAATGCTCAGAGCAAGGGGGAAAAATGGAGAAGCCATAAAGGAAAAGAACAGAGGCGCAGGGGAAGGGTAGACTGGCCAGCTTAGGGGGCATCTCAGCGTGCAGCAGCTATTCAACACCAAGCATTTTCACACAGAGAACTCTGAGTCTCTGAGAATTTGCAAATGCACTGCACCCAGTATTACAACATCAGGTAATAGCAGACTTAGTTATTAGTTAACGGCAGAAGAACTTCTAAGATAGCGTATGAGTATCCTTTTGAACACTGTAACAAAAGGCACAAGCATTAAAAACTTCCACAGTACCCTGCAGTAGGAATATCTGCATTAGGATCTGTGAAAAATATACACAGAAAAAAATCATGTTTGCATAGACTGCCCTGGAATTCTTGCTGTAAGCAGCAAGGGTATGCAGGGAGGGACTGAGGCTGGGGTTCTCTCAAAAGCACCCATAAAAATGCATCCCCACTGCTGTGGATCCATATCAGAGTTGTCCACTTAAAAATGCATGTACAATGAATTATTAATAGCTGATGCACAGGCTGGTACCATGGCTAACACCTATAATTGTAGCACTTGGAGGCTGTCACAGGAGAATTGCTGAAAGTCTGAGACGGGCTTGGGCTACACAGGAAGTTGCAGACCAGCCAGACAAGTGAGATTCTGTGTCAAAAAGCAAAACAAACAAACAAGCAAACAAACAAATAAAAATGAAAGAAAAAATAATTGATACACGTATTGCTTTAAATTAGGCAATATGCTATGATCACTTAAAATGCGAGAGGAGCAGAGATGTGAGGGCCCCTGCCAGACTCTTCACTAAGTAAAACCCAAAGGAAAATTACCACGAAAAAGTTGACCACGCTCTTGTAAATTTCCACTTACACAACGAAATTACTATCATAAGGCACATATAACGGATAGCCATTATTCCTGTCTGCTGAAACACCGCTGTTGTGTCTGTGGCCGGCATTTATGTGATGAATCCCCACATAACCACGGCAGCGGAGCAGGCCCCCAAACACGGGTGCAGCAATTGCAAACAAAGATAGCTTTCCAGACTGGATCAAAGGGACAACGGGTGTATTCTAGCATAAATAACCTCTGACACTTTACTTCCTCTGCTGCCCTTCAAAACTGTTCAGTCCTTGGTGCTTGTGGTGCCTGGATACCACATTTCCATTTGCCTCCTAACTCTTGAGATTGACAGTGACCAGATTCCAAGGAGCCTGGCAGAGGTTAGGGCTTGTAGAGCATGGTTGGTCTTACAGAAACTCTCCTGTGGGTTCATGGATTTGTTTCCACCTCCCCAAAGAAGAGGGACCTGAACGTGACCATCCTGATACTGGCTCCATAGCCAGGTGTCTATGGTGAGAAGAACACCAGACTTCTGGGAGGAACCCTGCTCCATGCTGGGGTCTGCATTCTGAGGCCCCCACCCTCAAAGGAAAATAAAAAATAAGATAGCAGAGAAGCCACTGTAACAGCTTCACCCTGTCGGGCATGGCTACACAAAATGAGGGGGTAACCTGTGATCTAAAGGACTTCACAACAAACTTTCAGATTCAGTTAGCAATAGCACGCTATCCACACAGGGTTCCGTCTTCAGAAAATGATAAAAACGCGCCGGTTCTCCTACCTGCCTGCTTTCCCTCTGGGAGGACGTTGAGGCACTTCTATGGGTCGGAGTGGATGTTTTATGAGCAGGGGATATGCCCTTCTCGTCTGAACTCATCACTGCAGTTAGTCTAGGGGTGTGCACATGAGACCATCCCAATCCTCCTTCCGACTCCCAGACGAAGAACTGGACAAATTGCGGCTTTAGTCCATCTCGCACGGCTCAGACTGGATCAGGAGAGTGCAGGTTGCTACTGGGGTGTCCAAACCACCTAAAAACAAAACAGAAAGGCTCACGTCATTTAAAAGGAAATAAAAATCATTCTATTTAGGGTAAAATTAATTTGCATTAACAAAGGGAAGAATATACACTTAGAAGTGCAGGTCTGGGGCTCAGAGACCTCGAAGCTGAAGGCACAAGTTATGATAATGATAAAAATGTATGAAATGATTCATATATGAATTCTGAAATTTCTATATGTGTAAGGAAATTTCATATAAGTCTATAGTTATATTTTTAGAATTTCTAACATTATGCTAACGGATTATGTGAATTTGAATGTGGTAGGATCTTATGATTAGGATTTTAGTAATCACTTAGATACGGACAAGAATTGAAATAGCAGTCCCTTGGTTAGGCAGGTAACTCAGAACACTTGTCAAGGATGGTCAATCTGATGCTCAATCTGACCACCCCAGACTAATTAAGTAATTATTAATTAAAAAAGAACAATCTCAACAGAAAAGAGAACTCTCATGACCTTTTAAACCTGGATGCTCTAAGTGACTGAAGCTTGTAATCCTGTCTCCAGATTTTAAATCCCCTGCTATTCTATTAAAATAAAAACTGCTTAGCTGAGCTGGAGCAATGGCTCAGTAGGTAAAGAGATGTTCTCTCAGAGGATCCAGGTACAATTCCCAGCACTCACATTGTGACTGATATCCTATAACTCCTGTTTTAGGGGATCCAGCTCCTTCTTCTAACCTTCAAGGGCACCAGGCATGCCCATTATACACAAACATACATCCAGGGAAAACACCCACACATAAAAAAATTTTTAAAAATCTTAGAAAATAAATATAAGCCATCTATCGTCCAAACTGGAAGAGTAGACCTCAAAGCAAGACTAGCCTTTGTGAGCCATACATTCAAAGGGCCAAAGGCTCTTTTGTCGAACAGCAAAGGCTTCAGCTCGGACTGGCAAAAGGCAGTAAAAAGCCAACACCTGCGGATGATCATCCAATCTGTTCGACAAAGGCAATCTACCAAGTGTGAATCAAGATTCCGAAGCCAAGTCCTGGTGCCTGGAAGCAGAAAAATGAGAACGCTATTTAGATCCTTGATTCAAAGGACTTTGTTTTCTGGTCCAAGATGTTTTACAAGTAGATGCTGACACTTGAGCCAAAAGTGTGGCAGCTTTGTAATGTGTTCAAGCGCTCCCATGGGATGGGGCTAAAGTGGCCAAACTATTAAAACACTATCTACTCAGATATAAATTCCATCCAAGTTTCAGGCCCTCTGTTAGTCTGATATACAACCTCCCTCCCCCGCACCCGTTCCCAGCTCTTTTTCCTTCCTTCTCTCCTCCCCACTCCCGTACATCTACTGCACCATCTTCATTAGTATCAATGCTAATATCTTATTTTAACTCGACATTTTCAGGGTAACTTGTACATAATGAAACCATGTTCAGTCTTACTGTATTATGAATACATTTGAAAGCTGTCAAAACCAAAAAAAATAATGGATAAAGAACTAAAGGCATCCCAAGATCCAATTTTGAGGTTATTGTTGTTATTGATGAATTTAGGATCTCGTGTTTTTAAACAAAAGGTGTTGTGTGGCTTTTCCAGCCTCAACTAATCTCAGATAGTGAACCAATTGCAGATCGAAGTTCAATGCAGTGAACCACTGAGTTTATTGGGGTTCCATACAGGAGTATGGGTGAGGGGTTACATATAGGAACACGGAAAACCCAAAGCAACTGCATCACAAAACAATAACAACAACAACAAAAACAACAACCCATCCCAGCATGGGTGATGGTTCATGAAAGCCAGACCCCTATAGCTCCCCATATAGCTTGTGGACAGCTCGGCTGGTGGGACCATCTCCTCTCCCACATACGTCACTGCTCACAAAACCATGAGGAGGGACCTTGTGTGTTGTAAGGAGGAGCGGGCTGCGTCCTGCTGCCTGGCTAGCTTAACCCCTGAAATAACCACACAGAAATTGTATTAATTAAATTACTGCCTGGCCCATTATATTTAGCCTCTTCTTGGCCAACTCTCACATCTTGACCTACAGAGAGAAATGACCCTGTGCAAAAAGTAAAGGGAGTGATATCTGAAATACTTCCAAACATAAAACCCTGATCACACTTCAGCAGGAAAATAAAGCCGAAAATAACTCAAAATAAGACCCCAATGAAATCAGTGAATTTAGATTGCACTGTGTGAAGCAATTCAATGAATTCAAAATTAATGCCCAAGTAAGAGCAAGAAAGGGGTTGGAAAGCCCACTTCTCTAAGTGTATTGTGGGGTGAAGAAAAATTACACGGTATTAAAGAACATTTGGAAACAGAATAAAGTCAAAACCCACAGCACTCAACCATGCATGGCCTGGATCATTTCCATTACTACACTTGGAGCAGACCAAGGAAAGCAAGCCAGTAAGCAGCATTCCTCCAGAGGGTCTGTTCCAGCTTCTGTCTCCAGGTTCCTGCTTGAACTCCGACCCTGACTTGCCTCCACCATGGACTGTAACTTCTAAAAGTAAAGTACTCCTTCCCCGAGTTGCTTTGGGTCTGTGTTTGATCACAGCAACCGAAACCAAACTAGAACGGCACGTGGCGTTCATGAGCAGACTTAGGACAGCGTGACAAACAACTGGCAAGTAATAGCCAAGCTTCTGGCCTTGAAAATCACAAAAGGAAACATGATTATATATTCATAACTTTAATCACATTATATATTCACATAACTTTATAACTTTTTGTAGGGAAATCACTGCACAAGTTACATGAAATCTCGATTTAAAGGAAAAACAGATTTGACCCAAGAAGGAAAAAATTCCTTATTACACCTGACTTATGGCTTCCCTCTAGTAAAAGTTTATATAAATAATATCTACCTGAGGCCAAGCATGACAACAATCCCAGCACGCAGGAGGTTTGCAGGTTTGAGGTCAGCCTGGGCTACAAGGTAACGCTCAATTTCAAGACAAAACAAAAAAACAGGCAGGGGCGGTGGCACATGCCTTTATCCCCAGCACTTGGGAGGCAATAACAGACTGATGTCCGTGAGTTTGAGGCCAGCCTATTTTACACAGTGAGTTCCTGACCAGCCAGAATTAATGCAGTAACACCTTGTCTCAAAACAACAAAAGAGCTAGGTATGCGGTGCATGCCACGTCCTTAATCCCAGCACTGGGTGCCAGAGGCAAGTAGATCTCAGAGTTTGAGGCCAGCGTAGTCTACAGAATTCCACAACAGCCAGGGGTACACAGAGAAATCATGTCTCGAAAAACTGGAGAGAGAGATAAACACACTCTGATCCCCTGCTTGAGTAATAATAATAAAACAATTTGAGGTCAGAATCCTAAGAGACCACCCCCTTGTTCCATTAGCCTTCTCTGTCATGTGAGGGTAAGGCAGTGGCAGAGCAGCGGGCACTGACCGAGTGATTCCATTCCGTTCACAGGAACACTCCACTTTATATAAATGAGGAGAGAATAGGGCCTAGGAAGTCAATGGCTGCAATCCTCAGCTTGGTTTCCATCTGCTTGCTATTAGCATCCCCACAGGAACTTATTTTTCCAAAGGACTGTTATCTGTGCAGGCTGAGAAGACCCCAGGAACAAACTGTGTAATGTTTAACGTGAGGTCACAGGACAATGACTTCGATTGGCACGTTGACCATGGGCCCTGCTGACTTGGGCCGCTCTGTTACCATCCCCTGGTCGTTTTGCTAGTACTAACGTTTAAAGACTGGTCTGTTACTTTCCATTCATCATTGGGGTTTTGACCTCTCTGGCATGTTAAAAAGGAAGACTGCGTAACGTCACCGTGTGCATTACCACAGGAAGAACAACCCTGAGAAATACAGTTCCTGATGACGCTAACGGACAAGGAGAGGATGCAAAAGCTTTCAGCTCTGCTCTGTGGCCTTAGCATTTACAAATTCTCGTCCATTTTGTGCAAATTTCTATTCAGGCAGCCAGTGACCTTGAAGGTGCCCTATTTGGGGGCGGAATTTTCTGTCAAAACAACCATTCTCCACTCGGAGCTCGGAGCTCCTGGGTCGACTAAAGTTTAAAATGTCCCTAAAGTGACCTGTGTCACTGCCGGTGGAAATAAAAATGTTGTGGCTGCCGTAGAAATCAAATGCTTCAACTATTCCTCAAATGTCTGTAAACAAGGTTACCGTGTGATTAATTCCATCTCTAAGTAAGTGCCCAAAAGAACTGAAGGCTGTAGCGATACCATACATACACGCATATCCACGGCATATAATCCCCAAACGCAGAAACAACCTCAATATCCACCAGCAAAGGAATAGATTAATTTGGAGTATTCTATTCATAGACCAGAATATTACTTAGACTTGAAGAGAAAGGAAATTCTAACAAGCATGACGACATGGATGTATTAGTCAGGGTTCTCTACAGTCATAGAACTTACGGAATAAATCTCTCTCCCTGCAATAAATACGGGCTTTATTGGAATGAATTACAGGCTGAAGTCCAGCTAATCCAACAGTGGCTATTATGAATGGAAAGTCTGAGAATCCAGTGGTTTCTCAGTCCCACAAGGCTGGGTGTCTCAGCTGGTCTTCAGATTATGATGGAATCCTGAGGAAGTAGGCTCCAATGCCAGTGAAGGAGTGGATGTGGTGGCAAGGGGAGGGGCAAGCAGGCAAAGAACAAAAGCTTCCTATGTCCTTATATAGACATCAGACAGAAGACATGGCCCATATTAAAGGTGTGTCTTCCCTCCTCACAATTTGAATTGAAGGCATAGATCTCCTTGACTCAAGATCCAAATCAAAGGTCTGGACTAGAAGTGGATTAACCCACCTCAGACCAAGCAGAAAATCTCTCATGGGTGTGCTCTCCATATCTCGATTGTAATTCATTCCAGGTATAGTCCAGTTGAGAACTGAGAATAGCCATCGCCGAGTTGGGGGAGGGACAGAGAAGGAGAGCAATGAAAGAGATATCTTGATAGAGGGAGCCATTATGGGGGTAGGGAGAAACCTGGTGCTAGGGAAACTCCCAGGAATCCACAAGGATGACCCCAGCTAAGACTCCTAGCAATAGTGGAGAGGGTGCCTGAACTGGCCTTCCCCTCTAACCAAATGAGTGTCTACCCTAATTGTCATCATGGAACCTACATGCAGTAACTGATGGAAGATGCAGGGATCCACAGGCAAGCACTGGGCTGAGCTCCTGGTGTTCAGTTGAAGGAGAGAGGAGGGATCATATGAGCAGGGGGGTCAAGACCACGATGGGGAAAACCACAGAGACAGCTGACCTGAGCAAGTGGGAGCTCACGGACTCTAGACCCTCTGAATGTGGGTGACAGTTGTGTGGCTTGATCTGTTTGTAGGGCCTCTGGCAGTGGGACCAGGACTTATCCTGGGTCTGACTTTTTGGAGCCCATTCCTTATGGTGGGATACCCTGTTCAGCCTTGATGCCTCAACTTGGTATGCCAGTCTTTATTGAAGCCCCTAGAGAAGCCTTGACCCCTCTAAGGAGTGGTTGGAGGATAGGATGGGGGAGGTAGGAGTGGGAGGAGAGGAAAGAGGGAGAATTGGGGTTGGTATATAAAATGAAAATAATAATAATAAAAAAAGCCATCACAACGGATGAGCCCTGAAGGCAACATACCCCATGAAACAAGCCAGATACAAAATGGCAAATGCTGCCAGACTGCATTCCTACCTGAGACCCAGAGTGAGAGTCTCACAGACAACAGGAGCAGTGGTTACCAGGATTTGGGGGAGAGGACACAGAACTGATGCTTCCAGGACCGGATCTCTAACTCCAATTTGGAAAACGCGAACAGCGTGGGAACGGATAGCAAATGTGAAACCACTCAGTGCCACACTTTTCACTTGAAATAGTAAATTAGAAGATGTGATGTGATCACCACAGAAACGTCCCCCACGATCAGCTACGCTGACTGGTACAACATCCGGGCACTATTTTACACCATTTTTGCAGCCAGGTTTCATCATGCGATCGTTAGAACTGTCGCTCCAGCCTGTTTCATGCCTCCATTTCCACACGTTTCAAACATGTCTGCTCTCTGTTTATTTTACTTGGTTCTACAGCATCTCTGAGGGAAGGGGCATATGACTTCTGTCATTGTGGTTCTATGTCACGAGCCACAAGCACCGCTCAGGACACGGACTGAGCTTATCATGTCAGCTAGATTCCAGCCCCTCCATATTACCCATTAAGCAGCTGACTGGGCACACACACTGGCAGTAGATAACCCCTCTCACGTCACTTCTTTAATATTACCGTATACGCTTGAAGATAACCCTAAGTAATCCAAACGAATTATAAATGTCGGCTTCTTATCTGTTCAGAAGTCATTTGAGAAAACAGACTATACAAAGTTCAACCTTCCCAAGAGGAAACTTCCTAAAAAAAAAGATCTGCCAGGCTACTAATGAAACCCAAGGGGCCTTACTAGGCTTTATCCTTCCTACTGCAGAGTTACCCATAAGGAATAGGAACAATGTGACAGCCTCAGTTCTTTCCAAACACAGCTGATCGACTAGCCTGGCTGCACCAAACTGGGGCACCTGCCACCTACTAAACTGACTGGCCCATTGTCCAGCTTAATCACGGCCATTTTGTGGACAGAATTTTGAGAAACGGCCACCCTTCTAGAATGGCAAGGTTTGTGCTGATTGACACCCACCCACGTGTCAGGGTGTCTACAGCGCTAAGTTGGGGGACCAGCAGGAGGGTTGTTTTGATTATTGCTCGCGCGCTGTCACGGAGAGGTGAGCTGGCTTAGGAGGTCTACTGCAGGGACCCACGTTTCTCAGGCTTGTGATTATTCAGCTGGGGTGCGGTAACCTTTGTGCACACTCAGTGCTGAGTTCCGGAACCTGTTGTGTGTTCCCCTCGTCAGCTCAAGCTTCAGAGGTACTCGGAAGTTGGCCATAGCGGTGATGGGGGTGAGGGAGCATGCATGCCACTATACTGTTCATAAGCACATATATCTTGCACTGATGTTTTATTTTTACATTTAAAAAAATCTCATGGATTTTGAAAGCAATCCTGATTCAGAAATATGATCCAAACATCAACACAAGGTAAGAGAATGACCAAACATGACACTAATTATAATTATTTTATGTTCGGTTTGATGGCACATACCTATAATCCTATCACTTGGAGATTGAGGTAGGGACTGCTGCTAGTTTGAAATTAGCCTAGGCTATAAAAGAGAATGGGCTATCCTGGGATTATCTAGTGATACTCTGTCCCAGAAACTTAAAAACAAAACCAAACAAACAAATGCCTCCCAAACAAAACAAAACAAATAAAAGCCATAAAGAAGCCAGGCGGTGTTGGTGCACACCTTTAATCCCAGCACTCAGGAGGCAGAGGCAGGCAGATCTCTGTGAGTTCAAGGCCAGCCTGGTCTACAAGAGCTAGTTCCAGGACAGCCAGGGCTGTTACACAGAGAAACCCTGTCTCAAAAAAACAAAACAAACCAAAAACAACAAAACAAAACCCCTAAAAAGCAAATGTGGTAGTTTGAGTGCAATTGGCCCCCATAATCTCATGGGAGTGGCACTATCAGGAGGTGTGGCTTTGTTGGAGGAAGCGTGTCGTTGTGGGGCAGGCTATGAGGTTTTCTATGGTCAGGATACCACACAGTGTCTCAGTTGACTTCCTGTGGCCTGCAAGATGTAGGACTCTCAGCTCCAGCACCCTCCCCACCTGGTAATAACGGACTGAACCTCTGAAACTGTAAGCGAGCCATCTTATTAAATGTTTCCTTTATAAGAGGTCATCGCATCTCTTCCCACAGCAACCAAACCAAACCAAAAACAAATAAAAACCCATAAAGATTACCTTAATGTCAAAAATACTTGAAATATCACCAAAAAGTAAAGGAATGGGAGTCTTAATAGTTTGACAAGGTTATATATATGAGGTTCGCAGTGTTGGCCTTGCTTTAAGTCATAATTCACAAACAAATTAATTTCAAAAGGTTCAAGCTCCTGCTTTCTTTTTCAGGGGGGCATGTGATCCGTGTCTCAAGGAGGATGCTGAGGAGGCAAGAGATCTTTAAGCCTGGCTTAACATAAGAGATTTTGTGGAAACAAGAGGAACAAAGTAGTTTAAATATTCATACAGAGATACTGGAGTAAAGCTAGCAAGCTAAATACAGAACTGGCTTCATTCCAAGGCTAAACTACAAATAACAGTTGAGGTTCTTAAATTTTTAAATTATTTTCACTGGTTTTACACATCCTACAGACGGTTTCTTTCAAGTATGTTATGTGCTCTAAGGACATTCACGCCCTTCCCATTCCCTGCTTTCAAAGTCCACCCCCTTTTCCTCCACCTCGAAGCCTCCCTTCTGCATTTGACGCCTCACCGATAGGCGCTCACAAATGGTACCTAGGAAGAACTGCAGGGCACCGCAAATGAGAGAAACCATGCAACATTTGTCTTCTTGTTTTATATATTTATTATTTTTGTTTTTAATATTTTGGTTACTTGAAATGGGTTTTGCTATCCAACCCTGGCTGGCCTGGGCTTGTGACCCTTCTCCTGCCTCTGCCTCTGCAATGATAAACTTACAAGTGTCCTGAGGCTGGCTGGATCGATCTGATTTATTTCACTCAAGACGATGCTCTCCAGTCCAGGCTACTTCCCTGGAGGAAGCAGAACTCCACTCCTCTTTCTGGGTGAAGGAGCTGCACTGTGTACACACACCACATCCTCTTTATGTGCTCGGCCACTGATGGGAACCCTGGCTGATTCCAGACTATGGCTCTGGTGAAGCGCTACAATAAACACGGAGACCTAGGCACCCGTGGGGTGTGTGGCCTTACAGTTCTTTGGGCACGTGCCTACCAGCGGTAAGCCAGGTCCTATGTTAACTCTGCCTGTGCTTTATGGCGGACCCTTCGTGATGATTTCTACAGCGGCTGCACCAAGTCGCACACCCACCAGCAGTCTATAAGGCTCCCCATCTCCCTGCCGGCGTCTATCACTCTTGGTTTTGTAACTGGTAAGCCATTCTGATTGTGTTAAAATGAAATTGTAATGCTGCTCCAATTTGCATTTCCCTAGTGACTAAGGCTGAACATTTTTTTTTTCATATAGTTATTAGCCATCTGTACTTAACCTTTTAAGAACTGTTGTTTCATTAGTCTGGGCTGTTGTTTGGTGTTTGGCTTTTTTTAGTTTTTAAGTCTCAATATTACTCCTCTCTATGATGTAGAGATGGAAAGGATTTTCCTCCATCCCGAGAACGCTCTCTTCCATTGACTAGTCATTTCCTTTGCTGTGCAGGAGTGTTTTAATTCCGTGCATACTTAGGCTTCATTTCCTGAACTACTGCAGTCCTTCCTGGAAACCCTGGCCTGTGCCTTCATCGTCAAGTATTTTCCCCTCCCAGGATTGTGAGCTCTGATCCACTCTGAATTGACATCTGCATATCAACTCTGTGACACAGGCAGTGTTATCATTTGGTGAGAGATATGGGTCTCCTGTGGCTGTCCAGGTTTTCCAGCACCATTTGTTGAAGAATGTCTCAGTTACTAGTCTATTGTTATAATAAGGCACCATGACAAAGGCAACTTCAAGAAGAAAGAGTATTTACTTGGGGCTTCCCGTGTCAGAGGGTGAGTCCACGGCCATCATGATATGGTAACACGGAGCGTGGTGATGGGGAGGCAGGAATGGCAGGAACGGCCTGGGTTGTTGAAACCCCAAAGCTTGACCCCAGTGGCACCGCTCCTCAAACAAGGCCACACCTCCCAATCCCCCCCTAAACAATTCCGCTAACTGGAGACCAAGCACTCAAATATATGAGCCCACGCGGCCATTATCATTCAAACAGTCATACAAACAGTGCCTGTTCAAGACATGTTTGTTTAAAAATTGGAAAAGGATGACTATCACTGTGGGCGCAAATCTCAGTCTTTTATTCGATTCCATTAAAACTATCTTGCTCTGTGCCACCTCTGCTGTCTCTGTCATGACTTGGAACCTGCTGCTGTGACATTTCAAGGCTTGTCCTTTCAGCTATGAATTGCTTCTGCAACCTAAGTCTTCTGTGCTTCTGTATAAATCTTAGAATTTTTCTCTTTCTGTGACAAATGTCATTGGAGCTTTAAGAAAATTACATTGGACCTACAGATTGCCTTTGACAATGTAGAAGGGGATTGAGTTTATTTTGTAAGTTAATATCCTGTAAGGGCAAGAAGAAGACAAGGCAAAAGCAACAGAATTTGGGGGCCAGAAGTAGAATTTATTTATTTAATCAATTAAAAAAAATGGAAAGCATAAGGTGGTAGGACGATGGATGGATTGGCCGTGAGGATATCCGGTCACAAGTCAGTGACGGAGCTCAGGGACAACTTGACACATCACTTGATGCTGAACTCAGGATGAGAAGGGCTCAGAAAACACCACATATGCCCACAACGAGGTGTTGGTAGGCTACCCACAGGACGGACGGGGCACTGAGCACATCCCTGCAATGCACATTCCTCAGAGCAACCAGACTTAGAAACAGAAAACTCCGAAAGTCGGGCCCCACAGTGTGACAGCGAGCAAGTCAATTATGGAAGGGTTTATGATTTTAACTATTCTTGCCAATTTTGGATTTCTCTATCTCCTCCGACATAGTTTAAAAAACATCAGCTGGGACTGGAGAGATGGCTCAAAGGATAAGAGCATTGCCTGCTCTTCCAAAGGTCCTGAGTTCAATTCCCAGCAACCACATGGTGGCTCACAACCATCTGTAATGGGGTCTGATGCCCTCTTCTGGCCTGCAGGCATACACACAGACAGAATATTGTATACATAATAAATAAATAAATATTTAAAAAAATAAAAAAAAAAAACATCAGCTGTGCTTAGACATACAGGGGCTGAGGCAGAGAGATGGCTCAGTGGGTAAGAGCACCTCTGGCCAAGCCTGACAACCTGAGTTTGAGCTGTCTGACTTACATGGTGGAAAGAGAGAACTGACTTCTACGGATTTGTCCTGTGACTTCAAAGGCATGCTATGGCAGGCAAGTGCACACACGCACGCGCAAACACACACACTCACTCACACACATACACACATGTGCACACACTCACACACACACAGGCAAGTGCACACGTACACACGCAAACACACACACTCACACACACACTCACACACACTCACTCACACACATACACACATGTGCACACTCACACACACACACTCACACATAAATATGTAAGAACAGCCTGGTTTACAAGAGCGAATTCCTAGTTCCAGGACAGCAAAGGCTGTGACACAGAAAGAAAGAAAAAAAAAGAAAAGAACTGTTTTTCTAATCAGCATTGGATTGGTTTTGAAAAATCTGCCAATCATGCATTAATTGAAATGCAAGATGAACATTGCCCCACTTACTTTACCTCTGCCTTTGACATCAAATCTGAAAATATGCCTGTTCAAAGATGCTTATTTTATTAAAAAATGAAAAACCTCTTGATTAGGATAAAATTGGTGGACTTTGTGATTATAAGGTAAGAATATTCATGGAATAAACCAGTGCATTTATCCTAAGTATAGATACCAAGTGAGATAGTAGGAAAAATCAGCGAAATACAAACTAAATCAGGAAATCTAGGGCATGATGTCAAAATGAATGCTAATAATTCTCTTCTTTTCCTGAAGACTTCATTATTATTTGCTGTTTGGATAAAGAACTCAAAAGGATAAAAAGGGGTTTTTTTTTTTGAAAAAGAAAAAAAACCTAAGAACTTGTATTGTCTTGGATACTAAAGACTTTATTCTATTTTTTCTTGTAAGTTTTATAATTTTTTAGAAATAATTTATTTATTTTTTTACATGCCTTGTTGTGAAGATGTCAGATCCCCTGGAACTGGAGTTACAGACAGTTGGGGGCTTTTCTATGTGTGCTGGGGATTGAATCTGGTCCTCTGGAAGAGCAGCCAGTGTTCTTAACTAATGAGCTATCTCTCCAGCCCCAAATTTTATAATTTTACATTTAAATCTGTAATCTACTGTGTTTTGAAAGAAAATTACCCCCAATGGCCAACAGGGCATGGTACTATCTCAGATGCACAAGGCAGGCCCAGTGTGGCTGTCTCTTCCTGTTGCCTGTGGATCCATATGTAGAATTCTTAACTCCTCCTCCGGCACCATGTGCCGCCATGCTTCCGGCCATGACGATAATGGACTGAACCCCAGAAGTCAGCCCAATTAAACCTTTTCCTTTATAAGAGTTGCCATGGTCAGGGTGTCTCTCCACAGCACGAAAACCCTAACTAAACTATCTATCTTTAGTTTATTTTGTATAAGTTGTAGAGCAATTCTCCTTATTTTGTCTAGGACAATCACACACTATTTGCTGAAAACGCTCTTTTCTCTATTCATTAGATGGCAAAACAAGCAAATTTTAAAAAAAGAAAAAATATTAGTTGAACATTAAAAGAAGGAAAATGATTAATCATATTTTTAAACCTTTTAGATTGCTGAGAATTAAGTGTTAAAATGGAGTGCTGAAGGAAAAGAGACTCTGGCTGGATGTGGTGGCGCATACCTTTAAATCCTAACACTTGTAGGCAAAGGCAGACCGATCTCTGTGAGTTCGAGGCAGCCTGGTCTGTATGAGAAACCCTGTCTCAAAAAAAAAAAAAAACAAATAAACAAACAGAAACCACAAAACAATAACAACAGAAAAGATCCCTGCAAAGGGGGAGGGGCAAAACCTTATTAGCTGCTCTGAGAAAAGACAGAGTTCAGTTTCCAGTACGCACATTGCCTCGGGCACAGCATACATGTAATCGAAATAACATACATACATACATACATACATACATACTAGCTCATAAAACAGCAATAAATAGAGCTTTAAAAAAAAACAGAAAAAGAGACTCAGTCTAGTCTAAACATAAGCAATGGAACCAAAATCTAGAACTCGGTAATAGAAGACTCCCAACGTCCACCATCATCTCTCCCCCAGCCTTCCTGTATACATGTGACGTCTTCATTTATGCAAACCCGAGGCACCCTGTCCTTGATCTGATAGAAATGTTGGCATTTCTTCACTAGAACTTTTCCTTTTAAGTGTTTTATTTTGGAGCAATTTGGAATTTGCAGAAAAGTTTCAAGGATATTCCAGAACATACCGTGTTCTCCAGGACACTGTCTGATTTCACCAGTTCTTCAGGAAGTGGCGCGGTGAGGGGTGAGGCTTAGCGGCTTGCAGTTTAGAAGATGGATTTGAAAATAAATACAAAGGCCAAACCTGCAGTTACTGTGGAAGTAAACTCTGCTGCACTCCCCAATTCATTACATATGAAGATTTAGTCAGCAAACTGCCATTTAGTTCTTCATTCTGTCTTCCCCTCTGAAGAGGCACCGCACCTGCCGGGCTCCAGCACAATACCCTTCCCACTTCCTCCACGGCACCTGCCTCTGTAGTTACGTCACTTGGGTACCAGCTTCCTATCCTACGCTCAGAAGCTTAATGCCTTGTCCCCTGTGCTCCTGGGTCACCACCTCGGGGTTCAGAACAGTGCTTGGCTGACAAGGAATGAATACTCAGCAATCTTTGGCAAAAACTAAGAAATGAATGAACGCATACATGGACGAGTAAAGTGTCCGTGTCTGTGTGTGTGTGTGTGTGTGTTTATGTCTGTCTGTGTGTCTGTGTATGTGTGTGTACGTCTGTCTATGTGTGTATGTGTGTATCTGTGTGTCTAAGTGTGTGTGTGTCTGTGTTTATGTCTGTCTGTGTGTCTGTGTGTGTACGTCTGTCTATGTGTGTATGTGTGTATCTGTGTGTCTAAGTGTGTATGTGTCTGTGTTTATGTCTGTCTGTGTGTCTGTGTGTGTATGTCTGTTTATGTGTGTATGTGTCTGTCTATCTGAGTGTGTGTCTATGTGTGTATGTGTGTATCTGTGTGTCTAAGTGTGTGTATGTGTGTGTGTATGTCTGTCTATGTGTGTATGTGTGTGTCTGTATGTATGCCTATGTGAGTATGTCTGTCTATCTGTGTGGGTATCTATGTGTGTATTTGTGTGTCTGTGTGTGTGTGTGTATACACCCAGGTGACATACAACACACAATGAAAGACAAATCCGTCAGATGACTGAGTCGTTCACCTTCTATTCCCAGCCACACAGAGCAGAATTGCGGGCAGTCACCTCCTCCCTAGTCACTCGTTACAGGAACACGGCTCAGCGCTGCCGCTTTCAAAGCGAGCTCTTGCGAGCCCATCTGTGCCGCTGTGCTGGCTCACTCAAACTATTTCCTGGCCTTATTCATTCGATACACCAAGCCAGTGAGATAAAATTTAAATAATGCTCAAAATTAGAATAATTAAAACATGAGTCATTCTTTCTGTAAAAACATATTTGAAAAATTCATGATTACTGGACACTTGTGATTCAGAACAAGGCCCTGTGAGAACGAACAGGCCAGAAGATTCTGAGACCGCGCGTGAGTGAGGTGTTATCGTCATCGTGACTCCCACCGCTGACCTCTGGGATTCGAGTTCGGGAATTAGCAGAGAGGGCTGAAAAAGAACTCCTCATGCCTGTATCATCTATGAATCCTTCCGTTTCCCCACAGACAAACAGTATAAATGTGTCCAGAAATCAAAGCCCTTGATCACCTGACTGTTCCAAAGAAGAAACAATCATTCCAGATTAAACACCACAAATTATCCATTTCCCAAACAAAAAGAAACAAGGCGATGAACACAGGGGCCCCTTCGGAATGCTCTGCTGTATTGAGGGATTGACTCCAGCCTGGAGTGCCCCGTGAGAAAGCGCGGACACTAACACACGCATTCAATATGGCACGAACTGATACCAAGAGCACAGGAGACTACTGTCCCTCCTGAAACAGCATTCCCAGGTTATGACACACTGAGTTTAAACAACTCAAAGTCTCTGGCAAACTAAAGATGTAAAAGAATAACTCTCAGTGCCAAGAAATATACCCAATATTAGCACCAAAATGAAACTGAAGGAAAAATTCATTTCCTGATTTCATATATACATTTCAAAAGTGCTCATAATGCTAATAATGTTTAAGAAAACTAACCTTACAATTAACTTCTTTCTCTACTAAAAAATAGAGCAATAATTAGTCGCTTAAGGCTAAGATTATTAATTTGAAACTATTTTAAATATCCAAAATACAAACTGAATAGTTTTATAATGTTATTTTGAACCACAAGATTTTTCAAGAGAAAAAGTATGTAATTAATTTTATTTTTTAAAAAATCCCATAGCATTCACTTATGAAAATCCCTATTTTGATGGATGTATTTCCTATCAGGTTCTACAAAAAGACCAGGAAACATCAATGACTCCCAAGGTTCAGCTATTGTTTCTAAAATCCATTTTGTACTGACAGAACCAAGGTTTGTAAAAACAGTTGAGTGCCTGAGCTCAAGAGGAGCTGAGGCAGCCTGCGCTGGCAACAAAAATTAGGGCCAAAGAAACTAACATCTCAAGTACTTCTGGGATGCTCTCGACTGGTACGGAGCTGGGACTGACTGTAGGCATGTGCTGTGCACGACATAGTTCACTGTGACTCAGTGTAACAGGCTGTCCTCCGCAAATGTCCATGTGCAACCTGAAGGGCTCCAGAGAACAAAGCAAGCTTTATGTGAGCATCTTCAATAAAAACAAAAACTGAAATAAATGAATTAACAATTATGCTCTTGAAAAAAAGAGAATTCTCATTAAAGATGCAAAAAATTTAAAAAAAAATGAAATTTAGAGAATCATCCATTTGTTACCTTGGGAGAATCTGATGCACCAATTCTGAAATAATCGATTATAAGGGAAAACTAGGACGGTCCTATCCTGCTGTTTCCATATGAACTACTTTGGCGTAGGTAAACATTAGCCAAGCAGGGAAGGGCTTTGTCAATGGATCCTAACAGTGGGCATAGAAGAAATGCCAGTAATGCTAATGGAAGGATGGATTCAGGTAACAAATCTTGGTAAGGAAAATGTTTAGGTTAACGAAACCTGATCACAAGCAGGGACTCGGGTCCTTCCTGAAGCTACAGCATCACTCAGAGTCCTACAGCCCAGCCCTTTGCAGCTCCCAGGAGCTATGGCATGAGACACATACCATGGCAGAAGCAGAATCCAATCAAGATCTGACCTCCAAGCTGCAATAAATTTAGATTACAGAGTAAAAGGCAACAACAGCCAAAGTTGGTACCTGGAATATTCTACTGTTTGGTTTCTTCGACAAAAGAACAGCTTGAAAAAAGAAGGGAATGTCCTAAATAAAAGTCAAGAGACTCATTAACCAAATGAAATATGAGTTGTTTTTTTTTTTTTCCACATCTGTTAAAAATAAACCTTTGAGACAGGTCTCTCACTAAACCCAGCACTCAACTGCTTGGCCAGACTAAGCCTCTCTAGCGCTAGGATTATCTATGTATCCAGCTAGCTTGCACTGGGTGCTGGGAACCTCAGCTCAGGTCTTTTTGACTATACAACAAGCATTGTGCCAGCTTCCTGGGCCTGAATCTCACCTGATGAAGAGTCTGTGTCTGGTATAGTTAACTCGCTGTTCAGCCATGTGTGGAAACAAGTCCGCAAGAACTTTATTTCCACGAATTGAAATTTGATAGTCAAAGGATACATTCACATTTCACCTGTGCATGCGGTTGAGGTTCTACCAGACATATTGGCTTAAGAAATTCTAGGAGGTAGAACCCTGACCCTGAGCTATAAAAAATATAATCAGAATTCATCCCTATTTGTTTGAAAATGGACAGACTAGGTTTAAAATCTGTTTAAGAGACGGAATCAAGCCGGGCGGCAGTGGCACACACCTTTAATCCCAGCACTCGGAAGGCAGAAGTGGGCAGATCTCTGTGAGTTCGAGGTCAGCCTGGTCTAAAAGAGCTAGGTTCAGGATAGGCTCCAAAGCTACAGAGAAACCCTGTCTCAGGAGAAAAAAAAAAAAAAAGAGAGACAGAATCAAAAGAATCAAAATGAGTCATGGGGAAACTTCTGCAAATTGTTTGTTCCAGTAAATGTTTGTTTCTTTTCTTTTCTTTCTTCCTCCTCTCTGTCAAGACCACATTGCCTTGAGAAACGGTCAGTCTTCCTCATCTGAGTTTAGCTAATGTGGACAGAGAAGTTCTATGCCCACAGTGACTTATGTTATGAAATGTTTCCATGACAAAGACCCACAGTTGGGTCCCATATGAAATTAACAGCAGTACTTCTGAAAAAAATTCAATTTAGAACAATATATTGATCAAGGTGGGGGAAAAGTTATTGATTAAATACAACTCACTGTACACATCGAATTCTGTTGGCAATACCTCTCAGTGCCAGCATGGCTGCATATGCCAAGGTCACAGCAGCTCACTCAGTGAATCACCCTTGGGTGCAGATGTGCCAGCTAGAAAATAGACTGTACAGATGCCATTCAAAGAGAAGCCAGGTCAATGAGTTGCTTTTGTACCCCTGACCACATGACAATTAAATCAAGCAATGAAACCGTTAGGTCACAAAATGCCCAACCTTAAGATGACCACACCAGTGTGTGAATAGAGCAATTCAGTCTGCATCCTATGCCAATCGGCTCTCTCAAGAACAACGGGCCCATCTCATCTCAGAAAAAGCTTTCTTCTTTCTTCTAGGCAAGCTTAGCAAGCCCTAAGGTGACAACTCTCAAAGCTCCCGTGTCTGATATAAAATAATAAACACTGAGATAACAGTGGCAGATAAAGACAATCGGTTGTGCTGCAGTCCACAGAGGTGAGTTCACAGAAGACGAACGCAGAGCTCTTCAACGCCACGGCTCTCAAGGGGGTGCCTGGCAGGACCAATTGATCTGGAGGATTCGTTGATTAAATATTGAAGGAACGCTAAAGACTGTCAGAAAGTCATCATTAGGATGGTAACGAGATCACCTTGCATATTCTCTAATAGCGGTTTTCTGACTTTTTTTTTTTTGTGGAGTGTTCACATGGAGCCAACTGATTTTTAGAAGTTTTCATATATGAAAGCAATGGCCTAAAAACTGGCCTGCATCCTTTTAGTTTGCAAACCATGTTGTCTTAATAATGTAGCTCTAAGTAGAAAGCTTCTCACATCACATGATTCCACTAAATTATTACTGAGCCTTGGCTCCCAAGCTCCCAAGAGGGAACTGCCCATGGAAAAACAGGAGTGTTGTTGGAATTCGTGAAGACTTTTCCCCAGATTACACACGGCTACACTACAAATGCCTCCATCACCACCCCTGCCTGTACCCAGAGCAAGAGTGACTAGCGGAGGTGCAGCTTGCAAAACTCCCCCCAGACTACTAACACCATAGCCTTCCCCGTGGGAGGGCAGAGGCCTGTGGATAACAAGGAGGGGTGTTTCCCAATGCCGAAGGCCAAACGCCCCAGGCCTACCATGCCAAATGGAATCTATGGCCTGGCGCTGAAAGCATAGTAGGTGCAGATGGCAAAGACGGGAAGCAGACTATAAAGCACGGAGGACTCTGAACTCATCACTGTAGTCCCATGGGCAACACCAGAACCACCAAGTGTCTGTTTACTATAAAAAAAAAAAAAAAAAAAACAGATAAAAAGGTTTGTAAGCCTGCATGCTCATACTGTGCTGTCTGCATGCAGCCATATAACGAAACCAAAGCTAACACCGCAGCCGTTTTTATGTTGAGGTCTGTAACCTGTCTCTCGAGGAGTGAAGGGTGCTCTTGCTTCCACATAATGTAGAGACCATAGGCAGAAATATAAAAGTTTGCGGATATTTGTGAACATTTAGGTCCCTGCCTTTAAAAAGAGTCAAATGGAACGTTTACTGAGATGACTAAACATAATGAGAATTGTGACGTGTTACTGAAGGTCAGACACACAAGGAGGTATAAAGAAACACCTTCCTGTTCCCTGGTGCTGTGTCATCATCGTTTGGAGTCCTTCGGCACTGCCTGGTCTGCCCTGCGTTTGCGGGAAGTGTGCCTTCTGCACCCTCACCTTTGCCTTGTGTTGGAGTCTTCTAACTTGGCTACACCATTAGCTTCTCAGTGAACTAGTCTCAGACTCCTTCCGCTATTCTTGGGACACAGTCCGCCAGTCTGTTGGCGCTGGTGGCACCTTAATTGTCCTCTTTTGCTGTTTTCCCAGCAGGGAGCAGAACCTGGAAAGGAGGGATGCCAATCATACAGGGCATTTCCAAAGAATGTCCAAGACACTCTCAGGAGGATGCCCCCCCCCCCAATATCTCTCTCTTTTTTTTTTTTTTTTTTTTTTTTTTTGTTTTTTTGTTTTTCGAGACAGGGTTTCCCTGTAGTTTCTAGAGCCTGTCCTGGAGCTAGCTCTTGTAGACCAGGCTGGCCTCGAACTCAGAGATCCGCCTGCCTCTGCCTCCCGAGTGCTGGGATTAAAGGCGTGCGCCACCACCGCCCGGCCCAATATCTCTCTTCATGACAAAGTTTGTACCAGGTACCTCAGCTTTTATCTCCTCCGTTCAGTCTTACACAACTGCAAAGATAAGAACACTGAACTCAGTGCTCGGTCACATTGCAGATTCCCAATTACACTCTGCCCAGAGTCTCAAGGGAAAACCCTTTATGTGACACAGCAGGTATTCCCAGTGAGGACAAAGTGCATTGTCTAGAACCAAGCTTAGCTTTCCCATGAACTGTGGACGCCAGGAGGTGCTTTAGAGAAAACAAGCACAAAGAGGGCTCATCACATGGGAACAGAAATCTCCAGTCCCATGGCTCGGATAGGACCCTGTTGTCGTCTCTAACTGGCCTTTCAAGAACAGAGCTGCTCTTGACTGGACCACCACAGAATCCAGTTTTCATGATAGATCACTCAGGAAGCGAAAAACACAGAATGAGAAAATAAACGCTTACTTTAAGAATAAAGGACAAAGCCAGGCCTAAAGCAGAAGCTGCACCCATTACTCTCTGCCCCTGAAACACGACAGCAGCTTTTCCTTCAAGCCATAGACCTCTCTAGCAAGCTCATTTCTTCACACGGAGACAGCATTAAAAGTATTCATCAAGCCAGACGCTGTGATCCACATCCATACTCCCAGTTCCTGGGAGGTTGAGACAAGAGGGTTTTAATTCTGAAGTCTACCTTGGTTTCTTAGTGAAACCCTGTCTTGGAAAAATAAGTAAGTAAATAAATATAAATAAATTATTTCTCAGGTTTAATTATTTTAAAGTATGTACGCTATCCACTCCCTAACATGACTTACTGAAAACACAAAAGAGATCTGTCCACCCTGATTAGTATGCACAGACTGACTGCTCCATTTTAAAGGAGAGTTAAAGTCAGATCTTATCCTGTAGTTCACACCAGCCTGGAACTTCTGGAAATCCTCCTGCCTCAGCTTCCTAAGTGCTGGCATTACAGGGAGCCAGCATGACCAGCATGATTGCTTTGTGAAGTTACATCTTTCTGCCAAAAAAAGTATTTCTTCCAAATTCCTCTCTATCTCTTAAATCAAAAATAAATCTACGGTGGGTGCTGTATTTTGTAGATCTAAGCAAATGTGACCATGGCTCATGATGATGGTGTGGACAGACCAGTTAATAACCCATCCAGGTTGTGAACCAGTGCTCAGGATAGCACCTTTTTCTTTCTGGCACACGGGATCCCACTTATGCCCTTTAGTCTCACATAATTAATTGTAGGCAGATGGTGAGATCTAAATTTCCAGAGCAGAAACTCTACTAGCCACCTTCTCCTTGCTTTTGCCAGTGACAGATTCTGTCACAAACTAAAGGAGGTAATACAGTCAGACTCCGGGGCTACGTGGAAGCCTTTTTACTCACTAGGACCCCCATCTTCCTCCCTAGTTATTCTGCGCCATCGGAAAAGTGAGAGGGAAAAGAAGAACAGAGGACCATGGGACACAATCACGGTTTCCCACCCTTACCTCTATCCCTGCACTAAAACACAGCAGAAGACAGGAAGATGCAGCGTGCACCTTACGGCCCCCATCTAAGAACATCCGTATGTGTCCTCGCGGCCCATGCGAAACAGACCTGGGCCCAGGGACCATTTTACCACCTCCTCCCTTTTCTCCTCCTATTGTCTTAGCCGATACATCCTTTAGATTCTCACCCCAGAGCACAGTCCCCAGCTCCGTCATCTACTTTCTCAATGCCCTTTCCTGGGCTTTTGGTTTATTCGACCGCTGTGAGGGTGTTTGGGTTTCAGAGTTATCTCTGTCCATGTCTGATCTCCACCGCCTGCAAGTACACACTCAGAAGCAGAGAGCAGATCGTAGAGCACCTGTCCACACCCCCAACACATACAGCACAGGTCGGAGTTCAAAGTTGCTAGGTTTTAATCTGTGTGCCTTAGAGGGAATAGAATCTACTATTGTCCATTTTGTTATGAGCAGACTTTTGTACTGTTATGCAATGCCGAGATTGAGGAGTCCTGACTTGTCCTGAAACTGTTAGTAACGTTCATGCAGACCTTTGCTGTGACCTTCCAGGGGACTGAGCACTCTGAGTTAAAAATTATTACACACTTCAGATATAAACATCGCTGAGAGCCACAAGTTAATGAGTATTGTGGCTATAGATATTAATTGGTGAAGACAGGTAGAGAATAGCTATACAGTAACATGTGCATTCCAAATTCCCAGGTGAATCTCTCTCTCTCTCTCTCTCTCTCTCTCTCTCTCTCTCTCTCTCTCTCTCTCTCTCTCTCTCTCTTTCTTTCCTTCTCTCTTTCCTTCTTTCAGGTTGTTAACCAAGCAGCAGCTCAACCTTCATTAAGAAGTTGCCCCGGGTCCCATTGACTTCGCATAGAAACCATGTGTAGGGTGAAAGTCCAAAGGTGAAAAGCCTTTAAAGTCTGAATCTGGATCTGGTTTTTCCTTGTGAGAGCACACATTGAAGATTAATTCTTAAAGCTGCAGGTAAGAAATGCGCCCAAGACAGGGACAGGAATGGTTCTTTTCATGAGTAGAACTGAACCATGCTTAAAAACAACAATAAAGAGCAAAAACAAAACCCAGTCTACTTGCTTTTTATCCACCGGTGCTGACTGAAAGAATCATCTTCTAGGGCTAGAGAGATGGTTCAGCAGTTAAGAACACTGGCTGTTCTTCCAAAGGACCAGAGTTCAATTCCCAGCATCCACATGTCAGCTCACAACTGTTTGTAACTCCAGTTCCAGGGGATCTGACAGCTTCAAACCGATGCACATAGAATAAAGTTAAATAAGATATATATATATATATGAATCATCTTCTAATTTAACATGTTCTGGAGCAGAAAAGGGCTCCTGACACCTCCCTCCTGAGACTTTCATTAAGTGCAAGCTTTAAAGGTTGAAACGCTGACTCAAACAAAAGCTCCCACACCAACCGATACTCAAGTAGGAGTCTCTGGAAGTTCTCATTGAGGAGTTTGGTGAATTGGCAACGAATCCTTGGAGTGGTTCACTCAGGAAGGCAAGGATCGGCAGCATCCCTCCAAGCCCGGTGACTAATCCTCCTACAGCCTGCGTTCTGCCCACCAGACCTCGCGTTCTCCTCTGGTACATTCTCCACTCTTCTTGTTTCTCATTCAAGCCGTCAGAGATGGAGACGAACTCTACCAAAGTCTAGACTACTATATGAAGCTACGAGGCAAATGTATATCATACAAGGAGACCAGAAAAAGCAGGATCCAGCACTCCGCAAAAGTAACAAACGGAAGTTTTATAAAATGGTTATAACAATAAAGACGACCACAGTAGCCGTCATGACAGGGTTTTACAAAGTAATCTACAAGACAAGTTCATTCCACAATTGACTTGTGACACTGTCGCTAAACGTGCAGCCGTGGTGTTAGCTCAGGGTTCGCTTTACTTGCTTCTCCCTAGGCACTCTACAAGACCTTGTTTGGCTCTGTTGCACATCTGTAGTCGCCACCAACTGCTAAGTGGTGACAGGTCCACCTTGCTGCTTTTTCCGCCACAGCAGTGCTCTGATAAGAAACCTAAATCGCGGCTCTTCCCACCTTTGGTAATTCAAAATACCCCATGGGTTTCCACACTAGTACAAGAATCCAATAACTTTTATGGAAGTAAGTTGTGCTGGGGTAACTTCCCAGAGATGACAACACAGATTCCGGTCAGTTACCTAACAAGTAGGCTTTGCTGCAATGTAGCTAATGTCATTAGCGCAACTATGTATCACAGACGTTAAAAGTCACCAGCTGAAAAAACATGCCAGAGTTTTCTTATCTGCCATTAAATGCTATTAACTGACCCCGCCCAGGAGTAAGTCAGATGTGTAGTTATTTAAATAAACATCAAAACCGCAGAATGGAGAGGACTTAGAAGTTAAAAAGCAAGGTTCATTTGGTTACACCATTGACAACTTAGCTTCAGATAACAGGACAAGACAGGCAGATAATCTTTTCAGGCTACAAAGCAGAAAACATATTGTGATGTTCATGGCAAGGAAATAAGAATTCTAGCTTGGAATTTGTGTGCCATTCTGTGGGCTGAGGGAGAAGATCAGAGGAAGCTGGTTGGGCGGGGTGGGGGGGTACCTTTGACAGAAACAAACAGGCAGGCTTGAATGAAGCACACTTCAAACCACGGGAATGGTGCCTGACAGTTGAGAGAAGCCCATTGGTTGGTTCAGGACTCAGAGCTTCCCTGAAGCTAAAACAGGAGAGAGGGGAGGGGCCCCGTAGGAGGTAGAACCAACCAACCCCATGAGTTTCAAATGCATTTCATTGTGCAAGCTGAGAAGGGCAGGGGTGAAACTCTGAACAGAGGGTCCCACGACCCAACAGCTAAATAAAGGAAGAGACAAGAGTTGGTCTCGGAAGGTCATGGTAGCAAACCAGACCGGAAATGGAAACTACGGGGTATGGGACAGAGGAACAAGAGAATTTAGTATCTGACAGGGGAGATCCAGCCTGTCTCCTCACTAACGGCTCCCTCCTTACCTCCTTCCTTCCTCACTGCTTCATTTCTGTGGTGCTGGGAATCAAAGCCAGGGTTTGACTCAACCTGGCTCATTGAATCTGCTGATGCAGAACCCAAGGATAAGACAGATGGTTCACAACATAAGCTCACTTAATTCGCTCATCGCAAACGCACTTTCCGCATCTTTTCTAGCTCCACAATCCAGCCAAGACTTCAAATTTTGGTTTGCATCTTAACTCAAAATTATGTTTCTCTATTAAGAGGAAGAACAACTTTTTCCCCAAATTCTAAAGACCCGACAGAGAAATGACCCAGCCCCATTAAACAGCAGATGACTTTCTTTTTCTCTAGCTAGTTCTGTTAATCTTGTCATGAATTCATATCAGATTTCTGGCTCTAGATTACTTTTTAAAAAGTGTTATGTTTTTGCTTGCTGACTTCTAAATCCCATCCCAAAGTAAACAATACAGAAATTGTTCAGCAATTCAGCTGGAGTAAATATTATAAAGCTACGGCTAACCTCATTAGCTACAAAGCACAGCAGACACGCTAGGAACATACTCTGCTCTTGTGGATGGTATGTTCTCTAAAGCTAGTCAGCAAATTTTCTCGGCAAACAACATCTGGATCAGTGATTTTTTTTTTTTTTTTTTTTGGTTTTTCTAGACAGGGTTTCTCTGTGGCTTTGGAACCTGTCCTGGAACTAGCTCTTGTAGACCAGGCTGGTCTCGAACTCACAGAGATCCGCCTGCCTCTGCCTCCCGAGTGCTGGGATTAAAGGCATGCACCACCACCGCCCGGCCAGTGATTTTTTTTTTAACACGGTCTACTACTTGATGCAACTATCCAACCCTGTTATTATTAGAGAAGGCAAACCCATGTAATGTGTGGCCGAACATGGCTAGGGTCTAGTAACATGTAATTCGCAAAAGTGGCGGAATAAGTTGGGTGTGGTGCCAGGTCATCCCAGATCTCAAAAGGCTAAGGCAGGAGGATCATGAGTTCAGGGCTAGCCTGAGCTATACAACAAGCTTATGTCTCAAAACAAATAAAAACAAGTGAGCAAATGTGCTGTGGAAGAGCTGTGGTTGACCCTCGTACAACAGGCACTCCGTTACAGCAACCCGGCAACCCGGAGGGTTTGGTTTTGTTTATCTGTAAATCTGTTTTCTCGTTTTCAGTGTAATCTGACTCCATAACGTGTCTAAGGCTGAAGATGCGAGACAGCAATTCTTCCAAAGGAAGTGCTCATCGCTAGCAAAGCCATCAAAGGGTACACAAGGGGCTGGAGAGGTGGCTCAGCAGGTAAGAGGACTGGCTGCTCTTCTACAGGCCCTCGGTTCAATTCCCAGCTCCCACATGGTGACGCATAACTATCAGGATCTCTAGTTCCAGGGGATCTGATGTCCTCTTCTGACTTCCTCGGGCATGCGGGGCAGATGGGAGGCACAGATGCAGTCAAAACACTCATAAACATGAAACAAGAGAAAACTTTAAAACAAGGGACAGACATCAAGGAGACAGCGACGTCCAGTATAACTTTAAAAGAGAATATATGCACAACAGAGGAGATAATAAGTAGATCTCTGTCAATTATACAATTTAACGGTCTGAAATTTCTTGAATTCAAAGCTTCAGAAGGCACAGAGTAGAGTCATAAATATTTAGGCCCATGTTATACTTACTTACAAAACCGAGAGACATCCCTACTAGTGTGTGAATTTAAATGATAGGACTAGAAATCCTACAGACAAACTGTCTGAAATTCAAATCCTAGTTCTGCCAATTACTGGTAGTATGATCCTGACAGTACCTCAGTGTCACGACCTATAAAGACAAAGAGAGCTACGGCACCTACTGTCCGTTAGGATTGTCTGAGGATTCCACAGATTCATTGTGTAACCCTTAAAACTACATAAATGCCTGGTGCTCTTAGAACTTACTAAAAGCAGAAACTGTAGGCTGCAGGGGATCATCGCCATTCAAAATAAACTGGCTTTACCCTCATACGTCTTAAGCTTCCGTCTGACTGAATCTGTTAGGTAGAGTCCTAAGGACTTAGCCTCTCCACTAAGATCTTTACCAACTGAGAAGCATTCCCACTTTATCTGGTAAGATTTCTCTAACCACTCTCCACAGCTAAAAACACCAACTCAAGAATAACCCCAAAGCTAATATCCTACGGTTCTGTAGCACAATTCCTCCAAACGGGAAAAGGCTTTGCCTGCTCTTCTCTTACCACCCAGAAATATCAACAGCCCCTCTTTGCTTACAACCAGAGCAATCCAAAAGGAAAGAGTAAACAGGAACTTAGGGAGAAAGATAAAGAACCTTAATGACTCAGTTTTCAAATAAATCCACATCTGTGTGACAAAGAAAGGCAGAATGTGGCATCCGTGTGCACACCTGGTCAAAGAGGGGAGCAAGGAGAAATCAAGACAAGTTAAACTGTGTGGTATGAGAGAATGTCCTAAGGCCAAATCATGCCACAGCAGACACCCCAAGACCTGAATGCAGAAGGACGAATGGACCATAACAGTGTTTCTCCTGACGAAATGCTGCACTGGCAGGAAAGGGTCTGTTGGATGATCCATCTGGTACAGCTGTTGTATCGATGACACTCAGGACATCTGGGCCTCTATGTCACATTCCTCGTATCACCTGGATTCCCGAAATGACAAGAGAATCCTTGGACAAGTGGCACGAGACTCTGACTGATTTAAGTGGCTGAGTTTTTTTAAAGCGACTCAGAAATATATACACTCAAGTATAAACATGTCTGTCACATGCAAACTGAGGTCAAAATAATGTTAAAAATTACATATTCAGTAAACTTAGTCTAGTGACAAGGTCATAAATTATGCTATGTTTTGAGGTTATATAGTCAATACTGACAATGTATAAAGTGGCCTAATTCTGTGTTATTTTTCATATATGTCTCAATTGAGAAATCCTGGCCAAATTTCTCTGTGCTCATCGCTTTACTCTTTGGTTAGGGATTATTCCAACCTGCTCCGTTTCCTTGGACAGTTGCACCTGTCTGTATCTGGTCTCTATCTGATTTCCGCAGCTACTTTTTTCTAATTAGCTTCCATCGACATTTAACAACCAAATCAGGCATGCTGGAATTCTTATGACTAAGCTTCCTGTATTAAGACATATCGCAGCAGCAATAAAATCGAATCAACGTGAAAGAGTGAGTCGGCGAACAACGTGGTCCCTGCCATGCAAAGCTGTTCAGGAAATTTAATTTGATGTCATAAACCGATAAGGAACAAATACATGGGGGAAACAGGGTGGCCCACGTTATCACATGACAGCAATCGCCCAGAAATGAGAAGCGGTTTGGGGATGGAAGCAGAATCCTAGAGGGCTGTACGGTTGTTCACCTTGGGCCTGGGAGTTAAACAAATGAGGCACAGATCCCAGCGTGGATGCTACCAGCTATGAAACCTGGGGGAGGACATTCTCCTCGGATGGTCCTCAGTCTTCTCATCTGCAGAATGGGGTTTTTAAGATAAACAGAGTTCAAGCTACTGTGGAGATTATAGATATTATCGGGCCATGTAAGGATGATGTCAGATTACAGAGCATCTGAGCAACGGGAAGGTCATGGCACACTGTGTCTGTCACTCATGTGCTCCCAGGATGCTGGTCTAAACAAACCAACTGTGTTGCCACTCATACAAAAGCAGAGCTTACAGTTATGCACAGTACATATATGCAATATGAGCGAGCCAGTTACAAGCTCCTATAGTTACTACACTATATTCTTAGTATGTTTAGATGTACCCCTACTTCCCCTTAAAGCAGGCTATTAAGTTGGGCAATAGCCCCAAACCTCTCCTGTTTACTACATGTTTTGCCTGTATCATTTTCTTTTAGGCTTGACTGAATGTCCTCTGTTTTGTTCATAATGGGCATAGGAACAATATAGGCTGTACCTGTAGCATCTGGGTCTAGGTGAACACACTCTACAGTGTTTGCACATTCTATAGTGATCTACTTGCCTAACGACCCTTCTCTCAGAGCACACACAGAATGCTCCAGAGCTGGCCATGCAAAGTTCCCACCACAGATCAACTAAGGTGAGGTTAGAACCACACTGATTTGGATTGCTAGTCTGCCGACTAAGGAAAACAGTATGTAGAAATCACTGAAATGTTCATGTCAAATATCCAGCTTTATGAGACTTACAAGTAGAGGACACCAGGTTTCACTTCTATATTCTAATTGCTCTCTGGTCACGTGGCCATGGGAAAGGTGTGCATTAGGGAGTTTTTCATGACTATAACATGCACTGGGCATGCCACCACCACAGCCATCTCTTACCCTCTGCGTCACATTTATCGGGCCATTCCTCACTCATATCCTTTATGAAACACAGGAGCATTGCATTAAAGAAGAGTTGAATGAACACAAAGCTATGACGTGCTCTCCTGATATGAGTATGATATGAATATGTCAGAGAAGAAGAGCCACACAGAGCGATATGGATTCATCTAAAAAGGTCCATGTCTCCCGATGCACAGACTACAGCAGAGGTTCAGTGAGGACACTCAGTGGAGGTGCTGGAGGCCACCATAGGACAACGAATACAAGCTCCAGGATGGAAGACAGGCTGAGGACGACAGAGGAGAGAAAGAGTTGGGAAGAGCCTTTGAAGCTACCTCTGAGCCACTGTGCTAATCCAGGCACAGACCTACTTCACTTGTTCTGGTTGTGAGAGTGAACAGATATCCATATTTTTAAAAATAAGCAGAATTCTGTGAGAATTAAGTATTCACACGAAGAAGTAATCCACAGAAATAAAAGAAGGATCTCTTGAAATGTCTGATGTTGGTACAGGCAATATAGGTAAGCAACATCATAGATGAATCTCAACATAAGAAGATTATTGTGGGGACAGAAAGATGGATTTGTGGTTAAAAGCACTGGTTGCCCTTCTAGAGGACCCAGATTATATTGTCAGCACCCAAGTGATGACTCACAACTAATCTGTTATAACCTGTTATAGTCTCAGGGGATCTGATGCCCTCTTCTGGTCTCCATGGGTACCACATATACACGTGGTGCATAGGCATTCATGCAGTCAAAACATTCATACACACAAAAATAAGTAAATAAATAGAGGGGTTTTTTTTAAAGACCATTGGCTGTTTTCTTTTATATGAAACTCAAAGACAGGCTAAAGTAATGGTTTGCTACAGTGGTCAGAATGGCAGTTACTTAGGGGAGGGGGTGCAGGTTGGGAGGGGCATTGAGAGAACACCCCAAATTGGTGGTTCTCAACCTGTGGGTCTCAATCCTTTTTCATAGCGATTACATATCAGATGTCTGGCATATCTGATATTTGCATCACAATTTGTAACAGTAGCAAAATTCAGTTATGATGCAGCAACAAAAATAATTTTATGGTTGTGGGCTCACCACAACATGAGGAACTGTATTAAAGGGTTGCAGCATTAGGAAAGTTGAGAACGACTGCTCTATATATTCATCCAAAATAACTTTATTTATTGGAAAACATTTTTAAAACAATGAATATGTTATTGTAATACATATAACCTTTTGGTAAGGAAGATCTAAACAAACAAACAAACAAAACACTGTATTTAATATCTCTTGTTCTCCGGCCTTTCCCCTTCCTCCCTCATTTCTAGTATTTGCTCAGTGCCAACCACTGTGCACACACTGTACGCACACCATGCAAGGCCCTCATCACTAAGGAGTCTAGGTGTTAATGCAGCAGGTGCTTCATGGCTGACAGTGTTTATTTGGTCCTGATAAATCACGTACCATCTTCAGACACCACATCTGCCCTTGTCTTCAATTATACGGCACTTTATATGTTGATTAAATTAATAATTTGTCTCAAAATGTAACTTCTTTGGCTGTTTCAAATCCCCCCACCCATGTCATTCGATGTCTCTTGGGGTGTCTTACAGTAGACAGCATGCAGTCACAGTCAGGATGTCTTCCTTGGCCTTCTAGTAGTCCTTTCCCTGGGTTTGCACTTCTCTATCCCGTGTGACATCTGTAAAGCTGAAAATCGCTTATGGAGAAGCACATGGCTTAGACCACACTGCTCGGAGGGACACAGTGTGGCCTGGCAGTCAGAGCTTTCTCTCGGTAACCCTTTCACCCTGTAGGGGCGCTCAGGAATGTGGGAGCCGTGAAGCAGGAAAAGTAAAGCAATGAGAGGTGGGAAGATGTCCTCTCTTGTGTCTTTTGGGGATAAAGCTAAAGCCTGCAATCCCCCCCTTCCTGTGCAAGCCCATGGGCGCCATGCATGCCAACACGCCCAGAAAATATCCTTGAGAATAACAAAAACAATGTCAAGCTTATTCACCCTTCAATATAATTTTTTTTAATGTAGCTTAAGGGTTGCTAATGAAGAAAACACCTAAAAGTTGTGAAAAGGTTTGGGCCTCACTCTAAAATGTCTTAACGGCATCAGGGCTTCTCACAGAGGGGGCAAGCTGTGCAGCGAGGAATTTCTCCAGTCTTCATTTCCTCTCCTTGTCCTAGTTACAGCGGCTCCTGTGACTGATCCCTGAAGCCACTTAAAGTCACAAGACCACACGATCTGCCCTCTCTTCAACTTGAGCATGGATTAAGGTTTCCTGTTTACATTCCTTCTGATCTGCAAAATGGGAGTGGCTGGGCACTACCAGCTCCCTCACAGAGCATGCCCACCCCTCACCAACCTAGCAAGTCCCTCCAACACAGGGGGGCATACTGGCAACACACTTGCTTTCTGCTTGGCTTCTCTACTGGTGTGCCCAGAGTGCTGCAGGCTGGCCTTCCTGTCCCCTTCCGGGTTTCCTCAGAAAGTACCACCCTAGCCACACTCATCAAAGTCAGTATCCATGTTGGTCCACATGAGAAAGCCCTCCATAGTCTCAGGCATTTGAATACTTGGTCCTTAGCTGGTGGCACTATTTGGGAAGGTTTAGGAGGTGTGGCCTTGCTGGAGGAAGTGTGTCACTGGGGGCGGGCTTTGAGAGTTTAAAGACTCCTGCCACTTCTAGTTTAGGCTCTGTGCTTGAGAGTCAAGATATGAGCTCTCAGCTTGCAGCTCTGGCTGTCACGGCTGGGCCTTGTGGCCATGTCTCCTCTGCTTCATCATCATCATCATCATCAACTCTTATCCCTCTGGAACCATGAGCCCAAAAAACACTTTCTTCCTGAAGGCGCCCTCATCACCATGTGTCATGACAGCAACAGGGGAGGAACTAAAACAGTAGTAAAGACCCAGGCAGTTTGTACTATTCTGTGAAAATCAGAAATACGTATTAAGGACCCTGACAGCTCACCAGTCTCAATGTGGCCTTCAGGGTTGACGATCAGTGTCCCCGACTAACCTTAGAATGGCCCTGCCTTTACTTATCTTGTCTGTTTCCACAGCACATTGTCTAACTGAAGTTTCTAAGTTCTTCTTTCCCTTTACTTATGTGGTTAATTTCTATTACTTTTATTAATTATTACTATTATTGTTATTATTATTTTTACAGTTTTTAAGACAAGTTTTCTCTGTGTAGCCCTGGAACTTGCAGTCCTGGAACTTGCTCTGTTTTGGGGGGATTGTTGGTTTGTTTTGTGCTTTTGTTTGCCCCAATCTGGTTACTTTCTTTTATTTATTTATTTATTTTGTTTGGTTTTGTTTTGTTTTTTTTTTTTTTTCTGAGGCAGGGTTTCTCTGTAGCTTTGGAGCCTGTCTTGAAATCTGGTTACTTTCAATTCGGTCCACGTGGCAGTTCTGAAGGGAAACGCTCTCTGGTTCTGCAGGCTGGGCCACACCCCTCCATTACCTGGCCTCGGAGCTTTTATACTTTTACTATAGCACTTATCAATCTGCAAATCGAGATCTGTGGCCTTCCCTTAGAATACGGTTTGTCCACTAGCTGACTTCTTAAGGTGACCTGGTGTTCGTGGCGTAGGCTGGTGGGTTCCAGCGGAACAAAGTAAGGGAGAGGAAAGAAAGGAAAGGGGAAAGTAAGAAATAAGCAAGAAAGAGAATGAGGTGGGGAGACCTAAGACTAGTTCATGCCTCAGCCGTGTCCTAATTTGAGCCGAAGGTAGAGGTAGCACCTCAACCCAACTCCTCTCAATACCAAAAGGCTGCTGTCCCCCGAGGGCTGGCCTGGGTTTTCCAGTGCAAAGCCACCATCAGAGGGACTGAGGGACAATTATCCAGTCCCAGAAATGGAGCTTGAAGGTGAAAGCAAAATAAGAATCCTGGACACGCTTTAACCTTGTGTTCAGTCATTTGACAGACACACGTGCACAATATAATGGAAGCAAGGGAAGGCCTCCTTTGAGCTGGCTCTGAAATTTATCCCAACGACTCCCAATGTAAAAGCCAAGGGCCCCTTGGAAGTTGCCTAACTATTACAAGGGGCCTGAAAAGGCACACTTAGTGCGAACATTTCCTATACACTGACTCCATTCAAACTCCTTTATTACCCCATTGAGGATGATGAAACTTTATGTAGAAAAGGAACCCCCATACTCTAAATAGTTTAAAGTCACGCCACCTAGAAAGGGGTTATACTTTGGTCCTGTATCCCATTGTGCTGTTGGAAGAGGCCCACTTGCTTAATGCAACCTTATAACCTGTCTGAACCAAAATCGTTTCCAACTTCATGAAGAGACTCATGGGGCTTGCAAAGGGCTATGCTGTCTGACCTAGTATTGGAGGATTCATGAATCAACACTAGGAGACGCTAAAGGAGACAGTTCTGCATACACTATAATAACGATCAGGTTCAGCATTTACACAAGAAAATGATGCTTCAAGTCAAGCAACTGCATATGGGCGGTACTTCTCCTTAGTCAGATCTTACTGAGCCAACAATCTGGAACGCAACAAGAAAGTGAGACTATGACCCCAGATTGCAGTCGAGCTGTGGATCATGACGAAGGGGCCTGTTCCACGTTAGCTGCTCCACGTCCAGCCTTCTGAGACTGCAACACAATGCTGTCCCCACAAAGTTTGTGTTCGGGAACCAGGCAACCAAGTTTGAAGAAAAAAATCAAATGTTTCAAGTAAGTTTACAATTTTGTGTTGGGCCACCCTCGCAGCTACCCTTGACTTTGTCATTTCAAACCATGTGATGATGTTTGGCCTCTGTCTGTACACCAGGGATGCCAGGATGTCGGAGAGCTGAAAAGCCCCTCCATCACTGACAGTCTATCCTGCACGCTCCCGTCTCAGGTCATGCTAACACCTTGTCAAAGCAGGACTCTACTGTTACACAGACTCTCATCTCAGAACAAGTAGGGTCCCAAAATGCAATTATAAACTTGGAACTGTGGCATATTAGAGGTAGTAACAGGATTAACGAAGTTCAGGGCACAGGTGCTGGGTACCGTATGGAACTGAGCACGCTTTCTTCAGGTGTGCACTTTCAGTTCTTAATAGGCTCCCTGCCCTCCTCCCATGTTTTCAAAACCAGTGGTTCTGAGTTAAAGTGAAGGAAATCCACGTACACTGACGTCCTCTTATACCGACTAAAGAGAAAGATCTCAGGGGCAGTGAGCGCAGGGGCCTCTGCCTGGACGCTCCTTACAAGTTGGCAGATTTAGAGGCCGCAATCTCTCTTCTCCCTCTTAGGGATCTCCATAAGATCCCAGCGTCCCAATGATGGAGGGCATTAAGATGCTTTCTGTTGGGATATTAAAAGGAATTCCACTCTTGCCACAAAGCATTTCGGTGATGTCTAATTCAAAATATTAGCAATCCTCTTTTAAAATGAATTTTAGGTTAAATAGACAGAGTGGCTCCTCAGGTTTCATCCACTTTGACTCACAAAGTAACTTCCCTTGGAGACAGGTTCGGAATAATAATGATGAAATGAGCTTGCTAACATTCTTATATAACCTGAAAGTGCTGGTAATTTTCACCTGCCCCCAACAAAAAACAATTTACTTTTGAAATATGTATGACGGAAATTTTAATATTCAAAACAGTTGAACACATTTAACATTTTTTTGAAAACCAAAAAACCCTCACGACTGACATTTTTAAGGTAGCATAAGGTTATAACAAGCAATCCCCCAAATTAATTCATCTCTGAATTTCATTTTGAATTTCACTAGCAGTCAGCAAAATAATTCTGATCTGCATCTAAAACTATCCCATCCCACCCATGTAGCGATCACTTCAATTATCAATTATGTGTAGAATACATGTGTTCCCAACCTGCTTGGTTAAAAGAATAGAGGAGTCGGGCAGTGGTGGCGCACGCCTTTAATCCCAGCACTCAGGGAGGCAGAGGCAGGTAGATCTGTGAGTTCGAGCCAGAGATACACATAGAAACCCTTCCTTAAACACAAACAAACAAAAACAGTATGCTAGGGATACTGACTTCCCTCCCCCCTTTCTCTCTATATATATTTTCAAAATGTCTTACACGTACATTCTCTTTCCTAAAAAAAAAAAAAAATGATTAATACCAGGAGAAACCTGACCAAGACAATGGCCCGAGCTTGTGTGATTATATATATATATATACACATATATATACATATGTGTGTGTATATATATGTATATATATGTGTGTGTGTGTATATATATGTATGTATATATATATATATATATATATATATATATATATATATATATGATTTTTCAAGACAGGGTTTCTCTGTGGCTTTGGAGCCTGTCCTGGAACTATCTCTTGTAGACCAGGCTGGTCTCGAACTCACAGAGATCCGCCTGCCTCTGCCTCCCGAGTGCTGGGATTAAAGGCGTGCGCCACCACCGCCCGGCAGATTCTGTAGTTTTAATCTCTAAAAGCAGCTGCTTGTGTGATTATAAAGGAGGAGTGACATCATGATTAGGAAGGGGCGTGCGTGTAGTCAATCAATGTTTTCTTCCATTCCTGGTCTGACAATCTTATTTCTAGAGATAAAAATAAAATACTTTCCCCCCCCAAAAAAAAATTCTCAAAGTGAGAGAGAAACTGGATGGAGAACAGTCAAACAAAAATGAAATTTGCGCAATATGAAATTCCCCATACGAACCTCTGCAATCTGTTTTCTGATCTCTTCACTGCACGGAGTACTTCCCATCAATGCCTGCAGCCATTTCCGAACTCTAGAGGCCAGTGACTAATACCTGAGTTTCACCTTCCTGAACTTCTCTCAATTCATACTTGTTCAAATGTCATTTCTGCAAAAGGGCAGAGACGCAGGCAGAAAAAATAGAATACACAGTATTCCAAGGTCCCCTGGCAGATATATCTTCTATAATTTTATAATTATACTTATATCCTTATTACCTCATAGTCCTTGAGTGGTTACCCCACCCACTTTAAACTAATTGTTCTCTGATGCATCTCACGAATCTCTCTTCTTCAGCTGTTTGACCGAATTGAAACATTCCTGAAGAATAATGAAGCCATTCTTAGGGAGATATGGTGATGATGTCATAAGTCATTCTTAGGTAGATTTGGTGATGTTTTACAAACACATATGACTATGTGACCATAACCTAAATTAATATAAAAAACAACCATTAGTCTTTCTAATAAGAATTCTACAAAGAGCCAGCATTCTGATTTATGTTGCCTCATTTTTGAGGCAGGATCTCATGACATAGCGTAGCCTGGCCTCAAAATGCAATGTCTTGCCTCAGTCTCCCTAGTGCTGGGATTGTGAGCATGCATCACGACAGTTGGCTTGTCATTCTGTTTTCTATTGTCAAGATTTGTTCAATCCATTTGGAAACCTCATCTAGGTAAGTTAAACATCAGTCTTCGATGTGCATTCTGCTTGTATCCACAAAAACATGAATACAGCTTCCATTAAGATTTAGGACACGGAAGGCAAAGAGATAAAGATGGCTGGAGTTAAAGACAACAAACTAATTTGGAATTTTAAAAATCCCTCATATTCATCCATTCAAATCGAGGACATCAGTATGTACTGGTCAACAGTTTGCTTCAAGGTGACATTTTCTAACTTTACCCCCTGAAAAGAACTAGGAGAATGCTGTGCTCACCACACCTCATGCCTGGCATTCTCAAGCCTTGTTTGAATACCAGCTCCACCAGAAGGAATCAGAACATCTCACATAAGCGGCCAATGTCAGGTCTGGGGACTAAAGGAACGGAGAGAGTACAGCAGTTGTCTACCAAAGACTCGAAGTGCTAGGAATAGCAAAATGAAATAAACAGAAAGACAGAAAGACACTGGCTAGAAAGATAGACAGGAAGATGGACAGACAGATGCGTGCATGCCACAAACAACATACACACATATAAACATACGTACCAGCTAGACGATTCTCTAACAGTGCAACAATTTAATCATCAAAAAGAATGCTTGAGATAGATCAAAACACTTCAACCATGTGTAAATACGACTGGTCAACTTCAGAGGAGGCCAGTCAAGCAACTCTTTTTGAAAAGTATTTATCTTGCTTTCTTTGGTTACACACCATATCCCAGGGTAACTGAGGCCATGGTGCAAAGTGGTTACTGCTTACAGAAACATTCTAGCTCAAAACAGGAGACGAATGTACCAACTAAAAGCTTTCCATTTTGCAGCTCTTAACCAACAAAGGGAATCAGGGCATGGGCCATTGAGCGCTTGCTGGTAGGAAGCAGCTGATACTTCCAGAATATTCACAATCTCAACAATTTCATCTGGAGAAACAAACTGACCAATACTGACTCAAACACAATGCAAGCAGAAAAAGGATAACTAAGAGTTAATTCTACCCCTTGAGCTCCAGCACACTTTCCAGTTAAAGAAACTCATCAGTATTAATGTACGAGCTTCCT
This sequence comes from Arvicola amphibius, assembly GCF_903992535.2. Classification (NCBI taxonomy): domain Eukaryota; kingdom Metazoa; phylum Chordata; class Mammalia; order Rodentia; family Cricetidae; genus Arvicola; species Arvicola amphibius. The sequence continues at coordinate 8,472,379 of NC_052053.1, forward strand.
TTGGGAAAGAAAACAGCTCTCTGCCAAAGGAGCCAGTGGCATCTATAAACAAGTTCATCCCTGGGTTCACTGCTCTGCCCATGAGTATTTCCAGTATATACTCTTGGATATTTCTTCCCTAGAAGTTAAATGTAAGGGCAATTCTATTTTCTCCAGCTAAAATTGAGATAATTGACTTAAAGAATTCAAAGAAAATTCCCTACAGAAGAAAAACACATAGGATATAATTCTACTGTTGAGTCCTCGCCAATTTATTTTAAATTAAACAAAATTAAATTAAACACAAACCCAGGATACAGTAATTTAACTACTATTTTGATCATTTCTCTTCTACCTAATTAGCAAACTAAGTCATTAAGTAATACCACTGAGAATTAGGAGACAGGTAAATGGCTTTCTGGATCTTATAATTTTCAGTGCTTGACCTTAAAATATCTGTACCCTCACCAAAGGAATTTGAGCAAGATAACTCTGGACCACATAGGCAGGAACCTTAGGGGCAAGCAATAAGGACAAGACAAGAGTGTGATGTCTCTTTTAATCCATGACTCACCTACCTCCAGGCAAATTAGTTCACGGTCTGGAGTCTCTGCCATGAACCATTCAGACAGAATCAGCAGTCACTGCGCAGGCTGGCAGAGCTTCCACAAGGAAAATAGCCACTCTCCCCAAGTGTGCCCAGGCAGTGACGGGGTGAGCCTGCTTTCCCACCACCCAGGGAATCGTCTTTCTGAATCTATGAGGTTGAGATGGAGCGTGACATTCAACAAAAACATCACTGATCTTGATGTTTGTGCAGAGATGTGGCACTGCACAAAAGGAGCTGGAAACAAAACAGTGTCCAACACTCGTGTGACGGCCATGAGCAAGCAGCTTGTCTTTGACGGGGTAAATTCAAGATACCACTCATAGAGGCAGAGATGTTATAAAGGCCTTAAGAGACTCTTTGGGGACAAGAGAACTCACGTGACAGGGTCTGAGCTACATGGAGATGCCCACGTGCAAAACTCACCCAGCCAAGGTTAGTGGGCTTCGCTATAAAAGCACTTCTAAAAAAATCTATTTTTAAAATTGCCATCATCAAGTGGGGCGAGAGCTGGTGAACGTGCAGACGATACAAGGAGGAGCTAAAGGCTGCAGCTAAGTGACAGGAAGCCCCTTGGCTGCATCATTCTGCTTTTATACTTGAAAGTTTCTACCATCAAAGGGCTTCTTAAAATTGTAAAGGGTTGGGAACGGAGCTCAGTGGTGGAGCCCTTGCCTAGCATGCGCGATCCTGCGTGTGGTCCCCAGCGCCACCAACAAACAAAAAGCCCCAGGCTTAGTCTTCTCTATCCTTTAATAGTTACTGGTTCCCTAGGCAAAAATATAACCTTTCTGAACTCATTTATTTACAAATCAGAGATAACGAATCCTGGCATACCTCACTCTAAACTCCAGATTCTTACTAGGTATCGAGTAAGGCAGTGGATATAAAATAAGCTTGAAGCTATAAAGCAATATACAAACACGTCAAATTCATACCAGTGAAGATTTGTATTGGAATATATTCTGTGTTTGAAGATAGCATTGATATTTTTTCCAGACACAAACGGTGTCCATTTGTTGACTTTTGGTTATTCCTGCTTTAAAGTGCAGGGACAGAACCTATCTCTCGGAAGTATGGATGATACCAATGGCATTTATTATCTTCCTTTATGACGTATACCGTGATTCATCTTCCTTGTATCGTAATTTCCTAACAATGCAAAAATGTATGCTTTTGGCAGAGTTTGTAATCACACACACACACACACACACACACACACACAACCAACTGACGAGCAGGAGAAGATGCCAAGAAGTGGATTTCAGAAGAAAGCTGGTTTAGGATTTTAAGTCAGCTGGCTAAACTGCAGCTCATAATCAAGAATCAACTTTCATAAAGCCCACAAAAGCTTGGCTAGTCGAAATAATATTCATGATCTATATTTAAAAATTGCATTAGGGATAAGACACATTAAATCCTTAACAGGATTCGGTCGGGCATGGAAATGAAAGAGCTAGATATTTGGCTCCAGTATCACAAGCTCAAGGAAACCCAGCTGAAAGTAAACACAAGGCCCATCCCCTATTTTACTTGTTAAAAACTTGTTTGTTAGGCTAACTTTAATCAGGTGCAAATATCACAAAATAGAATGGGGTACCAGCAGGGCCGACTGGTAGCTATGCTATTGTTGGCTTCAGTATTAAACTGAATAATCATTCCAGGTATATATATATTTGGTTTTTTGAGACAAGGTTTCTCTGTAGCTTTGGAGACTGTCCTGGAACTAGCTCTTGTAGACCAGACTGGCCTCGAACTCACAGAGATCTGCCTGCTTCTGCCTTCCAAGTGCTGGGATTAAAGGCATGCACCATCACTGCCCGGCTTGGTTAATATTCCAAACATGGACCTTCTAGCTCAAAATTATTCTCTCTCTCTATAGCACATGCACACATGCACACATACACACACATGCATGCACACACACTCACGGTCCCATACATGCACATGCACGCACACACACATGCACACACATTCACACGCACATGCACACATGCACACACACATGCACACACAGACACACACACTGAGTTGCATCAATTCTTTTGCATTGCCTTCTTCAAACAACAGCAGTACTAAGCACCTGCTTGCAGTGTTCAGCTCTCCAGATCCGGTCTCGGGGAACGTGGTCTTTGTTCCATAACTCTGCCCTGGCTTTCCAGCTCTGTCAGAAAATGACCTTATGAACTGTTCCTTCTTATGCTGCCCCAGATGCCCCACCGGTTCCTTTCCAAATGACTTCCCAAAGACATCCAGGCTCAACCTTCCAACTGCTGGCTTTCAGGATTTGCCCAAAGAAGCCCATCTGAGCTGTTATTTGTGAAGGTACTAACAAACAGATGCTTGAAATCGCCCCCTTCTTGCTCCTTTGCTGTGCTAGATTACACAGCTCCACAGCAAAGGTCTGTGCAATTTAAAGCAGACCCAGGCTGCCAGCGAAAGCCCCGACTCCAGCAATCACCCCATTAACAGACCTGCCCTTCCAGTTCCACACAATCACAAAGTTACCTTCTAAGTCCTGTGTCTCCACAGTCTCAACATGCCCCAGTCACGAAAGGGCTTTTTCCTTCTAAGAGGCTGTGTGTGTTGTTTTCTCGGAACATCAACTCTCTGCTCTGTTTTCCTAATTCATCTCAGGGCTGGGCAGCCTCCATGACCTCCAAAGAGGAATGTGTTTCTGTCAGCTCATGCTGTGTGATCTCCCAAGTCAGGAGACAGCTGACAGAGCAAAGCTTCTGAACAGTGTATCCCAGGCCCTCATCTGTCCCCTCCTGGAGCACAAACACCACAAATATCAAAGGGCAAATCTGGACCGAAAGGAGGAGTAAGACTGGAAAGGACTCAAGGGTCATTTCAAACCCTAGAGCACCACCATTCAGAAATGATGAAAGCCAGCACTGAGAACACCAGCAGACATAGCTGGATGGAAACACTGGAAGATTTTGGAATAGCCATTTCTTCATTACTCCCCTCCCCAAATTGCTGGACTATCTTTGGACCGCCTGTCTGGAAATATTGACCTGGAGACTTATTATTAATTATGAAAGCTTAGCTTTAGGTTAGGCTTTTCTCCAACTGGCTCTTATAACCTAACACATACTTTTTTAAAATCTACTTTCTGTCACATGGCTCGGTTGCCTCTTCTCAGTACGACACATCTGACTTGCTCCGATTCTATTGGTGAAATCTGGTGCCTAGAGGAAGTCCCGCCTATTCTCTCTCACGTAGCTATTGGTCATTTAGCTCTTTATCAAGCCAATCCAAAGTTGCCTTAGGCAGAGACACATCTCTACAGTATAAACATATATTCCCAACAGCTTCTCTTCACAAAGTTTGCTCCCAGCATTCCTTTAAACCCAGAACCTAATGACACATTGTGTTATGAAGGAAATCAAGGTGAGGGGCTGAGGTAAGAATTGAAGATGACCTCTGATAACCTCTGTAGCCAGCTGCACCAAATCTCAAGCAAATCCCTTACTTAGTATAGGCCGGGAGCAGTGGTGCTAATGGCTGAAGACTCCTTGACAAATTTTGCTCCAGAAAAACGGAACATTATAAAACAACCCCAAATCTTCCCACTTGGTGGCACAGTACAAAAACACTAGTATCACCCTCGTGTTTTTAATAAGCTACCTCAGAGGGGGCTAGGATTTGGGAACTTAGTGTGTTCTAGCCACGAGCAACCAGGTTTCCTCAATTTCTACCTTGTATGTCTCTAAGAAGATTAACAAACGAAGTTGGGAATGGTGGTACATGCCTGCACTCAGGCACTCAGGAAGACCAGGCAAGCAGATCTTGAGTTCAAGGCCAACCTAGGCTACCTGGCAAGACCCTGTTCCTCCTCAAAAGGAAGGTGTATCATACAGTGAAAACAAAACCCAGCTAAGTGATGCTCACAAGAGAAGGGCTTTAAAGGTAAAGTTACCATGCAGTAGACATGCTTAAATAGCTGATGCCAGCCAAGACAGACTTTGAGACATAAAATACTAATAGATATTTTCATGAAGATGAACACATACTAATCCCATCTGTTTATGCAATCAATAACAGGACTTTGAAATACATGCAGCATTTTGGGGTGGTAGGGAGGGCTCTGGGAATCAGACCCATGGGCTATGGAGAGGAGCTCCGACAGCCAGGGTGGCAGATGTGATTTGGAGGGGCTCTTGGTGAATACGTGCAAATACGTGCCCTACAGGAGCGCCTCTGAGAAGTTCCCTTCTACACTCATGGAAAGAGCTTACAGATAGACACGGCACACTTACAGTTAATGACATTTCATACCACAGAAAATTAAATAGATAATCCTCCCATTGAGAAAAGCAGAGAAGGAAAAAAATGCTATAGCAACTGTTGCCAAGTTTGACTTGATGATACTCACAGAGTACAGGGCTCACCAAATAGAAACTTCCAGAACTCCATCTGATTCAACCCTTCTGCTCGATGAGGGATCACAGCGCCTCTCCAACTGGGACAGAACGGGGGTCCTTTGGCTCTTACTCCTCCAGCCTGCATCACCTACCCCCTGAACCCACCCCTCCTCCACTGGGCTAAAGGTATAGCTCACGCCTGAAGGCCTTGACACACCTCAGCCAGCATCAACCAGATCTCAATACGTTCAGACATCATTTCTTTCCTCTTCAAGTGTTTGATAAACGGCTCCCACGAGCTCAGAGTTAAGGGTCAATGCGATGATAAACATGATAGAGATGGCCCCAAACTCCTGAAAGCACACACAGGCCGCAGGGCCAGGGAAGGGAGCCGACGCTAGATGATAAATAAACCCACTAATGACGGTTAGCTCTGCCCAGTGTTGTGAAGATCAACGGTCTGTGAGACCAGAAAAGGAATGTGGATTCATACTGTAATATCCGAGAAAGCCTGGATTACTCTCTAACCAGCTGCTCTGTAGTTTCCCGCATTCTGCAGCATCATCGGATTTCCTGCCGTGTTCTGTGGGAATGACATTTAAAACGAAAGCAGCAGGAGGAACAGGCCTTCCTGGGGGAAAGGCAGAAACTGGGAGGCATTTCAGGCAGTGAGACGGAGAAGGCTGGGGAGGCGGATGAGTAGAGGCCTGGGAGACACCAGCTGCCTCCCACTGCAGGGCAGGGACTTCGGTTCTGCTCTCGGGACAGAAGAGAGTCATTGAAGGTTTTGAACAGGGTTTTGAAAACTGATATCTGCATTTTTTCAAAGGTGACTGTGGCATGACGCCATGGGGAAGGGGACAGAACTGGACCTTGGCAGTCATTGTGGGGAACTAGGGCATCATCTATCAACAACATTTAGGAGGTAGATTTATGGAAAGATAGGAACAGATGCTAGGTGAAAGAACAGTGCTAAGGGTGATCCCCAGTCTTCTGCAGCTCCAGAGAGATGGTGTGGGGATCATATCCCAGTGTGTGGATGGATACTGAAGAATGGACCAACCCCAAAACATAAATGATGACCTGTGTCGTAATTGTTACAAGTGGAGAGAACCATTTCCCGCAGGAGGCAGCGTTTGTTTCCCCCTGTGGATGGCACACAAGGGCTAGGGCAGTGTTCTGCATCACGGTGTCTAAATGCACAGCACACGAGGGCTAGAGCAGAGTTCCGCATCACGATGTCTAAATGCACAGCACACGAGGGCTAGGGCAGAGTTCTGCATCACGACGTCGGAATGCACAGCACACAAGGGCTAGAGCAGAGTTCTGCATCACGACGTCCAAATGCACAGCACACGAGGGCTAGGGCAGAGTTCTGCATCACGACGTCCAAATGCACAGCACACAAGGGCTAGAGCAGAGTTCTGCATCACGACGTCCAAATGCACAGCACACAAGGGCTAGAGCAGAGTTCTGCATCACGACGTCCAAATGCACAGCACACGAGGGCTAGAGCAGAGTTCTGCATCACGACGTCGGAATGCACAGCACACAAGGGCTAGAGCAGAGTTCTGCATCACGATGTGTAAATGCACAGTACATAAGAGCTAGAGCAGAGTTCTGCATCACGGTGTCTAAATGCACAGCACACAAGGGCTAGAACAGAGTTCTGCATCACGACGTCCAAATGCGCTCTGACATAGAGAAGGCGCCCTCTCCTCTCCTCGTTTTCTTCTGCCTCACACTACCACAAACAGCACACAGCACCGAGGACAGGCTCCCACCCCGACAAGAAGCACAAGCAACAGAGTTCAAACACACACAGAACGCGGCGCCATTTCCAAACCAGAAAAGAATTGCGAGCAAGTGCCATGTGCCTTTATTAGTTGGCGTCCCGATTCTGTGACAAAGCACTTGAGAGAATCAACTTACACAGACGAAAACCTTATTTTGGCTCAAAGGTTTGGAACCATGGCTATTTACTCCGACTGTTTTGGGATTGTGCTAGATCAGTGTATTACACCGGAAGTGGGTAGCAGAAAAGGTGTAGTCCTCTTACGGCAGCTAAGATGCAAGGAGAAAGACATGATTAGATTCCAACACCCCTTCAAAGGCATACTCCCCATGACCTAACTGCTGTCCACTAGGATCCAACGCCCATAACCTAGCAAGGACAAAGTCGTTAACACAACGGGCTTTCAGGCACTGCCGGATCCAAACTACAGCAATTTTACTGTTGTTTCTTTTTAATTAAGAAGAAAACAACAACATAAGAAGCCCTGTTCCCAGCACCTTCATTCACTGGGTCTAGAAAAGGCATCTTGAGAAAAATCAAGCAATACACCCATGCTGAATGAGACGGTCAATGCTCCACCTCCCAAACTGCTCAGGGGGGCCTTGGAAACACACAACACTGGGAGATCACGTAAAGGGTCTCTGCAACCAAACCCACTGTGTCCTTTCCCAAAGCAACATCACCCCTGGAACACAGGAAACCCTGGGAACCCCACACATCTTAATGTGACTCTCAAGTCCCACTGCCCCTTCGGTCAAAACCATCCCATGGCAATGGTAGGACAACACTGGGGGGGGAGGGGTAACACATATGGAGAGTAGCTTATTGCTAAAGCAGCAAAAGTATTGCTATTCTGTGTGGTGCAGTAAGACTCATACATTTTAAACAGCTTCCATAAGTTCTTTCTTCCATCAGAGGCAAGCCCCAGTAGTGATTTAAAATTAAACCGTGAGCCGAGTGTCAGGAACTATGAAATAAGGGTAAGTGGGGGCTCCTTCTGAATGGCAAACACTGGGCTATTCAGAACGGTGAACTAGAAGAGCCTCTGGGAGCAGCACCAACTATTCTGGCTTTCTTGTCAAGAAAGCCGCCCACGACCTTCCCTAAGAGCCAAGGGGAGGATGTCAGGTGTGGCATTTTTAGTCTCTTTACAAGGAGACTTGTTCATACAAGCCCACTTGTTCATTCATGAAAACATATTGGGCTCCCAATCCTAGGAACCGGGATACGGTGTTAAACCCAACAGACTTGGCCTTGAACATGGCGACTTACGCTCTGACGGGAGAGATAGATCTAAAAACTAAATGCCTCTGCATGTGATTAAATGTCAGACGGAAAAGGAAACAGTCTGATGAGACGTGAAAGGGGCTTGGCTTCACTGAGCAGCACGGGGGGCGGGGTGGGTTAGAGGTCAGAGGTCAGGTGAGAGTGGATCAGAGCAGCGTTCGGAGTGGCACGAAAGTGATCATTTGGAGACCTGAAGTTATTTTCCTAAGTGCAGCGGAAGGCAGTGAGCGATGTCAATCGAGGCAGGGATGGGAAGGACGTCTGTGCTCTGAAAAGGAAGGGCAGAGAACAAGACAAGGGGAAGCTGAGGCAGTGGGAGCCGGAGGATGAGGCTGGAATGTGCTCTGAGTTGAACAGACCAAGCTGTTTCACGTGGGAAGTGTAGTGAGGGAGTGAGCATGGAAGACGGCCCTGGGTCCCTCTGGAGCAACTGACTGAACGGCGTGCCGCGTACAAAGGCAGGAACAGCAGGACACACCGGTGGAGCTGATAGGTACAGGATCAAAAGCTTGGTTCAGAGCAGAGAGTTGAAAAGCTAAAGATGCCTTTGAGCCCTCCAGATGGAAACGCTGAGTAAGTGGTGGGATTAAGCTCGAGAGAAATGGGATTCATTTGCTATTCCACTCTACAGATCCTAGAGGAGCTCAAGGCTGGCCGCCTCCTTTTGAAGGTGAAGGAGTCTGTCCCACTCTCTCTACTCCCGAGCTAGGTGGCAGCAAAATGAGAAAGGAACACAGATACCTTCTAAGAGCTTTAAAGAATGCCCATCCTCAACGGGTAAAAACTGCACTCTGAGGAGGCAGAGAAGTCGCCTACAAACAATCTACAGATACCATGCATCTTAAAGTGGAAAGATTATATAAACACGTAAATCCAGAGGTCAGCCATTCACAGGACTCCTCCCCGTCCTCTGGCTCTTATACAGTCTTGCAACCCCCGCCCCGACAGTGTTCCCTGAGCCTTGGTGGGGAGGGATAATACAGGTGTTCCCTGAGGGCTGAGCACTCAACAGCCCCTTGGTTTCAGCACTCCAAACAGGTACAATGTTTCCGCATTAACGCACTGGCCACTGCGGAGAGCAGCGTCTATGGATGGGCGCAGCAGTAATCTGTGGTATCACTCAGGTTTCTTTGTGCACACCGCATCTCTTCTTTCATGGATGCCTTGTAAAACACATCTTGATTGTAGATTTTATAGATATGCATACACACCACACACACACACACACACATGCACGCACACACGCACGCACACACACAGGTTAGAAGAGGCCCTAGGTGGTTAAGAGAGCTCACCTACCCCGACACTGACAGAAACTTAAAGTAGCAGTATTCCTTCCACACTTTGGTGGACTAGGACTTTGAAACTCACTACACGCTTGAACAAATTCACTGCTTCACTTGGTTTGGTTACAGGTTTTGTAAAGGACTCCAAATTGGGGGGTGTGTGCACGCACACATGTGCGCACGTGCATGTGCACACTTGTTTGTGTGTAAAAGGCGGGTGTGCGCATACCACTGAAAGCATGTAGGGGTCAGAGGACAACCTAGGGTGTTTGTGGCTACCTTCCATCTTGTTTGAGGCAGGGTCCCTTGCTGTTTGTTGCTGTGTGTACCAGACATGCTGGCCTGGAGGCCTCAAGCACTTCTCTGGGCTCTGCCCCCATCTGTGCAGCACCAGGATTGTAGACTCACGGAACTCACCTGGCCTGACAGGGCTACTGGACACGTCTCCCTGCTTGCATGATCCACACTTTACCCACTGAGCCATGTCCCCAGCCCTGTTTATGTGTTGATTAATACCGAAATGCCATGATTCAAAAATCCTTGGCTCACTGGAAACTTTCATGGTTTAGTAAGTGAAAGCTGAGGAAGTAGGCGCTCCTGTGGAGGGTGACACTCAGCACCATGGAGACGGCAAATACACCAAATACAAAGATGACGTCATGCACATAGCTGATTCACTGGGAAAGGGGAAGAAGGGGCGGAGGCGACCTAGAGCCAAGTAAGACGTGGGGATCGCAATCACATTGTGCTGGAATGGAGGATGCTGAGCTAGGCAGCTGCACCGTAACCATCACTCCATCACTGGGAGCCAGAGAAGTTAAAAAAAAAAAAGGAAAAAAGGCGGAAGTTTAAAAGAAGGCGGAAGTTTAGCTGGGGGACCTGACACCAAGCTGTCTCTGTTCTGTTTCTGAGTACATATTTTCCACATTGGCCTCCCTAGAAAACATACTTCCTCGTTCACACTTGCCCAACATAAATATTTTTTCCTTTTATCGAAATCCAGATTACGGTCTCCCCTCCAACTACTCCTCCCAGTTCCTCCTCCCTTTACACCTCCCCCCTAGACCCATCCTTTCTGTCTCTCATCAGAAAACAGGCTTCTGAGGGATAAGAAATATAATATAATAAGATCATACACCAGAACTGGACAAAACAAAGAGGAGGAAAGGAGCTCGAGAGAAGACAAGGAACAGGGACTCACTTGTTCACACACCCAGGAAGTCCATAAAAAACACTGAACTGGAAGTCAGAGTATACAGAAAGGACCTGAGGGGTGCAAAGAGAAAAGGAAAAATATATAAATAAGATTAAAAAAATGAAAAATAATATGATGAAATGTTAAAATTTTTCTTAAAAAGGCAAATCCCTGACACTGTGAGAGAAGGATCTCCACAGATGCCTTTGAGTTCAATTCCTGTCGGCCATCGACTGGGCACGTGGTCTGCCCTTAGGAGAAGTCTGTTTCCCCAGTCAGACTCCCTCGAGGGAAACCAAGTTTTCATTTGGAGGCGGTTATCTATTGGAGACGGTTTCCGGGTTAGGGATGGGGCCTGTATCCACTTCTCTTTTCAGCTCAAGACTCCATCTGGGGCAGCAGACCCCCGGGGGCCCTCTGCATGCCACCTCGTCTCTGTGGGTTCGTATCAATCATGTTGATGCAGGGGGCCTCGTTTCCTTGGTGTCCCCTATCACCGTCTATTCGCCTTCTCTTCTTTGGGGTTCCCTGTGCCTTCGAGGGAAGGATTTGATGGAGATATCCCATTTAGAGCCGAGTGTTCCAGGGTTATCTTTCTCTTTGCACACTGCCTAGTTCTGGGCCTCTTTATATTTGTCCCCATAAGACCCTAGGCTATTGTCTCTGGTTCTTGGTCGCCCAACCAGTGTCAGGGTTCCAGCTCAAGAAATGGGCCTCAAGTCAAATCAGCTTTTGGTTGGTTTTGGTTGGTTACACTCCCAAACTTTGCACCGTCATTGCCCTAGCATATCGGCAAGCGGGAATATGAAAGGGTTTGTGGCTGGCTTGGTTTGCATTTCTCCTTTGGTAGCATGCCAAGTACCTTCCTGTACCAAAGATGCTAGAACACGGGATTGTCTTAGTTAGTTTAGGGTTATCGTGACTATGATGGAACACCACGATGAAAAGCAACCTGGGGATGAAAGGGTTTATTTCTCTCACAGTTCCACCTGAAAGTTCACCATCAAAAGCAGTGAGGGCCCGAACTCACGCAGGGCAGGAACCTGAAGGTCCAAGTCGATACAGAGGCCATGGAGGGGCACCGTTTCCTGACTTGCTACCGATGGCTTACTCAGCCTGCTTCCTTAGAGAACCCAGGACCACCAGCCCAGGGAAGGCACCACCTACAAAGGTCTGGGCCCTCCTTCATCAATCATTAATTAAGAAAATGCCCTACAGATGGATTTTATGGAGGCATTTTCTCCGCTGAGGTTCCCTTTCAGATAACTCCCGTTTGTGTGTCAAGCACGCTCATTCAGGATGACTTTTTTTTTTTATCTAGTTCCATTCATTTACCTGTGAATAATTTCATTTTTTGAGCAAAAATGTTCCATCATGTAAATACCACATTTTCTTTATCCGTTCTGCTGAGGGACAGCTGATGTTCTCAGTTTCTGGCAATTACAAATAGAACAGTAAAGTGTGTGGTTGAGAAGTGACCGAGTATATATATCCAAGAGTGGTATAGCTGGGTCATGAGGTAGACCGATTCCCATCTTCCTGACCAACTGCCGCACTGATTTCCATAGTGACCGTACAAGTTTGCATTCCCACCAGCAATGGAGGAGTGTTCCCCTGACTCCACATTTTCACCAGCATGAGATGTTACTCCTTCTTACTCATTCTGACCAGCGTAAGATGAAATCTCAAAGTAGTTTTGATTTACATGTCTCCAATGGCTAAGGATGTTGAACATTTCTTTGTTTCTCAGCCCTATGACTTTATTCTTTTGAAAATTCTGTTTAGATCTGTGCCCATTTTTTTAAGTGGGTCATATGTTTCCTAGATACCTAGTTTTTTGAGGTCTTTATATATTTTAGATATTAGCCCTCTACCAGAGGTGGACTTGGTAAAAATCTGCTCCCATTCTGTAGGCTGCTGATTTGTCCAAACCATGGTGTTCTTCGTCTTACAGAAGCTTTTCCGTTTCATGAGGTCTCATTTTATCAATTATTGGTATTTGTGCCTGTGCTAACGTGTTCTGTTCAGAAAGTCCTTTCCTGTGCCAATGAGTTCAAGTCTATCCCCAGTTTTCTCTTTTAACAAATTCAGGGTATCTAGCCTTATGTTGAGGTCCTAGATCATTTTGAACTTGAGTTTTTAGACAGGTTGATAAGTATGAATCTGTTTGCATTCTTCTACATGCAGACATCCAATCTGATCAACATCATTTGTTGAACATGTTGTCTTCATTCCAATGTATATTTCTGGCTTCTTTACCAAAAATCAGATGTCCATAGGTGTGTAAATTCCTACCTGGGTTTTCAATTCAATCCCATTGATCAACATGTATGTTTTTGTGCCAATATCGTGTTATTTTTATTACTGTAGCTCTGTAGTATAACTTGAAGTCTGGGATGGTGATACCTCCTACAGTTCTTTTATTATTCATGATTGTTTTACCTATCCTGGGTTTTTTTGTGTTTCCATATAAAGCTGGAAATTGTCCTTTCAAGACCCGTGAAGAAATGTGGCAGAATGTTGATGGGTATTACACTGAATCTGGATTGCTTTCAGTAGGATGAACATTTTGTTCCATTGACTCTTTATATTTTGTTGTTGTTTTGTATGTTTCTATTTTATTGATTTCACCCCTGAGTTGGAATATTTCTTGCTGTCTATTCCTTTTGGGTGTGATGTCTTCTTTTTTATTTCTTCTTTCAGGTTGCTGTGAAGTTACTAGTATGAGATCTCTCCAATTTCTTTTATGTAGGTGTTTAGTGCTATGAACTTGTCTCTTAGAACAGCCCTCATTGTGTCCCATAAGTTTAGGAATGCTGTACATTCATTTCAATTCTAGAAAAGTCTTTAATTTCTTTCTTAATTTCCTTCTTGGCTCATTTTTCATTCAGTAGCGGACTGTTCACTTTCCATGCATTTGTAAGCTTTCTGATGTTTCTGTTGTTAATATTCAGCTTTAACCCATGGTGGTCAGATAGAATGCAGAGTCTCTCGAGACTTGCTTTGTTCGAGTATGTGGTCAGTTTAAGAGAAATTTCCATGGGGAGTGGTAGGGTTGCTGGGCTCTAGTGGAGATGTATTGTCCTGGTTGTTGTTGATTGCTTTTACGCTGGCGTCTCAGCATCTGTACAGGAAGGCTGTACTTTTAGGTGCTGATATGTGGTCTTGTCTTTGTTGGGCAGCATTTTGCCCACAGCCACTGCTGAATCCGCTTCTCTCACTTACCATCTCAACCCTACTGACTAAGCAATCTAGAATAAATGCCATTAAATAATTCTCACTTTTATAATTTTTCAAGATCAACATTTGAAAACCCTACATCTATCCCGTCATCCTTTTTGCGGCCAGCACAACGCTTGCTGCAGCATGCTCTATTTCTGGGAAGGTAAGTTTTGATTTTGCAAAGGACGGTGGCAATCAGAAACATGGAGTGAACAGAATCCACTCTTCAGCAAAGACGACGAAAGGCAAAGCTAATGAAACGTGAGGAGGGGCTGGAGAGATGGCTCAGAGGTTAAGAGCGTTGCCTGCTCTTCCAAAGGTCCTGAGTTCGATTCCCAGCAACCACATGGTGGCTCACAACCATCTCTAATGGGGTCTGGTGCCCTCTTCTGGCGTGCAGGCATACACACAGACAAAATATTGTATACATAATAAATAAATAAATGTTTTAAAAAAAGTGAGGAGGGAACTCAGCTGGTAAACTGCCCTTAGTTCAACTAGGAGGACCTGAGTGTGAATCCTGCCACACACACTAAAAACCAGGTGTGCCAGTATGCACACGTAATCCCAGAAACACGGAGGTGGGAGCAGCTGTGACCCTGACCGAACCTAACTGGCAAGTCCCGGTCTCAGTGAGAGAAACTGTGTCAAAAGTCGAGGGAGACGGCTCCTAAGAGATTACACCTAAGGTTGATTCCTGGCCTCAAGAGGGATGCGCACATGCTCACATGTGCGCATACACACACACACAAACAGGAATAATAATTAGAAATATAATAATAAATAACAAAAAAACAAAGGTCTCTTGAAGAGAATAAAAAATAGTTATCAACTGAGAGAAACATTTTCATATGTGAACAGTTCTGTAGACAATACCAGAATTGATTTCCTGATATTTACCTTATTTTAGTTATGATATGCGGCTATTGTTGTGATGTTATCTTTACAGGAAGGTGAGTGAAGGAGATGCAGGGCCTTTGTGTGCACTTTGGGGTAACTTCTTGCGAGTCTGTAATTATTTTAAAACAAAAGCGTTTTAAGCATAGACACTGGTAACACCTTGAAGATAATGCCTGTCTGCACTAAACCGAGGCCAGCAATTCCCGAGCTGGGACACCTTCAGGAATGCTAGCCTGAGCTGGAACTCTCTCCAGGTTCCTCTCAAGAAGCAAGAGCAAATGTTGTCAGCGTTGCTGCATGGCTTCCCGGGGTCTTACTGTGACAAATACAACAGAACATTTAAAAAAAAAAAATGCCGTGACTTCAGGCACGTACAGCAATGAACTTCAAGGAACATTATGAGCGCACTTCTAGTTTTCCGACTAATCTCCTGAGCGATCATTCAATCTTTGAGACTGCATGATTAGTATTATTAAAAAGCTGAATAAAGTAAATTGCCCTGCTGTTTTAAGACTCGGAGGAAAGCCATCGTAAGAGAACTATGGTTATGTCAGTCGACGAAATGCGCCTGCAAGAGTATTTTCAGTCGCTAGAATTGCGCCCACTGTGAATAACAAGACTAATGAAGATTGCTAGTACAAAATGGAGGGGGGGACCTCCACGCTCCAAGAGAACAAGCTAAGTTCACTACCTAAGTGACTCAGCTTAACACTCCTGGCAACCCAACCCACCAGGTAAGCACAGCTATTAACCATGCAAACCAGACGGTGATTAGATTAGATCATGGCCAGGTTTTGCTTGGAAGATACCAGAGAAACCAAGGGCACTGGCTTCTGCTGATGTCTTTCATCTGACACGAAAGATTGTAACAGCTAACTAAAGTAATAGGGCCATATAATTCCAGAAATTATAATGAATTCAGGAGCCCCGTGCTCAGCCTACGGGAAGCCTCAGCAAAGACAGAGGATGTAGCTCTAATGAAAGGAAGCTCGGAAACCCCCATGAACACCACAGCAAGTTTCGAGACAACCAGCCCATCCCACATAGACTGGAAATCCATCGTGGGAGGTCAGAGGTCATCTCACTTTTGCTGTGTATTTCATTTCTAAAGCCAATTCCAGGATTTTGTCGCTGGCTTTCATTTCTTCCCGTTTCTGTGCTCAGAATACCGAACATGTTTCTGGAATCAGCTGTTTTAAAAATATAACTGTAAACAGAGGAAGATACTGCTTTACGCTTCTCAGTACTACGAAGATAAACACACTCTAGGTTGTACATGATGGACTTGCTCTCTCTAGTCCATGAGTAAAACCCTCTCTGGAACCAGCTGACAAGCATTGTTTGCATATACGGGTTATCTGACAGTTAAGGTGCTCTGAGTCCTTCCGGAGAAGGCTATGAGAGCTTGACAAGATCCCTAAGTCTACAACACAGAATGGAAAGGAGCACCACAGGGCATTGCTTCTCAGAGGCAAATTGAAAGCAGCTAGTTCAGAATTCCATTCTGGGCAGAGGGGCAACCCTGATGTTGCGGTAATAAATAAAAACATATGGTGGGGGGAGAGATGGATCAGTTGATAAAGTACCTGTCAGGCAAGCATTGGGTCCTAAGTGTGATCCCCAGCAGCAACATAAAAAGCTGGCTACAGCAGTGCATGTCTATAAGCCCAGCACTGGGGCTTAGGGTGGCAGACACAGCAGGATCCTGTGAGTGAGTCTGGGTAAATCACTGAGCTCCCTGTCTCAAAATTCATGGCGGAAAGCAACTGAGGAAGAGTCCCAATTCTGACCTCTGGCCTCTGCAGGCATGAGCACACACATGTGCACACAGAAAAATGTGCACATATGCATATAGCCTGCAAAAACACACAAAGGACAGCACACAGTGTCATCCAAAGGCAGTGGAGGAAAAGATACAGCATGTGACCGTGAAACCCTGACAGTAAGGAGCTAGGAAGCTCAGCTTCTTCCTTTTAAAAGAAATAGCATGGAGCCGAATAGATAGCTCGGCAGTTAAGAGCACTGGCTGCTCTTCCAAAGGACCCAGGTTCAATTCCCAGCACCCACATGGCAGCTCACAACTGTCTGAAACTCCAGTTCCAGGGAATCTGGCACCCTCACACAGACATCCATGCTAACTAATAATTATTTGCTACCTGTAACAAAGGTGCTACAGATTTAGCCATCATAAATACCTCGTAATATTAGTGCTATTATTCAGCTTTATAGATGAAGAAACTGAGGCTCACCAGCTTCCAGTGGCTGACATCACAGATCTAGTAAAGCCCATGCTAAAACTTCAATGTGAGCACTTAGAATCAAAAGCTTTCTGCTCTCCTTAGTCACGGTGCCCTGTGCTCTTAGAGAAGCCGCTTCCCAACTCATTCTCTGAAGCAAAGGTACTCATCGGGAAGCCTGATAAATTATTAACACATTTAAATTTATGCACCTCTATATCATAGTGAGATATCTTAGGCTAGATTCCAGAATAAGCTAACAAGAAAACAGGGTAACTGCATAAGAAAATGCCTGGAACTCTTCAAAGAGAAGCAAGATGCACTGTTACTTTGCCTGAGGCATGAAAAGAGGTACTGCCTTACCTTGTTTAATTTTTTTAATGAACAAACAAACATAGGAGTGGTTTAAGAACACCAAGAGCTAAGATGATGCCAATGACATGAAGATTTAAATAATGCCAGAGGGTAGTCCTGAGCGTAAGGCCAGCCCCAGCTCTGTCACAAACAAGTAGAATTGCTTACTAGATTCAGACAAACTAAAAGGATGCTGGAGGCAGCAAAAATATTGGGGAAGAACTGTTTATGTACTGTTGTGCGTAGAAGACGGTCACTAAGGCTCTAACTATATAACAGACGTTGAAGACTCCCTGAATATTCCTTGGCAGGCACTGGGCAATGACAGTAGTCTGTTGAAATGCTTGTCTAGAGGCAGGGAAGGAAGTTCAGTCAGTAGGACTTGTCGTGCAAGCATGGGAACGTGAGTTGGATCCCTGGTCACCAAGTTAAAATGCTGGGTATCTGGCCTAGGCTTGGGATCCCAGCACTAATGAGGTGAAGGAGGAGATCTCTAGGGCTTGTAGCCTGATCTCAGAAGACAAGGCGGTTAGTATGTGAGGAATGAAAACCAACGTGGGGGCTGGAGAGATGGCTCAGAGGTTAAGAGCAGTGCCTGCTCTTCCAAAGGTCCTGAGTTCAATTCCCAGCAACCACATGGTGGCTCACAACCAACTGTAATGAGGTCTGGTGCCCTCTTCTGGCCTGCAGGCAGACACACAAACAGAATATAGTATACATAATAAATAAATATGAAAAAAAGAAAACCAATGTGGATCTCAGACCTGCACACACACACACACACACACACACACACACACACACACACACACACACACACACAGAAACTCATACATGAGGTATTTCTTGCTGTAAGTTGCCAAGAAAGAGCAAACTATAAAACTGTACAAAAGTATAATACCAACTTCTTAGTACTGATGGTCTAGATAGTTGGTTAATTAATGAAACGCACATTGCTATTCTCCCTGCAGAGTAGGCCTGGGACAGTTACACTTGTCTGTTATTTTTCCTTATTATCTTAAGCGCATGAGTGTTGATCTGCCTGCAAACATGTGCACCACATGCAGAGGCCAGGAACGGGCATCAGATCCCCTGGAACAGATGACTGTGAGCCACCATGTGGGTGCTGGAATGGAGCCCAGGTCCTCTGCAACAGCGGCCAGCGCTCTTCACAGCTGAGTCATCTTGCCAGCTTCCGTCACACTGGCGTTTGACTAATTACACCCAGAGCTGAGGTCTACTCCAACACAGTGCTGCACGCACAGCCTTCTCTGCTTTAAAGAAAGTGATCAGGGGGCCGATACTGGTGACTCAGGTTTGCTCTGGTGCATTTCAAGGGGCGGGACATACACCCTAGCCACCTTAGGCAATCTATGCATCCATATTTCATGTATTTGAATGTTCCAAATCCTCTGTTGCATGTGACCGGCCCAACTGAGCCTTACCCAGTTTCAGACGGCTCTCCACCCATGTCTAAGAACACTCGCCTCATCCCATCCTCCGTACAAGAGCCAGTGAGACATCTTAGCACGGAGGAGTTGCTACCCACAAGACAGTCTATTGCTACTAATAGACGCAAAGTATCTCCACCGTGGTCAGTAACGAAGCGAAGCCAGGGCTTTAGCCACAAGAAACAGAATCCCGATTCCCCCCTGCTTTTCAGTACAAGAGCCAGTGAGACATCTTAGCACGGAGGAGTTGCTACCCACAAGACAGTCTATTGCTACTAATAGACGCAAAGTATCTCCACTGTGGTCAGTAACGAAGCGAAGCCAGGGCTTTAGCCACGAGAAACAGAATCCCGATTCCCCCCTGCTTTTCACTTAGGCATCACAATGCAACGGGCCCAGAACTGGAGAGAGGACCACCTATTTCCTTCTGAAGATACACCCAAGGCACTGAAGTTGTCATGGAAGAGGCTAGCCTCTTCCAGCATCTATTCAAGCCTTTAGTTCTACTGTTTGCTGGGTACCTGGCTAGGTCCTGGGGAGACCAATTCAAATAGAAGTGGGCTCATAATGTAAAAACTCTAAAGCATGAATTCTCACCGCGCCCCCCCCACACACACCCAATTGTAGAATACGTACCAGATACAATGGAACACACTAAAAATAGAATAATCAACTAGGAAGATCCAGAAGATCGATCAGTGTCCCTCCCCACTTTGCTGCCCAGGTGCTACAAAAACATGCCTATGAGAATAACTTCTCTTTTAAATGCATAAACTCCCAAAGTGCAAGGAGATCCTTCTAGAATGGGGGGGATATTGGCACACTGTGTCCGTTATTCCTCATGTTTACCCCACACCCCCCTTCCCACTGTCTATTCTCTGCTCTTCTCTGGCGTTCCGGAAGCGACCTCTGTATGAGAGACTACCTAGCCTCTCTTGCCCTGTAGCCTCCAGGTGATCTTGGATCACAGAGGGAACCAAAAGGAAAACGAAGAGCAGAGACGTCAAGATGCTAACCTCTACTCCTACTCCCTGCACGTTGCCCTGGCCTGGCTACGTTTGCCACTCTGTAGTCAGAGTCCTCACTGGGTCCCGGAATCACAGCTTCCTCTCTTGCTTCTTCTGGTCCAGGGGAAGGCAATGGTCCTCCCATTTCTACTGGCTGCTTCAGAATACTAAACCATTATCAAGTAACCCCTCAGTCTCTTTGAATCACTTGTTCAGTGTCCCTCCTATAACCCTTTAGGAGTGCTGTCCCATACCAAATAGATCACTAACTGAAAACGATGGTTTTTGTTTGGGGGCTTTTGTTTTGTTTTAGAACTACGAAGTCTAATTTCTAGAAAATATATAAATAACTGTGAAGTCCTGAAGTCTGGCAATATCATCACTGTCTGACATTGACTAAGTAACTACACTTTGGTAGGGGCTCAGTATCCAAACCACCAATTACAGCAGGATCTGCGTGACTCCTGTTATCAGTTTGGGATGCTCACAAACAGGACTTCAGGGCAGTTCTGGGTATTCAGGAGTGAGTTACAGGCTTTGCTTTAAAAACAATTATTTAATGTGATGTACACATGACTGAGGGTCCTATGGGTAGAAAATAGCCAGCTCCCTACTGTCCCCAGACAAGCCTTCATCCAAGAGAACAACACTATGTTCTCTTTCCTTCAGAGGAGCTAAAGTCCTTCCACGTGCCATTATCACCACCCTGGTACATCTGGAGGTCCATTTAAGTGCACTTGCTCACACAACTGATCCTACGGCAGTTTCAAATCCTAAATGGTTCTAATGTGTGGAAATAACAAAGGAATTATGTGCTATGATTCTAAATGACATCACTCTGATTCCAGAAAAACAACTCCTGATTCACTCAGACTATAGCAGGGACTGCAGCCAAAAAACCATGGCAGGTCCTCAAAGCAGTTTATCAAACTCCTCACACACATGTCTGCCTCAGGAAAAATACACACACACGCACACACACGCGCACACACACACAGACAACACACATGTGTATGCATGCAGTAACGCACATGCACATACATGCACACATACATGGACGACACACATGCATACACACGTGCACATATACACACACGCACACACACACATGTTATTGACTACTTTTCAAAAAGCTCTGCCATTTTTCTGTCTTCTCCAGACACTGCTGTCTGGGTATTGTTGAGACAGGGTGTCTCCATGTTTTTCAGAATGGTCTTGAACTCTCTTTATAGTACTGGCAGCCCATCACCCACCTATCTCAGCATCCACATGCTAAGAACACAAACACATAGCATCATACATAGCCCCGGGTATTTATCACCTGGAAGTTTTCTCTAAGCATGACTTTTAGCATATGTTCTGACTGTTTCCATGGTGTTTTCTTGGGCATATTCTCTTATTTGCTACCTTGATTCGGGGCCTGTGCTTCAGTGCAATCTCGCTGCCTCTCTTCTTCCCTGAGTCATCTTTAGATTGTGACACACTCTCCCACCCCCAGATATCGGCCGAGCACCCTAAAATGCACAAAAGTACTCTTGCTGCTATCCCGAGGACAAGGCTCACCTCTTCAGATGTGGTGTTCCCTCTGGGACCCGGGTTATCCTTGGGGCACCCGATTAGAGGCAAGGGAGGTTGCCCAGGCAACCACTCCAAATTGTCCTAGGATGCATGGCAAGTCTGTTTTCCACAGCCTGACAGGAAGGTCACACTAGCCAGCCCAGTGACAGCTGAAGGTGAAGTGCCCGTACAGTCAGCCACCAACCGGAAAGAACATCCATCAAGGAGAGCTCAATAACATTTGCATGGCCATAAAACTGTCAGGTTCCCAAGGCCGCAAGGACTCTGCAAAGGGACTATTCTAAAGAGCCAAAGTAGGGAGGATGAACAAGTAACAATAGGTGAGCGTACTGAAACAACTACAGAGGGACACTTTAGAGACAACCAGCTGGGACTCGGGCTATGCTGAGGACAGCCGGTGACCACCCCGCTTTCTCGGGTGATTTAAGAACAGTCCACCTGCTAAATGAACTGCACTGTCTGGAAAGAGTTGCAATGCACCCCTTCCCTTCCTATAATTTCTTTAGATTAGAATGATTTAAAATGTTAGTCCCAAAGGCGAAACCCAGCAATGGAGAATACTTACATGCCCACTAAACTGTTACACCGGACTACAATGCAATCAAAATTCAAAGCCAGCAGGGGAAGAAAGCAGCAAGACAGAGAGGAAATGCATACGGCTAATGTGTGTGCTCTCAGGACTGCAGGCTGTAGTGAGGATGTCTCTGGAGGAAACACACACAGGAAAAGAACACTCGGTGGCTGTTTTGCCGCAAAATGCAAATGGTCAACACTATACAGAAAAATGCTCAGTCTAAATCTAAGATGTGTTTTAATACAGCTGATATGGTGGCTCATGCATGTAAGCCCTAACACTTAAGTAGCTAAAAAAAAAAAATGAGAAATGCCGTGTGTTCAAGGCTAGCCTGGGCTACAAAATGGGTTCCAGGCTAATCTGGATTACAGAATAAGACTTTATCTCAAAACAACCAAACAACACACACACACACACACCAGATTGACAAGAATATACTTTTGGGAAAGCAACCTGATAACAAATCCCAAAAGCTTCCCGATACATGTAATGCTTTGGAAGGTTATCTCAAAACCAGACTCAAACAAGCACACAGCCTTACGTCCAAATTTGTCCTCTACATCATGGGTTACGGGAGGAAACAGCAGGATGCCACCTATGTGTCCAGCAAATCCCTGCTGCCATTGAAAATGATGATAAACATTTATGACCCACACGGGAACTCTTGTAAAGGGAGACATTTATGAAAGGCAGCGTGTGGAGCATAGCAGGATTCCACTTCTATGTGTTTTAAGAATCTGAATCCTGAAATGGAGAGGAATCTTCATATTTAACACAAACGTTACCTTATTTCTGGAGAGTAGAACGGTGAGTCATTTTTAAGTCTTATACTGGGGTCTAATCTTATTTTTTTCTGCCATGAATAAAACTTACTTCTTATTATAATAATATTTACATTTTAAATGTTAAAAAGAAATTATAATTTATTTGTGCGCACACCAAGATACTTATTTCTCACCCAACTTTTGCTTTTGACTAAAATCATAAAATCATTGTGTAATAGCTATGTCCCTTAGAATTAGAACACAGGAGGCTGAAGGACATCTTTGCATTTTAAGTAGAGAGCTGAACCAGGGATTAAATATGACATCACCAGCATCCATTCCTGGAAGCCAGGTCAGTGAGAAAGCTGCAGCCTGGGGTATGGGGGGGGGGGGGTAATCCCCAACATCACAAGGGAAGGGAAGCGAGACTGCCTGGGGTTGGATGAGACTGTGTTACTGACCATCGCTGGCCACAGCCTCCACAAAGCTGACTCTAGCGGGCGGCTTCCCTTCTTCATTCTCAACGTTCAGTCCAGCAACCGAGAATGAGGGGCTGGTGATGTGACAAAGAACACAGGCTCTGAGAGCGTGCAGCTTTCAAACGCAGTGTTCTGAGATCACCAGGTGGGGAGGACATGGACAGCTGAGGACAGTTTGAACACTGTGCCTAATTGTACAGGTTTGACCTCAGAAAAACAAAGTCATTTATTGCTACTGTTTTGACACATAAAATAGCTACTACTTGCTACTCTGTGCTTCAGCAATGATGACAGCATCCACCGCTTGACTCAGTCACGAATACGGCTCTCTAATCATAGTGACCTCCATGCAAATTCAACTCTTTAAGATCCAACCGTCTATGGCTGAGGACTGCTGACGTTTTAGCAGAAATCGCCGCTAGGGACATTTAAGTGTACTAACTTGTAGGGGGAAAGTCAGTGGAAAATGTTTAACACACACAAAGCAAACAAAGGTTCAAGGTCAAATAATTACTCTTGGAGCTTAATTTCCATTTCTAATAAATCATGCACACAGCTCTCTCTGCCCTTGCAGGATGTTTCCATTTGGGTTCACTGCATAGTGGCACAATGCCTTATTAAAGGGCTGGACTTGACTTCAGGGTGAGTTCCTTCAGACCCTGCTTATTATACCCCCTAGTGCTGTTTCTGCCCTGCAAGAAATGATTGACAGTAGTCTATCCTGCCCCATCAGCAATTCTTCATGTTTTTAGGTTTTAATAGCTTACATTAATTATATTATATTACTGGGTTTCATTGGACATTTTCATGCAAGTGTAAGTTATTTCGATCATATTCACCCCTTTTTCTTACCCCCTCTATCTTTCCCTGGCTCCTTCCCTCTGTCCAATAGCCACCGTTCTTCTCTTAAAGCTTTTGAGGTTTTTTTTCCCCATTACCTAATGATTTTCATTACAGCTGTTTACGGGAGCATTGTGAGGGGGCATGGGAGCATCCCAGGGGCATGGGCATCTTACCAGTGTTTACACCACTAGACACAGGGCTCTCCCTTCCCCAGCAACCATTAACTGCCTATAGCTCTTCAGAGAGTCCCTCCCCTCAATTCTGCTGTGTACCTGCCTACCTCCCTCTCTCTGTATTTGCCAAGTGCAAACACACCACTTCAACCTGCACACACCAGGGATTTCCAGAGACTGTGTGGCGTTCTATGTGAACAGGTCTAGCCTCAATAGCCGACCCGGGGATGGAGAGGAAACAAAGAGACGCTTTCCCACAGAGGGTCCTTGAGCAACACGGTGGGCTGAAAAGTCAATTACCTCTGAGCTAAACCCATCACAACGCCAGTTCCGAGGCAGACCCCAGCTTAATGGACACCACCATCCAGTGCTCCCAAGAGAGCAATTCTTTCTCAGATGCTTCCCTGCTCAGTCACACTCCAGCCACATCCTATGACTGCAAGTTTCCCATGTAACCTGTCTGCAGCATCCTGAAAATCCAGCAGAGAAAGGCTCTTTGGGAGCTAATCCTAATGTCAGCAACGTACGCCACATGAGCATGGCTGTGCACACCCTCAGCCCAGGATGTCTCTGCCACACCACACAAACACCTTCGAAAGAAAAAGATGTTTAAACTTATTTTTGCTCTCCCAAACTGAACAAGAACGTACACCTAGGAGAAGTATTTATTTGGCCAGTGATTCTAATTTCTGCATTTTTCTCGAAAACCAAGTAAGAGTAAATAAATAAGCAATATATAAAGAGCGATTTAAAATTCCAATTAGAGCTTTGTTGTTGATGTTGTTGTTGTTGTTGTTGTTACTGTCACTTTTTAAAAACAGGGCAACACTTACATTAATCCAATTCGGCCAATAAGACAACAGAACTTGACTTGTTGAGCCCGTGTTGTGCAGCACTGCAGCGTGCTGCTCCGCGCTTGCACACCCCTGGCACTGCACACCCCTGGCACTGCACGCCCCTGGCACTGCCACACTGCTGCCCCTATGCCAGATTACATGGGGACAGCGGCACAGGCCAATTCAGGAGCTCATATTCTGCGTCTCTCTCTCCCCTCCCTCCCAGGCCCTCAAAGATCAAAATCCCCTCGGCATGTGAGCATGTGATTATAATTCCAGCACTCAGGAGGCTGAGGCAGGAGGACTGCAGTTTTGAGGCCAAGCCCATCTCAAAAGCGAAACTATCCTCACACCTCCCGGAATGAACTGCACTTGCAAATCTCTGGAAGCTCCACACTGCTACATGGGGGAGATGTCTGTCCTGAACTAGCCTGTCACCTTGAAGTAGCTCCGGTGGCAGCGCAGTAATAGCAGGTGTGCCTATTGAAACGGATCCATCCTGACAGGACTTAATGTCCACAGCTCAGTATGAACTGAAGGCAACATGCCACGATGTCACTAACTGCTCCTGACATGTGAGATTTACCACCGGAATGTAAAATGGGGCTTGGATTTAACAGCACACAATTAGTTCCTGTGACACTCAGAAGAGAATCTTGCCAGGAAGGGGGGGATGGGACAACTCTCGGCAGCCACATGCACGGGTGATACATAATCACTTGCCAAGGCCCTGCCATTTAGAGCATGGCATCTAAGCCAGTTCCCTCCCCCACGTGCTGGCCCAATAAGCAGGACAAGATTCACTACTGCAGACTTCTTAATGATTCTCATCAAAATGACACAGCCCGTAAGGTACTCTCTGTAGAACCCAGTTGCGGAATGAATACCAGTGGGCTACGTAACAGAAATATAGTTCGAGCTCATCTTTGGTCCGAACTTGGGATTTAGTCTTTTTTTTTTTTTTTTTTAGTTCTGTGCCTCCATTTTCTATTCTATGAAATGGGAGCCAAACACATCCTCCAAAACGTTGCTATCAGGAGTCAATGTGAAGATACAGAATACAACCAGCACAATCCTTGGCCCATAGCAACCAGCCAGCAAATGATAGCTATTAATAAACCTCATTTATTACAGATTGTCTGCTCTGCTTCTAACCTGAATGTCTTACTCAGACTGCCTTCTCCTCAATGAAGATGCAGAGGGAGAAGTACTCAGGTCATTATGTCTGCAAGACGGCAGGGCCACCAGACTCTGAGGGATGAGGCAAGTAGGAAGCTGGGCGATTGAAAGGATGGGAGCAAAGACTAGTTTTACACAAGTGGCAGGGCACAGACCATTGTCCCACAGCACACATGAATTGTCAAACAGCACAAAGGTCACCGTGTCCCTTTACCCCAAACTCACCGAAGCTTGATCAACTATCCCAATGACATGGGAGAATGCTCAGCCGGTGAGACTGTATGCAAGAATAAGGACCTGAGTTCAAATCTCCAGAACCCATGTCTAAAATCAGGTATGTCTGTGTGTGTTTGTAACCTGAGCCCTGAAAGTGTCTTGGGACTTCTATTACTGTGATAAACCTCCATGACCAAAAGAAACTGGGGAGGAAAGGGTTTATTTGAGCTTATACTTTCAGGCCACGCTTCAGCACTGAAGGAAATCTGCTGTGGGACAATGCTCTTGTAAAGGTTTGTCACTTGTGTTGGTTTAATAAATGCTGATTGGCCATTAGCCAGGCAGGAAGTATAGACGGGGCAACCAGACTAGGAGAATTCTGGGAGGAGGAAAGGCAGAGCCAGATTTGCAAGCCAGATGCAGAGCAAGATCTGAATGTCTTACTGAAAAAAGGTACCAAGCCACGTGGCTAAACATAGATAAGAATTGCCAGTTAATTTAAGTTGTAAGAACTAGTCAGTAATAAGCCTGAGCAATAAAATAAACAGTTTATAATTAATATAAGCCTCTGTGTGTTTATTTGGGACCGAACGGCTGTGGGACCAGGTGGGATGGTTACAGAAGTCAGGACAGGAACTCAAGGCAGACACTGAAGAACTGAAGCAGAAGCCATGGAGAAACTCTGCTCATGGGCTTGCTCCCCATGACTTGCTCAGCCTGCTTTCTTATAACATCCAGGATCACTGTCCAAGGATTGTGATTCCCACAGTGAGCTAGTCCCTCCTGCATTAATCATTAATCAAAAACATGCCCTATAGACTTACCTACAGGCCAATCTTATGGAGACATTTTCTTAATTAA
The DNA here is from genome assembly GCF_903992535.2 of Arvicola amphibius. Taxonomy (NCBI): domain Eukaryota; kingdom Metazoa; phylum Chordata; class Mammalia; order Rodentia; family Cricetidae; genus Arvicola; species Arvicola amphibius. The sequence goes on from NC_052053.1 coordinate 8,499,572, forward strand.
AATTCCCTCCTTTCAGATATGCTAACAAAAATGAACCAGCACAGGAGGTGTGTACAGAGACACATAGGTTCTGGGAGCTGGTAAGCTAGCAGAGACAGGAAGGTTCTGGGAGCTGGTAAGCTAGCAGAGACAGGAAGGTACCGGGAGCTGGTGAGCTAGCCACTCCAGCGGAATCTAAAAGCTCTCAGTTCAGGAAGAGAGCCTTATCTCAAGGCAATAAAGCAGAGAGAGAGAGAGCCGTAAAAGAAGACACTCAACATTCTGCTCTGGCCTCCCAGTGCATGTGCTGAGCTCACAACAAAAATCATTCTGTCCAGCATCATTCATTATATTTATCCATCACTGTTGTGCATCCCTTTCAGTTCTAAACAGTCTCATGGCTCTAGCCCTCTCCTGAACCACTAGACAGTGAACTGTGGTCAGGACCCCTGTATATTCCGGTGTCCAGTTCATAAAACACAGGCTCTCTTATAAGGCACAACCGTCTGAGCACCCCACTAGTAAATTATCGTGGATAAAGTGTCATTATCCAATCTACAGACGCCAGTCAGGCAGCCTCAACCATAGCTTTAATCCAAGATTTCAGGATAGAATCCAAAACCATGTGTTGTAAGTATGTTACCTGTTTTCTTCCATCTAAGACAATTCCTTAGTCTCTCCCAACTGCCTCCCTCATTCTTGATAGGTTTCAAGGGTCAAAACCTGTATTCTCTCAGGGGACCTGGCTCATGCTCACCTGGGTCCATATCTGACACTCACATGAGTCACACGCCACAGCCTTCTGATGAGACCCCAGCATGGAGTTGGGTTTGGCGTGGTGTGGATGTCAGGAGGCACGGGCACAGATTCGCCCCACCTGAGATCCATTCTTGTCACCAGTCTTCAGCACCGTAAAACCACCAGTTCCTTTCGTAATCGTGCAAGATGGCAAGGAAACTCTATGAGGCTGCGCTAGTACTCTTGGTTGGTTTGTTTTGCTGTACAGGGAACTGAAATTAGGGCCTCACACCTGAGGCAAACACTCTACCACTGAACTAGGCCAATTACTCTATCAAGTTCGGAATTCACTGACTTGTTCCCTACTGAAGCCTTCCAAATAATGAGTTTCCAGTTTCCTGACTCTGTTTGTGCCTACTGGCTGACTTCCATCTGTGACAAGAACTTGCCTCCCATTCATTTATCAACAGAGACCCTCAAGATGCTATTTTATGTAATAGTTCATGACTCATTACTATTATATATATATATGTATATATATACATATATACATACATATATATATATATATATATATATATATATATATATATATATATATATATAACAGAACTAGGCAGGGAAAGCTAGACTGTATGCTGGGAGAAAGAAGGGCAGAGAGAGAGAGAAGCCATGGCTGCTAGAGACAGATGCTGGGAACTTTACAGCCACGTGGCGATACACAGATTAATAGAAATGGGTTAAATTAATATAAGAGTTATCCAAGAAGAAGCTAGAGCTAATGGGCCAAGCAGTGATTTAATTAAAACGGTTTTTGTGTGATTATTTCAGGTCTAAACTAGTCAGGAACTAACTAGCGGTCTCCTCCAACAAATTGGCCACCTCCTTCCAACACATCTCACACTTCAGGCAGTAAATCCATCACTGAAGGAAGTCAGGGCAGGAACTGAATCCATCACTGAAGGAAGTCAGGGAAGGAACTGAATCCATCACTGAAGGAAGTCAGGGCAGGAATTGAATCAGAGACCATGGTGGGGGGGACAATACTTTCTGGCTTGCTCTCCATGACTTATTTAGCTTGATTTCTTAATACAACCGAGAACCCGCTTCACAGGGGTGGCACCATATGTATATACATAGATAGATTTAGCAACAATTTTAATGTAAATATAGGCCACAATTTTTTTTTTTTTTTTGGTTTTTCGAGACAGGGTTTCTCTGCAGCTTTTTTTAGAGCCTGTCCTGGAACTAGCTCTTGTAGACCAGGCTGGCCTCGAACTCACAGAGATCCGCCTGCCTCTGCCTCCCGAGTGCTGGGATTAAAGGCGTGCGCCACCACCGCCCGGCCCTAGGCCACAATTTTTTTTTTTTTGTAAAATTATAGACTTTAATAAAAATACAGAATAAAAAATACAATCAGAACTTTCTCTATTGATTAACAGAGAGTCTTACAATATAAGGACAAAAAAATTAATAAGAGGAAAATAGGCTAACCACTCAAATGCAAGTTACTTTTTCTGTAAGGGTCATAATAGAAGTGACACGTACTGTATGGTCACAGGTGAAATAAAATCTAGAATTTAAACGTAAAATGGCCCATTTAGATTTAAACTAATTCCTGAAAGTTTCAATTTTATTGTGATTCAGATTTAGTAGCTATACTTTCACTTCATTTGAAATGAATTATTTCATCCTAATCTAGAAGTTAAGTCAAAAACTAATTTTTAACAAATTAAGTATATTATTACATAAATATTAGTTACTGATGTTTTGAAAATGAAATCAGATATTAAATATATCCAACTTAAAGATTACTTTGTTAGTTAAAATGAGATGGTCATAATAATTAAAGAGAGCAAGAAGGGGTATGTGGGAGGGTTTGCAGGGAGAAAAGTGAGAGCAAAGTGAAGTAGCTATATTATAATTTCAAATAATAAAGTAAATATTTTTAAGTCAAAAAAATAGGACAAGTCATTAATGCAGCTAATGTCACAGCACAGGCAGAGTGGGGGAGGGCTGCGAACTGTGCTGACAAGGCTCTGGAGTCTCACCCGTGACTACGGCTGAGAAAGCAAGAGCTTGGTCTGAATTATCTTCCACCAAGGCTCCTAGTAAACCCACAGTGGCATGGCTACACAATATGCCTGCTTCCCCACGTTGCTTATTGCCTCTTGGGGAAGGGGACAAACTCGGTTTTCCTGAAGAGAGTGGCTCCTGGTAGGTCCATCATGCTCCAGTGGACAGCCTCACTCAAGAAAGAAAGCAAAGGTGTGTGGACAGTAGGGGTTTGGAATCGGTGGGTTGTTCCATTTAAGACACGTTACCAAGAGAGGACAGGAAGTTAAGATCTGTTAAGAGTTAAAAGGAGGAACTGGGGATGAATGTGATCGGAATACAGTGCAAAACGTTCTGTAAGATGTAGTAAAAATATTTGTGATGCCCCACAAATGCGGTCACAGGTGAATCTGATGGAGGCGGTTCATCAATTGAGGGTCCCTCTTGACGGGAGTCTAGCTTCCGTCAAGTTTACAAAAAATAACCATCTCACCATCACTGGGGGACCTCGCCCTAAACAGAAGTACCACTGACCTCTACGCCAGCCATGAATTCGCCCGTGACACACCAGACCCAGGAGAGATGCACAGGAAACAGAGACCGTCCCCTTCACCTGCCTCAGTTTCCCTCCTGTGTCCTTCCCACCTCCATTACCCACCAGTCTCTCTGTCTTAAGAAAGGACCCTCAAGTCAGGCCTGGTAGTGGCCAACTTGGATCCTAGCACTCGGGAGGCAGAGGCAGGCAGAAACCTGTGTGTTCGAGGCCAGCCTTGTCTACAGAGCAAATTCCAGGACAGCCAGAGCCACACAGAGAAACCTTATTTCAAACGAACAAACAAAAGAAACTTCAAAGTCATTTTCAAATATTCTTTCCCTACCCCACTGATAAACCCCACTGGTCTGAAGCCCAGTGCCCCTTCTTACAAGCTAGTGGAATTTCACGCTCTTGCCTCAAACCCTCTTGGCCCCGCCCTTCTCCCTCTTCACAGCACACACCAACAGAAAGGACCTCTTCTTTGCCTGCTGAAGAACGATGCAACCCCCAGCACACTGCTTCTGGTTCTTCATAAACGGGCATCAAAGCACACCTGGCTCACTCCCTTCACAATAACCTCATCAGTTTTTGGGACTGCAATTATTTCTTTGCTAATCTTCCTACCAAATAGACTGAATAAGGCCTTGTAATACAGGGTTGGTCTCTGTCTGGCCTTGGAAATCCACTGTCTACTTAGAGCTTAGTAAATGCTCACTCTTCTCACAAACAGGCTTTCATGGAAGACACAGTTGCCTACTTTTAGAGGCACTAGACATAATAGAGGCAATTTTTTTCTACAATTTTATTACTGGTTCACATCTGAAGGAGGCATATGTTTGTTCTAAGACTGTGATGATGAGGTTATTTAGTATCCAGGAGACTAGGAAAACCCTTTGTTAAACAGACATTTCCATAACAAATACAGAGCCCCCTGAACAAAGCATTTACTTACATCCCAACCTTATAAATACCGAGGTTTAGGGGATGTTTTATTTGAGATTTCGTTGGTTTGGCTTACAAGGTGTTCAGTTTTATGTGCCAACTTGACTAAGCTAGTCTCTAATTATTCAACTAAACATTCATGGACAGGCTGCTATGGAGGGATTATATAATGTGACTGAAGTCTCTAACCAACTGATTTTAAGGAGATCTTGGTTCAAACTCTGGTGGTCTAATGGGGTTGGCTGAAAGGCTTTAAAAGCACAGCAGGGGTGTTGTGCCTCTAAAGAAGAGACTCCCCTGCAAACCATAGCGCACCCTCCACTCATCCAGGAAGAGACCCAATGGACCACTCTCACACTTGCCTAGCCTGTGCCCGTCGTTGCTGGTTAGTTTACCATTGCAGGACTGTAAGGATGTCCTTGTAAGAATAGAAGACCTTTGCTTTGGCTCAGGGTTTCAGAGATTCCTGCCGATGACTGGCTGGCTCCACCATTAGTATTACCAAGGCAGAAGCACCACAGAGGAAGGATGGAGCAGTAGCTACTCAGACAATGACATCCAGGAAGCAGAGGGTCAGAAGGGACCAAAATTAAGGTATATTTTCCACAATCCCAGCGTTCTATTATCCCAAAGAGGCTCACATCCCAATACTACCATGCTATCAATCCATCAGCACATTAATCCATTGATCATACCAAAGCCCTCATGACCCAATCGTTTCCCAGTAGATGGATCCAATAACTGGAGACCTTACCTTCAACACATGAGGCTACAGATGGAGCCCTTTGTATCCAGACCGTAGCAGGCACATAAGCTCCTTTCTGCACGACATATTTTTACCACTCGCTGGCTCTTTTTCTCTAGTACAAGCCTAGCCAGTACCGTCCTCTTCTAGAGGGAAGCAGAGAAGAGGCTAAAACAGCCGAACAATTAACAAAATCTAAATAAGGCCTTCACAGTATTGCTTCGTTACGGAGTGGGAAGCGTTCAAGTTCCTAGAACATCAGATACCCTATCTTCAAACATAAGTACAAATACACATAGCATATGCCACAGCTTCTGTCCAACCCGTTCATTCTACATTCAGTTGGCAAATACTTGTTATGAGCGGCACTGGAAAGAGAATGGTGAGCCAGGCAGGCATGATCCCTGCCCTCAGGGAGTTTACAAGAGAGTGAGAGAATCCGGCATCAAACCGGTAATTATACAAATACTCAATTATAATTATAATGAGTGTGAGGAAATACAGGATGCTGTTGGCATATTTAGAAGAGAGCCTTCCCAACTGGAGAGAGCTTTTGGAACTATTCCTCAGGGCTGACACTGGTGTGGGTAAATAAGCAATAGCCAGGCAGAGTATAAGAAGAGCACCCCAGACAAAAGGGGGATCACAGAACACATAAGCAAATCACAACATGAACAGAATGGCCCTCGAAGACTTTTCTAGCAGCCTTGGAGAGTTTGGAAGGAGGCAAACTACATTTGGGGAGACCACAGAGATAGCTTTCATTGCGTTGCAGGAAGAAAGATGGTGGAAGCCTGGACACAGGCCATGGCGTGAAGAGAACCGGTTTGCGGAAGGATGCGTGGGGTCTGCAGCTGTGTCCAATGGCCTCCCACATTGAGGAGGCAGGGGAGGGCGGAGGGCATATCTGAGAGCAAAGATGGCGGTCTATTCGGGACATACGTGGATCTGCAGTTCTTTATAAAATAACCGAAGGGAATACACTTCTTCACTGCAGAAGACAACTGGCCCATTTGAGATCTGTGAGCACAAAGTCAGAATTTGATGAGGTCGAGACATAAGGGAAAGTAAAGTAAGAGCCCAGCGTGGAGGCCTGGAAACACTGGTATCATAAAGGTCTAGAAAAGCTCCCAAAATAGCTGGATGAGGAGCAGCCTGGGCAGCCCATGTTTGTACAGCACACAAGCATTTGTACAGAACAGCTCTTTCATGAGCTCTTCTGGTCCAACCTCCAACTCAAAGACATGCATTTTTCTTCTTTTTTACTGAAAAGAAAATGGCCAAGTATAAAGGTAATGACTTGGGGGAAAACCAACTTGAAACAGCATGAACGACTTCCAGCTAAGGTCTTTTATACAATGTATACCTGCTCCCTGACTATGGTTTGCAATAGTTATTGAGTCTTTGAGTCAAACTATAACTTGCTGAAGTCACTTCCTACTAACACTAATGATTTGGTCCTTTATGCATAATTAGTTCAGGTCGTTAGTTGCAAGGCTATAATTAGAACACAGCGCTTAAATCTTTTCAAAATCTCTGGGTGTCATATTCTGAGTGTTTCACTTAAATGAATACACTGAGCCAACAGGAAGTATTAATTTAAGAAGACCACCTCACTTCCGCCCCCCCCCAAAGAATTGTATGAATTAATGCAGGCTCAGCGACTAAAAGAACAAACTCGGTTTTTGGACAGAAGCCACACCCCAGCCCCTGGCATCCATATATCCAAAGAGTCTGGAATGTTCAAGTGGAAGTTTCACCCCAAGGCCCTCCCCTGGGAGTTGTCTCAGTCCAGACTCTGCCCCTGAGAAAGCCCGCCAAACGATGACCCCCTCCCAAAAAGACACTCAAGGCCACTCCCACAGGGTATTTAAACTGCCCCTCAGAGAACAAACACGCGGTTTAATCCCAGCACCAGGCAACAGAGGCAGGCAGAGCTCTGGAAGTTGGAGGCGTGAACGACACAGTGAATTCCAGGCTACCCAGTGAGACCTGCTCTGGAATATTACTTTAAGATGTGTTACATTTGTTTATGCCATGGAGTATTTGTTTAATAATGCAAAGACGTGTCACGTTTGTTTGATTAAATAAAATTAACCTGGGGTCAGGAGGTTGAGTCAGCAACTAGCTGATAGGAAGTGGTAGGGAGGAACCATGTGTAGCTGGGGTTCTTAAGTGGGGACTAGAAGGACACACAGGATTTTGGAGAAGCGAGCTAGGAGAGAAGGTTAGATCCTTGCTATTCAGACTCTCGGAGCAAGCAAAATTTCACCTCAGCCTTTGAATCCTGAGTTCTAGAGAGGGTTAGAGATCCAGATAAAGTTCTCATTAGAGTCGGTGCCTGAGGAAACAGCAGCCAACCTCTACTGGTAGCTGCCAATTTGCAATTGCCGATTAGGATAGCAGTTGCTTAAGGGGCAGCTACTGAATTTAATGAAAAACAACAGAGACCCTGGTCTCAAAAATAAATATATAGACAGACAGACAGATGATACATAAATACATAGATAAATGGATTGTAATGCTGGAGTCTTGATCATGTGTTAAGCCCAAATGACATCTAACTAAACCCCCCAACAACCATTTATAACACTGCTTTTATAAAATAATATAATGAGGTATAATTTATGTTCCAAAGACTTCTCTATCTGGGCAGGAGTTCCATGGTGGAGAATATGCCAGTCTTCATAGCAGCAGCCAAAAGAGATTTCTGGCTCCAAGCTGAATCTGGCTTGCAGGAGGGCAGCAGTTAGGAACCAGGACTGGTGGTTGCCATTTGAGAGTTATGAATCCAAAGAAGGGGATACAAGAGATAATTCAGAACAGGTAAAGAGCAGTCTCAAGTCCTAGACAGGCTGACTGGGAACTCTCCCCAAATGATAATAGATGATGAACAACTATCACCCAAAGTCCTGGAAATCACATCAGAAGTCAAGCGGCCGCTCCCCGTTTTGTGCATGACCAGCCTCTCCTCTGCTCGACCTGCCTAGGATAACTCGGAGGTTCCGCACATTCTTGGTTCTGTATTTTGCTCTATCCGTGCAGACACACCCATGTTGAACTCAGTAGCTTGGCTCTAGACAATCTTCCTTGCTGTCCTCGTCCCAGCCTGTGTTCCGCCCCAGAAAATAGTGTCTACCTACTTCACGGTCTGTTCCGTCTGTGTGCCAACGTTTGTCTGCGCGTTGGGTGCTTATCAAGTCATAATACTAAACAGATGGCCATCAGATAGTATCTCTAGGTCAAATCATGATAGTGTGACGGCTAATCTTTATTGTCAATTTAATTGGATTAATTATGCATAACAGATTAGTGAAGCACACATTTGGGTGTGTCTAGAAGGGGTTTTTTGTTGTTTTTCTTTTTCCCCACAGATAATTAGATTATGTGAGTTCTTGCCTAATCAATGGTTTAACACATTAACTCATTGACGGCTTCAAATTTTAAACAGACTCCTGGGAAGTAGAAACTGTAGAAAGTGTCACTGGGCACCGTTTCTGGGGGTTGTACTTTGTTGACCGGGTCCCTTCCTGGCTAGCATGGCTAACAGCTGTGCTCCACACTACGGGCACAATGATGTTCAGCGCCAGCACGGACTCAGAATCAGCATACTAGGCAGTGAGACCTCTGCAGTCATCTGCCACAGTAAATCTTCCTGCCTTAAGTTGCTTCTCTTGGGGATTTGACCAAAAAAATCTGACACATTTGACTGTCCCAGCAAGCCAGGGTCCTTAATACACCAATTCCTGTCATTAAATCCTTCCTATTCTAGGGGTTCTTTTTTGTCTAGTAAAACCTTCAGAGTCACCAAATGGACATATACAACCCTGTCTTAATTGCAGGGGAAGATCGTTTGAAAGTTTTTGCTGACTTTACAGCCTTTATTTTTAATACAGTCTTATTTTTCAGTGTAACACAGCAATCATGTAGAGAGAGATTTTAAAAAGCAAAACAAAACCAGAGGTGGTAATGTCTTCCAAAGCCTTTTAAGTTACTTAGTAGAGACTAGAAATGGCTATAGGCTTCAGGCCAAAGCCTAGGAGACTCTGCCCAGGCCAATGGGGAAACACTTCAGCTACTATGGCTGCTAGGGAGAAGATGCGCTTCCCAATCAGACTGGATCTACAAAGCCCTGTTAGAAAACTCCACCTGAGTGCCTTAAATCTCTCCCCTTAGTACTTTTAAATAAAATGTCCCTAGATAGCTGAAAGAAAATTCTGTCATTAAAAAAGGGTGCAGAACATAGGAAGAAATGGAAGAGGAGACAAGCAAAGGGGACTGGTGTTTCTCTGTCAGCTACGTGGCTGCACAAGAATCTACCGTTATTTTCATTATCGTCTGCAGTCCTGTAGTCCCACAGTGAATGACGTGCTGGCCATTCAGGCTGCAGCCTGGAGAACCTTCTGGTCCCTCAGCCCCAGCTCTGCTGAGGCCAACATACGTAGGTTTAAACTAAGACTCTATTGTTCTATTTACCAACCAAGACTCAGAAGTCAGATGTGGGGTGAAAACCTACTAGATCAGAGAAGGGGAGAAGCAACCAGCTAACCTTGTTTTTTTCGGCCAGAGATTCAGCAAGAGATTTATCCCTTCACTCCCCAACCCAAAAGGCAACGCCAGACTCTAATCCTTTCCCTCTTCCCTGTGAGTCTTCTCTATTCAAATTACTGGCTTCTCCATGACCAATTCTGGCCCACTAGTCACTAGCTCCGCCCCCTGATTCAAAATAAACTTTATTTAACAGTTACTTAAGAGTGCTACAGTGCGATTAAAATTCCTGAAACAAGGGACATGGACTCAAAGGCAGCAGATTCAGCGTAGAGGAGAGACGGTTGGGGGAGGGGAAGAACTCTACCAACGGTGTTCATGGGGCACAGATAGCATCCTCTTCAGAGAAGCGTGGCCCAGAAAGGCTCTGGTGAGACAAAATGTCACTAGAGGACACTTACTCTGGCTGCTATGATCCAAATTACTCATAAATGATGGGGATCTGGTTAGAATGTCCCTGATAAGGTGGGTTCCACGCATCTCCATTTCTCACCTGCTCCAGACTGATACCAGAGCTGCTGGGACCAAAGACCACAATTTAAGCAGAGTGACTGCTGACAGCAGATGAAACAGATTCATAAGCACGTGCACACACACACACACACAAACACACACACACAGAACCTTTAACATAAGGAAAACAAAACCGTTCACAGCAGGAAGAAAATAAACATGGTTAACTCCATGGCTCAACTGTATCCACATGGCCTAAGTGATACAAATGCTGAATCCTAATTGCATTATTATTATTATTATTATTATTATTATTGAGAATGGGGTTTTCTGTCCGGGGACTAGCTCTTGTAGACCAGGCTGACCTCAAACTCATAGAGATCCACCTACTTCTGCCTCCTGAGTGCTGGGATTAAAGGTGAGCACTACCACCACCTGGTTCTGATTGCGATATTTTAACAGCCCCACCAAACATCCAATGTACCTCTCCCAGCTATTTACTAATAAATAAAAAAGGAAAATCAGTATTTCGCCTATAAACAGACATCAGGAAACTCCTTAGAGAGAGATACAACAGCACCAAATATGACCAACTTCACATCAACATCAGTCATGAGACACACAGACACAGTGATACCTGCCTATAATTCCAGGACTCAGGAGGCTGGGGCAGAAGGATGTTGAACTGGAGACAGAGTAAAACTGGAATGGAGAAATGCAAACACCACCAGAGAAATCTATATTGAAGAGTATGCTATAAACCATCTTAACAAAACCCCTGCTGCATCGCGTCAAGAGCAGGCTAACCAGCACTCAGGTGTACAAGCATGGAGCCGTGTTCAGAAGCCAGGACCCAATCAGAGGTCACACGACTTTCTCACTGGGAAAAGAAAAATTGGCTTTGTCTTACTATAACTGAACATAAGTCCAAGAAAACAACTGACAAAGAGTTCACCAGAGTGTCTGGCAAGGAAACCAAACTATTTGATAAGCGATTTAACAAAAATCAAACTTTCTAGCCTTTGTCGTGAAAAGTTAGAAAATCAGAGAAAGGGTAAACATATTACAGTTGCCTTGGTTACGCTCCCATGGCCTCAGTTTTGCTGTGACCTGACTTCTTATCCCACTGGTTTAGTATAAAAAGAAGACTGTCAAGTCATAAAATAAAATTGATTTTCCACAGGTTGAGTTAATTCGCATGAATTCATAATTTCCAGCCACACAACATTAAGTATCGTCCGTGCTCGCTTTCCCTTCTGTGCTGATACAGTGTCAACAGGTGTTTTTAGCCTCAAGAACTCAAGAAGGTTCTTTTTGTTTCCTCCTATCTACTAGAAACTAATTCCTCACACGAGACAGATATTAGATACTGATTTATTAAAGATATAGCCTGTGACACAGCCTTTATATTAAGATTATGGAAAAATTACCGAAAGGTGTTGAAAAAGTCGATGCATAACCTGATAAGCCAACACACTTTACGCATCTCAAGAGCTAACGGCTATTACCTCACTTGGGGGAGGGGGGTCGTCTCTCAAAACCTGAGGCGTGACCTGAAAGGATGGAGAAAATGCTTCTTCGCCTTTGATCCTTCCATAACCAAGAGCCCAAGGCTTCCAAAGTATGACAAATGACCATTCTAATTAAACTGATCAAACACTTAGCAGGGCTGCTTACTGGTGTAATGCCCTTAAGAGGATTAGACAAACAATTCTGGAAATCCACAAAGCTGGCACGTCTGCTAATAAATTGCTGCTTCCATACGCGACCCCAAACAACTCTGATTTGTCAGGTCACAGACCTGAAAACATCCTGGGAGCATCACCTGCTGGCTTTGCTTTGTTTCTTAACTCTGCACAGTGCTCGGTGGTGGGGAGAGGATGCCACTGTCCCCTCTGCACATCATCAACACTCTGTATGTCCTTTGTAGGAAATGTCTGTTTACTTTCTCTCACAGAAGCTCTGCTGCTTCACGTTCTGGGTTTACCGTCTATCGAGAACTGTCAGGAGGAGGCTAAGACTTACTGGTGAACCAAGATACAGAGTTCAGGGACTCCTTTGCACCACAGCAATGACCAGTAGACTGCAGGCGCCTACGACCGCCTCTGGTGGTTCAGGGTGTTTCACCCACTGCGTCTCACTCAACGGTTTCTGAACACTGCTGATAAAGTCTCTGATAAGCTGTTTTGTGCCTACCCTGCACGGGCTGTGTTAACTTTACCCCCACCCCCAGCCCCAACTTTACTCCTCTGCCTACCTCCACTCTTCGGAAGATCTGCCTCTGGCGAAGAGGAAGCAACACTGACTGGTTTCCCCACCTAACACAGCTAAAGCGCGAGTAAAGAAAACTGCCACTCAGCAAAAGAGTGATCTCTGACACAAGAAAGATATGAAGGAAGCCGGGCGGTGGTGGCACACGCCTTTAATCCCAGTACTCGGGAGGCAGAGGCAGGCGGATCTCCGTGAGTTCGAGACCAGCCTGGTCTACAAGAGCTAGCTCCAGGACAGGCTCTAAAGCTGCAGAGAAACCCTGTCTTGAAAAACCAAAAAAAAAAAAAAAAAAAAAAAAGACTACAGCATCTGAGATTAAAGTGCGTCCGTGCGTGCGTGCGTGCGTGCGTGCGTGTGGTGTTTATCTTTGGAGCATAACAACCTAAGTTCCCAGCCTGGAAACCGACAGCGGAAGGAGCAAACTGACTCCCAAATGTGGTCCTCTAACCTCTGTATCCATGCTGCGGCCTGTGGACGTCGGTACTGGCACACTGAGTACTAACAGTCAGACTTTTAAAACCAAGGCTTTGGACAGAATTACTACTTTAAACAATGCACAATGCCAGAGAAAAGGATGTCAAGTCTGAAGAGACAGCAACAGAGATGATGAGGAGTAAAAACTAAGAGAAAAAAACATCGTTCGTGAGCCGTCAAGACCACGCCAAGCAGACTAACATGAAGTGAAGTTCCCAAACACAGAGACGGGGAGGAAGAGGAAGGATAAAATCTGAATAAATCATGGCAGAAAGAAAATGTCCCAACTCCTATCCCTGTGTAGAGTGTGTGTGTGTAGAGAGAGAGTGTGTGTGTGGAGAGAGAGAGAGTGTGTGTGTGTGTGTGGACAGAGAAAGAGTGAATATGTGTGTGTGTGTGTGTGGAGAGAGAGAGAGAATGCTGTGTGTGTGTAGAGAGTGTGTGTGTGTATGTGGACAGAGAAAGAGTGAATGTGTGTGTGTGTGTGGAGTGTGTGTAGAGAGAGAGAGTAAGTGTGTGTGTGTGTGTGTGTGTGTGTGTAGAGAGAGAGAGAGACAGACAGACAGACAGACAGAGACAGAGAGAGGAAAGAGAGAGTTACAAGTGCATTTAAATCCTTTACACAGAAAAGAAATGATTCCAGATGGACACAAGGACCTGCAAAAAGGAATGACAGGTGCTATAGACGATGAATACAATAGTAGCTGTATAAACATGTAGTTTTAAAATGTTATTTAAATCACCTTAAAAGATAATAAATGGTTCAAATGAAAGCAGCAACAATTCAATGTGCTGTCTATTATGGAAGTAAAATATATAATAATAATTGCACCAAGGTCAGAAGGGGAGGTGAAGTCCCTATTGCAAGATTCCAGTACCCGAGGCAGGTGCTCCGGTGCCACGTCGGAGTGCTTGGATTAATATCTGCAATCCACCCTCTACCCAAGTTATCCCATCCTGGGAGGGCTCTATCTATATCTGCCCAGTGTGCGGCCTGATTTTAAAGCTGATGTCACTCCTGAGAAAGCAGTAGGACGGCAGCAACTCGGCACACATGTGGGACTAGCCGTGAACTCATCAGACACACACCTCGGAATAGGAAGAACATCACCTGCCCCTGCCAGCATTCCCCTGCATCAGCACCTATACATGCAAATCAAACCTACTGTTACCACACAGAAGCCAGGGGTGGCATGGTCAGTGCAACTGATGGGCTAGCACCGGTCTGGATACCTCACTCAACTCTCTGTGCCTCAGTTTCCCTGTTTGCAAAATGAGAAAGGTGAACCAGGTGGTGTCTGAGGTCCTTTCACAATTCGGTTCATGCTGGAAAGGCAAATACTACATACTGAGATACTAAGGAAATGTGGTGACAGAGGCTTGGGGCATCTGCTTGTCACAAAAATAGTCTCCGAGTTATTCCCAAGGAACCATTATTTTGAAGGCTGGCTGTTCTTTTCCCTTTAAGTTGTCGTTCTGAGCTCATTCTGTGAGAATCAGCTGTCTGACAATTCCCAACAGTTCACCAATATTTTCTTTAGAATACTAACCAGGATTCTAAGCTCTTTAAGTCAGAAAGGTGAGTTAAGCTGTTCTCAACAGACTATTCAGTGACATTTGTAAGATCAGGCATTTAGCAATACTTTTCTGGAATTCTGAATAAATCCAGCTTTTTCAGAAAAGTTCACAGAACTATAACCAATAAACAATCTTCAAGAAACACAGCACTACGCCAGCACCTCAGAATAAGATTACTAACATCCTTTGGTAAGATGGTCCCCACATAGATGCTAGCAGACAAGAGAGAGAAAAGGATTACAACGTGAATTACAGACAGCTTTTAAAACAACCCAAGGAACTGGAGAGATGGCTCAGCAGTTAAGAGCACTGGCTGATCTTGCAGAGGACCCAGGTTCAATTCCTGGCACCCACACTGCTCACAGCCATCTGTAATTGCAGTTCGAGGGGATCTGATGCTCCTCTGACCTCTGTGAACTACTGCACGCATGCACATACCTACACTTGGGCATATTCATGTGTGTGCGTGCACACACACACAAACACATAAAATAATTTTTTTTAAATTTGTATGTGTTTGAGGAAAAAGATTTTTTCTTTAATAATTCAAGTCATTGATTTGCAGAACAGTCAAGCAGCCCATCTGCAACCAAAGTGAAGCTGTTCAAGAGTTGCAATACCTGCATATTTAAGAAATGCATTTAACCTTTATTAGCCTTACTGCCGCCTTGGAAAACCAAATTCTTAAACTTTGTCATCTCTCACCAGTTGGCCAGCTCACAAAGAATAGTTAGACATTTTCTTCAAGTAACTTTTTCTCAATGTTTTTAGAAGCATTTCTCAAGGGGAGAAACAGAAATAATTGTCAGCTGCCCCGGAATGAAAATTCTGAAACTAGACACACAGTATTGCTTTATTCAGGTATGTGTTTTCATTAAAGGGTAAGGAAAAGGCTTCAAAATATTTTTAAATCCAGTGTTCCCAAAGACTAAAAAGTAAACACAAATGAAATAAACCTATAATTAGCACTTCTAACAGCAAACAATATACAGAGTAATTTTATAGGAATCAATTAACAAAAATTGTATACTGAGCAATACTTACATGGATGTGGAGTTAAGGAGATGAATAGATAGGGCTGTCTAGCTCTAGGGAAAGCCTTTAAATAAGATTAGTTTGAGGGGTTTTTAAAAACGGAGGAAAAAAAGAAACCCGACTACTTCCTTAAGAGTTCTGAGTCCCCACTGAGGCTCTCCATGACATCCGAGCGGTTATTCACACGTGGCTAAAAGATGAAGACTCAAATGAAAGGCCAAGAACAGCAGGGCGTAGCCCAAACCTACACAAGAAAATCTACTTTCTTCTGAACAGAAGACCCAGAAGACATTTAGCAGAAAATCCCTAACCACCCTCCAGAGAGATGTTAAGGGGCTGGCAAGATGGCTCAGGACCCCTTGAACAAGTTGCCCTCTGACCTACACACATGTCTCTCTCTCTCACACACACAGTCACACACACACACATACACACAGAATCACACACACACTGTGGCATGTATGTATATGTGCATATGCACATACATACACACACTAAACAATTACATTTTTAAAAAATAGGTATCAAATGTCTGGAACATGGAAAAAGACAGAAAAGAGGAGGGAAAAGAGTGGGAACTTTCATTTGTTTAAAATAGAATGTTTAACTGTACGTGGTGGCATAGGCAATCCCTGCACTCAGGAGTCCGAGGCAAGAGGATCTCTGAATTCTAGGCCAGCCTGGTCTACACAGAGTGAGTCCCGGGACAGCCAGGGCTAGACAGAGAAACCCTGTCTCAAAACAACAAAATGCTGCTTTTGGATATGACATATGGAAACACTGGTGTGGGTAAAGGAAACTGAGTTTCATATTCTTTCTTTCACAACAGGGATTACTAATTTGCTTCACATTTTACTCCTGGCCAGATAGCATTTGTACACTGAGCAGAGCAAGGCTCAAGCTCAACTCAACTTGTACAGCATATGATAGACACACACACACACACACACACCCTTTCTTTGAATATAAAAAGGACTATAGGCCTGTCATTAAGAAATTGTCACTAAACACCAACAATGATCTAAATAGAAGTTGACTTAGATAAAATTGAACTTGAAGAAAATTTTCTACTTGAATATTTACCCTTTAAAAAGAGACCAAGAAAAAAAAACGACCGAATTAATTTCTCCCTGGTCATGTTAGCTGTTGTCCCTTTGGGTACCATTCCTAGAACAAAGAGACACTCATACTGCTGGCAATAGTTGCTGAGGCTTCTGTGGTGCAGGGACGCCTAGAACTCTAAAGCCAGCTTGAGTTACGTCCCAGAAATGTCCTCATATTACAGAGAGGTACACCACATAGGGCACGTTCCTTAGCCTCTCTGTGCCCCCGTGTTCTTATCCTTACCATGGGGCTAAAAAGTACTAACCACTACTCCGAGTGAGAGCATCGAATGAAGTGACCACCCACAATGCATTTAAAGCAACCTAGAGCACATGGGCTGTGTGTGAACCAATGATGCCTGCATGGTTACATTGTTACATTATTAGGAAAACTAGAATAATATTTTGGAATTGTCTGAAGGGCTACACTGTTAGTGGATACCTAACACAGACCTTAAAACATTAATATCCCTTAATCAAGCAAGTCTAAGGAATAAGTCGAGTTCTATACAAAGATCTACATACAAGACCGATCATCAGGTTGCTTTAAGTGTTCAAGTAGAATTCGGTAAAATATGACATGCTCAAAAGTACATGTTCTGTATCTTTTAAAAGTTACAAATAAGCTGGGCATGGTGATACACGCCTTCAATCCTAGCAATGAGGAAGACAGAGGAAGGCAGATCTAACCTAACCCTAACTCTATGAGTTCAAGGCCAGTCTGATCTACATAGTGTGTTCCACAGAAGCCAAGGCTACACAGTGAGAACCTGTTTCAAGAAAGCAAAAAATAAAAACTATGAGTAGCAGTCAGTAAAGTGTTTGTAATGTAAATATGAGAACCCGAGTTCAGATCCCAGCACACACATCAAAGTTGGCAGAAATGGTGCCTGCCTGTAACCCTAGCACTAGGAAAGTGGGGAGGTGGAAGTAGGCAGATCCCTAGAGTTCACTGGCTCAGTTTGTGAGCTCCAGGTTCAGTGAGTGACCTTGACTCAAATTAAATAAGGTGGAGAATGACGGGCAAACACTTGATATCCACCTCTGATCACCACACGTGCACACACAAGCATGTTCGCCCCACACATGAAAACCTGTACACACCCATATACTACACACACAGTTGTGTTTCTTTATGATCTTGGCTAGCATATGGTTCTTCAAAACAACCATATATAGAACTACCATACAATATCACTCCTGGCCAACACACCCAAAAAAACCAAGTCTGCATGCCGTGCAGACACCTGCACATGCACATTTTTTTTTTTATTTTCTGTAGCAGTACTCACAACAGCCAAGCTCTGAAACCAGACTTGGTCACTACCAGATGAACAGACAGAGAAATGTGTATACACCGTGGAGGTTTGCCCAGCCTAAGGGAGGTCGGAATGACACCACTTGCAAGACCATGGATGCATCTGCAGATCCTAATAGTAAGCAAGATAAGCCAGAGCCAGGAAGACAAATACACAAATACCGCAACCTTTCTCTGATCCTTTATTTTTAAACCTCATATATAAATCATTGGGTATTTGTATGTATGTGGGAGAATGCTTTTGTACACTGTAAAGACTTGTCACTCATATTGGCTTAATAAAGTGCTGATTGGCCTGTAAACCAGGCAGGTAGTATAGGTGGGGCAACCAGACCTAAGAGGATTCTGGGTAAAGGAAAGGTAGAGAGTCAGTCACCAGTCAGACACAGAGGAAGCAAGATGAGACTGTCTTACTAAGAAAAGGTACCAAGCAATATGACTAAACATAGATAAGAATTATGGGTTAATAGTAAGCCCGAGCTAATAGGCCAAATAGTTTATAATTAATATAAACCTCTGTGTGTTTCTTTGGGACTGAACAGCTGAGGAACTGGGTGAACAGAAACTTCTATCTACATGTATGTATGTGTGTGTGTTTGTGTGTGCATGCATGTATGCATAAGTGTGTGTGTGTGTGTGTGTGTGTGTGTGTGTGTGTATGACATAAATTAGAAGAGGGACTATTTGGGGGAAATGAGGTCACATTATGAGGGAAGGGGATAAGAAAGTATGAGAGGGTGAATATGGTCAAAATACATGAACAAAAATGTCTTTATTAAGCCTATCACTCTGTGTAATCAATGCACACTAACAAAAATTTAAGTAAATAAAACACTAAGAAAGAAACAGACTCCAAAAACAACTATGTTTAGCCATATAGACAGTATGAATGTAAGGAGTTTGCACAGGCTGACATGGAGACAAACTGGGGACAGCACAGATCTTCAGGCCAGTGTGCTGTGGAATAATCCTTCTCTACACTGTGAAGAAGTGTTGCTCTCATTGTTAATAAAAAGCTGACTGGCTGAAGACTAGGCAGGATTTTCGGGGGCAGAGAGAACACTGGGGGAAGAAGAGGGAATCATGAGCCCAATGTGAAAGAAGCAACATGAGAAGTTCATACATGAAGTAAACGAGCTTCGGGGCAGCACATAGATTAATAGAAATGGGTTGATTTAAGTTGTGAGAGCTGGCTGGAGACAAGCCTAAGCTATAGGCCGAGCATTTACAATTAATAATAAGTCATTGTGTGGTTATTTGGGAGCCACTGCCGGGACACAGATAAATCCGACCCACAGCAATGTAATCATTTTCTCCCCTCCCACAGTGGTATGCTCTTGTTATTACACAGCTGCACAAGGCAACTGATGTGCACTAAGAAGACTGACCCTGCATGTCAACCATCAACTCTGGATAATGATGTGCCCATGAGGTCCACTGACTGGCGCCAACACTCAGTAGCAGTGCAGGTGTTGATGGCATGTGTGAGGGAAGGACAGGCATGTTTACCAGTTCTGCACATTCTACTTGATTTTGCTGTGAAGTTAATGCTGCACCAGAGAAAAAGGTAATGTTCTGAAATCCTTATGATTAAAAACACTGCTAAGTAATGAAAACCATTTGAAAAAACAAAACAAAAACAAGCAAAGAAACCCTGAAGGTTACACTCAATTTGTAAGTACTACTTTAGAAGTGGCAATACAAAAAACTTGAAAATAGACTTTTCTGTGTTTCTTATGTTTTTGTGTATCATTCTCTAAAATTCAAGAGGGGCTTTGCTGTGGGAGCTCCTGCTCCTTCAGCCAACAGCCTTTAAGATACCAGTCCACTTGGGCATGGTCTCTTATACTATATATGCAGCTGTAAAGCCTGTGCTCGCTCTCTATGCTTCTGGTTCTCATTTCCGGCTGCTAGACTCTGTTTCTGTTCCCCATTCATGCAGAGGATTGTGATTTAGGACAGTGATCTGTGAATCTTCCCTAAATAAATAACCCATGAACTAGTGTGAGATTATCTTGTATCTTCCGCCATCAGGGCTTAGGATGTAGCTCACTGGTAGACCATTTGCTTAGCATACGTGAGGCCCTGGTCCAATCACCAACACCAATTAATTAATTACATGTTCTTTAAAAAAAAAAAGGTATTTCAAAGCAAATAGAGCAAATCAGACCAGGAGGCAAGGACACCTGTAGCTTCAGCTTTAGAACAGGGCTCAGGCACAAGAATCCAAAGTCCAAAGCCAGCCTGAGCTCTATAGCAGAACTCTGTTTCAAAAAACGAAGACAAACCCACAAGGGTAAAGGATATGGCTCAGTGGTACTGTAGTTGCCTAGCATGGGCACGGCCCTGGGTTCAATCCCCAGCATGCCAGGAAATAGCACAGCAACACAGATAAAGCCAAGAGAGAGCTTCAGAGTTTTCAAAACCTTATCCAATTTTCAAAACAAAGTTTGGATCAGAGGAGCACAGAGGACAGGAAGCTAAGGGTGTAGGGAAGAGCAGGGACAGCACCAGGACTTGTGAAGGATGGGAGAGGCTGTGGGAGGCAGAGGAAGTCTAAGGCAGGACAGGTATGAAATGGGCAATGACCAACAGCTAAGGGAATAAAAGCAGATGGACAGCCTGGACACTATCCTCAGAAGCAGCCTGGGTGCAGCTCATCACCTTAAGAATTGGGAATTCTCAGCTTAGAATTTTCTGATATGACAAACTAATTTGCAAAGAGCTATAGGAGAAAAAAATATTAAGAAACTTAAGAAAAATCACTGAGGGTAATAAAATTGTAATTTGTATTTGATTTCCATGTCCTTCCTAAGTTCTACAGTATCTCCCAAGGGCTGGGACTAAAGGCATGCACCACGATGCCCAGCGTAACCAGTTAAGGATAATAACTTCCTATACACTTTTCCTTAATCAATGCTCTAATACAGTTCTATGCAAACTCATCCTGCACCGTGTAGCGCTAGAGCAACCAGTTGAGCTCCACAGAGCACATGTTTAACTAGGGTGGAAACGCCAGTGGTGCTGTCCCTAGATGCCGCACCTGCCATTCTGTCCACCCAGCCACAGTGCATGATGCTCACTGGTTTCTGAAAGCCTTGCCACCATAATATAGCAAATGTCATGATTTTTGCCGATACAAGAAATTAAATGAAGTAAGCTTGAATTTTTCTCCTAATGAAGAAAGCATGATTTTGTATTTATAAGTGCCACTTCTAATTAATTTTCTATGAAATGAATGGTTTCCTCATTTCCTTTGCCCTTTTCTTTAGGTTATCAGTCATTTTCACATGAGAGCTCCTTGGCCATTAGAAATGCTGTGAGCAGCCTCTGAGATGATACATTTTATCTTCTGCCTGTTAGATTGGAGACCATCCCTCACACGGAGCTACATCTGTGGTTTCCATGTTATTTCTGTTACAGTCTCCAAGATATTTAAAGATTTTACTTTAATAGACAGGTGAGGTCGCAGCCACCTCCATCCCCTTCTGCTGACCTTCTGCTACATTACCTGCTACTCTGGGAGTCAACACTGTCCTCTTCCCCTGTGTTCTAAGGGGACTTTGACATGAGCCCTACATTTGTTTGGCTTGCAGACTGATCTCTGCTCTCTCTCCCTCCCCCCCCCTCTCTCCATCTTCTGTAGCTACATCTTCTGTAGCTCTTGCCTCAATTGTAAATTTACTGGGATCAAAAAGAATACATTAATGTCTTTCCACAATCCACATGCCATTCAACCGTGCCACTCTTTCTATTCTTGGGAAATTATACGATCAACACTGCTCAGTTGTGCTGCCTGATGGGGTGAGAATATGCAAAAGCTTGTCTAGCTGCTATGGATAAACAGAAAGCAAAAATATGGTCATAATTTAAAATAAATCCAGACTCTCAACTCTCATCTCCAGAAATAACACACAACGAAATATGTTTACTTCAATGTTCTTTTAGATACTTAGGCAGCTAATATATGTATTACATGGGATAACACTGTGTTATGTATTAGAGCATCCGAGAGGCTTCTTCAAGTGTAGGAGTTGAGGATGTAGCTCAGTGGTAGAGCGCTTACCTAACATACAAGGTCCTGGGTGCTGTCCTTAGCACCACAATATAAATAATTAAATAAAACTTATCTCTAGTTTAGGGTATGTGAAGTAGCACCTACCACTAGAAATCAAGGCCAAGTTTATTTTTGGTTTGACTTCGGGGGGTGGATTCTAAAAATAAATGGGTTTTATTCTCCCTCCTCTAACAGGTTTCAAAAGGTGAGTAGGTCTGTCTCAAGGCCACAGAAAGGGCGGCAAAACCTAGACACTAAGGTCCCATGTCCGGCCCCTTTGCACACTGACATAAAGAAGGAGGATAAGGAAATGAGACAGAACAGCCAACACAAGAGGACCTAACTTTCTGCTGTGCTCTCCCACTACTGAACAAAAGATGGGATGATGGTTGTCCAAAAAGCAAACTCTTGGAGCTGGAAAGACGGCTCAGTGGTTAGGAGCACTTGCTGCTCGTGCAGAGGACCCTGGCTTGGTTCTTAACACCCACATGACAACTCACAACAATCCATAACTCCAGTTTCAGGGGATCCCATGGCTTTTCTGGGGTGTGCATACATGTATGCATGCAACGCATTCATACACATAAACAAAAATAAATCTTTTTAAAAAAAAGATTTTTTTTTTTTACATACACACGTTTTTCATTTTCTGGTCAGAAAAGAGGAAAAGGAAGAAAGACAGACAGAGAGGAAATATATAAATAAATACATGAATATATGTCACAAGAAGGGTTAAAAATCTTAATCCTGACTCACTTTCTTACTCTTCTATCCTTAAGGTTCCTTAATTAAGGGACAGACTTTACTTCCTGTCCCCACTACCAAAATTAAATTACTTGCCAGACCTTCTCTTGGCTTTGTGTGCAGGGCTGAGCCTCGCGGAGTTAAGTGTGGGGCCTCCTTTTCCTAACCTGGAAAATGGGAGGCACTGACAGAACGGCTTCTGAGTGTGTTTCCTTTGGTTTGGCTTTGCCTTTTGCACCACTAAGGTCAAACTCTGCATGTGCAGGGCAGGCGAGCACTCTGCCTAACCAGCTAATGCCCTGCCTCCTGCATAGACACTGTTTACAGCCCTGTGAGCTTAAACATCTACGAGCCAATTTACTGTGAGTCATTCAAGCATCAACAAAAACACGACTATTTCTACCGCCTGACTATTTTCTTCGTATATTTGAAAGTAACATCAAAAGGCAAGCGTCCCAGCTAGTTTTAATTGTCAACTTGCAAAAGCCTCAACTGAGGAACTACCTAGGTTAGACTGGTCTGTGGTTATGTCTGTGGGGGACTGTCTTGATCATTAATGGATGCAAGAGGGGCCAGCCCACTGCAGGCAGCACCATCCCTAGATGGATGGCCCTGGGCTATATAAGAAAGCTGAGCAGAACACAAACCTGTGTGTGAGCAAGCATACAGCACTTCTCCGTGTTTTCTGCTTTAAGCTCCAGCTTAGCTCCTATTCTGCAATGAACTATGCCTTAGATGTAGAATCCACACCAACTCTTTCCTCCCCCAAGTGGCTTTTTTTTTTTTTTTTTTTTTTTTTTTTTTTTTTTTTGGTTTTTCGAGACAGGGTTTCTCTGCAGCTTTTTTAGAGCCTTTCCTGGAACTAGCTCTTGTAGACCAGGCTCGCCTCGAACTCACAGAGATCCGCCTGCCTCTGCCTCCCGAGTGCTGGGATTAAAGGCGTGCGCCACCACCGCCCGGCTCCCAAGTGGCTTTTTGTTTATAGCATTTGTCACAGTAACATGCAGCCAAAGTGACATTTATATCTTATCCCAAAATAGCCTCATAAGTAGAACACCCAGTCTAGAAATGACTATAACCTTAATATTCCTACAGCTGGAGCAGAAGGATCTTGAGTCTGAGGTCAGCTTGGGCCACGTTAGTTCATGACCAAACTGAACTTTATAGAGAGAACCTGTCAAAACAAGACAGAACAAAGGACTAAACCTTGTCTCCAAAGGAGAACAAAGCAACTCTCCAATGACAGAACTCCAGAGGGCGGCTGTATATTTGTCAAGGAGGTATAATGAGAAAAAAATACATGCATGTGTGTGTGTGTGCTTGGCAATATTCAATGAGGAACAGTAGGAAAGCAAACATAAAGGTCCCTATTCCTGAGCCTACTACATTATCGGGGACCTTGTTAGGAGGTTATCAGCATCCTCACTCCAGGTATGCAGTACGCGCCCCACCTTTGCATTACACACCGCGGATGGCTGGTCCTTCCCATCTAGGGCTTGTCATGTAAGCCCAGGGCTCTCTCGACTCTGAATCAATGTCACCATCAGCGCTGACACATCACGCTATCTTACTGTATTTACTGCATTTACTTTAGCAGACAGACAATACAAACGAGTCCTCTGTCACTGACCTTCCCACATCTGTTCAGATACCTCAGGGGATGCTCACCACTCCTCAGAGCTCCAAGACCATGTGTTCACATGTGTGACATCTACTAACTCCATACTCGACATCTGAAACCCCACCAGAACCTCTCTAGTTCCTTTAGTCAAGCCCTAGATCACCTTTTCAGTGATTTAACATGAACCCTTTTTCATTTTCTCCAAACTTGAGAACTCTCAGACAGCCAGGGTTCCTGCCCTGAACCTCTCTTCGTACCTTCTACCCATCATCCCCTGGGTATTTGGAGTATTTCGCTATTGGAAAACCGTCAATGTCTCCCTCCTCCATGGCCACACATCTCCATAGGTCTACATTGTCCTCCTCCCAGTGGGACCACTTCCTGCCTGCCCTTCCCGCCAATGTCCTTCACCAGCTCTTGGTAACTCATGCTTATACAAAGGGACAGCTTCTTGTCCTTCAAGTGACATCTGGGTCTTGACATGGGAGCCTGCTGTGTGACGGCGCTACTAACCTTGTTTTCTTTTCTCTGATAATTTTAAAATATCATCATCAGTTCTTCCAAGATCCTCTGTTTTGCTTTTTAAAAATATAATGATTATGTATGAATTCATCACCATACCTAAGATCACTGTGTGTAGCCTGTACTCACCTTCCTAATCCTCCTAAAAGACATTTTAAAAATTTTAATTATTTACTTTTAAACATTTTACTTATTTATTTGTTTGTTTATCTGTCCATTTATGGGCACGTGCGCCACAGCTTGAGTAGAGAGGTCAAAGGCCACCCTATGGGAGCAGTTCTTCCCTTCCACGTGGATGCTGGGGATAAAAGTCAGGTCATCAGATTTGCAACAGGCCTTTACCTGTGAACCACCTTGCTGGCTTCCTCCCAAGCCTAAGGTTCATCACAGCTTTTCTTTAAAAAGAAAGAAAAGTGTATGTCAGACAATGCACGTGAGAACTGTTCTTTTGTTTCTTGGTTTGGTTTTTGTTTGGTTGGCTTTGTTGTTTGTTTTTGCAGTTGCTTATCCGCTAGCTTGACTCCCTGGCTTCCCCGGGTAAGCTAGCACAGCAGTCCTGGGATAGAATATGACAACGTTTAGGAATTTGGACACTCACCACTCCACAACCCAGCAATCCTATCCCTTGGCATCAGCCCAGGAGAAACATTTACACGCATACCTCAGGAAATATAGTGCAATCTTTTCTAATGCAAAAGAAAGGGGCCACTGGGCAGATCAGACAAACACAGTTACAAGGCACAGATAGAATACTGCACAGCAGTGAGAGCCAATTAGCCACTGCTACACACAGCATGGCGATACAGGGTCGAGGGAGTGAATGAAAAAAAAATAAAAACAGAAACAGAAAACTCTTTTGTCCAGGATTTTAAAGCATAAATATTACTTAACCTTTTCAGGAAACAAAAACAACAAAAAAATTCTTCTTTCAGTAAACAAAAGAAAAAAGTTATTCATGAGGACAGGGGAATCCTTTATCTCTCCCACAGAACACAGACCAGTGTCTTCAACAGAGCAGGGACTCGCTGAGAAATTATCAGCTGGATGATCACGGGATCCTAGTTAACCAAGCAGCGTCATCAAATGAAATCTCCCTAGTCTTCATAACTTCATGAGTGACCACATGAAACTTTGTCCACGTTAGTTTCACGTGAGTCTGTTTTCATCACTAGCGCTCCAACAACTTCTCACCAAAAACATTTCACCTTGGACAGACTCTTTTTTTGGGTGGGGGTGGGGGTTTCTATGTGTAACCTTGGCTGCTCTGGAACTCGCTCTGCAGACCAGGCTGGTCTCGAACTCACAGAGATCCGCCCACCCTTGCCTCCGGATTGCTGGAATTAAAGGTGTGTGCTGCCACCGCCACCGCCACCACCACCAGGTAAACTCTGTTTCTTACCGGTGTAATATTAACGTAAGGAAGAGTAAAAAATTCATATGAGGTTCAGTTAGAGTTAAGACAACATCTGTTAACGATCTTGTGGAATCCAACAGAACTACAGGATACTAAAAGCAAGATACAACTGATAACTCATCACCATTTAAAAAAGCAGTCTCCCCAAAAGCAATCCAGCCACTGAACGTATAATTATGTTCCCATCACAACAACTGAAAATCTGGCCAAAAGCAAGAGGTTTCAGGGTTGGTAAAAAAGCAAAGGTTTTACATTTTAACATATCCTGCTAACTTAAAAAAATATTTACTTGGGTAAAATATACTAAATCAGGAAGCCAATATCAGGAATAATTCCACCAATCAGGGCCTTCCTTGTAACCCAATGAGGCATGCACATTCTCTGTAGGTGATTATAGCTTAGTTACACGGCATCTTCCCTTCGACCTTGGGAACCTGCTCGTTCCCAGAGTTACCGCGAGGTCTTCTGATTCATTTATTATTGGTCTTTGCACCTGCAATGCTGTAACACTAGATAGGAATATCAACATCGTGAACTTGCAGTATCCAAAGCTGCGGGAAAGCCTCAAAGCAAAGGGGGATGGGAGCGCAGACGGGAAATATATATATATATATATATATATATATATATATATATATATGAATATATATATATATATGAAAAACTAAAATAGAGGAAAGCAAAGTTTAATAGTCTTAAAGTGGGAAATTTAATTTCCTTTGAAGAATACATTTCTTAACTCTGTATCAGAGCTACCAATCGATACGCAATTTTTCAATTTAAGAAAAAATGCTCAAAATATATTTTGTTAATAAGGAGAAATTGCAATCAAATATAATATATGATTTATTAAATCTTGCCCAGTGACTCCAAAATGGAAATTATTTTCAAAAAGCCTTATAGGACTTTCTGTCCAGAAGCGAGAAATAATTTGGCAAACCGGTAAATCCGCTTAGTTTCTGTCATTTGCTTCATGTCCATTATGTAATGCTTTCCCCAGCTTTAGGTCTCTAGTTTCACCAACCTTCCAGGTAGATAAATCACAGAATCGTCACAAAATCAGTATCTGCCCATAACTTTCCAAAGCAGCTTAAAACGTGGCTTGCGGTGCGTGTGCAGACAGAAGAGGTTTTTATAAATCTGCGGGTGCCATTAGTTCTCCGCAGCTTCCTCCCCAGGTTTCCCATCCCTCCTCCCCCAAGCGTTCCCGGCGACTCGATTTGCGGGCAGCTCCAAGCTCGACGCAGGGGAAGCACGTCCTGACTGCAATGCAAACCCTGTCCCGATCTGAACCGGTGAAGGTAGCTCGGGCCGTGAGCGTGGACGCAGGCTGCAGGGAGGGCTGCAGGGACGCTAGCCTGGGGTAGCCAGGAGCGCCCACGAGGGCAGTCCGCAGTGCACGCGCACAACCAAACCCGCTGCACAACTTGCCCGGCCACTGCCCGCGGCTCCCCGGATTCCCTGAAAGGTGCAACGTAGGCGTCAGCTCGCGCGGGCGCGGGCGCTCTCATCCGCACCGGTTCGGTTCTCCGCCGACAATTACATCAGTCCTCCCGGCCCCTACTTCCATTCCCAGCCAGCCGGCCTGAGGGTGCGGGCACAGGAGGTGCAGAGCTGCGCGCGGGGGGCGGGGAGGATGCGTGTGTACCAGGAAGCCGAATTCCCGGGCAGCCCCGGGAAGGGAGGGCGGGCGGCGAGCGGGGACAGTGACACCAGTACCCACTCCCACTCTGGCCGCACCGGAGACCAATTCGGCCTCCTCTGCTTCTGCGCTACCCAGCTTGGGAGCCTCTGGGGACCGCGATGCCTCGGGGGCCTGGGGCTGCGGCTGCCCACCAGCTTATCGCCAGGGTCCTCGGCCCTCCGGACGCGCACAATGCCCCCGGGTCGCGCGGCTGGAGCGGGGTATCCACCCCAAGGCCGAAAGACACTTACCTGCAGGGCGAGCGGTAGGTCGCCGTGGGAGATGGCCCGTGCTGTCCGCCCGGCGCGCTGGCTGGCTGAGGTTCCCGAGGCGCAGGGACCGGCGCCGCCTGCGCCTAGCTGCGGTCTCCAGCGCGGACAGCGGCGGCCGCGCGGCGCCTTCAGTGGTCCTCCGCGCCGCAGCCCCTCCTCTCCCACGGGCGGGGCGCGCTGGCGGGGCGGCGCTCCGGGCTCCCCGCCCCCCGGCTCCTGTTCACCCGCCAGCCCAGATCGATCCCGCGGGCCCGGGGCTGTCCAGCTGCGTGCCCACCGCACCCGCTTCTGGCGGGCTCCAGCGTCTGTCTGGTCCCGGGCAGGCGTCCTCATGAACCCGAGGGGTACAGGGATCGGTCACCCGGCAGAACCTGCTCAGGACGGGCGATCCTCCCGCGAGTCCAGTCCAGCAGTGGTGCGAGACCTGGGCTGGAGAGGAGAGGCCGGGAAAGACTGCGGCATTCAGGCCAGGGAGCGGTGGGAAAGGGCTTCACCCGGGAACCGCAGCCTGGCGGCCTCCGCTCAGTAAGACCAAGCCCCTGGCCCTCGGCGCCCTTCCGAGGCCTCGTTCTATAAACAAACACTGTGTGCCGAGTGTCCCGCGAACTCCCAGTCCCAGAGGGACAATCGGAGTGTGTGGAAGGAAGGACCAAGGGCTCCAAGCCCCTGGCAACCCCCCCCCCCCCGCAGTGTCGGTGCAGTACACCCTTCCCACCTAGAAACTTCCATGCTTAAACTATTCCTGGCATGCGTCCAAGACCAGATTGATCTAAAGGCAAATTTGCACGGAGGGACGAGGTAGTTTAAATATTTGCACAGACGTTTCTTCTGTAAAGGGATAATTGAAGAATGTCCCTGTATCAAGACATTTCTGTCATCAACAACTTCAAGGGGACAAAGCTAGAGAACTGAGCCAAACGGGTACCATTAGAGGCTCTAGCTGTTCTGAATTGGATGGGGTGGGAGAGGGAGAGCCCTTTAAAGGGGGACCATCCTCTGAAGATCTTGCCCCCTACTGGGATAGTAGTGATGGCATTTCACAATTGTGCTGATACAATATAGCTATGTGAACTCCTGTCTACCGATAATGGCTCTTGTATCTCCAGTCTCATTTTGGGGATTAACTTTTTCCATCTTGAGTAACAACTGTCATAAAATAACAAACGCTGGACCTTGTGACACATGGCAGCCTCCCCCCAGTTTCCTCCATGTGGAGATAGTCTCCCCAAGGGAGCCATTAGGTTGCAGAACTTCACTCCATCATAGCCCCCTTTTCCATCTCGGTCCCAGTGGCGGAAACTCTATTCAAACAGCTTTCACACACAGACACAGGCATACATGAAAAATACCTGAGCATGGGAGACAAGAGAACTCCCAGTCTTCACCTAACCATGTCCTCTCAAAAATGTTCCCACAACCCCTATTGGCAAATCATACACTATCAGGGGACTTGGGGAGTTACCAAAACCCACACTTTACAGTTACTTATCAGAAAACATGCATGTTTGCCATCCTCTTCCATAGCATTATTTGGGCAAACAAATTTTATCCATCAGAGATGTCTCCTGCCTGTCCTGCTAATGGTCAAATAGGTACTCCACCGTCCATCTAGGACAGCGGGTGGGTTAAAGCAGGCTGGGTGTGGACAGAGCCGCACATCAAGGCAGTTTCTTCCACTCTTTGGGTCCCACTATTTACGAAGTTCAGACTGGCAGAGATGCGTACCTATGAGGAACGGGCTTTTCACCATTCTCCAGCTATGGCAGTGCCCCTGCCCTGGAAAGTGCCAGGGAGTAGCGCTTTCTTTACATGTATATTCTCGCTGGAGCTTAGGTCACAAGTCAGATGTTAGCTAAAAGTACCTCTACTCCAGGAATCCACCCCTTTATTTGTTTCAGAGAGGGACGGACGTTCTCTGTGAAGAAGGATAAGGATGTTCTTAAATTCCATTACATGCAAATGAACGGAGCCTCTTGGGAATCAACACCGTCCCCACCATCATCCATCCAGCTCACACATCCACTTTCATTGAAGGTTTTTATTGGGTGCTATTTTACCTTGGGTTTGCTTGAAGGCCGATGTGCTTGCTAAGGCTTCCCTGAAAGATACAACCCCAGGGCCTCTGTGTGAGGAAATGGGGAAGTGAGCCTTGAAGCTGAGACTGGCCCAGCTGTTTGGCTAGTGAATTATCTGGCCCTTTGGAGTGTGCCGGAGAAAGATACCCCATGCTTTGACGTCAGAATGCTGGACTTGGGCTGGATTGTTCTTCAAGTGACAGATCTCTTTTCCTGGGTGCTTACAAGTCTACTTGTCAGTATGGGCAGAAGTGTAGGGCTGCCGGATATTTCAGAGGCAAAAACACCACAGCGGACACCACATCTCAAGTCATCATTGATTAACGCCATTTGCAATGAATTAGAAAGATGGATGAGAGTTTCTGCCCTCGCTCCTCCCTTTCAGGGTGTGGTCCATGGAAGGACCACAAGCCAGCTAACAGACTTCATACAGACTCACAGGAGGTGGCAGTCACATGGTGCCTAAGCTTTCTGGGGATGTCTGCAGAGGCCCCTGGTCCCTTTACTGACACCCGATAGCAGCAGGATGCATGCAGCTGTCTGATTTCCCAGCCAGTTTGGACTCCCTTACCTGTGTGGTCTCCAGTCCTTCAACTCCCCTTATATACTTCATCTCCCACAAGTGTGAAGATGACCCCCCCCACCATGATAAATTCCCTCATTCCAGACACACGCCCTGGTGCTGAATCCTCAGTGACCCCCTGTTTGAAAGGATCTCAAGCCTGAGTTGAGGTGCCTCCATCTTGCAATGGGAGCAGTTATGACAAATAGTTGTCGAGAAGCAAGGAGAAGTGGGGCTTGCCACTCTAACTGTGCTTGAAACAAGAGGCAAAATTATCCATTGTTTGACATTGTATTGGTTCACAGAGAAGATTCAGCTTTGACACTATATAATTATCAGCAATTATTAGTAAATTAGCCTGTGTTAGTAAATCACTCACATAATCAAAATGAACAATTATTTTACATTTGGTGGGACATCATTTTGGCTTCCAGAATAGAAAATAAATCAAACATCAATTGGAAAACTCTGACCAGTATCTTCTCCCAGCTGTTGACAAATCCTGAGTTTCTCATTTTGATGCAAATTTCAACATATAAATGAGCATTCCCTTTTAAATTTACTTTTAAGAAAGTAAGCTTTTTGTTTGATGTTTGTTTTGGCTTTTTGAGACAGGGTTTCTCTGTGCAGCCCTGGCTGTCCTGGAACTCACTCTGTAGACCAGGCTGGCCTTGAATTCAAGAGATTCATCTGCCTGTGCCTCTGGAGTGCTAGGATTAAGGCTTGTGACACCACCGGCCAGCTAGAAAGTGGTCTTTACAACAGATTTATCAGGGCTAGCAGAGTGTGGGTAAAGACACCTGCCACCACCAAACCTGATGACCTGAGTTGATCCTTGAGACCCACATAATGAGAAAACCAATGTCCATAAAGTTGTCCTCCAACTTCCACACTCATGCATGGCATTCATGTGTCCACACATCCCCCAGGGGGAACCACATGAAATAGTAAATAAATAAATGTGATTATATTGTGTGTGTGCACATGTGTGTGTTTGGAGGAATGCGCATGTGAATACAGTTACAATGAAGGCCAGAGCCATTAGATCTGCCATGAAGCTGGAGTTTCAGGAAGTTTGAGGTACTATAATGTGGGTGCTGGGACAGAATTTGAGTCTTCTGCAAGACCAGTACACCTCCTAACTGCTGATCCATCTCTCGAACCCAAAAATATAATTTTAAAACCCAAATTCATGATTTTTACAATATCAAGGGGCATAGTTAGAAAAGCAAAGGAAACATGAGTTTCTTTGAAACAATGAGTTTTTGAGGGCTGTGTTCCCTAGTGCTTCCGGTTGTGGAGAGCCTTTCTCTAGCCTTTCTTCCAGCCCACTGGATAGATTTGATGGTGGTTTTGCATGTGCACACATACGCCCCCAGCCGAAGTACAGCTTCCCCTAAATCTCACCTGCTTTCATGCTTTTGAAACGATTCTCCCCAAGAAGACTGTCATCAAGAACCTGAGTGTTTTCTGGTGAGCACGGAAATCTAGCCTGGCCACGTCCTTCATCCCCACGCTGGCATCACCCTCCCAAGGGACTTGGTGATCCAGCCTAGAGAATTCCACTGTCTCCACTTTAGCGTGAGCCATTTGCTCAAAGCACCCTAACTCCATATCTAAAAGGATAAAGAACTGAGGTACCGTTGAGTGTACAGAAACAGGTGAACTTGTCCTGGTCAAGGCTGGGGACCATAGTAGCTATGTGTGCTCTTAGTTAATTCAGCAGTTCTCAACCTGTGGGTCTCAACCCCTTTAGGAGTGAAACAACTCTTACACAGGGGTAGCTTATCAGATATCCTGCATAGCAGGTATTTACATTACAATTCATGACAGTAGCAAAACTACAGTTACGAAGTAGCAACGAAAATAATTTTATGGTTGGGGGGTCACCACAACATGAGGAACTGTATTAAAGGGTCACAGCATTAGGAAGGTTGAGTACTACTGACTTAATTCAATAAGTATTTTGTGAGTGGGTTGCACAAATTACGCACTATTATAGAAATTGAGTTATTATAAGTAAAAGAAAAACAAACAAAAACACATGTGCTCTGATGTAACTTACTTTCTCGCAGAGTGAGCTAGTAAGCAATTGACTCAACAGGTGAATAAATGATACAATAAATCAGAAACTCATAGCTAATAAGGGGAGGAAGTAGAGCATTTTTTTATTATTTATTTTTATTATGTATACAATATTCTGTCTGCGTGTATGCCTGAAGGCCAGAAGAGGGCACCAGACCCCATTACAGATGGTTGTGAGCCACCATGTGGTTGCTGGGAATTGAACTCAGGACCTTTGGAAGAGCAGGCAGTGCTCTTAACCGCTGAGCCATCTCTCCAGCCCGGAAGTAGAGCATATTGATGGGGATGGAGAAGGATTGTCAAATAACCAGTTAATGAAAATAGTGGACCAGGGCTGTACTGAAAAGGTGACAGCTGAACACAGGCGTCACAGGGATGAGGAAGGTCACCTGGAGGCTCCCAGTCCCATCCCAGTCTGCCCTGTAGATATACAGGATGAAGGAATGGACATTGGAACAAAGCAGAGGGCTTGTAAGCCACTGGGAGGGCTTTGAATTTACTGTGAGATGCGACGACAGCCCCCAGGACTTCATTCAGAGGAGTGAGATTATTTGACTCGTGTTTCAGCAGAGCTACCCTAGTTGGAGGGTTGAAATAGACTGTACTGAAGCATGCATGGGGTCAGAAAGAGGGCTCTTGAGTCCAGGGAACAAGGCTCCCGGTGGCTACAGAAAGGAATTAATAGCATCACCAATGCTTCAGGCAGGTGCCGCCACTTTGGTTTTTCTGATGGGCTGGATATCTGATCGATTGGGTCATGCTGGTTTTTGAATGACTTATCAATGAGACTTATTGTCATTAGATGAGAGTAGAAAAAAGTTCCCTGGTCAAGAGTGTAGAATCTCCGGGCGAACTGACATTCCTGTTGGACCAGGTCAATCTTTGGCTCAGGGACCACTCCCCGGAAGGAGGACTCACCTTAAGTCACGCTGTAAAGATAGATGGCATAACTGGTGTTTTAAAGACTGATGTTTTAATTTTCCTGCCCAGAATCTCCATTCCTAGGGCAGTACCTAATCGGTCGGCCACAGCTTTGCAAGTTTATTGACTTTTTTGAACTATTTGGGAAAGTAAGTTCTTTCTTCTTTCCACCCCTTTCCTAAGCACGTTTTCCTTAAAGTGTGGGTTTCCCCAAGTTTTTAGGCTCTCCTAACTCTTTCTCTAAAGCTTCGCTACCTCCCATGTGGCTGCTGGTTGGGCATATGTCTGACCTCCCTGTAGGCTCACACGGCTTGCCCCACCCCCTATTTCTCAGCTCCATTCTCCAGAGAGCTGTTGAGAGTCACATCTTTCCTGGGGGGGGGGGAGGGATTTTCTTTTAAACGCTAATAAAATTGTTCTTGAGCTTCTGTTTGAGTCCATTCTCAAAATTCTTTTAATGAGGCTAAGAACCCCAAGAGTGGGACCCTAGCTTCCCCTATAACCCCCAATGACCCAGGTGGGATCCCAAAATTCCATTAGCAATTCTATTGTTCACTAGGATGATGAGAAGGAATGGTGGCCCTTCTCCTTTCTCCTTTCTGTCCAGGTAGTACTAGTTACGGACAGAGATGCCGATATCTGAGGGTGACCACCACACACACACACACACACACACACCCTTCCTTCCCTGGAGACTAACCGTCAAATGAGACTTATAACACATTTCCTCAGCCTAGAGGCCAGATTCTTATTTTCCTTGTCTCTGTACTAGTCCTCCTTGGACCAGCCCACCCGCCTTCCTCCAGATAAGCCGAGAAAACAAGGACTTTCTGTTCTTTCTGTTCTCAACACAGAGCCTTGCTATGAAGTCCTCAACACGGGCAGACATTCTTGGACCTCCCCCTCCACTTCCCAAGTGGTGTTTTCTTTGTTTGCTTTGCTTTGCTTTGGGGTGGGGCGGGGACTAAACCCAGTGCCTTGCTCTTCTTGGCTCAATCACGGAGCCCATTCTGAACCCCAAGGACTCTACAGTTCCTGGTCCACAATGGTGGTGTGGAGGTGAGACTTCTCTATGAGCACATTAGCATAACAGTAAATGCTGTACTCCCGCGGCAAGTCAGACCTCTTTCCCCATGACTCTCTCCAAAGTCATTATTCCTACTGGAAGGAGTGGGCTGTGTAGGGGTGGGGTGAGATGATTTAGCTGAATGAACCATGTAGGGGTGGGGTGAGATGCCTTAGCTCATTCCCAGAGGTCACATTTTAAAAATACTAAATCAGATGCGAAATCTCTTTCCAAATCCCTTTCATTTAGGGCAGCTGACCTCAAAGAATGAGTCTCAGTTTAAAACCTACCTCCTAATGCTTAACAAACAACAAGCATCACAGGCTCAAGCTGGTGGCCTCCAGATTTAACCAGATTTGGGGTTGGTTGGTTCTCATAGCAGTTGTTTAAAGGCTTCTATTCCTGTGAGCCAGTTGTGACGTGGAACTCATTTTAAAAACAAATTTATTAAAAAGCCAGTATGGTGGCACACAGCTATAGCCCAACCGTAGAACACATTGGAGATCAGCCTGGCCTCCATGCTAAGTTAGACCTTGTTTCAAACTAAACAGAAAAGACAAAGGAAGAGAATGGTATTTCATTTAAAGGTGTGTGTGTGTGTGTGTGTGTGTGTGTGTGTGTGTTTGTGTGTGGTGCTGAGGCTCAAATCAGGGCATCACCTACACAGGGTCAAGTGCTCTGCCAGTGAGCCATACCTTGTGCCTGCCACCCAAGATTTTTTTCTTTTTCTTCCATTATTCCCCCCCATGTTTTGTTGTTGTTGTGTTGAGATGGGGTCTTATCCGAACAACCCAGGCTGGCCTGAACTTACACAACTCTTGTGACCCAGTCTCCTGGAT
Source organism: Arvicola amphibius (assembly GCF_903992535.2). NCBI lineage: Eukaryota > Metazoa > Chordata > Mammalia > Rodentia > Cricetidae > Arvicola > Arvicola amphibius. The sequence continues at coordinate 8,535,208 of NC_052053.1, forward strand.
GGTGGGATTGCAGTCCTGTGCCTCCGTTCCTCCATCCCTGACTGTTAAGAATATTCAAGTCTATTTAAAATCCTCCTATACGCCATGTAAGAAATACATTGCTATGGTTCATTTTTGCTAGGAGGTATGCTTAGAGTTCCTTCAGTCACAGAGACGCAGGGGCCATAGGCTCCTCTTTGCCCTAGCTGGTGGCTGCACCTGATTGTCCCAGAACCCTGAAAACTGGAAAGTTAGAGTCTGCTATGTGATTGGGCCCAGGATCAGAAAAGGGGGGGGCAATCTCAAGCTCCAAATTATTCACAAGATAAGACTTTTGTTTTAGTTGCTTTTTTTCTTTTTCTTTTCTTCTTCCTCTTCTTCCTCCTCTTCCTCCTCTTCCTCTTCCTCTTCCTCTTCCTCTTCCTCTTCCTCTTCCTCTTCCTCTTCCTCTTCTTCTTCTTCTTCTTCTTCTTCTTCTTCTTCTTCTTCTTCTTCTTCTTCTTCTTTTGCTGTGACAAAACCCCATGACCAAGGCAATTTATAGAAGAAAACATTTAATGTGGAGCTTATGGTTTCAGAGGGCCAGAATCCAAAATGGCAGAGCACAGCCATGGTGGCAGGGACAGCTGAGAGCCTCCTAAGATGTAACAGAGAGAGAAACTGGGAAACTGTGACATCTGCTTCTAGCAGCAACCCTCCTCTAGCAAGGCCACACCTCCTGATCCTTCCCAAACAGTTCCACCAACTAGGAACCGAGCATGCAAGCCCATGAGCCAATGGGAAGCATCCTCATTCACACCACCAGTTTTGTATCTGAAAACAACAGGGTGGGAATTTGTCTTATGGAAAGGGGAACAGGAATTTATCAATATGTTTCAGCGTTAAAGTCACTGTCTTGTACCAAATAAGCATGCTAGCCATTTTTGCATGTCTCTATGTTGGTGTCCCTTACTGCAGAATGTGATATTTAAAAAACTGTCTTTGTTTGTTTGCTTTGTTTTGGTTCAGAAAAATTTCATTTTGGGGGGCACTGCAGGAGTGAGGGGATGATATGGGGGACAGGAGGTGAGAGGAATTAGGGTGCAAGATGTGAAATTCACAAAGAATCAATAAAGAAATAACGTGTTTTTTTTTAAAGACTGCTTTGTTTTCAGTAGTCTCTTGAATTTGTTATTCTGATAGCCCAGAACCAGGAGTAATGGCACACACTTATAATCCCTAATTCCCAAGACTGAGAAGGGAGGATCAAGAGTTCAAGGCTAGGCCTGGTGTGATGGCATACACCTTTAGTCTCAGCACTTAAAAGACAGAAGCAAATGGATCTGAGTTCAAGGTCAGCCTGTTCTACACAGTAAAATTCTGTCTCAAATAAATACCTACATAAATACATAAATAAAACATAAAAAGGTTCATGACCAGCCTGGATCACATAAAAAGACCCTGCTCTAAATCACTAAATATTTTAAATTTATTATTATTATTATTATTTTATGTATATGAGTGTTTTGCTGCATGTGTGTATACCACATGCATGCAGTAACCAGAGAGGCTAGGAGAGGGTGCTGGAGTCCTGGGAGTAGAATCATAGATGCCTGTCACTGTCACTGGGGGGACAGGACACCACGTGGGACATGGACGGAACCTGGATCTGAATGATGTCCTGTGAAAGAGCATCTCCTAACTGCTGAGCCATCAAGTCCTGGAGAAAGAAACTTTTTTTTTAATTGGAAAGTAATGTTCGCATGTATTTATAATATGCCTACCCACAAGACAAATGATAAAAGTCTTAAGAGTTTAAACTTCTGGAAGACTGGAGGGTCAGAAAGGCAAAGGTTTGGAACCTATGGACCTTCCCTGATTTCCTCCAAGTGCTTGGTTCTTATTAACAAAAGAATTTAAAAGCTGATTCAGAAAGAAAATGCAAGTGCATCTTATCATTGTGTTAAATATGTTGTGTGTGCTTCGCTGCACATACCTGTAGTCCCAGGACTTGGGAAGTTGATGCAGAGGGACTGAGAACTTGAGGCTAGTCTGGAATACATAACGAGTTTCATGTCAAGGCTAAGATACATAGTAGGATCCTGTCTCAAACATCCAGTAGGTGAAACCAAGCCAGGTTTAGTGGAGTACACCCTTAATCCCAGCACTCTGGAGGAGGAAGCAGGAGAATCTCTGAGTTTCAAGGCCAGCCCGGTCTACATAGTGAGTTCCAGTACAGTCAGCACTACATAGTGAGACCCTTTCTTCAAACTCACCCACCCTCTAGAAAAAGCAAGGGACTGAAACTGTCAGCCCTGAAAGCATACATACAAGTAACAATGTATGGACTGAGCACGCTATATTATGGAATATATCTGCAGGCAATAACAATTAGTAAAATAAGAGGTCACAAATTTGAAGAAGAGTGGAAACAGGTGCTCTTTGGGAGTGTTGAGATTTTTTGGGTGTTGAGGGAGAAAGGGAAGGGAGAACTGTAATTATGCTATAATCCCAAATAAAAAATTCCAGAACCCGGGGTGCAGTCCAGTGACAGAGACCCTGTCTAGCTTGCATTAGGGCCATTGACTTGAGCCCCAGCTTCATTTTTTATTAATAATTTTATAGAATAAGATTAAGACAGGGTTTTACATTTTAGCCCAGGTTGTTCTGGCACTTTGAAGTCCAGGCTGGCCTTGAATCCTCCTGCCTCAGCCTCCTGAGCACTAGAATTACATTCAGATTTAATTTTTATTCTAGAACCTGGTAACACTTCATTTTATAAAATAGAGCAAATGTCCAATTTTAAAATAGAAGTAATATTTTAAAGAACTAAGGCTAACTTGTATTTTAAACTGTAACTTCAGAGAAGCTTCTGAGGTCTGCAATTGGATGAAATTTGTCCTGGTGACAGAAATCACAGCACACTGTGACAATGTGGGGGGGCTGCTCCCTTGCACAGCACACTGTGACACTGTGGGGGGGCTGCTCCCTTGCACAGCACACCGTGACAATGTGGGGGGCTGCTCCCTTGCACAGCACACTGTAACACTGTGGGGGGGGCTGCTCCCTTGCACAGCACACCGTGACAATGTGGGGGGCTGCTCCCTTGCACAGCACACTGTAACACTGTGGGGGGGCTACTCCCTTGCACAGCACACCGTGACAATGTGGGGGGCTGCTCCCTTGCACAGCACACCGTGACAATGTTGGGGGGGCTGTTCCCTTGCACAGCACACCGTGACACTGTGGGGGGGCTGCTCCCTTGCACAGCACACCGTGACAATGTGGGGGGCTGCTCCCTTGCACAGCACACTGTAACACTGTGGGGGGGCTGCTCCCTTGCACAGCACACCGTGACAATGTGGGGGGCTGCTCCCTTGCACAGCACACTGTAACACTGTGGGGGGCTACTCCCTTGCACAGCACACCGTGACAATGTGGGGGGCTGCTCCCTTGCACAGCACACCGTGACAATGTGGGGGGGGGGCTGTTCCCTTGCACAGCACACCGTGACACTGTGGGGGGGCTGCTCCCTTGCACAGCACACTGTGACACTTGGATTGGTGGAACATTTCCCTATCACCTTGACAACATGGTATCAAATAGCATGAAATGGACTAACTTATATTTTATCTCAGTAGGAAAAGATTACAAAGAGGGGTGTTTATATGGTAAGACTGACCAATTCATATTTATGTAACTGAAACAGCATACCAGTAATATCATACTAAGATAACTTGAAAGAGGTTGTTAAAATCTTTGATCATATCTATAATTACTTAGTTAAGCAGAACTTTAATCTCACATTGCTACAAATACAATTTCCTTAACCAAAAACATTGATTTTCATTGCCCATGATCTGCTAAAAATAGATGTTAGCAAGTGCAACCGGGCTAACATGTGTCATTAAGAATTAGACCTCATTATTTCTGCAATAAATGATTGAATCTGCTAGCGCAGGATTTATGGCAATTTTTCAAATAGGAATGGTTACAAAGACTAGCTTTTCCCAGATATTTCCCCAAGGACATATAATAAGAGAACTCCCAGTGATGTATAAATAGAGAAGATGATTGCTTACATTGATAATTCAGAGGAGTAGCAAAAGCTACCCCATCTTGCTGGTGCCAACAAATTCATTATTTTCCTTCCATCATGCTTTGGGAGTGTTGTGAGCAGAGGAAGCCTTAAAAAGAACCGGTTTCTTCCCTTTCAAGCTTCTTAAAGGACAGTGATGTATTAAGTCCTATTAAAATGCATTAAATGGAAATATTTTTATTGCCCTTCAAGAAACCAATTTTGTGTAATACATTAAATTTAGGGCATATTTTTAGTACCCAGAGATATAAAAATTTTTATTTAAAAGATGACAAGAAATAAAAGGCATCTTCCATACATGATTTGACTTTGAGTCGCAGTGTTAAGTTCTTGGCTCAAAGGTATCCCCCGACCCAAACTAATGGCTATAACAGATAATAAATTAAAGTAAAATTAAAAACATAGTGGGTATGGTTGTATTCAATAAGACAGGAGAGCCAGGTTCAGAAAATGCACCCAATAATAGTCCTTGTTTTAGCTTTCTATTGCTGTGATAAGCATGCTGACCATAGGGAGGGGAGGGTTTATGTGGCCCACACATCCTGATCATTGAGGAATGTCAGGGCAGGAACGCAAGCAGGAGCTGAGGCAGGAGCCACAGAGAACGGCTGCTTTCTGGCTTCTTCACGGCTCACTCATCCTGCTTTTTTATACAGGACACCTGCGCAGAGGTGGTACCATCCACAGCGAAATGGGCCCTCCCACATCAATCATTGATCAAGACAATGCCCCATAGACTTGCTTACAGGCCAACCTAATGGTGGTTCTCAATTGAGGTTCTCTTTTCCCAGATAACTCTAGCTTGTATCATGTGACAAAAAAAAAAAATAAGAATAAAAAACAATAAAAAAAAAAACCCACCAGGACAGGCCTGCTGGACATGGAAAGCCCAGATTCTTGTTGTTGTTGTTGCTGCTGCTGCTGCTGCTGCTGCTGCTGCTGCTGCTGCTGCTCACTGACACTATGGCATCATGGGAAGTTGCAAGCCTCAGGAGAGAGGACAGAATCACCTGGCAACATAACACCACATATTCCCGCCGAGAGTGTCATCAATAGCTGGCTAACGTTCTCACCCCTGTACTCACAACATTTACCACTGCGACTTTAGCGTCCTTCCCACAGAAGGCAGTCAACACTTGACCCAGTCCTTGGGCCCAGCTGTGGCACAGGCTCTTTCCTCTAGTCTTGGTTATCACAATGAACCTTTCCCTCAGATGGCCGTTCCTGCTCTGGGCCCCTGGGGTGAGCTGGTTGAGAATCACACTCTATATTAGTTACTCTCCTGCTGGTGTGACAGAAAGCACTTCAGGAAGAAAGGGTTTAGTTTATCTCAGTTTGAGGTAGAACGTCATGGTGGAGAAGTCTCCAAGAGCTTGAGGCAACTGGTCACATTCCATCCACGGTCTGCAGAGTAATGAACGCTTTGCCCAGCTCACTTTCCCCTTTACGCAAACCAGGAGCTCAAAACAGGGAGGGGTGCCACCCACAGTGGGCGGGTCTTCCTGCAACAATGAACCTGATTAAAATAATCTCCTGCAGACTTGCCCAAAGGCCCATCTCTCAGAGGGTTTTAAATCTCTTCATTGACAATTGCTATGAACCAACCATCACTTCCTCAGGCCCTCACCCTCCCTCCCCGCATGGTGCGGTCTAGTTGGCTCTGTCTTCTCGCTTGCCCTTTCTCTCACTGCTTCAGACACATGGCCACTGTCTTTAAACTCTCTCTCAGAGACTTTGCACTGGCACACCTTCCTCCAGCTCTCTGCCAAGTTGGCCACATCTCATCTCTGGCATGACTGTCACCTACTTAGAACTGCAAGTCACCCTGAGCCTTAAAATGAACATGTGGAATGGATCTCTGCTTTGACAAGAGGCCTGGGAGGCAAAGCAGAGTGGCTGCAGGCCCTGTGGCCGGAGGCTGCCCTGATGCCCTTCAGATCCGAGAGAGCATTAAAAGCTTATAATAATAATAATAAAATAATAATAATAATAATAACTTGTCAACCACAAAGATTTTGTGATTGTTGTGGGGAATCTGAAATTGGGTTCTGGCATTTGTATGTCAGGCACTTTATTAACTGAGCCACCTTCCCAGACACAAGAAGAGTGAATCCCCCTTTATGGTCACCTTAATTTGCCCACACCAATTCTCTTCTCACAGTTGTAGGGACTTGTGTGACCTATCACTGGAGACTAGAGGATGGGTCTCGGCTTCGCTTACCTTGCCAACAAAGCACAGTTCTTTCCAGACATGTTGGACAGTGAAGAGCCTCAAAGACAGTGGCTCCCTCTGTCAGATGGATCGGTTGTTCAACACCGTAACGATAATCTATCCTTTCAGGGCAAAGGGGACAAGTCAAGTTACAGCCTTTTATAAAGATTTCAGGCCCTCAACCCATTTTCCTTGGCTCTGATACAAGTTTGCAATGCGCATAGCCTGTATCTGATCTTTTCCTTGGCTCTGATACAAGTTTGCAATGTGCATAGCCCGCATCTGGCCTTGTTTTCCTCACCCTAAGAGAGAAGAGAACCCCATGCAAAAACATGAATCCATGCTGCTGATGGCACTAGGGATGATTAATCCCTTAGTCTCTGACGTAGGAGTCTTGGGTCTTCAGCTGCTTAAACAGCAGGCCAGGCCAACTAGTCACTTTGCAGAGAATAAACCCTCGAGATTTTTCCCAGTTCTTTTAAAAATTACAAACCTTAAATTCGGCCGTGTGTGTGAGAGAGATACATGTGCCCCGACATGTGTAAGGAATACAGAGTACTTTCTGGAATTAGCTCTCTCACCCACTGTGAAATCGAACTCAGGTCTCTTTGGATCGGTGGAGCCGTCCTGCCTGCCCACCTCCCAGCTCTTGTCCACCACCCTCTTTCAGTCTTTGCAACCGGGCTGTGAGTTCCCTCTTGTCGCTTTTCTTCTTCTAGAATAGCGCCTATGTGGAGTGTGGGGTCTTGCTACACAGCCCTGGCTGGTCTGTGAGTACTGCCTCTGTCCTGAGCGCTGTGATTAGAGGCACAAGCAGCAGGCCCAGCTTTGGCCTTTGGTCACCAGGAATTCTCCTAAAACTGGTAAGCAGGCATGGTGGCAGCACCAGCGGCTCCACCAGTGGGCGGACTGGGACTGGAGGAGCTAAGTCGAAGGACAGTCTGTTCTGTACAGTGTGACTCCACCTCAGACTTCTGGCATTTCTTAGCTTCGGTGGGAATATCTATTAATCAAGAAATCAGGGGCTGGAGAGATGGCTCAGAGGTTAAGAGCATTGCCTGCTCTTCCAAAGGTCCTGAATTCAATTCCCAGCAACTACATGGTGGCTCACAACCATCTGTAAAGGGATCTGGCGCCCTCTTCTGGCCTGCAGGCATACACACAGACAGAATATTGCATACATAATCAATCAATCAATCAATCAATCTATCTATCTATCTATCTATCTGCAATCAGTTTCCTCGCCATACTGTTCCTCTCACTGTAACCAGTGGAGGGGGTTTTCTGTTGTTTTTCCAGATGCAGCTCAGACTGGCCTCAAACTCGCCTCGGGTGCAGGGATTACAAACTCGCTATCCTCCCCTAGTGGTTGGATACATGGAAGCACCAAGGGCCTGAGGGTACTTTAGAGTTTATTTTTCCTGGTGATTTTGAGTTAGAATCCCTTCGATGGAAGGTAATTAAGCACTGTCTACTGATAAAGAGTTCCGAAGGGTAGCACCCACCTCCGTCTTCCTTTGAGGCTCACCAGCACTTCATATCATTCTAAAAAGCAATTTTAAAAGATTTTAAAAATATTTATTTACCTCTTATGCATACAATATTCTGTCTGCGTGTATGTCTGCAGGCCAGAAGAGGGCACCAGACCTCATTACAGATGGTTGTGAGTCACCATGTGGTTGCTGGGAATTTGAACTCAGGACCTTTGGAAGAGCAGACAATGCTCTTAACCGCCGAGCCATCCCTCCAGCCTCTGAAAAGCAATTTTTTTATTGCTATAACTTATTTTTGAAATCCTAGGGGTTGATTTCGGGCCTCATATCCCAGATGAGTGTTTAAGCACAGATGTGGAAGCCAGCCCCTGAAAAGGACTTCAGTCTCTGTTCTTAGTGGATTTGGCTCTATAGCTGGGGCTTTGCTCTTTCTGTCCTATATTTTAAGCCTCTCCCTTTCTCCTCCTCCTGTTTTCCCACTTTCTCATCATAGTGCCTTCCTGCCCGTGGTGGGGGGCCAAGGTAGAGCATGTCTCCTTCCCAACATATACGCTGCAGAAGTAAAGGGAGTGGGCGAGGAAGAGGTGGCTCAGCCTAAGAGTGCTTGTTCTTACTGCTCTTTTGAGCATCAGCGTTCCAGTGCTAACTTCTGCCTGCAACCCTAGCTCCAGGGGACCGGATGTCCCTTTCAGGTCCCAGCAGGCAGACACACACACTCCACATTCCACATGAGAAAAGTTTTGGGTCGTTGCTCTCACAGGGCAGGGCTGTCTGCTGCAGTATTGTGCTGATTTAACTGTACTCATTAAGAAACAGAAGCTTTCTGGGTGTGGTGTCTTACACCTTTCATCCCAGCACTGGGGAGGCAGAGGCAGGCAGTTCTCTGAGTTCAAGGCCAGCCTGGGCTACAGAGCAAACCAAAATAAACCAACAAACTTCAGCCTGGCCAGGTGGTGCACACCTTTTGGCCCAGTACTTGAGAAGCAGAGGCAGGTAGATCTCTGTGAGTACGAGGCCAGGCCCTGGTTTACACTGCCAGGGACACACAGTGAGATCCCGCCTCAAAACAAATCAGAAACTTCAATGGAACTGACGTATATGTTTAATATAAGTATGTGCAAACTGTGAATAATAGCCAGAAATGACTACAAAGCCATCACCACCGTGGCCCAGAGGACAAGAACACTAGCACATCCCAAGCTTCCTTGGTACCTTTCCCAATCCACGGGGTCAGTCTCTGAACTCTCCCAGCGGGAATCCCACAGCACGTTTTCTCTCATTGGTTGGTTTCTCTGTCTGAGATTCCCTAGAATTGTCACGTGGAGCACATCTGCTCTCTTCCTTGTGACCACACATCCTATTCATTTTACACTTTCTGTTGATACACTGGAGTCATTTCCACTCAAAACCGGCATTATTAATGCTAAGGATATTTTTGCATGTCTTTTGCTAACACACAACATGTGTTGGATATCTAGTGAGCATTGGAACTGCTGAATTCTGGGTGCCGCATGGTTATACTGGCAATTATTTTATAAAGTGATTGAGACAATTTGCAATCTCACCAACAGTCCTTATGGCTCTCACGCTCATGAACACTTAATACGGTCAGTATGGAATATTAGTTCAGATATCTTGCCTACTGCAGTCGCTGGGTTTAGGCTTACCTAGGCTAATCTCCAGGGAACTGTCAGGTACAGGATTGCTTTTGTTGTTTCACGGCGGGCTCAGGTGCTGGTGTAACTCACAGGAAGGGGCAAGAATACGACAGCCATTTCATTTCCCACGGAAACCTCAAGAGGTCGGTTTACTAGAAAAGGGACTTCCTTGTAATAGATCAAAATTCTTAGGGAAAGAAACACTAAAGCTCTGTTATAAAGCAGTGGGTGTCCCAGACCTAAGAGGTCTTTCTGTGGCAATAACTGCTTTCTTCAGTCAGCATGACTCTTCTCATCAGGGACGGGTCTGTCTGTGACTGCCCCCACTCCACATACAAGGTGAATGCCAGCTCTGGTTCTTTTCTCTAGATTAAGGCAAGTTTCCAAGATAGCGCAGCTTCAGGGTAACTAGTTCCGAAATCCAGAAGAGAGACTACCTTGATGGAATTCTCAACAGGTATCCCAAAGGACTAGCATGGCCTTCTCACACACGGTATCGTGTTGGACTAGCATGGCCTTCTCACACATGGTACTGTCACACAGCAGTGACATGTTTCAGTGATGAGCTGCTGACATGTACATCTGAGTCACTTGGAGGTCTCATCCTTTACTGCCCAATGTAGTAGAAATTTCTTCTGGTTTCCACTATCACCCAACTTTCTCCGCTTGACAGGAACTTGGTTTTGTTTGTACTGAGTGTTTCGTGGCCCATTGGGAATACAGGATGGCAGTGCTTGTGTCTACATTGCTAATTATCGTCTATTTGTAAGAGATGGGAAAACAGGACCGAGAACGGGTGTGGTACTGTCTGTGAGACCTGCTCTTGGGGTCACTGGAAGCTTCCAACATCAGCAAGCTCTAAAAGGCTGAGCTGTTGGGCAGAGGCTGGGCACTGCGGTGGGCACACTGCACGTCTCTCAGGATGGCAGGGGTATGGCAGGGCAGCAACTGTGACCTTTTTCTGTGGGAGCCTTCTTTGGAGTTTACTACAGGGGAAGCACTGTTTGGGTGAGAAACCCGATTACATCAAACATCTCACATGGAACCTTTATTGCCTGGAAGCCCAGAATTAGGACAGAAACGACGGGACAAGCGTGGTAAGGATTTCCAATGGAGACTCCAGCCGAGACGGTGCCTGACGGTGGGGGAACCGCAGAGGGCATTTGTAATGAGAGCGGAGGCAGCTCCCAGCTCTTTCTGACATGTTGGTGGAACCGTGTTACTTGCCAGCGCAGGTCAACCGCCCAGTGCACTCTGCACTACCTTAGACTCCCCTGACGTCAGTCCTATCAGCTAGAGGTCGTGACTTGTTTCCCTTCCACCGTCCCCCAGATGCCACACTGGCACCCTATTCTTTAGTGAGCCGCTTACTAGCGCAGTAAAGAAAGAAGACTTTCTATCAACAGTAAGAAAGTGAACGCTACTTTCTAGCACCACAGCTGAACACAGCAGGATTTATTTTTAAGATAAAAGGTTAAAAAAAAAAACAAAGGATATATTTTGATAAATTACACCTTTGAATAAGTTGGTAAATGACTGAAGTATATAACTTTAATTTTTTTTACAGCATTAAAAAATAAACACAAGAGAACAAACACCCTAACATTCTGACCTAGCTGCTGGAGTCTATGCCCAATGTGCAGGTTCTACATAAGAAAAATCAGTTAGCTGCACACTGCTTACAACGGCAGGGAATTCACAGAACACCGACTCTGCGGAGCGTCGGTGGATAGGCACTATAGGCACTTCCATTGTCTGTGCTCAGTATTTCCCCAGTTTTTGTGGGAAACAGAACTTACCTTGTCACAGAGTTTCATATCTCAAACACAATCATTTTCTTAAAATAACCCCTCAAGTTGTCCTTCTCCTGAGCCTGCAGCGGTATGGTCTGGTAGGCAGTTTCTACAAACGCTACTTTGTTGTGGCCTTGGTCAACCTGCATCTTTGCTAGGTCACATAGTCCTTGACATGCAGCCTTCGGTTCCTACTGGGTGACCTCAGAATTCCCTTTTCTGGGGCAGCCGCTCAGAGGGACTGGCAGGGACTGTGCGTTTTCAAAGCACACATGCATTTTCTCCGAGTATGTTCGTTTCTCACCCTCAGAAGCAAATGCAGCCGTCAATCACCTCTGCTCAGCTAACAGTGGGAGCCCGGCAGGGAGAACCGCTTCACAGTTTACCCAAACACTTCTGCCGGACTCTCTAGCCACACCATACCTTTAGTTCCTGGGGTCCGTGTGCTCCTGAGTTACTCCTTCTAGAAAAGGAAATGATACAATCCACTTATTAGACCTCCAGACACTACAATGGAACTTGTTATCAAACGAGGAATGTTATCTTTCCCCTTTTCTAAAATCGTGTAAAAATATCTCTTAAGTTTCTTTTTCTGATGCTGAGATGGGGTGAACCTGCTAAGACTTTTAATAGAACTTAACAACCACATATGTAAGAAATCCTGCCTTACACCACTACATACGACTTCTTATATTTATTACATATCAGTTTCTCAGTGCAATTAGTATTTACTGACACTAAGCTGAGGAAAAGGAGACACTCAGTTTTCAAAAAAAAAAATTCCATGTAAGAAAACATAAATACAACTTCTTAGTATTCTTCAGTAATCTAAACCAAAGATCAACATATAGAAACTGTTTAGAATTGAATGTTGCAAACTGAAAAACCAAAGGCTGCCTATCAGAATCACTTAGGGAACTTGTTGAGAAATCCCTATCCACCACATTGCCAACTGGTGCAGCCACTCTGGCAATCAGTGTGAATTCTCCAAAAGCTAAAACTACATCTCCCTTACGACCCAGTGATCCCGTTCCTTGGCATTCTATTCCAGACACTTGCTTAGCCATGCTCACTGCTGCTCTATTCATAATAGCTTGGAAGCTGAAACAGCCTAAATGTCCTTCAACTGACAAACGGATAATGAAAATGTGGTACGTATACACTGTGGAATATTATTCAGCTGTAAAGAAAGATGGAATCAACAAACTTGCAGGTTTATGTATTAAGTGAGGTAGCCCAGACCCAGAAAGACAAATGCCCATCTTCTCTCTCATCTGAGGTCCCGGCTCCAAGTCTTCAGATGTGGGTATATAGAACCTGCAGTAACATTAACTTCCAGCCTTTGTGCACAGTGCCTAGTCTCAGCGGCTGACAACGCAGAGGAAGAATCCATGGCCCTTGCTTCTTTCTTGTCTCTGGAAACCCACACCTGCCAAATTCGACTGAGCACTTGGGGTGAACCCTGACTTATTCCGGCCACAGTGGTGTAGCAGCCTTTCTGAGAGGGTGAAAACATTCCCTACTTATTGTTTTCTGCAAGCAGAAAAACCTTTAATGTCACCCCCACCACACACACACACATCACCCCTACCCCTTCCCACTAGCGTGTATGCACACACACACCACCCCAACCCCCCCCCACCACACACACACACACACACACACACACACACACCACCCCAACCTCCCCCCCCCCAGAATCGGAGCATTAGCTGGGTGGGATCTTGCCCCAAGGGCATCTTTCCTGTGATAGTACAGTCAGGGGCTTCTCTTTAAGGGTGCCAACTCTTTTAACAGCTACAGTCTTTCCTAGCACAAGTCCTGGCTGCAATCTTAAGATTTTCCACTCCCAAGTTGTTTTTCTTCTCCCACTTGCTGCTTCATTGCAGATTTTCAGAAGAGTGATCAGTAATAACTATTTCGCAGAAGTCGATGTCGGGAGGTCTTGAAATTCCCATTACTAAAATTAGCCCTTTGCTTTTAAATTCAGCTTCATGCAAATTCTCAAAAACAGGTGGGATGCAGTCAGTTTCTTTTCCAGAACATCACGTGACTAGCCTCCAGGCCAGCTGCTACCTAGAGTCCCTGTCCTCCTCAGGAGCTAGCCTCTACTGTCTGCATTTATATTGGCATTCTTATATTTTATTGCAGTCTTTGGGACAGGGTTTCACTGTGTAGCCTTGGCTGGCCTGGAACTCACTAGACCAGACTGGTCTCGAACTCAATAGAGATCCACCTGCCTCTGCCTCTGCCTCCCCAAGTGCTGGGGTTAAAGTTACTCAACTTCTCTCTGCTTTACCTTCCAAGCTCCTCCTGGAACAACCTGTTAAACTCTGCCACTAATGATTATGACTTTTCAAAAAAGTTCCAAAATCTTCCAAACAATGTCATTGTGTGCTCAACTCCGTGACTCTATGGGGTTATTCCTGTTCAAGCCATCGCAGTGCCTGTGCAGAGATGGCCGGCAGGCTCAGTGAGCACATGGCGAAAGCTGCACGGCAGGAAGGCTTACATACGGCAGCTACAAAAAAGGACCAGCCTCTGTGTGTGTGGGCTGGCGAGAAATATAAAGAATAGCGGATTAAAAACTGGAAGATGTTGAATTTTATCTCTACGAGGATAAGCCAAAAGTGAGAGGCAGAGGGCGTTTTCTTTGTCTAAAAATGTGCTACTTTTGCACAGTATAAGCACCTGGACAGGAGTATTTTTGAAAGGGAATTCAATCGTAACTGTAGTGTCAGAGCCAGACAGCCTGTAAATAATCTCAACCGTGAAAAGTGAGCTGTGCACAGGAAGTAAGTCTGGGAAGAATGAATCTGCTGGTAACGAATCCTCAGCGTTTCCCACAGCGAGCTCTGCCTCTTAAAAAACATGGCTCCTAGCTCACAGAGAAACACTGGCTCAGCTTCTGCCTGGGAAGACCAGGTGCAATTTTATTTTCTAAATTTATAAAAATTACTGATTCAAAGAAAGGATTTTAAGTTCCGACAGAGAAATGTCTAAGTTTTAAATGCTCTATCGTGCTCCCTGTGTTTGAGCTTTCCTTTCCCATAGTTTAGCTCCGGACGAGACAGGCATAAAGAGAAGGCTACTAAGCCTTGTTTTAGCAACTAAAAATCATTATACCTTCTTTAAGTCGCCAGGTCCTTGCTTTAATCTTTTTAAGAGCCGATAAAATTTTTATTCCTGAGTTTTCAACATACAAAGTATTTTTTGGTAAATTATTATTATTAATAATAATAATTATTATTATTATTAATTATTATTATTATTCTGCTGTGCTTGACAGGATTTCGCCCCTAGGCTGGCCTCAAATGCACAGTCATCATCTTCCTGCCTCAGCCTCCCTAGTGCTGGGATTTCAGACACGAGATGCCACGCCTGATAGGGTCCCAATTTCTATTTTTCATTTCAGAATAAGTCCATCTTCTATCGTAGTCTGTTGTGATAATTGCTTGCCTATCATATTTTTGGATTGGCCATTATTTTTCTATATTTATAAACTAAAAAAAAAAAAACCGATCATTAACTCAAAGCCACTGGTACTATTTAAATTTAAGTCAGGTGTGGCAGCCTAGACCTCTGTTCCTAACACCTGGCAGGTGGAGACGGGAGATCAGGGGTTCCAGGTCAGCCTATTATCACATGACAAATGACAACCCCATGTAAAAAAACAGAACAATCCCTATAGAATTTGAAATCATTGGCACTTTATAATCCTAGAAACGCTGACAAAACTACCAACAAGCTTTGGTCTGGCAGCAAATCCATAGCGCCCCGCCCTACAATGTCGCCGCTGACGTGTGGATTGCGTGTGTAGCTTGTCTCACTGACTCTAAGATGCACGCGGCGGAAAGGAGCACCTTTACTTACGCCTCACTGGGAAGAGACTGCCAGTCAGCCTGGTTCATCCAGTTAGCATGTTTCTATCCCACAGATATTAAAATGTGAAGGTACGTATCTCAAAAATCAACGAAACATGCCACTTATTTAAATTCTGAACACCTATTACTATTTCTTCATTCTCGCCTTTCACATAAATAAGTCATGATTTAGTTATGCAAAGCAAACTTTATTTCTGCTATAGATGACAACACATTTCTCTATGAAAGCTTTATTTCTGCTATTCACAACAACATATTCTTCTAGGAAACAATTACTATATTAGTTTACCATTAAGGTCGGACAAAAATACAAGTCAGAAATCCCAGGAAGCAATGGTGTGTAGACTATCAGATATGTGAAAAAAGAAAAAAAAAAGCTGTCAACTGAACTGTCCACAGGGCGTTCGTCCAGTCACGTGTTTCAGTCAGTCAGCTGAGGACTATGTCATTAGTTAGTCTTTGTTCTGTAGAAAGAACACAATACAAGTAAGAAAATCATCACCTGCAAGGGAATAGCTTTCATAGTTAGTATTCCCAAACTGTCAGGGGTTCTCTAGCTTCTATACAGCCAGTCTGGTCCGTTCAATCATAAACGCCACCAAGTAAACAAAACCAAACTTACTCAGAAGGTTGGAGCCCGCAGGGACTGGATTTCTAGAGGGAAAGTTCTGTGCATTAACTTAGAACAAGATGCTGTGAAATATTAAAATTTCTATTTGCCTCAAATAGAAAGAGAAAAAAATTATAAACACAAGACTTATCTCCAAATAGAGTTCGACTACTTTCAACATTGTTTCTTAACCAGTTTCTTATTTCTTAGGTGTGGCTCATTTAGTCCCAGGTGTATTCCTTGGAAACAAAAGCAACCAGCATTCAAGAGCCCTTGTACCAACCACACCAAAGAAGTTCTTCCTGTTACAGCCATGGAAAGTGTCGGGGTCTATCATACTACTGTGCTGAACCTGAAAACAAGATCATTCACTGACTGAGACAGGCTCTCACTATGTCTTCCAGGCTGGCCTTCCACTTTGAATTTATTTGACTCTCCGGCCTCAGTCTCCCAAGAACTGCAACTATAGGTTCAGGCCACCAAACTTGGCCAATATAATTACTTAATGCAACCCAAAAGGTAGAAAGTCTCCCTGTGATAGCTGAGGTAAACAGAGGGTGGGTAGCAAAAGTCAACGCCATGATGCATTAGAAGACATCCAAACTGTAGCCATTTCTATCCTAACCACGCCACCATTTTCAAGTTATAGGCCCTCTTTTGATCTCTGTCCTGAAAATGTATCTTGATCAATAATGGGGAAGGGCCAGGTTCATGCTGTGATGGCCGGCCATGCCGACAGCTGTGCGGCTCCTCTGACTGGGAAGCCAGGTGAGCGCACAGCAGCGAAGAAGCTGCCACTGGGTCTCAGGGTCCCAGGGGGCCCGGGAGGTAGCTGAGCACCATCCCTGGATGGGAGGACATCTGAAAGGCTGCACTAAAGCCACACGTGTCTGAGTCTGAGTCCCATTTACAAAGCCTTTCTTTTGGTCTATCAGGGATGCTGCTGTCTCCGGGCCTCACGACAGATCTAGCGGAAAACCAGGCCTCTGATGTGAAGGGATCTACACAGACTTAGGTATTAGAGGTGGGTCTAGTCCAAGTCTGCTGCAAGCTCGTTCACACTCTCTAACACTCTCCCTTTACACCCACGCTAACCTCAGTCAGCATTTCTGCTCCAGTATCCTGAGTGCTGAGATTATGGGCCAATAATTCCCTTTAAAATGTAAATTATCATTGGGAAAGGCTCAACTATGAGAGTACTTCATGTATTTTCTTGTACTAGGAAGTTAATATTATTGCCCCTTTAGAGGACAAAGATCCCCTGAACAAAAGCAGTCATTGTCACTGATATGCTGAAACATTTAGACATAGGATAAGTATCATCTTTGCAGAACATTTAAAAGACTGTTCATTTAAACAAAATTAAATTAATAACATTTTTTTAGTAAACAAAATTTGCTTGCTAATTCTCTTTCACTGGTCACTTAGTATCTTTAGAGCTACACTGGCAAGGGTTTGGAGTCATGAGTATAGATTTTGTCATTAGATAAGACATTCAAGAGCATTTTTAAAGTGGGCATTTTTCACTGCTAAATGACTTCTATGAGGGAGGAACTAACAACTTGCTTTGCTTTACAAAAGCAGGGTCCTCAGTGGTGAGGCCTACAGTGATTAATTCTGACAGTTACAAGTGCACAGCAATGAACTGGACGCAGCTGACACGTAGCAGGGCCGGGAGGGTGAGGAGTGTAGGAAACAGGAAAGAGATTGTCCTGGAAACTCAGAATTCGTTAGAGTAAAACAATCTAAGATGACATCTCCCTCAAGTCATAGCTAAAACCCACCACAGGAAAAGACTGAGCTTTAAAAATTACTCAATAGAACAATGAATCCCTATGTTGTTCAGTATTCGTGATAAAGAAGGATTTAGCAATGGTCAGAGTTCTCTAGAAATACATAGATGCACATAAATTTGAGTTCAGAAAGACACCAATATTTAGGTTTAAAAGGTCTAAATATATATATATATATTATTTCATACTGTTTCTCGTTAGTAGGAAGTCAGAAGATTACTTTTTAAAGACATATTCTATTATTAAGTATTTATGTGTCTGTCTGTGGGTGTGTATGCATGACTGTATGTGTTTAGAGTTCAGAAGGGGGCACTGGATTGCCCTAGACCTTTAGGTACACACAGGTGGCTCTAAGCAGCCTGATGTGGGTCCTCTGGAAGAGCAGCAAGCACCCTCAGCAGCCAAACTCTCTTTCCAGCCCTGACTTTAAACTATTTTTTTTTATTTAAAAAATATATTGGCCAGGCAGTGGTGCATACGCCTATAATCCCAGCATTTGGGAGGCAGAAGCAGGCAGATCTCTGTGTGTCTGAGGCCAGCCTGAGCTACAGAGCAAGTTCCAGGACAGGCTCCAGAGCTTCAGAGAAACCTTGTCTCAAACCACCCCCCCCCCCAAAATAAACAAACAAATAAATAAATAAATTACAAAAAGAACTTGGCTTTATTTATAGGGTTTAAGCCAACATGGTTTTAACTAGCTTCTAAAGTCCCCAAAGGAAAATCACAAGTAAAGTACTTACAGACATTATTCCTGCCAAACTCGTTGGCTAGTGGGTAAGAAAGACTTACCAAGACTCAGTAAGTTCTCTGCCTCTTTTTGGATTCTTCCCGTGGGGAATCCGCCAGCATGACTTTCAGTCTGACCCCGTTCAGAATCTTCCGCTGCAGGGTGTGATTGCGTCATTGGCACTTATCCTATCTGCGTACTTTACGTAGCCCACGTTTTTCCTGACACAAGGTAAACTGTCGATCAGGTTACCGAAACGGCTGATGAAACACAGTAAAAGACCCGAGCATCAGAAACAGATGGACGTGCTCAGGAAGTTCTAAACACAGCAAGTTCTTGACTCTTCCCCAGCGCCTATGGCCAACATTTGGCTGCATCAGGTACTCCCTTAGCTCTGTCAGGGGGCTCCCTCCTCTCCAACAACCTCTTCATCTTTTCCTCACTCCAACATGCTCTTCCTGCCTCTGCTTACCCCACGGCTGCCCTCCCTCCCCACTCAGATTACCCCACGGCTGCCCTCCCTCCTGACTCTAAAGTTTTCCTCAGGTTACCCCATGGCTGCCCTCCCTCCCCACTCAGGTAACCCCACGGCTGCCCTCCCTCCTGACTCAAATGCTTTCCTCAGGTTACCCCACGGCTGGCCCCCCTCCCCACTCAGGTTACCCCACGGCTGCCTTCCCTCCCCATTCAGGTTACCCCATGGCTGCCCTCAAGGGTTCCACTTCGCCTCCCAGGTGAGCATGAACTTTACTTTCAGGACAGTAATAAAATGTTTGCTTACGTCACAATTAGCACCCCAGTCCAGGGGCTGCCTGGCACAGAGAAGCAGCTCAAAAACAAAACAAAACTTAGAGCTAAATTAATCAGTTACATGAAGGTCAACATACCATCACTACATGCCTGATACTGTGTAGATCTTTAACATGCTCTTATCTGCTTAACTCACTAATATTCTTAGAAGGCAAAAGGAAAATGTCTTTTATAAAAAAAAAAGCTAGGGTAAAAAAAGGGGGGAGGGTAGATATAGTTATATTAAAATAAAAGAAATTGGCATTTCCCTGCCCCTTTCCTTTTTACACTTTTTACATATTATCCCTATAACCAAGTGATTTGCTCTACACAACATAATCCTCAGGAGCCAACCAAGTGCTGGCAAACGTTAAGATCTTTAGCAAACTGTTCATTGGCCTGGATCACAACACGAGGAAAACGGAATACAGACAGGCCTATGTGAGCCTCTCTCCCAAGGGACGAGGGATCTGTCCATTCTACACCACAGTTCTTAAAGACCATCCTGCGTGTCTTCAAAACGGGGGTTTGGGGGGAACCAGCAAACTCTGGTTGAGGTTAGGATATGTGCCCAAGAAAGGAGTGAGTTTTTTTTTAAATTTATGCCCTGGCAATGCTGAAGCATACATGGGCAGCCCATATATGGCGGTTCTGTTGAACTTGTCCATATTGGGTTTCATTCATGGTCTAAGGTGAAGAGGACGACTGACCAGGTCTCTTCCTCAAGAGGGCACCAGATTCCATCACAGATGGTTGTGAGCCACCATGTGGTTGCTGGGATTAGAACGCAGGACCTTTGGAAGAGCAGGCAGTGCTCTTAACCGCTGAGGAGCCAGGGGGTGCGGCAAAGGAAATGATGGTAAACTGAAAAGACCACTATGGAGTCTTGAAAACCTCAGAACAGGCCACGGCTCAGTGGCGGGATCATGAGAATGGCGGTTACTTGCTCAAATGCATCGAACGTACTTGTTTTTACCTACCGACGTGTAGCTTTGTAGAAGCGAATCTTACCAGAATATATCCTCCAACACATCTAATGGCAAAGGATGAGGATTAAACACGATAAAAAGTCTCTCTTTCACGGGCATTTCGGGAGGGGCTTTCTTTTTGCACGACGGAAGTGCAACATCTGTCCTGGATTTGCCGGCAACTGTGACCCAGAACTTCCTCCAAACTGCTGTGGAAGAGTCAGGCACAGAGGGACAGAAATAAGATCGCTCTTCGGGGATTTGGGGCCCAGAGCTGAGATGTGCGTCACAGCACCATGAGGTCTTTACAGTAGTTCTGACCGCATCACAGAGGTCACATTCTCACACTCACCAGGAGCTGCTGCTGACTTGGGTCACTCCACACCATTGACGCGAGCTGTGACGTCACCATCTGGGTGGCCATTTTCCTGATGAGACTGGAAAGAACCACCGACAGTTTACAGAAAACTAGGAACAGTCAGCATCTGAACGGTGACTCGCTTGGTGTGACTGCCTCGCCTGAGGCTGCTTGTTTCTAGTCTTCAAGCCACTGTCATGTCCACCCACAGCCAGGACATTCCTGGATGCTACTTACTCTGCCGCATTACTTCCGTCATCCAGGAAGGAGACCCCTAGCCGATTCCCAGGGGGGTACTGGAATCCGTGCAATTTATATTTTGCATAAATAGCAGATGCTACATTAAAATACTGAACCACACCATGACCTGAAATAGAAAATACACAGAGATGGAAAAGGCAGAAGATGGCGGGTATCCATAAGGCCCAAGTTACAATGTGCTCGAAGGTGAAAAATACAGAACTCTGATTATCACACAACAAATAAAGATAAGATCAAAGGGAACAGAGGACAAAGCTCTGTTAAACACACATGCAACATTATTTGTAGGCATTGAAGTGTAAGTCAAATTTTAGTAAAACAGAAACATAGTACTTTAAAAAAATATAGTCCAAACATATATTTCATCCAATGAATTGAATTTTAAGACCACCCCTTTTCTCAGCAGGAACTCGATATGTAAGCCAAGCCAGGGCCTTTAGTTTACAATCCCACTGCCTCTGTGTCCCAGTGGGACTGGGACACTCACCACCAGGCCCAGCTTAAAAATTTTTAATAGAATATCAATATACATAAAAACCAGAACTCTTTTTTTGTTGTTTTAATTTTTATTTTTTGAGACAGGGCTTCTCTGTAGTTTTGGAGCCTGTCCTGGAACTAGCTCTTGTAGACTAGGCTGGCCTCAAACTCACAGAGATCCGCCTGCCTCTGCTGGTGGGATTAGAAGCGTGTGCCACCACCACCTGGTAAAACGGAAACCCTTAATTCATTGAAATGAGTTTTCCCATAACACTGTATACTCAGCTGGCTGAAACATCAGAGGAAGGCGGTACATGTAAAAGCAGCAGGCTGGTGGCAGGGCCTTAGGCTGCAAGTTGCCCATTTCACATTCCTTTGATGAGATTTCAGCTCTGGGGACAGATTTCAACTAAGGGGGCAGCACTGAAGGGAGGGAAAGATTCATCCTCGAGCCCGGGAGCCCGTGACACAACCAAAGATTTCCAAGACCACCTTTGGGGAGAAACACAGCATCATTTTCCTCTGTATAGATCAGTGCTCACTGTCAACTCAACACATCCTAGAGACACCTGGAGAGGGGACACTCAGCTAAGTCACTGCCTAGATCAGAACACCTGCTGACAGGCCTCGGGGTGATGGAGGAGAGTCATCTGTCTATGTGTTACTTTCATTGGTTAATAAAGAAACTGCTTTGGCCCTTTAATAGGACAGAAAATTAGGTAGGCGGAGTAGACAGAACAGAATTGGGAGAAAGAAAGACTCAGGCAGTCGCCATGATTCTCCTCTCTGAGATGGACACAGGCTAAGATCCTTCCTGGCAAGCCACCACCTCATGGTGCTACACAGATGACTAAATATGGGTTAAAGCAAGATCTGAGAATTAGCCTGTAAGAGGCTGGAACTAATGGACCAGGCAGTGTTTAAAAGAATACAGTTTCCATGTAATTATTTCGCGGAAGGCGAGCCGGGTGGCGGGACGCAGCCGGCCGCTGCCAACACTACACTGGGGAATGCACTGGATGAACTGATACGCCTTATTCTGAAGCAAATCCGAGAATGTACAGAGATGCAGAGCACTTAGGACACAAGAGAGTTTAAGAAAAGGAGACGTGGAGGGTGCCTGGGGAGGAAACCTTAAGCATTTTATAACTTTGCTAGCATCAATCCAAAGGGTAAAAACAGACCCTAGCCTGGGCACTGTTGTTCAACAGAGGGATAGAGAGAGCCCTTTATTTTGTGAGTTAAAATATTTTTACAGTGAATGACTTTTATAAAGAAGATATATTCTCGGGAATTTATTTACAAAGGATTTAACCATAAAGTGGAAAAAAAGGGTCTGGAGAGGGTAATGGGTAGTAATGAGATTAAAGTAAGCGGTATACCTAAAGAAAAACGTTATTGTGAAAATAATTGCTGAACAGTAAACATATGTATGTTTAACAAAAGAACAAAAAATTAACTAGAAAAAAATAAAATATAAACTTCTTGGAACATAAACTGTAAAAATGTGTCATGAATAAAAACAACAACAACAACAAAAACCACAGTAAACTTAACAACAGCAAAACAATCATCTTACCATAATTTGAGTAAGGGTCTCGCTGAACCTCGCAGTACTCCAGGCCCGGGACTATGTCGAAGATGCTGAAGAGCTGCTCCTCTGTGAAGGGCACGCGCGACACGACCGACAGGCGCTTAGAGACGGCGTCCTGGCCTCGGTCGCTCTTGTCAAAGCTCGAAAACTCAGACTGCTGCTCTCCAACTATACACACATGTAAATCGTTACACCTTTATACACTCAAAGTTCATGGAACCATTTTATACACGGCTATTTGAAGTGTACTGTGCCAAAGACACCGTATTTTGTGGTATTCTTTTTTTAAAATACACTTTTAATTTTTTTCTTTGAGAATTTCATATACGTATGCAATGCATTCTAATCGTATCTATTGTCCCTACTTTGTAGTATTGTAATATTACAACCATAAAGAACACGTGACCAGAAAACAGACAACGTCACCCACTTCTCTACAGAACTTCAACAAAGGACAATCACAGGAATGTCTAGTTAAACAGCACAGGATGGAGCTGAGTATACAAAACAGTGAAATATGACAAGAATTTTATCTGAAAAGTTATGCCAGTGACAACCAGGGGCCTTGATTTCACCGTTTCCCGGCTGCCTCTTCTTGCTCCTACTCCTGCCGGTCTCCTTTCTGTAAGGCAAACTTTAAGGCAGCATACTGAACAGGTACCTATGCAACGTTTTTGTGCTTTTGGTTGGCTGCACAAAGGCAGAATTCACACACACACACACACACACACACACACACACAGTAGGGACACAGGTTAGTATGTAGATAACGTGTAGCTAGCCAGAGAAATCTATATTGGAAATAAGTTAAACAAAATATGGGTGAAGTATTAAGGATATTAGAGGTACTGACAACTTCTCAGGAAAAACAAGACAAAACTACATATAAGATTTTCACTCACTCGGTAAGATTTTCAGGTTGCTAACGAAAGAACGACCTGAGAATGAAATCAGATCACACACTCAACGCTGCTAGCGCAGAGGTAACAGCAGTCCACTCACCGAAGGGAAACAGGTTTACTCTTGGTTCATGGCCCAGAGCCTCCTGCCTCATGCTACTGTAATAATCTTGCTCTGAGGACTCGGATATTTTATTTTTAGGTTCAGCCAAGAGCGCTCTGAAACCTGAAAGTAAGAAGCCATGAATTTTCAAGCTTCATAACAAATTTAACATATTTGAACTTAAGGGTCCGGCCTAGTTTTAGAAATACAACTATACAAACAGAATCTACATGGTGGCCTCCTCCGTCAGCCCGACTTCTTCGTTTCATGGTAAAGGACAAAAAGTAAATAAGAAAACCACAAACAAAAACAAGCCAAGAACCCCCCCCCCAGTAAAGGTCATCAACACAGACGAGAAAGGTCAGCAATGCTGTGTCCCCCCACCCCGAAAAGATGGCATCATCCATTTGCCCAGTTTCCTTAGGACTAAAACCCCACTGGGCATCTTCACATCTAACCTTTCACCAAGCTGCTGCCTTTATATGTGCTTAGTATGTTACTTTGCACGTTAACTTCTCTGCCGGTTTTTAAGTTACATCTTTAATCATGACAGTTCTGTAACTGGTCCCCTTGTTCTAGATTGAGAGTTCTTACTTAGGGGGTCAAGAATTAGCTTCAAACAGTGGAAGAGGGAGGGACAAGTCACTGAATGCAGACTGCCAACACCCACACGGAAAGCCAGGGGAGTCCAGACATGCCTATAATTCCAGCATCAGGGAGGTAGAGGCAGGCAATCGGGCTAGCCAACTGGTGAGCTCCAGGGTCGGTGACACCCCGCACCCTCCCCAAGCCCCTACACAAAATGGGAAGGCTCCACAAACCCTCTAAAACAAAATGCCTATCCATGCTATGTAAACATGGGTGTACGTCAAGGGGTCATAGCACTCACGTTGCTCAACAGCGCGAGCACGACGGATTAGCTGGCTTCAGCTCACTCAGTACTTCCGGAGAAGCTACGGCTGCTTGAGGGATTTGGAGGTGATGGAAAACAAGATATACTTCTTGTTTTCAGGCTTTAAAAGTATTCTATTCTTTATTTTCTAGGTCTTAGCCAATATAGACATAAAGGTTTCCATCCAGGGCTACGAGTTACCTCATTTCTGTCTTCCTCTTGGCAGCTGAGGAGCATACCGTAGGGAGTCGATTAAGAAGAAAACTGTGGTGTGGACCTCAGAAGCACCTAAGAGTTTTACTGATCAACAGCAACTCCTTCCTGGAGATACTGATTTTTTTAACAGTGTAAAGTTCGGTAATTCATCAAACCTCTCATTTCTCAAAGTCAACTTTATATATAATGTCAAAGTGTGCAATAATTTATCACTATAGCTTCCAGTTAATTATCTGTGATACCAAATCTCATCAACCCGATCCTTGTTATGTTTGTTGATGTATTAAATCCTGGTTAGGGTTTAGGCTGAATAGCAACAAATACAAAGAATAAGATTTGCTGGGCATGTGGCATATGCCTATAAAGCCAGCACCCAGGAGGCTGAGGCTGCAGGGATCACAAGTTCAAGGCAGGTTGGGCTATATAGCAAGATCTGTCTTAAAAAAAAAAACAAGGAAAAATATTTTTAAAACCTAAAGGGGTCAATCAATTTTTAGTACTTTAAATTACAAACTAATTTTTTAAAGCCCCAAACCTATGCAAATAACAAGCCCAAATATGCCCTGTGCTTATATCCTGACACCTATCACCAGGATGGTTCTGCGCATGGCTGATTCCTAAATCCAAACGTTTCCCTCCTTGAATCACATGGAAATACTCACTACTTATTTAACTTCAGCAAAAATCTAGTCAAAGACTTTCTTATTTATAATACTGAGATTCTTTTTTTAAAGGCCGTTTAGCAAGGTTGAAGAACAAACAAACAAACAGATCTGGAGCTGGGACGATGCTGGCACAGTGGTTAGGAACACATTTGCTCTTACAGAGGACCTGGGTTCTGTTCACAACACCCATACAGTGGCTCACAACCACCCGGGACTCCATTCCAGGGGTTATGATCTCCTCTGGCCTCTGTAGGCACTGCTTCCATGTGGAACACAGATGTGTATTCGGGTACACAGCACACATAAAATAAAGCTTTTAAAAACATCATTCTTACTTTTATCACAGTTTTCTATTGCTTGGGCAGCTTGTGATGGCTTTAAATACCGCACGTAGCCCAGACCTTTGCTTTCTCCAGTGACTTTATTCTTAATTATGCTGCAGTACTCGATATCACCATACACCTACGAGAGTTAAAAGAAATGATCTCAGGAGGCTCAAAACTAATGACAGAAAAGACACTTCAAAATTTAAATTTTTACTTACTTGTGTCTCGTGTATGCAAGCAAAGCAATCCTTCAAGGCTACACCAACATTCTGCACTGCAGATTTCACAGACAGTGAAGCCGAGCCCACAAAACCCACATACCTTGCCTATACCACAGAGAAACTGAGCCGGGAGAGAAAGAACTTATCCACACAGTCTTGCTCAGTAGAGGGCTGTGAGGGCTTTGGAACTGGGATTCGGAGATTCAAATCCTAACTGAGCAACTTAGTAAGTAGGCAGGTGACTCACCTTCTCTGTGCCAGTGTCTTCTGCAGCACTGACCTCAATGGATTGCTAAAGGTTAAATGGACTAATTTGTGTTAAATGCCTAAGTGCCTGGGAAATACCAAATACGCAGCAATGCTAGCTGAAACTGTTTAGGTGTCTCTAATAGTATCACAAATGTCTGGATGCTCTTCTGAGGAGCAGTTCAAAGCCAAACATAATGGCTCCCTCAGACGATTCTCCTATGTGAGAAACACACTAATGTTTACTGTTGAAGACACATGGGATTATAAATTCATGGCATGTTATTTAGTATGAATTTTACAGAATCTCTTGCAAATGTTTTACTTCCCTCTTAGGAAAAAAAAAGAGGTAAACATTTTCTTACTACTGGACGAAATATGGAATATAAATTTTTGGAATCTGTTATTCTTGAAGGTTAACTCTCAACAAAAGGGCAAAAGACATACAGAAAGTATCTTTTCCTGCTTGCTTTTTTCCTTGCTTGTAACCTACCCTCAACTTAGTGCTAAAAGGTTAAACAGAAGAAAATACCACCACCACCACCACCACAACAACAAAACAACTTAATAAACCGATGGGTAACTTCTGGGAAAGCCTACATGTAACCATTGCATACAAAGGCACAAAGATTTAAAATTATCTTCAAAAATCATTTCCTCTGAACAGTAGCTTAGAGCCGTAATGGCTTCCCTTAAATATGACCTGTGTAGAAGCCAAATTTTAGGACAAAACCACTTGAAGGAATAACCTCCCTCTGAACGAGCACCATGTCAACACAGCACGGGCCATGATATGCATTAGCCAACACAGCCCGCGCACTGGAGCCTGACTGGGGCCTGACTCAGGCCTGCGACTCACTCTGCAGAGAGGCAAGAGAAGTGAGAGCCAAGAAGTGCTCGGATTTGCAAAGTCTGAGCGTGGGCTCTAGGAGCAGAGCGGGTTTAAATCTTGGCGCCACCGCCTATTAGCTATGTGGTTTTAATGAAAACTCTCTGGCTTTGCACTTCATTTTCTCAGCCTATTCTTTAGGATGAAGTCTGGGCAGAGGGGACGGTCACTGTTACTGTCCAGATGTTTGTGGCTGTACAGTGTTGAAAACAGAGCTTTGATAAGAACACACAAGGACCTTAAATTTTTCCCGCAGGTCTTCTTCTGTATAGGACTTTGGTATCATAACAAAGATTCTTGTGAGTTCTTCATCTTCCACATCTCTGTGACTTCCTGACGATCGGGACTGAGCAATGAAAACCTAAGAAACACACAGAGCCCTCAGAATAACGATAACTGCATCCCTATTCCTTAAGCACACTTACTTTATAAGTATTCAACTCAGAAATGCAACGTGATAGGATCTTACAGCTGTTTTTTTTTTTTTCCAAAAAAATTTTTATTACAGTGATTTAAAAAACTACAATACCAATCTTTACACCGCTCTTTCCAAACACATTTTGGCTATTGCACTTTTTCTCTTTTGTCTTGTTTTGAGACAGTGTCTCCCTATGTAACACTGGCTGTGATAAAACCCTGCATGTAGCCCAGGCTGGCCTTAAGCTCAGAGATCCGCAGGTCTCTGCCTTCCAAGTGCTTTCGTTTGCATTTCTGACTACCGAGAGCAGGTCACTGTTTGAACGAATGCAGACTTTGTGGTTAGACACAGTGTTGGCATATCTTTCATGGTCTACCTGTTTGATCAGATGCTGACTGTACATAAATCAGATTATATGTTCCTCTTTCTCCTCGTCCTGTCAAAGACATTCCAGACTGAGGGTAGGAGTGCTTGCCTAGCATTTATGAAGCCATGGGTCTGATTTTTAGAGCCCCTCTCCCACCCCAAAATGTTGAATGTATTTCGAAGCTGTTATTGGATGCATAAGCACATGGGATTGCTATATGTTCATCTTTATGAGATTATCTGTTAATATTCTACATACGGATATCTATCTTCACTGATATGAGCTTTTTAAAAATTTCTACGGCACCGTATCTTCAAAGCATTTTCTCTTGTAAATATCACTTAGCTGTGTTTGGTTCATTTTTGTTTTATAGCATCTTCTTTTGGGTGGCACACGGTCTTCCCGTGGAGCCTATGCTGGCATTGCACCCAAGAACTGCTTGCCTGAGCTTCCTGAGTGCAGGGAGTATAGGCATGTGCCACTATGCCCGGTGACAATCTTCTCCCTGAGATGTTTGGTTTGTTTATATTTAATGTAATTATTCATATAGTTGGGGTTAAGTCTAGACACTCTACCTGCTTTCTAACACTAAATTTTTAGACACAGGTAGCATCATCAGACTGATCTGTCTCTGTGAATCTCCAAAAGCTTTTCACATGCAGATGGAAAATTCACCAGAGGTTCTACTTTTCTAATATTGGCGGTTCAATCTTATTAAAACATTATCAGGGAAGTGAATCTGAATCTAATTTGCTTTGTAGTACAATATTTGTTCATCAATTTGTCTTTGTTTTTTTTTTCTATTTCCATAGTAATGTTAAAATCTATGACTAAGGCTATAGACTTGTTTGTGCAGCTATAACCATAACATTCTTAAGGTAATGTCACTTTTTATAATTTGAAATGACATAGATCCCCTTATACACAAGGACTCATGAGGTTTTATGCATGCATGTGAGTGTGTTTCCTTTAAGGAGGGTAGCATATCACTGAAGTATGTGAAAACCACGGATAATGAAGGCTGCAGGAGGCAGAATCTCAAAAGGGATACTGAATAAAAAACAGCATGTCACTGTATACCTCGGTGGAAGAGAGAGAGCACTGGACCCAGGGACACAAGAGCTGTCACTGTTAGAGAGGCAAAAGACCCTGCTTAGAAAATGGAGTCAGGGGCTAGAGAGATGGTTCAGTGGTTAAGAGCACTGACTGCTCTTCCAGAGGTCCTGAGTTCAATTGCCAGCAATCACATGGTGGCTCACAACCATCTGTAATGAGATCTGGTGCCCTCTTCTGGCCTATAGGCAGGATACTGTATAAATAAATAAATAAATCTTAAAAAAAAAACAAAAAACAAAACTGACTGTGGGGCACATACAATGCAATATGTTAAAAAAAAAAAAAAAGGAAAGAAAGAAAGAAAATGGAGTCAGAAGCCGGGTGGTGGTGGCGCACGCCTTTAATCCCAACACTCGGGAGGCAGAAGCGGGAGGATCTCTGTGAGTTTGAGGACAGCCTGGTCTACAAGAGCTAGTTCCAGGACAGGATCCAAAGCTACAGAAAAATCCTATATCGAAAATCAAAAAAAAAAAAAGAAAGAAAGAAAAGAAAAAAAAAAGAAAATGGAGTCGGAGGCATATCTCTAGGTAGTCTATTTTTAGTTGTTTCTTCAATAATTCCCATCCTAGGCCAAGCACTACTGGAGTATGAGTAGAAATGCCCCTCTGAGTCAATCTAGTTGATACATCAATAATGAATATCCAAAGGAAGACACAGGGAAGCAAGAAAATGTAAATATTGGAGAAAAAAAAAAAGGGACCTAAGGTAAAAGAAGATCAGAGGTGCCATCAGCTCACAAATTTCTAAATTTTAGAGCCTGAAGTGTTTGTTTACTCTCTGATAAAGGAATGTGTCCACACAGCACGTGAATCACCTAGGGCACGCCTTGTTCTCAGTTTCACGCCTTCCCTAGCTGATAACACCGCCGCGTGGTGCAGCAGCAGCAAGAAGAGACCCCAACCCACAGTCCACGAACACACATACACGGTATTCTTGTAAAACCAAAGCCAGAACTCCCCAACCTCTGCATCGCTTTCTAGGTTTTCTAGCTTATCACAACATAATTTCACTTTGATAAACCTTGTGGCTATAGGCTGGTACTGTTATATCCCCTGTACTTTGTAACCGTCGCTTCCGCTGACACCCCCCAACCCCGGGCACCCCGACCCAGGCACCGCAACCCGAGTGCCCTTATCCCAGACACCCCAACCCGAGCATCTCCACCTCACACACCCTAACCCCAGTGCCGCACCTTGATGGGCTTGGTTTTGTAGGGGCCAAGGCACTGCCCGTGCATCTCCTCCATAGCCCGGCAGGCCTGTGAGCTGCGGGCGAACTTGATGAATGCGACGCCCTTGGACTCCTTGGTGTGTTTGTCGCGCACCACCCAGATGTCCTGGATGTCTCCGAAGGGAGAGAAGCGCTCCCGCAGCACCGACTCGGGCGTGTACTTGCTGATCACTAGGAAGATGCGGCTGTTGGGCGGCTCGTCCAGGCTGTCCACGCCGGGGCGGAAGCTTCCGCTGCCCCCGGAGCTGCTGGCGTCGTCCATGGTGCCCCACGTAGGAGAGGAAGCCTGGTCGGCTCGGTCCGCCGGCTCGGTCCGCCCGCTCGCCCACCAGCCCGCCGCGGCCGGTGCACACCTCCGCTTCCGGAAGAGCGCGGAGCCCCGAAGCAGGTGCCATCCCCGTGAGCGAGTTCGGCTTCCGGGAACCTTCTGCAGCGCCCCCTGGCGCCACGGTGGACTCTGAACAGCCCTACATTTCAGTCCCATGCAAACAGAGGGTCAGCCTGTGCAAACCGAGCTGCCTTGAGGCCAGAAAGACCCCACTTGCCAGATGCTTAAGTCTTCCCAAAGCTGGCGTCTGGTTTCTTCTAAGCCAAAAATAGTGACGTTACGAAACGATTATTCTTCACCCTTGTAAGAGAGAGACTGGAAGTGGTGACACATGCCTGTTAGGCAGAATCAGATGACATAGTGAGTTCGAGGCTAGCATCTGGGCAACACTCTGTCTCAAAAATAAAACAATAGCCGGGCGGTGGTGGCGCACGCTTTTAATCCCAGCACTCGGGAGGCAGAGGTAGGCGGATCTCTGTGAGTTCGAGGCCAGCCTGGTCTACAAGAGCTAGTTCCAGGACAGGCTCCAAAGCTACAGAGAAACCCTGTCTCGAAAAACCAAAAAAAATAAAATAAATAAATAAATAAATAAATAAATAAAAAATAAAACAATAACAAAACCACCAAACTAAAAATAATAATAAAAAGGTAGACCTTGCTCATAAGGGTCCATCGTGACAGGTACAGAGGACTTGCAGCAAGGGAGAGAGACGACTTGGTTCCAGGAAGAGAAGTGGAGATTTATAACGGGGCAGTATGGAAGCCAGTAAATGAAAAATTACTGAAGATCAGAGGTAAAGGGGACTCTTGTTAGACCTGCTTCACAGAATTCAGGCTGCAGGCTGGTCAGAGGGGTAGATATTAACAGCGGTCAGACATCAGGGCAGGAGCCACCATGAAACTGATTTATCAGGATTTGTCCTCATTCTGGATGCCCCGAGGACACAGAGCCAGAAGTTGGGGATGGTCAAGCAGAAGACTTGGGGGAGCTTGTCCTACGAAGTCAAGTGCATCCACATTTGCTGTGTGCCAGCTGTGGGCCAGGAGGTAGACACTCGGCGGTAGAACAAGAACCATCTTATCACAAGATCCTGTAAACTCCTTGTGTAGTTCCGGCTCCAGACATGTCAGCTGCAGAGTAGAAATAGTGGAGCAGTTAGCTGTCAGACGTAATTGGTGAAGTCTATTCATTCAATTCATTAACTTTAATTTTTTCTGGAGACTCTTATTTATTTTTATTTTATGTATATGAGTGTTTTTCCTTCATGTATGTCTGTGCACCACTTAGATACAACACCTGTGGAGGTCAGAAGAGGGCACTGGATCCCCAGGAACTGAACTTACAGATGTTTGTGAGCTGCAATATGTGTGTGTCTTGACCACGGAGCCATCTGCCCAGCCCCTTAACAATATTTTGACACACGGTCTCACTCTCTGGCATAAGCTGGTGTTGAACTTTAAAGCTTTGCCTCAGCTTCTCAAGTGCTGGGATTATAGATTAGATGTGTGCCACCACACTTGGAAAATAATGTTTTTAAATTTTAATTATGTGTTGAAGACACAAGAGACAAAGTAGTAAACAAAATGACCATTCTTTCTTTTCTGCCCAAAGTTAACAGTTTAACTTTGTGTAATGATACATAGAGCTAATAGTTTAGGGACCAAATGAAACAATATGTGTGCAAAGACAGAGAGGCTAATCTTCTAGTTCCCTTCGACTCTAGTATCCACGCCTTCTGTGTTGTGTAGCTGATGCTAAGAGTCAGGAATTGCGGATTGTTACAATGAATTTGACACAGGGGTTACAGTCATCTCTTACAGTAATCATTATGTCCTGTGTCTGCAAAGGGAGTGTTCTGTTTTCATGGAGCTTAGAAAGAAACAGGAAGCAGCTTGTCATATCTTTCCTCTGTCCCTCCTCTTAGGAAGACCTGTCAAGGCAAGTGAAAGAAAGGAATCCTTTTACTGATGTGAGGAAGTGCAAAGATTACCAGTAAGACCATATGCACACCCGCGCCATCTAGTGGTAAACTTTTTAGACTGCAAAGGCTATAAAATAAGTAAACTGTACTAATTTGTACCCTGAAGTTTTAAAGCTTATATTATTATTTCCTTAAAGAAAAGCACTGGAAAATTATCGAAAAGACATTTTTCCTTAGCACCCAAACATATGAAAAAATCACATATTTGAGTGAAGAAAGAAGCATATGTTTACATTGCTAAAATATAAGCACACTTCTTTCCTGTGATTTATTTATTTTAAACTAATTTATTGAGCCTCAATTCTAAATCCACCCATTTAAATAGTTCTGTTAGATAGGTTTTAGTATATTCATCACATTTTCCTGATCTTGCCCCCAACCAGGGTTGTTTTTTCTTCTTCAAATTGTGGAGCCAATAACAAGACTGACCACCAGTTGATCAGGGAAGGAAACAATTTTTTTTTTCTTGCCCAGTACGTAAGAGCAGGAGGCTTTAATATGAAGTTAGAAACTGTCTGGTATTCCTTCACCTGCCTTAGAGCTGAAAGTTTCTTCTAGCTCCCTGAAGAGAGACTTCTAGGTTTAAGTGCGGTAGGCATTCAGGCAATTCATCCATGGGGACTCGGGTGACGTAAGTGTCACCATACCCAAGTCAGAACACTTCACCTCCCAGTCATGACACAATAACAAATTTATCTTATTTTCTGCAGGCAGAAAAGATTCTTTCTAACACACTTCTTTAGGGGTTGCAACCCCTAGTCCTCAGCTTTACTGATTTGGGACTGGCGTAAGGCGGAACAACATGGCAGGAGGAACACATGGCAGAGGCTTCCTGCTTTTTTAAGCAGGGAAAAGGTACCTAGGCACCAGGCACAATCTTGAAAGGCATGTCCTTAATGACCTACTCCTCAGCTAGGCTCTGTTAGGAATTTTCCTAACGCGAGCTCTCGGCTGATTCAAAAATCCCAATCAAGCCAAATCCCAACAAGCCAAATTAAAAAATATCCAGGTTTAATGGGATTCCTGCGCTCTCGGGTGGCCCCAGGGGGAACCGGGAAGCCACGGACACGACCAGGGTGGGGGTGGGAGGAAAGAGACCACGTGGGAACTTTCTGGGAAAGCAGTTTAAATAGACTGGGGGGGGAGTGATCAAGATTTTGGCGGGCTTTTTTGACCCTCCTCCGGGGAGGGGTCAAGGCTTGACGGGCACAGGGACGGGGCCTCCAAAGATGGAGGCCAGGGATCGGGACTTGGGACTTACAGGCACTGCTTCCCAGAGTTCCTCCCAGATGGGGACAAGCATTCAGTCCGTGAGGCTGTGAGGTGACAGTTCACATTCAAATCCCAGCACTCGGGAGGCAGAGGCAGGTGGATCTCTGTGAGTTCGAGACCAGCCTGGTCTACCAGAGCTAGCTCCAGGACAGGCTCCAAAGCCACAGAGAAACCCTGTCTCGAAAAACAAAACAAAACAAAAACAAAAACAAAAACAAAAACAAAAAAACAACACAGCCTTCCCTTCCTCGTACCCAAAGGCACACGGCCATCTCCTAATGCGAAAGGTATTAGTTCGCGTCCAGTAGTCGTTAAAGCCAGAAACTCCAAAGCTCGTGTGTAAGGGTCTCTTCACAGCTCCAACACTGCCCACATTCAAAGCTGACTATATAGTGTGCCCCTGTAATCCCATCACTTGCGGGCTGGAGGCAGGAGGACAGCAAGTTCAAGGCCAGCAGGGGCATACAGTGAGATGTAGGCTCAAAAGAAACATAGAATACTTTTTAAAATTCAAGGAAAAATGAACTCTTAGCTGCAAACATCTATAAAATAAAATAAGATAAAATGATAGATACCTTCAGTGTATAGTGGCACAGAATGACATTTACGTCATAGAAAGGAGTGGGACAAGGGAAGGGACGATGGGGTTAAAACAAGGCCTAAAGCAAAGGACGGATGTTCAAAACCGTGTAAGGCAAGTTCTCGTGGTCTTAGCCCTGTGATTTGTGACCTACAATGGCCTTATCTTGGGCTGGCTATGTTCACTGCATGCAGCATTTTGTGGCAGCTGGGTGGCTTTCCTAGCATCTCTCTCTCAGGATTTCCATGTTTCCAGCCTCTCCCTCCCAGGTTCACTCAGTACCCTCTGAGAGCTTCCTGCAAGCCTTGCCAACCTTGACACAAATGTGTGCTATTTTCTCAGGTCTTCATTTGAAACCGGGTCCAACATCTCTCAAAGTTTAACACAGTGCATACAAGTACCATGTGGCTGGTGCCAAGGTCTGCACTCGGCTGAAATGGCAGTTAGGTCTTCATGTACTGCAGCTGAAGTGCCCCCCCCCCCCCCCCAGGGCCAGGCAACTGAGCAGGATGGAAAGAATCCTGTAGAAATAACTTCCTGGGTCACTTAGTGTGAGAATAGTCCCTTGAAGGTATACCCCACTCAACCCACCCCAGGAAAACACTGGATGGGATCTGGCCAATTCTTGAAATGCCCTTAAGACAATGCTCCTTAACCTGTGGGGTTGTGACCCCTTTGGGGTCAAATGGCCTTTTAACAAGGGTCATGTAAGGCCATCAGAAAACACTAATATTTGCATTATGATTCATAACAGTAACAAAATTACAGTTACGAAGTAGCAACCAATATAATTGTATTGTTGGGGGTCACCACAGCATGAGAAACTATAGGGAGGCTGAGAAGCCACTGCCCTAAGGGGTCTTTCCCTTGTATTGTTGCTTGCAACACAAAGCATTTGGCTTTAAAAGAAAATTGGCACTCTGTTCTTTAGAATACACACTTTGTACAGAAGTGTGGGCACTAAAAGCTATGTTCAAAGATTTCAGGTGAGGGTGAGGTTTCGTCTGTGGGGAATGCAGTATCAGTCATTCATGTTACGTTCTGACAGACGGTTTGTCTACATAGTGTCCATTTCCTGAGACTCCGAGCGAGACTAAATTTCAAAGTGATGGCCTTTTAATTAATTAATTAATTAATTTTCAGTTCTAGCCTGAGTTTTTTGCTCCTGATCCTCACTGTAAACCCAGCTAAAAGCAGCCAGTATTCTTGATGCCTTAGCAAGTCTGCCCCGCTGTCTTGAAATTTCCCCTGCCAAATTAATTAAGCCATCCATTGCTCACATTTTAAAAAGGGATTTATTTTTGTTTTATGTGCATCGATAGTCTGACTGCATGTTTGTTTGTTGTGCACCAGGTGCATGCAGTGCTCGTGGGAGCCAGAAGAGGGCATCAGATCCCCCGGAAACTGGAGTTACAGTTATTAGCGTTCATATGGGTGCTGCAACTCTAAACCAGGGTTCCCAGAAGAGCAGCCAGTGCTCTTAACTGCTGAGCCATTGCTCAGCCATTAATTTAAATTTAAAAGGCCATCACTTTAAAATTTAGTCTCGCTCGGAGTCTCAGGAAATGGACACTATGTAGACAAACCGTCTGTCAGAATGTAACATGAATGACTGATACTGCATTCCCCACAGACGAAACCTCACCCTCACCTGAAATCTTTGAACATAGCTTTTAGTGCCCACACTTCTATTGGTATTTTGGTCTCCCGAGCTTCCACAAGGCTCACCGCTAAATTCTGCTTACAGAATCCGAGGGTCTCTCTAGCCTTCTCCACGGCTCTTCCACAGACCATTTCCAAGGTTTAGGAGCCATCTCGTTAGACTTAAGCCCAGCGTGAACCCCTTTTCCACGGTACTCACTTTCAGTATTAGTCGGAAATTTCATTGCTGTGACCAGACACTGCCAGACACTGATGGAGGAAGGATTTGTTTTTTAACTTATGGTTTTTGGACTCCTTGAATTTTCCAGGCCTGTGGTGAGGAAGGCTATTATAGGGATGGGAATATGGGAATATGTGGCTACTCGCCTCATGACAGATGGGAAGGAGCTATCAGGTTTCAAAATTTTGTTCAAAACATTTGTCCAAACCGTCTTTGAACATGAACTACGTGCAGCTAAAACATCCTAAGTATCTGGGGGTCAGAAGAGGGCTGGGGATCTGCAGATTAAATTTTTCAAGACTTTAAAACATATAGCCTAGAGTTATGTACTCGAGCTGTCTTCTGACATTGTTTATCCCCAAATCTCAGAAATTTCTTTTTCTAACTTGAGAGCTGAGGTGCTGAGAATGCAGCTTCACTGCATAACCTGATTGGCAGGTGAAAGGCCTTACATTTAATTGCCAGCACCAAGAAAGGGAAGAGAGCCCACGGCAGAGAGAGGTAACATTGTGTAATGTTGTGACTTGCTTTTGAAATGCAAAAAGAAAATAATACATTTTTATCAGTTTCACAAAACATCTCACACTGAAAGTGCAATAAACTTTGCTTCGTTGATACACTAATCTTCAAACTTTACATTAATAAAAATTTTACACTACGTGAATATTTTCTAGGTTTTTATCACTGATATTTAATCATTATCAAGAGACAATCTTTAGACTGTCTTATACGAATAAGTTCTCCAAAGCCTCCATTTGCTCCATGGGTAAGCTTTTGGCTAAGGTTTGTGAATATAAAAACCCTTAGCTTGGCCTATAGTGTGTGCGCATGCGTACACACAAACACACACACACACACACACACACACACACACACACACACACGAAATGCTAGTCTCCTTCAGTTTGCATGCCTTTGAAAGGCATCTGATTCAATTAGATGGCATCTTTAAAGTGTGTAGACTGGAGGACGAAACTCATAGGTGTCATTTAGAGTAGTTTCCATCAATTATTTGGTTACTATGGCTATTTAAATTAGAATACAATTGCTTATGATTAAGAATGATCGAAATAGTTACAGATCAAGTTCCTCCGTCTAATTAGACGTATTTCCAGTGATCAGGAGCCGTCTGTGACTTCTAACAATGCCCACACAGACTATTCCTGAAACAGAAAGGGCTGTGAGACAGCACTGCTCTAGGGAGTGAAAACATTGCAGTCCTTGTATTCAACCTAACGCACGTACTTCTCACTAGTGCATTTCCAAGAACTTTGATTATTCGATCATTATAGAAAATTACTTTGATATTCTTACTTCTCTGTGTGTGACCACAGAGAAGGCAGTCTCCCCACTATTTTTTCTAGACACAGCGTTGACTTTCTCGACTTTCTTCCTTTAGTCCCATTGCCCTTTATCTCAGCCCTTCCTTCTCTGTCACCTTCCTTTGCGTCTCTAGAACTTTTTATCCATCTCAGTTTCTTCTCTAAACTACTCGTGGCAATTAGTATTTTGCAACCCGGCTGTCAGTTCCTATGTTATTGAATTTTCATGTCGCTTATTGGCAATGCTTTTCTTAATGCTTTTCGAGACAAGGTCTCACTTCCTAGAACAAGCTGACCTAGAACTCATGGTGATCCTCCTGCCTCAGTCTCCTGAGGGTAGGTGTACAGGATTGTGCCACTACATTGAGTTTATATTGCAATAATTCCTGTTTGTTGTAATTTTAACCTCTGGCCACAGTGAGATTGTAATTCATGAACGGTTGGGCATGCAGGGTTCAATATTTGCCCTTTGAGTTTGGTTGGTACGATGTTTTGCTTAGAGCAAGCATTTCGTTAATGTGATTTGATTGTAGCCACAAAATGTTCCTGGACTATTCATAAAACAGCTGCCACTCCACGTTTATACACAGTATAAGGGTACAGAGACTTTCTAGGTAAACGTTGAACAAACAAAATATCAGACTAGAGGCAGTTAGATTTGGAGGCCATCCAGCCTCTGCGAGAGTTGGGAGTTCCGCGGGATCTTTCAGCCAATCAGCAGCGAGGATGGAGCCGGCCATCAGCTGGTGCTGGATCTGGTCTCTAGGAGTCCTTGGGCACAGAGGCGGCACCTTAGATCTTGGCCTCACTGCATCAGGGGACCAAGGGTGGCACAGGGCACCTCTGCTGTGATTGTGGTAGGTGCTGGCCGATTAGAAGAGAGTGGGCTGGGCAGATTTGCCCTGTGAGCCCTGCTTGTGGGCAGATGCAACGAGGGCCTAGATGTACCCAGAGAGGAGCGTTCAACGGTCCCCAGCTCGGCAGAACCAATCCAGTATACTGTCGATTAGGACTGCCTGTCGTGCCTCTGATACCCGGGTGGGATGCATGGCTCAAAAAAGCTTTCCGCTGATGTTGGGCAGAGGTTGGCATCGATGCGAAGGCCTGGGCATTTGGGAAGCTGGATTCTTGTTCCAGTTCATAGTGTCACGGCCACTCTCAAGGGCTGTGACTGTAGATACCGGTGAAGGGCTGGTAGAGTGAGATTTCCTCGGTCACATTACCTCACCCCACCTTATACAAAGAAAACTGAAAATGAAGTTTATGCCCTGGCAATGCTGAAGCATACACGGGCAGCCCGTATATGGCGGTTCTGTTAAACTTGTCCATGTTGGGTTTTATGGTCTAAGTTGATGAGGACGACTGACCAGGTCTATTCCTTAAGAGGACACCCGATTTCATTACAGATGGTTGTAAGCCACCATGTGGTTGCTGAGATTCAGGACCTTTGGATGCTCTTAACCGCTGAGCCATTTGGTCAGTAGTCCTTATGAATTAGGACCATGAAATCCAATATGGACAAGTTCAGCAAGAACCACCATGTACAGGCTACACATGCATGCTTCAGCATTGCCAGGGGCCGCCTTATACAAGCACATGGGAAATTCTGTTCGTGGGTTTTTGTATGTGTTTACTATTTATCCTTAAAGTATTCTAGTGAGCTTCCCCTCCCTCCTCCACCAGTTGAATTATTTGGATTTTGTAAAATTTAAAGGCTTTCTTGATGTCTTCATTGCTCTTACATTTCTCTTCTGGCTGTGGAAAGTTAGACATAGTCCATGGTAGACAGCAGTATTAAAAACTACTTAAGGACTGAAAAGTAAGAGGGGACTTACCGAGTGTGTGTGAGCCCTTGGTTTGATCCCTAGCACCACTAAAATGTAAAACAAACAACAAAAAAACCAAATAAACAACAACAAATCATACAATCTTCCTTTTTTATTATTTAAAACAATTTTCAGCCAGATGGTGGTGGTAAATGCCTTTGATCCCAGCACTTGGAGGCAGAGATAGGCAGATCTCTGAGTTCGAGGCGAGCCTGATCTACAGAGAATTCCAGCACAGCCAGGACTGTTACACGGAGAAACCCTATCTTGAAAAACCAAATAAAATAAAACTTAAATATATTTTGATCATATTCTTTCCCTTCCCCAAGTCCTTCCAGATCCTTTACCCATCCCTACTCACCCAACTTAATCCTTTCTCAAAAAACAAAAACCCAATGTAACAACCCCAAGCCAATAAAATAAAACACCACCCCAAAGGAAAAAAAAAAACAAAAACCTACACCAAACTGTAACGAAATAAAAACACACACATAAAAAACTAGAGTCCAATGTATGCTGATCAGCTACTGAACATGAGGTCTGCCCTGGAGGGGCTGATTTCACTCACTCTTTAAGTGATAGTTTGGGTGGGGTATAAGCATATATAGGGTTTCAGTTACTGTATTCAACAGAGTTACTCAAAGGGAGGCAGACTTGCAGGGTTAGAGATCTAATGCTACTCCGTCCCATTCTTTCACACCACTCATCAGCTGCGACCTGCACCAGGTTGATTTCCATGTGCCTTCCTTGTTTTGTTCGGATGTAGGAAAACATGAGCAGTAACCGACTCAGAGCTGTGGGGATCCACTGAGTTCACGGCACACTTGGCTTAGAACTCAGGGCACGCAAGAGTGTCTCACTCTTGCTGTTCGTTAGTACTGAGACTACTTCAGACTCAGGTGAATAGTTGGTTCTCATAGTTCACGTCACACCTTTACCTGTTTCTTCTTGCATACAAAGTACTGGTAAAAGCCAGTTGTGGTCACGGAGCCTATAACCTGCACGCTAACGGCTGAGGCAGGAGGACTGAGTTCGAAGCCAGCCAGCTCTCACTACAGAAACTGCGAGGCCACCTAAAAAGACTGTCTCGAACAAACCAAAGACAGCAGTAAATAAGGAAATACCGATAGAGTATCAACTGGTTTCATGAGGAATCAGTTTCTTACTTGCCATTGCTGAATGTCTTGGTTTTATTTTCCCTGGAACAGGACTGTCAGTGTCTGCTCCAGCAATAATAGTCTATGACTAAAGACAGTGACAGTAAAAGTCACGCCATGACTGATGCTGGTTGAGCACTGAGCGTAAGTATTTTTGGCACGTGACTTTGATGAGAAATCTGGAGAGTTTCCCAAATTACTAGTAACATTTAATTGGCACAGCTCAGTCTGCCTTGTATAGAAGGTCATGAAAAAGACTCTGGGGGAGTCCTTTGATGGTGTTTTGTTCTTCACGATACAGACTTTACAGTTACAATGTACATATTTTACAAATTGTCATACGTTTTCTTCTGCAGAGGAATTTCTCTCTTTTATGGCTTTAATCAAAGACCCACTGCGTTTTGAAAATTTTTGCAGTGTCTTGACTATTATTTGGAATTTTGTCAACCTCTCTTCCATAAAGTAAGTTTTCTCTCACACCTAATGACTGAGTGCTAAATTGTTTGCTTTTAAATGCTGCACACTGATTTGCCTTCTTTTTTGATGTGGATTAATGATGGTTATTGGCTCCTGGTCAGATTTTAAAAGTGAGGAAAATGCTGCTTTCACCTTTGTGTAGTGACTTTTATTATTCAATACTGTGTTTTCCAAACTTGTCAGATTAACTGATGTAAATATTTTGTTTCTTAGTGGGATTATGTAAACAAATATATTCTTGGGACTGTATTGTCAAAGAATGTCATGATTTTAGTAATAGTAATTTGTTATGTTTAAATCCATCTTAATCACGAACTCCCCTGTTCTCATTCTTCACAGAACACAAAGTGCAGGGAAACACAGCCCAGGTAGGCCAACCTTTATCATGTCAGTGTGCTCTGTGTTCGTGCATGTGTGTGTGTGCTGTATGCGTGTGTGTGTGGTTGAGCCTGTTTGTGCAGACATATATGGAGGCCAGAGGATGATACTGGGATGTCTTCCTTGATCATTTCTCCATCTTCCTCTTAGAGACAGGCTCTCTCACGTAAGCCCAGAGCCTTGCTTGCTAGGCTGGCTTGCCAGGCTCTCAAGAAGTTCCTGTTCCCATTTTCATAGCAGCAGGTGAAAGGCATGCTCTGGGTGGTGATGCCAGGGACTCCGTTCGCAATACCCGCTGAACCATCCCCGGACTTCAGAGTTCAGTTTATGGAGTTGTAATTATTTTCTTTTCATGCCATTTTGGACAAGAAGCATTTATTTAGCTGTCCAACTAAATTTTTGACAGTCGCTGAAGCACCTTAGTTCAGA
The DNA here is from genome assembly GCF_903992535.2 of Arvicola amphibius. Taxonomy (NCBI): domain Eukaryota; kingdom Metazoa; phylum Chordata; class Mammalia; order Rodentia; family Cricetidae; genus Arvicola; species Arvicola amphibius. The sequence goes on from NC_052053.1 coordinate 8,577,103, forward strand.
ATCTTCTTTGTATCTCTTGCTACACAACAAGATTGTCTCCACTTAACACCATATATGTTATGCTACATTGATACTATGTTCCAGTGCCTGAGCTCAGTAATGTCATTTTTTATTACTTTCAGGTAATACTTGTTCTAATCTGGTAGACTGGATTACAAATAAAGTAAGTACAAAAGTCATGTTACATGTTATCTTATAGAGGCCTTGCTTTTTTCTGATTGATTTTAATCTCCTATGCATGGCTGCTGTGATGAGTGTGTAAGTAACACATTTACCTTTCATGTTTGTTCTGTTCTTCTAAGTAAAGGGATGTCCGTGTCACACAGCATTTTTGCATATGCATTTAAATCAATATAATTGTCTGAAGGCTGCAGTAAAACCAGGTTTATATCAATAGGAGTATATGAAGAAGCTATGACTAAAAATTTGAAATAAGTCTGATTATGATTAGGTGGCTGTGATGACACACACCTTTAATCTGGGAAACAGATGCAGGTGGATCACTGTGAGTTTGAGCCAGCCTGGTCTACAGAGAGTCCCAGGACAGCCAGGGTTACATAGTGTGATCAGATCAACAGCAAAAGTCTGATGAATGAGAAGACTGAAGTGTCTATAAAGCTGGATGCTGTAATACATCTGTGTTTCCAAACACTCAGACATTAAAGCGCATTACATTAAATGCTATTGTTTGCTTAATGTTATTGACATTTCCTTCAATCAGAGTAACGGGATCCTTTCTCCTCCCAGTTTTCTTTCCAGGTTCTCAAATCTGCTGTTGTCTTTGGTCTGTGACTTAAGGTCTCATCGCAGAACAAAATGGGAGATGCTGAAGCAGGCAAGAAGATCTTTGTTCAGAAATGTGCTCAGTGCCACACGGTGGAGAAAGGTGGGAAACACAAGACCGGTCCAAACCTCTGGGGCCTTTTCGGCCGGAAGACAGGACAAGCACCAGGATTTTCTTATACCGATGCAAACAAGAACAAAGGTAAAGGCCAGGAGCGGCGGGAGATGCTCAGAGACTTTGTTGCAGGAAAGACTGTTCAGGGTCTGGTGTGGAAGTGTTTGCCTAACTCTTGCATTGGAAATAGACTCCCATGCTTCTGTTTACTGAAATGCTGGTTTTTGCCATAGATCTGGATTTAGATAGCTTGTTATCCTTCCAACCAGAAGACTCAAGTCTTTCATGGCATAGGATTTGCCCATGTAGACTGTTTTATATGTTAATTTTGTTACATTTATCTTGAGAAAGTGTGGGTTAAGTCTAAAAAAGAAAACATTTTAATGGCATGATAGCAGTAGTGATTGTATTTGTAGTAGTGATTCTTAGCAGTGTTGGGAATATAAAGTTTGAAAATATATTTAACAATTTGGTATTGGTTGGTAGAAGGGAGTTAAACAGTAAAGTGAGAAAGCTTTTTAGAATTGAGATTAAAGACAGCTAGGAAAAACTATAGTATCCGTGCAAAACAGTTGGTTTCGTGCATGTGTGTGCACAAGTGTATATAATAGACTTAGATTAGTACAGCAAATATTCTTGAAGTACAACTCTCTTTTGAACCGTTCTTGGTGCCCTCACATCACGCAGAACAGAATCTCAGAGCACTTGTATCTGACTAGGGTCTCAGTGTATAGTCCAGACTGACTTTGAACTCATTTATAGCCCAGCTTGGCCTCAAATTCACTATGATTGTCTTGCAAGTGCTAGAATTATAGGTACGTAGGCTATTTTATTTTTTTAAATTCGAGTGAAATTCACGCAACATTTAGCTAGTTGTTTTAGAGTATGTAACTTATTAACATTTAGCATTCATGATACTGTACCATCATCACCTCTCCTTGGCTACAAAACTTTGCTTGTTTGTTTGCTTGCTTGTTTATTACCATTCATCTACCCATCCATCCATCCATCTATTTATTCTTTTGAGACTGGTCTCACTATGTAGACCAAGCTAGTCTTGAACTCACAGAGATTCCCTTGCTTCTGCCTCCTGAGTGTAGGATGGAGGTGTGTGCTGCTATGTATGTCTGGTCTTCAGAACTTTTCAGAACAAAACACACCATAGCACCTTCATCTGTTTCGTAGCCCCTCTCCCTCCAGCTCTGTTCTTCGATGACTGCTAGATTGCTCCGTGTCTCTATGGATTCGCATGTTGACTGCTTCGTGTGCAAGGAATCCTGTAACATGCTACTGTTTGTGTCTGTCTTCCTCCGCCGGGAATGATGCTTTCAAGGCCCATCAAAATTGTAACAAGTATCAGAACTTCACGAAAATTCTGATGGTGACTCCAGCACGTGGTTTCGATCTCCACTTTGTCGTGTGTGTGTGTGTGTGTGTGTGTGTACACAAGTGCCCAGTGCACATGTGGAGATCACAGACAGTTTGCAGGAGTGGGTTCTCTCCTTCCACTATGTAAGTCCTGAGGATAAAACTAGGGATGTTGAGTCAGAGCTGCACTGTTACTGTATTCAGGATGTGCAAAAATGCTGGCAAGCAGGTATTGTGTAGTAAAGGATTTTGTTCTTCTCTTGGGTTTCTGTAAGGGACTCTGTAAAATCTGGAATTTCCTAAGTGAAAGGATGATCTTTGTTATCTTGTTAGTCCCGGGGACCAGGACCCGACTCTTGCTGATGCGATGACATCATTCCTAGATTCTGGTTGGGCTCCTAGATCATTTTAGGATAGGGGCTGACCTTGCTGGAAGGACCAATGATGAAGTTAGATAATTGTGCCTCATGCTCAGGGATATCAGGTAGACTTCTGGGGGCAGAGTGGGGATCGAGATTCTGGAACTGGGTTCTATCATGTTACAGTGAGCCTGTCTGTCATGTTTATGTACTGAAACCCCCATTGGACGCTCCTTACCAACCAGCACTCTGGCGGAGAGAGGAGGTCCTGATCCTTCACAAGCATTGTCTGGAAGCTGTGCATTTGGGACCCTCCAGTCCTTGCTGTGTGGGTCTCCTAGACCCTGCCCCTGATGCATAGCCTCTATAATGGTTGTTGGTGTACTGCATTCCTGAGTCCTGAGAGCTGTTCTTAATGAATCACCGGACATCAGAAGGTTGTGGGAATTCAGAAGTTTGGGTGGCCAGATCCCTTCCCCCCAAATCCTTATAGTTTTTAAAATAAAAGCCTTCTTCCAGAAGGCTGTGGAGTGTGTGCTGACTGTGGACAGTTAGGGTCAGAGCTGCATTTTGGTTAGTGCAGTGAGATTTCCAGTTGTTAGGTTACTGAGGAAACCAATTTTTAAGTCACATTTGTTGCTTTCATTTATATGGTTCTTGAATTTGTGTGGTACTTGGGAATTGAACCCGGGGCTTCATCCATGCTTGGAGCATACTCTACCTCTGGGCTGTACACTCATCTTGACAAACTTTTAAACTGTTTCCTCATGTGTCTTTTTAGTAATATTGTTTTGACAGTGAAGTCGGAAGGTCCTAATTTCTAGTCTAATTATAAACCACATTTGAACTGAACTGAACTGAACTGAACTGAAAATGGCGCCAGAGCTGTGTGCCGCCCGGTCAGTTGTTTCCTCTCCTGTACATAGAAAGCCTTTCCAGTTCATGAGGTCGCTTTTATCAGTTGCTGGCTTTCTTTCTCGAGGAACTGGAGTCCTGTTTAGAAAGTCTACAAAAATAGCTCTATCAAAAGGCAGGCCTGCTATGAACGTGTGGCGAGAATTAAATGAGAGAATACTGTCTCTTAGGCATCACGGATTGGGAGGAGTAGAGTCACGGTGCACTGTGTGCGCTGATATATTAGGCACTTTGAGTAAAGGGGAAAGAAAAAAGAAACAGACAGATTAGCTAATCAGGGTAATTAGTACTGGGTGGTTAGATACAAAGCAGAGGTGCGAAAGCTGTGTTGAGGAAGGAGCATTAGGGGCAAAGATTGGGAGAGGAGGTGGCAATGTCTGAGCTGACCACAAAGGAAGGAAATCAAATGATGCCGGGCATTCCCAGGGTTAGGGGCTGAGACGAAGAGTGGCAGACACGGCTGCCTGTGTTGTCTGAGAAGGGAAAGGGAAACAGTATGGGAAGACCAGAGGGACACAGGACCAGAGTGAAGCGTGGAGGGAGTCGACAGTGGGTACTGCACAGAGGAATGCACGGAGCAAGCTGAGCAGACGGAGTGTAGAGCATGAACACAGTCTTGGCTGTTCATCTGCTGGTGTCAGTCCTGGCTCTATGGATGTTGTCCCTGGGCCATCCTGTCCTTGCCTAGAGCCTTCCTTTGGAGATGAAGTTGCAGATGTGGTCCAGTTAGTGGCAGTTCTTCACAGGTGGAGTACCAGATGCTGGTCATACTTGTGGGTTCACCCTCACGTGGAAGTCAGGTGGCTTGTGTCCTTTTGACTGGTTGTCCGGTGGAGAAGAGGACAACTTTGTCTGTCATCTTGAAATTCCCGAATGACAGATTTCCATGGTGTGTGTGTGTGTGTGTGTGTGTGTGTGTGTGTGTGTGTGTGTATACGAGTACAGGCACATACATGCCACATTTTACATATGGAGATGAGAGGACAACTTGGGGGAATTGATTTTCTCCCTTACTGTGGGCTCTGGGATTTGAACTCAGGTTGTCAGGCCTTCAAAGTTATTTTACCCCGTGAGCCACCTCTCTACTCAGTAGTCACAAACTCTTGAATTCAGGTAGCTTTGCTATGTCAGGGCAAGGTACATTCTTCTTTGGGCATCATTTTGCCCATTTTCAAAGTGGAAAGTTGGATTAGATTGCATGCTACCTGAGATTTTCTCTAGACGGGACACTGTGATTCCAGAAGCTCTAGGCACCGTGCAGGCACAGCGTGTCTGACATGTCTTTGATGGTCCTAAACAACATGTGACTATTGGCTCCCTACAGAGAAACAGGAATAGACTCTCTTTCTGGGATTGTCTTGTAGTTCAGGCTCCACATTATTAGCTAAACAGTCTTCCCGTTGAGCGACAGGTAACCCTCTGTTCACATGTGTGGGGCATAGCGAACAGTAACCATGAAGACTTAATACTTATTTTCAACCTTTTAGGTATTGTCTGGACAGAAGCAACTTTGATGGAATATTTGGAGAACCCAAAGAAATTCATCCCTGGCACTAAAATGATCTTTGCTGGTATCAAAAAGAAGAGTGAGAGGGAAGATCTTATTCAGTATTTGAAACGGGCAACATCCTCATGAATTAGGAGTGCAGCTTCAAAAATGCTAGTTCTCGATTTCAAATATTGTGCTTAATAAGAAGCAATTTCTGCTCTTTCTTGATCAGCCTGTAGTAATTTTAACACGTTAAATAAAGGCTGATATTTTTGATTGTGTAAAGTCCACTCATGAGAAATCCTTACGAGCCTGAACTTGCTTTGATCTGTGCACTAAGGCGTGTTAATCAGAGCAAAGGAAGACGGAGCAAACAGGTCTGCCCTTTACTAGTCCCCACCTGCATGCACATCATGCTCTTTTCATGAGCCTGGACACGGCTGCTGAGGATGGAGACTATCCGAGCGCTTCTCTGCAGCAGGAACGCAGATAGAGCAGTCGTCAGCTTGTTTTCGTTAGACTGTGCTTGCCTTTTACTTAACTTTAAAGGGAGAAAGCAGGGAACATATAGTCAAACCTTGGGAATGCTTTTGGGAGAGAGAGAGAGAGAGAGAGAGAGAGAGAGAGAGAGAGAGAGAGAGAGAGAGAGAGAATTATGGATCCTGGGTGAATAAAACAAAATCTAGATGGAAGGAGAAAGTCATGGCCTGCCTACTTTGATAAGCACATCTTGTGCTTTTGCATGTGCAGCTTAAAGCTCTCTGATCCTAAACAACACAAAGCTGGGCTCAGGCTCTTTTGATGGGAAAAGCCCCAGTCAACTACTCAAAAGGCAGAAAGACCCCATCTCAGAATCACGAGAGCAAAGCGTGGTGGGGCAGGCTAGTGAAGGGCACAGTGCTTTCTGCAGTGAGGCTTCTCCTGAACAGCGCGCAGGACCGTAATCCAAATGATGGGGTCCCAGGGAGGAGGGAACAGCTTCCATACCAAAGAGGTGGGTAGAAGACTAGTAAGGGGTCTTGACAGGGAAGGATAAAGCACCTGTTACCCCATTTATGCTTCCCATCACCACCCCAGGGACTTAGGGGTCAACTTCATCCTCTGCAGTGGTCTAGAGTTTAGTTCAGGCCAGAAGCAAAGCATTGATCTTCTACCGATAACTTTCACCTTCATCAGCAGTTGACTTACAGTGTGTACTGCTACTGTGAGATTAACTAGTTGAAAAGGAGCAAATTCTGGAAGGTTCCATTAAATTTGCTAAGTGCTCAGGCTTACTCTTGTTATTCCTGACAAGTTGGAAGGAATGTACTTCTCTGGGATGCCAGGGTCAGCAGTATGTGGAAACCTGTCTCTGGGAATCGAGAGTGGCTTCAGGCATGGCTAAGCTTGTCACGCTCTCCCTCAGGGAGTTTTCTGCAAGGGCAGAGAGGACGCAGGGTCTCTGAGGGTGTTTCCCAGAGCAGAGCTGGGTTTGCAGAGCTGTTACCTCGAATCAGATGCCACATCCCGTTCTAGTCTGCATGAGGCCCATCAACTTTGTGAGACAGAACTTGAGCTCAATTCTCATTTGTAACTTAACTCCGTCCAGATTGAGAGCCCTGCTGGAAGGATTTGCTGGCTTTGCTACAAGCTGGCCCTGCTGCAAGCTTCAGGCAGGAGGAAGAAGGCTGCAGGCTTGGGGCGTAGATGCTTTTGCCTTAGGAGTAGAAGCAGCTGTTCTGAGGACTGAGATAATAAAATGCATTTGGGTAGAGATGAGGACTAGTTCCTCTTCAAGTAGATTTCTGCTTAAGGAATTGTTGGGTTAGTAACATATTGAGTATTACCTTAAGCTTCAGTAAGAGTAAAGCAAGCCTCCCCCCCCCTTTTTTTTTGCTAGTGCAAATGTTTTATTCATTAGAAAAGTTGAAGGAAGTGTTACACATGCACATGGTAATTGAAGTTGTGCGCGGTGATACACTTTTTTATTGGAATTGTCTCCGAGTAGCCTACCTTTATTTTAGGATGACTTTCTGTGAAAGGGCTTCTGGCCATGCTGACAGCTTTATTCAGTGCCTCCCAGAATCCTCTGCGTGGTTCCCAGTCAGGCTGGTGACAAAAGCTTTATGCTTGAGACTGGGAGGAAGCTGGACCAGGCAGAAGGCTTTATATTTAGTGGGTCAGCTCGCAACCCTGCACATAATCTACGCTCGCCACACATCTGTTTGCTCTTGTGTTTGGCGGACAGCCACCCTCCAACTCCTGCTGGCCCCTCTTTTCTGTGAGATCGAGAGCAGGTATGTGGGCTGTTTTGATGGCGGGCCGGCTTCGCTAGGTCACCAACATCAGAGGTGAACTCCTGACCTGACAGGAGAATACCAGTTTGCCCTCTCCGTTTATCTTTGCTCCCCTTGTGTTTTTCCTTCCCAGCTGTGTGCCCTGAGGACCTGAGGACCGAGCCCTAACAGCTTTAAGCTCATCTCTAGATGCACAGCCAGTAACATATACTCTAATCTGACTCAACTCCAGCCAGGCTGCTCTAAGTCCCTCCCTTCTTGACTAGGCCCTGGGTCTTGGCCTCTCTCCTTAGCTATTTAGACCCATGTTTAACCTGAATCCTACTTAATCAGTTTAGCAGATTTACATCCGTGGCACCTGAGCACTCCGATCTGCCTTCAGCAAAATCCTGTCAAGTTTATTCACCCAGAATCCCCTTTACCTCTGGCATTTCTTTCCTCTGGCTGCTTTTCCACTCCCTGATGTGCTCCTGGGCTGTAAGTCCCTGGTTGTTCTTTGGTCTTCGTTGTTGAGCTGATTTTTTTCCAGGACCAAAACGATCTTCCATAGTGCTCCTTAAATCAGCGCGCCTTTAATCCCATCACTGAGAAGGCAGAGACAGGCGGATGTCTGTGAGTTCGAGTCCAGCCTGGTCTACAAAGTGAGTTCCAGGACAGCCAGGGCTGGTACACAGAGAAACCCCGTCTCGAAAAACAAAACAAAAAAGCAGCATCATTTTACTGATTTTTTTTTAACTGTCTCAATAGCCTTCTGTAGTCTTCCTAACCCTCTCCCCCCTCCCCCCCCCCCGGTAGCCTCTGTGACTTGGTTGTGATTCTTTAGCCATCTACATTTGAACCTTTTCCTTCCCAGCTTCTGCCTAAAGTTTGTGTGGTTTCATCTGTAACGAGTCTCTTGTTCCCAGCACCCGTGTGATCTTGCTCTCTAGGCAGACACTGTGGGTATCATAGCTGCACATAGGCACCATAGCTGTACAACACAATTCGGGAGCAACAGGGACCTCGGGGTAATACACGGAATGTCCTCAGGGACCTCGGGGTAATACACGGAATGTCCTCAGGGACCTCGGGGTAATACACGGAATGTCCTCAGGGACCTTGGGGCAATACATGGAATGTCCTTCAGCCCGAATTAGGTGCGCCTTGATAGCGCAAGAAGAGAAAGTAGATTTGCTAGAATTTAAAATTGTCAAGTTATGTTAATGTCTACTAAACCTAAATAAGATATTCAGGGGAAGAATACTTATGGTAACTAGAAACATTTTATGATGATGAAATTTGAAAAAGTAAGTATTTTGGTTTTATAGCACCACTTCCCAGAGCAAGAGACCAGAGATCAGGAAAAGTTATGCTGATGTTGTATCAACAGAAAAATTTAGAACTGAGAAGTTGGGTGATTGGGTGAAAACTATTAGCTGTAGTAGCATCCATTTTAATATCCAATCTTAAGAGCTCGGGAAGAATAATGTGCCATTTACATAAAGTCAGAATGTGGAATCTTTTCACTTGACCGCTTTGTGTGTCAGAGAAGGGGCAGAAAGAACTCTTTAGGAAAAAGTGGGGGCATTGTTAGATCTTACACATTCACTTCCCAGACATAAAGCTGGCATTCATGTGGGAAGAAGCAACATAACATTTGCTTTTCAAGAAGAGTAATTGTTTAATTGAACCCTTGTGTAGTACAAGATCACAGTGTTCAATACGACTCGTATGCTGTGTATAATACACTGTATTTACTACAACGCACATGCTGTGTATAATACACTGTATTTACTACAACAATGTTTGGAAGGTTTGCTTATTTGCTGAGTCCTCCCACTTCATCACCTTCTAAAATAGCACAGGTAGGAATGCTCTGGATTTCTCACTTGGTAATCTTAACTGTCCATGTGTGAGTTTGAAACTACAGTGTCACACAGTTCTGCTTGACTTCCTGATTGTGCACTCAGTGGGGCCTCATTTAAGCACAGAAACTAAGTGGTGCAGGAGGACCAGGGTGCGGGAGGTGGAAGTTTATATGAGAGTCACAAAAGCTGGTGACAGACATGAAAGGCAGAGAAGGCAATATATATATATATATATATATATATATATATATATACATATATATTGCCTATATAATATATATATATATATGTATATATAGTATGTGGTGGGACAGATCTCTCATTTTCTGGTATATTTTATTTCTAAAATCATTTATTTAAATTCAGTTTTCCATTAAGAAAATTCAGTAAGAAAACGAAACCATTCTGATCAAGAAGGCGTACGTGGGACATCCTCCCTACACTCCCACATCTTTCCTCTCCACCTCTAAAAGATGAAATTCCTGGGTGTGGTGACATGTGCCTGCAATCTAACACCCGATCAGCTGGGGCAGGAGGATATGGAGTCCCAGGTCAGCCCACTGCGCGGTAAGACGTTGTCTCAAGAAACTGAGAGCAAACCAACAAACAATGACAACAAACTACAGAACAAAAGATAAAAACAGGAGAACAGGAGGATGAACAATAGAAAAGGAAAGAATAAAAGGAAAGGAAGGGATACAAAAAAACTCTACTCCCCACCCCAATTAAAAACCATACAAAATGTAAGGGTACAGAGACAGAGACCAGAAAACATTAATAAATTAAGAAAAGGGAGGTCCTTTCATGACCAAATACCTAGTCGGTGCTAATCCTCAAATGTGAGATTAGACCCTGGGTCCTTGTCCTCCAGAATCTGACTTTTCTACCTTTTAGGTTGGATATAGTCAAGTCTTTTAAACCTGAGATCCATGTTCTTTAAATTACCATCACCCATACATAATGTCTGTCCTATCGAAATCTGAAACAATTGCATGGAATCAAATTTTTATTGTATTAATCCTGCTCAGAGCCTCAGTTTTAGTTAGCTATCCTTTTTGTAAAATACTTGACATTATGTGAAAATACTGACTGTATAAACACAGTCTGATAATTAAAATGGTGGTAGAAAAAAACCATGTGTGTCCACATCTGCCATGGTGAGACTGTGGTCTGCTACAACCGAAGGTTGCAGGGGGACTTTTCTGTCCCACCAGTCGCTCCCCCCAAATAACAACACAGAGACTTAATAGTGATTACAAATGCTCAGCCAATAGCTTAGGCTTATTTTTAGCTTGCTCTTATAACTCAAATTAACCCATTTCTATTAATCTACCTGCTTCCCTGAGGCCTATTTACCTCGGGTACATACTTCCCACCCTGCTTGCTCTGTGTCTCATGACGTCTCCCCTGACTCGGTCCTTCTCCCCAGCATTCTCTCTGCCCCCCAAACCCTGCCTAACCATTGGTCAATCAGCTTTTTTATTAACAACGAGATTTAGTACCTGGCAACTAATATATTAAGTGTCAGTTTCCCCAAATAAGTTGTCCCTGTATGAGGTTACAATGTTTCTAGTTCTTGGTATCATGTTCCCCGCTATCCTCTAGGGTGGAAGATTAGACCACATATTTTAGTTACAGCTACATGTCATGTGTAGATACCGACTTCTCTGTAGGCAGTTTCACTGTTGTGGCAATATTTCAAGGACTTGGGTTATCTCCCCATCCCCACTGCAGGTAGGCTGTGGTCAGCCGTGACTTCCCATTCTGGACCCTGGTTAAAGGGATAGCACCAGCATTGGACATTCTTATTCCTATGTCAGAGGAGAAAACCAAGAAGCATGGAAGAGGCTCCCGATGCATCTTAAATACAGACATGGTGCTCATTATTTGAGCTCATACTCCACTGACTACGACTTGCTAAGTAGACTGCCAAACTCGAGAGCCAAGGCAAGGCAGAGGCATTCTCTTCCTACAGGAAGGATAGCAAGTGCACGGCAGTTGTGCGCCATCCCTTTGGAAGGAAGGAGGCACTTAATACGTGAAAAAACAAAACAAAACAAAAACCCAAGCACCACGACATTTCCTTTTCTCCTGAGTTTCTTTCTGACCACCCCTCTGGTGAGCCCAGTCTTATCACTTCTGATGTAGCTGCTCCCCTGATCGATCACATTCTAGGTGTACTCAGATTTGTTCCCATTTCTGCTTTCAGTACTTGCTCGTAACCTGCCTGCTGGCACGTCAAGCTCACTTAGATCCCAGCTTGTGACACTGCTGGCACTGCTGTCACTGTGTCTGTTCTGCGACTTCTCTAAGACTGATACATGCAAGGAAAAGTCAGGCCCCTGTAAAGTCCAGTGTCTTGGACTTTAATGATAAAATTGCTGTGTCATCTTACTGGCAGAATGAAAGAATTTGGGAGCGGATTCTTTGAAGCTAGGACTAGAAGATTCTGATCTGTTGTTTTTATCTGAGAGTCTCAGTCAAGATAATTGCCAAAAGAGGTAAAATGCAGATTTTTTTTTTAAAAAAAATGCTCTCTTAACTGAATAAATGATGTCTTCTTTTCTAAAAAAAAATCTGCTTTATTTTTGTTCCTTATTATTATTGTTGTTTTCTAGTGCTAGGTCTCTGTTCTAAAGGGCTCCGTGGCTCTAGGAAATACTAATCTGTTGCCAGAATTCAAAAGTGTTGAGAACAACAAATGGGGAGATATGGCTGCAAGGAACAGAAGTGAAGTAGACACTCTGTGAAACTGCTGGGAGAAAAGGCAAGACTCTCACTACAAGAGAAAGCTAGTTCTTAGGTTGGGCCGAAACGGCCCCCAAACCTAGCATGATCGGCATTTCAAATAACCTGGCTTCTTGGAATTTTTCTTCCCCAGTTCAAATGAGTTTGCATTTGAAAGCCTGGCAAAATGTCATACCTCCTTAAATTGAAAGATTACTAAGTGCTCATGGGTGTTGGGTCGTCCTCTGGAATATGCTCGACCTACCAGGGGCCATACTCTCAAGGAAAATGAACTCTTGTTCCCACAGAAGCCATCAGCTGTCCGTAGCTCCTCAGCTAAGGATGGGGGTACAAGAGCACCTTCCCCTCCATGCTGGATCATGCGCAAGTCTATGTGGGTAACAGCAGCTGCTCTGAGTTCTTGAGGGCAAGAATCTGTCCTGTCCAGATGCTGCTTCACACCAGTCTACCTGAGCTTCTGGATCTAACAGTCTTCTGAGTGGTGTGTGTGTGTGTGTGTGTGTGTGTGTGTGTGTGTGTGTGTGCTTGTCTGTGTGTGTTGGTGGGTGTGCATGCACACACATGCATGTGGGGGGTTATATGTGTAGGGATTTGCACGAGCTCGCATGTGCATGGGTGTGGAGAAGAGAGAGAGAGAGGTCTCATCTGCAGCTAAGCACTTCACAGACACTTTCTGCACATTGACAAACTGCGAGCTTCTGCATTAACAACCATCTAGTGCACCAATGTGATCCGAGAGATGCATCCATCTGTGGGCTAGAGATAATAATTTAGAGGGCAGTTTGATATTATGCCTATGTAGCAAAATAATAGCAGCAGGTTCACCCCTAGGTCTACGAACATATCAAGCATGGATTCTTGCCCAATTTGCAGTGCCAGGCATGGGCTTCCTCTTGCAGAGTGGGCCTTAAGTCCAATCATGACACTTTTGTACCTTGGGCCTATCTTGACATTCTGGCTGCTATTGTCATTCTGTGATGGCTACAGAAACTTCATTTTATGCTAGGCCTCCATCTTGGTACCCATTAGTTATCGGTCTCTGACTCTAGTCCCTGGAAGATAAGTACTCGGTAACACTGATTCAGTGGCCCCTACCCAGAAATGTATAGTCATGGCCATGTGCTTTGCTATGACTACGACTAACTGCTTTTGGGGGGCACCTGTATCCTGTTTATGCAGACATTCAAGGTCTAGTTTGAGGTTGCCTTCACTACCTAATCTTGGTAGAGCAGAACAGCTCTTGACTTGCTCCTGCAGATACTCAAGGTTGTCCTGTCTCTTTTACTTTTAAAATCCCTCCCCTCATCCTTCTTAGAGGAGCATGCTCTAATTTGGCTAAGAGATTGCTGTCCTGCTAGTAGCTTTAATAAATTGAACTAATTATAGTCTGGATGGAGTCTATGGTCTTTTCCTGGGGTTCATGAACTCCATAACAGCTTGCAACGTTTGCAGCTGGGTAAGACTGCTGATCACACACACACACACACACACACACACACAGAGAGAGAGAGAGAGAGAGAGAGAGAGAGAGAGAGAGAGAGAGAGAGAGAGAGAGAGAGAGAGAGAGAGAGAAAGAGAGCGCAGAGCGCAGCCTACACAGCATACACAGCATCTTCTGGTACTATGAAAGGTATCCAACTGTGAAGAAGCTTCCTAGCCAGTCACTCGATTTCTAGCACGTCTTGTGACCACGTGTGTGCGGAGCACTTTAATGAAAGGACTAGCATGAACAAACATGCTTGAAGCTCTCCCCGATGTCAATGTCAAATATCCTTCAGGGAGATTTGATGAAGCCTTGGCTCAACACAGGGATGGACAAATACAGGGAACGGCAGTCACAGCGCACATGACATTTCAAAGAGGTCAGAATGGAAAAGAGGAGTTTGAGAGGCAGGCCTGGGAGGACACCAAGAAACAAAAGCAGGAAACAGAAAGGGCTGCGGGTTTGTTTCTGGAAGGCAATGGGAAGAACAATGAAATAAAGGTGAATATGGAGGAGTCTGGAGCTGGTTTCCGAGGGCTGCTGTAACAAGAAGCCACACACTTGGTGACTCAGAGCAAAGGAAACTCATCCTGTGATTTTGGAGGCCAGAACTTCAAGATAGTAAGGAGGCCAATGTTTTACCTTGAGATTCTGAGAAAAAAATCCACTTCCTGATTCTTGGCTAGCTTGAGGTGCCAGCCATAGGTACTTGACATTCATGGGCTTGTGGACACAGGACTCCAATCTCTAGCCTTATCTTTGGATCACCCACCTCCTCTGTGAATCGTGGTGCCTTCTCTCCTTTGCAGGAGAAAAGCCATCATATTCCAGGCTTACCGTCAGTCAAGGATGATACTGCCTTGATGTCCTTAGCTTTATTACATCCGATAAGACCCTCTTTCCAAATCAGATCTGCTGTGGAACAGTCCTTTTCTACACTACAACTATGTGTTACTCTCATTTGCTAGTAAAACGTTGATTGGCTGATAGCTTAGCAGGAAGAGATAGGATGAGAGCCAGACTAGGGGAATTCTGGGAAGAGGAGGAGTGGAGTCGGAGAGTTTCCAGCAAATGCAGAGAAGCAAGGTGAGAATGCCGTACTCAGAAAAGGTACAAAGCCACGTGGCAAAAAAAAAATAGATAAAAATTATGGATTAATTTAAGTAAGGCTATAATGTAACAGTCGTGTAGAAGAGAAGACCAGTTGATAGAGAGTGGACAGGTGATGGAGGCACCTGTCTTAGAGCAACTTCTGAGAGAAACTCTATAGAATCAAGCTATTTGATACATTTGAGTAATATTTGACATTTAGGGGCAAATGTTTCATAGCCATTGGAAATAGGAGTCTGGGATTCAGTAGAGAGCTTTGTGGTCAACTGTTGGATGGGCATCTCTGAGAAAAGAGCACCTGTAAGTACACATACTATTGCCTCTGTCTCAGCTAACTGGTCCGAGCTATGTAATCTTTGAGTTATAGAGCCTCCAGTTGAAATACAGCTGCCTTAAGGGACCAATATTGAAGTTTTCTCACCTAGAGGGAAGTCATGTAGGAAGACCTGATGGATGAACACTTCACAGAAATAGAGCCAGCTGAATGCAGCCACGTGGGTGACTCCAACTACTACAAAGAGGAACCGAAGAGCCGAGGGTTAACCAGCGCATCTGTAAGACGTAGAGAAATCATTGTACTAAGCAAATGAGGACCTTGTGCTTCAGCCGCCACCTGTGCTTCATGATCCCAGAGGTCACAGAATAAAAGCCAGTGACGTCTTCATTAGAGGATGAAACAGTTATGGACAAACTTAGGAGAGAGGAGTTCACTGAGATTCAAGAACCTGGTAGCAGATTAATGGGATGTTTGAAGTAGCATGCATTTTCAGGTGTGGTGGTCCCTAGGGGATTCTGCTGACTGTCAAAGTCTTTGTACTAGTGTATCTATTTCACAGTGTCCTGTCCCTTCGACGTGACGGCTTATATTCACGGGAGTGTTCTGTAGTCAGCCACTGCTGCTGTACAGGGAATTATAACAGCGCTGATGGAATTAGCAGATGAGCAGAAGAGGGCAGAATTACACAGAAAATTATTTGAGTTATTTCCAAAGGGGGAAATGCAGTTGGCTTTTATTTCTTAATGGGACTTCTTCGAGGTTCCACATAGGGTTGCGCACTTTCCTTTTTCTGCTCCAGATCCGATGCAATTCCTGTTTGGTTTCCCCTACTTTCTGCCTAGGTAAGATGACCTTTTTGGGTTTCGTCAACAGGTTCCAACATCTTCCAACTTCTAGTTAGGTCTGCTCACTGACAGGAGGGAGAGGCAAGAATGAACTCAAGGTATTTTTTTCCTGCTATCCCTCCTGTGAGGTAGTGTTGAGTGCTCAGTGTCTCATGGCAGCTGTCACTGCATCCTTCCAGGTACTGATCACTTTGCAAGTGTGTCTCCTGGGTCCTGGTACCCTTTCTTTCTATCCAACCATCAGGGTGGTGATTGTCTATTGTTGTGTCTACAGGTTTCCTTCGCTATCCCTGGGATTTCTCTATAATCTACCTTTTAAGTTAGCCTTTGTAATGAAGTTCTCCTAGAATCATTTTGATTTGAGTGGGTTCTGTCTCCTGTCAGGACTCTAGCTTTGTGAGAAGAAGCGAGGATGACGCCTGGACCACACCAACACAAGCTTATTATGCAGCCTTCTGTCACAGCGTTCTCAAGCCTTCCCTTTTCCTACCTCCACAGAACGCTTCAGTGTTACCGTGACTTCATGTGCCAAGCAGGGAACATAGACACAGCCAATTCAGAACCAAACCAGAAATGCCAAATTCTCTTTTATGGCTTTTCTTACTCTTATCAGAATTCTCAACACCCGCCTCTTGTTTTGCAAAAGAGATCCAAGATCTAAATCAGAGGTTTTGGATTCAGTGTGCAAGATCAAAAAGTGATGGGCTGGGCGGTGGTGGCTGCACAACACTGTGAGTATAGTTAGTGCCACTGGGCTTAGAAAGGGTTAACGCGATCATGACACATGAGTCTTGCCACAATGGAAATATATACTATAGAGCAAAACCAGAGTTTTTACCTCCATTTTTTGTCTACAGAGACTGGCGAATGATAAAACTGCATACGTAATGAATATGTCAAGAAGGCTATTTATTAAACTTCTGCCTTAGGCATCCCAGGACTGATCTCTTCTCCCATCTCTGAGGATGCTTGGAGCCTGTCTTGTCTGCATGTGCAGTAGTAGTATGTAGTATGGCCAGGAGTATGCTAGTAAAGGGGGTTTTGGTATGTAAAAATTTTATTGAGGTATAATTCACTCATTTAAAGTTTACCTCATTTAAAGTTTACAATATGGCCCAGTCTCGGAGAGGGGTGGTACAGTCCTGTAATTCCAGATACCTGGAAGGCTGATATGGGACGATTGTAATTTTTAGGCTTGCCTGGGATACAGAGTGAACTCAAGGCCAGCCTGGGCAAATTAGTGAGACCCTATCTGCAAAGGAAAAACAAAAGATGGCAAGGGGCAGAACTCAGAGTAGAGTACTTGCCTGGTGTGTGTTAGCTCCTAGGTTCATCTCCAGCACCACAGAACAGTAATCATGGGCAAATGATGGCAGGGTGTAGGACATAGATGTTAGAACATTCTTGTTACCTGACTCTTCACAAACAAACAAACAAAACCCCCAAATTTTCCCATACTCAGCTCATGCATTCTTCTTCCTTTCCATTCAGAAATTAGTCCAGAAATCTGTCCCTAATGGAGTGTCCTACTCTAAACTTTTGATATAAATGACACCATACAAATGTGACCCTTTGTGGGTGACTATCTTAACTTCTCATGAATTTTTATATTGTGTGTGTGTATATATATGTGTGTGTATACATACATACATACATACATACATACATACATACATATATCTCAGTACCTCATTCCTTTTGTGGCAGAGTAATATTTCATTATAGGACTATAGCACACTTTATCTACTAATTAAGTAATTAGTCAGTTGTTTTCATCCAATACTAATAACTATTAAATAACCAATAATTTGAAAAAAAAATTCCTGGAGGTGGGGAGATGGCTCCATGTGTAAAATACTTGTCGCCCAAACTGGTGAACTGAGCCTGGATCCGCAGGTGCCGTGTAAAAGCTGGTTGCCCCAACATGAGCATCTATACCCCCAGGGGCCTGCAGGGAACGGTAGGTGGAGGCAGGACTCTCCACTAGCTTGTGGCCCAGCCAGCTGGACTTTCACAGCAGTGACGAGAACCTATCTCAAGCAAGATGGAGGGGTAAGACCCCTGCACCCAAAGGTGGTCCTCTGCCCTCCACATGTGCCCTGGCACCACATATCACATACATGCACGCATGCACACACGACTCTCTCTCTCTCTCTCTCTCTCTCTCTCTCTCTCTCTCTCTCTCTCTCACACACACACACACACACACACAGGGACAGAGAACAACTGACTTGCTCACACTCACAAATCCAATCTTGAAACATTTGTGGACTTCCATGGCACACACACTTCCATCATGGCTGACTGTAAGCTGTATGCTAAAGCCGGACATTCATTGGAAACACAGGCTAAAATAGGCTCTTGTAAGCCCCTATTAGCCAGTTCTAGCAAGCCATTAACCATCCCTCCTGACATGTCACTGGAGTGACCAGAGACACGACTGTAGGTAATAAGGTTTCCACACACCACTGATAGAAATAAAGACCAGCAGAATAGCTACTGTCTATCAAGCACTTCCTGTGATCTGGGTACTGTGCAAAACATTTTTTTTTCTTTAATTCTTCATCACCACTTACTTTCTTGGCAGCTGTCAACTCCTAACCACCAGCATTCTGCTTCTGGCTCTCTGCCCGTAGCTGGTCTCATGCTGTTTCGCAGATACTCCAACCTGTTCCTTCTCACAATGTTGGAGCGTGCGTCTCCGGCCTGCGAGGCTGTTTGTTATTCAAGCTGTAACACACCTCATTTTTATAGGTTTCTGCCGAGCTGCCCCCTCTGCAGAACGGTGTCCTCCCCACCTCTTCCCTTTATCCAGTTCTTTCCTAAACTTTGCTCTTCATGTCACCTGTCAGTGACATCCTGGTGTCCTGTGTATTTCCTTTGTTTTCCTTCACCCTGTGTGCAAACACACAATTCATGAATATGCTGAGCTTCACTAACTTGTATCTCTTTATTTACCTAGTCTTTAGAGACTTATTTATTTTCATTTTATGTGTGTGAGTGTTTTGTCAGTATGTATGTGTGGGCACCAAGTGTGTGCCTGGAGTCTGTGGAGGCCACAAGAAGGCATTAGATCCCCAAATACTGGAGTTAAAGATGGTTCTGAGCTGCCATGTGGGTGCTAGGAGTCAGGTTCCTTGCAAGAGCAGCAATACTCTTGACTGCTACACCTTCTCTCCAGCCCCTTGTTAGTATTAGTATTAGTATTAGTATTAATATTAGTATTAGTATTAGTACTATTTTATTTAGATAAAGCATCTCACGTAGCTTTGATCCCCATATGTCTAACTCCCAACTGCTGGGACTAAAAAGTCCTGGGATGACATACCTGCTTTATGGAGTGTTTAGCATGATGCTTGCTAGCCAAACATTCAACCAACTGAGCTCCACCTTCAACCCTGGATTATAACTTCAAAAGAGTGGGTAGAAAGCTTGGTGACTCACACATGGATAAAGTCGCTACAAAACAACAAGAGCCATTTCCTTCCTCCTGCTGGTCACAGTACAGCAATGTCGTTGTGTATGAGGAGAGAAAAACACCGGGGCCTTTCTTCAATCCACACTGGTGTTCTGGTTGCCAGGCTGCATTGATAAAGCAGGGGCATTTGGAATTAAAACTTTAGAACAACATTTATTATTTTTTTGTTTACTTATCGTGTGGGTGGGTGGGCTGCACTAAGATCAGAGGGCAATCTGAGGGAGTCCCTTCTCTTTCCACCGGTGTGTATCCTGGGATGGAACTCTGGTTGTCAGGCCAGGTAGAAAGTGCCTGTTCCCGCTGAGCTGTCTCACCGCCGGCTTGGAACTCTTGAGCAGGCGTTCTCTACCCCTGGTGATGTTCGAAGGATACTTAGAAGATGCTCTACCTCATCAGCCACCTTCTCTGTATGTTCTACATTCTGGCGCAGATGTGACTCACCTGGCACAGGTGGGGGACAGTTCGGTGTCCTGTCTGAGAGTGTGCGTCCCTCTAGAGCCAAGTTAATGAGCAAATGCCACTCGGCTGTGAGTCCTGGGTTCATTCACTTAGTTTCCCAGCAGAATTTAATTCCTATGCTAATTTAAGGTTTAATATACCTTGCCTACTCAGCTCTGATGTCCACTTACAGTAGACATCTACATTGGGCTGCCACTTGGAGCCTCCGGGAATCCCTGCTTGCCTCCTTTGCAGCTCTGGTCTATCCCTCTCACCTCTAGCATTCTGGAAGAGTCTCCTGTTCTGGAAGTAGTCCGGGTTCTGCATTTGCCTTGTTCCCGCAGGAGCGGAGGTATCCCTCCTTTAGGAAAGCATCATCATCACCCTGATCCTCTTTAAGACGCCAAAGGGAAATCTTTTGTTAGCATGACTAACCAGATTCAAAGAATTGCCAGAGCAGGGCCAAGAGGAACCTGTTACAGCAGACATCTTGGTGCGGAAGCCCCAAGACGTTGTAACTTTTGAGAGAGAAGGAAGAGAAGGTAAGGACTCTTTGGAGATAGGAAGAGAATCAATGGATCTAGTGCACAGCAGAAAAGGAGGCTGACGCCCGCGGGTCCACGAGCCCCTGCTCCAAGGGGTCTCCCTAAATCAGGGTAACTGAGTTTTAACATCCTCATTCAAAGTATAGCTCCCCTCCATCACCGAGAGAAGGGACGGGGTAAGTATCTCCGAGTTTCGTTAAATTCAAGAATTTCTTACACAGGGAACTTCAAGGAAACTAGTTTGATTAAAATTTACTGCACGCCCACAGAGTGCTGGGCAGTCCGAGGAACCGAGCAAACTAAAAGTACAGTCTCATCCCAGAAAAATAAAACCCGGGCTGACTCTGGGGACCCTCATTTCTTCGGAGTGCACTTTGGGCTCTGATCCTCACAGACCATCAATATTTCTCAGTACTTGGACTCCCACTGGGCTCTCCAGAGGCCTTCTGAAAAGCTGAAGGATTAGGGGGCGGAGCGGGGCGGGCTGGGGAGGTGAGGCTGCAAGGGCGGCGTGCGGGGCGTTGTGGGGGGGGGGGCATCTAGGTGCGTTCCCCACTCGGAGCTGCGCAGAGACTCTTCCAGGAACCGCCTGGCACCCTGGGCCGTGGACTTTGGCTGCTGTGCATCCCATCTGCTCCTCTCCTCCTACCCCCAGCAGTCTCGGAGCCTCACTCCGGGGCGTGTCCTGCCTACCTCCGGCACACAGTGGTCCACTCTGCTGGCTCCAGCGGCGGGCGGAGCGGCGGCTGCGGGAGCCGGAGCAGCGGTGGTGCGAGCCGCCCGGAGAAGCAGCGGTGGCAGCGGTCGGCGCTCTGGGCCGGGCCGGCACCTGTCCGGAGCAAGAGGAGCAAGGGTAGGGTAGGTGACAGCGGCTCTGAACCTCAGAAGGAGTTGGCACCAGCCGGCTGGGATCCTGCTGTTCCTATCAGCCTCCTGCTGGCCCTCAGGGAGGTAGCACCGAGCTGGGGACACCGGTGTGGGCAAACATGTGCAGCAACAGCTAGAGGCCTCGGGACAGGTTATCGTGTGGTTCAAGAGCAGAGAGACAAGGCAAGGGGCGCCTTGGACCATGGCAGCCTCCAGCCTGGACTTTGGAGAGGTGGAAACTTTTCTGGATAGGCATCCAGAGTTGTTGGAAGACTATTTGATGCGGAAAGGGAAGCAGGAGCTGGTGGACAAGTGGCTCCAAAGGCACAGTCCGGGACAGGGGGCTTCAGGCCTGAAGCCTGCCCTGGCTGGCACTGGCAGCTTGGCTCAGGGTAGTGGCAGAGGCAGCACTGGGAATGCTGGTGTTGCTGGACCCCAGGGCTCTGCTAACAGCCACCCCATGCCCGGTGGTGGGGAAAGTGCTGGGGTTCCCCTGAGCCCCAGCTGGGCCAGTGGCAGCCGGGGCGATGGGAACCTGCAGCGGAAAGCTTCGCAGAAAGAGCTGCGGAAGAGCTTTGCCCGCTCCAAAGCCATTCATGTGAACAGGACCTACGATGAACAGGTGACCTCTCGGGCTCAGGAGCCCATGAGCAGTGTCCGGCGGAGAGCCCTGCTCAGGAAGGCCAGCTCTCTGCCCCCCACCACAGCCCACATTCTCAGTGCCCTGCTGGAATCGAGGGTGAATCTGCCTCAGTACCCCCCTACGGCCATCGACTACAAATGCCACCTCAAAAAGCATAACGAACGCCAGTTTTTCCTGGAACTGGTCAAGGACATCTCCAATGACCTTGACCTCACCAGCCTAAGCTACAAGATCCTCATCTTTGTCTGTCTCATGGTGGACGCTGACCGTTGCTCTCTCTTCTTAGTGGAGGGGGCAGCTGCTGGCAAGAAGAGTTTGGTCTCCAAATTTTTTGATGTGCACGCGGGAACCCCACTCCTCCCGAGCAGCAGCACGGAGAACTCAAACGAAGTGCAGGTCCCCTGGGGCAAAGGCATCATTGGCTATGTCGGAGAGCATGGAGAGACAGTCAACATCCCTGATGCCTATCAGGTAGGCTCTGCTTGTCTTCTGCTCCCCAGCCCCAGCCTGGCATCAGAGCCTCCTCTCATCCTTTGAAGACCGGGGCCACTTTTATTTAGACCATTTGCAAAATAGTCTTGCTATTTGAGTTCCTTCTGCAGTTTAGTTAGAGAGTGATATTATCTTTGATGGAATGGTCTTTTCCTAACGCAATGGCTTATGGGAAAATTCTGTATCACTCAGTAACTCCACATGTATCTCTGTCATGATACTACCCCTAAGAACAGGTCTTACTGTTTAAATGCACCTGTGAACTGGTAGAAAGAGGAGTATCTTCTAGAACCCCAGTGGTATCCTGAAGAAAATGGGTGTTTTGTGTCTCTGGTGTTGGCTGGGGGGTGGGGAGATACTCTATTTCAAAGTTAGAAGGTGAACAGAGTACCTAACTCCAGGATGCCTACCTTTTCTCTAGTAAATTTGCATGAGTTCCAAGAGAGGAAAGATGGGAAAGACTGACTCTCTGGCCCATTCAGCTCTTCTTCATGTCTGCTTCAGTGGAGTTTAGAGAGGCTGGACAAATAAAGGGACTCAGTCATCTTCAAGCCTAAGCACAGCAGTCAGCTTTAGATGGAGGTGGGCAAGCAGATTTTCAGTTTGTAGATACCCCCACTGGTATAGTTTTGGCATTCCCAAGGCAATAGTCACAGCAAACATCCTAGATTCAAGTGGAAAGGCAAGTCCAGCATGTTGTTGTGTAGTTTTTCTGACTTCATTTTGACAGTGATTTGAACTTGATACGAGATTGCTGAATCTGAAAGTTCTAATTCTGTCGGTCCCTGAGGGGCAGAGCTGGGTGTCACTCTCTGTGAGACTTTCTCCGAGTTCCTAAGAATTGAAAGTTCTCATCCTTGCCTCTATGGTTGCTTTAAGTCTATATCTTTGTCTTATGGAGACATGTGTTTCTTTAGAGTTTGGATGCCATTGAGTACATTAGCAAAAATTGTGGGAAGGACTTTTTTTTGCAATTTTTTTTCTCTGTTTCACCTGCAAGTTTATAATTTTACATAGACCAGCTGAACTGAGCTAAACCCAAGTCTCATATATTTGTGACCTGTCTGTCAATATGACCCTTTAACATTAAGGAGAACCTGGGTGTTAATCATTTGTTATTCACTATGTTCTTCTTAAAGACCTTGACAAGTTGAGGATCATCAACCTAGTTATGATTTTCAATAAATGTCAATTTCTCTATGGTCCTAAAAAGTCATGGGAAGAAATGAAAACATTTAGTAATTGATGTGTTGAAGAGCCTGTAAGGTCACAAATCTTTTTCCTCTCTTTCCACACCCATGTTGTATGTGTGAGCTACAAATGTCCCTCCTGAACTGAAGGATACTCGTACAATCCTGGGCAGTAGTCTTTTTTATTTCTTTTACAATTCTTATCCATCCATAATTGATTTTCTCCTATTTCTATGGCTTTTTAAAAACTGTTCTCTTTCAGCTCATAACTTTCATTGGATATTGTTCATACACAGCACTTTCAAGACTAGAGTTCTTGGCACCCTCAGCCTGCCTTGCTGAGGCCTAGGATTGGGACTGTGGAGGCTGTGACAAACAGTACCAATTGGGTTTTCAGTGGCTGTTGCTCCCTGTGAGCTCAGCCCTTACTCTGCAGCCAGGGTGTAAAGCAAGTTGCCTCTTTGTATTTGGAAACTGACATGGGAGAAGGAAGCTTTTTCTTTTCCCTTTTCCCCCAGGGCGGTGGCAGTGGCTATAAATAAGACAAGCTTGTTGGAGAGCTGAGAAGGGAAGGTAGGTGGAAGGTGCTACAGGGAGCTCAAGATCTTGGGTCACTTTAGTTTCTCTGGTTTTGGGTGAGGAATTTCTTGTTGTTGCTGCTGTTATTCTTATTTACTTTGCCGTTGACTTCTGCTCTGCAGTTGTGTGGCTTTAGTTGTTTGTGTCCTTCTTTCATTCTTACTTAGGATGCTCTCTGATGAAACTGCTTTTTTTCCCTTTGGTGCTAATACATTATCATCATCATTGGTTGAGCCTAAAGAGAATTAATCTCACTCTCTCCATTTCTCCACTCACAAAGTGGCAACAATACAGCTACCTGGCAAAGGTTGTTCTGTGGACACGAAATCAGATGCTGTACCAAAGCTCCTAAGACTGTACCCGGCCCATGGCAATTATTTAAGAAATAGCAACAGTCTGTGATGATGCTGGTGGTGGTATCTGGTTTGTCTGTTTCTTGTTTCCCTCCTTTCAAGTGTTCCCCTCATCTGAGACTGAGAACATTAGAGCAGTCTAATCTTTCCCTGAGCCAAGCTCCGTCTTCAGAGCAACTGTGTTTGAGCCAACGTTACATTCAAGGAATATGTAAATAGCCGTCCTTCCATTCTGAAGAGTCCCTTAAGTGTCATTGATGACAGCCAATCATATCCTAGCCTAGCCAGAGCTCTGTGCTTTGTTCCTCTGGGTGAGTTTCCCGGACCTGCATTGCTGCTGCCTCCTTTGCCTGTTCTAGCATTTCCCCCATCCTTTCCCCTCTCTGCATTTTCAGATTTCTCAAGAAGAAGACTGATCCTTCCAAGGTCTAACTTTAATAAAAGTTAGTTTATGTGCATGGGTGTTCTGCCTGCATGTGTCTGTGCAGTGCATGTGTGCAGTGCCCACAGAGGCCGGAAAATGGCGTTGGATATGCTGGATCTAGACGTTCAGATGTTTGTCATCTGTCATGTGGATGCTGAGAACTGAACCCCGGTCCTCTGGAAGATCAGTGTTCTTAGCTGCTGAGCCATCTCTCCAGTCCCACATTTGCCTTTAATTCTGATGCATTAATTCTTCTGTATGTAAACATCTTGAAGTCTCTATGTAAAAAAATATAACCATCCTTCTTGATTTTTTATAAGCCCAGAGAGTTAAAAGTGTGTCTTGCTCAAATTCAGTTAGTGCCCTTTTTTCTTCAGAAGAATAAAATTCTATCATGCAGAGTTTCAAAAATTTAATTATTGGGTAATTAGGTTAATGATCTTAATCACGTGAGAAAGAAAAAGGCATTAAAGCCACTTACACAATTATGATGATGAATATGGCATCCTGAAGTCAAGAGTAGACTATATAATGAGATACGAAGGCTGAACAGGAGTCTGGCAGCAAAACTGAATCTCCTTCGCTTTCATTGTTTTACATCGCGTTTCTTAGTTGGTCCTAGAAAACAGGATTGAAATTGGGGGGGAAAAGTAAAGAACTGCAGGTGTGAAAATACATGGCTTTTAGGTATTCAGTGACTATAATTGACCCTTCTTCTCTGACAGTTTTAAGTTATTAAACAACCCACTTTAATATAGTAATGAATAAATTGCCCTCCAGAGGTTGCAACTAAGAACGCTTAAGTAACAGGTGTTCCCTTTGAGATTATTCCAAACGCCCAGAATATAGCACGTTAGACCTCAGTAAAAAGTGCGAGATGAGTCTGTGTCAGTGTTGATAATGACAACACAGGTGTCTGCTGGGCTTGGGTCTGAAAAGCAGCAGGCTGTTTTGTTAGGTGAACTGGGAGGAGGGAAGGGGATGACGCAGGACAGTTCCAGGTGTCCTGGGCTCTCTGTTTACACAACAGAGTCATTGATTCGTCAGATCCCACAGGCAGGCACCGAGAGCCCAATGATGGTCGTGGGTGTATAAAGGCGAGAGGGCACACTTGCTTCCTGTACCCCAAGCCTCCAAGCAGAGAGCTCTGCACTTTCTGCCACACTGTACTCAAATGGCAAGGCTGGATTGCGTCTCTTTTCACCGTCTCCGCAGAGCCCAGGTTGGTGTAGAAGATTCCCTGAAGGAGGCACCACGCTAGCTGTTCAGAAGGGTCAGGTTTTCTGGCTGGAGATGATTTTCAGGCTTGTGGAAGCGTTTTAGGTTCTATGAAATGGCTTCAGACGAAAGGGTGAAACGTAAGCGCAAAACACGTGTAGGTGACAAGGAGTGTGGCAGCTCCGCTAGAAGACTGCATGTGCTGTATGTAGTTCAAGAGTGCAAAAGTGAGTTGAGGGCCCAAGGATCTTGAGTATCTGATAGGAGAAGCTGTCGACAATAGCTCCTTGGCGTGATCCGCATGGCGCCTTGGGTAACTGGGTGGCAGTGACTGAGGAGTGGAGCAGGGGAAGGCTTGAAGCTGTGAGAATAGTCAGGACTATGTTATGATAGTCTGGCAGAGCCATAATGAGCAACTCAGCTAAAGCAGAGATGGGCACTGGGGGGACTGGCACCAAGGAACAGATGGGAGGATGTGTCCTGTGGGTGAGAGAGAATATGGGTGAAGGGGAGAGTAAGCCATTGGTGATTTGGGGAGTCTAAGCTTGAGGGTAGCAGCTTTATCAGACACAGGAGGCATTGGGATGTGGTGGCCCATTCCTGCAACCCCAGCCTCCTGTGCATACAATCTGATCGGTTGCTCTAAGTCTACACAGTGCCTTTGAGGTCAGCCTGGGCTATATACAGAGTGGGACCCTTGCTTAACACAAAGAGAAATAAATAAATAAATAAATAAATAAATAAATAAATAAATAAAACCCCAACCAGAGAGAGGAGCCAGGTTAACAAAACAGCTCTGTCTGTCATTCGTGGAGTTGAGTGTAAAATGATGGTACCGAGACATCAGCCCCCCTGTTCCCAAAGAGGCTGTGTTCCAAACCACAGCCACTTCTGGGCAGAAATCCTAACTGATCGCAACTGCCAGGCTGAGAAGTTCTTGAATGGCCTGGGGTGGGTGAGAGGCCCTGGAAAAATTGCCTGCTGAATGATCCCTGGTGCCTCTAGCTCAGGGTGGAGATGATCACAACCTTGTTCCACCCTGAGCTGGCATTGGCCACGCGGTTGCTCTTTCGTTTCCACACAGACCCCACTCAGGAGCAAAGAGCTACAGCAGATGCGACATACAGGCTCTTCCCCTAGAGATAACCAGGTTGCTGTGCCTCTTTCCAAAGCAAAGGGGAGAAGAGGCAGTCTGGATGGGGCCTGGTACGCTAGGGAGCGAAGGTCAGGTGGCCAAGACCTAATTTGGGGGCAGAAAATGGGATAGGAGCACAGAGAGAACCCAATCTCTGAACTCATGGTTCAGACTCATTCGTTTGATTGAACTTGACATGCAACGCAGATTCTAAGACCAGAGTGTTAAGGATGTCTCACACAGGGCAGTGGAGCAGCATCTGCCCCTCCTCCCACAATGGCTCTGGCCACATGTTCACTGGCCCTGCCTGACTGTGAGTCATACTGAGTATGAGAGGTTCAGTTTTATTCCAGTCCAGTGTGTATTGCAGTCCTTCACATGGCCTCAGCTCATGCTAATTAAATTATGTGCCGTTTTCGATGCCTGGATCGGGCCTTTCTATTTCTGTGCTTTGCTTCCTTCCTGCCAGGGAGACTATTTTCCCTCCATCTTTGCCCATCCAAACCCTACTCTGCCTTCCCCTGATATGAGAAGAGACAGCTGATTGCTCGAGCTAGAAAGGAGACAGAAAACAAAACAAAAGTCAGATAGTACATTGTACTTAAGAATGCGTTATACTATAGTAGGATGGTCATTATGGATCAGTACTTAATGGATCATTACATATAATACTATACTGATATTTAACAGTTCATGGAATTTCATTTCCACCTGATTTTAGTCTTCATTTTTACATTTAAAATGTCAGTCTGAGAAGGAATTGATTTCCGGCATCTGGAAAGTCTGGTGATGAAAAGTGCCTGTGTCCCTAACGAGGGAACGGGGTGAAGGGGCCACAGATCATCTATGGTCCCATCGTTGAGCAGTGAGGTTGACTGTAAAAGGGATATTGACCCTACTCCAACACTGTGTAATAAAGGAGTTCCATGAAAATTGATTTCAGCTCTGTACGCAGTGTTTTAAAAATTCCCTCAAGCCTACAAGCAAGTTCACTATCCCAGAGCCAGAATTGATTTTTGTGCTTGCAGTAGGAACCATTTCCTACTTCAGCCCCTCTTCCTGACAGACACATGATCATAAACATTTATCATAAACACAGGACAAATTGCACTTGGCTGCTTGGTCTGTGGACGGAGCGCAGACAAGTCCTGGTCCCCAGAAATCCCAGAGAGGTGATTTAAGGTGAACTTAAGTCTCTCCCTTCACCCACAACTAAATGTTTACTAATCCGACTGATTTATTTTGCTTCTTGAGGTTTGGTCACCTGTTTATTTACAAGGCAGGCTTAACTTGGAAGCTAACTTTTCCTGTCTAATACAGTATTCAGGAGCATGAGAAGTTTTCCTCTTGAATAGCTTTGCTCTGTCTTGTAGAGAAATCACCGAGATCCCGGAGGTACACTGCTTGCTTCTTTCGTTCCTTGTTTTAAGAGTGGTGTTTTGCAACCTGACCACATTCCTGTGGGAAAGCAGGATGCGAGTCATAAAATGGCAAGCTTAATTGTAAGAAAGTGGGATGGGTTTATAATATTTTGGGAGAAACTCAGGTTCTTGGTCGTTTATAGGCATTGGAGGCTAACTGTACTTATTTGTGTTTGGATGAAAATTAGCAAAGAAAACCGGTTTCCTGGCTTTATAAGATGAGAATTTGCTATCAACACGAGGGTTTCTTATTAACCGGTTAGTTCCAGCAGAACGGTGGTTTCACACGTTCGTGATAAATTGCTTTTGATCAGAAAATATAGGTTTGCAAATGTCGGATGAGAAACTATGAGACAGCTCTGTAGGGCGTCAATTAACACTCTTGGTAAGAGGCAGTGGGAATGTCACTGTTGATTAACAATAAACCCTCTCACCAGTGTACTATAGGCCAGTTCTCTACCCTTTAGTAAGAATTTGTCCTTTCAAGACTGCTTCATTTTATAGCAGGCAAGACTGAGGCCTAGCCACCTTAAGGATTGTTCAAAATGATTCAGTTGACCTGGAGGGAGCTGGGATTCAAGCTGAGATTTGTGGCCTGCAGAACTTTCATGCCCAGCCGGCTCTGGAACCGGCTTTCTTGGTCACCCACAAGTGTATGCACACTTACCCCGTCCTTTCCTCGGCCCTCCCTTACAGTCTAAGTAGTCACGGTGGCTCCTAATGACATCTTAGCGCTGGCGAGTCTAAGGCGCACATTTGATGACAACGTGGACTACCCAGTGAGCTCTGGTCCGTTTTTTCTCTCTCATCCTTAGAAGTTCATCTTCTTGAAACTTGCTGATCTGTGTCTCATCCCACCTTGACTGCACATCTGGCTGCCTTCTTCGAATCTCTGCAATGACGTAATGGCGCCTGCGCTACCTCCGGGGTGTCAGCACTCCTGGGTACTTGTTTTAAGTGATCTCGTGCATGCGAGCCCTATGAGATCTAGGTCAAGCCTTCACTAACCCTGCAGTGGACCCAACAGAGATGATAGTGAACCGGGTGATTGTCTTTCTCCCTGCCTGACACTGGCCAGCTTATATGCCTCCAAATAGCAAGTCCTGCCTATTCAGACAGCATGGATGACTGAGCTGGAAGCCCGTCTCCTCAGTATATCTGGACTGGCTGGTTCTGTGTCAACTTGACAAGAGCTAGAGTTGTCAGAGGGAGGAGCCTCAGTTGAGGAAAAACCTCCATGAGATCCAGCTGGAAGGCATTTTCTCAATTAGTGATCAATAGGGGAGGGAGGGCCAAGTCCATGGTAGGTGGGGCCATCTCTGGGCTGGCAGTCCTGGGTTCTATAAGAAAACAGGTTGAGCAAGCCAGGGAAGCAAACCATAAGCGGCTCCCCTCCATGGCCTCTTCATTAGCCTCCAGGTTCCAGCCCTGCTTGCGTTCCTGTTCTGACTTCCTCTAATGATGGCCTATTATCTAAAAGGGTAGGACAAACTAACCTTTTCTTCCCAACTTGCTTTTGGATCATGGTATTTTGTTGTAGCAGTGAAAGCCCTAAGACAATATCCTTAAACTATTTGGCCTCTATTTTGAAGATTAAAAATAAGGACTGCTAAAGCCCAAATAGCTGGGGACATTATCTGAACTGCTTGTCTATGCCAGTCAAGTCTCACTGTCCCTTCTTTCTGTTTTTTTTTTTGTTTGTTTGTTTTTTTGTTTTTTTGTTTTTCGAGACAGGGTTTCCCTGTAGTTTCTAGAGCCTGTCCTGGAACTAGCTCTTGTAGACCAGGCTGGCCTCGAACTCAGAGATCCGCCTGCCTCTGCCTCTGCCTCCCGAGTGCTGGGATTAAAGGCGTGCGCCACCACTGCCCGGCTTCTTTTTTTTTTTTTTTTTTAATAGTATATTTTTCTTTGGCTTTGAAGAGTTCATGCGGACACTGTGTTATACACAGAAAGCCTAGCTGGGTGTGGTGGCACACACCTTTGATCCCAGCAGTGGAGAAGCAGAGACAGGCAGATCTCATGTAAGTCTGAGGCCAACCTGGTCTATATAGTGACTTTCAGGCCACACAGGGCTTTGTAGTGACTCAAACCAACAAAAAAAGAACCAAATCCTGGTAACTAGGAACACACCATTGAAAACATCCACGGCAGGGCATTCTTGTTCTGCCTAGCTGGGTTTTCTGGTTTTCTTATGGTTATCTCATTCAGACAGGGAAGATTTTTAGCGGTGAAGTAGTTTCTAGCTCAGGGCCTTGCCTGTCATAGGGTTTTGTTTTGTTTTGTTTATCTTTGCAAATCCCTTACAGATGTGGGGGATTATATTGATCAGCCTGGCGATTATTATTATTTTTTTTTTAGAAGCATTGCCCTTTCAAGCTTATTGGTTGTAAGTATCATACTTCACACAGTCTCAAAAGGTCTCATAAATATTCAGTTTTCATATGGTTGCATTTACAAGCTATTGATTCTGACTTGGTCCTATTCACTGTCCTTCTGCCGCATCCTTGCGAAAGCTCTGCTTCTCACCCGTTACTCAGAGTTAATCACCAATAGATTGGACTGGTTGTTAGCTCTGCTCCCCTCCCCTCCCCTCTTCCAAACTGCTACACAAGAGACTGGAAGGGCAACTTCCAAAACCCAGAGAGCACAACAGTTGTGAGGAGGGCTCCTATCCAGGGCCTGTGGCAGGAGGAGAGGGACCCAGTCAGGGACAAGCCCAGCATTTGGAGAGAGGGAGTGGAGGAAATACGGCCCTCCTCATTGCCCCACCCTCCCGCCATTGCCATACAGTGGTTGAAACCAGGAAGGCAGTGTGGACCAAGGGAATCCGGCCCAACAGTCAGCTTCCTGGCACAGAACAGTACAAATATGGCAAGCACAGCCAGAGAGGGGAGCCTAATGGTCCAGCAAAGGTGCACAGCTTTCTCACCAGGGACATGTGTGTCGAGACCAAGTCAGGGAGGCACAGGCTTAGACAAACTGAACGGCATCAACTTATAGAGCACTGTGATCCAAACCTGTTTTAACACCACAACGGCACCCGCTTCCCTTCCATGTCACTTCACTGATTCCTGACGCCCTGTATTTTTTGAAGAAACGCCAGGATCATCCCAAACAGGTATGGCTTTGTTTTTGTTGATGGAGCTTTTCGCCTTGATTGTAATGTTTCTGTAAGAGATTTCACAGTGCAGAGGAACAAACTCTACTCTCAGGAGCAGGGAACAGGGAGCAGGGATTGTGTTCTAGGGTCTGTTGTTGGCTTTTCAGTAATGGCTTAGACAACATTTCCTGGCATGGCCCCCTTACAGTACTTTTAAAGTATCTAATCATTAAATCAAATCATTACTGGCTTTGACTAGGAACTGCTGCATAAAAGAAACTTTTCATTTAAAATATCTGTATTGACTATTTCCTGTGTTCTCCCTCCCTTCCCGCTTCTCTCTCTCTCTGTCTCTCTCTGTCTGTCTCTGTCTCTCTGTCTGTCTCTCTGTTTCTCTCTCTCTCTCTCTCTCTCTCTCTCTCTCTCTCTCTCTCTCTCTCTCTCTCTCTCTCTCTCTCTCTCTCTCTCTCTCTCTCTCTTTGCCCCCGGGTTTTGCTATGTAGCTCAGGCTGGACTTAAGGTTTTTCCTGTCTCAGCCTCTCTGACTCAGAGCCTAGCAAAATTATTCAGACCAGCCAATCCTAAGCCAAGGGTCTTCCCTCGTTGCCTATTCCTTCCCATAAAACCCCAGTGAAAGCTTCCAGCCCTGCTCCGCCCTCCTCACTTCTGCTAACTGACTGACCCACTCCTTTCTCAATGTGACCTCCCAGCATGCTTTGCTTTTGGAGTCTGTGAGCCCAAACTCCCTCCCTCATGAAAATAATTTCTACGTCTTTATGTCTTTCCATACAAGATGAAACATCATGGGATATCTAGCTATGATGTCTTTTACAAGACAATGATTATTTTAAAATACAAATAATTCGATGTTTTAAGGGAACATTAGACTGAGGGGGTTTACTGATTGCAGTGCACATTTGGCATTTGACAAGCATAGCTATTTTAAACTTCTTTCTATAATTGATCAGTACGTTTATTTTCCTAGTACAATATGCAATGCCAAAACTATATGTTGGGTTTCTGTGCTGTATAATCTCCATATTAAATCTCCAGCCTCATAGTCTGTAGTTTTATTGTTGAAATCTTAAAGAGTTTAAAAAATGAGAATTCTTGGATTAATTCATTGTGAAAAATATAATGTTGGCAAGTGACGTTAAAGAGCAGATGAAGATCAGATTGCAATTCAACAAGTTCTTTAGCTTATTAGGTAATAGTTTATTAGGCTAGGAGAATCAATAACATGGAGGGATGTGTGTGTGAGCATGGGCGTGCACGCGCGCACGTTTGTGTGTGTGTGTGTGTGTGTGCGCGCACGCGCGCGTGCGTGCGTGTATGTATGTGCATGCATGTGTGCGTGTGTGTGTTTCATACTAGGAAAGTATCACACCATCAGCCTCACACCCCAAGCCTTTGTTGTCATTGTTTTTGAAACAAGGTCTCAAGATGGTTGCAAACCTGCAATTCCTCTGCTTCTACTTCCTGAGACTGGGGATTACAGGCATGAACTACCATTTCTGGCTTCATGATTAATTTTACTTTAAATTTGTTGGCCACTAATTAACAGGAAGGCTTCCTTTATGTTTTTTCTCTCGTGCATTCTAGGTATTGCTTTAAAGGCTGTGTGCTGTTTGTTTTACGTTTATGCTGTCTGTACCACTTTATCAGGCTACCAGGATGTTTTAACCTTTACTTTTTTTTCCAATTAAAAATTTTGATAGTATTCTTTTATCATTTAAATGGCTGTGTACAGTTTAATGAGTGAATGGCTTTTATGGGTATTTTGCAACCTAATGTGTGGAGTTACATATTTAAAGTTTAATATCGGCTGTAATAGAGTTAAAAATTGTAGGCTTGAGACAGAGTTGCTAGGAAACCTTTCTAGAGTTTTATTTTTTTTTCTCTGCACATGGATTTCTGGAAAAATGAAATCCTCTGTTTCCATAGCCCACTTTCTGGGGTATCACTTAACCTCCTCACCCGCTGTTTTCAGAACTGTTGTCTGAAGGCTGTACTGTGTTACTAAGACTGTATCAGCTCTTAGGACTGTCTTCTGCTTCATCCTTGTCTTCAGGAATGTGACACCGAGACCAGATTCTTCTCCTACTTCTTGTTCTTTTCAGTCCTGGCTTGGAAAACATCAGACAACACTAGCATCTCTTCCTTCTCATAGTCCTGAGATTATCCTGTAGAGAACGAGGAGGAGAGAGCGGTTAGGAGCGGCGATGTCCCGGCATTCCCACAGGGAGCAAAGGGAGAGCTTTGGAGAACCCAGCCCGGAGCTGAGCTGGCTCTCCTCTCTTCTCTGTTGTCCATCTCTGAAAGCGAAGCAGCCGAGCAGCTTCTGGGTTGCTCCCCGCTTTTCACTCAACGCCTGCTGGGAATAGATAGTACTGGCGCTTGGTGACTCCTTACGAAGTCAAAATACAAAGGCCAGGAAAACATTTTTCCACCTCCAAATTAGCAAAATTGAGATTCTGCTGAGTTAAATTGCAGAAACAAAAGGTCAGCTGGGAAAAAAGGAGCTACTACCCTCATAAGAATATTTCATATTTAAGGCCTTGGGTTTCGGCAGAAGGGAGAGTCAATTTCACACTGTAAAGAGAGGCTCTGAAGAAACAAGAAAAGTCTTCACAGCAATGTGGTTCTATTAGCTATTTCATGTAGCAACCTTGTGAGCCTGAGTAATTTAACAAGGACTTATATGGAAATGATGTAGTGTAAAATTTTATGAAAAATATGAAAGTACAAAATGAAAATACATATGCTTTCTCACTAGTAAGTAAAGCCTGAATTTACCTCCAGACAACCCCCTCTCTAGTCTTCTAGTGATCTGACCCTCCTCTAAGGATGGTAACTTAGCATGCACTATAGCATTTGGCAACTAGTGGGTGCCTGGTAAATTATGTTTGAATATGTGGAAGCACCTTTTTTATAATCTTTGTCTCAAGACTAACACTCAGTGATATGTAGGTTAGAGTTTGTGCCAGTCATCATGGTCCAGAGAGAGAGAGAGAGCTGGTCTGAATAAATATATTATTATTATTATTAATGATATTTGTATACACACACATACATAGCTCACTGCAAGTTAACCAACACAGTGTTTCTCAGCAAAGGCACCATTGGTATTTGGGGTTGAGTAGATAATTCTTTGCTCCCAGTTGAGAGCTGACTATATATATATATATATATATATATATATATATATATATATATATATATATATGTGTGTGTGTATATATGTATATATATGTATATATGTATATAGTTATATATACATATTTATATACACATGTATATATACTTATATATACATATATATGTATCATGGAATTCATCTTTGTCCTCTACACAAGTGAGATGCTTGCTCCATCTTTAACAGCCTCCAGATACTGTCCAATAAGCTCTGGAGACAAGGCTGGCTGCTACCCCACAGACTTCAGGAACCAATGATGTGGGGAAAATTGACGCTAATTATATAGTGTTTTAAGACTATTCATGGCTTCTAATGTAAAAATTCCAGGTCATCTTAAGAAAAATTTTGTGGGTACAGATGCTAAGGTTTGTCTATATAAATATTTATTATAGTCTTAGTTATAATAGTGTAAAATTATCAACCAAAATGTCTGACTAAAGGCTTGGCTAACTAGATTATGGTTCATCATAAAATGGAATATTTAATCAGAGGAAATTGCTTACAAAATGCTAATAAATGAACAAAGCATGTTAGAAAGCAATAGACTCTCAGTTTTCTTAGCAACAACAACAACACACATTCAAAGGAAGTGATGGATGGAAGCAGTTTTGGAGTAGACACTCTGGATTTGGTCCCACAATCCACGACCTGTGTCACATTTTATTTTTCCAGTCATTTGTGCCTGTAATGCTAAAACGGGGGTGCTGGTACATGTCCTAAAACACTAGTGCCGGGACTTTTTGAAATTATATATGAGAAATGTTGTTTGTTCCCTAGTAAGGACTCCTGAGGAGAGGTAAAAAGTCTGTCACAAAAGGCTCGAAGCTGATAGGTCAAAACACGGGTAGAGGTAAGCTCGGAGGCGGGAGATCAAGAATATGTTTTCTTTTATGCTTGGATGCAAATTTACATTGACATTAAGAGTTGCTTTCACCACAGTCGTATCTCCACAGCAGAGTGTTCCACCCACTGTAGCCACACATGAAAGCTGGTTTCTTTCTCCACTGGAGCTCCTGCATGGCGAACTGACCAGAGGTCTCTCCCTTGACAGCCTCCTCATCTTCAACACAGGACTGCCTTCAGCGGGGGAGGGGGAGGGAGAAACGAAGTGGGTAAGTTCTATAGACCCGGCCAGGGATAGCACTAATTTCCAGTGCCTGTTTCACTGTGCTGGTGTGCTGGTGTGCAACGCAGCTGGCTGATGTGGCTTTATCCCGTCCCAGACATATACTGTCACTGTCCTTCTCAGAGTCTGAGGTCTTCAAGCTGCAAGCTGTCCTCTCCAGCAGCTCTTCATGGTTCTGTTTGCAACAAGTGCTAAGGGAGAAAAATCTGGAGGGTTTAAGAAAGGATCAGAAAGGCTCAGGAAGAATTTTGTAGAATCTTTTTGTTGTTGCCTGCTTTTCCTTTCTATTGTTGAGAATGAATTGGAGAGCTGAAGAGAGGAAATTTGCTCAAGAGATTATTACTCTAAGCTCAAGGGTGACATGATTACAAGGTCAAGGGATGTGATCAGGTCAGGGTACATAGCTTGTGAAGAAGTAAATAAAAGAAAGTTGTTAGGATAGAGGAAAATCTCCTTCCCCAGGATAGTATTTTTCTGGTCAGACCTTCCAATACATGGTAGGTAGGCAGATCCCAAAGAATGGGTGGGCTAGAGACCTCCCAGAATCCCTTTCTGGGTATGTTAGCATAGAATAGGGATAATTTAGGACACTGAAGGATCCTTGACTCTACCCACACCCATGCCAGAGCCCAGCAGGGAAGGGAAGCTAACAGTAGAACGAATCCACTAACCCTCATCAACATGACCCCTTCAGGGTCTTGCGTAGAATGAAGTATGAGTCATGGGAGGGAGTAGGGAGCTGGAGGCTGAGAACCCACCAGGACTGAACAATATGTGGAGTCCTGAGCCATGATGGATCAGACTTCATATTCACAGCACACATTCAAAATGAAAATTACTATCAATTTCAAGAGAATACTTTAGAGCATTTACTGTGGGACAATGGTCTTGTCCCCTGTAAAGATTTGTCACTTGTATCAATTTAATAAAATGCTGATTGGACAGTAGCCAGTCAGGAAGTACAGGTGGGGTGACCAGAATAGGAGAATTTTTGGAAGAGAAAAGGCTCAGTCTACAGTCATCACCCAGATGCAGAGGAAGCAAGCAAGATGAGAACGCCTCACTGATAAAAGGTACCAAGTCATATGGCTAACACAGACAAGAATTTAAGATGTAAGAGTTAGTTAATAAGAAGTCTGAGCTAACAGGCCAACCAGTTTATAATTAATGCCTCTGTGTATTTTTTTTGGGGGGGGGCATCGAACAGCTTCAGGACTGGGCGGGACAGAGAACTTTGCAAGTGTGGGGTCCCGTGTAACTGCATTGGATACCAGTTCATAGACCACGCTGGGACAGAACTGATGCTATGACTTTATATGTATGAATGAATAATGGGAGCCCATGAGACAGCTCAGTGGGTCAAGGTGCTTACCGTGTGAGCCTGGTGACAGGTTTAATTCCTGGAACTCGTTCTGGTACATGGAGAGAATGGACTTGCCAAAGTTGTCCTTGCATGTTGTGGCATGCGGACCACTCCACCACGTACACAATAATAATAATAATTAAATAATAATAAAAGTTCCAACAATACATTTAAAAGACTGAACGATTGAGGTAGAAGGTAATTGTTTTCTCACTCATTCCCAAATGACTCATATTCTTTTGCCTTTATCACTTAAATTTTGGCTCATTACTCCTTCTACTAAATTGTAACTTTATTAAAGGTATAAGCTGTGACTTTACTGGTTTTGGAGGACTCTGTGTTAGCATAGAACCTAGCACATGCTTTGATAGGTGTCTCTCTGTCTTTGTCTTTGTCTTTGTCTTTGTCTGTCTCTGTCTCTGTCTCTGTCTCTCTCTCTCTCTCTCTCTCTCACACACACACACACACACACACACACACATGCATGCTCACAAATACAGAAGAAAACAGAACACAGCTGTGATTTGGCCACAAGAGCAAGTAAGAGTACTGTAGTAGGTTGGAGTGCCAGGCTAGAACCTTCAGGGAATGTCACTGCACTAAGCCACTTACATGTCAAGGGCCCATTTGTTTCCTCGTTCACTAGTGTAGGATGGGGACAGGAGTACGGTGGTCCAGCCTGGGAATGTTAGAGAGAGGAAGGCCCAGAGAACCAAATATTTTATGTATTGCCAGTCAGACTGTGGAGGATAAAAGCAAGGAGTGAATGTGTGTGTGTGTGTGTGTGTGTGTGTGTGTGTGCGCGCGCACGCATTTGTGTGTGTGCATGCACACACACATGGGTAAAAACTAAACTGTGGCTCTAACAGGGCTGGACTGGGCTTTGGCAAAGTCAGATGGTGAAGTCATGACAGTAATGTTGGAACAAGGGTACTTATTCTGCTTCCCAGGTTCATTTAAACGACGGTTGGCGGTGGCGGTGGCGGTGGCGGTGGCGGTGGTGGTACCTTTCGGGAAAGGCAGAGTGATTCCCTGGAAAAAGTATGGAAGATCAGAGAGAGAGATCACTGATGCAGTGTGGTAACACAAGCCAGATTAATGGCTATAGAGAGCTCAGGATCAAACCTTTGGGGACAGCAAATGCAGGCACTACTATTTCCACTGTCTCCGGGAAGCACTTATGATTCTCCATCCTGTGCTTTGTGCTTGTGTTCAGTAAGGATGTCAGACTTTCTTCTTGTTTTCTTCTTCTTTTCTTCTTCTTCTTCTTCTTCTTCTTCTTCTTCTTCTTCTTCTTCTTCTTCTTCTTCTTCTTCTTCTTCTTCTTCTTCTTCTTCTTCTTCTTCTTCTTCTTCTTCTTCTTCTTCTTCTTCTCCTTCTCCTTCTCCTTCTCCTTCTCCTTCTCCTTCTCCTTCTCCTCCTTCTCCTTCTTCTCCTCCTCTTCCTCCTCCTCCTCCCCTTTCCTCCTCCTCCTCCCTCCTCCTCCTCCCCTTTCCTCCTTCTCCTCCTCCTCCTCCTCCTCCTCCTCCTCCTCCTCCTCCTCCTCCTCCTCTTTCTCCTCTTCCTCCTGTATTGGGAATTGAACTGATGGCCTCCCACCTCACACATGCTAGTCAAACCCCATCAGGTTCTTAGTTTGTTTTCAGTTGGGTTATCTACCATTGCTTAAAGACACTCAACCCATGAGAAGGCTGAAGCTCTTTTGGAGTCATCAGTGATCAGTTTTGTTAAGCAGCTAAATGACATTTCCAAAGACAGATCACCGCACACAGTGCTCTGCAGCTCAAGGGAACGGCAGAGTGGACACACACATTTACTGAGCATGCCCCAGAGTTCTTGGTGCTGCTGGATCTCATCCCGTCCCCCTTCCCTCTTCCTATAGTCTCTCCTCTCGGTGGTCCCTTTTTGTTAGGGCTCCCAACTCTTTCCCTGGCTTCTCTCTCTCCTACTGATCACCCTTACCTTGCCTGTCTTTTTGTTTATCCTCCCATCTTCTCGCTCTTCCTGACATTACTGGTAACATGAAATCGATACAGCATTAAAATAAGGATCCACTCCCAGTTTTAATTTCAGAATCAAAATATAGATCTCATAGGCCTCCCCATTTCTTTTACTACCATGTGGCCAGTGATTGCACCTTCTTTTCCATTTTATAACCAGGCACATGGAGTACTTGTCTTCCCTGTTAAGTACACAGAGTTTAATTACATTTTAAACTGTTACCCCATGTGATCCTTGGTTGTAATGTGTTTCCTGTGGGCCAGTGTCTTGCAGTATAAAGAACTTTGCCTCCCAAGGACATTCTAAGAACAAATGGCAGAGAAAGTGTCATTTAAATCCTTGATATCCAATACCCAAGTTTTATTAAAATGAGGACAATGGTAAACACTTCTTCTTTGGAACTCTCAGCAGCACTGTGTAAGTTGCTATGCCACCAGCAGGCCGTTTATTTGTCTGGGGTCTTATCTCTGTTAACCCTATGATGGTCAGTGTGCCGTGCAGGGGAGTGTCCCCCCCTTCTTCAGTATACAAGAGGAAATACTTTTCATCTTCCTGAATGTGCCAGGATGCGTGTTGGATTTAATCACCTCTGTTATTATAGCTCTTCTCCCTTAATGTCTTAATGCTCTAAAACATGCTTATTCATTTGTGGAATTCAGCCATTGGGCTTGCTTCTGTCCCTCAAAGGGAGAGACCCTTATAAACCCAACCTCTCTATCTTCCTTTTCTCATGGTTTCTAGCAGAACCTGATCGCCTCAGCTTTAGAAAGATATTTTTCTTCCTTGAAAAAGGAACCCATTCATTATAGACGCATTCTTAGTTCTAAAATTCTCTGTACACATATAAAGCTAAAGAATAGGTCATAGTGTCCACACTTTGAATAGGAAAACTTGAGTAAATGAGCCCCAGACAACTCTTCACTGATCCCATTTCTGGTAGAGCTGTCGTCTTCTATAAACCATGTGTGTCTAAGGAGGCGCTTATCATAAAATATCCCCCCCCCCAAATTCCTCCCATATATTACCCATATGGTGCATTTAGAATAAATAGAAATGTTTCTTGTATTTGAATATTATTTTATGCTTGGCACGGGTACAGAATAATCTCATTGATTTTCCCGGTAACCCGGAGAGGAAGGCAGGGTAGGTGCCGTCTTCTCCTGTTCTCTTTTACTGAGGAGGAAAGAAGCGCTGAGGGACCACAGGCCGCAGCGTCAGAAACAGGCTGTTCTGTCTCTCCCTCTGTGCCTCCCAGTCTCAGTCTTGGAGAAGACCCAGTGAATAACTTATTTTTTTTTCCTGCTCTGAACCAAATGAATCCGAGGGGGGAAAGACAAGGAATATGCCATAGTTCATTTTCTGTTGCTATTACAAAATACCCAAGATAATATAATTCGTAAATAGTAGGGATTTGTTTATTTCAGAGTCCTACAGGCTAATTGGCCCGGGATCATGATGTGGGCATTAGTGAGGGCCTCCTTGCTACGTAGTGTTGTGGTAGAGGGTATCCCATGGTGAGTCAGACCAGATGACGTCATAAGGCTTCACCCTCATGATGCCCTCTAACCCCAATTATCTCCGGAAGGCCCCACCTTCAAATGTCATCAGCGTGAATTTGAGGATTCAGTTTCTAACACAAACTTTTGGGGGAATATATTCAAACCGGAGCAGAATGCATATGAATCATCAAAATATCACATTATAATCAGCGAAGCAGACGTTGGCATGCACACTTGTGTTTACAGGCATTTATAACATTCAGTTCAAGTTAGATAGATACATCTTTCCAGGTACAAGCAGTTCTGAGTGTCCCAAGTCCCCCGGCATGGGCGGCAGTTCTCTTGGAGGTGATAGCCTCGAGACAGTGGAGGGTATGCTTCTTGCCAGGAGTCTGGCTCCGGAAAAAGAATAGTGAAGGACAGGCTACACAGTCTCCCTACTCCTTACTCGGGCAGATGACCCTAACTTCTCAGAGAGAACCGAGGAGTGGGTGCCACAGCTGGCGAAGGTAGGGAACCTATCGTGGGATCCAGAGAAGGAAGAAGAGTTTCCCTTTCTCATAGATGCCTTGCCTCCTGACCAATAAATGGTCATCCCTGACAGAAGACAACTGCTTTTCACCACTCACTCCACAACGGTCTCCTTCCTGTGCCTCCTCTTCCTCATTGCCAGGTGCCGAGTCTAAAACATGGACACCATCTGGAATTCTTGGCTTTCCCTCGCTCTCTGTATGAGCTTTGTCAGCACGCTCTTTTGATTCGCGCTGAAGAAACCTCGGATCGGTCCATCTTTCTGTATTTCTACACAATTGTTGCCTAGAATCACAATTACGCTCAAGCCCTGCTATCTTTCACCTTTCTGTTGAAATTGCTCACTCACAGGCTTGTCTGTCTCACCATTTACCATAGCCAAAGGAATGCATACGAGGCCTTGGGGAGTTATTAAACTGCCTTCCGGTATGGCGGTGTATAGGAGGGTCAGGCCAGCTTCTCCAAGGGATTAGCTATCCCGCTTGCTTTCATTCTGACAGAAGAAGACCTGTCAGCAGAGAGAACACACATCTGGGCTGCTAGGTATGTACCTTTCACTATTGGGAAGATCGGCAAATAATTTTTTTCTTATGTTTACCTTGTGATCTTCATGTGCAACATGAGAGAGCTAAGAAACTGATTTCCAGGGACTTTCCATTAAGAGAAAATAAACTCTACAAAAAATGG
This sequence comes from Arvicola amphibius, assembly GCF_903992535.2. Classification (NCBI taxonomy): domain Eukaryota; kingdom Metazoa; phylum Chordata; class Mammalia; order Rodentia; family Cricetidae; genus Arvicola; species Arvicola amphibius. The sequence continues at coordinate 8,619,004 of NC_052053.1, forward strand.
CTCTGCCCAAGTTTTTTGAATGAGTAGCTTTGTGGAAAATTATGTTTAGTACTGGGTGAGCCTTGTGCCTGAACTGCTCATAGAGTGACTAGTGTATGCGCTAGAAGGTCACAGCTGAGGTTCAGAAGAGTCACTAGATGACACGTGTAGACTAGGCCTCTCGTAATGAGGGGTGAAGGCGTAAGTCACAAAACAATCCCACACCAGTTCAGAATTATGGATAATAAAAGGGTTATTGGGGCTGGAGAGATGGCTCAGAGGTTGAGAGCACTGACTGCTCTTCCAGAGGTCCTGAGTTCAATTCCCAGCAACCGCATGGTGGCTCACAACCATCTGTAATGGGGTATGGTGCCCTCTTCTGGCCTTTAGGCATACATGCAGACAGAACAGTGTATACATAATAAATAAATCTTTAAAAAAAATAAAAGGGTTATTTATTTAAGGGGAAAATTTACAGATCACTGTCCTAGACAACAGTCCTTTGAACGAACAGGAACAGAGTCTAGCAGCCAGAAGCCAGAGCCGGAAGCAAGAGAACGGGCGCATGGTTACTGCTGCTTTTTATAGTATAAGAGACCACACCCAAGTGGGATGATATCTTAACGGCTATTGGCTGAAGGAGCAGAATGTGCTCCCGCAGCAGAGGGGTTATTTTGAGGAAACATGTCTTTATCTAACATTAAGACAGCTGATGGAAGGCAATTCCTTGGTATCATCCTTTCATACCTTCTCTAGGAAAAATATGATTTTGGTTCCAGTCTCCTTCTGTAAGGGCTAAGGATGCAGCTAGGCTGAGAGAGTGCTTGTCTTGAATGTACAAAGCTCTGGGTTCAGTCCTCAGCACCACATAATCTGGGCATAGTGGTACACATCTGTAATCCTAGTACTTGGGAGGTGAAAGCAGGAGGATCAGAAGTTCAAGGTCATCCTCAGCTGCATTGTACCGTTGGGGATCAATCTGAGATAGGATCAAAAGATCAAAAGAAAAATAAATGAGGTTTGCTTTGGGGTTTTTATATTATCTTCAACAGAGGAGATATCCAACAACCATGTCATAGAATGTGAATTTGTCTTTAACTCAAAGATTAAAGGAAGCGTTCCTACATAATTATTGCTGTCTAAAATATTAATCTCCCAAGACTTCATCCTAACTGAAGAGCTGCTGGTAGCCGACAGCTGCTGGGGGAGGGAGACACTCTTCTTTCAGCCCTGGTAGGCTGCGCATGTCAAAATATCTCTGAAAGCCCATCCGCAATGAACAAGTTTATTATCCATTAACACAAGAAAAATCAATTGATCACTTGGTGAGAGCAATAATGGCTTGTGGGAGAGTTTCACTCACTAAGGGATGAAAGAAATCCGCGAGGGGTCCGACGACAGCCCAACTACCTGAGCTTCTCCAAGAGCAGCCTACGTCCAAACTGGATCTGCGGATGTGAAAGAGGCAGCCAATGAGCCTCCTTGACTGGACGTCATCTTACTCCCCATGCCATGATTTTATGATTCTAGTATTGCCCTTCCACTTCTCAGTTATGACTACGATCAAGAAACTTGTGAGTCGTCAAGAAACCTTGATGATTATACCAGAGAGGTTGACCATCTTTTCCACATTGCATTTCTGTAAACCAGACACCAAGTTTCAGGATTGCTCTAATCTGTAAAGTTTATAACAAACTCTCTCAGAATACCTCTTCAGTGACTAGAACTCAACCTTATAATGTCACTAGAGTTCTGCTATCAGATTTCACACGTGAATTTTTGAAAGAATATGCAGCTCAAAAACCTGTAAGAATGCCTTCTAGAATCTAAATCTAGAATTTTTTTCTTTTTCTTTTTTTTTTTTTTTGCAATTTCCAGCCATTAACACTGAGTGAGCAATTAATATCTGCAAAGATCCCAGCAATTGTATCCTGCTTAGAGGGTTTGGAACAAAGTACCTTGAGACTACATCTCTCCAATGTTACTTGTTAATGTACCAGAAGGCAGATAGATAGATAGATAGATAGATAGATAGATAGATAGATAGACAGACAGACAAATAACTCTCAGAGGTAAAAAATAGCTTATGCCACATATTATCTTAAGCATTTGTATTAACTCTTTATATCTCATGGCAGCATTATGAAAGAGTTCTGTTATTGGTCCATTACTTAGCTGGTGAAATCCGGGTATTTTTTTAAAAAAAAATTTTAAAATATTTTTTTAAAAATTCAAGGAATTTTTTTAAAGATTATACAATCATGAAGTTGGAGAGCCAGAGTTTGAATCCAGATTGAAGATTAAATCCAGGGTCTTGCACATGTTAGGCAAAAAATGTTATCACCCAGGACACAACTTCAGTCCCAATTTGTGATCTTAAGTTAATGGTTTGCTGTAGTGTGTGCACGTGGAACAATGGCCGACTAAACATCTTCTCACAACGCCCTTCACCAAAGCTGGGAGACAGCTTTGACAAGGACTTACCAGCCGATGGTTCTGGAAACTGCACTGTGAGTATGCGATTTTAGATCCTGTGGAATGTGAAAGGCGATTATTCATTTTTCATCCCAACTAGTGAGCACCCACACAAGCTGTGAAGGAGTCTGTTCCCATCACTGGACTGACTGTTAACCCTACCAAGCTCTAGAGATAAGAGAGTTTTCAAGGCAGAACTAGAGGGGCTGTCTTCTTACCATTTTATGTATCCACTGAAGCTTGAGAGGTGGACATTTGCCTTGGCTCAAAAACCCAATGCTCTTGCACATATAAACACGCAATTTCCTTACTGTGAAACCTTTTGAAAAGTGTAGATGGATTGTAAGTAGGCCATTAAAGTCATAGACAATGCTGGGATTTATGGAGCCAACAGCTGTTTGGTGTTTGGCTGCCTGGGCTATATATTGGAGTCATTTGTTGCCTTATTCATGTGTTGTGTCCATTGCTGGGGACAGATACCCACTAAAACAATAATACTAAGTTATTTATGGGGTGGGAGCATGGATTCCAGAAATAACATATGGGATCTCACAGGATTCAGAACAGGAAGTAAGTCAATGAGCCTTGTGCAGACAGGTTTTGGGAAAGAAACAGTTTCTAATGTCTAATTCTATTCTGTATTACTTGCTTGCTTCTGAATAATAGTTTAAATTTAGTATTTGAGATTTTCATAGCTGTGTATAGTATATTTTGGTACTATCCATCACCATTCTTCCTTCCAAGTTCTCATAGGCCCCTCCAACACATCCATTCCCAACTAACTTCAAATCCATTTAAAAGAAGCCCATTGGGTCTAATTCCTGTATGCAGAAGGTGAGGGCAACCACAAGACCTTCTGTTTCCCAGTAACCACCAACTGCCAACAGTTTCTCACCTAGGGATGTGGCCACATTTTCCCCTCTCACATTCATGCTGGAATGGTGGTTGGCTTGATCTTGTGCTTGTCTTGTACAGTCAAACACTGCTATTGTGAATTCCTGAGTAAAATGGCCCTGTCATGTGCAGAAGATACTGATTCAGAACAGTCCTCCCTAATCTTTGGCTCTTATAAATATCTCACTAACTCTTTTTGTGGTGTTCTCCTAACTTTTGGGGTTTGGGGAAGCAGTAATACAGATTTATATTTAAGCCCGAGCACTCCACAGTTGTTTATTCTCTACACTTTAAATTTCTATATTAATTGCAACCCACTGCCCCAAGAAGCTTCTCCAATGAGAGCTGAAACTGTATCAATCTATGAGTATAAAAATGTGCATTTAGAGGTCAGTTTGACATTATGCCCAAACTAATAATAGTTGCAGGTTCTCCCCTAAGGTTTGAGGCATATTCAAACCATGGAATCCTGGCCAGGTTTATAGTACCAAACATGAGTTTTTTTCCTTTGAAGCAGGCTTTAAAGCCAATAAGAACAGTTGGTTACCTCTGTAACATTCATGCCACTATTGTTTTTTGAGAAACAGTCTTATTTTATAGTCTTGGCTGCTCTCAGACTTACTGTGTCACCCACATGGTAGAGCTTATGGCAATCCTCCTGTTTCAGCCTTTGAGTGCTGAGATTAGAGACATATGCCACAATGCCTAGGTCTCTGTTTTGTATTTTGAATAGCCCTTTGTGATTTGTGCAATGTTTTTGAATGTACCATCTTGGTCTGTCCTTATGGTTATGAAAGTTGGAAATTATGTTCATTGACTGTGGAGAAACTGAGACTCCGGGAAGGTAGGCAGTCCAGAATTTTGCAATTAAAGGGTAGCAGAGCTAGGATATAGAACTGAAAAGTTCAGTTGTATGAAGCATGTTTGTGATACTCTAGGGTATCTTAGGTGACAGTGAGCTGAGTGATCTCCTTACAGGACCATCAGGAAACCATACTTTATGCTGGTCTAGCTACACGATCAATCCAGATACACATATAGAATCTAAAAAATGTTCTGTTTCAGGCAAATGAAGTAAAATCCATATTCCAGACTGCCCCCCTCTCTGGTCATCATTTCTATGAGATAAACCATAAATAGAGAAAAAGATATTTATAACTTGTCATGTACCTAGTTGTCAAGTTTTCAGGGAGTACATTATTCCTCTTTATTAGAGAACAACTATTACCGCTTTCCTCCTGCAGAAATCAATCTTTTCTAACATATCTAATTACATACCAGGAAAAAATGACTTTGATATTTGTCTGCCAGCTTAGCGGTTGCACAGGAATCTACTGATACTCTAATTATTGTCCGCGGCCCCATGGCTCCGCAGTCAGTGCCCAGGCTGTGGCCTGACAGGTCTTCCGGTCTTGGTCCTGGCTCTGCCATGGCAGTGATATGGAGGTTTAAACTAATTCTTGTTCTCTTTATCAGTAAGACTCAGGAGTCAAAGGCTAGAGTGAAAACCTGCTAGCTCAGAGAGGTTGAGTAGCCACTAGTTGACCTTGCTTTTTGGTCAGAGATACTGCAAGAGATGTCTCTTTCCTCACCCCAGAAATAAAAGGAAGCTTTAACTCCAGTCTCCACCCCCTCCTTCCTGTTCATCTTCTCTCTCCAAATCGCTGGCTTTTATATGGTTAATTCTGGTCAGCTAGCTGCTGGATCCACCCCCTGATTCAAGATAAACTTTATTGATAGTCTAGAGTGTCACAGTGTGATCAAAATATCCCGAAACACGAGTTGTCCTAGTTGTTAGCACCCCTGGTTGTGACACTGAAGACCAGGGTTCACCTCTCTGGTAGGGATAGAAGCTGGCATTTTGCTGTTGGTGGCAAGTTGTTAGGGCATGCTGAAAAGGTTGAGACCAAATAAGCATGAGTTTGAGGCCTGCCTGGGCTGCATCATTTTTTTGTCCCTGGTATGAGTGCACAGATGAAGTCAGGAAAGTAGAGCCAATAGGCAGTTAGGCAGGAAATGGGCATACATACACTCATCCCCCTTCTCTCTCTCCCTCTGTCTCTCTGTCTCTCTCTCTGTGTATACATATGCACACACATATCCGAAGATTCAGACTAGAAAGAAAAGTTGGAAGCATCTGGCACTAAAACTTGCATTGAGGAGAATGTGGCATCCTCAGGCTTTGTGACAGCAGCACACAGTTCATGACTGTGGCCTTCACTTCATCTTCAAAGCCAACAGAGGAACAGCAGACATAAGCATCCTCCTAATTGCCAGCACCATATATAGCGAGTTAGCCTTCAGAACAAGGACCAGATGAGGCTTGTAATGAGTTTAACTTGCAAATGAAGTAAATCATTATGGGATTTAATGATTCCTCTGACAAGAAGGTCACAGCTTTCATTCCCCTGAACCTACCAGGGAAATGTGTTGCCAGGTATCTGTGCCAGTGATTTTTACACACACACACACACACACACCTATTCACAACAGCCATGTGCAGTGGGCATTACTGACTCCATTTCATACCTGAAGAAAAATTTAAAGCTGAGAGAAAGTAGGCAACTTATCTAATAGAAATAACTCATCAATTGTCAAGCCAGCGTGCTAACTAGGATGTTTGAGTCTAAAGCTTGGCCTCTTCCCATTTGGGGTTACCATAGAGCCAGAAATATGTACTCTGGGCCTCTGCCAGCATTGTTGTTAGATGAAACTCCAAACCATAAAAGCCCAGTCAGAGTGGTAACAAACAGTAGTCCATGTTCAATCTCGTGCACTAAAATAGAGACAGAAGACAATGCTGTCCGTCCTTCATGGCAACTAGTTCAACAACAACACTCTTCTTTAATCTTGTTTTATTGGCTGACTGGTAAGCTAGACAATTTCAGCCTAGGGTAATTTGGGTTTAATCCTCTTTCTCATCATCTCTGGCTCCTGCCCCTCCCTGGCCTTCCTTGACATTCTTCTTCCTCACACATTCCGGGCAGCCACCACCATCAATGAAGGACACCGTATTCACCACGAACATGTGGCTTTAATACAATGCTAGTTGGTGAACACTCAGGCATGGTGGATATACTTGACAGGCCCCATTTAAAGATCTGCCCTGGGTCTGCAGCCACATCTCCAAGGAATCTTCATTTCTTAGGCCCAGGATTTAATCCAGCTTCGTCTGGCCCCCATCTGTCACCCCAGTGGGACCAAGTCCCAGAGTCCCTGGGTCCCTTTACATCTGTTATCAGCGGCTCCCTGGCATCCCTGAGAATCTTTACAAGAGTAAAGTTGACCCTCCAGACTTCACATTGGTCATGGAACTCATATCCACTGACCAGCTTCAGTCCTGGTCTGGGTATGATGTCCTCAAGGGTCTTCATGGGGCCATGTAGGTTTTCCACAAGCCCAGTTCCTGGCTAACATCTTTAATACAAAATATTATGGAAACATGGAAAAACTCCCAATGTAGACTTAAACATTAGCTTCTATTGCTTTTGAAAGAACTTGAATGAGAATAATTAGTAGGTTTTATCCAGTTAGAGATTAGTACTGCAATGCTTTTTCTTTTGAATTTTTTAGTGTTTTTTGAAACCAAAGCATTTCTTTTTTTAATTGATTTTATTGAGCTATACACTTTTCTCTGCTCCCCTCCATTTCACTTCCCTCCCCTTAAGCCCTCTCCCGTGGTCCCCATGCTCCCAATTTACTCAGAAGACATTGTCTTTTTCTACTTCCCAGGTAGATTAGATCCATGTATGTCCCTCTTAGTATCCTCTTTGTTGTCTAGGTTCTCTAGGGTTGTGAATTGTAGGCTGGAGAAACTCACAGTGATCCCACTGAAATCAGGAACAAGACAAGGTTGTCCACTCTCTCCGTATCTGTTCAATATAGTTCTTGAGGTCCTAGCTAGAGCAATAAGACAACAAAAGGAGATCAAGGGGATACAAATTGCAAAAGAAGTCAAACTCTCACTGTTTGCTGATGATATGATAGTTTACATAAGTGACCCCAAAAATTCTACCAAGGAACTTCTACAACTCATAAACACCTTCGGTAATGTAGCAGAATACAAGATGAACTAAAAAAAATCAGTAGCCCTCCTGTACACAAATGATAAATGGGCTGAGGAAGAAATCAGAGAAATATCACCCTTCACAATAGCCACAAATAGCATAAAATATCTCAAAGTAACTCTAACCAAACTAGTGGAAGACCTGTATGACAAGAACTTCAAATCTTTGAAGAAAGGAATTGAGGAAGACACCAGAAAATGGAAAGATCTTCCATGCTGTTTGGGTAGGTAGAATTAACATGGTAAAAATGGCAATCTTACCAAAAGCAATCTACAGATTCAATGCACTGTTCATCAAAATCCCAGTAAAATTCTTCGCAGACCTTCGGAAAAAAAACAAAACAATATTCAACTTCATAAGAAAAGGCCAAAAATCCAGGAGAGCCAAAATAATCCTATACAATAAAGTGACTTCTGGAGGCATCACAATCCCTGTCTTTAAACTCTACTACAGAGATACAGTACTGAAAACAGCCTGGTATTGGCATAAAAACAGACAGGAGGATCAATGGAACTGAATTGAAGACTCAGTAAAAAATGGTAATCTTACCAAAAGCAATTTACAGATTCAATGCACTGCCCACCAAAATCCTAGCAAAATTCTTCACAGACCTTGAAAGAATGATACTCAACTTCATATGGAAAAGCAAAAAACCCAGGAGAGCCAGAACAATCCTATATAATAAAAGAACTTCTGGAGGCATCACAATCCCTGACTTCAAACTCTACGACAGAGCTACAGTACTGAAAAAAGCCTGGTATTGGCATAAGAACCAACAGAAGGACCAATGGAACCAAATCGAAGATCCAGATATTAATCCACACACCTTCAAACACCTGGTTTTTGACAAAGAAGCAAAAAAAAAATCAAATGAAAAAGAGAAAGCATATTTAACAAATGGTGCTGGCGTAACTGGATATCAACATGTAGAAGAATGAAAATAGATCCATATCTATCGCCATGCACAAAACTCAAGTCCAAACGAATCAAAGACTTCAACATAAATCCAACCACACTGACCCTCACAGAAGAGAAAGTGGGAAGTACACTTGAACACTATATATATATTTTTTTCCTAAATATAATTTCCTAATATATACAAATATGACTAAATATAACCCCAGTAGCACAGACACTGAGAGAAACAATTGATAAATGGTAGCCTCTGAAACCGATATTTAGACACTGAGAGAAACAATTAATAAATGGTATCCTCTGAAACCGAGAAGCTTCTGTAAAGCAAAGGACACTGTAGTTGCTTCCTTTAGAGAAGGAATTTAATACTACATAAGCTTAAATGTCTGATCACTTCTTGTGTCAATCTGTATTTATTGGTTAGATTAAAGTTACAAGTCAGCCATGGGTATCAAAGTTACAAAAAAGTATTCACATAAAATCCACATGCAGAGACCTGTGAAGAAGAAAAATCACCCCATGAGAAACAGCAGTGTCTGTGTGAGTAAGAGTAAGAAATCAACATAGGAAAGTGTGCAGTTCTCGGAATTCATCCTATGGGGTTTAGTAGTTTTGCTATGGTGTTCCTACTGTTCATGTGTGTTTAAAACACGTCTCTTAGAGTCCTGCAGGTTACAACCCAAGTGCGTGTCTAATGCATACCTCTTAGAGTCCTGCAGATACAGCCCTTGTGTGTGTCAACAACACACCTCTTAGAGTCCTGCAGGTTACAACCCAAGTGCGTGTCTAATGCACACCTCTTAGAATCCTGCAGATTACACCTAAGGCAAACTGGGCACAAACATTGGGGCCGATAGGAGCTTTGGAGCATCCTTTGATCTCCGTTGCTTTATTCGCAGCCTTTTACAAGCACAATATAACCAACCAGGAGAATAAATAAAATACCCATGTCCAGCATAAAGAATAAGAAAATGGATACAATTCCAATCATGTCAGATTAAAACCCAAGGCAGTGGCATCTGCCCTGCAGCCTTCTGCCATCTCTCCATAGAGTTATCCTCCCCACAACCCTGTCTGGTAATGCTGTGCTGAATCTAATCGGGTTATTTTCTTACCGTTTTTTCTATGGCTTTGATCCTGTGCACGTTTTTCTATCTAATGTAAAATCTTGCTTTGCCTGCTTTTCAGCTCCGTCTAAATGTAATCACTCCTGATAGATCCATTTAGTTTTCTGCCTAAAATCGTGTTTCTTCATATTAATTCATGTTAAAATCTGTAGTAATAATTTTCACTACCAAAAAATGTTTGTATTTTACAAAATACATATTATACTTTGTACATTCTACCTTCGGAGATTTTTGAATTATTGCTACATGTTTTGGTGTGCTGAAGAATGTTGGTATCAACATTTTGCAAATTTATTATGGCTTACCTGGATAAAGCCTAGCTCAATATGTCTTCAGAACCTGGAAATTAATTATTAAATATATCAAGGGAGATACTGAAGATATTATTAGATTAACGATCTTGAAACAGAAGTGTGTGATTCTTCCCACTTCCCTTGTATTGGACACACTCCAATAACACAGGACAATTCTCCATTTCAAGATCCTTCATCCATGCTGGTACTTGGCTGGCATGACCTCGTGCCTGTCTTGTAACCAGCAACTGTAGCTGGTTAGCTGTTGAGAGATGGGTGAGACTTTCCTGTCCTGACTCAGCACTTCTCCTAGTTCTGCCTGCTCAATTCCTTCTGCCCCTCTTCTGTGATGCTTTCCAAGCCTTGGGTGTAGGGGTTATTATGGATGGGCACCCCATGCCAGGCTCTGCACTTTGGCGGGTACTCTGTATTAGCCCCTGTCTATTGCAAAAGAAAGAGCCTTTGACACAGGGCGAGAACTGCAATAACCTGTAGATACTAGGATAAGTATTACGAAGACAGTTAGGCACTGCATCATTTAGAAGAATGGTATTAGTAGGTTCTCCTCTAGGGTTTAGAGCCTCTTCAGCCATGGGTTCTTAGCTAGCTTCCAGTACCAGGCAGAAGTTTGGTCCTGTTGAACAGCCTTAAGTCCAACCACTCAGTGGCTGGTTACAGCTGAGAGATTAGTGTCAGTGCACCAGTGGGCATATTTCATGGAGTTGATTGCTATTATAGTTCTCAGGATTAAAATATTTAAAAAGTTTTGCTAGAACAGTGGTATTCCTTTGTGTGTTACTTATGCCATTGGTGTTTGCTCTTTCAGGATCCTGGGAATTGAATTCAGCGTCTTGTGCATGCAAGGCTGGCAATCAACAGACTAACATCAACAGATTCCTTTGTAATTTTACTTTGCATTTTCCAAATCATTGACATCGGCAGTCATCCATTTCCCTCAGTGCTGTTGACCCCATTAGCATAATTTACCCATGGTGCAAATAGCAACATTTAAAATCCTGGACTTAGCCAACTATTTCACAAAACATCTTTTGCACATACAACTTTCCTAGCATATGAAGACGTTTTCATAAACACATGGTAAGGTTAATGTTTAAGCCAGCTTTGGAAAAGTAGGTGATCATTTTCTAATTTTGTTTTTAATCCTTTTTTTCCTTAAAATAATTTTGAGACAGAGTCTCACTACTAAGTCTGATTCTCTTTATAGACCAGGCTGGCCTCAACTCACAGAGGTCTACCTGCCTCTGCCTCCTGAGTGCTGGGGTTAACTACCATGTATATGTGTATACTACCATGACCAGCCCTTCCCCCGTTTTTCTGACCTTTTAAAAAATATGATGGAGGGGATGGGGAGATGGCTCAGTGGGTAAAGTACCTTTAGACAGGATTGAGGACCTGAATTCAGATACCCATAACTCACATAAAAGCTGGGCACAGCAGCACACGTCTGTAACTACAGCACTGGAGGGAGGGCACTGTAAGTAGATCCTAGGGTGACCCGTTCAACCAAAGCAGGAAACTTCCCGTTCAGTAGATGTCTTAGTTATTATTCTATTATGTGTAGAGACACCACGACTAGAGCAACTCTATAAAAGGAAGAATTTAGTTGGGGATTTGCTTACAGTTTCAGAGGCTCAGTCCATTATCATCATGGCCCGGAGAATGGCAGTGTGCTCTGAAGCAATAGCTGAGACTTTTACATTCTGATCTGGAGAGAGAGAGAGAGAGAGAGAGAGAGAGAGAGAGAGAGAGAGAGAGAGAGAGAGAGAGAGAGAGAGAGAGAGAGAGACTGGGCCTAGTGTGAGCTTTTGAAGTCTCAAAGCCCACCCTGAGTGGTACACTTCCTGTAACAAGGCCACACCTACTCCAAATAGGCAACACCTCCTAACCCTCCTAATCCTTCTCAAATAGGGCCAATGCTTGGTGATTAAGCACTGGAATATATGAGTCTATGAGGCCATTCTTATCCCAGCCACCACAGTAAGAGACAAAGTTTGAACATGCATGGCAGAGAAGTGATTGAGGAAAGACATCCTAAAGTCAACTTTTGGCCTCCATGTATGTCCATATAGAAAAGTACACCACACACACACACACACACACACACACACATACACACACACAATCAGTTGGTAGATTTGATATTTCAAAGATATAGAAGCACTATAAACAAAACTTCAAATGCAAGATTGTATTTATTATTGTTGTTGTTGTTGTTATTATTATTACTGTTTTTTCTAGACAGTGTTACCCTGTAGCCCTGGCTGTCCTGGAACTTGCTCTGTAGACCAGACTGAATTCAGACTCAGAGATCCCCCTGCTTTCGCCTCCCATGTGCTGGGATTAAAGGTGTACACCACCATTGCCCAGTGTAAGACTGTAATTTGAAGGGGTTTATGTGTCATCATGATGTTCAGAAGAGTTCTTATGTAAGCTCCTACACGGGAGAGCAGTGTTCCCAAAGACAGCTTGTTTATAGAATTCTCTGTAGGACAGTCTTGGCTATCTCTAGTGACGCTAAATTACCCTAAAACGGCTTCATTTCATTTTCCCTTAAAATACCCAGCTTCAGAGCTTGTTCATTTAGGCTGCTCCATGTGGCACTTTGTCTCCTTAAATCCCTGCAGCAAAGTTATGTGGCTATTGTCTTCTAGTTCACTGACAGAGTCTATGGTTTATCAACTATATTAAATCCTTTAATAACCCCATTTTCATCAAAGTCTTGGAATATTATTTTGATATTTGGGTGATAACACTAGTGTTACTTCAAACTTCTTATCATATATCACCTACCCAGTTAGAAAACATGAGCATGGGGCACTGTGTTTGCAAGTCTACCGTATTCTCTTATCCTGCTGTGCAACCCTGTTCTCCAGGAAAGATCAGTCTCGAGATCAGGGCATTTGTGATTGCTTACACAAGATCTCCAAGATGACACTCACTAACAACATTGCCCTGTGGAAGGGAGGGAGGGCTTCTGAGGCACATGAGGTACTACCTAAGTCATGCAGGAGGGGGCTCAGCACTAGTCAGCGTGAACAAAGAAGTAGGTACGTGAGGCTCACCCACCTCTGAGGCTATATAATCAACTAATGGTTGGAGAGGCAGTAGAGGCATTGTCTTTGATGGCATAGTTGTCTTTAAGGCAGCCCACACTTCTGTAGGTGACTCCCCATCCCTGCTCCAGTAAGTAACCCCAACTGAACTCCGTGGCTCACCGAGCTAGACTTAGGAGGACTCCTCCCTTTGGTCTGTTGCAGGTGCTCCAGTTGAAGCCAATAAATGGGTGTTTGTTTACCTCTTCCAAGGGAAAGTCATGCAATGCCTTCTTTGAACATAGGATTAGAATCTTTCACTATTCCTTTAAGATTAGCTTAATTATGTGACTTAGTATGCCACTGTATCCCTACGAATCTGTGAGAGTTTGCCCTGTCACCACTGCAGGAGGATGCCTCTTGAGGCAGTATGGCTGTTCGAGTGTAATTGGCCCCCATAATCTCTAGAAAATACTTTGGTGAGGTAGGTGTAGCCTTGTTGGAGGAAGTGTGTCACTGTGGGAGTGGGTTTTGAGTTCTCATTTGCTCAAGTTTGCCTTGGTGTGACGCTGAAACCACTTCCTATTGCTCATAAGCTGGAGGACTCTCAGCTACTTCCCCAGCACCGTGTCTGCCTGCACGCCACCATGTCCTGCCTTGATGATAACAGACTGAACCTCTGAAATGTAAGCGAGCCCCAATTAATTGTTTTTTTCATAAGAGTTGCCATGGTCATGGTGTCTCTTCACAGCAATAACCACTCTAACTAAGACAATGGAATGAACAAGACCAAAAATAGCACAATATTTTCCCCTTATTTGAACAATTTCTTCAGCATTTATCTATAACCAGTTGACAATATTGTCAATAACATTTATTGAGAAACTTTTCTTGCTTTAAGAGAAACTACCTAGTGTCACTGAATTCCATTCTTATTTGAAGCCCAGCAGGTCCTCTTTTGAGAAGACTATGGGCAGTTTCCTCTACTCTTGTAGGACTTTTCTTGTCAACTGGATAGTTTTGGAATTTGGGCATCATAGTCTCAAGAAAGAGACTTTTAGACTTCTAAATTATCTGTTTATCTTGGAGATCCTGGAGTGTTGCAACTTCTCCTTCAACGAGACTCAAGACTGAAAAGCAGAGGATTCGGGGATCCAGGGATGTAAGGGCATATACTGATCCCAATGACCCTCCTAGAAGATGGAAAGTGGTAACAGCCGCTTCGTACGTCTTTTTCACAGTGCTCAGTACCTCACTGTTTCTAACCCAGGCTGTCAGGACTTGCTTGTGCTATTTGCATCCAGACTTACGTCAACCAGTCCAAATTATAGTATTTTTTTTTTAGAACAAATATAAGCTACTGCTAATTTTCAGTTTCCAGTTTTGGTCCTTTTGGAAAATCAAGATGCATTGTTATATAAGAGGTTGCGATGTTTAACACCAAAGTCAGAATCAGTCTGAGTTGAAAGATTGCTTTGACTTATTAGGACACTGCCCAACTATCTTTCTCTTTGTTTTCTGCTCCAGTTCAGACAATAGCATCAAGTTCCTCTAGTCTTCAATGCAGCATTTCAATTGGGCCTAATTTTTATGATGAAGAGCTTTATTCCCAGGGTGAAAACAACTTAAAGAAAACAGATAGAGCCACTTAGTTTCAGGCTAGCTCAGACCCATTTATATGTTTCTAAACGACAGCGTGCAATGATGTGTATTTCTCATGGTTATGTTAATTGTTAGGACTGCCCCGTCTCCATCTTGGCAGCCGCCATCTGGTATACCTTACAATCCAGTAACATGAAGTCCTCTCTCTTTGGATGGCAGTTTTGAAGCTGTAGTCCAGTCCCGGATGGTCATTCCCGCACCCTCTGGAAACTGTGTTAACTCAACTGCTTCCTAAATCACTTTTCTTTGTGTAACTTTCCTCATGTTATGATAAAAAAATCACTTACAATACATGAAATAATAACCTATGGTTTATGTGGTATTTATGAATTCACCATACTATAATCAATTTCTTTTGAATACTCAGCTATTATTCAATTTTTCTTATTATAAATCCTTAGAAATGAAACTAGTGAATTGATGAGTATAAAACTTAGCCGTCTTTGTTACTAATTACTCGGTTCTTCTCCATATGTATTTTATATTATCACCAGCAAGGTATAAATGTAGGTAGCGTACTAAAACTGAAAGTAAATAATGCCATCTGGGCCAGAGATGAGTCAGTAGGTGCAGGAGCTTGCTATAGAACTGATGATGTCACTTTGATCCCTGGAACCTCAGAGGTGGATGGAGAGAATGAACTTCTGCAAGCTGTCCTGTGACTTTCCCATGTGTCCACACACACACACACACACACACACACACACACACACACGTACACTTTTCTAGTCTGTTAGTTTTCCCATTTTAAAATAGTTTTTACTATTTTAATTATTGTTGTTTTGAAATCCATTTTAATATTAAATAATCTCTGTTTTTATCATGTTCAACAAGAAACATGATCAGAAACCTTTAAAAATACATTTTGTTTTAAGTTGTAGTGAAACATGTTTCAGAGACTTGAAAAGTGTGCTTTAAATAAATGGCTTTTTGTTAAACATTAATAGTAACCTCTACATAGTAACAATACAACTTAGAAATGTGGTTAAATATACGATGTTGAGAATTACAGTAATTTGGCATGAATGTGGGAAAGATTGGGAGCATGCTGACAGAGCGGTTTACAAATCAATTCCATTTGGGGACCACTTTTCAGGATGTCTCATGGACTATGGTAAAAAATGGTTTTCAAGATATGGTGCCGGAGTGGCCACTTTTAGGATTTTAATGAGAGGATAACACCAACTCTGCTGGCCCACCCTTGACTTTTAAGCATTGCTGTCTTGACCTTGGTGCCCCTGTGTTTCTCGGTTCCTGACCATTTGTGAAGCATCTGACCCACAGCTCTGTGACAATCACACCCTTGTCATATCAACAGGCTTCCTGGCCTTTCTAGCTCCAACTCAGACCCTGCTTCATTGACATTTTTGAAGTTCCCACTGTAAAGGGACGAGAGGTGGCATCTCTTTCCTTAGCTGACTCTTTCTGCAGCTCCCCTTCAAGTCCTGGCCTCTCCACTAAAGCTGGAAGAGCACAGGCTAGCATTTAACTCTACAGCACATTCACCATGGGTCTGTGTAGGTGCCTGTGGGGTCCAGCACAGCCACTTAAGAGTTTATCGCTTTCCTCTTTCCGACCTCACCTGCACTTTGTGTTGATCTGTGCGGTGGTTCCTCCACTTTCACGCAGTTTCTGCCCTGAGATGCATTTATGGTGAGACAGATAAATAATAAATGACAGCAGGACAGGATCAAGAGGAAGTGCCCGCTAAGAGCAGGACAGAGAACTAGCATCAACGCCGGCCAGCTGACTTCAGCAGAAGCGAAGGGAGTGATGTCCCTCAACGGCACATGACAACTGTGGTTGTTCCAAAGCCTCATATTAAAAGTTTTTATGGAGTCTGCTAACCGCTAATTCAATTTGGAAGGCTTAAATAGAAGAAAGCTCACTTTGTGTTTCTCGGCTGGGGCTGACCTTAACACACACCCACACACACACAGAGAGATGGCCTCACATTAACCAGGCTCCTGAGTCAGACTGAAGCTTCCAAAATCATGAAGGGCTGTTGATGATATTTTCACCATCCAGACCGCTACTATTATTTATGAAAGGATTCAATGACAGGACTTTCGCATGCTGCAATGACACTTTGCTAGCACACAGGAAGAGCGACAGTGCTAATTTTGTTCTTTGCCCAGCCGGAATCTAATTAGGAGGCACAAAGTACCAGCTGTCGCGTGACCGTGTGTGATGTCTTTGTTTTTATGGGGTATAATCTGAAGACTTCCACCAACTCACAACAATTAGTTGTTCTTTCTACCGAGAAAGACAGGACATTCCAAATCATTAAAAACCGACCAAAAACTATAGAGTTTTGTCTCTCAAGCATCTTCTGGACAAGAGTGTCCAGCGATAAATTACCATGGCAACGAGATTGTCCCTGTTAGGGTTACTATTGCTGTGATGAAACAGCATGACCAAAAGCAACTTGGGGAGGGAAAAAATTTTGGTTTCTACTTCCACATCACTGTGCCTTACTGAAGGAAGTCAGGACAGGAACTCAGACAAGGCATGAACCTGGAGACAGGGCTGGTACAGAGGCCCCAGAGGAGTGCTGCTTCTTCATGGCTTGCTCAGCCTGCTTTCTTTCATAGCCCAGAACTACCAGCTGAGGGATGGCACAGCCCACAATGGGCGGGCCCTCCCCATCCATTACCAATTAAGAAAATGCCTCACAGCCTGACTCTAGCTCAGTCTTCTGGAGGCATTTTCTTAACTGCGGTTCCCTCCTCTCGGATGACTCTAGCTTGTGTCAGGTTGACATACGACCAGCCAGCGCAGAGATGCTTTTGTATACTGAAACCGAATGACTTCTTGCTATTTGATGAGCCAATAGAAGCAATTTCCTTTTGGTTGCTGGAGAGTCTGGAGATCAATTGGCTGTAGTTTCAATGTATTATTTATCTTATGCTTTGTGTCTCTGTTAGTCTGTGTATTCCACAATGCCATAAAGTGTTTGACAATACTGTAGCAGAAAAGTGGGACTAGCACGGTGTTCACACCTGGTGAGGTATTCCTACGTGTTATGAAGATACACAGGCACATCCATGAAGCCTTCAAGGGAGAGTTGACATGTATACAACCAGGGAATTTGTCCTGAAAACTCTGAAGTATTATCTATAGTCTGTTTCTGTCAGAGCCAGAGACCAGTGGATTTTAACACTGACAAACAGCCAGAACTCAGATGCCTGGAGTTACCCCACCCACCACCAACTGGGATTCAATTGCTCCGGGTGGAGCTGTGGCATCAGCTTCCTGAAGAGTCCCAGGTAATTGCAGTGTTCACATGGGTTGCCAGGGCTGTTCTCTCACTATGCACACATAAAAGTACCCACAAAGTGGACACACCCTATATACACACATGTGCTGTAACTAAGGGGCACAATCATTTAGAATCAAATTCAGTTGAAATCGCCGAGGAATTAATACAGTGTTTTGTAATTGCCTGCTTCCTCATCTGCTGGTTCTGAAAGCAAAGCTACCATTACGTGGATGTCAGACTTGACAGTTTGAGCGCCTTGGATTTGAAAGGCCTTGTGTGGCACATGTGGGGTTGAGAGTGTGGTTTAAAAAAAAATCATCCTTACGGAAGACATGGTGGTTAAGACACATTCTTGTTTGGATGATGAGCATAGAAAATCTTTCTGTAAAATACTGAGGCTAGAGGACCCAACACTTAGCTACAGTCCAAAACGAGATCGTATACAACTCACTTTTGCCATGAATCTGAGGCTAACCTCCGGCCAAGCCCCGGGGTGCTTTCTCTTAGATACTGGGAGCGAGGCAGGGATCTTTGACTTAAAGACTTTATATTTTTCTCTCCTTGATGATAAACTACCTGACAAAGCAACTTGAAGGAGGAGAGGGCTATGCTGGATCAGAGCCACAGAGAGTCCATCTGCATCTTTGGCTCAGTGGATTCTGGGCCGGGGCTGAGGTTGATTATCTCCATGACTTAGAGCATGTGCTACAGAGAAGGGCTTTGTCACCTCAAGGCTTCAGGAAGTGGAGGAAAAGGAGCGAACCATGAGTCGAGTCTTACCTTCAAAGCCACATCCCTGATGGTCCACTGCCTCTAAATCACCAGTACTGTTTAAAGCAGTGGTTTTCATCTATGGTTCATGACCTCTTTTGGTGGTCGAATGACCCTTTCACAGGGTCGCTTAAGACCATCAAAAAACACTGATACTTTCATTATGATTTATAATAGTAGCAAAATTAGTTATGAAGTAGTTAACAAAAATAATTTTATGGTTGGCGTCAACATACATGAGGAACTGTATTAAAAGATTGCAGCATTGGGAAGGTTGAGAAACACTGGCCTAAAATTTCTCCAAAAGGCACAACCAGCTGAAGACCAATCATTTAACACGTGAGCCTGTGGGGGGAAGGGGGAACACGTCATCTTCAAACAGTGAGGCTTTTTATGTACTCTGAGAAACATGTTCAGGGGACTGGTGGGCATGCGCAGACACAAGGGCTAATCAGTGGCAGCTCTTTTTCAAGGACTTGAAAGCTCAGAGTGCAGAGGTTGTTTTCCTAGAGCCCAAGTGTCTCTTGAGGATAGGAGCCTGTCTTCAGAATGTGCCTTGGCACCAGGCTGAACTAAGAATCTCATGGAAGATCTTAAGTCACAAATCTATGGACTTACCCTTCTCTAGGTGGGAAGCACAGTTCAATTATTTTGCTGAGAAGGAAAAAAATGGACTTTGTCTTTTTGACATTGTCTTTTTAAATGTTAAAAAAAATCTTAGCTGGGTATCACATAGAAAGAGTCGGTCTGCCCAAAGAGCACCTTGAACTCTCTGCTTATGAAGAACAGTTATACTCAAAACATTTGATATGAAAAATATTATGACATGAAAATTCTTGAGGCAAGGAGAGACTACACCAATTATGAGAAACTCATTCCAGATTTTAACAACCTTGTGAAAGGAGCCTTACCTGAAGTTCTTAGATGCTGCTGGGGTAGATTAGTTCTTGTTCCCTGGTCCTCGGGGAGATGAATATAAATGGAGCACCATTGCCCTCTGATGCTGCTTCAGAGCCCTGGAGGCATTTGCTACGTTTCTGTTCAGGTTTCCATTTTTAGGGGCAAATAACATCAAGGTCATGGGCTCTGTGCTGATCCTGCCTCCTCCGTACTTGGTTGTCTGAGAAACTTCGCTGACTTCTAGAGAGCTTCAGACGAAAAGTGATTAAGTCACATTTTCCTTCTTACTAAAGCAGCCTTTACTTTCTCTTCCAAGTTTCTTTAACCAAAAAAATACAACACACACACACACACACACACACACACACACACACATTTTAGGGACATCTCCATAAGTTCAGTACTGCTTCAGACAGTACTGGCTATTTAGAGGAAGTGGACCATCAGGGATGTGGCTTTGAAGGTAAGACAAATTCATGGTTCAATGGTTCACTCTTTTTCCTCCACTTCCTGAAGCCTTGAGGTGACAAAGCCCTTCTCTGTAGCACATGCTGTAGCCATGGAAATGATCAACCTCAGTCCCAGCCCAGAATCCACTGAGCCTAAGACACAGATGGACTCTCTGTTGCTCGGATCCAGCATAGCCTTCTCCTTCTTCAAGTTGCTTTGTCAGGTAGTTTATCATCAAGGAGAGAAAAATACAAAGTCTTCAAGTCAAAGATCATCCCTGCCTTGCTCCCAGTATCTGACAGAAAGCACCCCGGGTCTTCCTTTGGAGATGAGTTTGGCCCAGGCCTACTGGTTGGTGGAAAAGAAACTTTTCTGCAGAGACGCAGGCCTTCATAATGGTGCAAATGTCAGGGCAGACAATCCAGACCTGTTCCAGATAGAATTTGTGAGTCTAGCCCACGGCAGTCCTCTCTGCTGATACACATCACCAGAATACATGCCGCTCTCCTTTTCCCCTTCGTTTTTTTTTTAGGATTTCCCATCAATGCATTCTTCGGTCTTGCTCATTATTATTTATTATTTTGATAATTCTTGCATGCAGACTGCATAAGAGATTTTAAGATGAAAAGTTTAGCGTTGAGTGGTTCAGTTTGGGATGGGTTGGAAGGCAGACGTCAGCCACTTTGAAAATATCCTGATGTGTAGTCAGAGCGGAGAACCCCCGGGGCAGAGGCCAGAAGTGCACCCCCACTCTGCTTAGGAAGTTGATTTCCCAGCTGTTTTTGTTCACTTCACACGTAGACCGCACCTTTGTCTCAGCCTCCCCATCCCAGGAAAGGACATTTCTACTTACACGCTTCTCGGATGAAAACTCGAGGCTCGATTTTTCCCCATTATGTTTCCTTCCCAAGCCAACCCCTCAAGTACTGTGCCCCACTTCTCATGGCCTCACCCCTCTGCTGACTTTCCCGTGACTCCCTTGGCTTTTCCTAAGCCAGAGCATCTCCAGGCTTTAGCTCGTGACTTCCTGCCAGGCAGCTGCTAGTCCGATTCTGTATCAGATCCAAAAAGGTTCCTGATTTCTAAGAATGGTCTTCATTTTTAAAAGTAAACCTAAACATTTAAAGAAGAACAGTTCATCCATCTGTATGAGGTCTTCACGTCATGCTGTATTTGCTTTGTAGACCTTTCACATAAGTGATAAATACATGTTTATTACACAGCGCTGAGTTAAATATGTCTTCATACAATACAATTTCATTTTCGATGTTCTAAAATATGTTATGTAGTGGAAACAAAACAATGTTTAAGATTTTCATGCCTTCAATTTAGGGAAGTCAAAAAAAATGAAGAATAAACCTGCTTAGAATTTATAATACTTGGGGAGCTGGGGAGATGAGTCAGTGGTTAAGAGCTCCAGCTGCTCTTCCAGAGAACACGGGTTCAACACCCAGCACCCACATGGCAGCTAACAGTTGTCTGTAACTCCTATTCCAAGGGATCCAATGCCCTCATATACCTGCAGGCACAATGTACATAAAAATAATTTATAATACAAAATTATATATATTATTTATTTTACATGTGTGTTTTATGCGCGCGCACGTGTGTGTGTGTGTGTGTGTGTGTGTGTGTGTGTGTGTGGTACCCACAGAGGTCAGAAGGGGATGGATCCCCTGGAAAAAAAGTTATGGATGATTTGAGCCTTCATGTAGGTGCTGGGAACTAAACCCAAGTCCTCTGCAAAAGCAACAAGTACTCTAAATGACTGAGCCCTCTCTCCAGCCCCAAGAATCTGTAATAATGTGATAGACCTTCAAGGAGGAGTCTCCCCCTAAAGAGAACTTCTCTGTATTCACATTTTACAGGTTCTTCCTCCTGGGATCTAGAAGTCAGTGCCGTGAATAGGAGCTGCTTTCATTCAAAGCCTCTCTAGCATACGCAGTCAGCCATCATTGCTGTAGCTGGACGTAGGGACGCGCGCTCCAAACATTAAACACTGTCTAAGCCTCTGCAAAGTTTTACTTATGAATTAACAGTCTTTCCCTTTACCCTTCATTACCAGGGCAAACAGAGCAGCCATTTGGTCATATATTGTAGTAATAAAATCAAATCCCCTTAAGAAAAAGGTAAACAAAAGGGAAACCCGCGTCCACTATGTCTAGCTGCACTGCGGCTCTCAGGAGAAGCTGGGAGACGATCCCATTAACTCAAAAGTTCTCAGACCCAACTGCTGTCGAGTTTCGCCTCAAAGGTTAAATTTCTATATTAGGCGAAAAGGTCCGTCTCTCCCGTACATCTGACCTGGGGTTTCCTCCTACTCCCTGTTGAATGGCACAACAAGACAGAAGCCAAAGGGGCACAATCAGAGCCTCCACAGCAGGCTAGCAGCACTGCAACGCCCGTGTCCTAGTGGTTCAAATGACAGAGCCCCACAAGGCCAACTGCAGGAGCATCTGGGCAGCTTTCTGCCAGGTTCTCTCTGCACAAGGGAGGGGCTTATGCAAGGTCTAGTGAGGAGAGTGTGGAGAAGAGAGGAAGTGGACAGCCAAGGAAGACTCCACTACAGAGCAAGGGTGTGAATGTGATCAGCCTACACTCACTGTGCCTGAAAATGCCACAGGAAACCTTGTAAGTTGCATGCTAATTAAAAATAAAATAATAAAATTAAAGACAAAATATAAAAAGACAAGATAATGCCCCAATAATCTTAATAAAAAAATACAATAACAAATGACATTGGTTTTGTATAATTAGATAATATATCATATAATATATAATAAATTATAAAAATATGTAATATTTCAATATTGGGGATAATATTACACATAATTCAACATAAAATAAAACAGTAATAAAATAAATGTGAAAAAGAAAACCGTTATCAAATCCTGAGGCTCAGGAACAAAACCCTTGACCACTTTCTCACCAGTGTGACGGAAAGGAACAGTCTGGAGTCTAGGTGACAGGTGATGGCATGTCTACACCCACCTGGGCAGCTGGCTCCCCAGAAATGCCGAGAAGATCAGGAGTTCCCAGAGGATGCCCTAGTTCAGCCTCCCTATGCACCCAGGCGGGTTCCTCTCCAGAGATTCCTGATCTTGCCTCTTAGCTGCTTTTGTAAAGAAGTGAAACTATTGTTCGTTGAAGTCTCGTCTACAGCTCTCTGCTGCTGTTTCCTTCCTTCTCTTTCGATGGTGACAGCATGCACCTGATGTTTATTAGTCTCATGAATTCTTGTACTTTTGCTCCATGTTTGAATCTGTGAATGGTGCTCAAGTTATCATTAAATATTTGTTTGCCACCGGGTGGTGGTGATGTACGCCTTTAATCCCAGCTCTCAGGAGGCAGAGGCAGGTGGATCTCTGTGAGTTCAAGGCCAGCCTGGTCTACAAGAGCTAGTTCCAGGACAGGCTCCAAAGCCACAGAGAAATCCTGTCTCAAAAAACCAAACCAAACCAACCAAACAAAAAACATTTGCTGCCTTATACACACCATTAGATTGCAGCTTGCCATTATATTTTTAAAAGTTGTGGTGTTTGTTGTTTGTTTTTGGGACAGGGTTTCTCTGTGTAGAATGTGTAACCCTGGCTGTCCTGGAACTTACTCTGTAGACCAGACTGGCCTTGAACTCAGAGATCTGTCTGCCTCTGCCTCCTGAGTACTGGGATTAAAAGTATATGCCACCATGCCCTGCTTAAAACTTTTTAAAATTGGATTTATTCATCTTACGTGTGAGTGTTTTGCCTGTCTGTCTGTATGTGTGTCACTCTTGTGCCTGGTGTCTGTGAAAGTCAGAAGAGGACATCCAGTCCCCTGGACCCAGAGTTACAGATGTTAGGGAGCCAATATGTGGGTGCTGGGAATTGAACCCAGGTCTTCTGAAAGAGCAACAAGTACTTTGAACAGTTGAGTCAGCCCTCACAACCATGGTTTTGATTTTTATTCGTATTGACACAAATAGCGCTAACTTATTCAAACCACTGCATAGGGTGATTGTAGTGTGTATGGAGTCAAGAAGTCCTGGTTTTCTCGCTCCTTTTCCCCTTGATTGGCAGTCATGGGGTGTCTTATTCCTTATTTTCCCCTTTGAGGTTGTATTGAGCATCTGTATCTTCTGTATAGTCCCAAACCCCAAAGCTCTAAGTATATGCCAAAGAGTAAAGGGTCTTAATTTTTCTATATTTTGTGTGGTTATAGCAAACTCTCAAAAGGAAATTATTTGAAGAATATTATGGAGCCTTTACAATATGTCAAGACGAAGTCAATAAGAGAGACAGCATTTCTGCTGTTTGAGGTCTAATGTTTTATTTAGAGATGAGAACAAACTCAGAATGGAAAAAACAAAAGCTAGCAAGCTAACTTCAGAGAATACTGAATGCTATATAGCAAATGAGACATTCTTTCTGATTCAAGATCTTCCTTGGTTTTCCATTCCACCTGGAATTAAATAGAAAGACTTGGCACCATTAGGCCCCGCCTCTGTCTACCCTCTCCCCACCTTGACCTTGAAGTCTTTGGACTCAGTTATCCTTTGTTCCTACTTCATCAGGAAAGGCGGTTTTCTAGCCGGCTGGAAAGTTCTTTTCCCTCCCATTTCCCTCAGCATCACTCACCACGGTAGGGCATGGTGCTTGATGACAAGGCCCGCCCGTGCCTGGCCCGCTGGCTTGCAGGGTAGGGTTGTGAGATGTGCCCACTGCCGCTTTGTACCTTCTAGCCCACACCCTGACACATAGGTGTTCCTTAGCGAATTTTTATAAAATTAACACAAACAAATGTCCTTCTCAAAGTTGGCCTGCATTGTTCACTTTGATACTGGGAAGGTCACACACCCAGTGGAGAGCCGACCTGTGTTGGTGACTGTGTATTGCTGGTTGGCTTTTGTCAACATGACACGGACCTAGGCAAATCTGGGAAAGGGGAATCCGAAGTGAGAACTGCCTCTGTTAAGACTGACCTGTAGGCAAGTCTGTAGGGGTGTTATCTTGTTTAATGACTGATGCAGGAGGTCCAGCCCGCTGTGGACAATGTCGTCCCTGGGCAGGTGACTCCGAGCTGGGAAGAACGAAGAAAGAAGGATAAGCTAGCCGGTAGCAGCATTCACTCCTCCTTGGTTCCTGCTTCAGTTCCTGCCTTCCGGTTCTGAAGAAGGACATTTAAAAGAAATCCTACACTAGCTCAGAACTGAGGATAATAGATGGTTATTTATTTAGGGGTAGACTCACAGATCAGAATCCTCTGCTGGAATGGAGAACAGAACCGAATCCCGCAACCGAAGAGAGCCCAGAGGCATGCTTTACATTAGCATAAATAGTATAAAGGCCACGCCCCAGTGGGCGGGTAACTGGAAGGCTACTGGCTGTAGGATTTTCCTGCAGCAAGGTTCCCGCCCCGACTTCATACACAGAAATAAACCCTTTATCTCCAAGCTGCTTTGCTCATGGTGTTCATCACACTGGTAGCCGCCCAGTCTGGACTCAGTGTTTTGTCTTGAGGTTCTTGTCTTGTCGGTAGCGGTTACCTCAAACCCTTGTGAAAATCAAGAGCTCGACGCGGCCGGAGGCAGCTGACTGTGGTTATGTGTTTTAAGGGGACTTAACACACAGTTGTGGAGAGTTACCAAAATCACTCTAACCCTGGGCTGGAAAGAGGAAACCAAAGGCATCGCTTCCATCATGTTCCTGGAGTGCGTTCAGTTCCTACTGCCCTGTCTGCAGCCGGTCCCCCTTCTCCCCTCCCTCCTTCACTCTCGGTCCTTCGCTTCTCCCCTCTTTGTTTTCCCTTCTTTATTTATAATTTGAAATTATCACGATATCGACCCTCCCAGACATCCTAGCATGTATAACTTGAAATCAAGGATAGGATACACTCCCAAATAACTGTGGTAGACATAGCCCGGCAGCAAAGTCTCTACCAAGACTGTGATCTAACTGTGCCCAACTTTCTCCCCCACACATCCAGTGAAGAGCCACACGTTTCTTTTGGATTTCAGGACTCTTTGCAGCTCCCATGTGTTAGGGTGTTCTCTATTGTGTGGGTCCACCAAAGAGATCACTCCAAGATGAAATTTTAGGGCCTATGTGGCATCAGGAAGGCCCAGCCTCTCTGATGAGCTGAACTCCGAACAGTCATACAAGGGTCCGAACAGTCATACAAGGGTGTACTGATTGATGGTGTGCCTGTTCCTGCGCTCATGTGCGTAGAGGCCAGAGACAACCTCAGCATCAGGTATCTCTCCAGGCATCCCCTGTCTTTGCCTCCTCTGCACTGGGACTGCAGACACACACAGCTGTGCCTGGCTTTTCAGAGCGTGCTGGGGATCGAACTCATAACCTCATGATTGTGTAGCAAGTGTTTTACCAAATGAGCCACCTCTCCAGTTCCGTTTGCTTAGTTTTCTTTTCCTAAATGATACGATTCCTGCTGTCCATTTGACACCAGCACCTATGTCCTTGGTGTTATATTTCCTTCCCAAGGCATCATGTCAGGAAACGATGATGATATCTCGACTCAGTCATGCTAAATTTAATTACTAGTCTAAGATGAAATCTGCCAGATCTCCCCATTACAGAGCATATATTAGCATTATCATCGATAAGTACATTAGGGTGGCCTTTGAAGAACTTGTGAATGCCCTGTTTAATATCCTTCACCTAAGGGTCTTAACCAGTCATTGATGACCCTTGCTCACGACAGTGGTTTTACTGGTAGTTGGCAAAAGATATTACATAACTTAATTATTTATCCTATATCTTTTAGCTGGCATTATTTTTCTCTCCTCCCTCATTCCTTTTTGGAACTATTTTTGAAATATCAGAATGGGTGCATAGATTTTTTTCCAGAATAATTTTAATTAAAAATAAAGTAATTCTTTCTTGGCTATTTCAATATTTTTAATGCATTTTGTTACGTCACTTTTCTTGCATAATATTTTATATCTAGGTCGCATCATGAACAACATATTTTGTTGAATGGAGCACAATGGAGCTCCCTTAGAGCACGGCTCCCTTTTCCTTTCATTAGCCTGGCTCACAATGGTGGTGATAATCTATCATCTATTTTCCTTTGGTGCTTTAAATACAAAATCAAATCCATTTAATTGGGAATAAAAGCCGGGGGCGGTAGGGCATTGCCCAGTGACATATGAACCCACATTTCCCCTTTGCCCCTCACCTCTTGGCCCTTTGCAATGAATGCCTTCTCTGGCTTCATTTTAGGACCGAAGATTCAATGATGAGATCGACAAGCTCACTGGGTACAAGACAAAATCGCTCTTGTGCATGCCGATCCGGAGCAGCGACGGTGAGATTATCGGTGTGGCCCAAGCAATCAATAAGATTCCTGAGGGCGCTCCATTTACGGACGATGACGAAAAAGTAAGACTTCCCGCCTTGCGTGACTTGTGCTTTCCATTCTGCTCACAGAATTTCCATTCTGCCGCCCTCCCTGAAAGGAGGGGAATTACGTGAATAGCCTTCGATTAGCCTATTCACAGATCAAAGAGCTTTTCCTGAGCTGCACAAGATGTAATGGGAGGCTTTTTTTAGCATTTCATAGAATAAATAATCGCTCCACTTTTTTTTTTTTAAAAAAAAGCCTGCTTCTCATTACAAGTTCCAGTGGTATATTCTCGCTATTGCTCGGTCTTTATTTGCCTTGTAAGCCAGCCTTTTAAATTGTGAACAGCACCATGACCATACATGACCCAAGGAAGGGCAGAGAGTATGGGAAGATCACTGCGTTTCCAAAACTCAGCATTTTCTCTTACCATTTTATAACTGTGACGGAGAAGCTCTTTTCTTACTTCTTATATAAAAACCTCAATAAAACGAGGGTCATTTAATTGTTATTGTAAATTGCTAGTAAAGGGAGCATCATTTTTGGTTCTGAAGAACAAGTGGCTTTGGCAGAAGTGACATGCTATTCGCTCTAGAACTTTAAGTTCCTCTACTAATAGTTTACTGCACTTTTTTTCTACATAATCTTGTTTCTCTGTCTTTAATTTGGGCTGTTTCTAGTTGCAAACTAATTCAGTCTGCATCATGGCACATTCACTACAGATGTATATGCATATGTCATATTGCATAATATGATTCATACATTATATGTCTTTAAGTTCTGGTTTTTGAAGACTATAGATTACACATGTGTGAATAGAGCAAGTTGAGTAGAGTCTTGAACACATTTCCTTTTGCTTTCCTGCTCTTTCTGTATGCTGTACTCCACAGACTGATATTACTGAGTCAGAAGGCAAGCCAGGTCTGCACTGTCAGAAGCTTTCAGACCCTCTGAACTCATTTACCATGGTGTCAGTATTGGACAAGCCCGTGGTCTCAGTACCCTGCTAACTTTAATCAGCTCACATTTAAAACCCAAAGAGAGAGTTTCCTTTGCTCTTCTAGGCAGGCTTCAGAAAGAACGTAAGGCCCAGCCGTGGATGGGAGAGAAGACTCAGATGTTCAGAGTGAGCACTGCTCTGGCAGAGGGTCTGAGCCCAGTTCCTAGCACCCACATGGTGGCTCACAGCCACCTGTAATTCCAGCTCCAGGGAGTCTGACACCCTCTTCTGGTCTCCACGGGCACTGCACTCATGTGCAGAAACCCACACACAAACACACATGTTTAAAAATAAAAATCATAAAACAAACGAGCAAAAACCAACACAAGTCTTCTGAAGTCCAGATTCACCTGTAATTTATGGGTTTCCCACAGGCAAAAAAACAGGGAACAAGGAAAGGCTTGTGAGTAGGATTGGGAGGTTCTGGAGTCAGAATGCCTCCAAGACAGACTCAAGTATTTCCTCCTTAGCTGAAGGAGCTTAGACACCTTGCCAGGCCCTTCCGAGCCTCACAATCTTCCTCACAGGGTTGCTGTGAGGAGTGAAACAGATCATAGACAGGTAAGTGTTTGGGGTGACCCTCATCAGTAGACACACCACAGCTGCCGTGCCACCATTCAGACACATAGTAGTAAATTTATTGTGCAATTAGCATAATGTTATTTTTGTCCCCTTACCTTAAAATTCTATTTTTTAAGATTTCAAGTTACATATGGCACAATTTTAAAACACTTCAATGTATGAAAAACAGCAAAAACCTCAAGGTACACAAAAAATTAAATATATCCATTTAGAGATATTCATGTACTTAATGTCACAGCAAATAAGAATGTATTTTGTTTCTTGAGCGTTCCATGCCTGTGACTCAGTGGCTGTATTTGGTTCATGCAATAATTGTTGGGAGAACTTGGAAAGGTCATTCATTGGTTTCTCCTCTGGCGTAGGGATTGTCGCCCGACAGATGGTCATCCAGCCCCGTACTAAAGCTTTCTCTTCAGTGGCTTTAATGATCTCGTGCTCTTTAAAAGACTTGGATAATTAGCAAGAATTTAATTTGAAGAGAGTTTTGTGTGAGTCCCAATCTCCCATAAGCATGTATTCATCATTTCAGCTACACACTGGCAAATTACTAGTTTGGCAATTCATGCTGAAGGTTCACATAGAGGCAGTCCATGTAGAAGGGATGACTGGAATTTTCTGGTTCAATTCATGGGTCCTAAGCAAAGGTTCCATTTTCCAGGGCTATGCATGAGCTATCTGACTTAGGTGGTAAGATTAGAGTTTTCATGTCCAATTAACTCATCACTTTGTTCTTCAGAGGGAGTAAAGGGAGACATCATTTTTGCAGACTAACATTATGAGTCGGATAGAAGCAAACCTTGGTGATCTATTAAGACATTTGTCACCAGCATGGCAGCTAGGAAATGGCCCTGAGTGTAGGCTCTTATCTATCCTTTCGGGCTGTGCACACTTTGGCAGCATAGGTGTCACCTCTTGTCGCGTCTAATAAAACAGAACGTGTCTGGTACAGTCGCTTTCCGATGACAGATGTGTTAACAGTCATAGCCTGAAGTTCTACTTTGGTTGTTGATATGGGGTTTCTTAGCCTGTGGTTACCTCCTCTCAGCTCATAAATCAGAGCATGCAGCTAGCCTGATATGCTCATCCTTTGGAACTGGGATGCCGCCGGCACAGCTCAGCTGCTGGAGACTGGTCATGTTCCAGAACTTGTTACTGGTAGCGCTACCCTGCCAACTGGCATTGAGGAGGGTGCCCGGATGGCTCTAATGAGTCTCTGTAGAGGCTTGAGTTTGCTGTGAGACGTAAGCATGAGACTCACAGACAGAGAGTGGGGAGGATTTCATAAAACCTTGGCCTTACACTTCAAAACTCTGTGAGGATGATATTTTGCAACTACACGTTATCTAAGGTCCAAGAAATATCATGTTCACTGTGTTGAGGAGGGGAATGCTGAGTTCATTATACTAAAAGACTGACAGGTTGGTGGTCTCAGAAAGACAAACACAGTTCAGGCAGGCTACTAACACGGGGTTGGTTTCTTTTTCATTTTAACACTTTAGACATGGTTGCAAGATGCAGTTCTACCATTATAGCCAGTTCCCAAACAACTAGTCACTTTCATAAAGCAACTTACTGAGAACAAAGATAGATAGATTTCTTCTTCATCTTCTGAGTAGTTTCTGCAAAAGATGCAATATAAAAGACCTTTTCAAATAGTTTTATAAACCCTTGATCTACAGCAGTGATGCTCAGCTTTCCTAATGCTGTGTGTGACCTTTAACACAGTTCCTCATATTGTGGTGACCCCCAACTAAAAAATGATTTTTGTTGCTTCATCATAACTGTAACTTCGCTACTGTCATGAATTGTAATGTAAATATCCGTATTTTCCAATGGTCTTAGATGACCCCCATGGAAGGGTCATTAGACCCAAAGGGGTTGTGACCCACAGGTTGGGAACTGTTGATCTACAGGGACACTCTGTAACACTTCCACCAGGAGAGTTTACTGTTTTCTGCTAATATTTCATTGCTTTCAAGATGCTTAAGTATTAAAGGAGCGGTGCATCAACTGGTTGCAAGAAATGCCCTCTGCATACTCAGCCATTATTTTCACTTTTTGCTGCATGCCAGCTAAGCTTTCTGAACATGTTGCTATAAAATTATGATTAAATATTAGTGTTCAGCAAAAGAGACCAAACATCCTGGCAGATGGCTTGTGGTTTCAAGTTGTATTTGATCAATAAGATCTTAATCCAGGGAAAAATTTGGATCAAATCCCATAACTTGTTAGTATTTTATCTCCATTTAAACCATGGTCTAGTCATGCATTTTAATGGTGATTGTCCAGGGTCCAGATAATCACGGTCAGAGCATCAGTGGCCGATTCATCCGCGGCCCATGCCTTCACTGGATGGCATCTGACCAAGAGTTTCACAATAACCAAGATTTCCAAGAAAGTTGTTTACAAACACATTCCCGTCAGAACTCAGGATGAACTTTGGTTTTCTAGTCCTGCTGGAGGAATAGGCTGTAGCCTCCTGCCTCTGCCTTAGGCGGAGTCCACCTCTGAGTAAGAAAGCAAGTGTGTGCCTACCAGTCTGACACCCAGCGAAGACTGTAATACTCTGCCATTTTGTCGTGATGCCTTGGGTCCCCGAGGCCACACCTTTGCACATCCTCCCCGTGGGCTACAGGGTACCCTGTTTCTCCACTTGTCTTTCATAGCTTAGGTTAAATCTATCATTGGACCTCAGTAGGGTCTAGACAGAACGTTCGTCATGGTCCTTAATACTTACATTTTAGCTTCCCCCCTCCCAGGTATCCCCAAATGATTATGGTTGAATTTTGACTAACAATTTGTTAAAAAATAGAAATGATCAAATAGTCAAAAAAATTTAAAAATAAATATTATGATTCAAGAAAATGGATGTGTCTGCATGGTATAGGCTTAGGATCTAGGTTGACTGACAGCCTCAGGGAGAATATATTGCCTTCCTCCAATGGCTAATGTGGCTGTGTCTGTAGCCCCTGGAATCTACGTAAAGATGGAAGGGGAGAACCAGATATGTCATGTTCTGACCTCTACAAACACACAACTGCTGTGGGAGCACATTCTGCTCTTTCAGCCAATAGCCTTTAAGATATCAGCCCACTGGGGCATGGTCTCTTATACTTCTAAAGCAGTGGGAACTGTGCGCTAGCTCTCTTGCTTCCGGCTCCCGGCTCCTGTTCTGGCTGCTAGACTCTCTGTTTCCTGTTTGCCACAAGAGGACTGTTGATTGGGACGGTGATCTGTAAGTTTTTCCCCTTAAATAAATAACTCTTTTTATTATCCATAATTCTTAACTGGTATGGTATTGTTTTGCAATACACCCACAATCATATACACATAATGACAGTAAGTAAAACCTAGAAAGCTGTCATAAATTGTTACTGGCTTCAACTCAACCTGCTTCCTTTTCTCTTTATTCCAGGAGCTCACTTAAAGTGTGTCTCTCTAGGCAACCTTATATACCAAACTTGCTTTATTTTTATGCTTTATTTTATTTTTATTTTTGTGTATGGTTTGTGTCTGTTTGTGTTTGTTTGTGTGTGTGTGTGTGTGTGTGTGTGTGTGTGTCCTTAGAGGCTAGAAAAGGGCATTGGAGCTCCTGGAACTGGAGTTTGGGTAGTTGTGAGCTTCCCAGTGTGGGTGCTAGGAATCAAAGTCCAATCCAAATGTTAAGAGTACTAAGTGTTCCTAACCACTGAGCAGTCTCTCCAGCATCTAAGCTTGCTTGATTGCTGTGTCCATCCCAAGCATTCTCATAATTTTTTATGATTTCTTATGAGTAGCAAGTTCTAGCCACACTAATTGTTATGATCACTCAGGTGGAGGAAATGGACAGTCTGGTTGATTGTAACCTGACATGGCTGGGCTGTTCATACTATAGAGCTAAATAGGCAAGGTTATGGCAGATCTGGCAGAGTTAGGCCAGCTAATACTACAGGACTAGTAAATCCACAGCTCTGAATGGCTATCAGGACATGAAATAGTCAAACCATGTCTAAGAGCACAAAACATCAGATAACTGTCTTACAAACATGGTCCCAGACTTGAGCATGACTTAGACAAGAAAGAATGTTCTACAATGGCGGATCAGAAATAAATAAGAGCTTGTTGGCAGGAAGAATTGTTGTTAAGGAACCAGAGCAGGTGCTGCGGACTCTTATTTCCTGGAGATCTCAAATGGAGGCAGACAACTGTCATCGAATGACTAGCTGAGTGCCAATGTCTGGATAAACACCAGGTGGCTTCTTTTGGTCTTAGGATGCTGAAATTCTTGAATTTCTGCTGGTGCTCCTCTTCCTCCATTTCCTCTTCTTTTCCTCCTGGAGACAAGAACTCTCTATGTAATAACAACCTGGCCTGAAATAAATTTGGGAAAACTCAAATTATTTTTTACTATAAGTAGAATGTAGTGGACATCAAGTACGTTTAACTGTCTTCGGATTGCACATGTCTTTTCAATGTTTTCCTTTTATGATAAGGTCATTTTCTAAGTATGAAAATCATATAACTATTGTAGAAAGTTTGAAAAGTATAAAAAAAGCAAAATTTATATCGCCCATAAGCCTCTTTCAGAAAATCTATTGTTTTTGTTCTTGATGAACTTCCCTGTCTTTATTTATTACTACCTGTAAAAATGTTCTGAATTTGTAGTATGTAAGATATAGAATACTTTTTAAAATCATATTTTAAGTAATTCCTTAAATGTTTGATTCAAATGGTTCTGTCATTTTTCTACTGTGTAATTAAATAAATTGGTTTAATCATTTTGTTTCTTAGCATTTAGGTTGTTTTCAAAAGTCATATTATTATAAAATTCCTATTAACCTTTTAATACATAATCAATCTTGGGCTTTGCCTTACAATAGCTATTGTGCTATTGAAGTGCTGTGTCATAGATCAGAAATGAACCAACTCCTGCAGCTCAATGTGGTTCAAAGTAACTGTGAGGATTACTGGGTCAAGAGGTTTGAAATTAATTTAAAAATAGCTTTATTGAGATATAATGCACATACCACATAACTCATCCACCTTCAATTTAATAGCCGTTAGTATAGTCACACAGGTTTGTAACTATTAACACACATTTTCAAGGCATTTCACACCCCCATACCCTGTACCCATTAGCATCACTTCCCACTTTCTCCCAGGCTTCCTAGTATTATATCCAATCATTGTCCTTCTCTCTCTATGATTTGCATATTTTTGGGCAGCTCCTACAAACAGCACCATATAATTAATATAGAATCCTTGGCAGCTCATTTCTTTTACTTACATGATGTTTCAAGAGCCATCTGAGCTGTAGTATATATTAGTGCTTTATTTCTTTTTATGGCTGATCATATTTCCTTATGTGGATATAGTAAGTACATTTATTTACTCTTTCATCAGTTAGTGAACATTTAGATTGCTTTCTTTTTTATTATTATGAAGTATGCTATAATAAACATACAAGTTTTTTTCTGAAGCTGATTTTATTTCTCTTCGATATATTCCTAGAATTGGAATTGCTGGTTTTTGTGCTAAAATCCTGTTTAGTAGTTTGAGAAACTACTGAGTTGTTCCTGCAAAGGAGCGGCACACGTTCCCAGCGCTCACTGACACTCCCTGTTGTCTCCATTGGCGCTCACTAATACTTCCGGTCTTCTGTATTGCAGATGCCCCGGCCGGCAGGCAGGAGTATTTCAAAGTGGTTTTATCTTTCCTGGATGGCTGACGGTGCCGAACAGCTTCTCATGTGCTTAGTGTGGAAACACTTACTTTTTGTCTTTGATAAGTTTGGTCTATACTATCTTCAGAAAATTGCATTAATTTATAAAGCCTATAGCTGCATAGAACTCACTAAGCTCTTCTCTTCAATATTGCATTTTCATTAACTTCTTGTTGTCTCACCTTTAGGGACTTGGAAACACAGAGATTCCCCTGCACCTGGTGCATATGTATATGTAGCTAACTGAAATGGGAGCGTGTGTGTTTAATAACTATGGGGTGGAGAGAGACTAAAGAAAATGTCATTTCTAAACGGTTTTAGTGTCACTTCAGCCTCTCCTAAATACCTGTGCCTGAGCTTGAGCTCTGTGCGTGCAGGGAAAACTATGAAGCTCGTGAGTGGGGAAATGGCTCTGTCGATGCCCCTGCCCCCCGCTGTGCAAGCAAGAGAGCCTGAACTAGGATTCCGGTACCACGCCTAAGGGCACTGCTGGAGACGGAGGGATGTGGAGACAGGCCAGTCTGCCAGGTCAAACTGATGCACTCCGGGTTCAGCCAGAGACCTGACCCCCACACACATACCTGTACCTACACACATCCACGCTAATACTTCCCTAACACACACACACACACACACACACACACACACCCCAGACTGGAGTTGGGACTCATTAACACATAATGACTTCATGCATATATAACCTTGAGGTAGGTAAGTCATTTTGTTCCAATTTCTTGTTTCCAATGGCAAAACATTTTCTAATGTATATTTTTTCCCTTCCAACCTACCTCTAGCTTTCCTTTGTAAAAAAAAAAAAAAAAAAAAAAAAAAAAAAAAAAAAAAAAAAAAAAAAAAAAAAAACCAAAAAAACCCCAAAACCAAAAAACTCTACTTAAAATTCAGAATTTGCATAGTGCTCGATTGTAGCCAGCAGTGGAGTGAGGTGTTTCGTGTTCATCATCCTGCAGACAATTAGGGATTCCCCCACCCCATGTTTAGTTAAATTATGGAGTGCACTATTTAAATGAGACCACATTATATTTCTCATTGGAGAATTTAAGATGGAATATGAGCTAAATTTATGACATAGTTGTACTTTCTATTTCTAATAATCTATCCATTTAAAATACATACTTGGATTGTTTTTTTCCTTTCCTTCTTTTTGGTATTTGAGGTAGAAATAAAGCCATTGCTTTTTTAAAAAAAAAACATTTCCAATTATTTCTTTTTATGTCTCCCTGATCTGCCTTGGGTAATATCCTGGCTAGATATGATTGTAGGCTACTTTATGGGCAGAGTCTGATCTGCTTGTCAATCAACAAAGGAGCATTTTTCTCTTTCCTCAAATTGGGCACACTCCATTAAGAAAGGAGAAGTGTCACATGCAAGTACCCCATGCTACCAAAGCAGGCAGCGAGGTCCCCCAGGGGAGGCCCACGCTGGAATAGGGCATGTTAAGAGAGGGCGGAAGTAATGAACAGCTTTGAAAAATGAGGTTATGTAAGTTAGAGCTGCCCAGAGACGCTTTGAAGGTCTATTACACAGTTCTTGAAAGGGGGCGCACATAAAACTGGAAGGCGGTAATGAAGCTCTCCCGCTGGAGAGAGTTTGAAATGAGGTCCTATGAGTAAGAGCAGACACCGTCCGTTGGCTGGACCTTGACTTCCTTCATCCGTAGGGCATATGTGGTGTTTTGGAAGGACTTTGTGTAGAGGACACAGAAAGTAACTGCAGGGACTCAGTACCTTCTTGTTCTGGATGTCGCCCAGCCGTCGATAGTGCAGCATCCTGCAAGATCTAACTCCACAGTCGGGGCTTTATTACTTGAGTTATTTGGTCTTCAAAGACTCTCTTCCTCTTTTTCCTCTTCCTCTTGCTCTCTTTATCCACCTCCTATTACATCAAGAGCAGGTTTGCGAAGACTTTTATACTGACTTGGATTTGCCGTTCTTTTTCAGGGGTCCTGGTAGAGTATAGCAGACATTTGCTTTGGGTTTTCTGTTCCACTTCCTAGTTCTAAAACAGAATGAGGGGTCCAGATGAAACCGGCAGTTATTCTCCATAACCTCGAGGGCAGACAGCCCAGTCCTCAGACGATCCCGCAAGTGTCCGTTGCTTCTTTTCAGAAGTTGATTCTAAATCTATGCCAACTCTTCACTTAGCAAAGCTGGGGAGACGAATCAGTGTATAAAGTGCTTGCACATTGCAAGCCCGAGGACCTGAGTTTGGGTCCCCAGCACTCAGGTAAAGACTTGGCATTAACATGTGAGTCGAGTTCCCGGATTCGGGGTCGGGAGAGAAGCCTCATTGGCCAGCAAAATGGCAAGTTCCAGGTTCTGTGAGAACCACCTTCACAAAAAATAAGTGGAGAGTAAAGAGGAAGATATTTGTCGTAGACTTCTGGTCTCCACGTAGGCATAAGTGAGTGAACCTACACATACATACCACCACCCCACTTAGCATTTGGCATGATGTCACTGGAATTTTCTAGAACACATGAGGGAGTCTAGTACTTTTTTCTGGCCAATATTTCTCCTCCAGATCTAGAACGCCATGGCATGAAGCTTTGGCACTGGCGCTGTGGCACACTGCCATGCTGGCTTTCACAGTTTGGATCTTTGAAGAGCCACCTGCCTGAAAACAACAGATGACAAACTTTCGCTCTACAGTCTTAAGTAGAACACAAACGCTTCTTCCTTCCTCATTCTCTCGCCTTCAAACTGCTGCTGAGGGCAGATCACACACAGAACACTGGGTGAAGGAAGGGTTAATCTTCCTGGTCGTGCACAGAGAGGAAGTCACCCTGCTTGAAGCTCCATCAAGACTAGCATGTAAAACACTGTTCTATCAGTGCTAGAAATATCCGGTTCCAACCACCCCCGAAAGGAAGATTATTCTGAGTAAAAACTCTTTGGGAAAAGACTCTCTGACCCTCATTGCCTCAGTGATGTTCAGTGTTTATGAGAAGCTGGACCTGATGCCAAAGGCAGGGAGCTTGCTCTGCTGACAAGACCAGCCGGGCAGGCGATAGTGGAGGTGACAGATGATGGCATGTTAGGGATACAGCTGGCTACACAACTCTCTGAGAACATCTGGGTTTGCGTTTGGGGAAACTTCATGCCCAACTTAATTTACATCATCTTCAGTATTCTTATGAGAAAGGCAGCTCTTCGGTTTTCTTGTGGGTGAGATAACGCTGTCTCTCCTGCCGGAAGAGAGCATCAGATACCCCTGAGCTGGAGCTACAGACTGATGCAAGTCACCTCGTATCAGTGCGAGGACCCAGACTCAGGTCCTTTGGAAGAGCAGCAAGCACTTCTAACCACGAAACTGTCTTCCTAGCCCCCCTCTATTCTTAGGTCTCATGAATTGAATACGTGAGAGTTCTCCAGAAATCCACTTCCGTCACGGAGGCAGAAGCTTTGTAGGAACCAGTGTCCTTAAGGATTTGGGAAACCCCGGCTAACACTCTCAGAATGACAGCTCTGGCACCACTTAGGGGAGAGGGATATAGGAAGGGGCTTCCCCTGAGCTTCTCTTTCTTCTTCACAGAGCAGAGTGGAGAAATAAGCAAAGCTCTAGGCTTGAAAATGATCAGAAGCCATCGGTTTATTAAAATAGTTTTCACCAACTGTGCAATTAGTTTTGCAAATGACCTGATGACCATATATTTATTTTATTCCTCCAAAAATTATTTTGCTTTACTGAAGTATTTCACAAATAAATATAAGAAAAGACTTCCTGTCCCCTATGTAAGTCTGTAAAGCCCTCTCCTGGGCAGCCAGGAAGCCTGCCAGACATTCATGGACTTCATATGAATTCCCTATGTGCATCTGCACAGCCTGTGTAGAACGTCTCAGACTATCTGATGTGGAATTCCCCTCTGTATGCTGTGAATGCCATTGGTTAATAAAACAACTGGCTTGTCCTGATAGGGTAGAACAGAGCTGGGGGCGGGGGAAACTAAACTGAATGCTGGGAAAAAGGAGGCAGAGTCATGGAGAAGCTGCAGCCGGACAGACACACCAAACTTTGCTGGTAAGCCACGACCTCGTGGTGATGCACAGATTAATGGAGATGGGTTAAATTAAGAAGTAAGAGTTATCCAATAAGAATCTAGAGCTAATGGGCCAAGCAGTGATTTAAATAATAAGGTTTCTGTGTGATTATTTCGGGTCAGAGCTGCCAGGCGGCCGGAAACAAACAAGCAGTCTCCATACTACAAGTATCCTCATCAGGAAAGTGTAGCTCTGAAGGCTGTTTTTCCTTCCTTTCTAGCTGGAGAAAGTAGGTCATGGGGCATAGCCTTGAAGGACATGTATTTTGTCTCCTAGTGCTCTCCCTCTCTCTCCTTCACTTCCTCTCTCTTTCGTGGTCCTGAGGATTGAACGCAAGACCTTTCGTGTACTAAGGAGATTATCTAGCACTGAATACATCCTTAAACCTACTGCTCTACATTTTGAAAGTAAAAAAAAATTCAACTTATTATTCCTATTTAAAAGGCAAAAAATAGATGGATGCGCTATTCTGACCTTAAAGGAGAAATCACAGAGTCTGAGATGCCAAAAAAGCCAAGACACAAATATGTTCTAATTGACAAAGCAGTGATCTGATTGAAATGATTCATGCTTCTTCCTGCGAGTCACATGACGAGCCTTTGCACCACTGTCGCTGTGGCTGTGATGAGGCTTGAGGCTGACAAGGTTTTTTTTTTTTTTTTTTTTTTTTTTTTTATGCTAAAACCATGGGGTGGTGTGTTTTTAGGTTTGATGAAGATTCATGTATTCAGGTCATTTTCCCGTTCCCTCCCTCCATCATGCTACTTAAAGGGATCTAGAGGAGGAATACTCAGATACAAATTAAAGTTCATATCAGATCATGTGTCCACGGCCCCAACCCAGTGGTAGGATGTGCTGGTAAGGCCTGGCTCCACTCAGACTGGGCCTCAAGGATCCACCCTGTCTTTCTGGCAGGAGTGGGGGATGGAATATTCAAAGGGACAGAAGTGTTAAAAAACGTACTCCTGTCCCTCAGGTGGAAGACAATTCTGGTGAGGGGCAGTGAGTTCCTGAGAACACACAGTATCAACAAACAGCCTGCCTCAGGGAGTCAGCACAGTATCCCCCTGTCAATCAGAAACACTATTCTTCCTGGAAGCAGGGGTGGGGGATTCATTTAACTACAATGAAGAACCTTGCCAATGCATAACTACCCATGCAGGGTCCCAGCAGATCAGTTAGTAGATCCATTTCCCCACTGCACAAATGGCACAAATCCCTAGTTTGCACATAAAGGAATTCACAGGCAAACACGTCCGTCTTCTGGGGGAAATGAGCTTTCATTTCCTTGGTTGTTTGTCACTCTCCTCTGAATATGACAAGGAAGATTTAGCCCTGGGCCGAGGACTCTGGACTTCATTCATTCCGCACGACCACTAATAGCTTTTCTTCATAACCACATCAAGAACTGAAATTGCCTTGGGAAACAGCGTTCCCCGTCTCTAGTGAATTGCTTATCTCTCCTGAAGCAGACCACATTGCTCGTGCTGTTGTATTTATGTGTTTTCTGATGTATTAGACGCACTGAGGCTATCAGTTGTTCTAGAATAGAGAATGAATATTGGGCCCCTTTGAGAAGAATGCAATGGAAAACAACCCAGTCAGACTCTGGTCGCCAAAAGTAGACTATATGTTGGGCTTTAGATGCAGCTAGTAGGCAATCCCCTTGCGCTTTCCTCTCTGAGAAATCACAAAGAGACTTTCCAAGTCAAAGCAATGCAGTTTTATGAAAATAATATATAAGACTTGGGGCTGCTGGGAACTCTGGTTATTTTCAAGGAAGATCTCAGGAAAGTCTATCATAAGGGAAGTAAAGGCAGGAACTTAAGCAGGAACCTGGAGGCAGGAACGGAAGCAGAGGCCTCAGAGGAATGTGATTTACTGGTTTGCTCTCTGTGGCTTGCTCAGTTCATTTTCTTGTGTCTCCCCAGGACCACCAGCCGAGGCATGGTACTGTTCACAGTGGGCTGGGCCCCCCTCAATCAATTACCAATCAAGGAATTCCCCTACAGACTCGCACACAGACCAATCTGATAAAGGCATTTCTTCAGGTGAGGTGCTGTCTTCCTAGATGGCTCCAGCTTGTGCCATCTTGACACAACAAAACAAAAGAAAGGCCCAGCAGCACACTTCTCAAATACTGATTGGAGCCATGGGCTTGCCATGATGGCTCACTGTGGTCTTCACCATGGCGTTACCTCAGTATTGATTCATGGCTAAAGCCAGCACCTAGGGGAATGAAGAAACAATGGGCTTCGTATGTGAATAGGTCAGACCAACCAGAGCCTTTGGCAGGGTCAATAACTTGGAAACAGTCTGTGCATCGGAAAGCATAATAGTCAGGAACCTGGAGCCTGTGATTGTAGTCTTTGGATCAAGCACAGGGCCCCCCTAGGCACGCAGTGCAGAGAGACAACACGGGGCACACACCTGTGCAGCCTAAGCCCGCAGGAGCCAGAAACAGTCTTACAGTGGATGGATCGATTCTGTTTATAGCATCTTATGGAGTGACTGAGTTAACACCGCCTGGTCCCCATCTTTCCTGGATTCCATTTGTCTCCCCAGGCGCTTTTCGGTCTCCATCCCTCCGAGCAGTCACATCTGCTGGCAACACATTGGGACATTTCAGTGACTGTGACCATGGCTCTGATGAATAACCAAAGTTGGCAACGTATTTGCTGACTGTACGAGCAAACAAATGTTACCAGGCATTTATTCTCCCAACTTACACCAGACAAGATGCCATTGTGACTTTTGACTTTATAAACACTGTATCTGGGAGCTTTGGTGCTGACAGTTGTTTGGGGAAAGAGCTTGCTCTCAGTCCCCAGCTAATAAAGGACTCTAATTTGGCCTTATATGCAAGGTGGTCTGTAACTTTCCCACCTGGGTTATAACAAGACTATTTAAGCCTTAAGTAACATTTATTTTGCTCAAATTACTGTAATTCAATACCTGGTATCTTAGAAAGTAAGATGTTTACTTTGAAGATCTAAGACCCAACATAATATTTTCTGGGCATCATCTCTCCTACCCCCATCACTCACTCACACACACACACACACACACACACACACACACACACACAAAATGCATTTTTCCAGTGATGCTTGCTCATGTACAGATTTCAGGTTCCATGAGAATGCTGTGTCCTCCCAACATTTAAGGTGGACAGCTATGTCTGCTTTTGTGACCATGACAAAATGCCCGAGAACGTCTTCTAGGAGGAAAGGTCTGCCCTGACTCGTTGTTCCAGAGGTTTCTGTCTCCAGTTTGCCAATTCCATCACGTTGGGCTTCCATAGGCAAATGATCACAGTCTTGAGAGCTTGTGATAGAGGAGACCGCCCACATCGTGGTGCCTAAGAAACAGGGTGGAGCGTTAGAAGCCGTCATAG
Source organism: Arvicola amphibius (assembly GCF_903992535.2). Classification (NCBI taxonomy): domain Eukaryota; kingdom Metazoa; phylum Chordata; class Mammalia; order Rodentia; family Cricetidae; genus Arvicola; species Arvicola amphibius. Next base: position 8,660,931 of record NC_052053.1, read on the forward strand.
GACGAGATGTCTCCTTCAAGGACTTCGAGGACTCTGTCTGATCCTCCCACCTTCTGAGAGCCCAATTTTCTAGGAATATATCAAGTGGCTGATCCATTGTTGAGGTTAGAGCTCTTGTGATCCCCAAGGAACACTGTTGTGTCAAGGACAGTCTAATACACAAGTCTTTGGGTGACATTTCATATTCTACACTCAACAATGATGGCAGTATCTACTCTTTTATGACCTAGTAACAACAACCCTCTTTATTGCAGGCTTTATACAGGAAGATCTATGAACGTCTCCTTTGAGGCAGGTACAAGTTTTGAACCAGAAAACATCAAGGTCAGACTCCTGAAGCTTCAGTCTGGATGTGGATGACATTGTTGTGTTTATTGAGCATGTTATTTATATTACAAGTTCAGAGTGAAGGTTTTCATAAAACTTAGAAGGCGTGAGAAAACACTATAGCATGGTGGTACCTGGGGACTTAGGGAATTTTATTTACTTGGAGACTCCCCAAGATGGTTAGTTTATGTCAGATCAAAAAAAGTTCCCTCTCCCCAAATTCTGATGCTTGGACAAAAGCCAGCACTCCTCAGGAACTTAGGAAGCTGGTTCCTCTCCACCAAAAGGAGCCATTTCCCTTACCATTGCCCGGAGAGACAAATGGCTACCTGCGGTGCCTATTAGCTCACCAAAGCACATGCTGGCTCTAGGCTCCCTCAGGATCACAGACCTGCTAAACATTTCAGAGGCCATGCGAGCATGCAAGCTCCTTTTCTCAGTTCCATCCTACCCTAAATTTCCCTAGCTCACAGGCTTCCTTACCCCCACATTCTCATTTTTCTTTATAACCCTATTTCAGCTATGCTTTCTTCTTATAACCCTGTTATCTCATCTTTGCTTTCTCTTTGGCTCATGTTCTCCCTCTCCCTCTCCCTCTCCCTCTCCCTCTCCCTCTCCCCCCTTCTATTCTGCTCCTGCTTCTCCCACGTGTAGGTCTCTCTAGTCTGCTAGTCAAGTCCCACTGCTTTCGCTCTCTGGACTCTTTCAGATGCCGCTGGTTGTTCTCTCTCTCATACTTACAATAAACCCTTCCCATGGGGTGGTGCAGTCACGTTATCGGTTTATACCGTTTAACACAGCTTGTAACGGATAAACTACAGCCCTAGAGAATGGCTGGACTGTAGCAATGGAGGAGAAAGCAGTCACTTAATAGAGACCTCTCCGGAGACTGTTCTGGAGACATTGAAAATCTAGTGATAGAATCGTGTCCAGCTGTTGTTGCCACAGCACAGACTAAAAAGCAGAAGCGTAATAGGTAAAATGAAAATGCAGCAGGAAAAATGTCTCCAGTCTCTTGAGTTCTATGTGAGGAGAGTAGCTCTCATCTTCGATGTAACTGTCGCCCGCCAAATACTTATTTCGAAACAGAATCGATCTAGAAGCAACGGCCTTTCCCCATTTGTGCAACAGCTCATTTCTGAAGAGAAGTAATAACTCCTGCGTGGATGTGAAGCTAGCATTTACAGAGTGACTCAGTGCGTTAGACACCTTCATTTAAATCTTCTCTATTATACATAACTTCCCAGTTTGGTGTGCGTTATTCCCACTTCCATATAAGAAACATGTGATCCAAGCACCAAGCATTTCACAGAGGACATTCCCCAGGATCGTGTTTTGTAAGGTTCCGGCTAATGGTCGCCCTGTGATAATTAAATGCTTAGGAGAATTCTTGGTTGTGGAAGAGTAGGAGGTGGGAGTGAATAGCTAACATCGTGGAGTTCCTTGTCCTCTCTCCTGCCTCAGGAAGTTTGGAAAGCCCTCATAATTCTGGTGGTGGGAAAAGCTGTCCCCAGAAAGAAACCAAGAACTGGGGAGGTAGCCACAGATCTGTACTATCAGGCCTGGCAGGGCTTGCGTTTTTATGATGGTTTTATCTTACTCTCTGAATTTTTCAATCTCGTCTCCCCTTGGGGGCAAGGACAACATCAGTGTCTGAAATTACAATGGCTAGTCAAATTGACAAGTTTGGGAACGAATAAAACTGACATTTGCCATGAACACACATGGCTGCTGGGGGCACGTGGATGCAGCAGGGTTTGCTTCCTCGCTGTCCCCTCTCAGCACAGATATGTGGGTGTCAGTATGTGGGCAGGTTGGTTCAATAGAAGTCATTAACAATTTGCTAAAACCTGAGACTATGGCCGGGTAGTGGTGGCGCACGCCTTTAATCCCAGCACTCGGGAGGCAGAGGCAGGCGGATCTCTATGAGTTCGAGGCCAGCCTGGTCTACAAGAGCTAGTTCCAGGACAGGCTCTAAAAAATCTGCAGAGAAACCCTGTCTCGAAAAACAAAACAAACAAACAAACAAACAAACAAAAAAAACCTGAGACTATGGCGTCTTCAGCTCCATCAGGCCACACACTAATATCTGGGAAGTCCTGGGTGGGTAACATGCTCATACGTAAGTTTTTTAATTTTCCTTGAATGATCTTGGATGAGGGCAGAATTCCTTAGGTGGCAACAGCCTGGGACCACTCCTTCAGGACCCTCTACCATGACTGGAAATCTCTAGTGTCAAGAGAGGGAAGAAAGAACTTCATGTCCTAAAAGTCAACTAACTGCCCTCTTCAGATTTTACCTATCCTCCCTCCTTCCCTCCCCGTTTCTTCCTCCACCCCTCCTTTCTACCCTTTCCCTCTCTTCTTTTCCTTCCTTCTCTCCCTCCTTCACTCCCTCCCTTCCTTCTTTTCGGAATCAAACATAAACATGGAAACCGCAACCATGTTATCCACGTTAACCAATTAACCAATAGATTATATTTACTATTAGTGACTTGGTTCCCTCTGACAATGGGTGACTGTCACAAGGGTAGATTTTATGAGTCTCTCTTCCCTTGGGAGGAATTATTTCCCAAGAGACTCCTTAGCATCTCAGGCATGTGGACTCCAGATAGGTCCAGTTCACAAGTCTACCAGATACTGGGCAGACCAGACCTTTCTCAAATCGCCATAAGGTGACACAGCTCTGTATTTTCTTCATTATTGGTAGCATTCACTGTGTGTGCTGAACACCATCCTATACAGTCCCCATGCACTGTTTTATTTCATCTTTTGACTCTAGTGACATATATATCATTAATATCCACATTTCCAAGAAGAAAAGACCAAAGCATGGCAAAATGCACAACTATGAAGTAGTGGAGGTGGGCTCAGAATCAATGGCCCACACCATATCCTAGAGGAAAACCCGGAACACTCATGAAACTTAGTCCTAGTGCACAGAGGACACCTGGGGCTGTGAGAGGGCAGGGGCCCTGCTGCTAGAGGTGCTCTGATGCTCTCTGCTCTGCCCAGCTTCTTGGCTCCTCAGGACTGATGCGTGGCGAAAGGGTAGAGGCAGCTGAGAAGAGTTTGGGGTTGACTAGCCTGATGGTCACAGCAGGACTTCACTGCCCTGACTGCCAGTGCAGACGAGGATGACAGGGGTGGCCGTGCTATTCGGTGATGCTATAATGACATTGCATTTATTTAATTGATTTGCTTTTTGTGAGGCTGAGACGGAGTCTCCCATAACCAAAGGGGCCTTGATCTCCTGGTCCTCTTGCCTCTGTTTCCTGAAGACTGGGGTTATAAGTATGAGCCACTGTTCCCAGTTTCTTCTTGATTCTTTTCTGTTTCTGTAGTTACAGGCAGAGTAGGTCTCCTGATCTTACACTAGTTTGGGACCAGAATGAACAGTGAAAGTGACGGTTTGTTTTCTCCGTATAATTTTCTTGCTTCTTGAAGCCTTTTATTTGTAAAAGTTCATTTTAGATTAATAAAAGGGGGGAGGGGTTGCTCCAGCCTCCTTCAGTGTAACCCGTAAAGCAGTGTGAAGCACGCACAAGCGTGCAGATGCTGTTCTGAATCCTCAGGTTGCCGTTTAGTAAATGATTGGGTTCTAGATTAGATGGATTTTTTTTTTTTGCTTTTGTGCCACTTTTTTTTCTTTAACAAATTAAAGACTAGAAATCCTCTTCTGTTATGGGACAAAGAGCGAGGCAGGTAGAGAAAGGGACTTAAAAGAATTAGCTGACTGTGAACTTCATCAAGCTAGCAAGTTGCATTCCTCCTGCCCTGGCTTTAGACACTCCCTCCAGGTATCCTGCCTTGAGTTCTGATTCCCTCACTGATAGAGTAGGACTCAGAAGTGTAAGCTGAAATAAACTTCTCTTTCACTTGGTTGCTTTTGGTCACTGTGTCTGCTGCGGAGATGTGGAGTAATCCAAACTTCACCCACATCTACCTTCAGCAATATGGTGCTGGGTTTGCACCAAATCATTATCCACCCTCAAGTTGAAGTACATGGGCCACCTATCTTTTCTTTTGCCCTGTGATGACATGTATGGAGTGGCAAAATGCCATGCATTCTGCCATGTATCATGTTAGCTCTTCCACTCAGCCCCAGACTGAAATCAGAATAGCTCTGACACACTCTCAAATTGCACTGGGTCTTTTTGAATAATAGGTACATTTCAGATCTTTGTATAAATCATTTCTCTTCCCAATCCTTCCAACAATTACACCACAGAAGATAGTTCTATAGTTATTTTGGTATTGATTGATGGCTGCTTAGTAGAAGAGAATTGAGTAGAAGGAAATGCTAGCACAGTGTACCGAAGACATGATAGATTGCTAATTTGTTTTCTTGGTGGATGTTCCCTTGGGAGTTGGTTCTGGTCATGCATTTCTAGTAAGAGCCCCTTACCGCTTTCAGAATTCTGGATCGGAAGGTCACTTCTCTAGGCTACCTCTGTTACTTGCCCTATTTGGTTGACTGAAACAATCTAATTATACAGACATGTTTATGTCAAGGATATCCCAAGGGAATTATAGTTCTTAATTTTCTCTGTGTGGTGTATGTTCGTGGAAATACGCCACTGTGCGTGGGTGCTTGTGAACAGTGTGCGTGGGTACTTATGCACAGTGTGCATGGGTAGGTCACACAGCAAGCCGCGGGGCTCTCCCTGTCTCTGCCCTGGCAGCATTGGCATTACAAGTGTGCACAAGTATATCTTTTCATTTTAAAGCTAGTTTTCATTGAATTTGTTCTTCACAATTTCATACATGAATGCAGCACATTCTCATGGCTGTCACCCCCACCTACTCACTTCCCTGCCTCTGAGACCCCCCACTCCTCACTACAAGTCTTGCTCCTACATTCGCACCTGTTTGTTCTATTTTGAGGCCCACTGGGCCCACTGTGTGACCCAAGGTTTGGAGGTCCCCATGCTTGCATGGCAAACACTTCCAGGACTGAACCATCTCCCCAGCCCTAAACCTTAGTTTTCTGTTTCTTATGACACAAGTATAGAATTAAATGGTGTCGTGTATTTAAATATAAAACTTTAACAAACCCAGAGCATATGAAAAAGTCTCCTTGAGTTCATCGAGTAACAAAACACTCAGGAATTTAGGTGTCACTTTTGAGTTAATTGCTTAAAAGACACTCCTTCAAAGAGCGTCTGTGTTTGGGTAACGGTCGGGAGTGCACTTTTGATAGTGTTATCAGAGCTGCTCTCCATCCTGTTCATGTACCCTTCCTTTTCCCAGCCTGACTTCTAGGCTCAGAGTTTGGCTGTTTCCTGGGAAGTTACTCTGAGAGCCTTTTTAGAATGGATGCTGATTAAAATAAATGTCAGCGGCACGTTGATTATAGGGCCACCTGGTGGCCGCGATCCACTACTGAAGGTCCAGCGAGTCACTGGAAATGAAAGGTTCCTCTAGACAAGGAGGACTTGAGAAGGGAGGTTAAAAACAGCCAGTGGTTAAAGGGAGAAACAGAAACAAACAAACTCTGATTGATTTTTAATAACCCCCAAAGGAAAACGCAATTGTTTTTAATGGATGCCTGCTTTAAAATTAGCATTTTTCTGTGGTTGGTTCTCTAGTACAGGGAGAGGCAGGGCTACACTTGGGTTGTTTGGGGACACCAAAAAGCTGTGTTCTGCAAGGAGGAAATCAGGTGCTAAAAGTTTGTATCCTCAAATTTAACCAGTTCTTCTTTCTCTTCAACCCTTCTCTTTTAACCCCAGGGTGTGAATTTTCTCCCCCACATGGCTCTATCACAGGAGGTTGGTAATTTAATGAATTTGAATAAATGGGAACCAACATAGTCCTGAAAAAAAGCAAACCAAGTGCCCCACTGGTTTGCATTCTGTCCCTAGTCCTATTTTTATTAACTATTAACTAACCCGCAGCCTTTTTAGGCATAGAAATGACCTTGTGATGGTTGTTAGTTTACATGATGAAAATGAGGCTCAAGTCAAGGTCAGGGAAGAAAAGACAGCAGTGGAAAGAATGGGGAGGTTTCACAGTACCCAATAAAGGTGTTTAGCATGAATAAAGGGGAAAATGGCTGGGGGAATTTTCATCTTGGTTAAGTGCGTAGTTTACACTGATTTAAGTTCCTCGGAAGGGCCATTCTTTCCATTTGTGGTAAGCACAAACGAGGCTGTCACGTGACTGATGGACAGTTGAGAGCAAGGATCCTTGTTCCTTCACTGTGGAACGAACGAACATTCTTGGGTAGACCCGGCTGTAGAGACCTGTGGCAGTCTGTTCTTGTTTCAAACCCGGAGACCATAAATGATAGAGAAGCTAACAGATATCTAGGCATTTCAGATTTAGCTAAGAACAGGGAAACCTTCAGCTCCATGCCTGTCTTTATACCCAACATATATCCCTGCTTTCGAAACCATCGGAGAAGGACAGTCTACAGTTTGAAGGAACTTTGTACTACCCTAGCTACTGCCAATATCCAGAGTAAAACAGTCTAGCAAATAACGGTGGAGTGGTGCCCTCACGACACCCCTAAAAAGGTTAGCTTAAAGTCCTGGTAACCTAATGTCCCAGGGTGTGCCCTTATCTGAAAATAGGGTCTTTATAGAAATAACCAAGTATAAATGGGGCCATGAGGGCAAGCCACATCCCAGTATGAGAGCTGTCCTTTCAAATGATGAATACAGGCACTTAGGTGTTCACAGAGGAAGGGCAGTGTGAGGAGAACCAAGGACAATAGGATGTAAAGACTGGAGGTGATTGGCCCTAGGTCACAAATGGCCTAGACTACCTGACAGGTAGAAGCTGGAGGAGCAAAGGAGGAGCCTTTCTTCACTGGCTTCAGAGGACACAGCCCTCCGATGCCTTAGCGGTAAACTGCCCATCTTGGCACTGTGAGACAGTTCTTTTTAGTTGATCTGGGCTAGTCTGTGGGACTTTGTTATGGTAGCCCTGGAAACCTAACAGAATAAGCACTGTTCTAGGTCTCACCGCCATGCTCTAGGATGGGGCCCTTTGGGGAACTCTCCTATTTCGCGTTTGGAAAGACTATCAACATCTAAGATGCTATTAGGTGTGTGTACCATCTTACTGAGATGAACTGCCTGAGTAAGGAAGCTGAGAACTGTAGAAATCTATTAGGTCTAGTTTCTGATCTCTCTCTCTCTCTCTCTCTCTCTCTCTCTCTCTCTCTCTCTCTCTCTCTCTCTCTCTCTCTCTGTCTCTCTGTGTGTGTGTATGTGTCACTGGTGGGTGTCTCACTCTCTCTCTCCTTCCCTCTCTCCCACTCTTTGATTGTACATGAGTACGTGTGTGTGTGTGTGTGTGTGTGTGTGTGTGTGTGTGTGTGTGTGTGTGTGTGTTGTAAGTCTGGTTTTCCTTATAGGATCACTGAAGGTCACAGATCCTTTCAAATGTTCATGTATCATCTGAAACCAACCATCTCCATCCTGAGCAGAGTTACTATTTTTTTGTGTGCATTGATGTTTCGCCTGCATGTCTGTGTAAGGATGACAGATCCTCTAGAACTGGAGTTACAGACAGCTGTGAGCTGCCATACAGCTGCTGGGAAGTGAACCCAGGTCCTCTAGAAAGAGCAGTCAGTGCTGTTAAACGCTGAGCCATCTCTCCAGCCTGTTATTCTTGACCTTCGCTGGCAACCCCACCTTTCATTTTCAGGGTCCTGATAGGGCTCTCAAGCAATTTCTCTGACGAGAAAAGGTTGGTAATATTCTCTTGACTCCTCATAATTTGTAATTTATGACCTCTTGGGCCTCTTCCTCCACATCTCTTTCTTTCTGTCTCTTTCCATCACCCAAATCAATGCAGCTTAATATGTGTAACAGAGTGAGAAATTTACATGGAGTCAATTTTCTGCTTCAGAAGAATTCCTCTTTAGAAAGCCAACCGATGCTTTTGTAAAAGGACTTAAATAAATCTGCACTGAACGGCGTAGATCCAGAGATGCTGAAAGTGGAGCTAGAACTTATAATTCAGAATTTTGTCTGCAAGAATAATCCTGCCAGTTCTGAGAGAAGATTGCTTTTTTGGATATCAAAATGGGTGCCTCTGCTTTATAACTAATCATTTCTACTTTACAGTTCAACTCCCTAATCCAAAAAAAAAAAAGCTAAGAGATAATTCTAATTTATAACAGTCTCACAGGTTGATGAAATTAAAAAGGAAATTCCAAGTAGATCAGTACTTATCTAAAAGTGGACTAATTGGGCATTTAGTGAGGGTATAAAAGTTGAAGACGACGAGGTAGATTTTGATTACTCCATCCAAAGGGAAGGAGGACTCTCAGGCTGTATTTGGTTGCCAGCCCCCGAGATGTTTCTTTATCTAGTATTCTTCATCTTCATAATTTTGGATGTCACTTTACTCTTGGTGGTCTACCTAAATCACTGGGCTTCGGAGGTCTGTGAACTTAGCCCGTAGTTGTGACGTCAGGGCAGGAGAGTCCCAGGCAGGAAGAGTCAGCACTGCCGAGTGCTGGGAAGGTGAAGAGCTGTGCCCATCAGGATAAATACCGCAACTGGGGAATTTAGATTGTTCTCCTGCCAGATCCCCTGCCCTGCTGACCAGGGAGCCAGTTTTCAACTGCACGTGGTAAGGACAGAGACTGGAAGGATGGAAGGAAAGTGTGCCGGGTTCTTCTGAGAGGACCAGAGGATGCACTAATTGTAGTGATTTTGATGAAAGATTGTAAAAGCTTTCAATCATGAATATGGCTGGAAAAAAAGAGAGTTAGTTCTGAAAATAGCTCTGAGACTGAGCAAGCAGGATCCACCAGCTTAGCCACCAATGTGATTTGGATATAAAATGCTCCCCAAAGGCTCGTGAATTAGACCTGTTCTCCAAGGCAGCATTTAGAGGTAAGACTTTGGGGAAGTGACGGATCACAAAGGCCCTGACCTACTACATGGATTAATCCATTGTGGTGTCATGGGATCAATCCATAGCAGAGTCACCCATTAACGGCGAGTAATAAATGCTGTGGGAGGTAGGGTCTGGTGGGAGGAACTGAGTCACGTCTTTGAAGCGTTTATTCTGTTCTCGCCTCTTTGTACTGTTTCCTGGACTTCAGGAGGTGAGCGGTCTCCTCTGTCCCATGCGTTCACCAACCGTGGTGTTCGGCCTCATCTCAAACCCAAGGCAATGGAGTCATCTGACCTTGGGTTTAAGCCTCTGAAACAATGCCACAAAATGAGTTCTTCTTTCTTATATTGTTAGCTCAGATATTTTGTTATAGGGAAAAGGTAGACTAACGCAATCCATGTATGGGGTTGTGCTTCAGAACACCGCATGGTAGCTCTAATGTAGTATATTAGTGACTTTCTGTGCTGGGGCGGAGTGCCCCGACTACAGCAAATGAGAAGAAGAAATCGTCGTTTTGGCTCACAGTTCAGAAGGAGCACAGTCCATCCTGGTAAGGAAGGCAGACGGCGGAAGTGCGAGGCCAGCATGGCCGTCAGGAATCTATACACAGGAAGCAGAGAGAAGGAGAAATAAGTGGATCCAGTCCATAAAACCTCCATGCCTGTCTGCAATGATGTACTTCCTCCGGCAAGGAAGTTTCCTGGTAAAGGTTCCATAGCCTTCCCAGAGAGTGCCCTCAGCTGGGGGACCGAGTCTGTAAATAGATGATCGCATAAGAGACCATTCAAACCAGCATAGGCAGTTGGTTTTTGGAAATTGGTTCATTGCCCACAGGTTGGGAAATGAAATCAACTGAGTCTTGTGTATTGTTGTAGGTGAAAGAAGGAGCAGGTAGTTTCTTCATTGGTGTGTTTTTCTTTTTTGCTCGTTTTTTAGTAAACTGCATCTTGGAAGGGTAAGCTCTGTGTCGACTTGGATGATGTAAGTAAGTGTGCACTAAAGCTATCCTTGCTTGACATTCTTCAGCTCAGGGGAGAGCTGTATTTTGGTCTGTTAAATATTCCTTTTCGTCATCGAGGGTAGCAGAGTGAAGCCTGCGGCAGAGAGGAGCAGCAGAAGAAGGAGCTGGGTACTTTCTTTGGGACCTACTTTAATTTTAAAGGTAGCCCAGGGAAGAGCACCTGGGAGGCTGAACCGTGGCTTAGACTGGGTGGACCTGCTCCTTCATCAGCCTGAGATCGTCTTTTAATATTCGGAAAATTATTTGTTTGTTTGTTTTCTCATGTTTAAGGAATCGTGGTGGAGGACTTTGAAGTTCTACACCTTCTGTGGCATGCTGTCTGTTTGTCTTCGTGATTTATATACATATGCATAGGTATGGGAAAGGCATGTGCTTGGGTCAGCTCTAGTGGGCTGCTTCTGGCTTGTGGTTCTCCAAAGTCCATATAGACAGGAACCTTACAAATACAGGCCAAGATGTTTCTAATCAGAAACAAGAGACTTACCTTTATTATTTTTTTCTATATTATGAACAATTAAATAATGCAGATACGAAAAGCTAGGGAATGCTGACTTTTGTGTGTTTTTCCTACATGGGCATGGTAAGGTGGAGTAATTCCCATCGTTTCTATTCCTTGTTTGCCCTGCCTTTAGAATTCTTGTGTGCAACTTTCTCTTTTGAAAATGAAAATTCTAACCTTTGGGAATGTATCGGAAATGATTCTTTTAAGCATTTGAATAAATTAACTGCATTTCCAATTCAAACCTTAAAATTTCTGCAATATTTTTCTTTGTCTTCTCTGTTTTATTCAAGTTGTGTTTGTTTTTGTAAGGAACCCCCGAGTTTATCGCGTATGCTTGCTCCTAGAGTAGAAATCAAAGTATATTTAAAAGGCTGTTAGGGTTTGTTGTTTAAATGGTTTCTTTTAAATTTATTTATCAGTGTAACTTATGTGGCCGTAACTTATCACTGAATACTTGGAATTTATTCTATTAGGTTTCTCCAAAGCAAGGCACACCAACTAATCACCGTATGATTTCTTTTTATAACTCTCATAAAATCTAGATCTATCATTTTCAAGTTTTAAAACCTAAAATTTTGTGTGGATAGCAATGTTAGTAGCAACAGCAATGCAAAGTCTTTCTTCCTCTACAATATATTTTATATCCAAAATAATATAGTCTATCTATAAACTCAGTAAATAATTAAATGACCTCATTAAGTTTAACAGAAGGATTGAGTATCTTTATTTCACACACTGTATATCTACAAGTTGTGACTAGGGATATTGATATGTTTGTGAATGTCATGTATTCACTGAAAAAATATTTATGCAAAGCCTACTATGTGCTAGACAATGAGAACGCTAAACCACAATATACAACCTCCTTTCTGAACTTACAGTTTATTAGGATAAATGGGCGTAGACAGATAGATAGATGTTACATGATGTAAGACAAAATTACTAAAAGAGACAAGACTATAAAGTAACATTTCCCAAATGATAGTATGTGTGATAATTTTAAGCAGTTGACATAGACAACACTTTATGATTTTATTGTGTATGTTTTTACCTCAATTTATGAGGAATACTACTGGCTTTCCAATGTAGTGATGATGACCTACAATTTCCCATGAAGTTAAATGTACTTGAGTAAAAATATGAGAATTCATTCCAAGAAACCATTAAAGATAAAAACAGAACAGTAGTGTATAAATGTGGAAACCAGGGAAGGCTACGAAATAAAAACTGAGATATGAAAGACAGGACACAGCCGCATCAGTGTGGTTCAGGAAAGGTTCTGGTAGGACAAGGAGTTGGGGCAGGGTCTGTGCAGAATGAAGAGAAAGATAAGTCTGTCCTCGGCGCATCCCTTACCAGGACCAGTGGCCCTGGGTGTCAGAAATGACATCATATTATGTGTGGTCCCAGAGAGGAGCTGAGAGAGGATCCGTGTTGAGGATGCTGGGGGAGGAGATACAGGCTTAGGGAGAACAAGACTGTCCAGAGCACTGTGATATGCTGAGGGATTTGGACCCTTGCTGTCTTGGGCCAACATTACTGAACGATGAGCAAGGAAGGTTCCAAAAAGTCTACTGGGTCGCACGTGTGCCTCCAGGCATGAGCGTCAACACAGTCACTCCTGAGGACTTGCTCTGGGGTGGATGTCCTCTTTACCACCGGCTGTGGTCTACAGCAGCTCAGGACCTGAAAAACCAACAGCCAGGAGGCAACACTGGGTATGGATATTGTTAGGTGTGAGTGTGGGGGTCATGTCTTTTGCAAGGCTAAAGTGGCATCAAAAAAACAAAACAAAACAAAAAAGGATACCAAGCAACTCCATTAACTTTCTGACAGCAATTTTCTTATGGTTGTGTTCTTTTCTCTAAATACCTTAGTTGAACATGTAAAAGAAATATAGTAATCTGTTGTTATTAGATTTGTGGTAATATGTCTTGGCTTTGTCTTCTTAATCTAGCAGCTGTGCACGTGTGTGTGTGTGTGTGTGTGTGTGTGTGTGTGTGTGTGTATGCATGCATTCAGGTATATGTGTTTTATATGTGTGTGTATATATATATATATATATATATATATATATATATATATATATATATATATATATATTTGGTATCTTCCAGTATATATTTGCATATGTATTTTGCTATTTTCCTTGGTCACTCTTTGTTACTTTTCTTTTTGCTTTTCAATTTTTGTTTTTTGTTTTTTGTTTTTTGAGACAGGGTTTCTCTGTGTAACAGCCCTGTTACAGCCCTGGCTGTACTGGAACTCACTTTGTAGACCAGGTTGGCCTCAAACTCACAGAGATCCGCCTGCCTCTGCCTCCCGAGTGCTGGGATTAAAGGCGTGTGCCACCATAACCACCACCCAGCTTTATGTTACTTTTCGAGACAGTGTCTCACTAAGCCTAGAGCTCTCCATTTTGGCTAGACAGTCAGCTTAGAGGGTCTGCCTGTCTTCATCCCCACCCACTGGCTTTTGGGATAGAGATACACGTTTATGTGCTAGGCTTGTAATGGATATTATGGGAGTTCTGGAGGGATGAACTCGGGTCCTCATGCTTGTTCAGTGAGCTCTTTCCCCACCGAGCCACCTTCCTAGGCCCCCGGGAGCTGCTCTGGTCAGACCATTGTCTGTGACTGGGGCAAGTTCTCTGTCCCATAGGTTGTCTTGACTTTCTCATGTGGTTTACTGGAAGGGGGCCTATGCCTGTTCTTTGGTCTTGCAGTACGTCTCAGTTTTTTATGAGGTATGCCTAAATACAGTGTTGGCATTTAAAACACGAACATAGAATGTCTTGTAACATAACCAAATTCAATTTGGAGAAAAATATCCATAAATGATAAAGAATCAATTTTGCTACTTAGTTGGAATTTCTTTATTCAGTATGAGCTTCAGAATGGTACTGTTCGCTTCTTAGTGACTCCATGGCATCAAAGTGGAACTTTTCAAATTGTCATCTGTCCACTAGGGCAGATGGGGACAATGACTAGACCTCCCTCGCTCCTTCAAGTAGAACGTCTGATTTAATTTATCTTTTACATCTGTCCTCTGGTGACACTCTTATCTTTAAAATAAAGATGAAAAGGGTAATAAAACTCCAAGCAACAGGATACTTCCTTAGGTGACCCAGCGTTCCAAATAATAATGACAGTGCTTGCTCATCACATCTTCTGGGGCTGCCAGGGTGGTAGTAACCCCTTGGTGACAGACATATTGATAAATAAGGTCATCTCTGTCTAGGCTGGGGTTAAAGCTTACAAACATAGAAAGAAAAGAGCATGGGTACTCCTCAGTTACTCTATTAAAAGTATAATACCTAAAATTTTGAAGGTATTAAAATTTAAAGAAATAAAATGCATATCTAATTCTCTCACTAATAGTTGATAATCATATAAGCTCTGTTCTTTCCTACCTGAAATCCAGTTCTCTATGTGACTTGACTTTTAGGGTATCCAATTCACATGCCAAATTTTATCCTGTCCCTTTCCATCATATTCACCCCAAATCTTTGTTTCACAGAGAACTCCACTGTCCCCCAAGTCGTTAAAATGTAATCCTTTTCTCATTGATCAAATTAATCACATCTATCAGCAAATTGATTTGGGCTTAAAATACAGAGTCAGCAGACCTTACCGATAGAACTCTGTTTGGCTCATGGTAGAGAACTCCCTCAGGGTCACCAGGGACTGGCGCTGGAGTTCCATAGACAGCAAATCTTCAGGTGCTCAATATCCATGCGCAAAGACACGATATTGGCACATAACCCTCTTCTCTGCTTCTGCTCCACTCTATAGCTACCGCACTGGTCATGAGCCAACCCACTGCCACGTCTAGACCACTGGCGTAGTCTCCTATGCAGCTACCTATTCAAGGAATCCTGTGGAGCTAGTCACCATAGGGTAACCAAAAAAATGGTTAAAAAAATGAAAATCAGTTCGTGAAACCGTCTATGTTTCAAACTGTACCCTGCCTCTCATTGCATTTAAATTCTCAGTCCTGGTTTCCAAGGCCCTCCAGGGTGGGGCCTGTCTGGCTTTGTGAGTTCTCTGTTTCTTTCATTGAGTGCATACCTTCAGTCACATGGAGAGTGTTCTCCCCCAACATGCCAAGCTCACCTCTTTTCTTGGAACTCTTGGTCCTCGGACAAGATTTTGTGCAAGGTTAATAGGTGGAGAAATGGGTTTCTTTGTGGCATCTTCATTCACGCGAGCCATTATATCTTTTCTCACTAATTATCCCCCCTCCCTGGCAGCTGCATAAGCTTCTGCTTGCCACTTGGCACCCCTTCCTTCCACAAGGACATTTCCCCAAGCTGGTCCCAGTCCTTCAAGTCAATATTTCCTTAGCAGAGAATCACTCTGTTTGTTACTGGTTTTTTTTTTTTTTTCCTTCTACCTCCTGACTTTGCATAAGGGACCTGAGGACAGCAGTCACCTCTTTTCAGGGAAAGGCGGGAAACAGGTCATGTGACTCTATTCAGCTCAGCTCTGTGGCTGCTTAGCTGGAGACTGTGCCCTTTCCCCAAGGCTTGATTCCCACGGAACTCACCACAGACCTTACAGCTTCCCTTGCTTTTCACTTTCTTTGTGGCGCAGAAGAAACCAAAGGAGGAGGTTATTCCCAGTCTGAGCTTGGATAACGCTGCGAGACCACTTCTGTACCCTTCCAAGCTGACACCTAACCCCTCTTGACTTTTCCTTATTTCCATCTGTTGAGATAGATTAGTTAGTCTGAATTTTATTTCTGAATCCCGAACAAAATATGCTCATTGATCGGTTAAACAGACTAAAGGAGAGAGGGATGGAGCCAGCTGACGGAGTTCGCGTTGGTCTTGGGATGACTTCGTGATGCCCGCTTCTAGCCTCCATCAAGACAACTTACCAAACCCTGTTGTGTCTTTGCAACCAAGGAAGGTTAAAAAGCATGTCATGGTTCATTACATACTGTGGGATAGTTTTAAAATGCACTGGGAAAAAACTCAGAGATGGGAAGATAGCAATATATGGGTCACCAATAAATTGTTTTTAAATGGTATTTTGTTTTCTTTTTACATTTTACAAATTTCTAGTTTTGACAATCAACACAAGGGTTGGGATGGTAGCTCAACTGGTGAAGTAGTTGTCTCTCAAGCAGGAGGACCTGAATTCAATCCACAGAACCTACATTAAAACAAAAGAAAAAGTCAGAGAGAAAAATAAAAGTGTATTGCCTTTTTTTTTATTTGGGTTTGACTTGGGTAATAAGAAAAATGAATGCTCTTTAAAGAAGAGAAATACTGGAATGAGAACCCAAGGTGGGGTGTGGACTCGTGAGCCTTCCCTTTGTGCGGCTTTGGTGACACCATCTCTTACCTTTAATAGCCTGGAGAGTCACGTAATTTAATGGACTCTATTTTATTTTCTGATTCAGAAAAGCTGGTTTCGGGATCACAACTTGGTTTGAGGTCTAGTTCTTTTCTAGACGAATGGTTTAAAAATTACATTGCGCACATAATAGAATCCCATTTCTCCGTGAGCAGCGCTGCCCATGATTTTTGTTTCCACATTTGTTCCGCTGTTGTTTATAGGGCCCAACAATTGCTTCCACAGAATCGATGCTGTTTGGTTCCAGGAAAAGAAACACAGTTGAGCTGAAAAGTCCTAACATATGGCGGTCAGAGACCATGGAAAATAAATTAAGTTTGTCTTCCTCCTTGCTCCCTCAATTCGTTGGAAGAAATAGTGTATGCTAGATCCAGTATTGGGTTTTCAAGTAAGGTGGAAATGTTCCTACATTTGTGTCCTCGAGTACTGGGAAAAGTACTTGGATATTTCCCACCCTTCAGTGCCCCAGGTCTGAAGAGCAGACCCCACTACCTGCTGAGGTCCCTCCAGTTTTTCCCAGTAGGAAGATAGAACCAAGCAAAAACTCAGTATCTGATGGCATACAGACTGCAAGGGAAGACTGGACACCAAAGCCATCACCTGACTCTCCTGGTGGCATCAAGACTGAGCAGATATTCTCAAGGGGTCCCCTTAAAGCAGATGCAGAGAATAGAAAAACTGCAGGGTATAGTCCTCTGGAACTAGTGGGTCACTTGCAAGGGATGCCTTTTGTTGTAGACCTGCCTTTCTGGAAATTACCCAGAGAGCCAGGGAAAGGGCTAAGTCAGCCCCTGGAGCCTTCTTCCATCCCCTCCCAACTCAATATCAAGCAGGCTTTGTATGGGAAGTTTTCTAAACTCCAGCTGAGTCCCACCAGCTTTAATTACTCCTCTAGCTCTGCCACCTTTCCCAAAGGCCTTGCTGGCAGTGTGGTTCAGCTGAGTCACAAAGCCAGCTTTGGTGCAGGCCACACTGCATCACTCTCCCTGCAAATGTCCACTGACAGCAGTGCAGTGGAAAGCATATCTCTCCAGTGTGCATGCAGCCTGAAAGCCATGATCATGTGCCAAGGCTGTGGAGCATTCTGCCATGATGACTGCATTGGACCCTCAAAGCTCTGTGTATTGTGCCTTGTGGTGAGATAATAAATTATGGCCATTGGAAACATTGTAAAAAAAAAAAAAACAAACAAAAAAAAGTACTTGGGAAATCCTCAAGTACTTGGAAAAAAAACTATGGAGACATAGTATCAAGTACCTTAGAACACTAAGACAGAATGAGCAGGTAGCTAGAAATGCAGACAGGTCCGTTGTGGACCCTCTACATCAGAACCCACAGACCACATTAATTGAGTACCCTCTTAGCAGACTTTAGAAATGTCTAGGTTTTAGTAACTATATTGCTTATTGTCTCCTTTCCTTCTCTCTTATTCATGACTAGGAACTTGTGAGTCTACAGAGTAGGAACTCTTAATCTGGGCCTATGACTTCCTAGGTACTTGAAGGTAGTTTGTGAATCCATTGGAAATCCACAGAGTTGGGCGTGATGATATATACTTAGCATTTCTTAGTCATTCTAGGCTGTGGAATCATAGATGCCACGTTCCATGGAGTCCTGTTATATCAAGGAATTATTATGCCTACCTGAAAAAAAAAACAGGAGGAAAAAGTAATAAATCCTTTTCCTTTTTAAAAACAGAGAGTCAATTGACCAGTGACTAGATCAAGGGCTAGGGATTTGAGGGAAGTGCTTAAGTGATCCTCCACATTGAATTTTGCTCCCCTGGTCCTGGTGTGTTTAGGTCAGAGAAAGTCACCTGTTTTCCATGGGTCTTGTGTGTTTTACAGTAATTTAAAAAGATAAATGTCTTCACAATGGGAACCTTATACCTTAACTTTATCTTTTTGATGGCTCTGACTCCCTAGGACAGAATTCTTCAGCCCTGGTGGAATCATTCTACCACAGGTGAATTAAATCTGGTTCTTGGAACTTGGGAGTGGGGATCCGGCCTACTGGGTTTTGTTTTGACTCCTGATGACTTTAGAGTATAGCCAGGCTGACAACCACTTATATCAAACAATGTGTTCAATAAATTCCAGAGTGGCCTTCTTGGAGAAAGCATGTGTCTGCCATTATCTAGGGACCTGTTGAGTCCACGTCCTCTGGGCGAGGAAGCCCCTTCTTGTGTTGGGATATCCCTAGATGCATGCCCTGCCATGCTGCCTTCTTTCAGCATCAGAGACGGAGGCCGAAGCATAGAGACATTGTTCTAATCCCGGACTGACTCCGAGAACTGTCGAACCTCCCCGCCTCACTATCTCCGCTTTTTTAATAACCAGTCTACCTCTGAGATGCTCCCCAAGCTTTGTATCACGTGCAACTTTTGAAATAAAAAATAAAAATCAGAAAGGAACTGTCTCTTGGGCTCCTTTCTGGAGACACTTGATGCAGAAGAGTAATTGTTCTGTAAGTAAAGAAGGTAATTGTAAGTAACTTTTCTTTTACTCATTAGGAGTGCTTGGCAGATAGCGTAGTCATAAAACGAAGCCTGAAATAGTCTACAAGCCTAAGAACACATGGGAATCTGTAGGATTCACGATTTCAAAGAGAATGTGAAAAGAGCACTGTACATTCACAATAATTCACTGTCGCCGGTAATGCCTTTCAGCAAATAGAGAGTGAGAGACTGGGATGCAGTTCCCATTTAGAAAGCTTCCACACAAGCACATTACAGGCTGATGTCCAATTACGTGTGTGCATTTCCCCATTTTGTGCTTCAAATGTTCCTGGCGTTATTAGATCGTACAGCCAGTTCTCTGAAAAACTAACCCGAGAGTCTACTTGTGAATTTCACTTCTCTTCGAGAGACTTCTGACACCCCCAGCTCATCGTCTCTCTGTTTGGGCTACTTCCCGGGAACTGGAGGAACTTGTGCTCACCCTGTGTTCACCCTGGAAAGGTCTCGGCTCATTATCATTTCCTTCAAGATGAGGAGATCACACTCTCGAGAACGAGAGTTTGGGATGGGGAAAGGAAAAGTGGGGACTGGCACCACAGAATCATTTAAATGTAATGAAGATATGTTTGAAACAGCAGCTGTGTTCAACATTAATGAAAATATCAACTTTTAATTTTCCTAGTATTAGTGCTTTAATTTTCTCAGCTTGGAGACAAAACCAATCAAAAGATTATGTTACTTATGTGATAAACCTTTCTTCACCTCTTTCTGGCTAAAAGGGTTTTGTTACTCCCAATGAATCTCTCTCTCTCTCTCCTCTCTCTCTCTCTCTCTCTCTCTCTCTCTCTCTCTCTCTCTCTCTCTCTCTCTCTCTCTCTCTCTCTCTGGCTTCAAACCCACACAGATCTGCCTGCCTCTGCCTCCCGAGTGCTGGGATTTAAGATGTGAACCACTGACTGACTACAGAGATGGCTCAGCAGTTACTGGCTAGGCTCATAATCGGAATATATCTCTCCTTGTAAACAGTTGCTCTCAGGTAATCGTCACAAGGAGAGAGAAAAACTAGCACATTATGCCTTCATAAAAAGTCAAGAAACACAGCAGTCTAATAAAACTTTATTTATTGTCTTGGTGCTTGTCAGCAAAGCATGTGAAACATCTAGATGTATATCAGATGCTGAGCCTAGAAAAAGGGGGGGTCACACAAATGGGAATTTGCAGTGGGCTGTCCACCTTGCTGAATGCCTCATCAAGGACTACTCTGTCTTTTTCAGAAAACTTGAACAGCAATAAAATAACATGTTTTAAAAATGGGCAAAGGCTCCAGCTAATAAATCTACAACACAGCTCCTGTCCCTAAGGCTCTGGGAACAACACGGGGTGGGAAGATGGCAAGAGCCAGAAAATCTGAGATGAGATTGTATCTCCTGGAAACAAAAGTAAAGTTTCATCTATGGTCTCTCAACAATCTGGTTGCCTAAACAAGACCTGAACAAGTATAACAGCAATAGACCTGCTAACACAAAAGGGGGGAATTTCACGGGGTCGTACCCCTAGACGAAGAACTACAGGCAACTTAAGAAAGTGGAGATCAGGAAAAATAATCTTCCTTGGGGATGAGTCCCCCAGTTGCTTATTCAATACCAAGTGGGCAGCCCTAAAATCATATACATACAAGTAACACTGCATTCACTGTGCAGGCTGTATTTATATATTTACGCATTTATGTAATTTATGTAAATACACATTAATATACATAAGTGCTATTGTTACACGTATATGTATATATGTAACATATATACATATGTTTTCTTTAAATGTTATTGTTACATATATATGTACACATAGTTACATTCACATATATATGTAACAATAAGATATGTACACATATATATAGTTGCATATAATATAATATATAACAATAACATTTAAAGAAAAAGAGGTCATGAATTAGAGAGGGACCAAGGTGAGGTACATAAAATGGGTTAGAGAGAGGAAAGGGAAGGTAGAAAGAGATATAATTTTGTTTTAATTTCCTAAAAGTAATATTTTAGAATTGGACAAAGGATTCGGATCATCTCTGCAAAAGCGGCGTACACATGTCCAACAACAATCTGAAAGATGCTTGTCATAGAGAAGTTCCTACAGGAAACACAAATAAGAGCCAGAGAAATGTCACTTCGGGGCATAAAATTAACACAAACTTTTTGCTGACTCAAATTGAAAACCTTAAAAAATGGGGATGAAGGAAAAGCTGTAATCCTTACTACCTAGAACGGAATACTTCTCAGCCTTAAGGGACCAGGAGATCCAATCACAGCCTTGAAGACACTATGCTAGAACAAGCCAGCTGTAAAAAGACGAACACTCCTTAGAAACCATCTTTGCCTAAAATGGCCTGTGGGTGGGTAGCAACAGCGAGAAATATCTGGAAGGTCCGGATAAAGAACTCCCTGAGAAGTCCCTGTGAAGGCACACACCTGTAATCCCAGTCCTCATGAGGCTGAGGCAGGAGGATTGCAAATTTGAAGCTCTCCTGAACTACATAGAAAATTCCAGGCCAGCCTGGACTGTGTAATATGAACTTGCCTCCAACAACAGCAAAGAAAAAAAAAAACAAAACAAAAAAACCCACAGCAGCGGTGAGAGAGGAATCGCAGACAGTGCCGTCAAGTCACGGTAACTCCAGCCCCATTTGGCTGAACCGGCAAAGCCGTCTTCAATCCAGACCGCTTTACAGGGACAATGAGATCTGTGGTGGGGGATTGTTTTAATGACCGTGTTCAGCTTGGACAGCCATAGTGATTCAGAGACTTCGGTATTTGGGAGGCAGCAGGCCAGATCTCGGTGCTAATCTAGCGTAATCAGAGTTGCCATTTGGCCCAGATGTCTCTGAAAAAAAAAAAAAACCATAAATCAACAACAAATAGGTGATTAGACTTAATTTAGATACTTAGTCAAGCGAAATGCTGTCATGCTGCTATACAAGCCTTTCCTCAGGAAATGGTGGGAGGTAGGAGAGGAGGAGGAGGGGAAAGCCGCGAGGGTTGGGAGTTAAAACTTTTCAATGGCAGGAGCATTCTTGGTAAAGTTGGAGCGAAGTGTGGGCGTGCACCTGGTGGGATCTAACTCGCCTCTTCCTGGTAGGAAGTTTAGGGGAGGCCGCGTGTCCTCTTCGAGCACAGATTCGTAGGCAGTCAACACGAGCTCATGATAACAGCTAAATCAGAAGATAGTCCCTGGGGTTAAAGGAGAGGATTCGAAACACCTGGCATTGGTTTGTCTTGGGTAAATTCCAGCTAGGAAGGTGCAGCAGGAGCTCTCAGACCCGGAGTGCAGTGGGAGCTTCAGAGACGATCCTAAGTTCAGCCTTCTCCCTGACTGATGTTAATTTTTGCTCCATCAATATTTTGGATGGATTGACTTGCCTGAAATAGGGACACTTAAAACAAATCTTAGGTTTGATTTAACTAAGAAATACATAAACCCGGAAGCAAGCTGTGTTTCCTAGCATGTTCCTTGTGGAACATCAGGCTGTCTAGAATCCTCCAAATGTAGATTATAATGCAGATTATAAACTCTGCCCTTCTTCGACATTCACAGCACAAATTCATCTGAGCAGGTGATGTAACCGCTTCCTAAGTGATTCCCAAACTTACTTGACGGAACTCTTGTCCCATGATGGCTATAATACCACACAGAACATACTTAGGGGTAAACTGCCTTGATAACTATAATTTGCAAAAAGAACTGCTCATGTTAAAAAATGCCTCTTTAAATGCTGTACCAGCACGTTTGTTTTTCAGCTGAAATTGATAATGGCACTAGCCGTGGGCGCAGCGGGCTTGTAGGAAGGCTAATGATTACAAAGAGGACTCGTGTTCTTCATTCAAGCAGCCACTGCAAGCTCATTTTCATTACTAGACTTTCCTGGGATAAATAAAATAGCATAACTTCCCAGGACCCCATTTTGTCCTGATTATATTTTCGTTTACTTTCCCAACAGTATTCTAGTGTGATCAGAGTTGCCATTTGGCCCAGATGTCTCTGAAAAAAAAAAAAAACATAGATCAACAACAAATAGGTGATTAGACTTAATTCAGATACTTAGTCTCATAAGAAAACACCAAATTTGAGAACATACCCCTTTAAAAAAAAAAGCTAAACTTGTTATTGTGTGGCTATGCTCACAGGTGGAGGTCGAAGGACAATGTCAAGGAATTGGTTCTCTCCTATCTTTGTGTGAGTTGTTGGGTTCACACTCAGACCAACAGGCTTGCATGGCAAGAGCATCCACCCATTAAGCCACCTTCACAGTCTTCCTATACTATTAATAGAAAAATATGGAAAAGTTAATGATACTTTGTTTCATGAATTAAAAATTTTCAAAGATTTGTTTATTTTATGGGTATGAACTTATGTGTATGTATGTCTGTGTACCACTTGCAAGCCCGGTACCCAGGGAAGTCAGAGGAGGGTGTCAGATCCTCTGGAACTGGAGTTACGAATGCTTATGAGACACCATGTGGGTGCTCAGGACTGCACCCCAGTCTTCTGCAAACATAGCAAATGCTCCTAACCATTGAGTCAACTCTCTCACCCTTTTCATAAAATTTTTTTAATGGTTAATTTTGGGGAGGACTCAGAATAAAACCCACATGTTATGGTGGCTGATATATATATAAAATTTTTTAAAGTATGTGTTCTTTCCTCTTTTGTCTTTCATAATTTTTTTGTTGCTGGAGATCAGACTAAGTACCAAATTTGCCGTGGTTTGCCAAGATTAACCCCTCTGTTAACACAAAAAGTCCCAATTCCTAGGAAGTACCTCAATCCCAGGGGTTTTCCTTGTAGAGTTTCCCACAGTATGTGTTGACAGAGGTTTCTGTCCTGCCTGATCTTGTAGTTGCTTTAGTTCCAAAGAAACACACAGAGGTCTACATTAATTATAAACTGGTTGACCCATTAGCTCAGGCTTCTTATTAACTCTTATAACTTACATTAACCCATAATTCTTGTCTGTGTTAGCCACGTGGCTTGGAACCTTTTATCAGTGAGACATTCTCATCTTGTTTCCTCTGCATCTGGGTGACGACTGCAGACTGAGCCTTTCCTCTTCCCAGAATTCTTGTGTTCTGGTTGCCCTGCCTATTCTTCCTGCCTGCTACTGGCCAATCAGCATTTTATTAAATTAATACAAGTGACAAATCTTTACAGAGCAGAAGACCATTGTCCCAGCAAGTATAGATTTGGTGGTGTGTCTCCACAGATAACTCATTCTGCCATCCTCTATTCATGAAATTGGTGTTTGGATCTAGTGTCTTGGTTAAATCGGGCTCAACATTTTTTCTCTCTCCACTCCCTCTCTCCATCATTCCCTTCTCTGCTCTCTGCCTTCCTCCCTTCCTAATACCTTGCTTTATTGGTTGTATGATTGTATATTTCTTCTAGGAAGCATATTGTCTGATGGTTTTTCCTTTCATGATGTTAGCAGTCTTTGATAAACAACTGTTTAGCAAAGCATCTTAACAATCAATTCCCAGCTCATAGTTCCTTTCCTGATGCATGTGTTCCTGGCCATAAGCTGCATTCCGCATTAAGGCTGGCATAACAGAACACTGCAGACTGGATGGCTTCAACAACAGAAATGTCCTTCCTTGCAGTTCCAGGGAGTTAAGAACCAGAGATCTGGGTGTGGAGAAGGCAGCTTTTTTTAAGGCCGACTTTCTAGGTTTGCTGCTTCTCACACCTTGCTAGTCTTCATCTGTGCCTGTCTGACCCAGTCTCCATTTCCTCTAGGGATGCTGCCATATTGGTCTCGAGTCCACATGTAAGACTCCATTCATGCTTCATCACCTCTTTAAAGCCCAGCCGCGATGTGCTAGGGAGTAGAAGCTCAATAAAGGAAATGGGGGGGGGGGCACATTCAGCTCATAACAACCGCCATGACCCTCCTCACTACCAAAGGTTTCAGCCTTCTCCGGTGCCCTGGAGGAGTGAGTGCTGTTTGGTCCAAGCAGACTTGTCGGTATCATCTTTTGATACAAACACGAGTGTGAAGAACAGTTCCCACCGGGTCAAGAAGGTGGGGGAGAAGGCTGCCAGGGAGTTTTAGAGGGAGGTTTTCCTCATGGATAGAAATAAAAACAGAAGAAACAGAACAGTGTCTTCTGAGCTAAGGGAAGCTGGCCAAACCTGCCCGTTAACACACTAGAAAGCTGCTGTGGCATCAGGCAAAGCAGCAGAAGGATGGGAGTTTTGAAAACATGCAGAATTTGTTAGCCAATCCTGCCTCCTTACTGTGGAATTTCCACCTGCTAAGAGAAGTCTTTCTTTTCTCAATAGCCCCCTTTTGTCTCAGTTTTCTGTAGTTGCTTTCAGAGGTGTCCGTGTGTCCCCTAGCTATTCCTGGACCTATTTAACAGCTCAGTGCCAGCCAGGATTAACATTTGCTCTTCTTTTTAGTCTCCCCTCCTCCTTCCCTTGTTTTTCTTCCTAACAGCCATCCTTTCCTTTCCCATTCTACAATGTTTTTTAGCCTCTCCTCTTTCCTGTTATCCCTGGTGGCTGTAGTCCAAAGAAAAGCTATCTGTGAATACTCACACATAGTACTGCTTGCCTGATGTGGGATGCCCTTCTGCATGCTGTGAATATGTTTTATTACCATTGGTTAATCAATAAGCTGATTTATCAAACAGCCAGGCAGAAAAGAGCCAGGCGGGAAGTCTAAGCAAAAGAGAAAAAAAAAGGCAGAGTCTAAGAAATGCTAGCAGTTGCTGGGAAAGCAAGGTGTGAGGTAACAAGCCATGAGCCTCATGGTAAAATATAAAATAATAGAAATGGGTTAATTTAAGAGTAAGAGCTAGTTAGTAATAAGCCTGAGCCATGGGCCAACCGTCTATAATTAATATAAGCCTCTGAGAGTTTATTGGGAACTGGTGGGCTGGAGAGAAACCTCCAGTTACATAGGAGAGAAACCTCTAGTTACATGGGAGAGAAACCTCCAGTTACATGGGAGAGAGACCTCCAGTTATACTTGCCTGCCTCATCTGAGACATACTGTTTTTCTTTTTCATTGTACCGAGTGTTTAAGGCAGTATATTTTGCTGGGTTGTATATCCTCTTCAGAAGATAAAATTCCAGCCCCTCCCACCTACCCGCACTATATTTTCTAAAAGTACTCTTTCCATTGGGTGACAGGGAAATCTACTTCCTGCCTGGTCTTCACAGCATTTTTTTCTGCCCCTAAGAATGCTAAGCAACGTCAAAGAGTTCTTCTTACCTGTCCCATTGAAGACAGAGAAGGCAGCTTTATATTATGATGGTAGGTACATTTCACAAAAAAGTCACACCTTTTTTTGCTGTTAAAATACTCTTTTTGTTATTATATTTGTGTTTAATCTGTCACTTGTCTTTCTTGAGTCCCTTGGAGTTGACACTTATGACCAGGTGCGTTCTAGAAGATAGACAGGTCAACACGCACCTGGCAGGCATCTCTTGAGCAAATTACTCTATATTGGCATGTAATCAGAGTGCCGAAAACCCAGCCAAGCCTTCCTCTATAGAAATGTGCGAACATATGCCTCATGAGTATTTTAGGGACATGAGAAACAGCCCAAACAATCTACAGCAGCCCAAACTCAGAAAATGGCAACACCCAAGGCTATGAAAGGGGCATTTATTAAATATTAATAAATGTAATTAAAGCATTGCTGAATTTTTACAGCCCTGGAAATAAATTAACACATTTCAAATCCAAGGTTTTGTTTTAAATAGTCTATGTCTGTCTACGGCCAAGCATCTGTGCTGGAGAAAGAGCAGCAACTTGCCCTTCCCAGTTTCAGTTAGGGACCGTCTGCAAGCTGGGGAGGAACAGATAGGAGAGAGGTACAGAAGCGGGGGAGGAGAGACGGACTGGCAGAGAGGCACACACCACTTTGTGCTTCTGTCTAAGCTGCACCAAGGGCTCCCAGTAGCTTTCTGTCCACGACTCCATACTATGAGGACAGAGTGATGACTTTGCCTAAAGTCTGGTTACGAAATAGATTTGGTGCCACTGACAGAACATGAAATTGAGAGGTTGTGGCTCTGACATTGTCATACAAATACTGAGCTACAGCCATCCAAGCCCAAAATAGGATCGCATGGAAAGTATTAGCAGCATTGCTCTAAGAGAACAAGGGTGGGGGGAGAACATTCTTCAGTATGGGCCAGAACTCACCAGTGCTGCTCCAACTTGAGTCTGCTCATGAGATAGACACTTCCATTCTTTTCTTCCTCTGTGTAGTCACCTCACACATGTTCTAGTGACACCCACCCTCTATATCTATAGTTCTTTATAGCAATGGGCCAAGCTAAATATATAGCTGTCTATCTGAGAAGGCTGAGCATCCTGAAGAGTACCAGGAAAATTAAGCAAAATTATATAAAGAGCAGATAAGGGATGTTGACAGGTAGGTGCATCACGTTCCAACATACTGAATGGAGCAGGTTGATAGATCTGGTTTCTGGGTAGAATATCTGACCCCTTAGGACTTTTAGTCTTTCTGGAACCTCCCTGAGATGAAGAAAGGGGTCTGAGATCTGCATTAACTCCTTTGGCTAATGTTTATTGTCTTAATATCAGACGTTTAAAGGGCATGATTGTCAGGACCAGGACTCCAACAAGGTCTTCTTAACCTTAATCTCAAGCTGACTTCACTGGCCTCTGGGAAACCTCCCCCAGCTAGGTCTTCGTCTGTCTGTCTCTTCTTCCCAGGATCATGGGATGTGACCTCAGGCTGGTAGAGATGAAGTAGGGACTCCGCTCTACTAGGAAGGGACGGAGAACAGCTGGACTCTTGAGTTCTCCCTGTGTTCTACCTGTGAACAAGTTCAACTCTGAATTAAGATGCCGGTTTGAAGTGATCGACCTTACTATTATTAAAAGCAAGAACACTCTATAATTTCCTGCTTCTATTAAAACAGAAATTTATGATTCACAATGATACTCGTGTAACTGAACCACTGTAAACCTACACAGATTTGTAGCTGTTTGCCGCAGTGACTCCCAGCACAGCGACCCCCTGACCTTCAGTGATGTAAGAATGCAGGGCTGAGGTTAACAGTTGAGTTATTGCTAAATGGTTGGTGAGATGTGGGGTCCATATATAATTTAAATAATTAAAAACGACTCGTGAAGTATCATGGTTAGCCAGAAAAAATTCTAGGCAGAGTGTGTGCTTCTAATGATTAAAAAAGTAAGAAGCAAGTAATTATTTATTTAAGAATAAAAAGATTAGAGCTAGGTGGGGAAGATGGGGAGACAGAGAAGTGATACGAAATGTCAGCTCAACAGAGGGCCGGAGATTGATAAATCTATTATCTACTGATAAATCTATTATCTATTGATAAATCTATTGTATAACTTGTTAACCACAGTTAATAACAACAGATTATCATCTTAAAAGTTGCTGAGGGTAGATTTTAAGTGTTCCCCCAAAAAGGGATAAATATGAGGGGTATTATGCATATTCATATATTATAATATGCATATTAACGCCTACATATTCTAAACCAACGTATTATGCATGATAAATACATATAACTTCCATTTGTTACTAAGAATTGAAACATTGATAGCAATATAAAATTAGGGGCAAAGGGCTGGTGAGAGGGCTCCGTGGGGGCAGGAAGGAGGGGAAGGTGCCTGTCACCAAGCCTGACGTCCCGAGTCTGATCCTCAGGCGCTGTGTGGTGGAAGGAGAGATCTGATTCCCACAAATTGTCCCCCTGATTTCCACACACGGGCTGTGCATGTTCCCTACTGATAAAAAAAAAAAAAAAAAAAAAAAAGGTAATTTTAAAAGTTAAAGAAATTACCAGAGACAGAACAAGATTTTATAATATATGAAAGAAAAGATGTTTTTGATAATGAAAATCATAGGGATCAGTGGATTGACCTGTGAGTGGGCAGGGAGCCCAAGGAGAGGTGGTTGTGGCTAGGATACCTGAGTGTAGCGCTTCCTTAGTGTTGAAGTTCTGGGACTTTCCAACTAAAGTTCAGAGGGCAGTTGAGCGACCAGGATATCTCCGATCTCCCGAGGATCTTGTAGGGATTCTAGCAGGTTTGCAGGTTCTCCTTGGGATTCAGATCAGACTAATCTGAGGGGCCAGCACTTTGGGTTTTGTTGAGAGCTCTCAAAATGACTCTGGCCTTGCCTTAGCTGGTGGCCCTGCCAGACACTTGTCCGTAGCTAAGTCTCCTTCACAGCGCCTGTGGGACGTTCCCTGGGAATACTTGTGGGCAGCCACCCAGCCCTTATTTCTATTATCTTATTCTGCTTGCGAGGAAAGGGGGTGGGGTGGGAGATTAAGCCTCAGAGTTTGGCAATTATTCAGTTTTCTTCTTTTCAATGATTTTTGCTTCTGCTTTAGATCCGGGCTTGCCCAGAATGAATACTGAGATCTACATCAAAGCTTTACCTGTCTTTGCTTCCATTTAGTGTGTGTGCCATTAGATATTGGATGTGGCCATTGATAATGTTTTGCAGCGGCTAATACATCCTTGCCTGCTTGACTGCGGTCCTCTTCCTTTTCTAAGCCTGCGTGTGTTGCCTACTGTCTGCACTGATGGAACTTGGGAAAGCCAAGCAGAGATATTTTCAAAGTCAAGAAAGGAGATCACAGCAAGGTTTGAGCAGTTCTTAGAATCAGATACATTCTTTACATTAGCAATTATTCCAAGCAGTGTGTAGCCATCTTTGCTTCTCAAGGTAAAGCACTTACTATGCCCTGACTTACTGGCATCTAAGTGGTGTTCCTGGACATTTGTCTACTGATGGAGATTTTCAGCTGATCAAAAAGTGATCTCTTCAAACTGGCTGTCAGGTTTCCAAGAGTGCACTCTCCTGTAGGAAGGACACGGGAGACCCGTGTCTGGAACCGATATCCTCCAGAATGAGCTTTCTGCTCTTGTGGAGATGGAGGCCAGTGTGGGCATTCAGTGCAAGGGCAGGAGATGGGAGATGAGAGACCCAGGCTAGAGGGCCTCACGGAGAGGGTTGCCTAGCCTGTGTTTGCAGTCCTCCCCTCTGCAAAGCTCAGGTTTCTCTGCTGGTCTCCTGTGCATTTGCATTTGACAGCGCTCTCTTTCCTTCTGCCCTGTTCATGCGGATGCAGAGTGACAGAACTATCTCTCCCGAGCCTTCATTTAGAGAAGCATAAAAATTAAAGCTGTAACTCAAGATGTATTTCTAGACTATTCCATTGTTTTGACCAAAGTTAATTCTTCAGTTTCAGCGAGAAGGCGGGATCGGATCTGACACAGGATCTGGGGCTAGTGAGCCCTGATTACAGTCTCTGGTTTATTATTAGACTCACAGAAACACGATCTTCACATTCTGTCAGGGGCCTGTCATGTCTCTTTGTAAGTATTCATCAGATGAGATTTTCTAGAGGCGGTCTCGTCTCTCTCTCTCTCACTCTCTGAGATCCACTGTAAGAATGCGTGGAGAAGGCGGTGTTGTGGTGTTGAAGTCAGAACTCGGAGACGCAGAACACCCCCCTGCTTTAGGAGAGTTGGTGATGTTAGCATTTCTCCCGCGGTGGTGGAGAAAGTAAGGTAAAGATGGGAATACCAAATCGTGCTGTCCCGTTACCGGCGCTCTGATACAGTCCAGCACAGAATGCGGAGAACGTTCTTCTGGGATGTTTCCATGCAGACAGGATGCTGATTGAGAGCAGTTTCACCTCAGAGGATGTGACTAGTAGCTCACCACTCCGCAGGACGATGAGTGTCTTGTTTCTCTATGTGTGTGAGTGGGAGTGGGATTACAGGTGCATATGCCTGCATGTATGTGTGGAAGCAACCTCTTGTCTTCCTCAATTATTCTCCATTTAAATTTTTGAGGCAGGTGTCTAATGCTAGAACTCATTAACTGGCTGGCCAGCAAGATCCAGGGGTCCTTTTATCCCTACCTTCTCAGCCCTGGGATTGTTTTTGCACACCACTGTATGGGGAGCCTTTTACGTGAATGCTGGGAATTGAACTCAAGTCCTTAAATACATTACTAATGAAGTCATCTCTTCATCCCTGTAGAATTTAAGAGTTGTGTTTTCAGCACCTTCCCATTCCAATGGAACTACATAAGTGCTGGTATTGGTGTTAGATATTGGTATATAGGGAGTATTTTCTATTTTGAATGAAAAGACAAGGGGATTTACATGAAGGCAGAGTTTTCTAAAATAGCAGTGGAATAACTAAGACAGAGAAACTATTTCAGATGCTAAGTCTGGCCTATGAAGTCCAGCTAGCTGTCATGGCAATGCCTCCTTAAAAGCGCCTACTTAGAGCCAGCTGTGCTGCACATGCCTGCAACCCTAGCATGCAAGAGGCTAAGGAAGTAGGGGACAGAAACTTTGAGGCCAACCTGAACTATAATAGCTTTATAAGCCTGTCTTAAATAACTCAAATGAAGTAAAACAATTAGAAGGAAATGAGTTATTGTCTGAAGTCGAGTTCCCCTCAGTAGGTGTCAGAGTTAGTTGTGTGAGGGCTGGCGGAAGGCATGGTGCAGTTCGTGCCAGGCCAGACTGTGAAGAGCCAAGAAGGCCTGACCTGCAGGCACTGGGGAGCAGGAGAGCACATGGTCAGGTCTGTGGAGTGAGGGGTTGGAGAGACTCGGGGGAGGGTCAGGGAGGAGGCTCTAGAGACCAGGGAGGAGATCTTCCTGGAGCTACATCTGGTAGTTAATCAGGTCTTATAGGATGAGTATCTTAAATTACCAGGTGTTTATATCTACAAAGTGGGTAGAAATTTTAGCACGTGGGCCAAAATAGGTGAGTATTGAGACTGGAAGGGGGGAAAATCCACAAAAAACCAAACCCCAAGAAACTAACAAAAGAAAACAAAATCTAAGTGAAAGAAAGAAGTAAAAATCATATATAAAACCTAAATGAATATAAACAAGATATTTCCTACTACCTTACTAGATTTCTATAATTAATAAAACTAACAAAAGCAATAGAATATTTTTAATTTTTTTTATTTTTGGAACATTTCTAAGAATGAGTCTTAACCTTTAAATGGCCAAATCCCAAGCTAGCTAGAAGGTGCCCGAACTCTTGTCTGTGGGCTCCATGCCTCATCACCCAGCGTTGCTGGCCCTCAGTTCCTCCAGCTGCTTCTTGCTTCCTTGACTCCCCGCTGAACCATAATGTGAGTGGAGATACTGAACTACACACCAGTGAGACCAAAGCCCACTGTTCGGATGTTTGAGCAACAAGGCCTTATATACGATGGTAAGAGTTAACATGGTATTACCTGTCCTGCACTGGTTAATACTTGAGGTTTCAAGACTGAATGAGCATGGCGTATCAGTGGGCTGACTCCAGATATGATGAAAATACTTCTCTATGCTGTCATCAGGAACAGTTAGGGAAAATAACCCATGATGCACCTTGAGAGGCTGCCTTGGCTGTTTGGTTTGTACTATACACATCCTCCAATCCAGAAGCAGAATTACTTCTTTAAATATAATGCTGAATGGGCAGGAATAAAAGTGAAGGGGAAAAACAACAACAACAACAACAACAACAACAAACCACTGTTGGTGAAGTTGTAAATTCATTCTGCTAGATGTTGAGTTTGCTCTCAGTAAGAGGACAGACAAGAAAATCAAAACCTAGCATTTTTCTACAAAATCTTCTTAAAATATCATAAAATCATGAAGAACGCGTGCATTCCTTTTCAACTTTTAAAATTTATTTAGTAGAAGCACAGATGGTAAATCAAGGATTTCCTCCCCCACCCCATGCCCAGAAAATGGAAAAACAAAACACACATGTGAAGTTAACCCAAAGCATTTAAGAAGCTGACATCAGAATTGAGTCCAACGTGATTTGCACGTGTAGCGCTTGCAGTAACAGACATTGTCGGTTTGGGCTTCTGCACTGATGGGCATTTAGTAGTCATCTGTGCTGCTTAATTATTCTTTCTCCAAGCAAAGAGAAACAAATGATACAAACTTAAACCTGGTCCTTTGTCTGTCTCAGTCTACAGCTGCACTCTAAGCTTCCGGGATCTACGCGTGACCGAGAACCACCCAAGGGACCATCTACCACCAGATAGAGTGTGAAGAAACAAAATCATGGGTGTGCGTGTGCGCGTGCATGTGCGCGTGCGCGTGTGCGTGCGTGCGTGCGTACAGTTTAAAGAAATTGATCATTATATTGGCCACAGTGTGTGAGGACAAGAATTTAAAGTGTGGGCCCCATTCTGAACTTTTGTCTCATATGAACAAAAGTAATGTATGAAGGAAAAAAATACAGATATTTCTTTAGGCAAACAAAAGTTGCATCTATTACTAAATAATAAATTGCACTTTAGACTCGAGCAATGCCTGTATTTCTTGTCCTAGTCAATGGTGGATTCTTGTATGACATTCTTCTAATCTCCAGAGGGTGCCATTTGATATGAAGCTCTTTGTGTGTTTGATGTAGATAGCATAAGCAACAACTGTGTGCTAGGGTTAGGGCCTTCCTCTGTCAATCAGTAATCAATAAAATGACTTGCAGACATGCCCAAACACCAAACTGATGGGCACAATTCCTTAATTAAGGTTCCGTCTTTGTAGATGACTCTAGCTTGTTGGAGAAAACATCCTTCTTTGAGTAGAAAGAGGAAGGTCCAAACAAAGAAGACAGGAACAGTGAGGGTAGAGTCAAAGGACACTCGGGTCCTCTAGAAAAGACAGGGATACTAAGGGGTAGCATCGTCCCCAGACAAAGCAGATCTTTCCCCTCAGGCCTAGACCAATTACTGACAACAGCAGATGTCAGCAAGTTTGTAAAGCACCAGGAATTCTCATTTGCTACTGGCGACCAGGAAAGGGGGCACAGCCACTTCAGACATGATTGGACATTCTGTTGAGAA
The DNA here is from genome assembly GCF_903992535.2 of Arvicola amphibius. NCBI lineage: Eukaryota > Metazoa > Chordata > Mammalia > Rodentia > Cricetidae > Arvicola > Arvicola amphibius. The sequence goes on from NC_052053.1 coordinate 8,694,377, forward strand.
ACTGCATATACATTTGTAATATAACCCAGCAGTCACAGGCCTGAGAATTTATCCAGATGAGCTGAAAACAGACGTCTGGGCCAAAGCGGGTACGTGGATGCTTGTAAAAGCTGTATTTCCAATTGTCAAGATCTGGGGACAACCTAGATACCTTTCAGTGGTAAAATAGATAAACTTTACTACAATTTGGTAGTGGAATGAAATATCAACCACTGATAAGAAGAAATGATATTATTAAGTCAAGAAAAGACATGAAGCCACCACAAGTATATACTGCTAAGTGGAAGAAAACGTCTAAAAAGTATAGCTACCCTGTGACCCCAACTCTGTGACATTCTGTAAAAGGCCAAACTCTAAGTCAGTAAAAATAAATAAATAAATAAATAAATAAATAGATAGATAGATAAAAATAATGATGAATGCCAAGGGCTTAGGGAGAAGATTTAGTTGGGGTGAAGCTTAGGTGGTATTTAGGCAGTAACTATTTTATATGATACTGTAATGGACATTTATTTGTTACAACAATAAATAATGTAAGACTGAAATACTTCACCATCAACACAGATGAACCTTAAATAGTATGTAAAGTGAAAGCATCCAGATATAAAGGCCATCCACATTGCATGTGATTCCATTGATCTGAAATGGCTGTGACTTTAAGAATAGGGACTGTAACAAAGTTCTCATACTAATAGTGTTGAAGTGTTACAAATACAAAGAAAACAGGTATTACTTTCCAGAAAACAGTCTAAGAGGAACGTCCACCCATAGATTATGACATAATGGGGCCTCTTTCTAGAGTCAAGTATGAAAGCCCTAAGTTGCTGTCTAGTGCAGCTTCCTGCATTTGTAACTGTGCTTGGGGAAGTGTGTTTGTGTATATATGTGTGTGTGTGTGGTGGGGGGGTTCATGACCTTTATAGCTAGAATCCAAAAATACCTGGACCAAACTGTACCTCAGGCCAATTTGTTAAAGGAGCTGTAAGTTATGAAAATAGACAGATGAAATATGTAGGTAAAACTGATTATAAAAATAACTTTGGCAGAGATGCACAGGTAGCTTGTCTTTATGAGGACTTCTTTAGGCAGGTGGAGGGGGCCAAGATCCCCAAACCAACACCTTTACTTATCTTAGACAAAGCAATTGCAGTTGTCAGACCTTTGGCGCTGTACTAGTGGATGGCAACGGATGACTCTCCCGTAAGCCTTTGTGATTTTGAAACCTGGAAAGTTGTTATTTATCCGGGAGCATGAAGATCTGCTAAGCATGAGAAAAGGATGAAGAGCCGGTTAAAAATAAATGAAAGAGGTGATAATATCAGGTTAAAAAATGATAGACAGCCAAGGATGGAGCGTGTGTGATCTCTGTGGTAATCAAGCAAATGAATATTGATTGTAGTGTCAGACGAGATTTTTTTTTAAAATGAAACGCACGGTTGAAAGAGTGGGGGTAAATGAGTATTCTAATTACTGTTTGTGGGAGTGCAAATTGGTAGATTCTTTTTCTGGAAGACCATTTAGCTCCAGATATTAAGATATTTTTTGACAGGGGCTGGAGAGATGACTCAGTAGTTAAGAGCCCTAGATGCTCTTGCCGAGGACCTGAGTTTGATTTCCAGTAACCACAGGGCAGCTCCCAACCATCTGTAACTCCAGTTCCAGGGAATCTGATGCCCCCTTCTGGCCACTGCATGCACTAGACCCACATGCGGCGCACAGATGTACATACAGGCAAAAAACTCAAATACATCAAGTGAAACAAAAATTAAAAAATAATAATAATTAAAGTATTTTTAGATGTACATATTTCTTTATCCTCAAACTTTCTACTGTGGGACTAAGCTCAACCTAACAGCTGTCCAGATGTCCAAAGCTGTTTGTAAGAAAGTCCACAAGAACTGGTTTGTGATAGAAAAATATCAAAGTCTCTCCACCCCTGAGATATTCTACAGAGACTGAGGTGAAGGAAACAGGCTTCTTTGAAGTAATGTGAGAATTTCCAAGATTAGCGAGAATCACTTATGGTCTGATTCTACTCATCTTTAGAAAACTGCCCAAATGAGACGCTATATGCTTGATAGTTCATTTAAGAAACCAAGCTGCACTCAAATGCAGGACAGGAAATGAGAACATCTGTATTGGTTTATTTCTTTAGAAAGCTCTAAACTCCTTTTTTTCTTTCATTAACTTTCAATATTCCATTTTTATGTGTATAGGTGTTTTGTCTGCATGTAGGTCTGCACACCACATACATGTAGTCCCTGAAGGGACCCGAAGGAGGTATCAGATCCCCTGGAAATGGACTTTCAGATAGTTGTGAGTTGCCAAGTAGGTTCTGGAAACTGAACCTGGGTCCTCTAGAAGAGCAGCCAGTATTCTTAACCAATGAACCATCTCTCCAGCCCCTCAGCATTCCAGTCTTAAAAAGGCTGTGAACATGTTCTATTTCATGAAAGTGATATAAATATTGCATTTCCCATATGCTGTTTTCTTAAAAATATACTAGGTTTGAAGAGTCTGTTTAATATACAAATAACGCTCTTAAAACATCCCCACTAGCCGGGCGGTGGTGGCGCACGCCTTTAATCCCAGCACTCGGGAGGCAGAGGCAGGCGGATCTCTGTGAGTTCGAGACCAGCCTGGTCTACAAGAGCTAGTTCCAGGACAGGCTCCAAAGCCACAGAGAAACCCTGTCTCGAAAAACAAAACAAAACAAAAAAAAAAAAAAAAAAAAAAAAAAAAAAAAAAAAAAAACATCCCCACTTCCAAAAGATTGGGTTGGTACTCCATGCTTTGCCTCGCAGTGTCTGCTGGGGGTGGGGGGGAGGCAGGGAGAACTCAGCATAATTTTCAGCATCCAAACAAAGGACAGTGACACCATTTCCAAGCTGTTTTGCCCCTCAAGAATGAGGCCCATCAATGTCTAGCCCTGGAACCCCAGGAAATCCCCAGTGTGGACCTCCACCACTCTAATGATAGATAATTGGACCCAACAGATCAGGAGGCTTCAGTAGCCTTTCTCTGTGCTTTTCCGATTTGAAAGGCCTGGCTGCCTCCTGTTTTCCTCTGGCACACCGATGGAAGGCTCTGTGCTCAAACTGCATGACTATTAATGATATTTTCATGAGTTTCCAGGGCGGATGTGACTTTTTACAGTGTTTAATGACTTTCAGCTTCTCTCCCTTTCTGAGTGGGGTGCAGTAAAGATTAATTAGCCAGTGTCCACAAAGTGCTTTCAAGCGGAAAAGTGCCACACAAGGGTGTACAGACTCATTAGCTTCCCCATCATTAAAGCTCTTTGGACCTTTTGGCATTCAGAAACTGGACGGTGAAGGCCAAATCGAGATTCTTTTTTTGTTAAGAAGGAAAAGGAGGGACTTCAAGAAGAGCAGATTAAAGTACAGCGTTGCTGTTGGGTTTGGGGTTTCTGTTTTTGTTTGTTCCGTTTGTCCTGCTTTGGGATTGAGTTGTTTCAATGTTTCCCTTATTCTCTGTTTTCAAAAATTATGTTGTGCTTGCATCATTTATTGAGAAACTCTCCAAAGCAGGCTGGAAACCCAGATATTTGAGTGCTGACTTACCATCAGGAAGTCCAAGATCTGATCCCAATATAGCAGAAAACCAGGTCAAATGGGAGGATGTATAGCAGGGCTTTTCTTTTGGGCCAGCAACCAGCTCCCAAATCATGACAGGGAGACTTATTAGTGATAAATGTTTGACCTTCTCTTAGCTCCTACTTTAATCTGTTTCTTTTTTTCTATGTTTGCCTCCAGGCATTTACCTACCTACCTACTTACCTTTCTTTCTTCCTTTCTTTCTTTCTTCCTTCCTCCCTCCCTGTAACTTGTCAATTCATTGTTTTATATAATTCAATTACACCTTTGATTGAACCTCAAAAACTACAAATGGCTACCAATTGCATAACTGTGTTAAGAGAAACAATAGACAAAGGCAAAATATCTTCAGAGAATTAGAATGACAGCTGGTATTTTTCTTATTAGCATCAAGAGGACTTGATAAAGTAAAATACCTTCTAAATATTAAGAGAAAGTAATAATAAACATAATTGTATACCTATCTAAGCTATTTGTACAAAGAGAATCAAAACATTTATTACCAACGTTAGAGGCTATCCTTAAAGATTTTCTTCAAGAAAAAAAAAACAGAAAGGCAGCGGGGCTGAGAGATGACTCCGTGGATAAAACACTTGCCACACACATGTGAGAACCAGAGTTTGGACCTCTAGAACCCAAATGTCAGGGAAGTGTGGCAGCCTACAATCCCAGACTTCAGAGATCCCTGAAGGAGGCTGGCGAGCTAGACCCAGTGAGCTCTGGGTCCAGTTGAGAAACTGCTCTGAAGAAAAAGGATCAAAGCAATTGAGGAAGACTCCTGACATGAACTCAGGCCTCCATGTGTACCTGCACAAACATGCATGCCCAGATACATATAATCATGAGTACTTACACAGAAACTACGTACATAAACATGTCCAACAAACCCTGGGGAAAAAGATGGGAAGAGAGGGAGAGGAGGAGGGATTAAAAAGGTTTAGAGGGAAAAACTTGACAGGTCTGTAGCAACTCTTAACAAACACTGACTGACTGACTGCTACTATGGTATGCAAGGCAATATCAAACTAGGACAAAAGTAACACGTAAACCAGGAAAGTAACAGTGAAAGTTACAATCTTTCAAGATTTCTATTTCCTTGGGAGGAGACAAAGACAAACTAAATCTGGTCAAGTTGAAATAAAGTTTCTAATTTAACCAAGAAAATAAAGAAAAAGTCAGCGGACTAATCTTTCAACTAGACTTTTCTCTCTGAGGGATGGTGAGGGGGCAAAACTTAACTCCCTGGAGCTGGGGAAAAGGAAAAAAGCACACACTCTAAGTGTGTAAGTAAGGGTCTTTCTCTGTTTCCTCTCTCTTCTTTCTCTTTATTTCTTTTCTTACCTCTATCCCCTTTATCTCTCTTGATGTCTTCCTTCTAACAAACTTTATTTTTTTCCCTTACAGCTTATATACCCCAGCAAAATCTTTCAAACAATATAAAATTTAGGGTGGTTACATTTTATTTTTTAAGTGAGTGAACACAAGTTTTAAAAAAAAACTCTATATCCCTTACATGATTAAACATTTTATGTATTACTGGTGAAAAACAAGTTGTCCCAAGAATTCGAGCTAGCTGGACTCTGGAACTCATTTGTTTTTCTTAGTCATTAATTAACCTAAGCCACAGTCTATATGGCTCCTCAACAAATTAGTTGTGTGAAATTTCCTTGTTCTAAGTTTCTATCCTCTGCAGCCCCTGATTTATCAGGGGCATGGGCAACACCATATCTTGTTTTACCTGTATTAGTTTTCCCTCTAAGATAACCTCTATCATAATTCTTCATTATTAAAGATCTTTAATCATCAAAATTTAAACTAACACTATTATTGTATAAAATCATTGCTTCAGTTAAACAGTACAGTTTGAGAGGAAATTATTTTGCTGTAATCCACAGTAAAAAATGCCCAGCAGAAAGGGATATTCCCATGAGATAGTCACACTACACTGAGGGCAGTGGGTACCACCTCATGCCCATTCACGCCATGCCAGATACCAGAGAAAATCAGCAGTGGCAAACATGTAGAGGCACAGAAGTAGCGAGAGACATTCTGGGGAGGAGGCTCTCAGGGCCTTGCCTATCTGAGATTCGTCCATCAGTGCTAGTGGGCTGATCCCCTGAGATCAGCTGCCACCTGCTGCTCCTCTGACCTGACATGGCTTCCAGCAGAACCTTCTAATGGGCAGTAGCTGCTTGCCGATGTTAATTTTATTATATTTCATAGTAAACAATTCTTCCCCTTTATTTGCAAAAAAAGCATTTCTATCTTCCAGGGCTGTTCGCTACATAAAATTTTTCTAATTGGCTTAAATGGAGGCAATTTTGTAAGGTTTGATTCAAAAATAATATTTAAATTGAGCTATATAATAATAGACAACGATGCAAAGATGGGCCTGAGATGTTTTAATGCACTCTGCAAAGAAATGCAAACATGCAGAAATATTTAGAAACCATTATAATATGTTATTTTGAGCTGTTTATTGTTATGGCCTTGTTTTGTTTTTGTTGAGATAAGTTCTCAGACAGCCTGACCTCAATTCGCAATCCTGTCCCTGCACCCAACATACTGGCATTACGGGGGTGTTGTGTTAAACATGTCTATCCAAAAATAACAACTTAAGTGTCCCGAATTTTAAAATAAGCATTAATATGTTGATAGACACAAATGGATGTGAAAGTCAAGGGGGAAAAGGATTTTAGGTGATGCAGATGGTGGAGCACACAGTGGGATTAGGTTCTCTGTAGGGAATTTGAGGAGTGAGCCAAGATGGGGATCATCTAGTTTTCTTAATCTTAGAGTACAGAAGATACAGTGAGGGCCAAATCTTAGATGAGGTAGGAGTCCCCTCTGTGTGCTGTGATTAAAGAATAAAGAAACTGCTTTGGACCTATAGCAGGGCAGAACTTAGGTAGGTGGGGAAGATGTAACTGAATGCTGGGAGGAAGAAGGCAGAGTCAGAGAGATGCCATGGAGCTGCCAGAGTCAGACATGCCAAAATTTTGCTAGTAGGCCATGACCTTGTGGTGATATACAGATTAATAGAAATGGGTTAAATTAATATAAGAATTAGCCAATAAGAAACTAGAGCTAATGGGCCAAGCAGTGATTTAATTAATAGTTTCTGTGTGATTATTTCGGGGCTAAGCTAGCTGGGTGTCTGGGAAGAATAAGCCACTCCCCCAACACTTAGAAGGTCTTTAACTCCAGATTCAGACTTAAGTTTTAGCCCTTGGCATCCATGCAATTGTTACCCTGGTCTCACTGCGGCCTCACTTTGGCTCCCTGGTCTTTGTGGCCTCTCTGTTGAAAGAATTCAGACACATAGAGCATAGCACAGAAGATAGAAAGAGAGTATTGCAAGGTAAAATGGGGACACTCACAGGGCGAGGGTGAGCAATAGCCAAAGGGACCATTACGGAAGAAACATTTCCAAGGGAGAGCATGGACAATGGTCAGAGAGACCACTGTGCAAACCCCCACACTTAAGTAGGCTTTGCACACTATTTTCTAAGGAGTCTAAAATGGGCCACTTCTTAAGGGATAGTTTTCTGTCTGAGTGACTGACAGGCCCATATTAACAATAGTAAAGAACAATAACCTTTCTTCTTTACCAGAAAGCCTCTCCGTGTGGCTCTGCTGATCTCTCTGGTAGTTTAGAAGAGCATGTCTCCACACAGATCTAGAGACACAATACAGATCCTGTCTTGACCAGTAGTCAAGTCCCGAAGCTTTATCCAGTTCCAGGTTTTCCAAGCTGCTGATTACGAAGGAGAGGTCCATCCTCAATGGCCTTCTTGCTTGCTGATACCTGACTAGCTACCTAGCACCAGTACTGAAGGAGGCTGAGCAGATGGGTCGCCAGCTTATGAATATAATTAAAGCCGGTGGAAGGCTGGAAAGGAGCGGCATGGCAGCGTGATTTACTGAGCATGCTGCTTTGTTAGCAGACTCTGACGTCAGGAGGGCTGTCGGGCACTTCTTGCTAAATTAGGTTGATTGGGAGCTCCCAAGTATGGTGAGGAAGGATGTTGGTTTTGCCATTAGCTTTTGTTTGGATGCTTCAATGGGAGACTTGACTTGATAAATTAGAGTTCACAAAAGAAGGCAGCCTGGGATCTTTTGACATTCAAAATGTTGTGATAAATGTTTCATAACTGGCTTATATTAGCAGGCTGTTGTCATTGACCTCTGCCGAATTTGAGTTATACTGACATGGGGGGGGGGAGTATAATTATCTAAACACATCACATGAAAGTGACATGTGTTAGATGTTTCAGATGGGGAATCATAGGGTGGCTTTTTCTGGGGTTGTGATAATGTCATTCGTCTGCCAGAAGTAGATTGGGAGGGACTTTCTAAGACACGGTGGCATGAATTGAAGAACTGATCCTGCCAAAGTGATTGAAGTTTTTTATGGAAAGTACACAACACACACACACACACACACACACACACACACACACCTTACAGTAAACAGAAGAATCCCTGGAAAATTCAGTATTTTCTGTTGGTTAGGTTCAACAGCAACAGAAGTGAATGGAGAGATTCGCCACTATTTGGCCATGGGACCTTGGGTGGTCCTCAAGCTTTCCAGCACTGGAAGTAGAGACAATATAGCCTTGTTCCCAGTGTCTGACCCACTTTCTACACCACAGGCTCCTCGTCCACAGGCTCTGTTTGGATAGGCCCCGGACTTACAACTAGTGCTGTGCCCCTGCAACATTGTGCCTCTCCTTTAGAGCTTCACCAGTGACCTCCCCCCCTCATTGCTTTCCCAGTTCCCCTTCCTCTACCCAGAGGAATGTGAGCTAACCTTTAACCCATCACCTGAGGTTGACGCCTGAGCCTGCTGGTCAGCTCTTATACAAAGCTGGATTCTTTATCTTCATAGAGATTCCATCCTGGCCTCTTTAGCCAGTCTTATGCCGATCGGGTTTAGCCAGTCTTCTGCCCATCGGTGTGATTTGTTCCTTGGTTGGGATTGGCTTTAATCTATCAGCTCAGCAGCTCACCGGAGGGCTGGTTATCACTAGAACTCCCTCACTTCTCCTCTACCAGAACCTCCTGTGCGGCTGCAGCCCCTCATGACACTTAAACATCCAATCCCCCTCTACTCTCCACACCTGTCAGTCATGCTGCAATTAACCAAGCCACACGCTTGTGATGGGAAACATGCACATTTCTTTGAGAGGCGAGACCCTGTAGAAGAGAAGAGGGTAGATTTTCCAAGGTCAAGGTGACTGAATTAAAAATGTAATTTAGCCCCACCATCTACCATCTGGGTGACCTTGGTGATCATTAAAAAGTCTGACTCTAGTCCACCTGCAAGGTAGCACGTCAGAGGGCCACAGTCTCGTGGGCCCTGCAAGGGATACAAAACTCCTGGATCAGTGGCAGAGAATAGTTTATTACTCACAGGAAGCAAAAGAAGCTGAGCTCCAGCATTTGTGCTGTCCCTCATGCTATAACTGCACACGGGACATATCGCATTGCAGGAGGACCCCCCAAATCAACCTCTGTCCAGGGAGAGAAATCATCTTTATTATATTGGATAGCAAATAGTTCTGCTTTTTACTAGGGAGGAGACAGTGTCTCTACCTACGAAGGGCTTTCATTGCCAAAGCATCCTTGACCGAGCGGTGCCTCTGGAAAATGTGCTGACAGGAGAGGGAGTGGTATGGGGAGGAGGAGAGAGCCCTGAAGAATTATCTCCCAATAACCTGCTGTGAGCTCACAAACCTCAGCTCTTTTTAAAAAGTGCCACTATTGAGTGCATCCCTGCGAAGGTCAAAGAGATGCCGTTCTTAGAGAAACCTGCACATGGTGCCTACCACCCTGCATCATGCCCGCTTCCCTGATGAAAGGGCTGCATCTCTGTGAGTTTCTCCTACCAATGACATGTCTTGAGTAAGGTGCAAGCATGTTTATTGAATTCTGTGTAACTTCCAGCAAGCATAACATTACGGCTCACTAATATTTCTAATCATTTGAGCCGCAAAACACTAAAAGCTACCATAAACTTGGTGTCTTACAGATAAGGAAGTAGATTTACAGCACTTAAGTGGCTTGTTAAATTTCATACAGAAAAGCCACAAAAAGGACAAAAACACTGTGGCTTAAAACTCAGATTCTCTTAGGGGCCAGAGAGATGGCTCAGCAGTGCAGATCAATGGATGCTCTTCCAGGGGACCCGGGGTTCAATTTCCAGCACCAATATGATGACTCACAACCACCTGTAACTACAGGGGATCTGACACCTTTCTTCTGACCTTCCTGGGCATTAGGATTGCACTTGATATATAGACATACCAACAGGCAAACACTCATACATGTAAAATATAATTAATGTAAAAAATTTAAAATTCCAGATGTTTTAATTACATATAAAGCCTGGTAGAAAGAGTTCAATAATTGATATCACAAACCAAGTGAAGAAAGGCTTTAGAGAATAGTTCATAAATTCATTAGACTGCTTCTTCTTCCTATTTGCTGGACTTACACACCACCTTAGACTTGGTCCAGAAGGCAAGCATAATCAAAATAAGTGATGGAGAATTGAATACGTAATTGTTGATGTCAGATTGTGACTTATATATCACACCATACTACACAAGACTGGCTTTTCAATTTGTCTATGTTGTACAAAACAGTGTCTTGCCCTGAGAGACTCCATTTTATAATCAGCCTTTGACACCATCTTGAAGATGAAGGATGCCCCTGCACTTGGACGGAGATATGAATGAAGATATGAATCAGAGACTGGCAAATGATTTATTCCTGGAGTTAAAGAGAGCTACCCTATAAGTTCATTGTGGTGAATTGAGAATGTGGGAGTCCATGTTGTATTAAAATTGTATCAGCAAAGCCAAGCCCAAGAACTCAGCAGGCATAGCAGACCAAGGAAGGAGTGTAGCTCCCTCACCTGGACTCCTTAAAGAGGTAGATCCCATCACTGCAATGGCGAGCACCCCCAGTCCCCTCTCATCTGAGTACTGTGTGTACACAAAGGGGTTGAGGGAGAATCCCAGCTGTCCCCGGAGCTTCAGCTTAGCTCAGTCACACTGTCAACGAGGCCCCTCAAACTGCGGTCTGCCTGACCTCTTGATCAGCTTCCTAGACTGGCCATTCATCAGTCTATCTGACCTGGTCCTGCCTGTCATTTCAGGTCGTTCCTACAGCTCAGCTCTAATTCTGACTCTGCCACCAGCAGCTACAGCAGCTTCTGGCTTCTTCCACAGAGTTCCTTATCAAAACAAAGATTCTTAGATCATTATCAGTTTCCCAGTTTTGGCTTCTGAGAGGAGAGCTTCTTTAAAATACCTCAAAACACCTGCCTTTTGAATCCTTTGTAGTCATCCTGTAACATACACACACACACACACACACACACACACACACACACACGCATGCACATGCAATCTGTAATATAATGCAATCTGTAATTGTCTGAAAGTTCATATTAGTAATTAAGATTGGAATAAAAAACCTGTGCTTGCTCTATCCAGGCTCATCAAGGGAAGTTGGAGGCTCTGCAAGTGCAGACATTGGAACAACTTGCCTGTAAATTCTGGCTCGTGAAAGACACAAACGTGTTGACCTATGCTTCTGACCCAGTACGCTCACAACAGTGACCCATAGATCCTCTGCTCTGTCATCGTAATAGCCACCACCTCCATAGCAGGAAGAACAAATAAACAAAATATGCCCGCCCCAAACAGGAAATTACAAGGAAACCTGCCCAGTGTAGAGCTGATGTTGAATGTGGACCCATTCTGGCAGAAGAAAGGCAGGGAGTGCTGGAGGGCTCAGGAAGCTTTGTGTGAACCAGGAAGTTTACAGGCAAACCTATTAAAGCATGAAGAGGAAGAGAAAGAAATGAGAAAGAGGAGAAGCAGAAATAGCATTTGTTCTGGGATACAACTTGAAGGCTCGCTGATGGAATTTATCCTGAGAGATTGGAAAAATAAGCTTGTTGGGCCGGGCGGTGGTGGCGCACGCCTTTAATCCCAGCACTCGGGAGGCAGAGGCAGGCGGATCTCTGAGTTCGAGGCCAGCCTGGTCTACAAGAGCTAGTTCCAGGACAGGCTCTAGAAACTACAGGGAAACCCTGTCTCGAAAAACCAAAAAAAAAAAAAAAAAAAAAATAAGCTTGTTGGGTTTTGTGCTTCTTGGTTCCCCTTCTATTATTTCTCTTGCTTCTTTTAAGAATGAGGTTATAGCTTTAACTATGCTATAGAGCTCTGAAATTCCTCTAGGGACTCCAGGTCAGAGGTCTGTAGCTAGGTAGTAGAAGCAAGATAATAAATGATAAAGAATGGGAATTGTGCTTTATCTTTTATCTTCCCCCAAATCGCGCTTTGCTCCAGGCATCTGGGTGGCCCACAGGTGCCTCTCCTGAGCTCCTGTGTGCATGGTCTCCACACTGAGCGATGCACTGCCTCTACTGGTCACTGCCTGAACTGCTTTGCCTGTCTCTGTGCCTCTTCACGGGGCACAGTAATGGGGGTGGGGCACAGAAAAAAAGATTGACACAAACCATGTCATCTCCAGTCTGCTTTAGACAAACCCCAGGAAGAAAGTCACCTATTCCTCTTATGCTGTGGAAAAGTTCAGGGGTTTTTGCTGGAACATCTATCTGCATGGAATCAGATGTTCTATAGATAGGCATATCCCTCAGACTTTGACTTCTTGTCAAGAAAGACTTTTTCTAGGTCAGTCATTTCTGGAATTCCAGTTCTTCCCAAAGGAGGTGTTTTCTCTCGTGGGCTCTGAGCATTTCCTCAGACAGTTGCTGCAGAGCCATGCCTGTTTGCGTTCTTGCCCAATCATATCTACCTGGTAGTGGATCCAAGCAGAGATATCTTACACAAGAGTACTAGGCCTTTAGCCCCTAAATTCCTACTAAGCCAATCTGGATAGGCATGATTAAGTCTGGTAGCTGGCAGGCCTTGCTGAGATTCCTTTTGTAGATATACCAGTACACAGGGATTCGCTCATGTCCTGCCTGCCCTCTAAATATGATTGTGAATACAAGCTTTAAATTCCAGGGGCATATTTCAGTTCTCTTCTTGCTTTTCAAAGGTGGAACACAAGATATATCAGACCTTGAAGGCAGAAGTCACAAAATAATCCCACACTAGTTCAGAATTATGAACAATAGAGGGTTATTTATTTAGGGGAGACGTACAGATCACTGTCCTAGATAACATTCCTCTGCATGAACAGGGAAGAGGAACAGAGTCTAGCAGCCCAAAGCGAGAGCCGGAGGCAAAAGAGCAAGGGCACACTTTATAGCTGCATTTACAGTATAAGAGACCACACCCAAGTGGGCTGGTATCTTAAAGGCTACTGGCGGGTAGGAATTCCTACAGCAAGGCCTAGTTGCTGTGTTGTAGCTCTTGGGATCTTTTGCTTCACCCACTTTATGTTTTCAGAGATGTGAATTCCCCAGTTACTGATTTACACCGCCTTAGAGCTAACTCCAAAAAATGTGCCCCCTGAAGCTGAGAGGGTGGCCCTAACAACCCCACGCTGGTTCATTTGACTGAAAGGAAAGTACTGCACAGGCAGGAGCTGTGGGCTTTGGGTTGGGGTGGACGCTCTAACGTTCTTAATGCTTTCTGTGCCCCCAGGTTATGCAGATGTACCTTCCCTTCTGTGGAATCGCCATATCTAATGCTCAGCTCTTTGCTGCCTCAAGGAAAGAATATGAAAGAAGCAGGGTGAGTAAGGAGCCCTTGCAGACCATGCTCAAGCTCACTGTCTTCTCAGCCTCTGTGAGTCACCCCATCTTTCAAAAGCAGCAGATGGTCACCGTATAGCCCAGGAGCCATTCTCGTTGGTACAATCTCGCAATGCCAGGGCCGAAGGCCTCTTTATACAATATGCAAGTTGTAGATAAAAGTAAATGCAATTTCTCTGTTATTGCTGTTTCTGGACAATAGAGCTGGTTTCTTTTAGAAAGAAAATTGGTCTCACTATCCTATGTGGTGGCAGCATAGCCTTGAAGCTTGGAGCTTCGAAATGGCAGCCTTTGCTGATGATTTTACACACTAGTTCCTACAAGGAGTGTGGTGTGCTGCAAATTCCTTGCAGAATTTGTTTGACAGGTTTTCTGGAAGAGCAGCACAAGGTGTGCAGGACAACCACACAAGCGCCATGTTCACACAAGCACCGTGTTCACACAAGCGTCATGTTCACACAAGCGTCATGTTCACACAAGCGCCGTGTTAGAGGATTATCAAGCAGCACAAGAGGCAGTGATCTTACACACCTCTAGAAATCATAGAATCAAGTGGTAAAATGCACTCAGAAGCTCAGAGAGCATTAAATTATCACCTAGAGATTAAAGTATATTAAGCTCACTCTACATTTAAATATGTGACGATCACTGTTGAAGTCTAGAATTATACTCTCTAAGAAACCTTTTTTTTAGAAAAAGGATTAAATCCTCAGCCATTCAATTGATTATAGCTTATTTACGAGGAATCATGACGACTGTTTCATAGTAAGCAGATGAATGAGCAGCACTGACTGCACAGCCCTCTTCCTTGGGCAGAGCAACCCTGCTTCTAACTGGGCCTCCTTTTCATCCTCAGAACCCCGTCTTGCTCATGTCTTCCCTTCAGCTGCTGCTCCAGCTTCCATGACCTCCAGGAAACAACCCCCTTGTCCCACTGCACCCCACTTCTACCCACACTCCCCTCTGTCTCCAGCGGCAGCTCTCACGTCCGGCTGCCAGCTGCCTCGTCTAGCCTTCAGGACCCAGCTCATCTTCTTTTCTTGACTTACGTGTTTTCCTTGCTCCAGTGTAGGCACCCATCACATTATTATAATATTTGATGAGAACCCTCTTCTACAACTGCACTATGAATTTCTTAAGGGAAACTTCCTGTCGGACTGAGACAGTCTCTCCGTGCCTGTGTATGGCACAGTTCACTTACTCCTTCAACGAACTGTGTATTGTGTAGTTCTTAAGAGACCCTGCTATGTTATGTCCTGACATAACTTATTATTCTAGTGGGAACAATAGATAATAGGAAAAAATAAAGACAAAAACCACACAGTGCCAGATAGAAACATAAAGTGGAAGAAAGGGCTAGACATTACTGTGGATGGGGTAGATTGAACAGTCCATTTATATTTGAGGGTGAGGAAAGGTGTCTATAAGGAGACAGCCAAAGTGGAATGAAACAGGAGACAGCGTGAAGACCTGGGCAGAGTGCCCAGACTCTGACACATCAGGCACAATGGTCCTGTGTCGTGAATCGGGAGAGTAGAGAGGAGGAGGGGATGAACAGCAAGCAGATGAGGATAAGGAGGTGAACAAGGGCCGGGGTAGAAAGACCTATGGGCATTTCAGGCACTGTTGACTTTAAGTGTGGTGGAAAGTCAGTAGGAGATTTTGAGCTGATTCCAATTCATTTAAAAAAGAAAAACAACTTGGCTTCCTTGGAAACAGTAAAGGACTGAGCAGAATGAACTAATGAGAAGGGATCTGAAGGCGGGAGAGGAGTTAGAAGACTCTACTGAAGTCAAGAGAAAAGATAGCTGGCATTAGGGCAGTCAGAAGTGAGACGTCCCGCAAATCAGTGGTGATGGGTGCAGGGCTTGCTGATGTGGGGGACGGAGAAGGGGACTTATACACAAGCCCATGGGCAGCAAATACCTGAATTAAGGACCTAAATTTGAGGGAGTATGATATTAGGGATGGGATTGTGCAAAGTCAGGAGACTTGCTAAGGAATTGAGAGGGGAAGAATGTGTGGCTAGGAGAGAGGAAGAGCCAAGAGTCAGTCAACTCAGGTGTAGACCAACAGGAAGGAGGAGTTCCCAGCTATTTCCTACACAGAAGGGACAGTTACGGGGCAGGATGCATCCGACCTGTGAACTGTTTCTACAGCCTGTCCAGATGTTTGGTCAACCTAGGCGTCCTCTCTCTTCTGCCTCTTCTGGAGCTAGCCTTTGGCGATTTGTAAAACTTTTACCATTTGTTAGCAAAGCAGACATTTTTAATTAGAAGGAATAAAATTACGGTCATATGATTTATCAGTGCAAGACTCCAGGGGCATTGGTTCCTCCTCTGAGAGAAATGTTCAGGCGCAGAGGTCCCAGAGGCTCTCCGTGCAATCATAACAAATTGAAAAGTTAAATAATTGTTCAGTTAATATCATCCATCGGAAGAGATGCTCTGAGTGATTAAAGTAA
This sequence comes from Arvicola amphibius, assembly GCF_903992535.2. Taxonomy (NCBI): domain Eukaryota; kingdom Metazoa; phylum Chordata; class Mammalia; order Rodentia; family Cricetidae; genus Arvicola; species Arvicola amphibius. The sequence continues at coordinate 8,710,197 of NC_052053.1, forward strand.
TGATGTTTCCCCCTTAATAGCAGGGGACTTGCTTGTAATTTCTCAGACAATTGTCTCTCTTTGAAGAAATTATTTCTCTTATTTTTTTGAGATTGTAATTAGATCATCTTCCCCTTCTATTTCCTCCCTCCTAACTCTCCCATACACCCCTCCTTGCTCTCTTTCAAATCCATGGCCTCTGTTTTCACTAATTGTTGTTGCATGCATCTATGTTTATACATACATACATACACATATACATACACGTATACATACACATATACATACATACGCACATATACATACACACATATACATACATACACACATATACATACATACACATATACATACACGTATACATACATACACATATACATACATACGCACATATACATACATACACATATACATACATACATAACACACACACACCACACACACACACACACACAAATGCATTCCTAAATACATAAATACAGCCTGCTCGGTCTGCATAATGTTGCTTGTATGTGTGTTTTCAGGGGTATTTGGGATTGGATAATCAATTGTGTGTCCTTCTCTGGGTAAGAACTGTCCCCTTCGAACATGAAGTTACAGCACAGTAGCCTCTCATAGCGGGGTTTTCTGCCTAATGCCAAGGAGACTGGCGTCAATTAGCATAGAATTTGCCTCTTAGCGGTTCTCTTTGCTTTGGTCTCCTGGGGCAATATGATGCTTTTCCACAGGCAAGGCAGGGCCTTTCTTCAGGAGACCACTCCCCCAGGAACTTCGGTCCTTTCAGTAGCGCCAGCAGCTAGGTTCATTTCGCAGATGGCTTAACTCATTCAAATTTTTGTTTGTTTGTTTGATCTCAAGAGAGTCAGAGAAGAAATTTCGTTTCAAATTATTTCAGAACAAATCATATTCATTCCTAAGTTTCAAAATTGCCCCTGGGCTGGAGATCAACATCCCGATGAATAAATTTGAACCTGTGGATTCATGGAGTCCCTTTGTGAAAGGTCAGACAGACAGACAAACATCTTGTTTCATGTTATTGATTAAAGCACAAGCCAGTTCCGTGGCCGTGTAATTCCCTGATGGCTCTAAAAGAAGTTTAATTTCTGCCACCTCTAAATAGCCTGTTATTCTGCAAATTCTGAACAAAAAAAAATCATCATTAAAAATTCCAAACAAATATTACTTCAATGCATAAATTCCAAGCTCCCTTGGCTAGAGAAAGTAGTAGATCACTGCAACTTAATTTTGCAATGAGTACGCAGTGTTCAAAGTGTAGTTTAGATTTTCTCCTTTAACTTACATACCTTTCAATGTGCCATCTTGATAGCAATTTTAATGAGGGTTCCTCTGCTGAGATATGAAGTAATATCTCAATGTTCTACTGAACTGTTGGGAGTGAGGCACTATTTCCTCCTCTTGAACGGAAAGGGTAGTGTGAGAAGATATATTTGAAGGCTTGGAGCCTTAATGACATTTACCTGCATCATTCTTTCAGAATTCTGGGAGATATGTGCTAGTGAGAATAGGAATCAAGTTGAGCCGTGAAGCTATTTTTTTTCTTAATAGTGAAAAAAGGCCGTTTGGCAGTTTTCTGAAACAAATTTGCTCTGGCAAGGTCCACATACTTGTTATTTATAAAATGTCAGTTTTTGCATTCAGTCATATTGAAGAAAAGCCGCTATGGTGGGTAAAACACCCGCATCAGTGGCAACGTGGTCCCCCTCACACCGATCTCCTCCGTTCTCTGGCTCGATTTTCCAGTTTAAGAGAGTACGTTATAAAGTGAATCACAGAGCTACACAAGAACAACCATAAATGTTTTCAAAAGGAGCCACATGAAATATCTGTTCTTAGAGAAAATACTACCTGGAGTTTTGTGGGAAGGCAAAGTCGATGCTTTTCAGTCTTTTTTATTTATTCAGCTCTACATTTTCCTCTGCTCCCCTCCCTGCCTCTCCCCTCCCTTTCAACCCTCCCCCAAGATCCCCGTGCTCCCAATTTACTCAGGAGATCTTGTCTTTTTCTACTTCCCATGTAGATTAGATCTATGTAAGTCTCTCTTAGAGTCCACATTGTTGTCCAGGTTCTCTGGGATTGTGGCTTGTACGCTGTTTTTTTTTTTTTTTGCTTTATGTTTAAAAACCACCTATGAGTGAGTACATGTGATAATTGTCTTTGTGTCTGGGTTACCTCACTCAAAATAATGTTTTCTAGCTCTATCCATTTTCCTGCAAATTCAAGATGTCATTTTTTTCTGCTGTGTAGTACTCCATTGTGTAAATGTACCAAATTTTCCTTATCCATTCTTTGGTAGAGGGGCATTTAGGTTGTTTCCAGGTTCTGGCTATGACAAATAAAGCTGCTATGAACATAGTTGAGCACATGTCCTTGTGGCACGATTGGATGCTTTTCAGTCTTACACTTCCTAAATACGGGCCTCTCTTGTCTTCAGGCTTTGCTGGAGGTAGTCAATGACCTTTTCGAAGAACAGACTGACCTGGAGAAGATCGTCAAGAAAATAATGCACCGGGCCCAAACTCTGTTGAAATGTGAACGCTGTTCGGTTTTACTTCTAGAAGATATTGAATCGCCAGTAAGTAACCCTCTGCAGTCTATGGGCGAAAGGAAGATAAGTTTATAAACAATTAAATCGTGAGCAGAGCGGCTGCGTTCACACGTTCACCCCAGGAGGGAACGTTTTCATAACTAACGCTCTTTTCTTTAGATGTGTTTCCCTTTAAAGTGGATGCGGACCTTGGAGCCCCGTTAACTCTGTGTATCTAATAGAAGACGGCGCTCAGGTGTGCAATGATTCCCCGGGTATTGCTTCAGGATAAACTACTGAGACTCAGGCCTCCATTAACCCTACCACGGCTGAGTCCTACTCTAGCAGGTGATAATTGGTGGAAGTCAAAAACCTCCTTTGGGTCATCTGTTCGTATTTAGCTTATCATGGCTGGCTCCTACATTTCCCCCTTCACATTGGTCCGATGACAGGACCCAGTCTTGGGTCCTGCTTGCCCCTGGTTTTAAGAAGGTATGGAACTACTTAAATTAATAAATCCATTAATTGACAACTCTGGGCCTGTTTTTCTGGTATATCAACAGGCACTATAGGTAGTTATCTTCTCCCCCATGCCAGGGAGTTTCCCTTGTCACAGCCTTTCAACCTATTCTGGGCAGGGGGCATGGGACAAAGTGTTCCTTTCCACAGCTACTTGAAGCTGACATTGGGGCATCGTTGTCTGGGCCCAAGCAGGTTGAAAGGCTAGCCAAAGGTAGGGAGGAAATTTAGGCAGTGGGGCACTCATCAAATTCCACTGAAAGGACAGGGAGCATTCATATCAGCTGGACTGGTCCACATCAGCTTTCAGGAAGTCCAGCGCTTGCCACCATTCAGAACAGGTTGTAGTCAGCAACTGATGCTTAGATGTGTCTGCCAACCAAGTGGAATCTAACTGAGATACGTTTAAACTAGGAACAGAAATTAAAATCTAGACAAAGAGCAGATAACAGGTGTCTGTAAACAGAAGGAATAGACTCATACCTTTGAGTCCTAGCTAACAAGTTGGCTGTAGCTTTGTGGAAGAATCTGGATACTTTTTGCTATTAAACTGACATCATAACTGCCCTAGCCATTAATCTTTTAGAGATCTCAGAAGGATAAATAAAGTATATCTGAGTACAGACCAAATAGTTTTTGAATCTATTAAAAATGACAGGGACCAGAGTCATACCCAGGTCTCTATAGCACTGGAGGCAGAAATATCCAGAACAGCAGTCTTACTATCTAAGCCAGGCCAATAAGGTGAATTTTTTTCTTTTTTTGTGGAAGAACGACATGGAAAAGACTAACTTTATTTTGTCAAGGCAAAACCGGTGCAATCAATACTCCAAGGCACTGCTGTTTGTCCACAGTCTGGACCAGGTCCTGGCAGCAGGTGTTGCACTGGGGCATCTTGCCCAGTGGTCAGCATCATCATAAACCAGGTGGAGACATCATGGTGTCTCATAATCTTTTTAGGAGACCTTGGGTTATTGCTAGGATCTCAGAGTCTCTGTCTACTATAATAAGCTTTTTAAATCATTATTTTAAATGACATATTCTGCAGATTGCTGAAGTATGAAGGCTGCCTAGGTATGTCTGATTAGACAAACTTTGTTTCTCATTTGTTTTAAGTTTGACTTTGAAAACATATTCAGGGAACTAAATAAGGCTTATTCCTGTAACTAATTCTATCAGTACTTTAAAGATGACTAAGTTGTATTTTCTAACAGTCTATAAAAGGTAGCAGCTTTTACAAGACTAGAACTCCACACTCTGTAATGATTTTGAATTAAAGCTAATAAAGAAACCAAATTAGTCATTCCAAGGGTAAACACAGAACACGTTTATAGCTAGCTGTTAATGCTGTCTCCTACAAGGGCAGGGAACAGTTTCCAGGGTGAAATGGGAACAGGAGGGAGTCTAAGAGCTAGCATTGCCCTACGGAAAACTGAGAGTAAGGTCTACCTTCCTGCTGATCTATAGAACCCATCTTGGCAGGTGTGTACCAAGTTGCCCTGGGAAAGCTGCCCTAGGCCCTACATTCTTCCCCCTTCACAAGTACTGATGACAGGATTCAATACTGGGTCCTGTCTGTCCAGGGGCTCAAGGGGGTGATACTGGAACTTCAATATCATCAGTCAAACAGTATTGACCTGTTCTCAAACAAAGCCATCAAGTCTGTTGATAAGAAGCAAGATCACTGGGGGCCGGTTAGAGATGGAAGGAGACCAGCTGAACAAGGTTTCATCCAGCTTTCCTGTGAGCGTTCTGTTCTCTATCATTCACAAGGCCTTTGAGTCTCTCATTATCCCAGAGTGATGGCAGAGAAACAACATCCTTCCCCAGAAGAGGAGCTCCAAACCTCTTAGTATCAATACAAAAATCTATGGCTCCGTTTATCCAAATAGCTTAGACCCAACAAAGTTAGCAAAGACAAGGAAGCTAAACATACATTTTTAAAGCCTGAATAGACCTTGAACAATGAAATAGATTTACAAACCATTATAAGTTAATGAGTTAATATTTTTAATGCTTTTACCTTTTAATACAGTTTTTTATGTGACAGTGATCCTCCCACTACAGAGTTTTCCCTGTTGTTATTTTACAACTGCAGTTTTGCCTTTGTTGTGAATCTCAGTTCAAACATGCAGGTGGCCACAGACTACCACTGTACAACAACCTCCAAAAGATTGTGATTCATAGTCTTGGACGCTGTTCCAAGCCCTCTATCAAACTGCTTAGGTCATTGTCTTCTGCATCACAAGAAATGAACATTTCCATTTCTGGTTAGTTTTTGGTGCTTATAGCTCTGACCCTAATTTTTAGCCTTTTATTTTAAGTTCAAATATTAACAATATAAAACACTTTATAGCACAGATGTCTCACAGCCTTATACATTTAATTTTTTTCTAAAAAAATAGAATCTCCTGCAATATCAAGAATATCAAAAATAAAGTACTTCTTTGGTCCCCACCCTCAACAGCATGTGCATAGCCTGTCTTTAGGATCTCAGCTTGTTCCATTTCACTGTAGCTGGTGCCTCTGGTGACTATCACCTGGCACTGGCATTTCTAAAACTATTAAGGTCCATTGTTACAACTGCACATTCTTTGGGACTCTAGCCCTGCCATATTTATAAACCTCAACTGTTTCCTATGATCTCTTTATGTCTTTATAACCATTAACAAAGTCTACCTGACAGAGCAAAGTACATTTGAGTATAAAAACATTGAGGTGAGGCTTTAATACTTTGTCTCTCTATATATTTTAATACTTTGTGTGTGTGTATTTTTGTCATCATGCAAAAATCTATCGCAATCCAAACTATCTTGGAGATTTGTTAGACCCACTCCACATGGTCACCTTTAGTCAAGATGGCAGTGAAATCATGTGGCATTTATTTATTTTTAACTCTAGCAAAATGGCAATCCAAAATTTAAAATGGAATTATGCCTTATGGTTTCCTTAAAATTACCCATGCATTGATTTTAAGTAAATAAAACATGGGTCTAACAAAGGAAGAGCCACAATCCAATTCTAGAGCCAGCCCTTCAATAATAATAAGAACAAAAACATATAGCAGTTTTAACATTATCTGTATCAAAAAGTCATCTGAATTTCTGCTAACCCAAATTTGGTAATCAGAGCTCAGTGATAAATTTCTGAAGTCAGGCCCATAAATGTGGCCACAGCAGTGATGTGTGGCAGAGACAGCAAAAGTAGATCATTTCTGTCTCAGCTCCATGCTTGCAAGAAAACTTACATAGACAAACTTTTTAACAAAACAAGCATATTCAGTATTTGCATGTATGAGAAACCATAGCAAACACAGTTCACATCCCCTTTTGACCTTTTGTAACTTTTTTATATACTTTTAATCCATTTTTTTCTCTCTTATTTTTTTGGTCTCCTGCTTTTTCCCTCGCTTCCCAGATGACATACCAAAATCTCTCTTGCTTTTTAGTCAACATACCAAAGTCTCTCTTGCTTTTTGACAACATAAAAACTTTTACCAAAGTCTTTTTTGTCATTTCCCTCAGTGGTGTATGATATATTGTATGGCTACAATATTTTAAACAAGAACAGAAACATGCATATACTATAACAACAACAAAAAAAAACTTTTAAATTTACATCACATAAAATCCTGTACCAGCGTGAAACATTTGAGACCAACGGTAGTTTTTTTTTTATATACATTAACCAATAATAACTTGTAACCAGCCCCTATAAATGATGACAGGTATTTATAACCCATTGGATCTAATGATGAAAACAGCTCTGGTGGAGGAAAGTCTGGCTATCATGTCACAACATGGCCATTGTAGCAACACCTATAGCCAGAGTCCTTGACCTGCAGAGCCAAACCTTGGTCAGGTTTGACCAGAAGTTGAGGCACACAGCCCTCAGGGCAGGCAGAGGGAACTCAGCCACCAGCATGGGCGGGGGCAGGTATGCAGCATGGGGGGGGGAGAGATTGTTAACTTCTCCAGTCATAGCAATTAACCCCAGATTCTCTGCTCAGTGTTTGAAATCCTATTGGGGTACATCTGTCCCCTACAACTGTAGCTGGCAGCCTGGCTACATTGCAGCAACAAGGCTGCATAGCCCAGCCACCCATCCACATAAGTATGCTGCCCCGCAGCCTCATGCTTGGGGCTAAGGCTGACTCCTTTTCATGAAATGTTTAAGGCGGTGGGTAGAGGTTATTTGTCTTATCCCTTTTAGGAAAATATACCCCTGTGCTTATGGCCCTGTCTCTAAAGTCCTGTAAGTGATCACAATATCAAAGTCAAAGAAATCATGATTTGAGTCTATCCCATATTGTCAGTGTCAGTATAAGTCAGGACAAAAACACAACAATACACAGACACACAGGACAATGGCACCAAACCAAACCAAAGACAACAGCTTAAAGATGTTTTGTGGGTGTGACCCACCCCCACCCCTCTATTGAACTGAGACTGCTACCCGCGTGTCTCTCCACAGAACTGAGACTGTTAAACAAGTGTCTTTGAGACCACTACCTGTGTGTCTCACCAGAGGGAACCACCCTCTACAGAAGGGCCTTAGGGAAGGAGCTTATGCCAGGAGCTGAGGTTAAGCCCCCAGCCAAATAATAAGTGATAATTCAGACTTGACTTGAACATGACATATTTCTGTCTTAGTCTCTCCCCCCTTAATTAATCAAAAAAGTCATAAAATAAAGAGTATAGGATGTCTGCACAGATGCCATATAAAGACTGTGAAATCCAAAGGCTAGATAACAGCACACATTCCAGAAACATGGAAAAAGCTTTTCATGAAATGGGATTCAAAATAGCATAATCTCTCTGGAAGAAAAGCAAGCGATAGATGAGAAGGAAGAAGTGAGAGCAGGAGAGGGAGAGGAGGAAGAGGGGAAGAGGGGGAGGAGGAGGGAGAAAGGGGGGAGAAGGGGCCAAAGGAGAGAGAGAGGAGGAAGGGAGGAGGACGGGGAGAAGGAGAAGACAGGCCATGCCGTTGGTGGAGCTTGGAAGAAGCAAATGTGAAATCATACAGAAATGGATATTACATTTCTAGAAAGCAAGAAAGAAAATAAAAGACAGCTCTAAATGTTTTAAGGAGCACAAAGAACAAAACTGAAGATGAAATGGAAGAAAGTAAGTTATAAAAAAGAGAGAATGACAAGAATGGGGTCATAATGAAAGTTCAGAACACGGATAAATCCGTGTCTCTGGGAAGAACACGGCAGACGGAATGAAAAGGGCTTTCAGAATCATAACTCGAGGGCATTTTACTTAAGTAAAATCAAAGTTGGATTTAGAGATTGAAAGAGCACACTATTCAGGAGAAGTCAGCACTCACTGCTCAGCGCTGAATACATTTGATGCTAATGGAATTTAACGATAGAAAAAAAAATCATATCGGTAGGCATCTAGGCAAAACCTCACGACCTTTGGAAAAAACTTTATTACCATGTTAGACTTAGTTACATTCCCCCTGTGATAGAAGGCAGTGGAACAATAGCTAACCAGCCCTCAGGGGGGAAATACTGCCCTACAACTTAAAATCTAGGCAAATTTAAATTCAATTATTTAATCACAGGTAGTAGACGCTTCATACACAAGGAAGAGTGAAGGAAGTATAGTTGCAAGGGCCTGGGAAGTGTGGGCAGCTGGAATCGAGTCATGCAATGGATGAAAGGTGGCAGGATAAGCAAGTCCAGCATTTAGTGCTCTGTGCTTCGAATGTGCAGCTAAGGCTAAACACTAAGGCCTACATCGTGGGAACTAACGTAAGCCTCATGTTAACTGTAGCAAGGTGCTGGTTCCCATGCTGGGGAACCATGGCAACAGGCAGTGCACTGGCTGATAGGCTGAAGCAGACTGTGCCAGGGGAATGTGTCCCCTTTGTGCCTTGACTGTGAAATACCTGACACGCTTGAACACTCAGTCCTCTCCTAGTGGCACTGTTTGGGAAGACTGAGGAACCTTCAGGGAGTGCAGCCTTCCTGGAGGAAGTTGGTACCTAGAAGCGGGTCTTTATAGTTCCTCCCCACTTCCTGTCCACCCTTCGCTTCCTAGCTGTAAATGCAATGTGACCTGCTGGCTTCTCTCTGTCCTGCCACCATGCCTTCTCTGCCTCTGCTACATCTTCCCCACCATGATGGACGATGTCCCCACAAACTTAAGGCTAAAATAAGCTCTTTTCCCCTTATGTTGTTGCTCCTTGTCAGGATTTTATTAGTATAGTCCTTTTTCTACTAAATGATCTTAAGGCAGCATTTGTCTGGGGAGAGATGCTACTATGTCATCTCTCAAATGTGTTTCCTGCAAATCCTTCTGAGAAGTGATCTGGGTCAAGAGAGGCCAGTGCCCCACAGTCTTGATATATCCAAGACTATACACCCCAGGCTTATATGCAGAGAGCTTCTCAACAGATACCTTTGGTTTTGTGTAATTTTAATGAATTTTAATGTGTCATGTAAATCAGTATCTCTTTTTGATTTGTGCTTTAAGGTTTTGTTAAAGAATCGTTGCTTCCAGTTACAGTGCTCTCTCTTTCTCTGTGTGTGTGTGTGTGCATATGTGTGTGTGTGTGTATATATATAAAACCTTGTCTTGGAACTATTTTCCCCTTCTTTGTTGGTACATCTGTATTATAAAAAGTGCTTTTAAAAGCCTGGCTCTGACTGAGCTTGCTGCATTGTTCCTTGGCACTGCTTGTCTCAAAGTCTGATTTCTACAGTTTTACACTACTTTGGTGCTGAATAGGGCAAGACTTCTCTGTTGTTCAAGTTTAAATTATCATCTCACCGCATCCCAGGAGAGGAAGAGGAAACTCCTCTTTACACACGTACCCTTTGCCGTGGAGGAAAGTCTCTCCTAAAGGGGCTTGAGGGTCTGTAGAAATTAGCTCGATTTGAGAAATAACCAGGCTAGCTAGAAGATAGAACAATTATATTTTTATCTATTATAAGGGGGAAACTCACGAAACAGGAACGAGAAGTCCAAGCTCAGCTGTGCTGCGAGGGAACCACACAGAGAGCACACCTGGGTGTGCACCTATTTTTCTCTGGGTCCCAGCAAGCCACACCCTAACTTGGTCCCACCTCTTAAAGATAATTGGTTGACCAAGCTTCCCCATCGAGGATCTGCAGTCATGGTCTTTGGGCATTCAGGTGTAGACTGTGAGTACCAAAAGTAGAAATGATGAATGTCTTTCCAGATCGTCTCATGCCAGAGTTATTATCTCACGGTCTTTTGCTTCTCTTAAGTGTTTCGGTTGGTTGATTTTAAGTGTGACTCTGTCAATGGCTTTTTCTATTAGAAAACAAAACAAAGCCCTTGGCTGGACGCTGCTGTCAACATCAGGAAATGTTTGTCTTTTGAAGTGAATAGTGGGTTAATGATATTCCGTTCCGGGAACTGTCTAAGTGATTCCTATCACTTTTCTTAGCTCCTTCCAGCTCACGCACTTACTATCATCTCTGTCCTTTAGAGCCTGGACAAGCAAATGGAGTGTAGACATTGTAGTCCGAGGTCCTCAGGCACCATTGCAGCTTTGCTACTTCCCATTCTCTCTGTCTGATCGTCCAGATGCCTGGCAGCTAGTCCTCTCCAGCCTGCTAACAGGTGCTTCTTGGCTAAGCCTCTGACTTCAGGGCTGCTTTCTGGGACTTGCTTACTAAATGAAGCAGAGCAGCCAAGCATGCTGGATTTCTAACATGAGTCCTAGCTTGGCCTTTGTATGCATAAACTCTCAGTGAAGCCAAAGGTTGGGTGACTTCCCCATGTCCTACATCCGAGGGGAAGTAGTGGGTGATGAGTGTCATCCAATTGTTCTGAATTTGCATGTGATCCCCCCTCCTTCTTAAGTGAATTAGAATTTCTTGTGGCTTCCTTTTCCAACACTTTCTTTCCATTTCCTATTTCTTTCCTTAATAATTTTCCTTCTATGTGGGAGCCAATTTAAATTCTATTCTATTTTTCTTCTAAGTATTTTTTTTAGAGTACAAGATGGAAGATTTATTTCTTTTAATTCTCTGATAATCACCTGAATGACCACTTTTCCATATTTATGCTCAGGTATTCAATCTCTACTGTTAATATATCACATTATATATTCATATGTTAACTTTTTTATTAGGAATCAAACGTACATTCTTTTGAGTTACAAACCCCCTTAACTTCACTTTGTGAAGAAGTATCTATTAATATATTAGCTCAACTCACACTTTGGTCACTTAAGTCTCTGCTGGCCATCTCTGCCACATCCTGTCCCAAGTTTCTTCTACCTCTGGATTCCTCTATAACACTTAGCAAAATCATCATGGCTCATGTTGCAAACCACAGAGCAGTTGCCAGGCTTCTTCTCACCTTCTAGTTCTTCCAATGCTTCTACCCCTGCCTTTACTAACCTCTCACCTCGGATTGTCTCCTGTTCCCTACCTTTGCTTGTAAACAAGGGATTCTCTTCAACCAATTATTAATATGGCTCCTTCTTATCTTTTTAATCATGCACCTGCTTTTCCTAAACATCATTTAATTTTTGTAACTGCCTGTTGCCTAGACAGTAGTATCCATCCACTCAGTATTCAAGGCTTACCACTTCTCTTACTAGGTTAACTTTTGGATTTCTTCTCTGGTGTGCCAGCTTTGTTCTAGCCTTTTCTTTCATATCTACTCCCCTTCCTGTGATCAGTCAGCCTGTGTCTATGTTTGAGCCTCTACTTGTGCACATAGGGTCTCTGTGGGGGAAAATGCCCTGGACAGTGAAGGGGGTGACTGCTCAGGCTATGGCTCAGCAGTGAGGAACGCATCGAAGAGAAGGAAATGTGCCAGAGCTTTAGAGACCTGTAGGGACAAGGGGATTGTCTGTACTACGTAAGAAGAGCCATGAGGTTGGAGACCAGTGTTATTTCAGAGCACCGAAGGGCCGGAAGGGCTCCTGAGCATAAGACACTTCTGCAACATTGACCAGAATGCCTCTATCAGCGTCACTTGGGGCTTAGGACTTGGGTAATATTTGACGCTGTCCACACTGACTGTCCTCTACAGCCCCTCTTCCACACTCCTCTATTGTTGGTTGACTTTCTGGCTTGGTGGCCCTGAAGACTGATCTCTGCTCAGCATAGTACTCGGGCTGTTTGGCCCTCTGGCTTCCCGCTAAGTCTTACAAACTGGGAGATCAGCACGAAACGTATGAGACAGGGGTGTTACTGCCCCCTGTCACCCTCTGTTAGAGAGGTGGCTGAGTTCTTCTCAGTCCTTCCCAGCCATTTCAGCTCCTTGAGGAAACTAACGTCACTTCCTTCTCTTTTCCCATTCTCTCTGTGGTGTCTCAGATTTAGGAGAATTAACTCATTTCAGAGTTGCTAGTCACTGGGTACTTTCCCATTCTTTACTGTCTATTTTTGCAGGACACACACTCCCAGCCAGAATTAGTCTCTTTATTGAAATATGATCCATTAAACTCGTTTGACTTATTCACTATTTCCTTCCTTCCAGAACACAGTGGTCTAGTGCCTTAGCTGGAGAACTTCCTCTCTGTCCCGCTTTGAGCAGTCCTTTCCCTTGCTGGGACTTAGTTCACCTGATGCTGCTACTGCCCTGCATGCGTGGGTGGGCTTTGAGCATCTATCAAGATGGACTTGTGCATCTATAAACCGCTTCCTAATCTGTACCGTGCTACACTGTGAGTTACTCAAAGACAGAGCATTTTCACCTCTTCGTATTTTCAGAGCCCATCACAGTGCCTGGAACACAGAGTTTTTGATAAATGCTGATTAAGTAAACACATAAAATGATAATTAATATAAGGGAAGGCTCTGCACAGAGGGAGGGTGGTGGGCAATCATTTGAGGCATCTTTGGGCTTTTTGAGTAGTCCTTTCATATAAAATACAGAATAAGAAAAATCTAAATTGATGATTACTTAGTAGTCATTTTCTTTTCTGTGGCAGCAATATCTACTTGAGTATAATTTTGTTGTTCAGAGTTGTTTTTAAGTGAAAAGAACAGAGAGGGACCAGACTAACTACTCTTTGACAAATATCCAAATTAAAAGACTTCTCTCCGTGGAGCTTTTCCAAAGAACAAGCAGGGAATGGCTTGTTTTCTTCACTTGGCATCTCTAGCTTTCCCCAGGGTAGAGTCACCGGGCTGATGAACAGCAAGAGGCCCTGGAAACCATTTGTTCGCGTTCACTGGTCTGGGAGCCACTTCTGCTACTTCCCTTAGAAAACTCTATTCAAGTGCATCTGTGTCCGTCTTTAATCTGTGTTCCTGTTGTACTGATACATTAAAATCAGAATTGAGTTCGTGCAGCCAATTTTATGAAATAAATAAACCTAAGATTCAGAATTGGCTCAAATCATGAATACAATGTAAATTCTGTTCTCTTTCATTTATAATTTTGTCTGTTTCTTTTTTTGGTTATGATCTATGCAGCTATGGGTGTTTGATCACAGACAATTGTCAATTTGAATGGATCTCCATCTTTCTCTCCTACGCTCTGTCTCTCTCTGCTTCTCCCTTTTCCTCTCTCTCTCCATTCCTCTCTCCCCCTACCTCCCTTCTCCCAGTTCGGTGTCTAGGATCAGCCTCTGTTTCCCAGGGTGGTCTAGACCTTCAGCCTTAGTCTCCTCAGGGCTGGGATCACAGATGTGTCCCGCCAGCCATGCCCAGCTAAATTCGTCATACTTTGTATAGATTCATTTTAGGGCATAAAGACATGGACTTGTCATTTCAGGTCTTATGAAAGTGAGAGAAGGTACCATTGCTGTCCCAGGCTGGCACTCTTAATTAAAGAGGGATTGTTCTGTGACAACCAGGACATGTGTGTGTCCCCAGGTATATCCCCTGTGCTTGCCTTAATACCTAAAATTTCTATCATTATAGTGCTACTTTAGAGGACTATAACTCCAGGAATTCCCCTTTCTGAATTATAGATCAATCACATCTATTTATCATTAATAATTTATCACTAGCCCTTAACAATTTAGCAGGTGATAACCTGGCCCACAGAAGCTCTAGGCCAAAGACTGGCAAACTTATCTTCTGCAAAGGTTTACCTAGTAAATATGTGGGGCTGCATGACCAATATAGTATCATTTGTAACTATTCAGCTCTATTTTAATATTTTTTATTTTAATATTTTAATAGTAGAAAGTGAACACAATTCTGTTTTAATAAAACTTTATTTATAAAACCAGGAGGTGATAAGGATTTGACCTATAGGCTGTCTTCTGCCTACACCTGCTCTAAGTAGCAAAAGACAAACAGAAGAGGTTACCTCTCAGGATTATGCTGCTTCTCAATTAATTGTTCATCTTGAAAGTGCACAAAGGCCCGCATATAAATAATGTTTCCCAACAATTTGGCAAGGCACATTTAGCTATGATTTTTTAACTTCAGGCTGTCCATAAATGACAGACTGCATAAGGTGATCCTACTGATAGTCCTGGGTTTCTGAATACATGGCTTTGACTTAGATTCGTAATGGTAGTAGAGTTTAAAATGCACCGGAAACCATCAAAGTCAGACAGCCTGATTCCAAAACACTTCAGGCACATTCTGGGCCCCAGGCTGATGCCACGATGCCTCCCTAACCTTGTCTGGCTACAGTCTCACTGCTGTACTTATTTTATTGCTCTCTTGATGGGACTCGGGCCTCTGCTCTTTCGTTCTTAGATCATTTGTCACTAGCTGTAGGCTATTAAGTGTTCCCCTTTCTTACCATTCCAGGTCTCTAACCCTGCCCCTAAGTAATACTCTTCTGTATAACCTAGTGGCCCATACAAGGCTTTCATCAAGTATTTCAGTTTTGAAAATGTTTTTTTCCACATTTGTATATTTTTTAAGTTTAAATACCCCATGTTCTTTCTAATCCTGCTCAATTCAGTACTAAAAGAACTTAGAGCTTTTGAGAGCTGTGGATGGTACCACGTGCTTATAGGATTATTGCCTCGGTTTAGGGAGCTGAAGCAGGTGGATTGGGAGATTGAGGACAGAGTGGGCTACAGAGTGAAACCCTTTCTCACAAACTAGGATCATCTGGGAAGAAGGAAACGCAACTGAGAAAATGCCGCTATCAGATTGGCCCTGCGTAGGTGGTTCTGAGGTATATCTAAGAAAGCAGACTGAGCAAGGCAGGAAGAGTAAGCCAGCCAGCAACGCTCTGCTGGGGTCTCCGCTTCAGTTCCTGCCTCCAGGTTTCTGCCTTGAGTCCCTGCCCTGACTTCCCTCACTGATGGAGCGTGACCTGAGAGCTGCAAACTGAAATAAACCCTTTCACCTCCAAGTGACTTTTGGGCATGGTGTTTTAGCACCGCAATCGAAACCCTGAGACAGGCATTGAAAGAAGACTGATTGTTGCACGGATTCTAATTGTTCTTAATAATGAAAACTTGAGTCGGCTCTCAGGGGGCGAAAGTTGAAGGACAGAGAAGCAGTGGAGTTAGCCACTAGGAAGGCCTTTTACCTCTACCGAATCCTCAGACTGAAGGGGCGATCCTGTCTCCACCAGTCCTCACACCGCCTGCTTCATACTGCATCTTCAGACTGCATCCTCAGACTGGCTGCTGCTCAGGCTGCTGCCTCAGACTGCATCTGAGCTCCCGTCTCCTCCCACCTTATATTCCTCTCCCTGCCCAGCCATATCACGCCTCTCTCCACACCCAAGTGCTGGGAATTAAAGGTGTGAGCCAACACCGCCCAGCTGTTTCTCTTTTAGACTGGATCAATTTCGTGCAGCGCATGGTAGCCTTGAACTCACAGAGATCCATCAGCCTCTGTCTCCTGAGTGCTGGGATTAAAAGTGTGTGCCACCACCACCCCGACCTCTATGGCTAACTAGTAGTTTAGCTCTGCACTGATTTTTAGGCAAGCTTTATTTGTTAGATTACAAACAAAATATCACTACAGCTGACGCGAATGGCTGCATTACACAGATTTTTTTTAAGTGATTACCGTCATCTGGAACAACTCAGTCGGAAGCACTGAACTTTGATTTTCTTCTACATAGCAACCATGCTTTTCTTCTTGCTTTAAACCCATTTGTATCACCGTCAGTATTTCCAACCTTGACCCCCCTCCCTGGCAGGACGTTTAAAGTCTTATCAATAGTAAAATTAAGCCATAAATTATTGTTAATGATATTAGAGACTTAAAACTTATTTATTATGTCAGAAAATAAAAAGGTATTTTCTTCTTGATTTCTAAAACCAGAAACAAGCTGGGCGGTGGTGGCGCATGCCTTTAATGCCAACAGTCGGGAGGCAGAGGCAGGCAGATCTCTGTGAGTTCAAGGCCAGCCTGGTCTACAGAGCAAGTTCCAGGACAGGCTCCAAAGCTACAGAGAAACCCTGTCTCAAAAAAAAAAAACCATAAATAAATAAAAATAAATAAATAAAACCAGAAACAATTGCTATCTTGCTTATTATGTGATTAATATTATATGATACCGGGGTTGGAGAAATGGCTCAGAGGTTAAGAGCAGTGACTACTCTTGCAGAGGTCATGAGTTCAATTCCCAGCACCCATAAGGTGGCTCACAACCATCTGTAATGAGATCTGGTGCCCTCTTCTGGCCTACAGGCAAACATGCAGACAGAACACTGTATACATAATAAATAAAATAAAGTAAAGTTATATGATGCCAAGCCAAGTTACATTAAGTTACTTTGAGTCTATATTTATTTGTATTTGGACACAGTATGTATTCAACAGATAATTATGTACTGAATCTAAAATCTTTTATTTATTTATTGGAGACAGGGTCTTACTATATAGATCTACTGCCCTTCTACTTGCTATGTAGGCGGAACTGGCTTTGGAACTCACTGAGACATGCCTACCTCTGTTTTGAGAGTACTGGGATTAAAAGTGTGTGCTCAGAGCCGGGCGGTGGTGGCGCATGCCTTTAATCCCAGCACTCGGGAGGCAGAGGCAGGCGGATCTCTGTGAGTTCGAGGCCAGCCTGGTCTACAAGAGCTAGGTCCAGGACAGGCTCTAAAAAAAAAAGCTGCAGAGAAACCCTGTCTCGAAAAACCAAAAAAAAAAAAAAAAAAAAAAAAAAAAAATGTGTGCTCAGCAGAGAATGAAATTGTTTTAAAATCAGAACTTATTTGTCTATCCTGGTCCACATAACTAACAGGCAGTCTTACTTGCTCCTGCTGATGAAGGTATATGGAGTACTGGGTGAATGGACTGCGGAATCAAACCAACATAGTTTGAATCTCGACTCTGCAATCTACCGTCTGCACAACTTCCTCTTAACCCCTTAACTTCCTGCACCACTTAACCCCTCTAATCCCTACTTGTCCTTCAGTAGCATGGGGGATCGTGACCTTGGTCAATATCCTGTATTTACCCACATGCAAGGAATGGCTACAGCTTGCACCTGCCTCATTTGCCACGCAATGGCACGATGAAGCCTAGAGCACGGGTTTATTTTTAAGAAGGAAGAATTTGCTGTGCTTTGGGTAAAATGATGAAAAGAAATTACAAATAATGAAATATCAAGATTGCGAGCCCAGGTACCAAACAGATCTGATAAAGTGGTATTGGCAATGTCTGCTGTCTAAGAAGGGCAAGTACAAAATGTACTTTAGGTCTTTCTCCTTTTGTCTTGGCACCACCCCATTTAAAACGGCTCTTTAAGCCTCAGTCAATGTGATTTCATTGCAGATCTAAAAGTGGTTACTACATCATGCTAAACTGTGGGGGAGCGCTAACTCTTTAAGCTCAATCACTGTAACGTCATTGCAGAGCTGAAAGCAGTTGCTGGGTCGTGTTAAACTTTGGGGGAGCAGTAACTCTTTAAGCTCAATCACTGTGACATCATTGCAGAGCTGAAAGTGGTTACTGTGTCATTTTAAACTGGGGAAGCACTAACTCTCTAAGCTCAGTTATTGTGATGTCATTGCAGAGCTGAAAGTGGTTGCTGCGTCGTGTTAAACTTTGGGGGAGCATTAACTGACCTGGGTTCACCGTCTCTCTGTACGACACAGGTGGTGAAGTTTACCAAATCCTTTGAACTGATGTCCCCAAAGTGCAGTGCCGATGCTGAGAACAGGTAAGGCCCCGGGCTTCATGCTTGTCTTCTGACGCGCTGTGGTCCTTGGCGTTTGCAGTGTTGGATCATTCTCTGCGGACAGGAGTTGCCCTTTCTCTACGTCATCAAGTGCAGCCATTTATCACTCTGTGGAATGTCAGAATTTAAATAAAAGCTATTGCTGAATAGTGAGTGTATAAAGAATATTGCTCCTTTGTCATGTGTTGTTAAGACAAACTTAAAACTAGGGATGGTGGTACTAGCCTCTTAGCCTAGCTGCTTGGGAGGCTGAGTCAGGAAAACTCCAAATCCAAGACACACCATGGCTGCGGAGGTGAAGCAAGGCCAGCTTGGGAAACTCAGTGAGATCCTGTCTCAAAACAAATCCTGAGAAGAGAGCTGAGGGTCTAGTTCAGTAATAAAGCAGTTGCTGGAGAGTGCATGAAGTCTCTGAGTTCACTGTCAGTACCACAAGAGATAGAGAGAGAGAGAGAGAGAGAGAGAGAGAGAGAGAGAGAGAGAGAGAGAGAGAGAGAGAGAGAGAGAGAAGAACGAAAGAAAAAAAGACTGAAACGTAATACTTGTGATACGGTTATAATCTTGCCTGTGGGCTTTATAGTACCCCTCTCTCCTGAGGGAGATTGGATTTTTTTTCTCATTTTTTTTTATTAAAGATTTCTATCTCCTCCCCTCCTCCTCCCTCTTCCCTCCCCTCCCTTCCACCCATACCCCCACTCCACTCCTCTCCAAGACAAAGAGCCATCAGGGTTCCCTTCACTATGTTAAGTCCAAGGTCCTCCCAGCTTCCCCTAAGTCCAGGAAGGTGAGCAACCAAACTGACAAGACTCACAGTGAGCCCGTCCATGCTGTAGAGTTCATGTTCATTGCCGTTGTCCTTGGTTTCTCAGTCCTCCTCCACTGTCAGCCACATTCAGAGAGTCTGGTTTGGTCCCCTGTTCCATCAGTCCCATTCCAACTGGACTTGGTGGTCTTCCGTTAGCTCTGTCCCACCGTCTCAATGGGTAAACGCACTCCTCAAGGTCCTGACTTTCTTGCTCATGATCTCCCTCCTTTTGCTCCTCATCAGGACCTTGGGAGCTCAGTCCGGTGCTCCCATGTGGGGCTCTGTCATTTTCTCCATCCAATGCCAGGTGAAGGTTCTATGGTGATATGCAAGATATTCATGAGTATGGCAATAGGATCTGGACATTTCTGGCACCCTCTCCTCAGCTGCCCAAGGACCTAGCTGGGGGCGTCTTCCTGGACACCTGGGAACCCCTCTAGAGTCAAGTCTCTGCCAACCCTAGAATGGCTCCCTTAACTAAGATATATAATTCCTTGTTCCCATATCCACCCTTCCTATATCCCAACCATCCTATTCCCCCAAGCTCTCCCCATCCTCCACTTCACACTTTTCTCTCCCCATCCCCCCTCCCCCCATCCCACCCCACCTCCATGTTCCCATTTTTTGTCCGGCAATCTTGTCTACTTCCAGTATCCAGGAGGATAACTAAATGTTTTTCTTTGGGTTCACCTTCTTATATAGCTTCTCTAGGATTTTTTACGAATTATAGGCTCGATGTCCTTTATTTATGGCTAGAAACCAATTATGAGTGAGTACATCCCATGTTCATCTTTTTGGGCCTGGGTTACTTCACTCAGGATGGTGTTTTCTATTTCCATCCATTTGCATGCCCCAACACGTAGCTGGCCAGAGGCGCAGAGCAGGTGTTGAAACAGGCTCCAAGGCTCCAAACCACAGTCGATTCTGCACACAGTGTCAGTCTTTCCTTTCGCCTTGCAGCATTTAACATCTTCCCTGCCCTTCAAGCCCCGAGGCCTCTGAGCATCACTCGGGAATAGAACAGTACAGCTAGCTTCTAGAAGGTGGTTCCTGTAGCTTCAGGTGAAGATACTTCAGGACACTTCTGCCTACTAATCAATTCCAGTTTAAGGCTTGCTGGTTCTTAGCTAGACTCCTTGGAGGTCTGGGGTTGTTTGTTTGTTTGTTTGTTTGTTTTTTTAAACGAATCATTTTTATCACTGACTCATCAATTCCATTTAGCCTCCTAAGCAGCCTGTTTTTTTTTGTTTGTTTGTTTGTTTTTTGTTTTTTTTTTGTTTTTTTTTGTCATAGTGTCATAGTGGTCTATGGTCTATATTCATGCAGTTCGGGAACCGGGAGTTACTTGCCTTCTCTCTCGGTGAGATACACACCGGCTTCAGGGCATCTTTGACAACATCTCCTTCATACTGTGCCACCACGGGCTTCTTCTACTCATAGGAGGGCGTTGTGCATTGCATTTGGTTCCTATGATTTCTACCTTATTCCCTTTGTCTGTAAATTTATTTGTTGAACACACTTCTGTATCAGAGCAGGTGTCTGTCCCCCAAGGACGTAAGGATCAACAGTCAGTGAAAGTAGACTAGGATCATAGTAGAATAACAAAAACATAATCTAGTATAAAGCTATAACCAGATGTGACCCAGCCCCCAGATGATAGCTACGAAGAGTCACATCAACAGTGGTAACTCCGACTGTTGCACCGTCAACTCTCCCTGTGAGACAGGTGTCCAGAACCTCACAAAAGCAACCTTTAAAGGTTTCAGACAGTCTCTAGGATGCCTCATGGTCAAGTTTATTACTGAATCATCATGTCTCCCAAGCACTCACATAGAGTGCCTGTTCTTTTGGACGTGCCTCAACAGCATCTGCTGTATGGGGGTCCCGTCTGCCCCATCCTGCCCCTCCTCTGGCTATAACAGTAGTATGCGCCACTGTTCTGCCACAGACCCCAGCACTGCACAAAACCTGAAAAAGACTGGTCATTTGTGCGGAAATTAGGGGAGGTGTGCTTTCTCCAGCTGTCACATAGTGTGTTGCCTGGCCCTCCTTAATCGACCATGTGTGTACCCCGATTATTGTAAACCGCTGAATTCTGAAAGCTTTTGTCTATAGCCCTTCTTTCTCCACGGGACTCAGACTCAACCGTTTAGGCCAGGATCACCAACCTGTGCTGATTAGAGTTTTGTCAGCTTGACATAGCTAGGCTCATCTGAGAAGAGGAAGCCTCAGCTGATAAAATGCCTCCATCAGATTGATCTGTAGGCAGATCTATGGGGCATTTTTTAAAAAAATAAATTAGCGATTGATGCAGAAAGGTTCATCTCACCACGGGTGATGCAGCTTCTGGTCAGGTGCTCCTGGGCTGTAGGAGAAAGCGCCAGGCGAGCAATGCATGAGGAACAAACCCATGCGCAACACTCTTCTGTGACTGCTCCTTCGGTTCCTGCCCTCAGAGTTCTGTCTCAGGTTCCTGCCTCAGCTTCCCTTCATGGTGGAATGTAATTACAATGTATAAGCCAAATAATCTCTTTCCTCACCAAGTTGCTTTTGGTCAATGATTTAGTCATAGCAACCAAGAAGCAAACTAGAGTAGAAAAGACCACGGACTGAGTTATGCTTTGATTTCCCTACTGTTCTTGTTTCTCTGTCAACAGGATCAGACTGCATCGTTACAGTCCTTCTATCTCATGTTCATCAACTCGTGCACATAAATGTCCCTTCATAGGCAAGCATGCCTACATTCTTATGGTCTGCTATCAGCGGTGACAAAAATAAATGTCTTCCTTTGCAAGGCTTGTACAGGGTGTTATGTTAATACATGGGAAGGTCCCTATAGAGAAATAAAAATAATTTTCTCTCTGTTCTCCTGAGTTATTTGCTGAGACAGGATCCTGTTGATACAAGGTAAAGAAGACAGTAGTTACTACCATGTCTTCCATGTGTATGCTTGGGATGGGAGCCACCCAGGGAAAGATAAGTAATTCTTAAAGAAGAGGTTCAGACTACAGTTTGTATAGCATCTTTCAGAGGTAAAGAACACCTGCTACTCTTGAGGGAGACTCTGGTTTGATTCCACATGGCAACTTACAGGCATCTGTAACTCCAGTTCCAGGGATCTGGCACCCTCTTCTATACACCTTGTGACTAGGTGTGCACGCAATATATATACATACATACATACATACCTACATACATACATACATGTAAGCTATACACTCATTTTCAGAAAATAAAACTAAATTTTTAAAAAAAGAAAATGATGTATTTTTGAGAGGTGACAAAGGAGCTGTTGACTACAGGGCCATCAGTTATAGGAAGGAAAACACATGGAGTCAAGAAAGCTTGTTACTGGCACATCTCCTGGCCAGTAATGGTTTAATGTTCTCTAACAGGTCAACTTTTGTCCTTCTTCCTAATGACAGGAGGAAGGATGCTCTTGTAAATGTATGACCTACTTTATGACAGAGAGCTTTTCTTGGATCCGCTTCTCAATTTTTTTTTCAGCACAAAATAATCCTATGGCACATGGCACATTTTTGTGTGACACATTATTGTCTCCTATGGCAACCAGCTCATTTAAGAGAAATGGGAGGTAGATCTCAAGGAAAGCTTTGGATGTGGGAAGACCTCAGTCAGATCTTACAGGACCTGACTAACCTCCAGGGGGGTGAGACGCCATCAGCAGGGACTTTGCGAGAGAGGAGAGCCTGAGGGAGCATTGCATGTGTGAGCGTGAGGGCTGCGAGCTGTTGTCACACGGGTCATCATTATTGCTAGCGATGGTCCTTAATTCCTTGTCACATCCAGCTGCCCAGGATGCCATCTGACTGAGGTGAGAATCCTACTGGGTCCTTCTGCTGTGCTCAGAGCCTCCTAATGAGAAAGCAACGTGCTCACCGAGGAATAACAATGGGTAGTAATGTGATGAAGGTTATATCGAAAAATCCTGTGGGCTATAATGTGGAAGGACTACAGGATGGCAAACTTAGATCACCACTAAATCCTGCACAGAGCAGATTCTTCTATGGAGGTCCTCCATAGACCCCCCCCCCCCCAACTTAATGTTGTCAGATCAGCAGCAGCATCCTTTGGCTGTTCTTCCTATTCCATAGTCTCCAGACCCTTCACTCTCCTTACCTTTTCCCTGGATGTGCTCCATCTCTTGAGGGGTCTTTAAAGAAGGGCTCCCAGGACGGAACAGTCTTTCTTAGTGTTTGCACTGTCTGCTCTTGTCCACAATATGACACCATCTCTGTGGGGGTGCCCACGATCATCTCGTGTTGTCAGTACCGACATGCACCCAAAAAACAAGAGCTTGCCCGAGCCATTCAAGTGTCTTCCTCCATTGGTCTCTCTCTGGGGCTCTCATCAGAAAGCTGCCGTGGTGAAACACCTGAATGGACCTCCCTAGATCTTTTGTTCTGCTTTCAACAGACTTCCATTTCTAGCCTTACTGGACAATTTTTCCAGATGATCACATACTCTTAAGAGACAAAATAATATTTAAGGAAATAATAACACTCATAATTTTTACTTAATTTAAAATACCTTTGGCTATGTTTTATGTATGTTTCCAGTATAAATATGGATACTTTAAAAGCTGAACTTGCTTAGCTCTTATATTTAAAGTATCAAGACATGGTGACCTGGTATTCATAATTTCTGCAAGGCTGCAACTAACTGAGAGGATTTTTTCCAACAATGATTTAATGGAAACATAGTCATTTAAAACCCAAGTTCTAGAACCATTTTATCTTCTGCAACTAATGGGACTGTAGGGGAAATCTAACTTTTTCTTAACAGAAAGAACTAATTCTTATATTCCCATTTGTTACAACCAGAAAGATCAGAGAAAAATAAAGTCAAAATCATGGAACATCTAGTAGGACATGACCCTTTGTTTACTGTGGTTTCAGCTCAGATGCTGAGTGCTTGTCAACCATGTGCAAAGCCCTGGCTTTGATCCCTCAAACCATGAAAATGGAAAACAAAAGACCTTTAGTTGATGAGTCTTTGGAAAAGCATGCAAATGAGTAATCGCTTCAGAAGGTAGAGAGCCAAAGCCTTCTCTTGTAAAAGATAAGGGAAATTGTCAGAAAAATGGCTTGTCTTAGTAATTTGCTGACCTCTCCAGGACACCATCAGTGTTGCCTCCCATGACAATGCTGACTTTACACATGGAATTAAGAACCTTGTACTACACTTTTCCCTAAGACTTATATACAGTTAGAGGTTGATGGGGAGGGAGAACCATTTTCTTCTGTGGTCTAGTCACTGACAAGGTGCCCATGTTCCTATAAATACACATTCATCCAGCCATAAGCAACTCTAATGAAACTCATTAGGATAGAAAGACAGATACACACACACACACACACACACACACACACACACACACCACATGCAGAAGAAGAGGAGAAAAAGGAGGAAGAGGAGAAATAAATGAAAGAAAAAGAGAAAAGAAAGTTGGAGAGGGATCATTGGGAGGAAGAAAGAGACTCCACAGGAGGGAAGAAGAGGAGGTCTTGTGTAAATATGATTGGTGCACACTGTGTACATGTATGACAGTGTCATAAAACCCATCATTGTGTATAATTAACATATGTTAAAAGCTTGTTTATCATAAAGAAGTTCTAGCTAGGAAGATTATCATCAGTCATTTGGATGGGTACTAGTTAAGCACTGGGGTCTTTGTGCAGGAAGGCACTCTGGTGGCAGAGGCAGACACTGGAGTAAGGCAGTTTAAAAGACAGCCTGTGATTGCTGGCTTTGAAGACTAAGAAGGGGGGGCATAACCCAGGCAATGTGGAAGCCTCTAGAAACTGGAAGAGTTAAGAGAATGGAGTATCTCCTAGGGAATCACAAGGCATTAACCTGCTGCTGTTTGAAGCCGTGGTAGATCTCCAACTGCCAGATTCCACTCACAGAATACTCTTAACTGCTCTAAGGGCTGGACCCAGCTCCCACCCTTCGGATTGGTGGTGAAATCCCACCAATCTCTATTCTGGAAAGCTTCACCCTAGAAAGTTCTATCGTCGTTCTCCCTCCCCCCCCCCCCCCCCGCCGCCCAAGAAAATCTATATAAACCCTGTCTTCTGCTCAGCTTTCTGCTGTTTTCTCACCCAAGCACCCTCATGGGATTTTTCCCTCCCAATAAATCTCCTGTGTGAGATTTCTTGTACAGTGTGATTTTTTTTTTTTTATTCGTTGGTCCCTGCCTGCTAGGATACCTTTCCACCTGAACCGCAATGCCTACGCATGGAGTTCATGGTCATTTGTTACAGAGGCAGTAGGCCACTGATACAGGAAATTTGATTTGAAAAGCAGTCAAGGAGAGAATTCAGGAGTAAATGAAAGGCTACAAGATTGGCAAGCAAAGCAGCCCAGGATCCAGTGGTTGAGGAGCACACCTGGAGCTGAAACTTAGGGGAAGCATGTCCACCAAGAGCCTCCCACGTAAGGGATTTGTGACATTTGCCATACTTCCAGTCTGTGCCTGTTTTGCCCTTGTGTGGAGCAGACCCACTGTGGTCAGTTGCTGGCAGGCTCTTCCCCCCCCCCCCCCCCCCCCCCCCGTACTCTGCAGTGAGCTGGACGGGCTCCGACCGCAATTTCTGCTCATAGCAGGCCACTTCTGAGAAAACAAAGACAGAAAAAGAGAGAGAGAAATCTTTTAAGATTCAAGAAACATACACACAGAGAGACAGAGAAAGAAAAGGAGACAGACAGACAGAGAGAGAGAGACAGGATCTCATGTTGCCAAACCTGGCCTTGAACTACTAATCCCCCAATTTCTCCCTTACTGCTGGGATTACGGATGTGTACCACCGCGCCTGGCTTCTAAAAACATTTAAGATTAGAGATGGGTTCGGTTGAAATGTTACTTCAGAGAAATGGCATTGTTTAAAGCAATTTCCCATCCAAAATTCACGTCTACCCCAACCCTCAAAAGGAGGCCTCATTTGGACATGAAGATAGAATTATTTAAGTATCTTGGAATTAAATAAAGATAAATTTATTCACTGGTCAGTGACTGGTGACCTTCTAAAGGAGGAGAAACACAGTGGCACAGGGGCCAAAGCCATGTGAAGATGGACAGAACCCTAGAATCTTCAAGCCAGGACCCCAGCACTATGAGGAAGAAATAACACTGCTTTAAAGTTAGTGGTGATTTGTTCTGGCTGTCCCAGGAGACTAATACACTAGTTATTAAATGAAGACAATAAAATTGATAATGCCTCTTAATACTTTTTCTAGCCATGGAGTTCCAGGAAGCAATGATTCTGTGAATCCAATATTGTCATTACAATGATTTTCTTATTTAACTGAAGAAGGAGCATTAACTGTTTAATGGTTGCCAGACGTAGCTGGTCTCAGGGCCACAAATGCCCATGGCATTAAAACATTGCCATTCTCATTTTACAAATGAAGAAACTGAGGCTTGGACAAGTGAAGTGTGTTGCACACAGTTTTGAGCTAGAAAATCTTAAGCCAATTTCTGAGACTAATAGTCCACTCAGCAACCTGCCTTCCTCGAGTTTATGCCTGGAAGGCACTGCCACCCCATGCCCACTCTGTTAAGATCAAGACCACACTGTCTAAAATACTTGCGTGCCCAGGGGGCCGCGCATACGGAAGAACACAGTCTCAACGATCCATGTGGTAATCCCTGACGCTGCAAGGCTGACACATGTGGACTGTGAGTTTGAAGCCCGCCTGGGCCTCCTGGTAAGAATCTATCTCAAAACAACATAGGAATAGACAACAGCAAAGTCCTCAAACCAACCAAGAACTATTAAGAAGTCTGTAGCATGACCAGAGACCTTGGCCATAGAACCCTGAAACAAAAAGAAGGAAAAAAAACCCTGTCTTTAAAATGCTTTGACAAGTTGTTCATTATAGAATTTTTGAATGTACTTTAAAAAGTACATGACCAGCCAGGCGGTGGTGGTGCATGCCTTTAATACCAGCACTCAGGAAGCAGAGGCAGATAGGTCTCTGGGAATTTGATGCCAGCCTGATCTACAAGAGTGAGTTCCAGTTCCAGGACAGGTTCCAAAGTTACAGAGAAACGCTATCAAAAAAAAAAAAGAGAGAGAGAGAGAGAGAGACATGACCATTTATCTTGATTACTGAATTTTTGAGCTTGAGATAAATGTTCTGACTCTTCCCTCCTGACCGAACTCTCTATCTGAAAGACTAGGAGCAGGGCTTCAGACCTCATAAGAGGGTTTATAGGGAAGTCAGTTTACATGGATGCTTTAAACTCTAGAAACCTTCATGACTGTAAGAGAGGGTACGCTAAGAAAATGTGAACACAGTGATGCCTAAGTTGTCCAAATTGTTAAGGTTTTCCTCTTCAAACTTGGCATTACTTTCTGAGTGCCCTGGGGATTTTGATGGTTTCTGACTTTTATTTGGGAAACTTGGCACAGTTAAGACATCCTGAGACAGGTATATTTTTAAACAGTAGGGAATTGGTGCTGGTACAGATTCTATTTCCGAAGGGAATACTCATTCACTAGCTGGCCAGGAGCTTTGTTCCATGAGCACAGGGATAGGAAAGAAAGTAACTCTGTGTCCAGTCAGTGACAGAAACACTAGGGGGCTGTTTGTGCATCAGATGTGCACTGAGTGCTAAGGCCAAGTTCTTACAGAACGGGTACTGATAAGGGTAGGGAATGTGTCGGGGATACTAAGTGACAGAAGCAGGGTTTGAACATAGCCTGGCTCCATCATCTGGCTTCTCCATCATTCCACTCACTATTTCTGGATGCATTAATGGGAAAACTCTACTGTGATCACCAGAAAAACACAATGCCAATGCTTAGTAATTAATCAATAAATACTTAGTGAATGAATGATTTAATGACATTGAAAATTGGGCTGGTGACTACTGTCCTGGGTGGCAGCTGTGACATAGTTATTGCCCCATAGCTGTTTGTATTGCCACTTTGTGTACTGTACATTATTGGTGCTACATGGCTGGGTTTAAATGCGGGTTAATATTTTCAACAATAAGGGGATGGAGAGATGGCTCGGTGGTTGAGAGCAATTGCTGCCTTTACAGAGGCCCTACATTTGGTTCCCAGCACCCACATGCTGGCTTCTAATCATCTGTAACTCCGTATCCAGGAAATCTGGTGCCGTCTTAAGGTTCCAGGAACACCAGGTGTGCAAGCACATGCATCCATGCAAGCACATACTCATATACATAAAATAATACATAAATAAATCCTGGAAAAGATGACTCTATGCCTTGACATTGAAATGAAAAGTTACTGTTTTGTGCAGAAGCACATGAGCAAAGGGAAAACCTGAGAACAGAGCTGAGATCCCCAGCACCCACATAGATGCCAGCCCAGTGTGATGGGACCATCTGTACTCCTCGGACTTTTAAGGCAAGGATGGGATCTCCAGCAATTTGGCTAACTAAGCTAGCCAAGTCAAGGCTCTCTGGGTTGAAGCGAGAGACCTTGCCTCAACGGATAAGATAGGAAGCAGCTTAGGAGAGAACTAATTCTTTTTTTCTTTCTTTTATTTGTTTGTTTGGTTGGTTTTGGTTTTTCAAGACAGGGTTTCTCTGTGTAGTCCTGGCTATCCTACAACCCGCTCTGTAGACCAGGTTAGACTCAAACTCACAGAGATCCCGCCTGCCTCTGCCTCCCTAGCACTGGTATTAAAGGCATGCACCACTGCTGGAAAGGGCCAGTTCCCAATCTCTGGCATTCTCATATATACACATGCACTCCCCACGTATTCATGCATGTAAACACTCACACACACGTGCAACCACACCACATGCACATTTAAAAAAATCCCCCAAACAACAAAGCCTACATAAACAACAAGAAGAATACAATTTGATAGGAGTAGTGAAAATATTTCTGTTGAAAAACTAGCCACAACCCAGAGCAGAAACTAAAGAAGGAATTCCAAAGTCAATGAGGAGATGGTCTTTTGCTACTCAAATACCAACAAAATGACCCGCTACCAGTAGTATGCCAAGCCATGCATTTGAAGACAGAAGAAAATGGCCAATCTCATCATAAACAAAAGAATTTCAAAGTAGCGTGAGCCTGGTGTGAACAAATTCATGTATTTTTCAGGGCTGCAATTAAAATGTGGAAAAACAATTTCTCAAAAAAAAAAATCTAATTGGAAGCTGCTTCCTTTCCAGTGGCAAGTAATTGAATTGAGGAGAGAGAAGGAAGCTTTGACTTTCATTAGAGAGGAAATGCTGAGACAGTCTTGCTGTCTGTTGACATGCTTGTCAACGGCAAGGGTGCTAAAACAAAACAGGTCCCTAAATGAAGCGTTTCATCGTGATGGCATGAACGATGTCAGGCAGTCGAACTGGCCAGCGTGCTTCGTTTCCCACAGTGGAGTCATCCCAAGTGTGCCAGGCAGAATTTGTTCTCTTTGGCACCTTACCCCTTGTCATCATACCTTGATGGTGGATTGCAAGAGCGGAGAGGCTTTGCAGATGGAACAGAGGATACGTTAAAGTGAGGAGGTTATGCTGGGCTCTCTAGATGAGCCACGAAGAGCAATGTTTTCAGCCAGGTTGGGACAGAAAAGAAGCCAGAGAGAAAGCAGAAGGAGAAGTCAAGGATTTAAAATGTGTACTGAAGGACCAGGAGATGGCATGGTCATTGAAATGTGGAACAGGTACTTGTGACACTGAGGGAGCTGGAGGCCAGCATGGCCTTTGATATGCTGATGGGTTCCCAAGAAGGTCATATGCCCTTCTGCCAGAGGTAAAGGGAACGACTCCTTTTCCTGAGGATGGACGGCTGGCTTTTCTCTAGTAGCCTGAAATCTTCCTACAGTGCAGGTTGATCTCATTTCTGGATATTTGGTAGGTTGAGCTCATTTCCGGATATTTGGTAGGTTGAGCTCATTTCCAGATATTTGGTAGGTTGAGCTCATTTCCGGATATTTGGTAGGTTGAGCTCATTTCCGGATACTTCGTAGGTTGAGCTCATTTCCGGATACTTGGTAGATTGAGCTCATTTCTGGATATTTGGTAGGTTGAGCTCATTTCCTGATATTTGGTAGGTTGAGCTCATTTCTGGATATTTGGTAGGTTGAGCTCATTTCTGGATATTTGGGCTGCCTAAGACCTAGCATTCAGGAAAGCATACAGCCTTGGCAGCATCTTCATCGTGGCATTCTCTGAGAACCCAGACAGTGAGTTCAGCTGAGGTGGGAATACATACATCTTAGCCTGAGACAACTTAGGGTTTCCTTCAGTTTTAATGTTGGAATTATAGCTCTACTACTCTTTCCTCTGAAAGAAAAATAAAGATTGTTTGGCACACGACTTTCTTGAGCTCCCTTTCTCAGGTCAGAACAGTAAAGCCAGTGTTTCAACATTTAGGGCAGTAGCTGAAATTCTTTGTGGGACCTAGTTTTGCCAACAAATGACTCCTTCTAACAACTGTTTTAATCCATCTTAATTAATTAATTATCTCCATAACTCTCTCTTTTGGGCCTCCAGACTCCAGGGCCCAGATTCTGTCATTTTTACAGGGAAGTTGTTTTCCAGGATGTGGCTCCGATGACTCAAAGCTTCATGATAACCTTGCTAGTTCCTCCAAAGGTCTTTGTAAAGACATTGGACATCTGGGCAACCGTCCTTTGTTCTTGTCCAGCATGGATCCACAACCAAGAAAAAGCTTGCAGGAGACGTATTAGCCCTAAGAAAACTAAAAGGGATGGGCGAGGGTTTTGATTACCCCTGAGTATACTGTGATTACAGACTGTAATCATATTGCACTTTATAACCAAAATGTCACTGGCCCACAGGGGATCGTCGTTAGCACCCAGTCCGATTATGGCTATGATCTGGGGCTGGGGGAGGAGACGACAAACTCTACAAGGCCAAGATGACTCACCCAGTTGGACATTGTTACACAAAAGTATGCTTCAGGGAGGCAGAAATGGCTTTTGAGAATGTCACTAAATGTCTGCACTGTGAATTGTGATGGGACCAGCGCCTTTGGGTATGCCTCAGAATATGACTTTCAGACTTTGAAAAATGTGGTCCCCAACAACAAAAATCTATCTAATTATCAGCTGGCTAGTAAACTAACTGAGAAGAAATTCTAGCTGCTGCACAATAGAGACACTTTTCAGAATTAGTTTAGGAGAGTCACTTGACAACAAACAGCACCAAGAATAACAGCAACAAGATAGAAACAACAGCATCTTGACATAGGATAAAGGAGATGCTATTGTTTTCAAAGTTTCCAAATTATTTATTATTTTAGTTTTTAATCAGAAACCATAAAGTATACAAAGAAACAAGAAAATATTAGCACGGATCTAGACAAAGTTGCTTTTGATAGAAACCGTCCCACTCAAGAGAAACAGTTGGAATTTGGGTGGGAAATTATAAATATGCCCAAAATATTAAAGGGAACCACATACAAAGAACTAAAGGAAAATGCGAGGACACTGTCTCTCAACAGGATAAGTGACAAGATATAGTATAGACAGTATCATCAAAACAAATACAAGTTCTAAAGTTGAGAAACTAAATAAAGTGGAAAGTTCTCCAAGATGGGGCTTAAGAGCATGCATGGGAAGGCCAATGATAAGTCTACAGGAAGAAAGGTAAGTCTATAGGAAATGTGTAGTTTAGAGAATAGAAAGAAAAAAGAATGAAGTAGAGTCTTAGAGACATCTAGATGCTATCAATCATAAAAACACGCGGTCCTACAAGGAGGATTTGCAGAAAAGAAGTGAGAAAGGGGCTGAATTGCTTTCCTCGTTGCTATGACCTAAAATCTGACCTAAAATGTGACATAAAATCTGAACGGGTTTATTTTGCCTTACACTTTAAGGAGGGACATAGTCAATCATGAAGGGTTAAATGTGGCTGGTCACATTGTGTCAGCAGTCGGAAACTAGAGAGAGGACAAGAAGCTATGGGCTACAAAGTCTCAAGCCTGCCCAAGCGCCCTCCTGCAGTGAAACTCCACCCCGTGAAGGTTCCACACCCTTCCAAAACAGCGCCACCCACTGGGCATCAAATTCTGAAACACGAGAACCTACGGAAGAAATCTCTCATTCAAAAAATAAATGTCCTAGCCCTGTGCCCAGTGGAATAAAGGCCATCTCACAATGCAAAATGGATAAATTCTAAATTCAAAAGTTCCCATAGTGTTTCACAGTCCCACTATTTAAAAGTTCAAAGTTTCTCCTGAGACTCAGGTTAATCTCTTCACCATTGGCTCTTATAAAACTCGTGAAACAGGCAGGACTTCTGTTAGTGTGTGATTTCCTTCACACAACCTCGGGGCATACTGTTGTGGATTACTTAATACAATCAGGGCTCTTGAACCTCAAAATACCAACAGTTAATGTTGCTCATTGATGGACAGGGCTCTAGATGGCTTTGGCGTGTGTGTGTGTGTGTGTGTGTGTGTGTGTGTGTGTGTCTCATTTCTACCTCCTCCAGGTGTCTGGGGTGGGGTAGCTCAGCAAGTCATCTTCACAGACTAACCCCGGAGGCTGAGCTCTGAGGCTCCTTGTTTGCAAGGCCACTTGCTTCCTTTGCCAGCAAACTATTCTCAGCTTCCCTGGTATCCTCTGCGTCTTCCCCTAAGTGATCCTAATGTTCAGATGCTCTGGAGCTGTGGTTTGTCCACTGAGACCCCTTGTTTCCAATCTAGGTGCAGCAATCAGGAAACCGTCTCTTCCGAGTATGTGTTCTTCCAGAGTAATCTAGTTGTGTTAGTACACTCCAGGGTACTGAGGGTGTATGTGTCTATGGCTCATTTTAATGTTAATTACAAGAAATAAAATAGAGGAGATTAAACATTTACAATGAAGTATATCTTCCAAATTCATCTTGAGAAACTCAAGGAAAACCCATTTGTCAAGCACCTAACCTTCACATCTTAAGTATATAAAATGAAAACATACAATTGTGCTGTTAATTTTCGTGGCTTTGAACATGAAGACTCAAATGAAAAATAAACTCACTGCCCCTTTTTTATGGCAGATGGGGTTTCTTGTTCTAGTGAAAACCGTCACAGGGAAGAATAAAAGCTCTAAAAAATAGTCTGCGAGCAAGATACATAAAAAAGTCATTAAACTCAAACATAGAAAACTATGTAGACGCTGGATTTATTCTACCCGGTAAACCATACAGCAACTTGAAAACCCTAATAGTTGATGCATTTGGCTCTTACTTTTGTAGGCCTCTCATTTAATATACAAGCCTTTCATTTAATTTGCTCCAACTAATCATTTAACTGGTTGAGTCCACTTCTCCTTCCTTGCTGTCTCTAGGTAGTCCTTTCACTTGTAATGCTTGCCTTTGATGGAGAGAGGTGGCCACCACAGAGGGAGGCTCCGGCAGGGTGATGTGATGGGGCTACTCATCAGGGTATAATTTTCACTGTGCACCATCGCTGGCAATTTTGCGACCTAGCACATTTTCTCTTCCATACCTCATCACCAAAGCTCACAGTGATGCTGACCCTCTCCCGCACCCCAGGACGTAAACTGGACAGATTAGCACGATCTCACCAGATGCACTGGTTATGGTTAGTATTGCTGTGTTGGAACTCCAGGATCAAAAGCAAGTTGGGGAGGAAAGGGTTTATTTGGCATCACTGTTCATGATCAGAGGAAGTCAGACAGGAGCTTGAGCAGGATCGGAACATGGAGACAGGCACAGATGCAGAGAGTGTAAGGGGTGTTGATTACTGGCTTGCTCCTCATAACTTGCTCAACCTGCTTTCTTACAGAACCCAGGACCACCTGCCCAGGGGTGGCACCACCCACCATGGGCTGAGCCCTCCCCATCAGTCACTAATTGAGAAAATGCCCCACAAGCTTATCTCCAGTCTGATCCTATGGACGCATTTTTCTCCAATTTCTCATGCTTTCAGATGACTCTAGCGTGTGTCAAGTTAACATAAAAATGAGTCAGGACACCAGGGGTTTTTAATAGAAGAGAAATCTTTGTGGTGTATAAGATCTCACACTTACCAAGAGACTTCTTTGCAGACACTCTTCACATGGTGCATTCTCGTGACCTCAAAGTGACCCCATGAGATGGTTTTCTTCCTTGTATAGTACAGCAACCCATTTATCCATAGTCTCGTAGCTAGGAAGTGGTTGCCAAAATGAAAACAAGAGCAATCAGAACAGAATTGTTTGGCTATGAAGTCAACAAGATTTTGCTGCATGTTGCTGAAAGACACTACCCACCCACACCTATCCCGCTTGCTACGCGTTTCCTGTCTAAGCGTCACAAGACCCTACCCTACAGTGCCATCAGCTTCTGGGGTGATAAACTCCATCATTTTAATTATATAATTTTAGGAAATGAAGTATAGTAAATGTGGTCATTATTTGCCCCGTGTTATTTGCTGATAACACAGACTCTTTAAAGAGGGGAAAATAGGGAGTTTATTGAAGTGTCTTCACATCAAACCTTAAAAGCAAGCTCATTAACAGGTCAAAATAAACTTTAGGAGCTTCTGGGAGTTAAATCATCTTCCACAACCATCACAAGACCAGCACTAATGGGCTGATTCTGCTTGCTAATTGCCTGATCTTTTCCTTTCCTGACTAAAAGGTTTGTTTGATAACCTTTAAAGACACACTGAACCAGTAGAGATTAAAGTCCCTGTCCCGAGGGCCTGAGACCCTCCTGCTGGGGTCCTAGCTTTCAGTCCCTCTGGTATTGACTTCGTCCTTAATCTCCCAATTAAAAGACAATTTCAAATAATGTTGCATAGCTGGTGGTGTCAGGAAGGCGGGGTGACAGGCTTTCCTGAGAAGAAGAAGCGAGCAATGGAGCTCCAGCCTGTGAGCCCCAGTTCAGACTGACGTCAGCAAAGCCAAATATCAAACGCGACCATGCATATCATCTGTAGTTCAAAACTAGACGTTTGTTTGAAAGCATAAAAGAAGAAATTACCTGTCCGAAATACCTCCCTATCCCTCTGACTAATAATCAAGCTGCAAAACGATCCACGGATAATCATCTTTTGACAGTGAGAAAATAGGTGGCTGAAACTTCTATGCCCACATTGTTGATCAGAGTTTAGTTAACAGTCACAGTCTTCATTAGTGACTACCAGTCCAGGAGAACGAACAAGCCTTGACAAACCTGATACGCTGTAGAAAGGTGATGAAAACATGTCTAGATGCAACGTAGCTATATATGTAATTATATGTATATATAAAATCTCCAATACACACAAGGAACTCAAGGCTCATGGGCATGGTGCTATAGATATGATAGGTATTTATAAGGATATGAAGCTTTTGATACAAGGTTCATGCGCAGAACCACACAGCATCCTGTTTGGATTCATCCACTGTAGCCCTTATTCGTTCGTTACTTCCACCTTGTAACCTAACTGTTAGCTCAGCTATTTCCGGTATCAAAAGAGAAAAAACAAACAACAACAACAAAAACAAACAAACAAAAACCCCACAGACTTCTAAGGGATTCCTTGTGGTATAGCTTCATCTGAATTTCTAAACATTCCTTCTTATGAATGAATCTTTTAAAGACTAACTGAGACCAACACCCCTTCTTCTCACCTTCCCTATATTTTGTACTTCCTTCCCTAGAGCATCTACCACAGGCCGTCACTATTGTCTCTGTGTTTCCTGAAGTTCGGGCCATGTTAGCTTCTGTCCACACCCCTCTCTGTAGGTAGGTCTAGAGTTGGACTGGTACCCGTATGCAGGGGGCGTCTTCTAAGATTCTTCCTTGTGGTGGTAGAATATTTGATATAAACATCTTAAAAGAAAGGTTTATTTTAGCTTATGGTTTATGAGGTGTTAGTCCAGGGTGGCCAGCACCTTTGTTTCTGAGCCAGTGGAGAGGTCAACAGTGTGAGAGCGGGAACATGTGCTGGAGGCTGCACACCTCATAGGGGACAAGCGGCAGAGAGGCTGTGAGATAGGGCTAATATAAAACACAGCTCCAAAGCTCAGACCTCAGTGACTACTTCTTCAAGCTAGGGCCCCATCACCTTCTGTTTTGACCCCCTAATAATGCCATTATATTATAAATCTATCAAGGGGTGAATCTATCATTCGGTCTTCAGGGTCCAGTTACTTCCCCAAGGCCCATCGGCCAACAAACAAGGCCCTGACACATGACCTTGTGGAGGAACACTGCATATTCAAAACAGCAAATGGGTTTCCATATAACCAATCCTTAGGCCAGCAAAAGAGGAACACACCCTTCGATGTACTTCTCGCAAGATTCAGTCCTCTCTATTACCTAACTCTTAAACGCAGGTCCCCACCAACAGTCATTCTTGAAGAAACAAGATCCTGAGAATTTCCAGTGAAAATATATAAACAAACTCAGATATTGAGGACAGTCATATATATCAGCACGGGCAGAGACTACTGGTTGTTAGTTTATACATTTATTTTTTCTCCTGATGGGTGCTGTCTAGAGAAGTAACTCTGGAGATATTCTTAAGTCTCTTTTCACAGTTTTCTGCGTTTGAAACCCTCCACAGTCTTCATGGTTGAGCCTGCGGAGGTCTCTTTGAAGTTAGTTTGAGTGTCACGTTAGGAAGCAAGATGCCAGTGGGGACAGGAGACTCCAAACTATAGCATGAGACTCGCTTAAATAACTACATCTCCTTCCATCCTTGATGTCTGTAAAGCAAGAAGAATCAGATTTGCAGTTAGCTTTGGTAGTTTGGTATGAACCCTGAGTTGAGAGAGGTCAATTTTATACAGTTAAAATAAGCTCTCATAGTTGGATTTCATCTTTTAAGGTTGTTTCACTGAAGATCAAACATCAATTATATTTAGTTCACCTTCCCAAAGCATTATTAAAAGGGTTGCTTCTCATTATGGTGCTTTTATTTCTTTTTCTCTAAGATGCTTTAAATATTCTTTCTGTAGGAGGAAAATAGCATTATGATTTGAATGCAAGAGGCTGAAAAATTTATTGTTTATATAAACAAACTTTGGAAACATCAAGATGCTTCCCAAACATCTATATGAGGATGTGAGCCCAGTTGTAGTGCCCTCCAGTACAGACAGGGGCCTGGGGGAGTCTGAAAGGGCTATTTCGTTAGATGTGTGACAGTGTGGACCAAACTATTAGAGCCTTAAGTCCAAGAGCCAAAATGCTTCACAGGGCTTGGTGGAAAGCATTTGATACCCTGAAATCCAGTGGCCAGACTCCCACATGGGGTTCAAAGCAGTGGGCTGTGTCAAGAAGATCTGAATGAAAGAATAAGTCTCCCTAGAGACCCAGAGCACAGGGGACTCACAGGTATCTGTATTCTTATAGCTACGTGCATGACACAGAGAACCACTTCACTGAAAGAAACTCATTAGCACCCTTAACCTATGAAGGTCTGGGAATGATTGAATTGCAGATGTGATTCCAAACCATGATGACTCTTCTTAATTTGGTTAAGTACAAAATGAAAATTGGATGTTGGCCTTTGGTCTCTGTCATGGTCCAGTGCCAGCCCAGACCATAAATTATTTCTCCGGACCAGAGGGGAGGCATGGGAATAAAGACACAACTCACATGGCTTTATCAGGAGGGAGATTCTCAGTGATCCCTCATGAAATCCTGCATTCACATTCTGAAAATTCTCTGCGTTTATTCCCCAAACAGCCTTATATACCAATACATAAACTGAGGGGGAAATTCATTAGTATTCTGTTTCCTAGGTAACCAGGTGAATGTCTGTGGTCACATCCACACATCTAACTATGCCTGCTCTGTTAAGTCTTTCAATCTTCTGTATGCCAGCTCTGTCAGATAGGCCAAATTAGCATCTTTTTTCAGGCATCCTCCAAATTACAAAGAAGGGAGCAGAACATTAGCATATCCTGACCCTTTGTTAGGGCGGTGACCACCTCCTGTGTGGCAGGCGCAAACTATGGTCTGGAAGTCTGGCCACCATTCAATATAGAAATATGGCCCTACAGGTGTCTCTAAAAGAAATGTTCAGACTCAAGAAAGCTGATTAATTCAACTTTGGATGTTAAGTTAAACTCACAAAATCCTGAATAAATGGCTTGCTGGAAACAAATTCAAGCTTTCGGTGATAGAACAGGACCTAGAATGCGCAGACTTCTCAGAGAAAGCTGTTCTGTGTCAACCTTCATGCTGAGGTTACTGGCAGAGCCGTGTCTGACATTGACATAAACAGGAAGGCATGCCACAGAATAAATTCTTGAAGAAATCTGAAGTATGTTTGAGAAGGATGATCTTTTGGGGGAGCCCCTGGGAGCTGTGTTAATTATTACCAGACATTGGGGCTGTCAGACGCACGCTATTTGGTTCCAAGGGGTGATGTTTATTAAAATGTAGACTGAGCTGCGACAACGTGAAGGCTGTGATTTGGATAGCGAGCTGCCCCACTGAAAGCCTTCTCCATTTAATGTGGCATGCCCGTCTTTCAGACGTGTTGAAGAAGGGATTGAAGGCAGTCACTGGCAAGCCACATAAGCATCTCTGTGAGAATCTGAAGAAGGTCCCTCCTTTGTGGTGGTCCAGCTGCACGCCAATATGTGTATTCAGGCTAGATTTCATCTGCCTTCATTCCTTTTAGAGCAGTGGCTGTCAACCTTCCTAACGCTGGGACCCTTTAACACAGTTCCTCATGACACGATGACCACCCCCCCCCAACCATGGGATTATTTTTGTTGCGACTTCACAGCTGTAATTTGGCTCCTGCTATGAATCCTGATGTAAGCATCTGTGCTTTCCAAAGGTTTTTGGAGGTTGCGAGTCACAGCTGGGGAACAACTGGTTTAGTTTGCAGAGCGGTCCACGGTCTTCGTCACATCTTGTTTCAATGGCAGTCAACTCAAAGAAAGGAAGCAACAGTGGATACAAGGGCCCTCTGGAGTCAGAATTAGATCGGCAAAGCCCGTGAGAGAACAAAAACAAAACCAAGACTAAAAACCAGGACTAACCAGGGGCCCCTTCACTTGTGATTAAATGCATTGCCTTGCTGTACTGTGTAAAGGAGTACGGGCTGCTCTGTGAAGAATTTGCTGCAAACATCATGCTTTTAAAAGATGTTTACTCTAGGCTGAAAATATGACCTTAGTTTGAGCTTCCGTTGTCTAATTAGCACCCAGTTCACAGGTGAAGGTTCTGCAACTCACCTGAAATCACAGGGTGAGAAGGGCTGTTTGATGGGATCAACCTGACTTCAATTATATTGCACAAAACCACTCTTTTAAAAAATGAGACCCAAGAAAAGAGCTGGGTGGTGGTGGCGCACGCCTTTCATCCCAGCACTCGGGAGGCAGAGGCAGGCGGATCTCTGTGAGTTCGAGGCCAACCTGGTCTACAAGAGCTAGTCCCAGTATAGGCTCCAAAGCTTCAGAGAAACCCTGCCTCGAAAAACAAAACAAAAACAAACAAATAAAATCCAAAAAGAAAAGAAAAGAAGCAATGTTTTGAAAGCCGCAAAGGGAATTGAAAAGTTGAATGGATGCCAAAGCCAGAATCTGATTCCTGTGGTCTGAACATTCCTACGTTGAAACCTAACCCCAAGCATGAGGATACCTGTAGGCGCTGCCTCTGGGAGATGATTAGATCATGTGGCTAGCCTTCATAAACGGAATTAGCATCCTTATAGAAGAGGCCCTGGGTGCTCTCCCACTCTTCACACCATGTGAGATACACAAGAAGGAACCAGATGACAAATCTGTGAGAGACTAGATCTTGGTTTTCCCAGAACCACGAGAGATAAATACTTGTGTTTATTTTCCACCTGGTCCGTGGTATTTTGTTACAGCTACCCAGACTAAGATAAGGATGTAAATGACAAGTCAACTCTCTAGGTGTCCTATCTCCTAACCCTTAGCATCTGTGCCTGTGGGTCATCAACTGTACACATGCAAGGGTGGTTTTCAGAAAGTCTGTTGTCTGTCCCACTGTAGGGCATTTCAGATCCCATCTCCTTTCTGAAGCCCCTGGACCTCTTCAGCATTCGTAGCTGATCCAACAGACTTGGTGACTTGGCCACCTAGGTGCATGACAATTTCTTCATTTGAGAATCGTGCCAAGAATTTCAGTTTGTATGTTGTCTAAATGCCTGTGTGCTTCTATCTGCTCTCTTCATCTGAGTGTAAGCTCTGTAAGGGCAAAGGTCATGGCTTCTTGCAGGACTTTTGAACAGTGCCCTGCATGGAACCAATGCTCCTCCTCCTGCTGCTGCTGCTGCGCTGCTGCCGCTATTTCAATGCAGTCTGCAGTTTGAACTGAGGAAATTCTAAAATGTCCTAGATTTAGAGGGAGGGTTTCAGGAGCCCGCGCTCAGTGGTGTTTGCTCACCATTCCTTCCTTGGGAATTCTGCACGTGGGGCCCCGAGACTCTGAAGAGCAAGCCCAGTGGTTTTCCTTCCTTCAATTTCCCGCAGCTCTGAGCAAAGTGCTCACTACCTCTGCATCTTCCCAAACTCCTGGTATTCACTCTCTCTCTCTCTCTCTCTCTCTCTCTCTCTCTCTCTCTCTCTCTCTCTCTCTCTCTCTCTCTCTCTCTCGTTTTCAGAGCGAGGTCCATGAGCCTTGCTTTTCTTCTGCTTA
Organism: Arvicola amphibius; assembly: GCF_903992535.2. NCBI lineage: Eukaryota > Metazoa > Chordata > Mammalia > Rodentia > Cricetidae > Arvicola > Arvicola amphibius. The sequence goes on from NC_052053.1 coordinate 8,750,684, forward strand.
TTAAAGTCCTGAAGGGTAATAAAGAGACAGAGTCATCTGGGAGTGAGAGTTAGGGCAAGAATCGGATCTCTCAGGAAGTTACCTTCTCTGGGCTTCAGTTTTTCTGAGCTGGTAGCATGTAGAGACAAAGACCCATATTATAAAGACACACATACAGACAACAAATTAGTTAACAAAACATCTGGACTGGCCCTGTTCTACAGCGATGGTAAGCCTGTTTGTCTCCTCTTCATTTCTTCTCTCTTTCCCTCCTCCGTGTTTCTGCCTTTCCCCTCCTTTCTTTCCCTCAATGTCAATTTCTCTACACAAGCCCTTTCTGAGAAATTCCAGATATTTCATGTCCCTAAAAATAATCTCATCTCTGTGTCTACTTTGCAGTCCTGAGAACTGACTGAGCCTCTGGCCCTGTTCTCCCATAAGCAATCTGGCCATGCTTCTGGAACACCTGGTATCTTTCTCGTCTTCTCAAGTCTCCAAACAAACCCTTGCTACGAATAGGACTAGGTATTCAGGAGCAAGATGTACACAGGCTACCAAACCCTTGACATGGGCCTGACACCTGTAGTCCTCCAGGGTCTCTTCTCATCTTCGGTCTCTCTCGGCCAGCGCTTCTTATTCACCACCTCTAAATCAAAGTTCCTAGAATCGCTGCTCAAGCGGCCTTTTCTTTCCCGTACTCTCAAACATTTCTCCATCACCTACAGCTAAGGTCCCAGCAGCTCTATCCAAGTCTCAATTCTTCTTTCTAGTCTTATTCCTCAGCCTTATTCCTCAGCCTCTGGTCACCCATTTTTCTGTGTTTTTCTTTAACTCCTGGTGTTTCCTCCCCCCACCTCCAATCTCTCCTGTGGACTTACGCCCATCTTGAAAGACACTCAGCGAAGTGGCTAATGTTCGTTCCTTGTCCCTGCTGTTCCTTGTCTTGGGTTCCTCCCTGACTGCTCCGCTCCCGTCTTTCTAAGGTCCCACTTCAGCCCTTTCCTCCCACAGTCTACAGCAAACAATAGGCCAGAACTTCCAACACTTCTAAAATTATACCGTATGGAACTGGGGGGATGGTTTGGTTGGTAAAATGCCTGCCATGGCAAACATGAGCACTGAGTTCACATCCCCAGCTCACATGCTGAAATGGCAGAGCCCACCTGCAACTGAAGTACGGGGGGACAGAGTTAGGTGGATCTCTCAAGATCTCTCAAGATCGCTGGCCAGCCAGCCTAACGGTGTCAGTGAGAGATTCTCAGAAAAATGAAATGGAGAGTGATCAATAAGACACCTGACATCAGCCTCTGACACACACACACACGCACACACACACAAAATAAATGTAAAATGCAGTATATAGACAACATAGAATGTATTGGCAAGTCAGTGCCTCTCTGAAAGAGCATCAAGAATTCAGTCCATTCATATAAATTTAGAAATTATTTTGTTAGCCTAGATCCATATATCGGGTACATTTTACCATGTTTTTCCTCTACGCTGCTTTCATTAAAGTACAGCAGAAAGCCCCATTTGCCACAGATGTAAAGTAGCAAAGAGAAAACAGAACACAGACTTTGTTTTTCGAATTAGAAACACAGCTTTTCTTTGAAGTTCTTTCATTTACGTACTACTCGATAGCTGTAAACCTAAGCCTCTTATTAAAATTTTCATTCGCACCTAGAGAGCCACAGAGAGCAAGCGTGTGCGCTATTCAGCCTTTATACGCATCGAAAGATGAGTAACGTCGTAAATATAGCCCGAGTTTGCCAGGCACAGAGCGTCTGTCCCTACAGATGTGATGTAGAGATGATGGTAGATAATCTACCCCTCCTGCTCATTCATGCATCTAGTGGTCTCCATGAAAACGCCTGCCCTTCTCAGCTCGCCACGAACTCCAAACGGGTATATACAGTATAATATTAACAACTATGCACAAATGTGTACTAACAGCGTAATAGCAATGGCTGTCTACAGTCTTAATATCTTCTTACATAAAGTGCAGCTTAGACTAGGCGCACAGATGGGGCTGTGCTAGCGCTGGAAACATGGTCGAGTGACAGATCAGCAGCTTAACCGGCATAAGGCCTTGTGCTCCATCCTCACACAGAAAACGTGCAACATTTATTTCCCAGTTTCCCTCATTCTTGGTAGCAAAAAAATCTGGGACGTTCAGCTGAGGAACCCAGTGGAAATGTACGAAGCCTTGTGTTGGTGCCCTATTACCAGTCTTGGTCTTATCTGGTTGTTTGCTTTAGATCTGTCAATCTTGAGGCTTGAACACAGCCTAGAGCTACTCTCTGGCCTGTGGAGGATCTGCATTTCTCTCCATGGTCTGATCACCTTCCATTCTAGTGGGGAAATAGTTTAAAGGGGGCTCCTGATAATTCTCTCCCTGTCATTCTGACTAATACCATTTATTCCTCGGTAATAAGGGCAGGAAATGTCGCTATTAACGTTGTCTGGCAGAGTTTACTTTCCAACAAACTTAGTGTCTCTTCTTTCCTATGGCTGACTCGGTGCTCCAACAGTTTCAAAGAAAGCATGGAGAAGTCGTCTTACTCTGACTGGCTGATAAACAACAGCATCGCCGAGCTGGTTGCTTCGACAGGCCTTCCTGTGAACGTCAGCGATGCCTATCAGGACCCGCGCTTTGACGCTGAGGTAAGAGGAGTCCTCTTTGGAGGCCTGTTGTCACAGTGCTGACGGTTTTTCTGGTTGAGGTGGGGAAGGGATGTCATGCAGAGCCGCAGTAACCAAGATAACAGACACTTCTTCAGGCTCTGTGTTCTGGTTCCCAGTGTTGCCCACTGGAGACTGACCGCTGTTTGGGTCTGCCCAGACTTGTGAACAGGTGTCTTCAGTTTCCTTGTGAGGAAGAGTACCCCAGTACCTGGGTTGTATGGTAGAATATTATTTTAAGATATGTTACATGTGTTGATGCTGTGAGACATTTGCTTTAATGTTGCAAAGATGTGTTGTTTTCTTTTATGTTGGATTCGTTTAACATGGTGAAGCTGTGTTATTGCGCCTGTCTGAAACACCCGATTGGTCTAAGAAGGAATTGGGTGGCCAATATCTAGCTAGGCTGGGCTGGCAGGCAGAAAGAAAAATAGGAGACAAAGAGAAGGAGCAAGAAAAGAAGAGGCAGCCACCCAGCCGTACAGCCAGCCACAGAGTAATAGTGACAGTAAGATTATAGAAGAAAAGGGGAAAACCCAGAGGCAAAGGGTAGATGGGATTATTTAAGTGGAAAAAAAAAAGCAGGCTAAAAACAAGCCAAGGTAAGACCGGGCATTTATAAGAAAGAACAAGTCTCCGTGTGTGATTTATTTGGGAGCTGGGTGGTGGGCCCCAAAGAGCAAAGAGTCAAAGAGTAAAAATGGCCAACTATAGGGCTGTGTGCCTGCTGGGGTGAAAATGGCGTAAGGATGTCGGTATCTGCACTGCCACACTGTGCTCGGACATCGGTATCCCCACTGCCGCATGAGCTTGGACATCGGTATCCCCACTGCCGCACTGTGCTCGGATGTCAGTATCCCAACTGCTGCCCTGTGCTTGGACGTCGGTATCGGCACTGCCCCACTGTGCTCCTACATCAGTATCCGTACTGCAGCACGAGCTCGGACGTCGGTATGCGCACTCTGCGGCACTGTGCTTGGAGCAGATTGTTGTATATAAGTTCAGTCTCTTGCTGCATCTCTCTTCCTTAAGCTGAGAAAAAGGGAATGCTAAAGAAAATATTTCTGTGCATACAATTTTATGAAGAAAAGCTCTCAGGAGTCTAGATTATCACTAATAATAAATGAATAACCCAAGGAGTTTGGTTATGCAGAAAATCATAATTACCAGTTGTTAGGAAGTCGCCATGTTTAATTGTCTGTGGGAGAGATAAGCGTTCCCTGACCTAGACCATAGCACTAAATTGGGTGTGAGTTGCTGCTGTTCTGCTCTTAGCTGTGCACCATGGAGAAGGTCAAACTCTGGACAAAAAGCAAAAGGAAAAACAACAAATTAAACGGTTACCTTTCCCCCTAGGTCTGCAGACTTGCTGTGACGGAGTAGGAGGACACCCATATGCCTACCCCAGATTTAGAAAAGATCATTACTTTTGAGTCTTTGTGTTGACTTTCCCTGATCCCATCTCCTGACTCACCACCCCTGTGGGTAACCAGTATCCAGCACTTGAATTAGGCACAGCTCTGCTGTCCTGTATGGCATCGTCACACACATTTAAAATCTACCAACTATGTTTTGTATTTTTATCTCTCTGAACTTCGAATTGACTAATACTGTGTGTGTTCACCTGTGGCTTTTTGCCCTCAACGTTATTTGATGGATGCTGCCAAGCATGAGCATTGTCTCGAAAAAGCGAGCCTTGTTTTGTCTATCCAGTAGGTTTCTGATGGACCTTTGAGTTCAGTGTTTTCCTGATAAATCAGTAAAATTGAATAGAAAACAAAGAAAGAAAAAAGATGACATGTCTGCTCCTAGGAATTGAGAAGAAGATTCATTGTGGAGATGAAGGAGCAAACAGAAAGGGACAGAGACAGAGACAACTGGAGAGTCCAGAGTGAACATGGCCAGATTGAGCCAAGCCATGTGAGGAGAGAGGGGAAGAGAGAGTGAAGAGGAGCTACTAACGAAGAGGGGCAGCCTGGGCCAAGAGAGCAAAAAGGGGGAAAAAAAAAAAAAAAAAGGACTGGCCAAAATGACTGGATTATACAAGGAAGAACAAAGTGTGTGTGGGGGGGGACAACCCAGCCCCTGGGCTGGAGAGCTCAGGGTAGGGGTGGGGTATGCCAGCCAGGAGAACTCTGTATCAGGTAGAGACTGGGGGATGTTCAGAGAATCTGACAGCCAGTGTCAGCTCTGATATGTTCACAAGCACCTCAGTTAGTCATTTGTCTGGGGTTTGAGACATCTGTGTGACTTTTCTTTTAAATTAAAAAAAAAAAAAAGTTTTCAGATTTACTTGCTTAAGGTATATGAGTGTTTTGCTGGTGTTTGTGTGTGTGAGAAAGAGATGGGGAGACCCTTGTACAGACCTGGAACCTGTGGAGGTCAGAAGAAAACATAGGATACCCTGGAACTAGTTTTATGGATTCTTTCAATAAGAAATAATTCACCCCATCAAACTTTGCCTGGCTTATCGAGCGTAAAGGCCAGCCAGCTCTCTCATTTGCGGTTATCCCTGCTGTATGGTGACTTCTGAGAGAGTCTCAGACCCTCAGCCCAAGCAGATGCAGAAAAAGGATGGAGGAGAATGGTCCTTCTTTTCAAATCTTGGTTTTGTAACTGTTGTTTTTCCTTCTGATGGAAGTAGCTACAAAGGGGTCTTTGAGGTGAGGCAGTCCTCACATCAGGTGCTGTAGGTTCCTGCTGATAGGGTTGTGGGGCAAGTGTGCTCAGCTGTCCCCTGCTGGGCCTTCTCTTGGTAATCTTCTTAAATAGTTAATGGAGGTTACTCCTTGTGGAGAACTAGCAGGTGAGCCATAGTGATTATCTATTATCTGTATGGCCAGAGTCTCTCACCAGTGCTGCCTGGTGGTCCTAAAAGCACACGGGTGCTTATGGCCAAATTTATTGGAAGCCGTGCCAGAATGCTGTATTAAGTCGTTATGAAGCTGAAAAATGAGCTTCAAATTTGCCACTTGCAGGGATCACTATAGTTTTTTTTCCCTCTGTTTCAAGGACTCTATGATCCTTGAAAACACCTGAAAAAATGTTAATATACGTGACTTTATTTACTTATAGTAGTATAAAAACACTCGTGTTGATCGGTTTTGGAGGTAGGCTTCATATTTTATCAGCCATTATGTATCTTCTCTTAGGGGAAGCGGTGCCTGCATTTGCTTCTAAAGATGCTCCCAGGGATGCTGTTATGGGTAGCCCACCGGGGATGATGAACCCACAGACACAGCTTATAGACAATTGAAAGTTTTTATTCCAGCTGACTGGGATTACACTCAATTATTTGGGGACTTAGATGCAGCCTCGAATGCTTTTGAATGTTTTTCTTTTGAGGGCAGAAAAACCCTGACACTTTGCTCAGCAGCTGCAGAGAGGATTCACAGAAGTAAGTAAGCAAGCAGCTTGACAGAAGCCGAGCTAAGTGGTTAGCTGAAGGGCTTTCCACACCAACGGGCAGTTTAGCAGACAATAAGCTACACTGGCTATGACATCCTGACCTTTGGTTCCTAGGATAGATTGAGTACTTTCCATGGACTTCTCCATCAAGGAGATCAAATTCTAGTTAAACCTGACATGACCTCAGCAAGATTATAAGATTGAGGAACGGTCTTACCCTGTCACAATCGATTTTCTGCTGCTGTATAATGAATCACCTTGGGTCGGTAACTAAGAACTCCCACTTCCCGTAATGCAGCTCCTGGTGACATGGGAATGGCATCTCTGGGCTCTCTGTTCAGGGTCTCCCAAGGCTGAAGTCAATGTGCTAGCCAGACGGCATTGGCTTTAACATGCTGACCAGATTGTTGGCAGAATGGAGTTCCTTGCCTGTTGAGTAAATCTCTCCCTTCACCTACTGGTGGTGGTCAAGAATGTCCACGGGCTCTGAGGGGTGGCCCTCCAGTCTTAAAGGTGGCCCTCTCAGCTCACTCCCCAAAGGAAGAGCTCACTCCAAACAGCTGAAACAGAAACTAATATAATGTCAAGAAAAATGTCACACAACCTCAAGATGATTGTCCCATTGGTTTTGCTAAGGAAGCAACTGTCATATATTCACGGACCTCTCCTCGTTCAAGGGGAAAGAGGTAAACAGGATCTTCACAAAGCTGGGAAGGAAGTGGTATCAGGCAAGTATTTTAAAGACTACACAAAATGAATCCCTAAAAAATTCCCCTGCCCCATAAAGCAACTTATTTGTCCTGGCAAGAAAAAATATCCATAAGAAATAAATACAAGACACAAAGAAGTTCTTATAGAATAATATTTGCAAGAGTATCTTGAGATATACACATTGTTCTCTAATAAATACCTCAGATGTAACATGTACAAAGCTTTCAATCTTCTTCCCCAATACCGGTGTCTCTCTGTCTCTACGAAGGTAATTCAGTTCTTCCTAATGCTTACGTGAGGGATTGCACAGGCACGAAGCTGCCTTTCACTCCCGTTGGACAACTGGTTCGGAAGAGGTCGGCCTGGTCCCTTCTCACCACTTAGCTGTCGCTCATTCATAACGGTGGTCCAAGCTACCATCATCTCCAGGCGAGTTCATAACCACGGCCGCCTGCTCTGACTCGGCTTCCGTCTGCCCTCTAAACTCTGTACTTTATCCTCCTCACGATAGCCGGCCACGTCTACATTGTAATTCACATCACAGCTTTTCACAGCCTCCTTAGTTCCGGGAGAAAAAGCCAGTTGCCGTTATTTCAGAGGTCTGTAGTTCCCTGCATGATCCGGTGCACCACTGTCTACCCCACGTCCTTACGAATGTTGTTCCAACTACCCTGGTCGCCTTGTTCCTGGAACTTGCCACTCACGTATCCATCCACCTTAGGCCTTTGTGCTGGTCTCTCCTCAGACGGCAGTTCTTCTGATATTCCTTGCCCTTCTTACCTTGTTAGATTTTTCCAAATAATCTTAGCACTTTCTAATGTATAATTTGCTTTTGTGCTTTTTCTCTTTATTATGCTAACTTTCCCTGGGGAGACATGAGCAGGTATCTATTTACCCCATCATATAGAACACCAACAGCAGACCAAAGGCATGATTCTGACCACAGTATTTTAGCCTCACGTTTGTTTGGCGTCGTGCTTCTGAATTCAACTCTTGAGATGGGCTACCCTCTAGGACATCATCTATGATGCTTTTTGTCCTTCTTTTCACACTAGATTTAAAAAAAAAAAAAGACACTGGCACAAATACACGAACAGAACACCAGCCATTATTTAATCTAGGTTTATATTTTTATTGCTTGTTTAGTATTTTCTTCCAATTGAGTAGCTACAGGAAGAGTTTCCAGAGCTATCCAACCTGAAGTTGGTTTTCTGCCTACAGTAAGAATGAGTGATGGACTCATGATTTAAATAGAAAGGGTTCTTTAAGTAATGGGAAGAGCAGAAAATAACTAGAAATGAAGGTGGGCTTCATGCAGGAACCGGCTTGGTGGTTTCTGCATTTGTTATAAATACGGGGGTGGCAGGAAGCCCACCATCATTCAGAGGCCCTCTGCCAAGACAGACACCCAGTAACAGAGTTAATACAGAAGCTCATGACCCGGATCTGACCCTAAGCCTCCCCCTTCCATCCCGTGCAATTTTTCTCTGTGAAGTTCTGATTTTTAAAAGCCTGCTACAGACAACTCGAAAGTCCTTGCCCTTGTCATGTAGCACTTAAGGATAATGGGGCCCCAGTCTCCGAGGTCCGCTGCTTGAGAGCATTAGAGCCCATTTTGGCTGTCAGGCCATCTGGAGGAGCACTTCTGAGTGCCAGCCTGGCAGGACAACGCATTCTCTCTTCTCTGGAACACCTTCTGCCCTGTCAGTTAGGCTTCTAGCGAAAAGGAACCGGCAAAGCTGAATCTGTTATGGGGTAACGCTCTGTGGATCTGCCTACGTGCACACGCTTCTGGCTGTCCTCTGTCAGCCACTCACTCCCGCTACAAACTATTTCAGATCTTTTCTCAAACGCGGGATTATGGTCAGGAAGATTGGAGAGTGGACACAAGAATTCCTGATAGTAAGGAGGAGGTGTGGGGAGTCTAGGAGGATATGGGTTACTATGACAGCAAGCTATAAAATGGGTGGGAGTGGAAGGGATGGTGAAATCAAACGTGAGCCCCACAGGTCAAAGAATCAGACAGGCCACCTAGCCCTCCCCTAACACAAAGAATCAGACAGGCTACCTAGCCGTCACCTAACACAAAGTATAAGATTTTTTTTGTCTCTTGTTTTGTTTGTTTGCTTGGTTGGTTGAGTTTTTCTTTTTTGTTGTTCAGAATTTAAGGAATCATTTGTAGGTGGTCATCTAGAAAATATTAGAACTAATCTGATATGTAGGGTAGAAAAAATAGATTCTCTCCTTTTTGCAGGGAAGTGAAGTGACTGGCTGAGCCCCGGATCTCCTATCTAGTCTTAGGACTGGAACTAGGTCTCACCAGCACATGAAGCTGGGAATAATGTTGAATAGGGAAAGGAAACATATGACAGATTAAAGTATAGCAACACACCGTTACCAGTTCCGATTACACTTCCTCTGTCTGCCTTACGAAGGTTGGAAAATATAACAGGTCTGTTTTGAAGGATCTAGGAGCTAAACCATCAACCATGTTTAATTGGGTCTGTTTGAAATGTCCCTTGGGGATAGGTGTAGGCAAATATTTAAGTGGACAGATGTTTAATTGGCTAGTACCTGATAGAGTATATTTATTCAGACTGTAACCTGTTAGGAAGGCTGCCTCATCTCACATAGCCTAATTTGAGAGACTCTAATGGTGCAGGATAATTAGGTAGGAAATCTGCAGAACAAGGTAGGAATGTTTTCACAGGCATTTCCTTTAGTGTTAACAATATCTGCATTGTAAAAATACTCTACATACATTAAAACATTCACATACATTCTAGTAAAACAAATTATAAACGAGAAAAGCACAAAGAAAGACAGAATCAATTGTGATGTCAAAATCTGAATATGTTTAGTTGGGTTCTCTAGAGCAGTGGTTCTCAACCCTCCTAATGCTGTGACCCTTTAATACAGTTCCTATGTTGTGATGACCCCAACCAGAAAATTACGTCATTGCTACTTCATCACTGTAATTTTATGTTACTGTTATGAATTGTAATGAAATATCTGATGTGCAGGATATCTGATATGCTACCTCCAAAAGGGGCTTGGTGCACTGGATGAGAATCACACTGCTCTAGAGAAACAGAAACAAGGAGGTGAATATATATATATATATATATATATGTATGTATGTATGTATATATGTATGTATGTATACACAATTCATTCATATATATATACATATATATGTTATTTATTAAGTGATCTTTAAAAAAATGATAGTCAAACACCTGAGATGCTGAGGACCAGTTCTCGGTTGTTAGCTCTGGCTGCCTCAATACTCAGAGAAGTCCCAGAATAGCTATCTCTCTCTGGGGGGACCTGCAGTTACTCAATTCATAAGGCGGTAGTCCCAGTCTAGCGCTGGAAGCCCAGAAAATGTCTGGGTAGTCTATGCTCCCTCTTCCACCAGGAAAGCTTGGGAATGCTGATTCTACTGTACGTGAAGGAATCAACAGCAGCAGGGATAAATCAACTCGGGGGCAAGAGGAAGGCCAAGTCAGCAAAGGGCAAGACAGGCTTCTTTCTAAAATATTGTTTTTTAATCTGGGCTTCTACTGGGAGGTGACGCCCACAATCAGGACAAATCAAATCAGAACAAACTCTTCAGGTGAGTCTCCCTATTCAAGTGATTCTAATTTGTGGCAAATTGGCTTTAATACCAAGTTTCTATCTTCCATCAACTAACCCGGACTAGTACGACTTCCCATAAACATTATTTTACTACTAACAGCAGTAAGAGAAATGTCTTAAGATCTTAAATCAAAAGCTTTGCTCTCTTCACACTCTCGTACCCTCCCTCCTTTCTTAATTGTCTTCTCTTTCGCTTTATAAAAATCAAAAGTGATCATCACTCACACCACACACACCGCACACACTGCACACACACACCGCATATACACATACACACACCACACACACACGCCGCATACATGCATACATATCGCATACACACACCGCACATGCACACACACCGCACACACACACATACACACACATACACCACATGCATGCATACATATCGCATACACACACACCACGCACGCACACACACACACTGCACACACACACATACACACATACCCACTGCGCGAGCGCGCGCACACGCGCGCGCGCGCACACATACACACACCGCATACACACATACCCACCGCGCACACACACATACACACACACATACACCGCATGCATGCATACATATCGCATACACACACACCACGCATGTACACACACCGCGCACGCACACGCACACACACACACACCACATACCATTCACTGATCGCTTAGCTATGAAGATCCTCTTTGCTGAACCACTGTGAGAGAACTGTGAAGACACAACCTCCTCTGCTGTCTCACGGCTCCTCCAGTGTTAGCAGTTTAAAGACTGTGGGTCCACACAACACAGCTTTCACAGTGTGACCTTCCTCTGCTACACTTGACTGTTATTCCCGATCCCACCCCTTTATCTCCTCCCCATGTCTGCCTTTAATTAACACACTTGTTGAGAAATTGAACTCTTATCCTGCTTGATCGCTCGAAGCTATTGAATGCCATTGCTCCTGCGGTTTGTTCTATTTTGAACATAATTTTTTTTTCTTCATGTGTAAGTAATTCACAGCCCTTATTTAAAATTTAGGAACTAGAATCAGTCACTTTTAAACTGTCAGGGGTAAGCAATCTAGAGGGAATCACTGTGACTACGGCTTTTGGAGGATTTGTCAGTGTATATACGTGTTTGCACACCCACAGATGCCTGCACAATTATCACTTAACAAAGGAAATGTTTTCCATGGCCAGATATATTCTGTAGCATGACTTTAATCAGATGCATAACAGGCCGTTGTTTGGATGTGCTCTGATTTACTGACTTCTGAATATTCATGCCATTTCTGACATAGCATTATGATATATAATTCTGTGGTTTGTACTCTTATATGGAAGTTTTTGTGCTTAATTTTGACAATTACCATAAGATACATGCTATTATACATGGGATCAATAGATCAGAAGCTATTGATACTTTCTTATGTGCCAGGTACACATTAATAAATCAATTTCCAAGAAGACCGTAGCAATACATTTACATTTTAGAAGCATCGTAAAGTCTTGGGTGAAGATCATAGGCTCAGGAGTCCTGTCCCGTCCCTGTCCCTTTGAGTCATAGGTGGTGTGTCCTCCCAGTTTCTGTTCCTCAAGTCTTCATTTTTTATGTTTCTGGACAGGTTCTGACCTGACGATTTTATCCACGCAAAGCTCTTGCGCTCTTTTGTCGTCTCAGTTCCAAGGTCGACGTGAACTCCTCTTGTTTCCCTCCAATTTCCCAGGTTCCCCTCAGCCACCTTTACTCAAACCAAACATCTCCATGTCCTCATCCATATGGATGGGGAGCGCATATACCCGGAATAAAGAAATATTGGTGGTGAAGATAACGCTTTGAAAGCGATGGGTGAACAAATTTCTCCTTCTGGCAAGCAGCCAGAGAAAGGTCTGTTTTTCTCACCCCTGGGCTCCAGAGCTCTGCAGTCTCGCTGAATGTTCCTTTCCAATTGTGCACTCTGTGATGTGAGGCATCCCTCAGCTACCTGGGATTTATGGGAGAGATGAGGTAAGGGTTTCTGTGGTCCCAGAACAGGGGGAGACAAGCATACCTGATGTTCTGTACTGGCTCAGACTACCACTGTCTGTCCAGTGCTGTGTGACACCTTCCTTGGTGAGCCCAACTATTCTAGAGCGGCTGGGGCTACTAGCACAGAGGTTATACCCAGGAAGCCTCCCTTAGTCTGGCTGCCTTTTCCTGCTTGCTGTTGCTGTCTTCATTCTGATGCTGTCCTCAGGGGGAGGGAGGAAGCCATTCTGTTCTTTGGGAAGATAACTTTGATGGAGGTGTTTGTTATTGTCTGGCCTCCTGGGAGCCGGGGCTCTTCCATTCAAGGCAGTTAATCTTTCTAAGCTTTATCTGATCAGCACAGATGATAACAGTACCTACCTCATCTGTACGGAAAGTGTATAAAATAATTCACAGGGAAGTGCTGAAGGGAGAGCTGGCGCACAGCGAGCAGCCAATAAATGTTATCTTCATGGCCATTGTCGGAGATTTGTTTTTAAAGGGTCTAAAGCTATTTTTGATTTCTCTGTGGTCCTTTTGGAGCTTTTTCAAATACTGTGCTCTGAACATTGCCTGCTTGGACACATCTCTCATCTTTATTTCTGTCTTTAGTAGACGGAGTTCTTCAAGGATAGTGACTGAGTTCATTTTTATCTCCCCAATACCCTGCAATGTACATAGCAGGCATTAATAACTATCTGTGGGAAGGGTATACTGGATGAATGATTTATGCTTTTATTTTTTGTTCTAGTTTGTTTATTTTGCATCTGGAATTCTCTTTTTAATTTTTAAGTAACTTAAACAGTTTTTAAGATTGTAATATAGTTATACCATTTCCCCTTCTCTTTCACCCCTCCTAAACGTCCCATGTATACCCACCGTAAAAACTAAGGGTTTTGGTACCAGACATATGACCACTCCATGGTATGGTTAAGAGTAAGTTTTTACTGTATATATGAGAGGGAGCACAGCCAGAGGCATCTGGAAGACCCCAAGCAGGGAGAAGAAGCCGTAGACTGAACAAGTATGGCAGACAGAACAGGCCAGGAGAGGAGAGAGAGAGAGAGAGAGAGAGAGAGAGAGAGAGAGAGAGAGAGAGAGAGAGAGAGAGCAGGAGAAAGGAAGAGGAAGACAAAAGTGAGAAGAGGCCCAAGAGAGGAACAACAACAAAAAAGCATCATAGCAGAAACAGCAACGTTATAAGAACATCGAAAAATGGGGTAGAAAAGCCCATGAGCTGGAGAAGTTTAGGGTAAGGGGCAGGGCGAGAAGCACCGGGATTGCAGCACTGACTCTGAAATGTGTGACAAGTGAGGAAGCCTGCAGGCCACCATGCACTCTGGTATGCTAGTGGGCACCACAGGGAGACAGCCGTTAGTCCCTTCTGTCAGTGGGAGGGACATGGCTCCCTTGGTAGAGGAGAACCAGTTTTGTAAATTCCTGAGGAGCGCTGGCTTTTGTCTAAGCACCAGAATTTGGACCTGACATCACCCTTCAAATTCATTGTCTCTTTTTGTTTAGTTGTTGTTGTTGTTGGTGGTGGTGGTGGTGGTAGTGGTGGTGGTGGTGGTGGTGATGGTGGTGGAGGTGGTGGTGGTGGTGGTGCTGGTCATGGTGGTGGTGGTGGTAGAGGTGGTGGTGGTGTGTGTGTTTCTAAATATGAAATACTCAATACTCCCTGCTCAGTCTGTGTAATGTGACTCATATGTATGCTTTCAGGGTGGAGCCTCTGGTAATAGATAGCCAATTGTTCTTCTCCTTCTCCACTCTCAATGTTCCTTAGGGGCCTCTAGTTCTCTGTCTAGGGGTGAGGCCCCTAAGCTTAACCCCCTTCCACATTAGCGTGTCTGTGGGTGCTGTTCTTGTTCAGATCATGTTTAGACTGGGATTCCTAAAAACCTGTCTGTGTTGTCTCATTGTAAAGCTTCAGCCCATGATTCGCATTCTACACGAAAACTGGACTATCGGTTAAAGTAACCGAAAATCTATGGAGAAAATAGGAGACAATCTCCCTGAGCAAGGAGTGGGGAAAGATTTCTCCAATAAGATACTAAAGTGTCCTGACCATAAATTAAAGCCTGTGATACTGCAAAATGGTATCATGGGCCTCTAACTCAAAGTCAAGAGAGTAGAAGAATAAGTCACTGAAGGAAGAAGACGCTTCTAATCTGTATTTCTGACAGAGAGGCTCTTGTTCATCACGTGGAACAGAATTTTCTAAATTTGATTTTTAAAAGTCAGAAAACCCAGTAGGAAAAACACCTCTGAAGCGGTATTTTATGAAGGAGAAGATAGATGTAGACAACATAAAGGAGCCACACAGCTTCGCTGTCCCTCAGTGGGGCAACCAGGCGGTGTGTACTCTGCATGAGGATGCTTTGAAAGTACAAAGGCCGTGATGATTATGCCAGAAACAGACAAGCCAAGGTAAATGGTTCTCCTGATTATCAGCAATGCTCATAGTATTTTCACCATGAGAACTACCTCACAGCCCCTGGGACTGTTAAAAACCAGAACAAAACAAAGCAAACAAGCACCAGACGGTACTGAAGGGTGATTGTGTAAAGCAGCTGAACATCCACGCCCTTGTTGATTGGTAAAAAAAACACTTCGGGAACCTTTTGGAATGCACCCATTGCCTCTGTGCCTGCAATCCAGCGATTCTATTACAGTTGCAGGCTCAAGGAATTCATTCACATGTGTATGAAGTACGGACAAGAACATCCCTAAGTACATTACTTGGGAGAAAGCTGGAAGCAATCAAGTCGGTGTTCCACAAGAGTGGGATGAATTAGCGGTGACAGTCGGACAGGGACCACAACACCCTGTGAAACATAGCCAAAGCAAATCAACCGCAAAAGTACAGTATTCTGGAAAAGAAGCCAACCACACAAGAGTGTACACTTAGTGAGTCACTTTCTGCCTGTTTTAAATGAAGCAGCCTAGTTTCCGTTGGTAGAAGTCCGGGTACTGGTTCAGCGGAGAGGAAGGAGCCATGAAGTGACTTATTTCTCGATGGCAGTGTGCTTCGTGAAGACAGGCAGGCCCTATCCTTGTGAATTCTGCATCTCTCCGCACGCATATTCACCTTTATAACCAACACAGAAAATTATTTTTTCAAAAATGATATCAAATATAAAATTAGATTTGTGAATTAACTTCCAGGTTCAAAATTTTCAGTACATAGTTCTTAACTCTTAAAAATATGTAGCTCTGCCGGGCAGTGGTGGCGCATGCCTTTAATCCCAGCACTCGGGAGGCAGAGGCAGGCGGATCTCTGTGAGTTCGAGGCCAGCCTGGTCTACAAGAGCTAGTTCCAGGACAGGCACCAAAGCCACAGAGAAACCCTGTCTCGAAAAACCAAAAAAAAAAAAAAATGTAGCTCTTAACTATTAGTGACTATTAAGATATCTGTCCAGCATTGCTCTCTCATTCTTCCGGCTACAGTGATCGGATGATGGGTGGGCTTTTGTCATATTAACTTGCCAGGGCCTCTCTGGCCACTCAGATATAAAACTTGACCTCAGACATTTCAAGTTGACAGTTAGATTTTCATACCTGATCTCTGTTAGAGCTCAGTTCTTCTGAACTTTCTCATTGTTTTTTTTTTCTTTCTCAGTTTCTGTTTTAAAATTTTTGTAATGGGATTTTACAACATTCATAACAACTTAGCAAAATTAAAAATATGTAGTATTGAGTTGGAGGGACAGCTTGGCAGCGAAGGGCACTGTTATTCCAGAGGACCCAAGTTCAGGTCCCCAAAACACACATCAGGTGCCACACAACTGCCTGTAACTCCAGCTCAGGGATGTCTCACACACACACACACACACACACACAGAGAGAGAGAGAGAGAGAGAGACCTACACATAATTTAAAATAATAAAAACAAATCTTAAACCATGTAATATTAAAAGTTACTGTGCCCCAGGTAGTGGTGGTGCACACCTTTAATCCCAGAACTCGGGAGGCTGAGGCAGGTGGTTCTCTGTTAGTTCAAGGCCAGCCTGATCTACAGAGTGAGTTCCAGGACAGGCTCCAAAGTTACACAGAGAAACCCTGTTTTGAAGAAAAGAAAAGTTATTGTGTTATAAAACATTTCCTTGTAGGTTCAAACATTCTTACCGATGAGTATGCCCAGTCAAAGATTAAACACTGACTACTGGGTTAATCACAATGTCTTAATTACCCAGAATCCACTGCAGAATACTTGTCTGGTGCCATAATTGTGGCCCGTTTCTCTATGGTTGCAGGAACTGGGCAAGTCAGGCCAATTTTCCATTGTTTGATTTATTCAACGAGTCGATTCTGTTTGAATTCGATTTTCTTGTGCTGCTCATTGTGACATAATAAAAAGAAGAATAAGTGTGTGTTATTAAAAGATTAGGTATAATGGATGTCATGGCACTCTGTTCTAGAAGCTAAGGTGAGAAAACGGTGAGTTCAAGGCTAGACTGGGTAGCGTCAGATCCTGTCCCAAAAAATGTTTTGGTGTTGTGTATAGAAATAACTTTTCCATGGGTTGTTAATAGTTAATGATAATTAGCTTCTTTTTTCTACCCTAGGCTGACCAGATATCTGGTTTTCACATAAGATCTGTTCTCTGTGTCCCTATTTGGAACAGCAACCACCAAATAATTGGTAAGACATTACCCACGTGATTCTTTGTGTGGCAAGAGACACCTTTTAAAAACGGGAACCAGGCCTGTACATATGACACTATATGCGTGTGTCTGTGTGTGTGAGTATGCGTGTGTGTG
Organism: Arvicola amphibius; assembly: GCF_903992535.2. Lineage (NCBI taxonomy): Eukaryota > Metazoa > Chordata > Mammalia > Rodentia > Cricetidae > Arvicola > Arvicola amphibius. The sequence continues at coordinate 8,767,838 of NC_052053.1, forward strand.
TGTGTGTGTGTGTGTGTGTGTGTGTTGCCTATGACCTCAGGCTAGCCTAGGGCTCATAACAACCATCCGTCCTCTGCCTCCCCAGGACTTACCAAGCTCTGTCTCTATGCTCTTCTACCATTCCTAAGCACAGACTACTAACAAATGGGCATCGTTAGAACAGGAACAGCTATCTACTGAGCTCAAAGCTCTAGTAAATTCCAAAGCTGGGAGGGCTCTCAGAAGCCTACCATCTAAACTTTGTTATTTTACATGGCAGACATTGAAGAATAGAGATGGAATTAGGGAGAGAGGGGGGGAGAGGAGAGGAGAGACTGAAACAGCCACAAACTTATAGTTAATAAGAGATCAAGATTAAACTTGAGGAGTCCTAACTTTCTGAGGATGTCTACGTCCATGTCTGAGCTTTCACACGTAGTGTGGGTGCAGAGGTGTTGGACACATAACTTTGCTGGCACGTCTCTAAAGAGACACTTTCCCACAACAAGGAAATAAGGCAAAAGCAGCTTCCGACATCTTTCTCCCTACCTGCCGTCTCCCTTTACCTAGAAAAAGAGTCGGGACCTGGCATAATGGCACATAGCTGAAACCCAGCACTTTGGTGATAGAGGTAGGAAGAGATCAAAGTCATCCTCAACTACACAGTGAGTTCAAGGCCATCCTGGGACTATAGGAGACCCTGCCTCAAACAAACAAACAAAAAACAAACAAAAAAACCCAAACCTAACCCAAGCCAACAAAACTAAACAACTCAATCACAAAAATAGCAAGGTCAATACAGATACCCAGGCGAAGAAAGAGCTTATGGTTAAGCTTAAGCAATCATGAAGGAGAGAGACTTACTTAAAACTATGAAAATACAATAAAATGTGATTTTTTTTTCTTCTAAGAGACATAAGGTGATAGATGTATTTGGTACGTAACATACAACCTTGCTTCTCTCTACCACACCCTAAGATAGTACTGCCTAACCAAGGACTTGGTGCCCTGGGAGTGTTGTCAAGGTCAGATTTCGGGGGGTGGGCAGAGCTTTATACGTTCCTGGAACTTTTGGTCTTCCTGGCTCTGCATCTGAGTGCTGAGCTCACAGGTGTGTGTCACCACCCTCAGTTCAGGTGGCTCTTCCTGCTCACGAGGCAAACACTGGACAACTGAGATACACTTGTAACCCAAGTTATGCCTTTCTGAAGGATGTCTTTCCCGCTGGACTGCTTAGCTTGTACAAATACATCAGTAGGTTATTAAGCATAAAGAATATTCTAGGATCTTAGAAGCTGAGCCTGGATACAAATGGGGAATTACTTTACACCATACATAAAGTTTTAGATATATCCATATTTAAAGGAGAGAAAATGTCCATAGAAAACAATTGCATATTAACTGAATGGCAACCTCACATATAATCCTACATTTCAATCCTAATGATAAACGTTGCTATTACTTCAAAGTCCGGCTGTAGTTTTCTTCTTATATGCTAAGGACTTTTCATTTAGTTATATGTTGCTGAGAATCCAGTCAGTTCACCAGGGGAAGTTAGGTATTTTTAAAAATACAGGATCACTTTAGAATCAGAGTTCTTTTTTTTTCTTTTTTGGTGTTTCAAGACAGGGTTTCTCTGTGTAGCCCTGGCCTTTCTTTGTAGACCAAGCTGGCCTAGAACTCACAGAGCTCAGCCTGCCTCTGCCTCCCGAATGCTGGGATTAAAGGCGTGTGCCACCACTGCCTGGCGAATCATAGCTATTTTATTTGTATATTTCTGCTAAATGGGAACACACTGGGGGTTTTTCAGTTAGAGCATTATTTTTTTTTTTTTTTTTTTTTTTTTTGGAAGTCAAACACCAACACATCTGGTAGAATGCCGGGAATGTATTTGGAAAGAGAAAGCCCTCATAAACTAAGACTGTTGAGTGTGTGAGCCATTGGTAGTAGGTAGCAGAACTAATTTTGCTTTGATCTATGTGTGTCCAATATATCATGTTGTATGTCTTGAGTATGCATGTTGAAAATTTAAGACTTATTTCACATCTTCATAATCCTTTGAGGTAGTTCATATTTTAACTCTTTTTGTAGATGAGGAAGTTCATCACTAAAACGGGGCATTTACTCGTGGTCACACAGTTGGTATTGGAACTAAGGTTCTACCTAAATCCAGGTTCCTAATCACTCTGCCACGGTGCCCCTCCCAAACACCAAAGCGTGTGTGTGGGGGGGGACTAGATATTATATACAGAGATAAATAGATGCAGTGATATATGTAAAACAGTGTGTACATATTCGAATATACTTGCCAACTACATCACACCTCCAACGTGGAGGCGTGTTGAATGAGTGTGCTAAGCTATTCATAGAATTGGCTGTGGCCTATTCTCTCCCGGTGACACAATGCCCAGTACTCACAGTGGCCGCTGTCCCCACTTTCCCTCAACAGGGGTCGCTCAAGTGCTGAACAGACTGGATGGGAAACCTTTTGATGATGCAGACCAGCGGCTTTTTGAGGTGAGTAAATAGACTTAAAAGCCAAGGGCCAGAACCAAATTGCCAGCTGTTTCCTTGCCCGCATTCGTTAGGGTAAACATTAATCTTTCTAATGTAGTTAAACAGGGTACCAGCAAAGAGGAAGATTTAAAGACTATATAAACACAAGGCAAAATTTGATTGTGCTTCCGCTCATTGGATTAGTTTGTGACCTTGGATAGTTCTGTCTTAGTCTCGTTGCAGAACTTAATCCCCTCCACATCTGTCTGATAGTACCATCCCTGTCTTGTTCACATGTGTCCAGTCATGGGACCCTTAGCCAGCCCCGCCAGGTGTTTGTTCCCTGTGTTCTTTAGTCCACAAGGCTCGGTTCCCTGTGTCACAGCAGAAGACATTAGCTTTGCTGTGCTTCTCATGGACTGGGCCTGAGTCCGCCCACCGAGTTATCAGTATCCTTCCTCCCGGCATCTTTGTGCTAGCAGCTGGTTCCAAGTCAGTCTCGTTGCCCTTAGCTCTCTCAGCTCATGGCTTCTTTTTCTTACTGTCTTGGCCAAACTATTTTATAACCTTGCTATTGAAAAGGGCTGTTTCTAGTTAAATAAAATAGAATAATTAAAATCAGCCCGCTGCCCACATAAATTAAGATCACATTTAAACACATCGTGTGGTTCCAAATGTGTGACATTATTTCTTCACAGTGTCATTGAAGTAATGATTTTTCTCCTCATGTGCAATGTGAGCTGTAAAGCTCTTACGTGACAATAGTAATTAAGAACTGTAATGCACATTTCCCTGAGGCCCACCTCTGAGCACAATAAAATTATATTTTCAGAACTGTCTCTGGTGGCCCACGGCTTTCATATTAGATTTTGTCTGTGAGTTATTATGGTTTTTAATTAATGGGCTTTCTGCGTCCTAGGCTTTTGTCATCTTTTGTGGCCTTGGTATCAACAACACAATTATGTACGATCAGGTGAAGAAGTCGTGGGCCAAGCAGTCTGTGGCTCTTGATGTAAGTACAGTATTATGTCTGCAAGATATGCTAAAAGGCTTTGATTCTCGGAAACGAAAAGTTGTCCTGTTTATGGGCCTTAATTTTTCTATCTTAAAGACTCTCCTCACTGGGTCTTAATTATTTTATGGTCTTGGGTTCAGTTGGGTAACAAGTGGAGATCCTGTCTTGGAAACGACTGTAATATCAGGGAGTTTTTGGATCCCCGGGAGCCCATCCATATATACCCTACCATTAGATATAGATTTTTACACTTGAGTTCTTAAATATAGATATGTCAAGATAATTTATCACTGCTATAATCTGAATGTTTGGGAGGCAGAGGGAAGAGGATGAGTTGAAGGACAGTCTGGGCTACATAGCCAGACCCTGTCTCCAGCAAACAAGCGAAATTAATTGTCAGAACTTCAATATATGTGTTTGACTGGGGGGGGTGGGGGCGAAGTGTGTGTGTGTGTGTGTGTGTGTGTTTCCGCAAATGCATAACTTTTCTTACCACACAGGTAAGACATGTAGCCCAGATCTGCTCCTTCTGTGCATTCGGGCATACACACATCCTAGAAGGAATCACATTCTGACCCTTGCATGTCAGCCCAGACCCACAAAATTCTAAAGAACAGTTCTCCTCTCCTGTGAATCTCAAAGGCCTGTTTTGACACAAGACCTTTTTTCCCCAGCATCTTCTCTATAGATGGTACCAAAGATTTTGGTTTTCTCTAAGAAAAATTTAGGAAATGGGGGAGATAAAACATCTGTGATGGAACAGTATAGTAGAATTCATGTGCACTCTCAAGACGTTCTCAATACCAAGCTAGGTGCCTGAGAAAGAGAAAGCTCAGGGAACATTTGTGGGACTTGCATATTTAAAAGACATAGAATTATAACTGATCTGCACTCTTTCCTCTTCCCATTTAGACCATGAATTCTGGAATCACAGAGTTTCATGATTTATTTTTTTTGTGCCTGGCGGGATCCTTAGCATAAAGGAAACATCTGTGGGATAGTTCTTAGGTGGAGGGATGGGGAGAAGGAAAGATGATAGACAGAAAACATTGCAGTGGGGGGTTTGAAGTAGTTCTCCCAAGAAAGAATGGCTAGGAAACCTGTTGATAGTGAGGAGCAAAGGCAGCACCTGTAACCAATAGGAGACCTGAAAACATATAACCATATACATATAACCAATGTATAAGAGTCAGCACTAAACTAGACATGATGACTTGTGTCTTTAACCCCAACACTCAGGAGGCAGAGGCTGGAGGAGTTCTGTGAAATTGATGTCCATCTGGTCAACATGGCAAATTCCAAATCATCTAGGGTTAAATAGTGAGATCATGTCCCAGAAAAAGCAGAAGGAAGGGCAGGATGGAAGGAAGGGGGAGAGGGAGAAAGAGAAGGAAAAAGGAAGGAAGGAGAGAGGAAGAAAATAAGGAAGGGAGGAAGGGAGGAAGGGAAGGAGGGAGGAAGGGAGGGAGGGAGGGAGGAAGGAAGGAAGGAAGGAAGGAAGGAAGGAAGGAAGGAGGAGGGGGAGGGAGGGAGGGAAGTAGAGAAGGAGAGAGAGGAGGGAGGGAGGTGTGTAAGGAGATGGTTCTAGTGGATGCATTAGCCATGCACGTGTAAGGGCCAGAGTGTGAACCCCAGAACCCACATGAAAGCTGGACAGCTGGGTGAGTTTGGCAGCTGCCTATAATTCTATCTCTTGAGAAGCGTATGCAGCACCTTCCTTAGGCAACACTGCTGACTAGCCCAGTTGGCTGACTGATGAGCACCAGATTCACCAACATTGGGCCTCCATGTGCATACAAGTACACACACACACACACACACACACACACACACACATGCAACATGCATGCACAGCCCACGCACTAACACACAAGCTCACTACTAGAGCAGGAAGGTCTATATGCCAAACTGTTTTCATGCTGGGACCCAGTTGTGAGAATTAAATGAGATGAAGGCTTTAATGAGTAGTCAGCAACCCTGTCCAACGACAGTAATCACTGCGCTCAGATACACAATAGCATGTTTAGTACCGAGATGCAGTTGGGAGAAGGAACAAAGGACGTGAACAGGAAACAGCAAGTGTTGAGGGAGTTCCCTTAACTCTCAGCAGACTCTACCTCTGGGCACCTCACCCATTGTTTTTAGCGCCTGCAGCTATGTAAAAAACAAACACGCCAACACAGCCAAGAACGTTCCCTACGTACATCTAGTCCCAGCTAGACCTCCTCAGGCTGCGGTGGCTGTAACGGAGAGGAAACATCCACACACCCTGCCATTCTCACTCTTCAGCACCTCCTCATGCCCTGCGGGCGCGGGCGTCTGCATCCTGTTCAGAGGCTAGAATGACTGACTGGATTGAAGTGTGAAGGGCCAGGTGTCCTCAAAAGAGAGCCTGCAGCGATCGTCTCCTAACCCCCTCCAGCTTCAAGGCCAGTCCCTAGTCTTCACGCTAGCGCCACCCAGTTACCGTCTGTCCTTACACACAAACTGTGACCCACGCTACCAACATTTCTTGCCCCACTCAGATGATGACAATCTCATCCTTCCAAGAAGTTGACTTCTGTTGCTGATTGTTTTTCTATTTTGGACTTGCTTTCCTACCAGTCAAAGGTAACACTCCCTGTTAGATCCCGGTATTGCCACCTTTATGTCCCTCTGACCCTTAACCAACCTTCTTGGTGACTGTGATTGGTTGACCCTACCCTATTCCTTGTGGTCTTGATTCTACTTGAATATTTTGCCAAGAAGGCAGTCTGTTTAGTTCTTTTATTCCGTTGTCTCTTATTTTTCATTAGCAGCAACAGAGAGGCAAGGCAGCCATCCCCCGGCCGCAGAGCAGACACCACCACCTTAGAAACCTGTCTTTCCAGGAAGGAAGCGCATGTGGTTCTGGGCCTAGGGAGCTCACAGGAGTGTCTGTCTCCTGGAGGTCAGGGGACAGCACAGCGCTGTTCTGTCTTTTAAGCATCTTTTCCTCCAAGGGAAAAAATAAAATAAAATGCTTATCTCTGAAAGTAGGTTTTTTTTTCCAGTCAATCCTTATAAGTGGTGTGGGCACTTAAGAACTGACCTTTCCTCCCTTCCTTTCTTCCTCCTTTCCTTTTTCTCCCTACCTCCTTTCTTCCTCCCTCCCTCCTTCCTTTCTTTTCCCTCCCACTGCACCTGGTACGGCGGAACTGCACCCTAGCACCACTGCACCTGGTATTTGCACCATTGCATTGTAGGTGCGGTTGTCTCAGAGCACTCCCGCTCCTTCCAGGCATGCCCCGTGCCTGCCACCTGTGCCACCATGCAGAGAGGGACGACCTGGAAATAACAACCTCGTATCCAATGGCGAAATAACCCGAGAAAGACTTGGCATGGAAGGGGAACTCTTCCCATTGTCACATGCTGGTAACTTCGGCTCATTTCAGCCACTATCCACCAAAGGGGAAAGAGAGAAACATAAACTGCATACTATCTCCTGCTTTTCTGGCCTTTAAAAATGAAATGACTAATATAGTACCTAGATTTTGTTTAACAATTGAATTATCAATCCAATTATTTTTGGTGACTGCTTTTCTTGAATTTCTCATAATTGAGTTTTAAAATTTCTATTGTTAAAATCCTTTTCCCTAAATATGTAATATTCATACTGCACAGCTCTCAGATGCTCTTAAAGCAGAGTGAGGGAACAAAGGAAGAACTTCAGAGTCATTTTAACAGATTTACTTTTGTTATCTTGATTTCCACTCTGTACAAGTAGCCAAAAGCTCCGGAAAAGCTGTGTGTTTCTTTGGGTTCCTAATTTCCCAGAGTGGGGTCCTAAGAACAAAGGGGAAACTGTGCTAAAGGTCAGAAAGCAGAATTACAATAGGAATGTAGATGAGGAGTATCAGGTCCTCATCTGAAACATCAAGAATTGTTCTTTAGGGTGCCCTTCACAGTTATTGCAAATGAAGCCTTACCTGATGCCGGTGAGAATACTTGCAGGAAGTAGAAGTCTGGTTGGTAAGGGAGGCCTCACACAGTTTTACGATCAGAGCAAGGAGCGGAATGAGGGTCAAGCAGAGTAAGAAGAGGCGTGTGCAATCTGCAGCCAGGCGCCATTTAGTGTACCTCCCCAAAGCCTCTCCCATCTATTTCCCCTTTCCCAATTTCCACAGCAACCATTCTAGGTAAGGGTTTCATTACCCCTTGGCTGGGCAATTGCAATCCCTTCCTCTTGTTCCTCCTGAGCCATAGTTTGGATTATATCACTCACGCCCTCCTGGGCCTTAAATCACTCCCCTATTACCTATCAAAATACAAATGTCCTGGCCTCCGGGGCCCTTGAAAAATCTCATACCAAACTACTCTCCTACCCTCGGCTCTCATTTCTCTTCTCAGAGAATCGCATGCCACTCAGACACTTGAGTGCCTCATAGTCTGCAGATCAGCCACCTGCTTGTCTGCCATTTGATCCCTAAAGTCCCCCACCTTCATTTTTCTCTGTTCCAACTATGCCTCCCCTCTCAGAGCTGTCCGTGGTTTGGAGCTTGATTTAAATGTCCATTTGTCCGGTATGATGTATGTAAATGTCCTTTTGTCCAGTATTATGCCTGTGTGTTTGCCTCTGCCTGAAAATGTGTTCCCTGAAGTATGTGACCATGCTCTATCCCCCCAACACACACAACGTTTTCTATGCAATTGGTACTCAGTGAAAACGGATTGAATAAGTGACCGCATTTGTGCTCCCTCCGTGTGCTCTTCCAGAACAAGAGCCTGGGGGAAATGTCGCCTCTTTAAGACTGATGGCAAAGGGAAAGGAGTCGTTCTTAGTGGAAATCTTGGTGCCCGCAGACGGGCACAGCACTGCCTCTGTGTTCTGCGTACCATGAGTAGAGTTGGTTTTGTGGGGAAGGACGTGGGGACTAGGAATGGAGACCTCTTTCTGGGTATCGTGTCCCATGGATCCCTCCTTCTTTAAGAATCGAGGAGTCAGCCTGGCTTCTGGAAGCTGGGGGGGAAGAGATGAGAGCCCCGTGAGGAATCTCCTAAATGCCAAGGAAAACTTCCCGTTGTTGTTGGGTGACTGTTGTTGGGATGGCTAGGATGTGACCGGATGCTGCTTTCTTCTTTCCCTTACGCTTGCCCTTCCCACTGAGCCTGTCTTCAGCACTCCTGGGCAGAGCGCTCAGTCGGCACACATCTTTATTTGGCCTATACTTCCATATCACTGGTCATCACTGAAGGAAGTCAGAACAGGAACTCAAACAGGGCAGGAACCTGGAGGCGGGAGCTGATGCAGAGACCTTGGAAGGGTGCTCCTTACTAGCTTGCTTCCCCTGGCTTGCTCAACCTGCCTTCTTATAGAACCTAGAACACCAGCCCAGGACTGGAAACACCTACCATGGGCTGGGTTCTTCCCCATCGATCACTAATTAAGAAAATGCCTTACATACAGATCTTAGGGAGACATTTTCTCAGTTAAGGTTCTCTTCTTTCAGATTCCTCTAGTTTGTGTGTCAAGACTAGCCAGGACACTGAGCATGAGATCTGGCGAGGTAATGGCTCCTGCCTGAGGTGACCATTAGGGTGCCGTCTCATAGGTTTTCAAAACAGAGTGTGGCCCAACTCACAAGCCTTTCATGTGTCCTGGGGCCTCTGCCAGTCCACTGGTGACCTCTGCGTTCCCTTTGGCCATACACGTGAAAAGGAGAGTGAATTGGTGACCGACCGTAGTTCCTAAACACCTAGCAAGGAGGGCAGATCCAGTGTGATCCTTCTGCAGTGAAATGGCATTTTCCCCTCAACCAGGTGCCACTAAATACATATCAGTCTACGCAGCTGGTTTACCATGGTTCTCCTAGAGCTTCTTCCAGACACAGCCCACAGGCTGCGTGCAGGAAGTAGTTGCCAAGGGAATCAAGTAGAAGTACAGGCAACGGGCGGTGGTGGTGCATGGCTTTAATCCCAGCACTCCACAGGCAGAGGCTGGTGGATCTCCGAGTTTGAGGTCAGCCTTATCTACAGAGTGAGTGCCAGGACAACCAGAGCTGTTACACCGCTCTGTCTCAAAACACCAAAACCAAAACAACAACAACAACAACGAAAAGTACAGGCAGAGAGTACAATCATGAAGTACAGCGAGAGCCCCCTTCAGCACACACTCTGGGGCAGTGCTCGTGGGCACTGAGAGTAAGTTACTCACAGCGTCTCCTGGCCCCAGCCTTATTCGGGGCTCTACTTTCGGGAACTCCACCAAGAGGAAAGCAAATTCCTCAGCAGGCAGGGGACTGGGAAAGGATTAATTTTCTGATGAGCGCAGCTGCCTAGACTCCGGGAAAGCAACAGAGAAGGAACAGCGCCCTCGTGGGGCTGCTTGAAGAACAGCTCTTTCCTGCCTTTAAACACTGGAAAGCCAGGCGTCCTTTCTCCTCAGGATCACTGCATCGATCTGATAATTGGTAAAAATTCTCAGATTCTAGATTCCGTTTTAGAGAGGGCTTCTATGTTTTCAGTTGGGTGTTGTGGAGGCCAGGATACCCATATCAACACTCAGCCAGATATTATCTTTTAAGTAAACTTTATTTTTAGAACTTTTTTTTAACTTTTCATTGTATTTTGTTTTTAAATGAGCCAAATTTTCTATTTATTCATTTCTTGCATTTGAAGTGCTCTTCCATGACATCCTTAGCCGAGATTCTTTGCCATACTCCTTAACCGTTCCGTGACTATAACCAACACTTTACATAGCTTCCTCTTCCCATCTGTTCCACAGAGGGTTTTCTTGGTATTGTTGGTATTGTTGTTGCATATGGGTGAGTTAGTAATTTGGGTTTTTTTTTGAGAACTTCACACATGAGCATTGTATCCACACCACTCTTGCCCCCCCGTCTCCCCTTTAAATGCCTCTCTTGCCCCCCAAATTCATGATCACTTCTTCATGTCACACACGCACGCATGAACGTATACATGCATGCCTGCTGTAAAACCTACTCAGTCCATTTAACTTTGTCCATGCGGTCATGTGGCAGTGTTTAGGAGCACCACCACCAGGCGTTCTGTACAGCGTCTCCACTGGGATTTGCTAAGGCTGCTGTCCCGCCAGAATGACTTACACTATTCTTGACCTTGATGCCTGGCTGGATAGAGAATGTAAGGTTTCCCAGCCCTGGAGCTGCTCTGGTTGGTTTCTCCTTTCTTAACTGTTCTCTTCGGATGGAACTCTGTACAGAGTAAGTTTCATTTCCTTAACAGAGAACTATCAATATGAATTACTTACTATTTGTTCTCCTTGCCATCTTCCCGATTTTCCATAAATCTATTTATTTCTCATGCTTATTTTATACTTTGGGTTATAACCCATTATTGCTTTATTTATCAGATACTGTCTTTTATATCAGAGCCTAGTAAAGTAATTTCTCTTTTAATTTTTTATTTAAAAGTTTAATTTTGCAAACCAACCTCAGTTCCTCCTCTCCCCTCCCCACCTTCTCCCCACCCATAAAGTAATTCCTTAACAACAAAAGGATTGATGGAGGCTGGAAGATGGGTCAGTCACTAAAGCATCTGCACGGAAGCAGGAGAACCTAAATTTGATTTCTAGGAACCACGTACAGAGCTCGATTGTAAATTTTCAATCCCAGCGCTAAGACGGTGGGAATGGTGGGTCTTGGGGCTCATTGTCTGGGCTAACTGGCAAGTCCCTGGCTAGTGGGAGACTCTGTTCTAAAAATACAAGGTAGAGAGTGTCTGAGGAATGACATCCAGGGTTGAATTCTGGCCTCCACAGGCACTGCACACATAAACATACATGCACACACACACATACAAGAATTTACAGAAGTTGGAATGAAAGTGTTGCATTTCTAATAATCCTGCCATTATTTACATATCTCTCAAACACTTCAGTAGGATCCTTGAGTCTTGCAGGACATAATCATCAAGGTCTTAGTCACTGTTCTATTGCTGTGAAGAGACCAAGACCAAGGCAATCCTTATAGAAAAAAGCATTTAACTGGGGACTGGCTTACAGTTTCAGAAGCTTAGTCCATGGTCATCATGGCAGGGAACATGGCGGCAGGCATGGCAAGCATAGTGTCGGAGAAGTAGCTAAGAACCGCGTCCTGATCTGCAGGCAGAGAGGGTGAGCCTGAGCCTAGCATGGGCTGTCAAAACCTCAAAGCCCACTCCCAGTGACACACTTTCCCCAACAAGGCCACACCTCCTTATCCTTCCAAATAGTGCTACTCCCTGGTGACTAAGCGCTCAAACACATAAGCCTGTGGGAGCCATTCTTAGTTAAACCACACCAGTGACAACTCACCTCCTGTATGCTCAGAACTTGTCCTTGCCAGCATACTGGGTACTTGTAAATGTCACAAGACATGGTACAATGCGTCGCAGAATCTCAGGCTGTAAGAGGACAGAGGCAGGGGCAGGTGTGATTGCTGTGCTGTCTGACGAGTTTAGGACAGATTTACGTACCACGTGTAGGCCGAGCATCTAATTCAGAGAGCTTTCTCATGATAGAGTTTCAGAGATGGTAACTATCAAGTGACAGGCAGCCAGCTACCCAATTCTGAAAGGCCATTCTCGGGAACGCTCCAGAGAAAAGGGGAGTCACAGGTGAGAGTGGGAAGGACTGGGGTGCTCAGCGGTTGGGGGCAACCAAACCCCTTTGCACACCAGGAGAGAGGCAAGCGTGAGGGAGCAAAGGGTGGGTCACAAAAGATGCTTGTGCTGTGTGAAGGGACTTGAACTTGATTCTGATAGTGGAGAGCGACCAAGGAGCCTTCAACAGAAGGGGAGTGTGATTCACTTGGCATTTTAGAGGGATCATGCTGCCATCTACAGAGAGATTAATGTCGGTGCTTTATAAACACAGCCATGTTTCTAACAAAAAGTCGACCGTGTTTTCATTTTATTTCCTGCTGAACGGCATTTGGTGGCTCTCCAAAATCAAATCCACCCTTATAGGATTTGTCCCCGCCGCCGTGGTCTAACAGATGAGCTTCGGGACCGAGGACCGAGTTCCCACACACGGCAGATGTTTGGTACTGAAACACGGTCCCCATGGAAACCTTCGGAAGTAACTCTTACTTGGATACACATGTTCTGGCGTGTTGGGAATGTTTTCCTTTGGTGGTTTATGTCTAATGTCTTTGGTTTTGTGGCGTGATGTTTTTGGGGGGTTTATAAAAGTGCTTTGTTGATTGGGTGCCTCTCTTTGCCCCCAGCACTGTGTGATAGACCCATATAGAACGATCTTCTAGACCCTTTACCAAAGCAGTTTGGAGATGACAGTAAGATGCCCACCTGACAAGCGAGCAGACGGAGGCTCAGTGAGGTCAAGAAACCTGCTGGGATGGGTTTATAGCCCGTATTACTCAGCTGACTACAGGTCCAGATTTGAACTCACATCTTGGTGTCAAGGGCCCCTGTTGTTCATCTGGGGTACAAAGGGTTGTTTGGAGAATATCTTCTCAGTTGTGGGGCTGTGTTCACCCCTGGAACCGTGATGGCCGTGATGGAAGTGGGACAAGAATCATCTTTAAGGTCCTGCTTTGCACAGCAGGGAGTGCACTTCTGAGTGGGACGACGAGGACAGTGACTATGGATACTAGGAAAGACCCTTTGATTTAAAAGCTCAAAGAGAAAGAAACCCCCGTGGAAATGCATCCACTTGCTCTTCTTGAGCTTTCTTGAAAAGCACTAGCTTATGAGCAAGGGACTATTTTGGCAAGTCTTGTGCTTTGAGGTTTACAGTGCAGAATCTAGGACTGAGCCAGGTTCTCCATGATGCTCCAGCAACTCAACCCGAAAAGCAGTCCTGTGTAAATCTAATTCTGAGTCTTAAATGAGCTCAGTCAGGTTGGGAAAGAAAACAACCTCTGAAGCAGAATCGCCCTGCCTCGACTTGCAGGCTTGTCTTGCCATCATGGGTTTATGAAGCCCGAGTTTGCTCATCCTAGTAGGAAACCGGCATTCGCTTTGGGGACCACGTGGAGAATCTTGGTAGCATTTTATACCAGGGCAGAAAGGGCATAATGCTTTCCACAGGTGGTAAACCATAAGAGAATTCGAGCAAATGAGACCCTGCACAAGAGATTGGCACTGCCTGCCTCCCTCCTTCCAACCCCCTCACATTACAAGAGGTGTCACATGAAGTCTGCACAGTGTAGTATGTACTTTAGACACTGTTCATAGTCCACAAACAGCCTCCACATGCATGATGTGGCAGGCACGTTTTAGTTGAATAAAAATAAAAAATGAATTAGAAATGGCCCCTCAACTCCACCAGCTCTGGCTCTCAGCACATTGGAAATTGCATCTTTAGACTTTCTTTTGGACTTCCTTTCTTCCATTATATAATTTTTCATCGTTGTGACTAACACCCAAGAAAAACAACTTTGGGAAGGGATTATTTCTCTTAGCTAGTGGTTTCAGTACAAGACTGGAGGGCAGGTAGACAGTTCACATCTTTGAGGAAGCAGAGAGGGACAGACAGAAAGGGACCATGGACAGCCTAAGAACCCACCCACCTGCGACCTCTTTCTCCCCTCTAGGCTCCTACATCTAAAGTTCCCAGCACCTCCCCAAATTGCACCACCAACTGGGGACTGGGTCTTCAATACCTGAGGCTTTGGGGAAATCACTTCATATTCAAACCATAGCGATCAGTCTGGTCCCTCCTTCTTTGATTTGTTCTGGAGGGAAGTCCCAGGAAGGCTGCACAAAGCCCAGTGTTCCAGGGTGTTCTGTTGTAATCAGTGCAAACACTGTGTCTCTCTAAAATGGTAAATCACTCCGGTCAGGTTGCCCTTTTGATTATGCAGGAAACTCTAGGGTGAGATGATATAAAATAGAAATACATATTCAGTATTGGGATATTCCGAAATGTGGTATTAAGTGACATCCGACTACTAATACTTCCAGATACATAAATTTTAGATTTGGGAAACTTTGGCACATGTTTATGGTTGCTTTAGAAATAGCAATAATCAATCCAACTTTGCTTAATTAGTTCAAGGGAATGCTGTGTTCTCTGTTCTTCATAACAAACAAGAGAAGCAAGTAATCGAGGAGTTCATTAGAAAAGCTCTTGTGAGACATTAATAGGTTTAATAACCTTCATGATTAAGGAGAGCAGCCTCACTGTGGAACAGAACCTAAGAAGCACTGCAGCTGTGGGAACGAACACTTCTTTTAAAACACATATATATCATAGTCCAATATGCATATGTAGAGAGTCACACTGAATCACGCTGAGAATCAATCACAAAAACCTCTTTAATTTCAGTGTTAATGGTTGAGATCCTTTGTGACAGATGAGTAGGAACTTAGAGAAATAGAAAAATCATTACCACGTGAAACTTTTCCCAAAGAAGATGGCTGTCTCTTTCCTCCTAATGACATTTACATAATAGAGACAAATAGATATTTCCTGACAGTTATGTAACAGAAATAAGCCAGCCCTTACCTATCTCTTATAATATCTTTCTTCATGAGTATTGGAATGTGTTTAATAAATGCAATAATACCTAATAATCAAATGATATATGTTAAATATAAACAATACCCAATATGCATACACTATAATCTCACTTGAAAATCTTATCTACCAAACGCAATCTTTATAATACAGAAAGGAATTAGGAAGTAATAAAAACATCAAGTAAACCACAAGATCCATATAGTAGAATTCACACACTGGCTCATTTGCTATAGTTTTAGACATAATCCCAACTCACAATTCCAAGTTGCTATTTTTTTGCCCATCCTTCAGGGTAACCATTCGGGCTCATCATCAAGTTGTTCCAACCTGTTCCTTGCAGGGGCCCAAGGTAGGGCTACTCTTCCTCTATGGTTGAAGTGAAAGGGACCTGCAGCTTGCTCTGTGTGGTGGTTTTAATAAGAGTGGTCCCTATAGACTCATATAGTTGAATGCTTAGTTACCAGGGAATGGCACCATTTGAAAGGGTTACAGGGTGTGGCCTTGGAGGAAGTATGTCAGTAGGGGTGGGTTTTGAAGTTTGAAAGGCCCATGCCAAGCCTCTTGTCTCCTGCTGCCTATGGATCAGGATGTAGCTCTCAGCTGCTGCTCCAGCACCTGCCAGCAGGCCCCAAGCTCCCCAACATGATGATAATAGAATCATCCAGCTCTACTTTAAATCTTTAGGGTACATATCCATTCATTAATAGTTTCCTTCCATCAGGAGATTGAGGGCAGAAATGGGGTATATGGAATTAATCATCACCTTTGGTCATCAACCAAACCTAGCAAGAAGAGCAAGCACATCAGCCAATAATAATTGGGCAGCTTTGGTTTTGTTGCCTGACCTTAAGAAGTTCTGCATTCAAGTCTATGCCTTGCTAAAACTTTAGAATGTTATCTGAAGTAGTTCTTTGAACATTTCATCCCATGAGACAGCAGAGCAGTTTCTGAAATATTTGGCAATAGAAACCAATAGCTCTCAATGCAGCTGTTCAGTCACCATGTTTTAAATCCTATTGTCAAGTTTTTCTTCTTTTTTTTTCCTTTTTACTTTTAAAAAAAAATCAGGTGTATAGATCTTCACACAGCTAGGTAACATTTCTGTCAGGTCATTCCAAGTAAATTGTCTTCTCCAGAGAAATTGTCGCCTTTCTTAGCTGGAGGATTACTGCTGATGGCAAGCTTTCTTATTTCAGAGCTCTTCAACAGAAATTATTTTGGCTTTTGCTTCAAATCATCTCAGGAAAAATTCAGTATCCGATTCAAACTTTGCCACCAGAGCCATCAGCCCACGAGTAAATAGTCATGTAGCCCTCTTTCAGAGGGAGACAGCCAGTCTGTATTCTCACAGGGCCTTTGCTCCTCCACTCTGTGAAGCAATTCTTCATGTTTGAGCTTCTGTGGAGGTTTGTTTCTCATATCAGGAGCAAATGGCTGGCCACCCAATTAACATTGAAAACAGCTGGGACAAGAGCTCTGCCCTCAACCAAGTTAGGCTCCTGGCATTGCAAGACAAGCATTTGGCTCAGGTCTTGAACCACACGCGACAGAGGGCAAAGCTTGACACGAGTCCCGTTTTGTAGCTCTGCCCATTGCTCTTCTCTTGAAACGGAACTAATTGTCTTTTCCTGCTCTGCAAACTGAACACAAGCACATAGCTGTTTTCTTCTGCCTTTCTCGGGCTTGATAATGGCCTTATCTTGCTTTTTTCTGTTTTGCTAGGAACTAGTTCAATCCCAAAGTTAATTAAAGCGGTGGGGTTTTGCCAGCAGTGATTTATTTGAGAACTGCAAAGAATGCGTAAGTCAGAGCTCACCAACAAAACTGAGTTACTAGTTTCAACTTCCAAATACTTTCTAAATTAACAGTGACGCAAAAGATAAATTCATCTGGGATAGAAATTTCCTTGTGAAAGTTTAATGTTGGTTCAAATGTCCCAGGGATCAGCTGTTTACTTTCCTATGTAAGCTTTAGACAAATTTTATTTAGCTGACAAAGAAATTAACTACTGTTTATATTATGGCCAACCCCTCACAACCTACCAACATTTCTCATAGAAGAAGACAGTGTGGATATTGTTATTCATTTTGCAATTTTTCTTCCAAACTATTAAGACACATTCAATAAAACTTTTTTACCTGATCAAACATATTATTGTTCAAAATGTGGGCTGCACCCCTATCCTTGCTATGCAGTAGAAAGCTTGGGGAACTCTGTAGATTATAAAATTAATACAGCCTGGAATTGTAGAAGGGTTCTTTGCTTCTCCAGGAATGCTCAAAAATAAGAAAGTGAGTGCTTTTTATGTTTTAATAAATTCAGTTCTTGAATATAGAAATTGACTTGAGTTTTGATCATTAGCTGTGCCATATAGTTTTATATGTATATAAAACAGTCATGGTTTTCTTTTGAAGACTGACTGGGCTAGAAGTAATCAGGAATTGCTTCTATTCTTTTCTGCAATTTCTGCCACAGAGGGTAGGTTAATGAGGTTATGTAGTTCTATTTATTTTTGAGGATCTTTGAAATGTAACAAAATACTGCAGGCAGAATGGCTTAAACACTGGAAATTAATTTTTCCGTATTTCTTGAGTCTTAAGGTCAAGCCAAGAGATACCAGTGGTCTGGTCTCTTTTATAACCTTTCTCTTTGGCCCATGGGTGCTTGTCATTTTGGCGTGTCCTTACATGGTCACTACTCACTCTGTGTGTTTTCTGTGTCCTATGTCCTAAGGTCATTTTCTTGCAAGCAAAACCACTCACAGTAGACCTTGTGCACTTGCGTGACCTCATTTTACCTTAATTACCCCCTTACAATCCTGTCTCCAAATATGGTCACGTTCTGAGAGGGAGGGATTCAGTAAGTGATTTGGCCAAGTGAGAGACACAATTCAGTTCCTAACAGAAGCATTGTGGAAAATATTCCAGCCTTAAAACATTTGGTAAACATCCAGATTAAACATCCCAAAGGAAAAGTCCCTGGGAGATGTGGGGATGACAGAAAGAAAATTAGTATCTTGGAATTCCACTTAGCTTTGTCCATAGATTTCTTTTAGCCTTGTTGACTTGGATCAGGGAGAAGCTGTTTTTACCACGTGATACAGGGTAGTCAGTAGATCGGAGCTTCAGATTAATGATGAATCATTTAATATAAATATACCTCAAACTGTGTAAGAATCCATTGCTGATCTGAAATACAGTTTTAACTAGCCATTGCTATGACTCTCTTACTCATCCTGCTCAGTTTATGCTCATTCGTGGTGTCTATTATTATTTCACCAAGGAAATATCACTGACTCAATCTGCTGCTAAGGGAAACCAGGAGGAATATGGGCGATCAAGGGTCTTGTCTTTTCAGTGTTCTTCTGTTTAAAATGTCAACTCATCAAATACACTAAGTGACAATGAAGTTTCAAGCCTAGTCCTAAGGGTGGGGTATGCATTAGTGATCAAAACTAGAGCTAATCTTTACTTTGGTCTTGTCAATTGGCCTTTTATTGCCATAAGAAATTACCAGAGGAAAACAAAGACTCATGGTTTCATGGTCACATGACCTCAGGCAAGACTAAGATGGTGCAAAGCTGCTCAGCTCAAGGCCCCTGAGAAGCAAAGGGAGACAGAGGAGAGACACAAGGGACAGAATATACCCTTCCAAAGCATGCCACTTTGTGGCCTGCTTCTTCCAACCAGGTCCCATCCCGAAGGACCCAACCTTTTACACTGAGCTCTTGAGGGCCATTCCAGAGCCAAATCACGATAATGGAGCCTGAGCTCTGGGTGGGTAGGGGTGGGGACATTGGCAGTTGAGATAAGTAATGGAGAAAGCATCCTCAACTCGTAGGATGCAAACGGGGAGAAATGGTTTCTTGAAGTGATCGGAGAGGATCTCACTGAAGACACGACAATCAACCCAATTTCAAATCTGATCCCTATAGGGTCACCCAGGTGAAGAAGAACTTGGTGTTTTAAAAAGTCAAAAGGAGGTCAGTGGGATTGGAGGTGACAGGAGAGGACAAGTGACATTAAGAGCAGTTTGAAGGGTGCCAATGACCAAATGGTACAGGACCTACTGAGTCCTTGCATAGAACTGGATCACCCTGTTAAGCTAAAAACTGTAAGCAATCTGCAGGCAGCGTTGGGATTGGTGAGAACCCGATGGTGGGTTTTCATCTGGAGGACGGGACAATCGGATTTTGACTTGTGCAAACTTACTCTGCCTGATGGGGACACAGAGACTAGAGTCATTTTCCAAGCTGTGTGGCTCTGATGGACTGAGCTTAGGAAGACATGGGGCTACAGGAGCGGAGATGTCTTATTTTTCTGATGCATTTGGCGTGAGGAAAAGAGTTCAGAGGAAAAAGTCAAAGAGAATCCTGAGGTTTCTGGTTTAGATAAATTGCTGGATAAGGTGCTGCTTATGAAGCCAAGAAAGTCTCTGGGAGAAAAGATTTATGCAGAATATTAGTTTCCTTTTGCTGCCGTAATGAATTCGCCGCAATCCAGTGAATTAAAACAACACAAATGTATTATGCTGTAATTCTGGAGGCCGTAAGTCTACAAGAGACCCTACAAGGCTAACGTCAAGATGTAGGAAGGTCTTTGTTCTACTGGAGATGTTAGCAGTCTGTGTCTCCGGTCTTTCTGCCCTGTAGAGCTAGCCTCATTGCTACGGCCCATCTCCTGACCTTCACACCACATCGCTCTGACTCTCCCTTCCTTCTTATGATTGTGAGGATGCTGTGGATACACTAGGCCCACCTAGTTACTTATCAGTGTTAATTCCTTCTGTGGACACCTCCATTTGCTTCTACCACAATGTGTTCACAGATAGCCGAGATGTCTTACGAGATGAACACAGATGTTTTGTGAGTTGGAGTTGGAGAGTGTTGTTCTCTCTAGCATGTGTAGAAAAAAAAATCAACATGTGTGTTTGAGGCATGTTGAATTTGAGTGAGTCAAATGGCCAGTGAGTCAGCCCAGCAGAAACTCATCATGGTGGTCAATGCACACGTGAGATGTGCAAGGACCGATTCGCCCTAAACAGGCAAGCCATGGAAATCGATGGAGTGCCGTGCGTGGTAGGAAGAGTGAACGGTCATAGAAAACTACTGCACTTAGAGTGGGAGAGGAAAGCAAGGAGAAAAGCAACAGAAGAGCCAGAGACACAGGGTGAGAACTCAAACAATGCACGGCCAGGGGAGCCCAGGGAGGAGCCTTAAAGAAAAAAGGAAGGTGTGAGCCTCTGAGTTCAGTTCTGCCACACAGGAGCATCTGAGTGTCTGTGGGCAGATCTGTCAATAAAAAATTGGAAGTTTGAGCCAAGGTGTCGGTGCAGTGGCGAAGATAGCTTTGAGACTGATGGAGGTGGGTGGTGATCGTGATCACAGATGTTGTTCTCCATGACCTTAGCAGTATCTGCAGACACTCTTAAAGCAGAGAGGCAGGGCTGGTAAGAGGGCTCAGGGCATTAAGGCCATTGCTGCCAAACCCAATAGCCTGAGTTCGATCCCTGTGGTAGTTTGAATGTCATTGGCCCTATAATCTCATAGGGAGTGGCACTATTACGAGGTGTGGCTTTGTTGGAGTGGGTGTGGCCTTCTTGGAGGAAGTGTCCCTGTGGGGGACGTGCTTTGAGGTTTCCTAAGTGTTTCTCAGTGTCTCAGCTGGCTTCCTGTGGCCTGCTTACAAGATGCAGCCACCTGCACATCTGCCTGCATACCACCATGCTCCCTGTCATAATGCTAATTGACTGAACCCCCGAAAGTGTAAGCGAGCCACCCCAATTAAAAGTTCTCTTTATAAGATTTACTGTGGTCATGGTGTCTCTTCACAGCAATAAAATCCCTAACTAAAGCAATACCCAAGGTTTATATTATGGAAAGGGAGAACTGACTCCCACAAGTTGTTCCCTTAGCTGGACATGTGACACACACACACACACACACACACACACACACACACACACACCACATTCTTGTGTGAATTTAAAGTTTAACAGGGATTTAAATAATGAGTTCGTCATTTTTGGTCACAGTCCTTGTAAGAAGAAGCTGGGAGTAGCAAGATCACCTCCAGTCAGAGTGCCACACAGAAAAGGGTAGAGAAGCCACTGACGCTCATTGCTCCACCCTGTGTATGTAGCAAACACAGACTATCAGTGGAGAGAGAAACCGCCTCGCCCTTCCCAGAGGCACCCAAGGGCTGCATGGAAAGTGGCACAGAGAAGATGGGCAAGGTCTCTGTGCAGGGGTGATTCCCAGATTCGCGGAGTATCCTACATTCTTTCCTCACCCACGCAAGGACCTGGGTCCAACCCATAGCACTTGCCGTGGTTACTTTTTCCACTGCCATGAAGAGACATCACGACCAAGGCAACTTACAGAAGAAAGAGTTTATAGGGGTTTACAGTTCCGGAGGGTTAGAGTCCGTGACTATCATGGGGGTAGCATGGCAGCTGGCAGGCAGGCTTGGCGCTAACGCAGTAGCTGAGAGCTCATATGTCACACACAGGCACAAGGCAGAAAGAAAGAGCTAACTGGGAAGGGTTTGGGCTTTTGAAACTTCAAAGCCCAGCCCAGTGACACATCCAATCCTTCCAAACCAGTTCACCAACTGAAGACCAATAAATGTAGGAGCCTATGTTCAAACCAACACAGCACCGGAAAAAAAAATCCTCCTTAATGCAGCCTTGGAGCCCTTTAGAACTAAATAACAAGAAGGGCCTGGAGGAATAATATGCTGAAATAACCCTGGGAACCCGGGCTCTCTCTATCTTGGGTAACTTGCTCCTCTGCCACTGCTTTTCTGGAGGTTGCTAGAGGGACTTGCTAACATCTCCCCAGTTTAGCCATAAGCCCTAGATGCTGCAGAACGAGGCGTGAGGATTCTCTCCTGTCCGTCTCCATGGCACTGGACCTTTTAGGGGAAGGTGGTTGAAAGATTCTTGGAGTCAAAATTGGTAACTCTCAGAGTTCCAGCTCTTGGAGGCTGAGGCAGGAGGATCTCCACAAGTTAGAGATCAGTCAGGCTAGGTCATGAATTCCAGGAGAGTCTAGAATATAATGTGAGATTCTGTCCCAGAAAATCAAAACAAACCAAAAGTACTCTGAGCCTGATTCCTCTTCCACCCTCCGGTGCTGAGTCATGGATAGGAGATAAGATTTAAAGGCACAAACCAAAAGCTTCTTGATTATATTATTTGTCAGATTAAATAAAATAAGGAAAATTTAATAGTCCTGAAAATATATCCAAAGTATTTATTTCCTTAAGTCTCTGTCTTGCCCTATGTACGAAATTAGTTTTGATTTATCATAGACATAAAAACAAGCAAGAAACTTCTGGAAGACAGGAAGACGGGACAAGTTGTATGTGTGCACACATGCGTGCAAAGATACATGTCAGTAACTTTAGTGATGAGCAAACACTTCTTAGAAAAGATGCATGATGCAATAACCATAAAAATGTACAAGTATGATAAATCAAAATTGAAAACTTCAATTCATTAAAAGAATAACCAGGCACAATGCACACACCTGTAAGTTTTAGCTGCTGAGAATCTGAGGCAGAAAAATATTCAGGGCAGTGCAGATAGTCCTCCTCTTAAAAAAAAAGTAAACAAAAGCATACTGTTACACTACAGACTGGGAAGCAATGTTTATGAATATGTATGCATATATATACATATATCATAGACTTGGTTCTAAAATATACAACAAACCCTACACCTCAATTAAATATAAAAAGAAACTAATTTTAAGTGACCGGAGAGCCTTAGTCTATAATAGTTATTTGCTTCACTGGTTCAAATAGCTGCAATTTAGTATCATTGATAGTTTTTTTTTTCTCTTTAATAATAAAAGAAATGGAGAATGGATTTAAGGAAAGCGGTAGCAGGCCTTAGCCACATGCTAAAAGCCTGGTTGATCACCATCTAGTGGCGGAGATTAGAATTGCAGTTTTTTGTTTCAGTTTTGGTTTTTTAGGTTAACAGCCTATTTTTAAAGACTTAATATACAAAAAAAACTTGCAGACACCATAAGACAATCTAAGATAACAATAAATTTAGTTTACCTTAATAAAACAGAACCAAAAGAACAGAATTTCTTTTGAAAAACCATTGAATCTCTGAAAATCATAAAATGTGATATTCAGCCAAATATATATATATATATATATGTGGCAGACTTAACTGACGGTTCATACAATCAACATAAGTTAATTGTGTGCTGGAGAGTCGACATGTACTATTGCATTCTGTTTTCCTAAGAACTCAGGGAAAGGCAAACCCACTCCAGGTACCACTGTTACAATTAACATTCGCCAGGAGAAACCCATTTTGTTGCTAATAAGCAAACCTGACAGACGTTATTTGTCTCACAAGCCGCTTTTGGGAGGCCCCCCTGAAAGTGAAAGGCGATTGGGAAAGCTGGGGGGAAAGGAGTCAGTGAGAAAAGTGTTCATGGTAGGAGACCAAGCATTTACTGCCGGTAAATGTAAACATCCTTAGATTCTGGTTTCACGCACACCTATGAACTCTGCTCCCCCTAACTACGCCTTAGGACGTTACACACATTACAGTAGGTCTAACTTTCCTGTTGACAATCATGGGAAATGGCCCCGGCTGTGCTTTTCAGGTGGAGCCCCTGATTTTCAAAAGCAGGCTGCTCGTAAACATGAGCAGTCTTTATAGTGTTACTATTATGCTACCTTACAAAGTAGTCGGGGGAGCCTGAGCGAGTTCCCAGAGCTGGGGACTGCACAGACCGCGTTCAACCACTGTGGGGCGCTGCCTCCGCTGCTGTGTGCTTGCTTGGACCTGCATCAGCGTTTCTCAAAAGTTCTTGGTCAATGGCTTGCTTATTAAGATTGGCCTGTTGTGACATTGCTGTCTCATCTAAAGCAGAGTTGTAAGGCTAATTGGATTTGGAAAATGCTGCGCCACAATTCAGAGGCCAACTGTGCTTCTCCGAGGTTGGGAAGGGCAGAATGGTCCACATTGCCCGCGGGGACCGTGGTCTTGGCGTCCACGGTGTGACGTAACCAGCCTTCAGTCTGTGCCACAAACAATTCATAGAAATCTCTTGTTTTACATTGAAACCCACTGTCAAGTAAAGCTTTGCCTCTGGGCAAAGCCCATTTTCAAGGGAGGAGAATTTGAGACGGCCCGGTCATGGTAATTACTGATGTTCTGTCCTCTTCCGCACCAGGTGCTGTCCTACCATGCCACGTGTTCCAAGGCTGAAGTCGACAAGTTTAAGGTGAGGACGGGAACCGTCGTGCTGTTAGCACTTAAACTGTCTGAAGTGTGGAGCCGGGTCCGGGGCAGAGAGGCTTGGAGTTCCTTGTCTGTGGAGAGGTGGAAGGATTAAACAGCTCAGTCATCCCTGCGTGATTTACAGGAGTCCGTATGTCTTTCCCTTTGCGAAGCTCGCAGATATGGGGACGGGGGGCTGAATAACTGGGTGAGGATCAGGACACCTGACTTAGGCAATGTCTTTCTTCTAACTTACTATGCACTTCAAAATTTTAGGGCCTTGTTGTCTTGTTTATCTATAAAACTAATGGAGAAGCCGGGCAGCAGCGGTGCATGCCTCTAATACTAGTACTCGGGAAGCAGACTTCCATATCTTGGAGTTCGAGGCCAGCCTGATCTACAGAGTGAGTTATAGGACAGCCAGAGCTACACAGAGAAACCCTGTCTTAGGGGGAAAGAAAAGGAAAAGAAAAAGGAGCCTAAAACAAAGAGATTGAGGTCATAACTAACATTTCCCCCGCGCTTACTGTACACTACAGGCTCTTTTCCTGCAATCATCTGTCTCAACCTCACAGCCCTGCGAAGGAAGGGCCGTGTACACTGTTTTCCAGATGAATAAACTGAGGAGGAGATGGATCCATCTCAGAACTGCAGTTCTTAACCACATGCCTCCCCCCCCCAGGTGACCCCAGTCTGACTCCCATGAGTTTATGAATGAGTCCCAGGTGACCCGTTTTATCTTAGCCATCACGGCTTCCTTGGTGCAGTTCAGAATTCCAGCTTGCCTCCTGGATTCCTACAAACCATTTTTTAACAACAGCCACAAAATAGGAGGGCTGGGGCATAGCTTAGTGGTATAGTGCTTGCCTAGCATGTTCAAGGTCCTGGGTTCAATCCCCAGGACTTTAGGAAGAGCAAAACCACAGAAGTGTCGCAAAACTGATTTTTCTCCCTTAAAAAAATTGTGTTTGTATTTCTAAATTCTGTTAAAAGTTTTGAGAATGACTAGGAAAGCAACTGCAGCCATAAGAAACATCATATTTGTAATATTAATCTATGACATTGCTTGCTGCTCTTCTCGGAGCCCCATTTACACAAAGATCCATTTTATCCTCGAAGGGAAAGAATGACACAGATCTCTGATCCTGATAGAGTCATATCAGAATGGAATCACACGAACCACTAAAGAGGACAAAGAAAGATCCTGAATACAGGGATAGAATTCCCCAGGAGGGCAGCAATGATTTGTTACAGTAGGCAGATGCTTAAGGAAAAGTCTCACCGTGATGCCCCAGATCACGAGAAGAGGCTGTGCTAGCAAGAAGTAAGGACCGGCCCGGCCCTGCAGGCAGTTAATAGAAGCAAACATCTTGAACACTCTGTTTTCTGTCTCTGTAACAAAATACCTAAAGCTAATTTCTAAGCAATCAAGGTTTACTTAACTTATGCTGCAGAGGTTGAGAAGCCCAAGGGTATTACTGACGTCTGTTCAACATCTGTGTGTGTGTGGGGGGGGGGGGGTGTATGTGTGTGTGCGCCTGAATGTGTGTGGTGTGATCTGATGTGGTGTGATGTGTGTGCCTGTGTGAGTGTGTGTGTGTTTGTGTGATGTGGTGTGTGTGTTTGTGTATGTGCATGTCTGTGTGTGTATGGTGTGATATGGTATGGTGTGATGTATGTGCCTGTGTGAGTATGTGTGTGCGTGTATTGAAGTGTGGTATGTGTGTGTATGTGCAGTGTGGTGTGTGTGTATGTATGTGCGGTGCGGTCTGTGTGTTTGTGTGCCTGTGTGTATGTGTGTGGTGTGATGTGTGTGCCTATGTGTTGTGTTCACATGTGTGTGTGTGTGGTGGACTTTTTCCCTCATCACAGCATGTCAGAAGGCCTCATGGGGTGAGAGAGAGCCACAGTCCAGAGAGATGCTCTATACCCTTGCCTCCCTTTCAGGAAGCCATGGGTCCATCCATTCCTGAACAAAGGCAGTCCATGTCCCAAAGTGCTGCTTGTCAACACCGCTGCATTGATGACAAATTTCCCACATGCGGGATTTGGGGATACATTGAAACCCTGGCATACTGACCAGGATATGAACTCCACAGCAGGCATTTTTGTGTATTTTCTTCATGGTTCTGCCTCTCACAGTTCTTGGTCCAACATGACAGTCAGTAAATACTTGGTGAATGAATGAATGAATGAATATGAATGCAAAGAGCATCAGTATTCTAGATCTTAAGCAGTTAGTCATCAAGAAAATATTTAAAATAGAACATGAAATTATTTTAGATGCCTATTTAAATATATAAATTATATATTTTCCATAAAAATATTTAAAACTTATTTATTTTAATAAAATTTAGTTTGCATGCATCAAAACACCTACTATTATATGATAAATCTGTAAAATTTTTGTTTTTAATCTGTAACTTTGAAAAGTTAAGCAATAAGGCAAAGGTTTCCTTGCCTAGAAAGGTCGTTTATAGCAATACCTAGTTCCTGCTAAAATAACAATATGACATGTTATTCTTCCGTTTTTTTGAAGCCATTCTGATTATTTTTGTTGCCAAAGCAGGGAAGTGACCAGAAAGAAGACAGTAAAGTGCATAATGAGCTCAATATGACTGTAAAAGCCACTTAAAGATACCTCCCAGAGCTACCGCAGGCTCCACAGTCGAGAGCAGACTGCTCTGTGAAGGCCACTCACCTTCTTCCCGGCTCTCTTCTTTGCTTTAGAGCAAGGAGAACTCCATCGTCTTAGAGCACGCTGTCCTTTTCTGTTATTGGCTCCCAAACATACTAAAAATATGAAGTATTTAAATTTGAGAACAAAGGGTTATTTGATCTTAAACTTACCAAGACTATTAATGGAACTGATTTACTCCAGATTTTATCCCAAAAGATATTAGCTGGTATCCTATGATACTGTAATTGAGATTTAGTAGATAATTTTAACCAAACGGCTTTTTCCTTGATATATAAAGTAAATAAAACATTATCCTAATTGATAGCTGGTGTCTACTGTAGCTGCAGCAGTAACATTAAAATGTAGTGTGCATAGAATAATCCTGTGTATAGTCACGAGACAGCACTGGCAGAAACTCCAGACTCAATTGTATACAACTAGCTAAATAACTGAATACATGCTTTATTTTTGCCAAGATATACAGACAAGCCACATCAACATCCAAATGTGCTGTAACCTACATTATCTCTGCACCTTTGAAAATACGCAGTTCTTTTTAAAACCACCATAGCAATTTATTTGAGTCTGGAATTGGTGTTCTCCACAGACTTCCTGAGTGAAGGGAAGGGTGAACGACACCTACTCACTTTGCTTGCTGGGATGAGTGTGCGGTGATTCAGAGATGGCCCAGGGTTTGGAAAGAAACTATTTAATTATCTGGTGGAGGAAAACATGCGGAGCCCAAATACACACAACACAGACATGTGACAGACCTCATAGAAGCCCAAGATGTTCCACATCCGGGATGCGCAAATGTCCCAGACACCAGCAAGATGTGGTTGTTTACATGAGTCAAGAGCCTGTCTGAATCAAGAGTGTGTTCTGTTAGGAGTGAAGTCCACGAGCCTCCCTGTCTACATACGAGTTCCAGGTCAGCATGAGCACCGTCTCCTGGATCTGCCTCATCCCTCCACAAGCCGTGGGCCCACGTGCTCAGTTGAGAGCGTGAGTAGATGCTGAGACCTGATGTTAGGACGGATGCAGCACATTCCATGCTTCGGGTAGCTCAGGCTCCCGAGTGTCAGCTGCACACACCAGGGACCAGAGGCAGGAAACGTCCCCGCAGACTGCTTGAAGGAGACTTTCCTTCCGGTATGACCATCAGGGGTTAGGAAGGTCAGTGCGGGTGAAGAGGTCATTTGGTAAGGACAGGGAAGGCATTCCCTGAGGGCCCCAGTAAGAAGTGAGGGCACCAGCAACACCAAAGAGTGGAGAGTGAGTTCTACACCCTTCGTTATTCTTAGTTTACAACCATTTGTACACACAGAGGGAGTGGCCTAAAGAGGACTGATAGGGAAGACAACCTGTAGCAAATTTAATAACCATTGATGTTAGGCTAATACCTTACCCTTCCTAGTACCTGCTGGTCCATCTGGTAGACTCCCCCCATTTCAGAATGTCATGAAGGAGCTGTCTGGGATTTCGTTTCTTCTGATTCCCCTTAGTTGAGTGAGAAGACTGGAGAGAGATGTGGTGGTGGTTGGGAAAGCAGGACCAGACTTTGTCCCAGTTTTGTTCCTGTTGCTGTGATAGAAGTCACTTAAGGGAGGGCAAGTTTATGTCAGCTCACAGTTCCAGCAACAGTCCGTCCCTGTGGTGCAGTCACTGTGGCAGGGCCTGGAGGCAGCTGGTCACGTTCACAGTCGGGAGCAGAGAAAGAATGAGTGTGTATGTGCCATGTGCACAGATGGGAGTGGAGAGAGAATGAGTGTGTATGTGCCACGTGCACAGTCAGGAGCGGAGAGAGAATGAGTGTGTATGTGCCACGTGCACAGTCAGGAGCGGAGAGAGAATGAGTGTGTATGCGCCACGTGCACAGTCAGGAGCAGAGAGAGAATGAGTTGTGCTCAACTCACTCTCTCCACTCACGTAGTTCAAGATCTCCCACCATGGCAATGGTGACATGCACGGTGGCTGGGTCTTCCCACTTCCGTTAGCATATTCTAGATAATCCCCCACAGCATATCCACAGGCCAGCTTGGCCTAGAGAGCCCTCACTGAGCCTCTCTTCTCAGCTCGTTCTAGAGTGTTCCTAGTTAACAATGAGAACTGCCCATCACGGAGTTGAAAGCCCAGCCCTGCCCCACAGGTGGATTCTGCTTCTTCGAGAATGTCAGGTCTTGGGCTTCTTTTTCCTGGCTCTGATACCACTCACACCTCAGGAAATGGTTTTGTCTGTAGGGCCCCTCACAAGCACAAAGATCCCAAACTTCTACAAGTTTGCTGCTTTTGGAAATCTGATTCTGATTATCACGCCGCTAAATAACTCTTTAGGGGCCGATTGCCCTGTGCATTAATGGGAGTGCTGAGGTCCAAAGAAGGTTTTCCCCTCATTAACATTTACCGTCCCATGAACCTGAACTAAGGAGGTGACACAGAGAAAACCTGTGCAGGATTCAGTGCCTGTTTACATCTCCTTCGCACTGCGCTAACAGGAAAGACGAGTGGAGACCGCGTTGACAATTAGGTCTCCTTGAAGACAGCTGGTTACTGAAGACGCCAGCTGTGGTAACGAGAAAAAGAGTTAGTGCACTTTCCTTGCAATGGACGGACCCAGTGGTCACCATCATCTACTGCCAGTTTACCTATCAGCGTCAGCCTGTGCCCATGCTCGTGTTATACGGCCTCCTTCCATTGAGAACCACATGGGTTACAGCGGCGATCAAAGAGGAGGCTCGTTGACTGCCCATAACTGCTGCCGTAATTAAAGGCCCGTAACACGAGGTGGCTGTTGGGGTTTAGACCACCTCTCCGTGTTTCAGGTTTTCAGTATGAATGCCCAGGCCACAAATTAGTATCACGGCAAAGTAAACAAAACAAAACATGAAGAATAGACACTTCCTGTAGGATTTACTAAGTGACCAGGTGGTGGCGCACGCCTTTAATCCCAACACTCGGGAGGCCGAGGCAGTTGGATCTCTGTGAGGGTTTGAGGCCAGCATGACCTACAGAGCGAGTTCCAGGACAGCCAAGGGTAATACAGTGAAACCCTGTCTTGGAAAAGTTAAAACCAAACAAACAAACAAAGTGATGAGATGGGGTTTTAAAGGGCATCGTCATCCGCTGGTTTAAGAGGGTCATTTGAGTTCATGCTGTCACGCCAGTTTACCCAGGCCTTCAGGAGCAATCAGGAGTGGGAACGCCACGCTCCCTCTGTGGACCTGTGCTGGGAATGTGTTCCCCTAACGGCTCAGGAAAGCATTCCTGTCCCAAGATGGCACAGAGTCACTGCAGAAGACTGCCTCCTCCCTGACATTTTTGCCAGTACATTGCAGAAAGAGTGAGGACAGAACATTCAGCCAAACCAAGCAACTCAGGGCACACAGAGGAGGGGTAATCAGAGGAGGTCGCTCTGGAGGGCTGCCAGGGATAGAGGCCAGAGGCTCCATGTCACGCACCAGATCAGCAACATCCACCCACCCCCAGCTCCTCTGCCTCAGACAACTGCTCTTGCAGAGGTTCCTTTGCAATCCAGGCTAGCCTGGGACCTCGGTGTTGGAAGGAAGCAAGTTGTTGTCATGTTCTATAGTCTTATTCCCTGGAATGTCGCTTTCAGAAGTGTCTGCCCTGGCTTTCCGGTCACCCCAGCTTATTTCCAAGGTGCTACAGGAGGAGACAGCAGTGTACACAGAACGTTGATGGTGACTTATTTCTAACCTAGACTTTCTCCCCACACTCTTACTCCTGCCTCTTGAATTTAAGGCATTGTTTTGACTTTCAGCAATATTTATGCCAAGTTTAGTATCCAAGTTTTTCTTTACTGTCAGGGCAAGCGATTGAACTCCCCCTGGAAAATGAACCACAGGGGAAAGAGCAGCCTCAGCGCTGCCCAGGGCAGCCTGCTCACACCGCGGCAGGCAGCTGGCAGCCTGCGTGGCTCGGGCTGCCGCCATAAATATGTGGTTTGCCCGGTGCTCGAGTGTCCAGGTCCCTTTATGAATTGTGTCTTAATCAAACGCCACATCGCAGAAAGAATGGTTGTACTTTGTCACTCTTGAGTTCTGCAGATGCTAGGGAGGCGGGGGAGGGGGGGACAGAGGACGGGAGGGCGGCGGGAGGGCGGCGGGAGGGGTGACGTGCAGTGGCGAGGTCTTTAAGGCCAGGCTGGCCTTTCTTAGTGCTGAGCTCAGCGGCTGTGAATTGAGGGCCCTTCAAAGACCCTACCCGACCCCAATTTATCCTGTGATGACCTTGGCCTTCCCTCAGATCAACTGTACAGCCACTCTTTGTCACCTCTTTCCTTTGGAAAACAAAGCAGGAACCGCTTTTCCAAGGTTTTCAAGCTTTTCCAGGCTCCCAGCAGCCTCTCCGGCAACTCAGAACCACTTCTGAGCCCAGTTCCAGGGAGCTCTGATGCCTCTGGTCTCCTCAGGTGTCTGTGCTTATGTGCACCTAACCACAAAACATAGGGATGCATATTGGAATATAATTTTAGGAAGTTTACAAAGGGTCTGGAAGGTTTCCCCCACCTCCTCTTGGTAATTTAGTTCACTTCATCTCCTGCTGGTCCACAGAGTCAGGCCTAGAGGGCAGTTTGTGTTGTTTGAGAGGATTAGAAAGCCAAGCATTGCAGAGCACAGAAGGCCCGGTGGAGGCCAGTGTGGCCCAGAGAGAAGAAGCCAAAGATGTCAGAACCTTCCAGGACACTACGGTATCTGCAATGGCACCACTGTCTCCACATTCTGGCTTTCTTCTGAGACACGTTGTCTATAATTACAGATGTGAACTGGGAAATTATAGAGCCAGGACAGGTGGCCCCTCACTATGGGGATGGGTGCTTGATTTAGCAATCTCAATGGTTTGTTTTTTTTCTTCATTAACCGTTTAGTGGACAGACAAGCTACAACCTCCTGACTGTTTTCTCCTCTTGCCCGCACTGTGTAGCTGCAAGCTTAGATAGAATCGCACAGCCGTTCGTGGCTCTACCCCCCAACAACCCACATTTCCACGTGTTGTGCCACCATTCTGCCTTGGCACACTCCTCTCGTTGCGACCCAGCTCACAACCCTCACCAGCTCAGCCCCTCCCTTGCTCTCTCCTCGGCAGACAGCGATTGTACTCTGTGGTTCTGGCTGGGCTGCCTGCCTCCTCCTTCTCTACCCTGTCTCAGATCCAGGCAGAACCCAGCGGCCAGATGGACAGTCCTCTTCAGCGGGGGCCAGGTCCCTGCTCACAAAGCTTGATATCATCTGTGGGCCTCTAGATGCTGCCGGCCACTGTCGGTTCTTCAGCAGGACGTTAAAAGTACTCCACTCTCAACCCTCCCACCTGCCGTCCTGGCTTATTCTAACCTGCCCCTATGGTCGCCCCTCGCCAACCCTGGGGTCATGGTCTCTTCCCACGGCCTCGCTTTCCTATCTGTGAGCCCATCCTCTTCTCTGTCTCGGTCTCTGCATATTTACAGCCCTACTAATCCATCCAGCCTCGCTCGCTGCCTCTCCTTTCCCAGTCATCCCCTGTCCTTCAGGCAGAAATGGTCAGTGGTTTGCCATCCTTTTCAGTTTCTACCTGCAACATCAGTCTTGAGACACCCGTCCAATCAGACGGTTAGACGGGGAGCATTTGGGGTGGGGGGGGTCCTTGGTCTTGCTCATCTTTATATCCCTTTATATCATTTATAGCCATGCTTGGCTCCTGGGTGCTGAAGAAATGTCTATCTTGTTACCAGGCTCACTGAACTCTGGTTTTAGGTAGAAGGGATTACAGGCACAGGCAGAAATTTAAAGCAAGGATCTCTGACAAAAGACCGACAGAGGAAAGCTTTGTCTGTCTTGGCTCTTTATTGGTCTAAACTCCTTTTTCACACACTTGCTTATCAGTTTCTTAGTTTCCGTACGCAGCCTCGGCGCCATGAAAAGAAAGGGATTATTCTTGTTCTTTCGGCTGAGCCCTGTCCCAAGTCTGTAAAGATACCATCATTCTGCTGTAGGCAGGAGGTTGTCACAGTCTTGCTGATTTACTAGTATAAAAATCCTTCATGAAGCCGGGCGATGGTGGCGCACGCTTTTAATCCCAGCACTCGGGAGGCAGAGGCAGGTGGATCTCTGTGAGTTCGAGACCAGCCTGGTCTACAGAGCTAGTTCCAGGACAGGCTCCAAAGCCACAGAGAAACCCTGTCTCGAAAAACCAAAAAAAAAAAAAACCTTCATGGATTTTGTTATGTGTTTAAAGCTTTTTTACATTTACTTATTTAATGGTGTGTGTGTGTGTGTGTGTGTGCGTGTGTGTGTGTTGTCTGTCTGTTCTGTATGTCTGTCTGCCTTTGTGTTCATCTTACTGACCTGTAGAGGTCAAGAAACAAATTCAGAATGCTGTCTTCTTCTACCATGTGGGTCCCAGGAACTGAACTCAGGTCGTAGGGCTTAGAGGCCAATGCCCTTCGCCTGCTGAGTCACCTCACTGGCTCAAATCATACATTTTAAAACACACCATGTTCTTGCTTCACAAAATCTCTTTCTAATACTTTTTATTAGCATTTAATATTGTTTGGCCCTATGTCTGTCTCTCCTGTGTATCTGTGAAATCACGGACTGGCTTGATAGTTCTTTGTGTTTATGTTGTAGTTGGAAATGGATCTATTAAAAAAAATCTTAAAATTGACTGTGAATCCCAATTCTTTCAGTTCTGAGGCAACACAAGAAACGCAGACCTCGGGGCGGTCTGCAGTCCCGGAATACAGCTGTCGCTTGACACCGTCTCTGTTAGGACACGTATGTAGTAGGCCAAGAGCAAGCACACATGTGAACAAACACAGATCATGTAAATTTCCTGGGCTTCAGATTACCTCATCTGTACAGCAAAGCCATCTCCAGCTGTAAAATGATGCCATTTTATGAGCCCATAAAGTTTATCTGTAGGAGTGAAGGGGAAATAAAACACAGAGGAAAATAAATGTTGACAGAAATCTTGAGGTCTTTATGATTCCGAATGCTCAAAGGTTTTGCTTGAAGATCAGCTTCAGAATTGAGAGTATTTGCTGGAAGTCCTGGCTCAGGTTGATTTAATTAGAGTTTACAATTAATTTTCAAAGGTGCTGGTGTCTTTGTTGTATTTGAGGAGTAACAAAAATATAGCGATACAAATGAGGGAGTGTGGCAGTCACGGGAAGATAAGTCTTAAACTGATCAGTATAGGATCCATACCCTCGCTCTGCCCATAAATGAATGTTTAATAGTAATTTGTTAAATACCAAGAAATAACAGTATGTATATATATATATATATATATATATATATATATATATACATATACATACATATATACATACACACATACACATACATACATGTGTGCTCTTTGTATATATGTATATATAAATATATGTATATAAACATGTACACACACATATCAACACATATATGCTATGTGTATTATATACATGCATGTGTGTATGTATATATAGTTATGTATGTACATATGTGTGTGTGTGTGTACCTACATATATACATATATATATTCTTCACAGTGCCATCACTTGGGACCCTCCATCTCTTGGTAAGGGCGGGGTTCTCCATATCTCTTTTGCATGTGTGAGATGACTTAGAAGTAAGAAACCATCAAAAAAGGGCAGGGGTGACATGCACTCTTGTAACCCCAGCACCAGGAAGGCACAGCCAGTGGGGGGGGAACCATGAGCTCCGAGCCAGCCTGGGCTACACAGTGAGATTCTGTCTGTAAAAATAAAAACAGACAAATAATAAGAACGAGAAAGAAAACTGTACCCGACTTTGATTGCTTCCTCCGGCCTAGTTTCGTTTTGACTCTAGAAAGAGGTTCTTCCTCTTTGGGTAGGAAAATGGAATTTTAACCTGGGGTAATGTCTTTTGATTCAGCCATTATTCCTGGAAAGTCAGTGATGTTTTGACAGTCTTGGAGTCAAGCGAGCAAAGGCAAAGATGTCTAAGAAGGAGTTTTCTGGCTGAACTTAAGATACTGTTTTTAGAATAGCCATCTGTGGTGCCCTTTAGTGTGCCATGCTGCTTTCTCAGAAATTTCTGTCTGGATTCACGGTTGTTCTGCCCGCGTGGCTCCTTACCCTGGGACTTGCGCCTACTTAGAAACCTAAGGAAATTGGAAGCAGGAACCCTTATAGAGACGTTGCATCACCTGCGGAGCGACGGGAAGAGATCCATTATTCTGACACGGTGCCTATCCAATTGCCTATCTTGCACTGTAGAAATCTCTCAACATCTGGAAATCTCGAAGCGAAAAGAAGGGTTCCACTTTATTATCCTGCATTCCCCAGGCTGCCAAGGGCCGTGTGAAGAAGATAACACGGCTAGAAGAAGGCAAACATCAGTTTAATGATAAAGTGCATGTCAGGAGATAAAGTCTTATGCTTCAAGTACGAGCACTTATGAAACAGATAGAAACTGTGGGGCGGAAGATGTGGAAGGAGGGGTGGGTAATATTTTTTTGATGTTAGGGACATTATGGACAGTATGCTGCTTACCTAAAATATGATTATTTAAACATAAATTCTTAAAACACACACATATTTAAATCTTTATTCTGGTTAAACTCTTTGATATATCCCCCATCGTGTGTCTGTCTGTGTGTGTGTGTGTGTGTGTGTGTGCATGTACACTTGCTCAACTTAAAGGTATAATTGTATAACTTAGAATTTTAGCTCTGGCATAAGGGGAGGGTCCCCCAGCAGCTTATTGTCTCATAAGCAAATGGTGAATCCTTGAAAGAATGAGATCTGAGATGAAGCACTTTGGCCACTGGGTGCCATCCTTGCTCCATGCAAGAATTTCCTGAGCCATGTTTTTTAGGGAAATGGTTAAAAATCCCAAAGGTGGTGATTTAAAAGTAATTTTGAGATATAATAACAGCGGCGTGTGTGTGCATGACCTGGAGTATGTTAGTGGCAGCGATGCTGATTCATTCACCCAGGTGTGAGCTGGAGGCTTGGCGTGCTCTCCCCTTTGGTTTAGCCTTGTGAACAAAGCCAGCAGCCAGGTCGGTATACTTGATGTACCCCAGCAAGGCATCCTGTGAAGGCATGGAGGCCGTGTGGAGGAGCAGGAATTGATGAGGGAGTATCTTGTAAGCATCTGGAGGTCAGAGGGTCAGACGCTGCATTAATTATCTTTACTGTTGTTTGTAATTGCGGCATGTGTGCATCGCTGCGCTTGGAGCTAGCTGCGTGGCAGGGCCTAGCCCTTCAAGTGCAGCCATGGCAGGGCTGAACCAATAAGCTATTAAGAACCCCTTTTCCTTCCTTCTGCTAATGTCGAGTGTTTGGTGGAAATCTCTGGGGGTGATCTTTGCTTCCCTGGAAGTAATAATTAAGTTCACAAAGGTACCGCCCTAGCCAGGTCTCAAAATATCCAGAGTCAAGAACAGAGGTCAGGAAGAATTTTGCCATCTTTGGGTTTGAGTCTCATATATAAAAACAAGAACTTAAACTTGACCACAGAGAGCACCCTAAGACAGCTTGGTAATACAGACTGACCTTTTCAGAGCTTCAGGCATTTGGCTGGAACTCAAAGAGTAAGTGTGGCAGGAAACAATAAAGAATTTAATTAAAAAAAAAAGTTTAAAAAAAATCTGTTAGGTCTCATAGTAACAGAAAACTGAGACACCTGCTGATAAGACCACACTGTAGAAAGGGACCTGCGCTCGCAGCACCTAAGCCTTGTAGCTGGCCCTAGAGCAGTGGTTCTCAACCTTCTCAGTGTTGCAACCCTTTGATACAGTTCCTCGTTTAATACAGTTTGATACAGTGGTGGCCTCCAACCATATAATTATTTCATTGCTACTTCATAACTGTAATTTTGCTACTGTTCTGAGTTGTAACAGCCTATCTGACATGTGACCTCCAAAGGGGTCAAGACCCACAGGTTGAGAACCACTGCTTTAAGGCTGTCCCAGGGCAGCATGACAGCACCCCTGGGGGTTAAGAGTAACTGAATTCATGCTTCTATGGAAGGACACTGTACGAGGAGGGGTAGTGAGAATGTAAAATACCAGACTTTCTCAGCCTCTCTAGGGATAAGTGTCATGCCTAGAGATGTGTTAAGCGGTGTCAGGCAGACAGACTTGAAGGATGCATTTCCTCTTCTTACTCTAGTCAGTGTCTGCCACCATATCTTTCAGACATTGCTCCCCACCGGGAGCCATGCTGCTCAGCACTGTGTTTCTGCCGAGCCGGTTGCTTTTGCAGTTCTTGCTCTGCTGAGCAGCAGCAACAAGCCTCTAAAGGAGCTATTGGTGACCAAACTCAGCTCTTGTATTGGGCAAGTCATGGGAGGACCACCCTATCAATCAGGAGGCCCCAGTTACTCCTGCTGAAGTCCTCTCCTCTCCCTAGCAAAGGCTCCGTTCCCTCAGAGTGATGGAACCTTAGAAAATGAGAAAGGCGACCTGCCATGCCTGCTTCTGGTGCATGACTTTGATGAACTCATTTAATTGTTACAAAACCCTTAACATTTTCCCCTTGCTTTACAGATAATAAACCTGAGACATTTAGAGAAATGTCCAAAAATGTTCCAACTAAAATACGATGATCTGGACAGACATGTCACGCTGAATTTATAGCGTCTTTGATTTAGAAGAGTGGCCCTGGCTCAGTCCTGTCCTTGTGTTCTGATGCTGGACCCTGATAGAATCTTGGGTTTTACTCCTGTGATAGATGAGTTCAGGTTTTAACTGACTTGAGTGTGTGCATGACTCTGCGTGTGTGTGTGTATGTGTGCACATGCATGTGTGAATGGGTGGGTATGGGTGTGCACGCATGTGTGTGTGCATGCACATGTGAGCATGCGCATGCCTGTGAGTGTGCCTGTCTATCTGCAAAGTCGTCCAGCCCCACTGTTCCCCCAGGAAAACCTTCTCAGCTGCTAGCATTGTAGTGTCAACTTCAAGGGAAAGCTTTGGGGGGGGGGGGTTAATAACAATTTTCTGTTCAAAGCATAAGTCCCGAACAATTCTCAAACTGACTGATGCCATTCCTCATGACTGGGCACGTTTCCTAACATACATCATAATTCATTGGCCTTGCCAGAGACAAAGAGGGCTTTGGGAAAAACCCAGCTCTGTGATGACTTCTGCAGGAGCAGAAGGCCATCCCCACGGCTAGGCTCAAGTTCATCAAACAGCGCTGCAGAACACTGATGTGGCTTTTGAAGAAGAACACTTTGTACCCTTCCCTTCACCTCCAACAAGAAAAACTCGAAATTCCGAAAAGAAGGAGAATGGGTTGGGAGGGGCAGTTTCCATGGTGATTTCAGTGACTGCAAGTGGAAAAAACAAAATGGCCCTAGGAGTTGCCCAGCCCTTTAAACAGTGCGGAGGTGTGTGTTTCTACCCAAAGTGTAATCCAAGACACCAGCAGTCTCCTTGATGAGAGCTCACCATGATAGAACCTCCCTAGGAGGCTGGGTTCAGAAGAAAGGCTGGTTATTTGGACAAACCAAGAGTCCATCATTCTAGTGTTGAGGAAGTCCTTGTCTGCCTGGAGCTCTGTCTGAGCTTCTCTCTCCACATGAACTTTGCTCTTTGACTGTGTGATGCATTAGCTCAGAGAAGGCAGTGTGGCATAGACCGAAAGACCCCACCTGTGACATCTTTTAGAAGAGATGCACACAATACATCGCCCGAAATCTTCCTAAGAAAGGCTACAAACGGGAAGGCTGTATACACGGGCAGGGAAAACAACCCCATAGATTTCATCCCTACAAAACTAGTGGATGGTCTCAAAGCCATCTGACAACTCCCAGAGCTGGTCACTATGACTCTGCCTCAATCACCCAGATAGCACCTGGGCCAAAACCACAGAACCTCACACTGCAGCATCCAAACCGTTGTGGGGCACTCACTGCTGATTAGCATCTGTCAGAGACTAAGTTTCTCTAACTAATTCCCTATAGGAAGGGATGAGTCCTGTGTTTCGCTTTACAGAATCTTGGGAACACTTTCTGATTGACTCAGTTGGGTTCACATGCCTAATCCTGGACCAGTCCAGGAGGGCTTTGTGGGCAGATTAGCGTCAGTTTCCAAGTGAATGCAGGTAGTTGGGTATGGAAGACGACCATGTCTCCTAGGAAAGACAGAGGGGCATAGAGTATCTTTGCTGTCCTTCAGTCTGGTGTAGCTGCACACAGCTTTCAAATGATGGTTTTCAATCCCCACCAGGCCCCTCCCTACTACTTTTTATTTTGTAACCAGAGATATTTCCTGGGAATATAGATGGGATGCTTACATCATAATGTACAGGTACTAGATGACAGTTATCATTGATCTATTCCCTGAAGCAGTTCCCAGCAACACTGGCTAGATTCTATTACTGAACAGAATATTTTGTTGTGTGCTTAAATATTCTCCCTCTGTGGGTTATCTAAGTGTTGGTCACCCTGATTTGGCTTTCTTCCAAATAATTTAAACTACTCAAATACATCATAACTGGTTGTGCCAGTTAAGTTGGTCCAGAAGTCTGCATTTATGACTGTCTGTCATCAGCCCATACCAGACCAGCAGCTTTTCTGCGGTGCTGGGTGACAATAGAGACCCAGAAATCTCCATTCGGCTGGATCAACCAGCAACCTGTGGAGTACTTCTAGGGCATTAATTAATTAATTAATTAATTAGGTCTTCCTGGAAGATTAAACAGATCAAGTAGGCCAGACATCCCTACATCCAGCATTTGAAGCTAACAGTAAAATAGCTCAATTTCTAATCTACTTCCTGGCCTCATTAGAATTCAATTAGCAGAGGACACTCTTTCCTAGAGGCCCTTTGACAGATTTGTGTGTGAACAGTTAACCTGGTGGTAGCAAAGGCAGTTACTTGTGGTCAAACAATTCTGTCTGACTGCAAAGACGAATCCCAAAGATGTTTAGATAGGACTGTACTTACCCTCCCGGAGTGATGCAAATATTTTAAGAGGACAGAGTGAGATAAACTGCATCCAGCACTACCCCTGACACTGACCACATCCTGCCGCTGCCAGAGTTTTTGGACTTGAAGGTCAGAAGGGAAAGGTCAAAGGGGTTATGTTAGAGACAAGGAGATGCAGAAGAATTTACAAGTCCGCCTTGACAAGGTTGGAAGTCATTTCCCAAATAAACAACACTGATCTTTAAAATATATAAATGGACATTCTATGAAAGGTATGTAGAAATGATCACGTATTTCTTAATCGGGGGAGCACTCATCAGGCCATGAAAAGCTGGGTATTTGAGGATTAGACAACCTTGTGCTGATTCTTTTATGTGTGCATTTCCCCCCTCTGCATAGCTGCCTGAGTGCAGACGTGGGGAGATTTCTTCTTCTTCTTCTAACAGGGTGTGTTATAGCTGTCATTCAGCCTTGAAATAGTTTTTCTCTCCAGTGGAACATTGGGCCAGTGATATATCTGTGTGGCTGTACCTACCTGTCACTTTTCTGCTGGCCCTAATGTGTTAGCATTCCACAGAAAGCCCGACCAGCCAATGACAGCACTGGAAGCTAGCTGCTGCCTTTATGGGACCCGGCAACAGGAAGAAGTATTTCATTGGTTGCCTGGCTGTCAGCTAGAGAGGAGGCTACTCCAGATGAGCCTCAGCTGTCAAGATGGAGATGAGGCATGGGGGTGGGGCAGATATTTGAGCATAGGAGCCTCTCTGTGGTAAGTGTGGTACCATCACATGCATGTGGTACATGCATGATGCTTACATCCTACATACACATACACACACAATAAAATGTGAAAGAACGATAGCGTATCAGGGCAGCTGATTTTAATCTGCAGAATCCAAGATGCATTAAAAATTAGATTCTGGTCCCTAATCTTTTCTTGTGAACGCAGGGCCTCTGTGGGAAAGGAATCAGAGCAAGTCCATGGGTAGACAGGGAAGCCTCGGTCTGCTGGAGGGGAGATGCCGTGTCCAATGGGTTTGCTGAACGCAGAGTCTATCCCCAAAGTTATTTTGCCAGTATCTGACCTTGAGAGCTATCTCGCCCTTGAAGAGGTCTTCATTTTTGTAACACTGGAGTGAGACCTCTTCCTCCCATAAACTCAGAGGCAGCGGCCAAAGAGCAAGACAAGGCTGCCAGGACTTGGAACAGCAGGCTCTAGTGAAGCTTGCCTTGCTCTCCGTTCTCCATGTAGGGAGACCCCCCTCCTGCCGCTTCCCGCTCTTACTATCCCCCCTTGCTATGACCCCTTGCTGTTCTCCTCTTGCTGCCCCCCCTTGCTATGACCCCTTGCTGTTCTCCTCTTGCTGACCCCCCTTGATGTCCCTCCTTGCTGTCCCCTTGCTGTCTCCCCTTGCTGGCCCCCTCTTGCTGGCCCCCTGCTGTTTTTTCTTTCAGTTGTTATTATAGCAGAGGAAATTAACATTGGTTAGTAGGCAGGTGAATAAAGCAATCAGGGAATATGCTGAAAAGAACAGGCTGTACAAAAGACCCAGAGCATGAAACATAAACTCTTAACCTGGCAAAGCCAGCCCTGACGGAAGACCCCTTCTCTGTTTTACTTTAAGACACATGGTACAAGGAAGGTTATCCTCTCTCAGCAATGAAAACTGGGTGAAGCCCATCCAAATGCCTCAATGCCAGGGACCCAGACATATGCTGCCTCTGCAGAGTGGGCAGAGTCACTTGCTCCTTAGGAACTGCCTCACCTGGGCATCTTGCTCTCTAGGAACTTTGAGCAGCCAAATGAGGCAAAGACGCTGTCTGTTTTTCCTGAGAGTTACTCAGCTTGCAAGCTAACCAGACCTAACGGTAATTGTAATTAGCAGTGAGCAACATACCAACTTTAGCCAGGATACTGGTGCACGCTAATTCTGTAGACTCACATGAACCAAATAGTGTGGCTCTGTCCCTCTTGTGGTATGAACGGTGACGATAGAGTCAAATCTGCCTAGACTCTGAGTTGCTTGCCACCCGCATCTCCCAGGAGCTGGAGAAGCATCTGACATGTGGTCAGTGCTCAGTAAAATATGTATGTGATAAAGCAGCAAACTGATTGGCGTGGAAAGCAAATCAATAAATGTCACAGAATTTGTGAATCTGTCTGAGCTTCACAGCTGACAAACTTTGGGAAGTCTGCTAGATGTTATGATCTTTTACGTGCCTGTGTCTCTGTTTCTAACGTGAACTAAACCTGGGCGACACGAGCTTGATTCTTGCACCTGTGCGAAATAAACATTACTTACATCATTTGCTTAGTAAGGAGATCGAAGCCTATAGGGCAAAAGGCGTCGCTGAAGGCGACAGCATCAGCAGGTCACCATCCAAGATCTAAACGCAGGTTCAAATGCAAGTCTTGGCGTGAACGTTTCATCAAAATATGCCATTATATAGGAAATCCATCCAGGAGGCAATCACAAAGGAATTGGGTGAGTGATGCTCAGATATTATTTTGGAATGATACAAAATGGACCAAGAGATGAGATGTATAGCTATCATGAGCAGGTAAGAACCCTGCTATTTTTTTCATCCTTCAACAACTCAGGCAGAGCCACATCTTGATCTTGTGCTGGGCTTTGCAGAGATGAAGAACAGCTCATCCCTGCAGTCAGCTGCTGTGTCCACCAGACACGGGCTCAAGACCCAGCCTAGTTTCCCATGGACCAGGTGATCAGGGTAAATGTTGTAGCTCCTTTACAACTACGTAGTCATCAGTACGGGACAAGATGAACACCCACCATGAGGCTGTGTGAATATTAAATGGGATAACAGCAGGGATAATGTTGAATTCATTCTGACATATTATAAATACTCAATGATCATTAAAGACCTTTTAATTTCATTCTCTGATATTCTTAAATGAAGAACATGAAGGACTTCATTGTGGAACAGAATATAAAATGAGTTTTTGTCTGGTACTGCCCTCTTTGTTTCTCTTTACTTAAGGAGGAATAATGTGTTTTCTACACCAGTAAAACTCCAGAAAGCCTCAGACCCTGGAACAAACTCATAGCTATAATCTATATCATACCGCGTTTTCAGAGTCTCCAGTTCCCAGGCTCCTACCCCGCATATCCCAGAAAAGCAGCACTGTTGGCTCCTATCTTCAGGACCTTCTAGCTTCATGGCTAGCAGGTTGTCAGCAATTACAGAAAAGCCTTGGGTGGTTCACCCTTGTCAGTCTTGCCATTGTGTGAGGAGGAAGGGCTCTCCTGAAGGTCAGCATACAGAGGCGGGTTTCCAGGGTGGGGTGGGGATGCAGATGCAGCAGCCATGCTGCTGATGGCAATAGTCAAAGAGAAGGAAGAGTAGCTGGGACTGAGGCCATGAAAACAGTAAATCAACCATTGACTAAAATGCTAGGCCCCTTCGTTAAGCTGACCTCAGATATGTATGTGTGCGTGTGTGTGTGTGTGTGTGTGTGTGTGTGTGTAAAGTTGTTAACACGGCCATTTTGACCACACCTTTTTCTTTTGAATGTGTATATGTGTGTTGTGTGCATGCATGTGTGTATGCATGTTTATAGATGCATGGTTGCACATGTATAATGTGTATATGTACATGTATGCACATGCATGTGGCAGCTCGAGGTTGACATCAGAGACCACACTTTTTTCAAAGCCAGTCTGCTATTAGCTTTTATAACTGTGCCAGGGAGTACCAGTCTGAACACGTGCTCGCCTTGGGCACAGTCCCCCATGTTGTCAAGGAAAAGCAGAGGCCTGACTAATGTGTTTGCTAATGGCCATATTTTGTTATCAGAAATTCCATAGGCCATCCAGATCTTGGGAATGATACTATATTTGAGAGAAAGCCTTTAATTATAAAGCTTATCATTGAATAATAGTTGCAATAAAGACTCATCTCTGGGGTTGCCAAGTCACTTCAATTGCAGGGATGGATATCCAGAGCGTCTCCGCGTTTAGTGTCGTTATTTCTGCTCTGGAAGGAAAATGCGTTTCTGTTTTGAGTTGTAAATTGAGCTCCTAAAGATTCATATTGTCTTAAAATACCCA
This sequence comes from Arvicola amphibius, assembly GCF_903992535.2. NCBI lineage: Eukaryota > Metazoa > Chordata > Mammalia > Rodentia > Cricetidae > Arvicola > Arvicola amphibius. The sequence goes on from NC_052053.1 coordinate 8,811,697, forward strand.
GAGATGCCCAGAGAGCAGGTCGTACCTCCAGCCAGGGATCTCGGGAAGAAGGTGGAAATAAAACTGAACGACAATGGAGCTGAGCTGTGGTGTGTGTCGGAATTAACGGTGTACCAACTACCTAACTGCCCGAAATAAAACCAGAGAGGCAGTGATTTGTGTTGTACTGAGTAGAGGTGGCAAGAAATTTTATATATTGCAGGGATTAGGTACTGTTGTAAACGAAACCTAAACTCTGGGTTTTGGCAGGACCTGAGAAGGGAGCTCGGAGCCTCCACTCTCCCTTCTGATTTGGTCATTACTCAGCTTTTCTATAGATTCACTTCTCAATTCAAAGTTGATACCAGTAAACAGCTTCTAAGACACGGTAAACTGGAGCCGAGAGTCCGGGCCAACAGCCGAGGACTGGGACGTTGTTCAAGTTAGGCATAGTGAAAGCAACAATAACAACAACAGCAACAATAATTGCTGCCATCTAACGAGCACCTGCTGCGTGCCCACCACCTCAACTGTGTTCAGCAGCCGTCAACGCCACTCTCAGAAGTGACGGCTGGCTTCTGTGCCCCAATGAGGTGTGGGACGCAGCAGAGAGTGAAGCATCTTGCTCTAGGGAGCTTTAATAGGGAATTCAGACCCCTGCCCGCTGCTGCCCTGTGCAGCACCCCGCTGTTGAGAGTAACACAGCACACAGCAACACAGCACGGGACAAGAGAGAGGGGCATGTTTCTGATTTCATATGTGAACAATTTTGGTCTGCCTTAGACTTCTATCTACCTATAGATAGGGATAATATAGATACAGAATGGGTCTATATTATTTATTTTTATTATTAAAAATAGCATATATTTTTGATCATATTCTTTACCTCCCTACCCACCTAGCTTTATATTATATATTCTCTCCCTATCAAAAAATGGTTAAAACAAACTAACAAAAGGCCAGTGAGACAAAACATAACAAAACAAAATACACACAAAACAAAACAAACAACAACAAAAGGCCCGGAGCCTACCTGCCCTGGAGTGAGGCTGATAGACCCAGGGACACTTCATTGGACAGCTATCACTTACAAACACCTTAGTTAGATATGGGTCTCTCTGTCCACTTTCCCTTCTCCGGACTGGAATTTTGCTGAGTTTGAACTTGTGTAGGCCCTGTGTGTGCTGCCATAGTCCCTGTGGGTTCCTGTGTATGTCAGGCCTGTTGTGTCTGAAGACACTGTTTCCTTGGAGTTGTCCACCATCGCTGACTCTTACTAACTTTCTCCTCCTCTTCTGCATTGATTCCTAATTTTGAGGGTGCTGAACACTGAACATGGGTCTTCAGCACGAGAAGCATTTGAACAGCTGAAAGCTCAGTCCTTTAGGGAATATTTGATCCCAAGCAGTTTCATTCCTTATTTGTAAACAATGGTTTACATATATATTATATATATTTATATATAAATCTATATATATTCGTTCGCTATATATATTCATTAATCTGCTATTGTAGCTATATACATAATTTCTGTTTTTACAGATACAGATATACACATGTTAGTTTCTGTGTGGTATATCATTGTTTGTCATCTTTGGCACGGGGTGACAACATCCTGGACTCATCTCTGTGACATATGATTCTCAGTTGTTTGGGGTACCAGGGATTAGGATTTGTCTGATCCGGCCATGTCTTCTTAACGTTGTGACCCATTTATTGATGAGAGAGCTGTCTGTAGTAAGGAGCACTGCCTGTAATCAGGAAAATAACAAGGCTAATCAGCCCTGTGACCCTGCAGCCACCACCCAGAAAGAAAGAAAACTTTGGGCAAAGGTAGCCTCGTTGAAATATGAATCTCTGGGAGGGAGCATTAAAAAGAACAATCGCCAAAAATAAAAGGGAAGAAACGCAGTCAGAAGAAGATTGCCGTATATTGCTATATCTCCAGCAAAAGAAAACCAAAAATGTGATAGTAGTAATCACAGTAGATGAATGGTAAAAATGCACTGTGTCTGGCAGAGAGAGCAATTCATTCAGCCTGCCTACACAATAGCGCATGCTCTGTAGGGCTCCAAGAAATGACTTTAGGCATTAATCTACATTATTTTCACTATCTAATTCTAGATCAGAAAAATTTCTAGTCCTGGCAAAAAGCCACATTGATATTTTATTTTTATTCCCCCAGAAACTAGCTTGCAATGCTGAAGAATAATTTTTATCAATGTAACTAATCTCCCCATTGGAGTTTTATATCATGCACAATGACAAACTGTGAGCTGTAACATTTCTGCTTTGACAGCTTATGGAATCCATCATCTATTTTCATAGATCTTCATTCAGAAAAATATTTGATTTCTCAGGATTTGTAGCCCTATCAGAAATATTTGAATAAAAGATTTGCAGCTTTTGAAATCAATATCTGGATTTACCTTTGAAAGCTTAGTCAGTGGGTGAGATGTTACTGTAATCGTTTATCCTTTGTGACCTTTAAAGAAATAGAAAAATGGCTGCTGTCTCGTGCTCGTAGTTTACACCACAGACACCAGGAAAAGGAGCAGCCTCTTCCAGTCATCCTGCAGCTCCCGACTCTTGCAAGAATTACCTGCATCACTGCCTGGAGGCGGGGGCCTGCGTAATCTCAGTCTTTCATGAAATAAAGTCGGACCACGCAGACAAAGAGCTTTGCTAAAGAGTAACCAGAATAGAGAGAAATATGACTTTGTTCATTTCCAACGCATAGGTTTATAATCTGCCTGTGCTCTTTCAAGTGAGTTAGTATGCACTGTATCTAGAAGAATCCGTAAACAATCAGAGTCTGAAGTTCCCATTTACCCAAATCAGCATCATAAAGGAAAAATATTTTTCTCGGTGAGAATTCCAATTTTAAAAATATTCCATTCTTGATCAGTTATATTATTTATCATTATTAGATTTACTATACCTGTGTCGATGAGTCAGAACTTGGTACATAGTCATAAGTATGACCATTACATTCTATGTGGTATCAGAAATGCCTCACATTCAAACTGAAGCTGCAGAATGCTACCAGTTAGTCTGAGACCTAAGGAGTAGACCTAAGGAGGTCAGGGCAATTTAAGATGAGAAGAAGTGGCATAAAATGAGCAAAGTGTATGGAGGGAGAGGCCACTGTAGCAACTCCCATGGGAGTATATGGCTACAGGGGTTTGTTTCTCATTCTGGGTACACATCAGCAGCTGGTCCTCTGTCCCCTGTAACCCTGTAGCATCTTCATGCCGGGATTCAGGCTAAAGGAGAAGCCCCACCTGAGATAGGCCATGCTTAGATAGACCATGCTTAGAGTGGAAAAAGAACAAGAAAGTTAACAAAGCCACGGGATTGGTCTTACTGTTGGGGGGGCACATATGTGCTTGCACACATCTTTAACCTTCTGCTTCCTGCTAGCTAGTTTTTCTCTTCTGCATAGTCCTGTGCCCTTCCTCATTTTTATGATTTCACCTCCAGGCTTTCTTCTCGCACTACCTTCTGAACTGAAGTCCTCTGCAACTTGGGACGTTTGTGGCCAGCCCTGCTTTTCCTGGCCTTGATAGATTTCCTTGCAGGGCTGGGTTAAAAGATGAGGGCAGCTTGTCTTTCTGCACAGTCTAGACTCCGAACAGATGAATGTTCTCACTCAGCCAAATCCTTTCTCTGCCTCCCTTTCTCTGCTTCCCTTTCTCTTTGGATTGTTCATGGCTTAACTTTCTCCACCCTCTTTGCAGAAGTTAACCTCTCCGAGACTCCTTCAAGTGTGAGTTAGTGAGAAACCAGCTGCAGGTGAGCCAGTAAAACCTGCTCATCCCCTTCCTCTCTACTCCTCTTGAGGGGCCGGGTGAGGAATAATTTATCGCCACACTAGATGCAGTGAGACTGACCGGCTGGAGTTTCCTGCACTGTGTCTCCGTAGCTGACGCTTGCTTAGCTCGCCATGCCTTTTGTGACTTCATTCCTCAGCCTCTCCCTTCCTACCCTTCTTCTGGTACCCGTCCTCATTCTTCACCCGCCTTTACAGCAGAAGCCCTGACAGCAGCGCAGACAGACATGTCACTTTTACGTGGGGCTAAACACTCATAATGCTTACTGCCAGGTGCCAGAAGGCTTCGGTGAAAAGAAACGGCCAGCAAGGGACCATCATTTAAAACATCTCTAGTCCCTGTAACTAACATCAGTACTAAGCCTTGATCCCATTCGGTTTCTTGTCCCAGAAGAAGACTAAGGAGACCTCATTATAAACAACTCTACCAGGTGACTCCCCTTGTGTTCCTATCCCTTTGCCATCCGTGTAGATGAATTCAGACATGCTATTGACAAATTCGAGGGACGGTGGAGCTGAAAAAAAAAAACCCTTCTGCTCCTGGAAATTTCGCTGGGCAATAGGAGCAGAGCCTTATGTTCCCCTCTCACTGGCTCTGCCACCCTCCTCTAACTTGGAGCATGAAGAGAAAGCAGGGTCTCCATTCTCTCAACTTCCCATTAAAAACGAAGCTTTTCCTTAAACCTCCAGACACGGCTCCCACCTACTTCCCACCCCCTCATCCTCCTGATACACGTTCCAGAGAAGGTGTCCAACTTCCATGTGTCTACTTCTTTTACATACTTTTTATAGACAGACAGGCCTCTGGCTTGGCTGAAAAGCAAAGCAGAGAACGTCCGTCCTATCCTGCCCTTCAGGAAGTGTCTGCCCGGAGAGACACGAAGATGCCCACGCAGCACTTGGCAACATGCCTGAGGACTCAGAAGCCTTCAGGAAGGTATTTATTGGATAGACGAGAGTAAGACCCGGGTCGTGGAACTCCAGCGACAGGAGGAGTAGCTCCCACAGCACCGAGAAAATCGACCTGAGAGACACTTCCTGTGTTCTGCGCAGTTGGGAACTAGGTGGGGGGACCCTGTTAGCCGAGGAATTCTGCCGAGCCAGGAACGGTGACAGCAGCTGAGGCCAGGCCCTCTGAAAAGGAACACCTTTCTTGGGACGTTCCTCAACAGGAGTTCTACATAGCTGTTTTCCAAATAGTGGAATATTAGGATAGGAAAGCAGGGCGGCCAATGTGAGTTCAGCCAACCAGGAATGAAGCCGAAGACCCAGCTCTCACCAGCTCCTCACATACGCATCTCCTCCATCCCAGTGGCTGGGGAGGCTGGTGTCATATTCAACAGGTTGATGCTGTTGGTGGTGTGTCCCTCTGGCGTTACCTTGGAGACCCAGTTCTGGATGTTTTCCCCCCAGTAATGAGTAGAGTATAATTTACTGGAAGAGAGATCTTCTAAAAGGCCCGGGGAGAGGAAGAGTTGGATTTATAATATGCAGGTTTCTGCGGAGGGGAGCCATGTGCATAAATGCAGCATGGAATGTTTATTTTGAAGGCTTTCACTATTCTCCTCGCAGTAACACTGATAACTGCCTGCCGTGGGTTAAATGACATTTCCCTTTAAACCCATAAGTTGAGGCCTTCATGACCAGGCCTTCAGAACGTGACTGGACCTGGAGGCCGGGACTTTAAAGGGGAATTGTGTATAAATGAGATAAAAGAAGTCATCCCTAATCCAACAGGAACGGTGCCCTTTTGAGAAGAGGAAAAGATACCAGAGCTACTCAAGCATAGTAAGCCAGATAGGGACAAAGCCATCTACACCAAGGAGAGCCCCAGGGAAAACCAAGACCTGGCAGCACCTTGGTCTGGGACTTTTAGCCTCCAGGCCTGTGGGAACACACCACTTCTGATTCAGCCACCTATGGGCCTGTGTCAGGCAGCCCCAACGAGCAGACCAAGCAGACCTCTCTCTCTCTCTCCCTCTCTCCCCCTCTCCATCCATCTACCTATCTCTCTCCAGTCCCGCCTCTCTCCCTTCCTTGGCTTCACAGCTGTTGTGTGATGAGCATCCTTCCTCCACCAGGCCCTTCTATCATGTTTCTTTATGTCTGAAAGCAGTGGGGCCAATCCACCGTGCACCCATATCATAAGCCAGTAAGTCTTCTTCCCTTAAGTGGATTTTTCTCAGGAATTTGTCACATCAGGGAAAGCTGCTCACACAGCGGTCGCAGCAGCAACGTAGTTATAACAGCCATGGACATTCAGTATTTCCTATTCTATGCGCCGGGCTTTCTCCTTCTGTTATGCCTCAAGCTGCCATGCAGTGTGGTCTTGTGGTGGTTTATCCAAGGAATACTCAGTCTGAGACTCACTTCAGTGTCTTGGCGACAGGCCCTCAAGGATCAGTGTCAGCGCAGGATTAGCTTCTACACCTGTTGGGAAGAATGTTCTAGGCAATCACAAGGTGAATTAAGTAGATGGCTCAGAGAAAATAACGAGAATTCACGTGCTACTTTTTGGTGATGGCACTGCGCTAGCAAGCTCATGTCTACTGTGTGTGTCTGCTCCCCCAGTAGACACCTTGTTCATTCAGGAAGATCTTGGTCTCTCAAGAGTTGATTCTACATGTGTCCGATCAGCACAAAACTAACTGGGATTCATTCCAAAGGCAGCTATGAGCTTAGAGAATTCACCGAGTGAATTCATACAAACAAAAGCCAAGACAGCATTCTCCCAAATGGGCCTTGGATGTTCATCATAAGAAATGGACCACGCGGCAGGTCATTTGCAGCTAAATCCCAAGTGCTGTTCACGGCGTACCAAGTTACTTTGCACTGGACAGGAATGGGTGACCCTTAGCTTGGCGTCGGTCCATTTCCAGAGGTAGTGGGGGTAGTTCAGAGCCAGGATTTGCAGCTCAGAGTCAGATCTGCCTCTGTTGATTGCACTGCGAATATGAGCAGTCACTTTATCTATTTATGTGGCTTCCTTATAATACAGGATTTCAACTACCCCCAGCTTAAATATTCCTGGTGCGCTTATAAAGAACCAATGAGTTAATATTCACGAAATACCAAAAGCCGTTTCTGGCATTCCATGAGTTCTGTGGGGAAAGTGCTCTGGAATCTCTTCTCCATCCCCACAGCTCAGCCTCCTCCTCCACCAGTCCTGGAAGCCTAAGGCCTCTCTGCCTCTGCTTTCGTCCAGAGGAGCAAGCGGGTGTCTGGAACAGGCAGCAACAGGTCTACTTTGCTCTCAGTGGTCAGGGCCGAACGGCCACCCACTTTGTTATTTCTTCCCATTTACTGAACATCACAAAATGCAGTATTGTGTGTCAAACTACCCAGGATTGTATTTTCCATTTTATAGCTCCTGCAAAAGCTTCCTTTTCAGCTGTAGAGGAGGCAGTTTATGACTCCCTTTGATAAGCCCTCAACTACGCAGGTCCGAACAAAGCCGGATCGGAGGAGTCCAGGTACTCCCAGCCAGACGGTCTCACTTCTTGAGCTTCATTCAAATTAGCTGCGGGACTCATAATTCTGTGTTTTCATTTATTGCTGCGGTAAACTAAATGGTTCTTTATCCGAATGTTATTTCCTGGCTATTAATCCAGTCGTTAGTTTGGATCGTGACACTCCTCTTTGATTTAGGGATATGGCACCTTATAAATATTTAAAACCCGAAGACTGACACTTTGAGAAATTGACTTTGATTTGTTTTGTTAATGTCGTATGGCTGGAGTAATTATAGGCTTGGCGGATAGGGTTCCATCCTGTGCTCCTCAGGCGGGATGGGGGGGGGGCATGTATCTACAGCACAAGGAACTGGGCAATAAAAGTCCTTTCCGGGGCTTTGGCAGGTGAGACAGCCACACCTGTCTCCTCAGGATGTCCTCTGCTTTTTATTCTTCATTGCACAGAACCTGCTCTTACATCCAAGACTGTATGAATGGAAACTGCCCATATTTGGTAAAATGGTCCAAAGAAGATCTCTCCTGAAAGTCTGGGGATGTTTTATGCATCCGTACGTGCCAGCAAGGGTTTGCTGCAGGGCTCGGGGTGACGTAGGGACTGGTGTGATTTAACTGTGGATCAATCAACCTATTAGGGAAAAAAGACAAGGTCAATAAGGTTGGGTCTTAGTGAACCAGAGGTCATCCTTCACTTCTCAACCTAATGTTCTTATTTCCTTTCCATTAACATTTCATAATGAAAAAATGCCTATATTCTTTAATTTTTGAGATAATTAAGTGAATTTAGTGCCTTTGAAGGGGGAAGGTTTATAATGGCACAGAGAACCACACTGTTAATAACCGGAAGACAGGGGCCACTGGGAGATCAGCAATGATGTCGCCATTGCCATTTAGGCTTCTTTGGTGACAATCGGTAAGAGGTTTCAGCTCCCTATTTCAACGCAGAAACAGCCTTTCCTGCGGACAGCAGAAAAACCTGTGTCATTTTGCATCCTGCCTTTGTCTCTTAGGAAGCAGTTTTCTGGTCGCTCTTAAATCTGAACAAACTGCAACAAATAGAGATATTTTCAAACACTTGGCATCCTCTATACGCAAACCATCAAAGCGGGAGGGGAGCGAAGCTGTTCTGGAGCTTTCCGAAGGAGGAGCAGCGTGCTATCTGTTGGTTACCACAGCCTGACTAGCGTGGTCACGCGCACTGAACACGCAGGCGCAATACACATGGCTGCCCCCAGTCGAATGTGTTAAAAAGAGACTGAGTACTAAATCCGGCTTACTTCTGAGTTCCCAAGTTGTCCATTAAAATGTATCATTTAATAGCAGCATTTGATGATTTCCAGATTAAAACAGTCACTTAAGCATCCTCATTGTCTTTTTTGTTGCCTTCCTAGGCCTTTTAAAATAGTCATAGAGGATTTTGTATCAACTCTCAAAGCCAAATAAAAAGAAGTTACTAACGACAACACTTTGGAACCTAGAGAACAGACAGATAAATGGGATTTAGCTGAGATGGGATCATAGAAGTCGCTCAGTGGGTATGATTACACAGGATGAAAAGTTCTAGAGGTCTGCTATACAACAATATACATGTATTTAATAATTCTGTTAGCTTGAATTTTTGTGTAAATTAGCATATGTGTTTATGTCACCATAAGAACAAAGATCAAAGTAGAGTGGTCAAAAACAAATAGAGAAGGAGAAGAAATGTCCAATGGGATTGTCATTAACATCCTCAGAGAAGTGAGGGTAGTGTCCTGGTTGTTTCCTCTCTTGCTGTGGTAAAACCCTGACCAAGACAACTTGGGGAGGAAAGGATTTATTTGACCTTACAGGTTGCAGTCCCTCATCTAGAGAAGTCAGAGCAGGAACCTGGAGCCATCTCTTCATTACATCCATAGATTTATCAAAGCATCTATGCTGTGGGATAATGTTCTTGTATACTGCAAAGATTTGTCTCTCATACTAGTTTAATAAAACATTGACTGGCCAGTAGCCAAGCAGGAAGTATAGGTGGGACAACCAGACTAAGGGAATTCTGGGAAGGTAAAAGGCAGAGAGCAAGTCACCAGCCAGACACAGAGAAAAATGAGCTGAGAAAAGGTGCCAAGTCACAAGGCTAAACATGGACAAAAGTTAGGAGTTAATTTAAGTAAGAGCTAGTTAATAATAAACCTGGACTAATAGACCAAACAGTTTTTAATTAATAAGCCTCTGTGTTTCTTTGGGATTGAACATCTGTGGTACTGGTCAGGACAGAAACTTCCATCTACACATCTAACATTTTCAAAGGAGACAATGTTGTCATTAATAAGTTCTCTACCAATTTATTTGACAAGAAGTTTGTACCAATGGTAAGCACATAGGTGACAACAAAGTTCACAGTAAAGAGGATTGTTATCCCAACATGGTAGCACATAACTAGTTCCAGCACTCAGGAGGAAGTTCGAGGCCAGCCTTTGCTCCATTGAGAGAGTGGAGAGCTACTAGTAAACCTACCATAGAATTTAAAATGAGGTCAACAAATTGACAGGTGGTTATAGTAAACTGTATGAGTTAACTATGAATATCTTTCAGGTGTGCATAATGGTATAATTGTTAAATAGTACCTAACAAAACAAAGAATGACTGTATGTATGTATGTATGTATGTATGTATGTAGGCATGCAGGCATGTATGTATGAAATGGTCTAGTACATGAGGCAGCAGAGGTTGTTAGATGTAGCATGAGTCAGATTGACCATTGTCTTCAACAGTGGGGTCTTGGATAATTCTTCAAACAAAGCAACTGTAAGAAGTATTAAGATTGCAACTATCTTACTTGATTAAAATAAATCTAGGCAGCCGGGCGGTGGTGGCGCACGCCTTTAATCCCAGCACTCGGGAGGCAGAGGCAGGCGGATCTCTGTGAGTTCGAGGCCAGCCTGGTCTACAAGAGCTAGTTCCAGGACAGGCTCTAAAAAAGCTACAGAGAAACCCTGTCTCGAAAAACCAAAAAAAAAAAAAAAATAAATAAATAAATCTAGGCATTGAGAATGGTTGCTCTGGGTAAGAAAACATTTGTTGCCAGAGGAATATGACTCTGTGTCTATGTGTGTAAAGCATGGTGGAGCTGATTTGCATTCAGCACTGACATGTTTAATCCTGCAGAGATCCAAATACATCCGTGTTTATTGCCACCCTATTCACAATAGCCAAAATATGGAATCAGCCTAAGTGTCTGTCAGCAGAATGGCAGCTAAATAAAATGTGGTTCCTAAAGGCAGTGATATACGATGGCATGGAGTTTTGTGCAGTCATAAGGAAGAAGGAAGGAAGGAAGTTGACCTGGGAGATGGCTCACTGGATAAGTGGTATCTGTGGGGTCATGAGGATCTGAATTCAGATGGCTGGCCCCACATAAAGCTGCGCACCTCTGTAACCTTAGTGCTGCATCGGGCACAAACAGGGGAGGGAGGGCGGGGCACGAACGTGAGACAGGCAGATCCTTGGAGATCACTGGCCAGACATCCTAGCCAACTGATGAGTTCTAATTGAGTGATAGGCCCGCTCTCAAAAGAGAGGAAGGTAGAGAGGAGAGCGAAAGACACAATGTCAACCTCTGGCTACCACATGCACACACTTGTGTGTGTGTGTGTGTGTGTGTGTGTGAACTCACACACAAACAGGTACACACACAAATGCCAAAAGAAAAATAAAATTGTGTCACTAGAAGCAAAAATAGACAGACATAAATAAATAATAAATAAATAAAATGGATCTGGGAACCAGCATGCTAAATAAAATAGGCCAGACTCAGGAAGGCAAATATTGTGTGGTCTCGCTCGTATGTGGGATATACTTTCAAATACATGTGTGACATCACAGTGGAAATGAGGCTATCGATAGAGAGGAGCAGGGCTAACAGGAAGGGAGACGGGACGGGGTGGACTTTGAGCAAAATGCTTGACATGCATGTGTGACATTCCCAACAAAATCTGTTATTTTGTACACTTATTCTTTTAAAACTAATGTAGAATTATCCAACTTTTATGAAAAAGTTTTAAAGTAAATAAACAAGCAGGACACTCTCGTGGGGACACATACACACCAAGAAGATATCTACCACTGTGAATTTCACAAGCCTCGCCATTTAATTCCAGGAATCTAGTATCTGCAAACCTACTGGTATTTTTAAATGATTTGGTAAAGTCCAAGGGAATTAATTTTTGATTGAATTAAAGTCTTCAAACTGGAAGCTTAGCTGTCCCAACACATAGATTCGGTCATCGCTCATCCACAGTGGGGAATAAGCAGTGTTTGTATTTTTAGCTTAGGCACATAAACTTTTGCAGAAAAGCACGGGGTTGGAGAGGCAGGATTGATTATGTGGTTTCTGGAATGCCCGGAGTGACCAGAGCTGGGTTTAATTGCTTAGCCAAAGTAGTTCCAGGGCATAAATTACTCGCAGGGTAATTTATACCCAGCGAATAGACTAGGAATACAAATACACAATGGTCTCTGGTAACTTGAAAGCCATTAAATAACCCACACACACAGCAAGAGTGGCCCAAATGGCATGGTAACCCAGCCAATTGGCATAAAAATGATTTCCAAAGATTTGGTTTCCCTCTCCTTTAGGCTTGTGCAGGATAACTGATTGACAGCCACCTAACAGGAGTGTACGGAAACTCTTAAATAAGTATGACAAGTGTTAGAAGAGTACTGTTTATTGCTAAGCAATATAGCAAAATTGATCTTTTAACTGAAACTGAGCAGCTCTATTTTATCATCAATGCATCATGTTTTGTGTCAGAGGTGAGCCATTTGCCCTTTTCCGTCCTTTTAGATACACAGAACATATGTTTAGTAGAGAGTATTTTTGCAAGGGACGGGATACAAGAATGCAAAGAAGAGTGGTGTATTCCCACGTCCTGTTCTGCATGGAAGCAAATAAAATTCATAGCTGCTGGCCACCCAGATGTCTCTGCATGCAGCAATGTGCATCCGAGTACATTGTACGGCCATAGTTCCAATAAACTAGACAGTTGTATATTCTAAATTTAGTAGAGAGATCCAGTGTGTATATTTTATCTTCTAATTAGCTTCCCCTCTCTCCCTCCCCACTCCATTTTCTTGGGCATTTGCTGCTCAGAAACAAAAGACATTTATAGCTCAGAGTTTAGCCGTATCAGGGTGTAAGCCCGGGTCAGGCCTGATTTATGTGGCACCGCCAATAAGCCAGAGAGAGTGGGACATGGGGTTAGGTAAAGCTAGTGAACTTGTCTTGGCTTGTGTCTTTGATTCCGTAGGCAGCCAATATCCCTCTGGTGTCCGAGCTGGCCATCGATGACATTCATTTTGATGACTTTTCCCTTGATGTTGACGCCATGATCACAGCTGCCCTCCGGATGTTCATGGAGCTGGGCATGGTACAGAAATTTAAAATCGACTACGAGGTAAGAGGTTCTGTGATGGAGCTAAGGGGTGCACCTGGCAAAGTGTCGCAGCCACTGCAATGTAAAGGCTTTTCCAAAGATGCGCTGTAGGCGATGCTACCTGCCTGTGGACCCCATGGAAGTGCCGCGAGAATCATCTGGCAGAGTGTTAGTGGAAGCTTAGGCTTTTGTTTTGGTTTGTTAAAATGTCTTTATTAGATTTGTCTGGTGTTATGTTTGTCTGGTTGGACTGTTTTGCCTGTGTGTAAGTGTGGACACCGCGTGCTTCCCTGGGACCCAGGGGAGGTCAGAACAGGTCACAGAACACCCTCACACTCGAGGTAAAGTTGTGAACCAGACCCCGATCTGCCACCAGCACCACCAGCACCAGGCTCTTAACGACTCAGCCACCTGCCCAGTCCCTGGTGGAAGGTCCCGATCACCTTGGTGTCCCTTGAGCTGCAGTCCTCTGAGGACACAAACCGATCCCTCACGCAGCCTCCCCTTCCCATTTCAGACCCTGTGCAGGTGGCTTCTGACAGTGAGGAAGAATTACCGAATGGTTCTCTACCACAACTGGAGACATGCTTTCAACGTGTGCCAGCTGATGTTTGCCATGCTCACCGTAAGTACGTCTGTGAATGGCAGAAGGCCACCTTCTGTTCGTGCGGACCTCCTGGCTTTCTCCTATATATTTCAATGCCACTGAAAAGTTTCCCCATGGTGATGCCAAGGCAACCCACACATGTCCTGGTTATGGCGGCATGCATTTGACAACAGCTTCTTTAAAGCCACGAAAGCATCAACACCTTAAGACAGGGGTGCAGCCCTAGAATGGAGACTGGGGCCTTTTCCCAGTGTTCTCTTTTGGCAAGCTGGTTTCTTTGCCCAACCTTACTCCCTGCCCCTAACACTTGGACTTTCTATGTAATTTCTTTGTGGAGGAAATAGAGATTCGTCACAGGGCAGAGGAACCTCTGGATAAGATTGGGTTGAGGCCACGAGCCGAGAGGGTGTGTGAGCATGACCGTGAGAATCTGGAATTCTGAAAGAACACTCGCTTGGGGAAATGTGCAGTGAGGCCTCAGGAGAAGGAAGGGGTACTCAGAAGCTCACTACGCTGAAACTATCTGTCCCTTGGGCTCTAGCCTGTGTGACTTGTAGAGAAGACCGGCCCAGCTGGCCAGAAAAGGCCTCGGGATTAACTCTGAAAGCAAATGTTGATGGCAAGGATCAAAACAAAACCCTCTGCTTATTCCCATTTGCTAGTGAGAAACGTTTTCTGGTTTCTACTTGCATTGTTAAATGACCAAGGAAAATATTCCTGACTTAAATATGTTAGGTTCTCTGCTGAATAGTAACATAGACAAGTATAGATATGCACACATGTGTGAATATATATAAATGTGCTTACTATACAAAAAATGGGTGGTGGGTTCCGGAATCTTACAACATCAATACAAATCCCTCATGCCTTTGTACCCATCTTAAAATTTAGACACAAATTAGGGACTTCTGTGTGAAATGCGTTTTGCTTTGGTGCAAATGATGGAAGAACATCCTATCTCTTCATCCGAATCTCGACCCTCTCTCTGCCCATTAAACACCTCCCCAACCTTGAAGGTACTGATCCAATGCCAGTTTTTCTACAGAGTTCCTCGTTCTCCCGAAACACCAGCCATTCCTTCCTCCTCCACCGTACCAGTGAAGGCAGTGTTTCTACAGAGTGTCATAAGTTCCCAATCTCTCATTCTCATTAACCCACCTAAGGAAAGGGACAATTCCTTACTCCTTCAACACGTGTGTTCCCAGCCTCTGCATCCCAGCACACCCGTCCTCTGCCCTGCACTCGGCCAGCTCTCAACCATGTATGTTGTACTGGATTCAGCCCAAGTGTGCAAAAGACGAAACTCAAAGGCCTTCGCTTTCTGCTTTGGAGCTTGTGTGACTCCGCCTCGGCTTCAGGGTGAGGCAGACAGACTGGGAACGCTGGACTGGTCCTGCCTTCTGCCGTCTACACCATCAGAGCCGAAATATCGCTTACGGAGGGGAAATGCTTTGGCTCGGTAGGCTTACTTTTTCGGGGGCCAGCACTGCTTGGAAACCAAAACACCTTCATCTTGCTCAACTTTAACAGAGCTTAGCAGACGAGAAATAGTTTGCAGGTGGGGAGCTCGCGAATCCAGCTCTCTGAAGGCAATGACTTACTAACTAGTTACCTCGAAAAACCTGTGGATTTGTGGAAATGCCAAAATAAGCAAGCAGGAGTGTTGCTCAGATAAAGGAAATAGAAATGTTTGTGACACTGTGTTGTAGATATCAAGGGCAGGGGTGATCTTTTATAACAAGCCTCTGTGGACATCTGGCAGCAGCGACTGGGTCATGGTGCAGCCACAGGTGTAGAAAGGATTGAATACTGAGCTTTCATCACCGAACATTTTTGTGGTACCAGCAGTCTTGATACTTCTTAAGTAGGGTAAAAAAAAAAAAAGTAGACCATTTCAGTGATGCCCCATCCCCCATATTGGGGGCATCGTCCTGTCAGAGTATTTAAGGGTGTTTTGTGTTTGTTCAGCAACTTGGAGAATGTCACTGTTAGGAAAAGTCTGGGTTTTGTTTTTTTATCCATGCTGATGCAAAAATAGAAGCCTTCACTGTTTAAGTTCTCCCAGGGCGACGGGCGGGAGGCTGCGGAGTACAGAAAGGGGTCTTTGGAGAGAGGATGTCAGTGGATATTATTCCAGTCTATGGCACACAGACCTGCGCCGTGGCATCTGGAAGAGTCTTTGCTTTCCGCTCCAGTGTTCCGCTGAACTTAGTGAAGGATTACCACGGGCCGAAACGCCAACTTCTGTTTTTTTCCACACAAGCATCTTCTCTAGCTTTAATCTTGTAAAATCTGGTTAAACCACATTTTTTTGAATCAAGACAGCAATTCTGGAGATGGCGAAGACTGTTTGACCTATGCAGACCAAGTTCATGTCAAATCTAGTTTCTAACGTATGATCTCCTATGGGAAAGGACAGCCTTTATGTCTGTGTGGGCCCCCAGAGCTGCACTCAGCCCTGGAGTTTCCTGAAGTCTCTCGCGAGTTCCCTCCACTGGACGTCTTGCCTCCATTCACGGGATCACACAGTTTACTTCTGGGTGAGAAGTTAAAACCCAAACCAAACTTTTCTATTAATCTGGATTTTTTTTTTTTTTTTGGCTTTTCGAGACAGGGTTTCCCTGTAGTTTCTAGAGCCTGTCCTGGAACTAGCTCTTGTAGACCAAGCTGGCCTCAAACTCAGAGATCCGCCCGCCTCTGCCTCCTGAGTGCTGGGATTAAAGGCGTGCATCACCACCACCCGGCTTTGGATTTTTTTTTTTTTTTGAGGCAAGTTACATAGCCCAGGCTGGCCTTAAATGAGCCATGTAGCTGACCATGCTCTTGAACTTCTTTTTAAAACATGTTTTTTATTATTTTGAGAATTTTCAAGCATACATACAATGTATTTTGAATATATCCACTTCTCACTCCCTCCTAATTCCTATCAGATACACTCCCCGTCCTCCCCATCCCAACTTGGCATCATTTTTTTTATTTAACTTTTAATTTGGGGGGAATTTCACACATGAACACTTTATTTACACAATTTTCACCCCCGTTGTCACTAACACTTCCCTTGCTCCCTTCTCCCTCTCTAACTCATGACCTCTTCTTCTGTAGTTGCATAATTATAATTTACATAACTAATTATGATTGTATATCAGTTTTCTGGGCCCACCTGATATTGTCACTATGTGTATGTGTTTAGGGCTGACCTCCTGGGATTGGATAACCAGGAGCTCATCGCTGGAGCAGACTGATTCTTCCTCTCTCGGAAGCCACTAACTGCCTATTGCTCTTCCTCTAGAAGTGGGGCCTTGTGACATTTCCCCGTCCACATGGGCACGTCAACAAGTGTTGTCATCACGCAGATCTTGTTTGGACAGCCATATTGTTGATATTTTTGGGGGGTGTAGCTTCCCTGCCATATGTAAAGGCACAGAGCAGGCTTCTTGGTACTCTGGCTCTTACATTCATTCTGCTCCGACTTCCAAGACGTTCCCTGAGCCTTAGGGGGAGGAGTTGTATCTGTTGTGTTGTAGATGTATTCATTGTGGTTGGGCACCCCGTGGTCTGCTGCTTTCAGCCTTTTGGCCAGTTGTGGATTCTTGAATAATCTTCATCTAACAATCTTCATCTGTTGCAAAAAGAGGCTTCTTCGATGGGGAGGGGATGAGAGCTGTGTCTGTGGGGATAAGAGCACACTTACAGCACTTGGGAGGCAGAGGCAGATGGATCTCTGTGAGTTCGAGGCCAGCCTGATCTACAAGAGCTAGTTCCAGGACAGGCTCCAAAGCCACAGAGAAACTCTGTCTCGAAAAACAAAAACAACAAAAACAAAACAAAACAAAACAAAAAAAGCACACACTTAGACTTCAGCTAGGAATTATAAGTTTGGGAAAGCAGCCACACTAGGTTCTCCTCTGGGGTCCATGACCTCGCCAGCCAGCCATGGGCAGTGGGCTAGGCTTACGGTATCAAACATGAGTTCCCTCCTCTTGAGCAGGACAGAAATCCAAGTAGGCAGCTGTTGGTTACCTCTATGGTATCAGCGCCACTATCATGCCCTTGGGGATATTTTGCCACATTCTGGTCATTGTGGGGTTGGAGGTCTTACCAGCGAGGTGGGACTGTTGGTTGGTGTTTGTGTTTTGGCAACTTATGTAGCCCTCTCAGAGGCTATGAGAGCTGGTTTTCAGGGCGCAGGCTTCCTCGTCACTTCTGGCTCGATTCCTCCAAGGCTGCATCAGAAGTATGTAGTAGCTTCTACAGCAGTCGAGAGACTGCATACTAGTTCTGGGAGCAATGAACCAAGAGCAATGGCAATAGGCTACTTTAATCTCTTCGACCTCCCCTTATCAACAACTCGAGAGGAAGTTTCCCATGCCTGGCGCTGGAGTGGTTGTTAGAATCCTGAGAAATCATTATTGCTCTAAGTAGCATAACCACATTTTAACTGAGTATATGTGGAGAGAGAGAGAGAGAGAGAGAGAGAGAGAGAGAGAGAGGAGGATAGGAAGAAAGGATAGAAAGAAGGGGAATGGACGGAAGGAAGGAACGAAGGAACGAAGGAAGGAACGAAGGAAGGAATTTTTTTTACTATACCCCAATCATCTGGTTCAGTCACACCAAGAGAATGCCCTGAATGTGCTAAAAATTTTCCTCTAGATGGCGCTCCAAGGCAAAATTTCCCATCCAATCTCTGGAAAACAGGCCGGCAGTCAAACCTTGATCAACCTTCCCAGAATGTGTTTCTTCTTGTCTGACAGGAAAGACACTAAGACACACAAACCAGTACAAAATGAATATTTTCTTTAGCATGTTCACCAACAAAGCCGGTGTGTTGCAACGTAGCCTGTTCTGTGAGGATGCCCTGTGTGACGACTCCCTCCTGACCCACTGTGCGTTAGCATGCCTTTTCCTGCGACTTGAAACCTGATGGTGCGGGTTTCGTAAACCCATTGTCTGGGAGAAGGTAGGAGGTGCACAGCTATGCGTCACTGGTGAACAGATTTGGCCCACAAACGATGGGACACTGGAATTATAAATATATACACCAATTTCCCTAGCCTTTATCGCTAAAATCATTTCACACAGAGGAAAATAAGATTATTGACTCGGAACGGTTTTGCAGAAATCTTCAGGCTCATGTTTAGGAAACCAAATAATTTTAGCTCACTGGAAATTAAAAGAAAAAAAGGAGAACTTCATAGGACAAGCAATTTGATATGGATTTTGATGGACATTTAGTTCACCTGGAACCCCACTGATCACTTATTTATTTGTTCCAAGCTACTGAGAGTAAATTTAAAAAAAATGTGAAATCAAAGCTTCAAGGTTATCTTTTGTTCTAAAGAGATACCTATACAGTTCAAATTTACTGAGTTTTTACTTCCTCTCATAAATAAACTAGGTAATGCTGTCGTCATTCGTGACTAAAACAGAGAATAAAAAAAACCTATACATCAATGGTACCTATACAAATTCTCCTTCTTTATGTAAGTAGAAAGAATTACTATGCCACTGTGCACTTGTGTAACAGAAGACAATGGTGGCCTTGTCTGCTGCAGCGCACAGTGTAAACCAGGTACAGGAATGGGCCATGCTTGCTCATGTTCTATAAGCTACAAAGCATGTCTTGATGTCTAAATTGCAGGGACACTTTGGGGGCGCGTTATAAATGATGTTCAGTCTCCAGCAGACTTTCCAAGGGGGAAGGAAGGCTTCCTTAGAGCCAGGATGCTTTACTGTCCTATAAATGGATTCATTATCACTTCGGGCAGTGCCCTGCTTCCGGTAGAGGCTCCATAAAGATCCATTGCGCTGAAGGAATTTAGTTTAGGGCAAGGTTATTTAAATAACCATGTTGCTCAATGTCCAGGTTTTGTTTTTTTGTTGCTTTTTAAGCATGCTAAGATGACGAGCCACTTCCAGTGCTCAGAATCTTGTTCTCATTGCATCACGCTAAGGTTCACCTAGGGTTCATGTAGGATATTATGATCCTGCAGAATTCACTGGATATGAAAGGGAAAGAGCATGTGATCACATTAAAATTTATGGAGGTACCAGCGGCATGGCGCTGGTGGGGAACTGCAGTTAAACACTAATAATAACCAAGTGTCACAGCACACCCGTTGACACCTCCTGACATTTGCCGGGAAATCTTAAATCTTCAGTGCGGAGGTGGTGGGCTTTTGGCCACCTTTGTGCTGTCATCAAGGTTATTTGGAGAGACAGCCACACCATGTTCCTGATAATTCAACCTGAAGAGCAGAAGGGACTTTTAGGGGGAGATGGGTCCTGCTCTCAAGCTGGAGAGTTTTGCGCCATCCGCCGACCGCCATTGTCAGCTAAGTCCTTGAGCTTTGAAGTCAAACATTCTCCCAAAAGGAACCTTGGGAGCACAATTCAAACTCTTTGCTTCCCCCTGGGGAAGGACAGGGCCATCCAGTTGTTAAATAAAACGTTTCAGTAATCAGAAGCCTCATCACAACAGAATCAAATGCCTTTGTCAACTGGGACATAGGGGTAAAATAAGCTCTTGGTGTTCTAGTCTCTGACAGACTAAAGTCAAGGGTAATCATGCTTAAGATCTCCAGACAGTATTTCCCTAACACCACCTTGCCAGTATACATAGTTACACTTACCTTAACGTAATCGCTACATATTATATAGCTATTGCTAAACTAGTATAATGAAATTCGCATGGGGGAGAAACATGTAAATCTTATCGATGTAAAATAGAAGTATAGCAAATTTTGTATTTAGGGAAGGAGTGGTGCTTAATCTTTCTCCAGACATCAGGTGTGGACACTGTAAACTGTCCACAGGATTGGCGGTTCAAGCATATCTAAGACTCTTGATCCTTAGACCTCTAAAGGGTTCTTATTTTTATTCTCTCCACCTGCATTCCAGAGCCCCAATCAGGCACTCCGTGCTCCTAGATAACGTTCTCTTTATTCACATTAATTTTATAAAAGAAAAGAGGCAAGGCCACACCTAATTAAGAACCTGGTGCGCTGGTAGCCAAACATACGACGGGGCAGGAGGAGCGTCCGATCCATTTCCTCTCACAGGAGAGCGACCTTCATAACTCACTTCAGGCACTGCCATTCATGAGTTATGAGTCATTCCCTTCCCAGTGAAAATAAATTCTCCCGCACCATCAGCCTGCACTGGGTGTTTTTCTTAGGACATGTGAATTGTAAAAGCGCATGGACGTAATCGTGTCTGACGTTAGCACCAAATTGTAAGCCTTGCTCACAGACACAGGTTTGGAAGGAACAGTGCGCGGTTTGGGGGCTGGGAATGTCTAGTTACAATGTCTAGTTACCTTTTTGTTTTTGTCTTTTTTAAGTGGTTTATTCTTGAGGTTTTTATAGTGTTGGTAAACTGCTTAATCTGTCGCTTTGTGTTTTATGACGCCAGGCAAATCCTCCAGGTCGTAGAGACCCAGCAGCCTAGCCACAGTCATTTATCACAGCTTCCATTTTCCGCGCCGTTTGACGTCCTAGTGGCACTTTCTTGGGACTGAAACCTGGCACCTAAGGGTGTTTAGTTAGGGGCTTTAAAAACTTTTAAATTTTCACAGGTCTCGTATTTAATCCTGATTCACTGATGGAAAATAAACATGGGGCTAGCTTGGAAGAGTCCCCATATTCCTGAACTCCATCAGCTGGGTCTCTTGAAGCCCTGGGAGACCTTGCTTTCCGCACAATTAATATGCACCGAGTGATCCTCTGTGCTCACGGCCCTGTGATATTCTATTGTGCTCACTCGTGATTTGCCATGAATAAAGCATAGACCGTATTTCTGAGCATGTCCTCCCAGATCTACAGACACTCATTCTTAAAGCTAAGGTTCTGGGAAATCCAGTAGTCATCTCCCTTTGCTTCTCTGTAAAACACATTCAGCAGATGTGAAAAAGACAGCACTGTTTACCATGTACCTAAACTGAAGCAGAAGCCTCGGCTTCCTTGCGCATTTCCCTTTTTTTTTTTTTTGGTTTTTCGAGACAGGGTTTCTCTGTAGCTTTGGAGCCTGTCCTGGAACTAGCTCTTGTAGACCAGGCTGGTCTCGAACTCACAGAGATCCGCCTGCCTCTGCCTCCCGAGTGCTGGGATTAAAGGCGTGCGCCACCGCCGCCCGGCCGCATTTCCCTTTTAATTGATGCCTTAGTCTTAAGTCCCGCTGTGGTACCTAGGGTTTTCCTTGTACTTTTCTGTTCTCTTTCCACATCTTATCAGAATGTGAGAGAAGAAATGTAAGGACTGACTTTCATATGACCACATCAGGACTTCCTGCAGATGAAAGGCAGAGCATCCCCAGCCCACACCTATGATTCCAGCATTAGGGGAGGCTGAGGTAGGCAGATTGCCGTGAGTTCTAGGCCAGTCTGAGAATTCACAGCAAAACCCTGTCTTTAAGAAAAAAAAAAAAAAAAAAAAGGCATGTTGACAGATGCCAGGAATTTGTATTGAGATATTCTTATATTCTTAAAAACAGACCAAACAAGGGGATTTGATATACAGATGGAAAAAGGCAACAAAACACAGAGTCCACTGGATTCAGGCAATGAGTACATGGCATCTTTTAGAGTTATCTATTTTTAATATTTTTGTAGCTCCGAAATATTTTATATTATAATGATAAGTTAAACATTAAGTCTTAGAAGCAGTGAAAAAAAACTAAATATAATTGATAAAATCAACCTAAAAAATTTTTCATTTATGCATTTAAACATCTACTCAACACAAGAATTTTATAAGACACATCACTGGTTTTTGGTCCTTCTCCTTTCTGAGACTTGCAGCTATTGGATGGCAAAAAAAAAAAACCTCATCATTTACCCCAAACATGCCTTGGGGTTTAGGATCTGATACGAAATATGTTCTGAAATCCCCGGATGTAGAAGAAAGTCATTTGGGAATAGACAGTAAGGGCCACCAGGACTGAGTTTGGCAGAGAGAATCACTGTGTGCTGAAATCACTATTTTACTAATGCCAAGTAGTTTCCTGGCCATGTTCATCTTCAGAAGAAAGGAAAGCAATTGTGACCAAAACTATCCCGGTTGCTCGGACAAGGAGAAGAGCTAGCATGCGATGGCAGCGTGCCCTGTGCTGTGATGATGGAGAGGGTGGCATGTCAGTACTGGGGGTGGTCCTTGGACTGCCGAGGGACCATCCTGGTCCCAAGACAGGCAGGCTGATGTGACTTTTCATGAGCCACCCCTGTTAACACCAAAGGGGTCTGGCCACTGACCGTCGTCGGTGAGATGTTTACCCTCTTCCCTTCCTCTGAGGACTATGGGTGACAACTGCTCTTCCGCTCTTGGGAGTTTTTATTCCACACAATCTCTGATTGTCAAAGAAGGACCTGTTGTTTAAAAAGAGGGCCCCATGTGCCCGGCAGCCATTAACCTTACTCGGAAACCCTGCTGGTTATCAAGAGTCATCCGCTGCTGCTGTGGAGAAAACCCTCCGCCTCAGATCACTGACTGGAGCAAGTCAAATAGTTTGACACTCGCCAGCTTGCCCTAAAGGCAAGTAAGCCAAGAATCTCAGCCAGTAAATGCAGGCAGAACCCAAACGCGGTCCTTCACTATTTTTCGCCACCCTGCTCCGTCCACGACTGAGATGGGAAGTTCCATGCTTCTTGTTAAGTGCTCCCTCCCTGCTCCCACTCCCAGGCACTGAAGCCTCGAAGCATCTGTTAGTACACGTTGCCATGGAGCAGGGATATAGAGGGCAGAGCTTCCTGGGAGCTCTTGCCTTTTAAATCCCTTGGACTGGTCTGGTGGGACTCTCTGCTTTCCTTGTCTATGATAGAAGATGGAGAAAATGCCAAACTGAGACTCCCTAACAAGGATTGATGACTCTATATGATGGCGCACCTTCCTTCCGGGATGCAAACACAAGATTTGCAAGGCTCAATGCACTGTCTCCAAAAGCGAAGCAAAGATGCCAAGTCATTTCTGCCATTGCGCCCTCCCACGATGCAGGATCTCCATGGAGCCAGCCAGGTTCTCAGCATAACTGGATGGGATGTGCAGCCCAGGAGGGCAAAGACTAGCACCGTGATCTCTACTGCACTCTTCCCTTGGCCTGGGCTGGCACAAATACTTACTCAATTTGCTAAGTGAATGGGCACTTTTCAGAATGTCACTATTTCATTCAAACCTGGAATAATTTGGTTACAAAAATATCTGCACTTTCAAGTTTGATATAAGCTGTTTCATTATTATTTTCTATTAAAATTTTAAAAAAAACAAGATGATAATATCACAAACCTTGGAAATTACAAATAAAATTTTCTTTTTCTTAAAAGAAATCTGAAAAATGCAGAGTATATAAATTTTAATGAATAAATGTTCTTTGTGGATTTTTTTTGACACAAAGTAAAGTTTTTTGAAATTAGACTACTGATCTTGTGATGATATCCAGCAAGCTTTCTCCTTTGCAGATATTAGACATTTTATAAAAGTGGGCTATTTCATTATCTGCTATTAGATCTTTTTTTGTTGGTTTGTTTTTTGGTTTTTTCAAGACAGGGTTTTTCTGTGTAACAGCTCTGGTTGTCTGGGAACTCACTTTGTAGACCAGGCTGGCCTTGAACTCACAGAGATCTCCCTGCCCCTGCCAACTGAGTGCTGGGATTAAAGGTGTGCGTCATCACCGCCCAACTAGATCTTTGGTTTCTGTTGAGCTTCATTTGCAAATCAGGTTCGCTACAGGTTGATCTGGGTGCAACAGACAAGTTTAGACTAAAGATGTCAAATGGCTTTGCAGTGCTTGCTGGTACTGCTCGGGATTAGTGCACTTCGTGGATAAAGCCCGGGTCAAGTGATTCTGTAAAGTCTACCCGTCCACAGCGCTTAAAACCTGCATGTCTGTCTCTGTATTCTCTCACAGTAGAGGTGGCTCCTAAGCCAGGTTGTCAGGGTTCTAATCCCACCTCTGCTATTCAGACGTGTTATCTGAGATAGGAAGGGAAGAGTAGTATCTACCTGGAGGGTTCTTGTAAGGAAGGCTTTGTGAAACTGACATATTTCCAAGAGCGCTAGGCACACCTTGAGCGCTATATCAGTATTAATCATCGTTAGTATTTTCCCAAGCCTAGTCTCGCAAACATACCGATTGCTTGATACAGAGCAAGGACCTAGTAGCAGTTTTTAAATAAAAAACTCCTCTATAGCACTGCCTAGGGCTGATAGTACAGCTGTTGTATTTTGCGACTGTTTGAATCCAACAGAACCACCGCGACAGTCACTATCTTGCCTGTGATAGTCTTGGTTCGCTGCTAGCAGACTCAGCTGCAAAACGGAGACACGTCCTAACTGCCTTAGATTTCATGTTGGCTGCTGACAGAAACTCACTGGTAGCCTAGCAGAACCTGAGAAGGAATCTTCTGGACTTAGGGACTCTACAATCTTCAGTGTTGTGTGTTGTGGGAAGGAGAAAAAGAATTGTCCCAGAAAACCCTTGAAAGCTGGCCCCGGAGGCTGCGTCAGAGAGGAATAACACGGCTTTTCTTAGCAGGTAACTTGAGGATTAGATAGGTGCCCCTGGTTGTCTCTTTACTTGGACAGATTGTCTCTCTTGCTCGTATCTCTGATATTCGCCATGAGAATGCACGTGAGAAGATATACTAACACAAGGGTCAAGAAAACTCATAATTGGGGCTGGAGAGATGGCTCAGTGGTTAAGAGCATTGCCTGCTCTTCCAAAGGTCCTGAGTTCAATTCCCAGCCACCACATGGTGGCTCACAACCATCTGTAATGAGATCTGGTGCCCCCTTCTGGTTTGCAGGCATACATGCAGACAGAATACTGAGAATACTGTATACATAATTAATAAATAAATCTTTAAAAAACAAAGAAAAAAGAAAGAAAACTCATAATTATTGAGGAGGGACATAATTTTATTGGAAAATAAAATAATAAGCTAGAGTCTAGAAATAAATACATCAAGCCATACCCCCTGCCTCTGTTTTCTCTGTGAAAGTGTATTATCTTCAGCAGGCGGCTGACTGCTTCTGCTCAGGATGGGTAGATATAGTCTGGATGGATAGGACTGAAGGAAGATGAATGGGGGTGGGAGGAGCGAATAGAAACTTAGTGGCAGGTGGACACTTCTCAGGCCTGATGAGTCTCAGAAACCATTTACCCGGCAGCTCTAAATCACAGTCAAGAGCTAGGTGCTGCTTCAGTAATCCGGGCGCCACAGCTGGGAGAGGCCACAGCCAGGAGAGGTAACTATGCCTTGAACGGCCATGTGTATGGCGAACTTCCAGGAGTCTTTATTCTAAGGGCCCAGAGATGAGCTGCGTAGCCTTGGAGTCATGTGAAATCATAAGATTATATAGAAAGGGAGTTCACGTATCTCGTGAAATTCTCAAAAGTATTCATGATATAAATAATTTTAGAGCCAGGTGCCAAATTTCAAGAGAAGGGGAAAATAAAAGGTTACTGTGTAAAAACTCAGCAACAAAGGCAGAAAATAGAAAGAGAATGGTCATTTAGAACTCCTCAATAAAGAACAAGGTCCAGCCTTCTGCCTTCAGGGCAGGGGTGGAGGGAGAAGGGGCATAAATGAGAACAATTTCCCCAGTCCTGCCAAAGCCTGGGAACCGGAGACTTCAGAGGTCACTAAATAGGGTACAGTGGCATGCTGAGACCCCAAGTCCCCCATCTCCCCTCTGCAGGAACCAGAGTGCTTGCTTGAGAAAAAGAAGAAGAGGAGGAGGAGGAGGAGGAAGAAGAAGAAGAGGAAGAGGAAGACAACATCCCTGAGGATACCCGCAAGAGGACAAGATAGGCATAGATAGGCAGAGAGTAGAGAATCCTAGGAAAGCCTATGGCTTCCTGGATGAAAAACCACAGCTCCTTTTTGTTCCAGTGTTAACACTATTGTTCTAGATAACAGACTAGGAAGTCCAGAGATACGAGCTTTGATCTAGTGTTTGAGTATCTTCAACAAAAGACCAGACAGACACTTGGTCACCCTGTGGTAAATGCCCGGCAGCCTGCAGGCACCTCACACCCACCCTGGGGGCAGGGTGAGTTTCACATCCCTTCATGTCTGTGTGTGAGTAGTCATCATAAGACATTTAAGAGAACACAAATAAAAGGCTCAGAGGACACAGGCAATTCAAAGAACCAGGAGAAACTATCAGAAACGTTGTTCCTTTCTTCAGAAGGGTAAGAAAAGAGTGAATAAGTCTGTGGGCGAGGAATAGATGGGATTATAAAAGGAACAGAAAAAAATACTTGTAAATGCCAAACTCCTAGGAAGAAAGAGGAATAGCCTATACAGGAAATGGAAGAAAAGAGATCCTTAAAAAAAATAATAGAATTGATACTCAGCCTATGGGAGTCCCACTCATATAGGACAGGAAAAAATATTGATGGGCCAGCAAGATGGCTCAGCAAGGAAAGGCATTTTGTGGCCAAGCCTGAAAAGTTGAGTTCAATCCACTGTATCCACATGGTAGAAGAGAATAGATTCCTGAAAGTCACCCCATGGCACAGCCATACATATACACACATGTAAAAGTTAAACAAATAAATGTAATAAAAAATATACTGAAGAGAAACAACAAAAATATTTAAGGAACCCTATTATGGAAAAATAGAAGCCACAGATTAGATTTTCAATGTGAGCAGAATGAGAAGAAATCCTGACCTAACTATATCTTTGTGAAATTACTGAACACCGTGGATGAAAAGGAGATTCAGAAGCAAACAAGCAAACTAACACGCTGAATATTAGGAATAAGAATGTCATATTCAGTCGGGCAGTGGAGGTGCATGCCTTTAATCCCAGCACTCAAGGAGGCAGAGGCAGGCAAATGTCTGTGAGTTCGAGACCAGCCTGGTCTACAGAGGGAGTTCCAGGATAGCCAGAGCTACACAGAGAAAGAGAAACCCTGTCTTGAAAAAAGAAGGAGAAGGAGAAGGAGAAAAAGAAGAAGAAGAAGAAGAAGAAGAAGAAGAAGAAGAAGAAGAAGAAGAAGAAGAAGAAGAAGAAGAAAAGAATGTCATATTCTTTCAAAAAGCAACTTTACAAATTAGACAATAAAGTATAAAGTAGTTAGTCTTTGAGAATTCTGAAAGAAATTACTTCCCCTCCCCCCAGAACTTTAGGCAAACTAACAGTGAGTGTGAAAATAGAATAAGGTCCTCCCGTCCCCATCCCAGCCATGCAGACCCTAGAGTAACTGGATCCCCAAGAAATGGACACACTTCTTTATGAAGACTGACAGGTGTGTTCCTGCAAAATGAGGCAGAAATTGAGGAAAGGCATAGGATGCAAGACAAAAGAGATCATCCCCAGAAGGGGAAAGCAGAAGCCCCGAGAGGGGACAAGCCAGACCTGATTACCTCCAGGACACAAAAGACCATGCAAGTAGTGTGAGAGCTTTGATTCTCTTCAAAATTAGTTAAGTGACATTTAATAAAGTCATGGAGGATATGAAAAGGCACAGCTGTTTCAAAGAGATCGGAACTCCAGGAAATGAAAGTATTTAAGAAAAGAATCTTCAGCCGGGCGGTGGTGGCGCACGCCTTTAATCCCAGCACTCGGGAGGCAGAGGCAGGCGGATCTTTGTGAGTTCGAGACCAGCCTGGTCTACAAGAGCTAGTTCCAGGACAGGCTCCAAAGCTACAGAGAAACCCTGTCTCGAAAAACCAAAAAAAAAAAAAAAAAAGAAAAGAAAAGAGTTTTCGTGTATTCTCAGGCCTGGCGGTGGGTAGTCAGTATTTAGAGGGTGATCCTAAGGAAAGCTCTGAGCATGGGTTACGTTGGGAGTGGAGGGGAAATGCAGGGACCATCACCACTACACCATCAATGTTTTAAGGCACACTTGGAACGAGATGTGGGTATGTGCTCCCCTTTGCCCTGCTTTTAGCTGTGAGTCCTTAGGCACAGGGTGGAGCCCCTCTGTGACTCAATTTCCCATCCATAACAGGACAATCATAGCTATTGCCTCATAAGACTGGTAAAAAATATTAAGTAGGTTAAGCAGTCAAAAACTCCTAGAGGAATTTATAGTAACATAGGAAAGACTGTGTAGGTATGTGGAGAGTGATCAAGTACTAAACCATATGGACATTGTGTGGCAATATGGTAAAAATGTCAGCAATTTAGCTAAACAAATGATTTTGGTTGCCTTTAGGAATCAGGAAATATGAACAATGAGAGTTTTGGCTTTAGGTTTCTGAGTCTGGTTTTAGAAAATGATTACAGACAATAAAATAAACAAAAACTAATATCCAACAAGTTTTAAAATGAAGGGTGCGCCAAGCTTTGGCAAGGACTACTTCGCAGCCCCCGTCAGTTTATTCCGTTTCCATTTGCTGCCTAAGTGATGTCATATGTGCTTCCAAATCTCGCCGAGGAACCAAGGCAGTTTGAAGAAATAAAATTGTCAATACAGCAATCCATCACTCAGTTACGTCTGTATTAAAACCAAAACCAATTAAAAGAACAAGGTTTTCATTGCCCTAAAAGTCTTGCACGTATTAGCCTGTGATCCGAGATTAGTGGTGGAGAAACATACCTGGAAAGTCATTTCCACCAGGCGCCCCGCCTCCTATCTTCTGATAAAGAATTTAATAAGTAATGGAAGTGGAGACTTCCACTGCGAGGGGGAGGGGCCGGCAAGGCCGTGGATGGTAAGGACGCGCAGATCTTTCTCCCAAAGGTGCATTTCCTCCTCCAGACTAATGAGAGGGCCAGCTGGAACCAGAGAGCCGGCGTGGTTCTTGTGCCCGTAATGATATCCAACTGCGTCCAGGAGGAATTACGCCCCAGCCACGTACTTCACACAGCTACTGGGATCAGAAACAAAGGCCTCAAAATCGTGTACTCTTCCCGTGATGCTCAGTCCTGGTTGTCTAGTCTGCTGCCAAATCTCAGTTTCTAGGATTTACCTGTATGTGTTTCAGTCTGTCTGCCAGCTCAATATGGGTTATGGGATTTGTAAGATAATTCTAGACCATCAGCATGCAGCATTTGAGGACTTCTCAGTTCCCCCTTTTACTATAAGGAAGGTTTTATTGTGTTTGCTGATTCTCATTTGAGGAGCATCCAAGGTCCAGAGCTTTTCAGTTTTGAAGGTCCCTTCATATCCCCCTGTTTCCAAATACAACACTCCTCATACTGTGTGCAGTGGGAAAACACTTGGGCCTTCCCCAAACTGTGGGTGTGGAGAACACAACCTCCTCTCTATAGGAGGAAATGAAGCAGACTGATTCTCTGTCTCAATGTGACAGCAAGGGAATCCCTCACTGTGGGGACCTCAGGCTAAGCAAGTGACCACTCAACGCACTGTCATCTAAGAGGGTGACAGTTAATCATTTGTTAAAATGGTGTGGGCCTGAAACCAGCCGATTGCTGCTCAGCTGACTGAGTTTCCCCAGCCCCCTGCCCCTGGCACTGACTTGCCATTGTCCCCTTCTTCCCAGACTGCTGGGTTTCAAGAGATTCTGACCGAGGTGGAAATTTTAGCGGTGATTGTGGGATGCCTGTGTCATGACCTCGACCACAGGGGAACCAACAACGCCTTCCAAGCTAAGTAAGTGTTCTAATTGTTGTGATTTTAATGCATTTGCCTTTCTGTCCGGAGCCAAAGGTGACGAGCACTAAAGAGTAAAGCATTAATTTCTGGCATCGGAGGCCAAGGCCACGCAGGCTTGGGCATGCATGTCATGGGGCCCATCCATCTTTATAATTCCCTATTCTTCTTTTAATTGCAAATTTGCCCTTCACGTCATGCTTGTTGATTTGGTCTGCCTCTTCTGACCTCCGTCAGAGAGCGCAGTTCAGGTTTTCAAAGTCCTATTCTCTTCCTCTCTGCCTGTTTGCCTCCGTGGCATGACAGGCCGCTAGAATCTGCTCCTCTCGAGCCTGATTTTGAGGTGATTGGAATAAAAAGAGGCTCAGGAAGATTAATGAAGCAAAGAGTGTTCTGTTCTTCCTATTCCCATGGAGACACGGAAAACAGACAAAGGACTCAAACATAGGGATGGGTAAAGCGACTGTCCACCCTGCACCTAAGTCACATGCATAGACCAATCTGCTCCCAAGAAAGTTACACTGGTCAAGAAAGTCACTGCTTGGTGGCTCACATTGTGCAAGGGCCACAGAACTCAGCACATGTTAAATTCCAGGTGTGTCAGGACTCTCGCAATGAGGTCAAGTCTTAATGTTCTTTGAGCTAGCTATCTGCTTAGGAGACGGTCAGAGGCCCTGGAGACATGTTTTGGCTGGGAACAGGAGGACCAGCTTCTGTAGAGGGGTGGGATTAACTTTCAGGTGACAGACTTCGAAGTTCTCCGAACAGGTAGACCTCTGCCGGCTGAAATCCCAACAACCCACCGTGTGTTTCAGCTTTCCTGCCCCCACCACCCCCTGAGCCGGACCTTGACGTCTTGACCTGGCCTAGCAAACTGCTTTGATCCTGTGTCCTCCTCTCTCTCTTTCATCCTCTAGCCCAGCACTTCAAGTGCCTCCCGTCGATAGCCAGTATCCAACAGTTCCTTGACCCTCTTAAACCTCTGTGACATCCGGGTCTGCAAAAAAACCACAGCCTTGGTTCAGTCTACCGATTCAATTTCTAGCTACCCTGCCTAGACTTGTCCAAGCCTTGGGAGAAAATATCACAGTTGTGCGAGCTTGAGACACAGTAAATAGACTTCGGTTCAACTCAGCTGCGCGCTCGGGACTCCGTGTCAATCTCTGCGCGTGCGCCCCCAGCTCGGCCTGCACCGCTCTTAGCAGTTAAGCACCGCTAGTGTTTTCTTTTCCCAAGCTCCACTGCCTCCCGACACCACGCTACGGATCACCTTGCCTCCTACTTCGCCGAGAAAATTGAGGCCATCAATCGAGGATGCTCTCAATTTCCTCCCCTGCCACCTACACACTTATCTATCCCACCCCATCCTTTCCCCTTTCCCTCCTATCTCAGTGAAAATGCTGTCCTTCCCACGTCTGAGGCCAATCCCTCCCCTCTGCTCGGGATCTTTCTTTCCTCGCTCCTCCAGGACCCTTTTCCATCCATCTCCCGCCTCTCTCCTGTATCTATGTTTCCCTGTCTGTGGGTGCTCTGCATCTAATTAACATGAGTAATCCCGCCCACCTTGAAAAATCTGCCTACAACCCCACTTGTCTTTTTAGTGATGGTTCCGTTTCCTTCTTTCCTTCCTGGGCAAGTTTCTTGGGAAAGTGTCTGTGTTGGTTGTCTTCACTGCCTCCAACCCCTGCCTGCACACAGGGCTTTCGATCCCCTTCCCCCTAGGGAAACCGCCCTCAGTGGCCCCCTTTCAAAGCTGCTGTGCCCTTTTTCATGCCCTCCCTTCTTGGCCCTGTTTTCCATGGGTCATATTTTCTTACTTCTGCTTCTTAAACTTCTCTTCGTTTTTTTCCAAAAAAAAAAAAAATCTTTATCTTACCTATGTAGCCTTCCTCCTCAGTTTGCTTCAAGGCCTCTTTCCTTGTGTCCCCTATTCCTCTCCCTCTCTCTTGACTATTTGTGCCGAGCCTTTACCCATTCCTTCCTGAGCCCTGGCTACACGTCTCAGGGCCACGATTCACTTATCTCCAGATCCTCCCGCCAACTGATGGGAGTCCCAGAGTCCTCTCATTCTCAGTCTCCCCCTTCATCCGTGTAAAGACAGGAAGGGGATCATTTGTCTTTCACTCCGCCAACCCCTTGCCCTATCTTCTGTAGATAGTTTTGTCTCCGTTTTACAGCTTGTCCAAATTCATCCACCAAAATGTAGTATGACAGCAATCGGAGTGAGATCTCTGATTCCCAAACCATTCTTTAACTGCTGCACCAATGCTGTCCTTGACTTTGGGACATCTGTCTTGGACTACTGACACTGGGCCTTCAGCTTGTTAGCCGTCTTTCCAGATAAAAGATTTAGAAAACTAAAATGTATCCTGACATCCAGCAACTCAAAATGTAGAACTTGTGGAACTGAACTAAACCTTTGCGTCCAGTGTCTTAAACTTGCAAAGATGGCAATGAACGCCCTGAAATCTCAGGCCCTGGGCTGAACGACTTTCACCGATATTGGGTAAGTAATAAGTTACGGACACCAAACCGCTTTGTGCCCTCCGGCTCCACTATCAACTCTCTGTACTCTAAGACGGTACAGAGCATTCTCTCAACCAAGTCAACTTGCATCCAGCTCCCCAGCTCGTAGACGCCCATCAGCCCTTCCACTACCCCGTGAGGTCATGTTTGGATTTACACCACCTATGGCTAGCTCGGCCTCAGTGAAGATTTGACAGTGGGTGTCAGAGCGACTCTTAACACAGCTGTTTAGTGAGTAGAGTAAGATTTCCCCAGTGAGGGCGCCGTTGTTTGAAATCCCTAAGAAGAAGCCTGTAACCTGCCCTCCGCCTTCATTCCTCAATGAAGGAGTGTTTTTTGTGTTCAAGGCCTTGCGCTAAGCATTCTGGGAGAATAGGAATAGCAGCAGACAATCCGTTTCCTTAAGCTCGAATCCCAGCAGTTCAGATGATTTGGCAACAGAGCTTACCTGCAACGGTCGTTATGTGGCAAAGCATAGGCTACCTTTTTTGTCATCTATGGGCAATTAAAAAACAAACAGGAGACTTTTAGCAAGGGATAAATTACTATATAAAATGCAAAATACCTCTACAATAAAAAAAAGTGTGACTTTAGAGCACCATTTGATTTATGCCCTTAGCCTTTCTGATAAGTGAGCCTTTGCATTTTCATATTTTATCCTTAATTTTTAAGTATTGGAGAGCGTGCAGTGAATGATCAATAGGGAGAGAGGCCACCAATACCGCCGCGCTCTGAAATTGCTCTCCGCTCTTCTCTCCAGGGACAGCATGGCCCACTCATCCCCCTCTCTATTACAGCTGCCCCCGATGATTAAATATCAGTACGGCACAGCTTTGTAGTATATTCTCCTAGGAGATTCCTTCCATTCATTTCTAGCATAATCTCTTACACTCATTTCTTGGGAATGAAAACCCATCTTGTCGCTTTCGGCCAGGTCCCAGAAGTGAAATACTGGGGCACATTAATCTGCCCTGACAGCCTAATCCCATTCCTCACCACCTCCCAGCAATTCCCAGCTTCCTAATTACCTTTCATAGTTTGCCTGTTTAAAGTTTCCTCGAAGCCACGGCTGCAGGCCGCTGCTAGCTTTTTTTTCTCAAGGAATATGCATATCCAGGCTGTGGGGAGGGCGTACTTTGGTGTGCACGGACTTTGAGTGCCAGCACGAAGCAAAGGATGTCAGTAACAGAACTGCCCCTTTTACAGTTCTGTGTAGCAAGAGTCTAAAAATCAAAGGCATCAGTATTTGGGCTGATCTAAGCAATAACACACATCAGGAAATTTCACATTTATGAGTTACCATGCTTCCCCCCCCCCCACCGCTTCCCATGCACTCTGCATATACACACGTACACATATAAATATATATGATCATATTTCTGCAGCTACTGGGTATGTGCCCAAAGCCACTCATGACATAGACAATCAAAATGAGATGCAGCATTAAAGTCAGTCTTCTTATATGACTGATGGAAGGTTTTTTCATTTACAAAGCAGGAGTATGTATCCATGCAGTGGTTTACTTGAAAGACACGAGCTCTTTAGAAATGGCTTTATGACCAGTTAAGGGTGCATAAGGTGCATACCATGCCCCTCCCTGTAGAACCTTAGTGCTTGTGTTTATATACTACCATACAAACTACCATAAGTAGTTTGAGCTTTTAAAGCCGGCATTTCTCCGAGTTATTTGACACTGGAATCCTTTTTACTTCAGCGTGGCATAGCTTTTGGCATTTCAAGTTAGTAATAGCCTATAGAATGTTTCTTGAGAAAGTTTATCCCGACGGATGGGTTTATCTTCTGCCACTATATTTATTTTCTGTTTTGTGTAAAGTGGCATTTGGTCAGGGTGTTCCTAGGACATCCAGAGTATGTGGGACATAAGAACATGGCAGACAGAGTTCCTGGTGCGCCTTTGCCAGGAAAGAAGGCACCATGAGGTTTGAAAGTCTTAGAAGTACTGGTAGGAACCACACACAATAGGACAAGTCAGGGGTCCTTGTGGAAGAGAAGTATTTCTTCAGTGACTTGCCCTGGGTTAGTACCGGCTCCATTCTCTGGACGCAAACTAAGATGGCTCCTTACCTACAAGAAGAAGCTGAGTATTCTGGTTCAGGACTGGACAGAGAAAGCGTTCTACAGAAATCTGGTAGAGTGTGAACTTCCTGGAGGTAGGCTCCACAAATTACACCTCATACCCATGAGTGAAGAGTCCAGGAACAAGCCAGTTTACAGGAATGAAAGAGGGAATCAGAGCCTGGGGTTAACCGCTGTGCTAGCGGACTTCTAAATTGTGTTTTGAAAGCTCCTTTCACCAGCAGCCAACAACCTTGTCAAAACAGAGAATCACGTATCAGAAATGTGTGTGTGTTAGGCTTTTTATTCTCCCACTGCAGTGAACAGCTTACAAACTGAGATTCAAACTCAGGCCTGAAGCTAGCTGGCCCTGTGACCTTAGAAAACCTGGGAACTTCTCTGAGCCTCTGTTCCTTTTGATTTAAAGTGAGAAAATAATACCTCTTTTGTAGTCTTTACCACAACTCAGTGGGGTTATACAGCAAGGGGCAGTGTGACTGACTCCCAGTGCGTGGTAGGCGCTCACGGATGGTGGCTGTTATTAGCAGTAATGTAATCATTATAAAACATATTACACATATATTTTAAATATATGATATGTATATTTTAAATAAATATAATACGTTATATATAAAATATAAATAAATATGTGTATAAAATTAAATATATTATAAAAATATGCTGACACAGATATTACCGTCAGCCTCCTAGTTCAGCCATACCCTCTCCACACAGCAACACGAACGAGTTACTTTTAAGCACCTACTCCATGGCAGGCACACAGAAGCTCAGCATCCAAGTCGAAGACACACTGTGTGATTTTTGCCACGGAAACGCCTCCTATGTAATGACAAAGGACCTTAAATGTTAACCCATCTGTGAGATTAGCCTGAATCTGCCCACTCACTAGATGATGTAACGGACTGAGGCAGGACTTAAGGAGATAACACATACATATCCGACTAAAATCTAGTTCCCTCCCTCATCAATCCTCTTCATCACGAGCTCTCTTCCACCTACCCTTCCTGCTACTCAGGATGCAGGAGTGCTGAGCCTCCCCAAGGATCACAGGCCCTCTGCACCCCAGAACTGACAGCGACCTCAGGTGGTCAGGAGCCAGGCAGCCTGGGATGGAAATCCTTCTTGTGTAGGGGTGCCACCTTTTATTCTCACACTGGCAGGATTAGCTCCAAGATGGCAATCTCTGTCATTTGCAAGTTAAAGCCAAACTCTCCTCACGAACTCCCTGCAGTAAGCCAGCAAAGAACACGGGGACCGGGATGGATCCTCAGCAGAGTCCTAGAACGGGTGTTTGATTCCTTGGGTCTCTCTTGGCCCCTAACATGCCCAAACTCCAACTCCGAAGAAACAGCTGAGGTGAACTGTTGGAACCCTTTAAATGCTTCACTGGACTGGCCTTGTTGAGGGGTGGACTGTCCTGCATATGTGACATTTACGGATAACTCAAAGGAATCCCCACCTCAGGTATCAGTGAACACTGTGTTCACTTAAAATGGAAATGTCCATGTGCGTTTTAATTATCTATTAATAATTAATATAGACTCCTATCTGCTCCCTATCTGGCACTATGACAGGCACCTTCAAGCCTTCCATTGTCCCCTCATAAACAACGGATGGAGCGCACAGGGCTGGCATGATTTAAGAGACAAAGAAACCGAGCCTTAAAGTCAAGTCATAGCCTAAGGCTAGTTACAGAAGGAAGAGCTGTGACTTCAGATCCAAGGAGCTCTCTGGTCTTCTACACTAAGATGTGGTGGTGGACCTTGCGGGGAGAATTGACACTACCAGAAGGTTGTTAAGACACATGTAGAGTAGATAACGAAGACTACGGAATATTCTCCAAGTCTCTTCTTGTGGAGAGTCAGGCATGTCTGATAGGAGAAAGTTCCTGTGTATATTTAGATCTATAAGGTTTAGTTCATGAAGCCTACATGGATCACAGAGGCAAAAGTTTTACACACACACACACACACACACACACACACACACACACGTATACACACAGCCCGTGGTCTGTACTGTCGCTGCCGCTGCCTGTTTTCCTTTTTCTCAGAACCACATCTTGTCCCTCGCCAATCTGTAAACTGCTTAAAGACAAGGACTGCGGCCTGTTAACTATTTATCAGCCACGGCATCCGGCCTAACGCGTAGAAAAGGTCTTGAAAAGTTTGCTTAAGGGACAAACGAAGTCCCCAGCAATTACGGAGATAGCATTTGCTCACGGTCTGCCACCAAAAGAGGTTAAGATGAAGGGTCCTGCCTACTCGGTCTTCTGCTCTCTTTCAGGAGTGACTCTGCGCTGGCCCAGCTCTACGGGACATCGGCCACCTTGGAGCATCACCATTTTAACCATGCTGTGATGATCCTTCAGAGTGAGGTGAGGCCTCCTCCTCTTCTGTCCTTGACAGAAGGCCAACTGCATGGTCCCCGCTCCCTGATGTGCCACGTACAAACTCAGAGAAGTGGGAGCTCATGTTTACATTAAACTCAGACCCCGGTGCCTTTCGTGAACCTATCCCATGCCAAAGACCTTGTTCCAGGTCTTCCCGAGCTGCCTCTCTTGGCTCTGCCACAGGTTTTACAGGTTCTGCAGGTGCAGGATCACTTACGGGGTACCAGGTGGAGGTTGCCTATCGCCAGAGTAGCAGCATCTTGTCTTTCTTGAAGGATGCAGTCTTGGTTTATGACAGAGTGGTCCAACTTTCCATTCTGTGGAACCCAACACCATGCAAAGAGATGGTAAAAACAGGAAGAGTCAAGCTTTGATAGTGAAACCGAGATGCTTATAAAAGACAAAAGAACCGAATTTTTTGGTAGGACTGCATTTGAAAGAAAGAGATGGCTACTAACCCCAAGGCCGGGGCTAAAGCCATATCCCTTACTTTGCTTTCTGCAGCAACGCGGGACTCAAAAGGCATTGGAGTGTCGACTTGTCTCTCTCTGCAGAGAAAAACAAAAACCACTGACTTACTCTGGCTGCAGCAGCTGAGTTTTGCCAGGAAAAATCTGTTGAAGGCATACAGACCTTTTTTTTTTTTTTGGCCAAGAAGGGATTGTCTGTCCCCTGTTATTTCAGCTCTCTGGCTATGCCATTAATTATTATTATTATCGTCATTAAGGCCCTGTTTCACTGGAATGGCATCATTAAATATGGAAAGTTTTTTTTTTCCTCTAGACTATCTTGAGGAAACCTGTCTTTTGTAATATCACCAAAGCCTTCAGCCTCATAACAGAGACCCACCACTCCAGAGCCTGAATGTGGGCTAGGGCAGGGCAGCCTGCCAGAGGTGCTGTGTTTTCATTTAGGATAAAGCTCCTAAGTAAGGGCCTTGGGAGCTGGTGGAGCCAACTTCCTGTCGTCTGTGGCTCTGGAATATGAAAGCCACATGTTAGCTGAGAGCCGGGGAGGAGGCAGGGATGGCAGGTGCTTTTGTTTAGCTTGTCTTTTCCCTGGTGGAAAATGTGATGAGTCCCTACCTCTGATTCCAGAAAGCCACCTTTGTAGTCGTGGGGATCATAAACAGCCCAGCGCCCTTAGGTTCAGGTCTTCTCACCGGGACACATTGATCAGCCTCTACTCCAGTTTCTTCCCAGTGACAATGACCACCAGTGAACATGGAAGTGGACAACGAGTCTCAGGCCCCATTCTGCCACCAGGAAGGCATGTCATGCCTATCCCATGTTCCGATTTACACAGACATGCAGAGCTTAGAGGTCTTGAAGAAGCTAGCCTCAAGCCTTTCTTTTTCTACACCTGGATTTCCCTGTTCTTGCTGGTTCCCTACACCTTGGGCTGTTTCCCTAAAACCTAGTCTCACACAGTATTTGTGAAAGACTCATTTCCATTTAAGGGTCAAACCCTGAGGTGCTGTTCAAGGTTAATTTGTGTATTCAATGATGCCCTGGGGCAAACTAACTTTTATAAGTGAAAGCTGATTTGGCTGGCTTTGTATTCCCCCCCCCCCCCCAGAACAGCACTATTTACCTTTAAAAGCAGCAAAAGGCGAGTCACAGAAAACCAGCACAAATTCAGGTGAGTTCCCTTGTCTGAAGGCAAGCTCTACTCAGCCTTGCTCCTAAGGCTGCTTTGCTTTCCCCGAGTGACAGTGGATGTGTTGCTGAATCCAGGTGAGCATTTTCCCAAACGTTGTAAACTACTTTTTCCCAGGCTCCAGAATGCTTGCTTGTAACTGTCCCATGAGGGGATGCTCAGGCAAAATAGAAGAAAAAAAAACTGTACAAAATCTTGATCCAGCCTCCCTCGAATTCTTTGTCCTCTTAATCGCTGAATTAGAGGCCTAGAAGAGTTCATTTTATATAACCTTTAGTATTGGACTTGGTCCCAGGTGGAGCCAACACCCTGTAGTCAGGAGGGGAGCGTTCGCCTGAAGAAATACATCAGCTCAGCGAAGCAGATTATTACCTGATGCTTGATTCAAATGAAATTGCTAATTGATATTCTGGTCTCCTGGATAAATTAATTTACCTCTCGTGGAAAATAGTTTCTTCTTGAGAAGTCATTTGCCCCTTTTCTTCCCCACCAACCTTTGGCTCTCAGTTCTAGGTTCAAAGTGATGCAGTTCCCGGGTCACATGCTTATGAGTTCCTAGTTCATGCTAAGAAAAACGGACAAAAAAAAATTCTGACTCAGCAAGCACGTGAAGTAAATGATGGTCTCATTGCTGAAGGGTTTCCCACCTTGCTAACAGCAAGCCCTGGGGCTGCCAAGTGAGTCTTCTAGAAGGAACAAGAAAGCTCTCTAGTAGCCTGGAGGTGAAGTTGTATTGCAGTTTTTGTTTGGTAGAAGTCATCGTTAGAGCCCTCTGCACCCAGATAATGACTTCTCCATTCTAGCTGTTCACAACTCAATCCAGCACACGCTTATCAAAGCAGCCTGACAGCTCAGTGCAGGGTTTAGCTCACTTCCCCACGCCACTCCGTACTTCTATATCCATCTAACACACGCTCACAGCTTCAGAGTCCTGTCCACACGGAGAAGGTAATAATGTGCTCCTTAGTGGGCCTCCCCTGAAGCAGCTCACGTTCTGGCTTTGCTGTGTGCCAGGATGTCTGTTTGTATTTGTAAATCTTTTGTTGAGCTTTGGGTCGGAGAGAAGGTGAGGGTCCACAGTTAAGAGCACTTGCTACTCTTCCAGTGGACCTGAGTTCTGTCCCAAGCACCCCTGTCAGGTACCTCACAACCACCTGTATCTTCAACGGGAGAAGATCTGATGCCCTCCCCTAGTCTCAGTGGGTATACACTTACACGGATCCACAATCCATCCATACATTCACACACAAAGAGAGAAATGAAAATGAATCTACAAAAAAAAGCAAAAACCTTTACTAAACTTTAAATTTTGTTCACATTCTGACCATTTTTAAAATATAGGGAAAAACCTGCAGTCATCAACTCCAGGTTTGGAATGGTGTGTTTGTGACTTTCTGCCTTCTCATTGCAGGGTCACAACATCTTCGCTAACTTGTCCTCCAAGGAATACAGTGACCTCATGCAGCTTCTGAAGCAGTCGATACTAGCCACCGACCTCACGCTGTACTTTGAGTAGGTATTGGAACTTGGTCTATTTGACAGATGGGTATTAGCACTCCATCTTTAATTAACATTTGGGTCCATACTGAATGTTGCATTAAATTATTCCAGCTTTGCTATCTGTTCTTTCCTTAGCTAAACTCAGCTCACTGGGACAGTTTCTGCACTCTAAAAATAATTCAGGATGCTAGTGACCAGTTTGAAGTCTTCTTTATGCTGATGAGCCTTCTTGGATCTCATGACTCTGAAGCCAAGTGCTACCCGGGATATTTCATATTCTGCCTACAACGGCTATTTCCAATATTATTTGCTTCTGTAATGGTGCTGACGTTGATGATGAACTATGTTCACGGATGGAAGCGTGACTAGACACTTAAGCCTGTGTTCCTTGCCCTTCTCCCTGGTTTGTACTTTGAACAGCAGTCTAGCCCCTGTTCTGTCAGTGGTCACCAAAGGCTGTGATCTTTTCTAGCTTTCCTGAGGTAAAAGGCTTACCGATGCCTTGTGACAGTTCCTACTCTTTGCTTCCCCAACACCCAGGTGTATTTCTCCTTTTCCAGATCCGCTGTAAATTTCCCATTTTTCCCCCTTTGAGTCCTGTAACTCATGCTCTGTTCTCTCTGCTGAGACTGTCTTCCTGACCTCTTGTCTATATTACCCTGATGTAGGTTAGCTGCAGGGAGGGGGTCTGAAATGCTTCATTCTAACTCCCAGCATTGTGGACACTTATCCCCGCCTTCCAGTCGTTAAGGAAACATTAAACTTAGCTTGACAGGCAAAATCCTTCCTTATTGCCCCTTCTCTATTTTCCATTCTTTTTTAAATGTTTATTATTTAATTATATGTATATATGGGGGTTCATGAAAATGAGTGTTGTGCCCCTGGAGACCAGAAGCAGATGTCAAATTCTCTAGACCTGGAGTTACAGGCAGTTGTGAGTCACTACATATAAGTGCTAGAAACCTAACTCTGGTCTTCTGAGCCATTTCTCTGACCCCACTTTTTCCCTTGCATTATTATTTTTCAGTTCTCCCCTATAGCATCTATCTGCCTTGACCATGTCTGACTACATATTATCCTTTGAAACAATGCCATGTCCCTTACACCACAATCACAGCATATCATCATTCCGATGTAGAACCCGATCCCCACGCCTGCTCCACCCTCTGTCTGAAATGACTCTCCCTTTAGGGTTCATCTCTTCTACCATTTTCCCTTTCAAGTCTTACTGGACCTTGACACCACATCAGTTATAATTAGGTTCAGCGGTAGGAAATAGAAAACCCAAAGCAGCAATTCTCCACTGTCTACAAGAAACACAGAGACCCCCAACCTGCCGCAAGTGTGGTGGCCAAGGAAGTCCTCACGGGCCATGTCTCTTCTCTCTTCCTATGACGTCAGTTTCTACCTGTTAGTCAGAGACAATTGCTCAAGTCCCAGCGTGGCTGCTCACCTTCAGGTCAACAAGAAGATGGGATAAAGGAGGCCAGTGGTAGCTCAGGCCGTCTTCCAAGGCGCTCTGGAAGCTGCCACTTAATACTTCCGCCTACATTTCACTAGTCAGAATTTGGTTTCGTGGCTACATCTAGCATCGGGGAATGTAGGGAAATCTAGTGACAGTGGAGAGGGCAAGAAGGGGTACTGGTGCAGACAATGGGCCGTCCATGCCTCAGGCATTTGTTACTGGATTATCGCATGGGACAGTGGACAGAGTAAAGGCTGTGGTATTATTGGCCTGGATTTATATTTCCTTCTGTCATCGCCATTAAGCCTGGTGACTTGAAAGTTCACTCTCCCTCCTCCTTGGAATTCTCATGATATGTCATGTCTCTAAAGGGTTAAATATAAAAGGAGAGGGCACACCACAACTGACAAGAGTAACCTGTGGAGGTGGCTGAGTCAGGTGGTAGATGACCCAGCTGGGTAACCGTAAGAGGCAGGACTCTCGGAGGAGGAGGGCATTGAGGAGCGGCCGCTCGGCAGTGCTTTGGTGAAGCTTCGCGCCCAAAGCGCCATGAAAAGTGGACGTGGCTCTCAAATCTTTTCTTTTTTTGATTTTCATTTTTTTTTTCATTTTGTAAACCAACCCCAGTTCTCCTTCTCTTCTCCTGCCTCCCCGCCTCCCCTCACACCAACCCCATCCACTCCTCAGAGGTAAGGCCTCACTTGAGGAATCAACAAAGTCTAGAATACCCAGCTGAGGCAGGACCAAGACCCTTTCCGCTGCATCAAGGCTGAGCAAGGTATTCCTCCATAGGGAATGGGCTTCAAAATGCCAGTTCACGTACCCAGGATAAATCCTGCTCCAACTGCCAGGGGCCCTCCCAACAGATCAAGCCATGTAACTGTCACCCACATTCAGAGGGCCTAGTTCAGTCTCATGCAGGTTCCCTAGCTGTTAGTCCAGAGGCCATGAGCTCCCACTAGCTCCGGTCAGCTGTCTCTCCACTAGCTCCAGTCAGCTGTCTCTGTGGGTTTCCCCATCATGGTCTTGATCTCCCTTGCTCATATGAACCCTCCTCCCTCTCCTCAACAGAACTCCAGGAGCTCAGCTCAGTGCTTGGCTGGTGTCAAATCTCAGACAAGGAGATTGCCCGCTACTCAGTTTACAGAGCACTGAGAAGCCCACCCCGACTGGGAGCCAGCTTGTGCATCTCTCCCAGAAAAGCCCAAGAAATGAAAATGGGGGTTCTGCCCTGGGGAGGAGAACCAGGTCTCAAACAGAGGGATTCAAGGAGATGAACCAATGCTCTGGATTTTCTCAAATGAAAGCCCAGAACCCAATCACTCTGAAGTTTTTAGGGGGGGTCTATAAACCACATGCCCAAAGCTGTCAGCTTCAAAGTCATAATAAACAACTGGTGTGTGTGTGTGTGTGTGTGTGTGTGTGTGTGTGTGTGTGTGTGTCTGTTTAACCCATTAAATTTTGGAAATACACTTAGATGGGATTTTTTTTTTTAAATCAAAAACTCAAATTTAACCAGACTTTCTTTTATTTAGTGAGCCATCCTCCCTCCCTCCCTCCCTCTCTCCCTCCCACCCTCCCTTCCTCCCTCTCTTCTTCTCTGTCTCTGTCTCTCTCTCTCCCTCCCTAATTAGTCTTTTAATTCCTGACTGTGACACACAGTTAACCAAAGATCAGAGAGGCTTTATTACCTCTAATGAAAAACAGACAGCAAAACGGAAAAGAAAAAGAAAAGGCACCGTAGAGAAAACCCAGTTGTTCATCCATTAAACAATAATGGGCTGCTTTAAGGAGGAAGCCTGACGAAGAAAGCGCTTGAAAATGGGAGCGTGATGGTTACAAGAAAAAAGAAAGCTTTGGGAAGATCAGTCAAAAGACTAGGGGCAACAAGGAGCACCTGTCTGGCAGGCCTTTCGGAGCCCTTAGATTTGCTAACCACACACTGTTCTCCATCTCACAAATACAGAGGTTTACATAAAGGACCGGTGAGATGGCTCTCACACACACAATAAATGTAAAAAAAGCAAATTTAAAGAATCTTATATACTGTGTGCTGTCGACCTTGTCTTTTGAGACAGGGTTTCTTATTGGCTTGAACTTACCAAGTAAGCTAGACTAGCTGGCCGGCAAGCCCCAGGAGCCCCTCTCTAACTTCAGGACTGCAGGTGAACCTCACCACGTCTCACTTCATAACATGGGGCCTGGGACCTGAACTCAGGTTCCCATGCGTGTGTGATCCATACTTTATTATCTCCCCAGCCTAACAAATACGGAT
The DNA here is from genome assembly GCF_903992535.2 of Arvicola amphibius. NCBI lineage: Eukaryota > Metazoa > Chordata > Mammalia > Rodentia > Cricetidae > Arvicola > Arvicola amphibius. Next base: position 8,855,472 of record NC_052053.1, read on the forward strand.
ATTAATTAAAATTAAAAATGTATATTTTAGAAGCCCCAGGCTCTGTTGCTAGCTAGCTATGTGTCATCAAACATGGTACTTCCCTCTGAGATGCCTTCCTTCATGTATAGAATGGCAATAATATATTAAACATCTTATAAGTGGTGACAATGGCTTCATTGCTTTACAATCTACTTATCCCACATGTCCCGTGGCCCTCAGTACACCTCACTATCATGGTCTCCCATCTTTTTCTAGACTGATACTCTGGATTGGGATTTATGAGAAATCCATGGCACAAGGTTTTTTTGGTTTGGAGCTTTGTTTTTTGTTTTTTTTTTTGTAGTTGTTTGTTTTATTTTTTTCCTGTCTGGCACTTGCAAGATCTTGTTTGTTTGTTTGTTTGTTTTTTTCAAAATAGAAGCATTTTCTAAACCAAGTTTCCAAGTAACTCTTAAAGGGACAAAGAGGGGGAAAGCCGCCTTCAGCTTTCTTGGTGTCCATTTATCAAGCTGTGTCCGGGATGTGAGGAATCACTAAGTGCCGCGGGAACGCAGTCAGGGAAGTTGGTTGTGAGTCCTTTGCTCATTACTCTGCTCTTATCTTGACGCTGCAGCCCTGGCTAATGTTCGCTGACTCCCACAGAAGTGCCTTGCTCCTTCTGCCAGCATGATTGTTTGTGAGGTTCTGAATAGCTCATTCTCTAATCTAGAGCTCCAGGGGACTGATCCGCACGCTGGTCTAAAGTTGTATTAAAGTATGGCCGTATTTCCCGTCCAAACGATCCCTCAGGTTAATGAGGGAGAAAGAGTTTACTATATACACAGCTGTCCAGATGCTTATATTTCGCCAGTTAGAGAACTGGAAGGCGTATTGGAGATGCCAACATCCGCTTCGTCCCCTCTGTTTTGCAGATCAGGAACTGTTGGTTGAACGGTATTGCTTGGGTCACAAAAGGAATTATTGGCAAAATCTGAATCCACACTCCCCATTTCGGGGTGTTTTCCACAGCAACCACATTCTCTCTCTGACAGATGAGTCAAGAAAGAGTTCCATCTGAAGTGTAGCACTTTCTACAGCAACATCCACCCAACTTAGGGAATTGTCAATTACCTCTACCAATTAACTGACTCGGGCTCCCTAAGCTCTTTCCCAAAATGCAGTTGGAGGCAAAGGCCTGCATTCATTTAGTTTAATTTTGAAAATAACACCAAAGGGAAGAACGGGATGAAGAGCTGTGTCCAGGGAGCTCCTGTGAGGCTGTATTCCTTGTTGGCCACCACAACGGTCAGCCGGGCTAGAACCTAAAGGGATCACCTGAAACGCCTCATAGGTTGTATCTCCAAATTGGCCTCCAGCCTCCATCCACATGAGCCTAAATGTGCCCCAAACCTCACAAACTCCTGTGCATTTCCAAGCTTTACGTCCTCAGGGCCTGGAAATTCCCACAACTGCCTTCGGTCCCACCCATGAGGTCCAAGCATGCAGGACATAGGAAGCCCTGCACAGGGCAGCAATGACAGAAGTTATGATATTGGTTGCCCTAGCAACAGCTGGAGAATGGTAGGGCCAAGGGGATACAAGAGGTCCCCTCTGACTGATTCTAGAGGTCTAGTTACCATTTGTTCTTCTGCCCTGACTGCTCGAATCAGACTTCATGGTTGACGCGGGTGTGGTGCCACAAGCCCGTGATCCCAGCACTTAGGAGGCTGGAGTAAAGTGAACTTGAAGCCAGCGGGGCTACATAGAAAAATAAAGTGAAAATAAAAAAAGTTATGGCAGGATTGATCAAACTATAAAGAAAGCCACTCTAGGAAGAAGAATAAAGTCACTCCAGAAATGGTCAAATGGACAGGAAGTGGATCCCACCTTTGGAGAAGGCTTCACAGCTCATCCTTAGGGGCAAGAATCCCTGTCACAATCCAGAAAGGGAAACACGTGAGATACATAGAATTATATAGACACCCAAGCAACCACAATACCTGTGATTTCATTTCCAACGGCTTTGGGTATCCTTGTGCCTGTATGCCTCAAGCAGCCCAGGAAAGGACCCATGGGACTATGGCACAAGAACAAACAGGTGAAATCCTTCCTGTGGACAGTTAGCTTCTCACCCTACTTCTGGGGGTTAATTATTCAGTCTGACCTTTCAAGTCAGGAAAACTCCTCTCTTGCTGATCCATGTTTCAGTAATTGACTTCCTCTGCCTGGTTCCGAGTCCTCCGTCGAATAATTCTCCTCTAATTAAATAGTCTTTTCGCCAGCACAAGCAGAAATTAGATCTGCGTCAGACTTTGAGAGAATCACTCACTTTAACCTTTCTCCGCCTTGGTTTTCTCGTCAGAAATATGAGTTGGGGCGTTTTACCCAGGCCCATTTGCCAGGGGCCCAGTGTGACAGTCAACGGGGATTACCTATAGGAAAGAGCTCTGGTAATTTAACACACTTTATAAAAAAGAAATCATTCAGCCAGAAACTTCATAAAACACACGCCGTAAAAGATGACACTGGCAGGGGCAGAGAGAGGGAGAGAGCTACAGTCGCAAATGTTAAAACTCCAGAGATGTTACTGATGCCCTGCGGTATTTGTACTGTTTCCAGCCAGCAAAGATGAGCTATTGCCTCTTCAGCAATTAGTAATGAAAACAGCAAGTGATACGTCCCCAGTTCTCACAGAGGAGCTAGGCATACACATGACCTGTTTAACTCTAGAAGCAGTCGGAGGAGACAGGTAGTCTTCCGAAAGATAAAGTGTGTTGTTACGTTTTTATTTTGTGTGTGTGTGTGTGTGTGTGTGTCGCACAGGTGCATCTGTGTGGGTGCGTGTGTGCTACGGCACCTGCAAGAAAGTCAGAGAACAACTTGGTGTGGTCTGTTCTCTCTTTCCACGATGTGGGCCTGAGAAATCAAACTCAGATGATCAGGCGTGGCCTCAGCTGCCTTTACTTCCTGAGCCCGTTAGATACAGATAATCTTGTTAACGTCATAGTAGGCATGGGGAAGCTGAGGACTGGAGAGCATCAGTAAATTGTTTCCCATGTTAATTTGGACAAGCAGTTGGATTCCAGACTGATTTAATCCTCCTGCCATTCTCCCTGTCTTTGAGTAACGAAGGGAAACTAAGGCCCAGTCCTCGGAACACGTAGGCACCAGTGACAGCAGTAACTCCGGCCTACATACACTTGGGTTTCAAACACAGGTGCCGGCCCGATACTACTCTACCACCCGGAGGGACTCTATGTCCAGTTAGCAAAATAAGACTAGTAGGTTCTCACCTCTCTAGCCTTAGGTCCTTGGCCGAGTTTACACTACTAGGCGTGAGGTTCCTGCTGTGGAGCAGGCCTTAAATCCAAACAAAGACTCACTGGTTAATTCCATAACGTCCATGCCACTATGGCGTCAATGGGTGCACTTCACCAGGTTGGTCGTTACTGTAGCTCACAGAGCTGATGACTTCCCTCCCTCAGCAGGCCATCCAGCACCTCTGTCACCGTGGGAGCAATGCACCTTTCTCTGTAGCTAATTCTTGGAGCCCTTAAACTCGACATACTGCCCGGCATAACAAGTTCCCAAAATATCAGCATTTCGACTTTGGTTTCCCATATTAACCTATAGGCAGATAGTCTTCTCTCCATCTGACAGACAGGGTTGCTGACTTTCTGTGGCCATGCAACCCAATGCACCCAGTCTTACCCGACAGGGGTGCCTAGGTTTACAGAGGATAATTACCTAGAGCTCCTCACGTATGCGCTGACAGATCTCCGTGACAAATAGTTAAATAATTGCCTCAGATAATTATTTAAACTGGAAATTACTAAACAATTCAGATTTTATGCAGCCACTCAGGTGCCCAGTGCTTTTTTAGATTGGTTCTATAAATTAATCAGATGACTCTCCGGTCTGAAAATTGCCACTTCCTCTTGTGTCCTACCAACACCCTTCATCAGCGAGTATGGGAGATGTCAAAACAAATGGCTTCTGTGCCATTGTCCTTACAAATGGAGGCGGTTAGGAGCATGTCTCAAAAGCATCCAGTGACAGTCTGGACTGAATGATTCTAGATTGTTTAGAATAATAGTTTAACCTTCCTTTGAAAAATTGCAGTAATATCAAGATAAATTATTAAAATATACAGTATGATTTCAACAAATATTGCTACTGCTATTCAGACAGAAATATTCACTCATTAATCATGCAGTGAGTGTTTATTAAGACCCCACTGTGTTCTGCGCTTTCAGCTCCCACAGTTGCCTGTATTCAGCCAGCCACAGGACTGGAAAGAAGAAACTGATGAACAATAAGATGTTAGTGACCAGTGGAGCTTAGCCCATCGCTGTCTCACAAACATTCTTGTATTTTGACAGAGCCTGAGGAGTTATTCCACGAAAACGCTTCCAATGTCAGGGCAGAAGAGCTGCGGTTGGTGGACAGACAAAGGTTTTAGGAGTTCCTGATAGATTTCAAGCTGCCATTAGACAGCTCACAGACTTATCCCCTTTCCAACGACAGGATGGTGGGATAAAAATTGGGAAGTCCCAACCATGATGCTGTCTTTATGCCAGGCATTGTGCTACTCTTTGAGAATATGTAAGCAGGTAAAGTGTGGCTCTTACCCTTAGGGATCCAGATCCCCCCATGGGGATGGACTGCAGTAAGCCCCACCCCCACCTTTGCATTTCTTTGTCGTGTGTTTGTGATTTGGTCGAACTGCTGGGTTCTTGTGTTATCTCATCTTCTGACTTTTCAACGTTTAGAGTAATTATAGTCCTTCAACTTGCTGCGGTATGCCGATTTGCTCATAGTATTGACAGCTCTACAGTATCGACCATGTGATGTCATATGGGATCTTACAGGGCCCAGTGCTAGTGTAAACCGAAGAGAAAATTCACTTAAAAATTAAACATACTCGAGGTGAGGTGGTACACACCTATGACCTCAGAAGGCTAGGACAGGGCAATCTCAGGTCTGAGGCCAGTGTGGGCTGTGTATTGAGACCCCTGACTCAAAAGAAAACAACAAAATAAGCAAACTTTTTCTTTAGTTATAATCACTAAAAATTTCACCCACCTTTTGCTTTTCTAGTCCCCGTTCCAAGGTGTTTTGCCAAAGTCCAGAAATCTTTGCAGGATCCACATTTTAAGAGGTTCATTTTATCTAAAATGTAATGATTGGATTGGTTAATTGACCAATTGATATATGCGTGGTGTGTGTATACCGTGTGTGTGTAAGCAAACGTGTGTGCAGCTGATGTGTGTTTAGGTAGAGGCCACTGGGGATGCCTTATCTCTTGGAGTCACGAGCATCTGTGGGACACCCAGCTGGTTATGTGGGTGATGTCATCTGATTGAGCAGCAAGTGCTCTTAACCACCGAACCGTCACACCAGTCCAGGGGTCTGCGGCTGAGATGAACTGTAGATACAGGGTTTCCTGGGAGAATATCCTGCCGCCCAACCACTCATGCCACTTTCACGACCCCCCTGGTGACTCTGGAGCCGGCATTGTAGGGAAGACCTAATTTTACCTGTCACTGAAGCAACAGAACTTCCTCACCGCCATGGACTTACTGAAGATTCAAAGGCATTCCCTAAATACAATGTTTGTGCATGATATTATACACGTACACATTCTATATTTTGTAAATATATAAATTTACAAAAATCCTGATAAAATGTACACAGACAAGATGATTTCTCATTTTGTAAATGTCTTGAGGATATCCACAAGCCAGGAAGACTCTCAGCTCAGTGACGGATGCCGGATGGGCGATCTCTGGGATTATTTTTGAGGGTGATTTCAGTAGTTCTGTTCGAACGATGCCTTTTTTTTTTTTTTTGAAGACTGCTATTTTTCTGAGTGGCATATATGTCAGTAGAGCAGAATAAAAGCCTAATAAAAACATACCTGATTATAAATGAGATTTTCCAGTAAGTTGCTTTTCACTAGCGAGGGCGCTTGGCATCATCCTTGAGAGCCAAGGTTCCCAATGATCTGCCTGAGAAGTTAACGACATAGTTCCCCGTGACAAAGAAGTCTGGATCCAAGGGTATTATATAGTTTTGTGGGTTTTTAAATATTCATTTTAACAGTCTCTTGTTCCTGGAAGTGTTCCTCTCAAATCATTTCCTACGTGCCACTGACTGTGCCATCTATACGCACAGATACCTATAGATGCTAAAAGGGCCAGCTATAGGGGGATTAAACTCATCCCCCAAATACACAGTGAATTTCCCATGCTGTCTTGTTAGCGTTGTCACAGAGAGAGGGGGCAGAAACACAGCGCCTGCGGCTGTGAATCACCTGACGTGGGACAGCCACAGCCCCCTTTGGAGTCCCCCTTCTCCATCCTGTTGGTCATAGAAGTTTCTGTCAGGATTGGTACTGCCTAGACCCAGCATCCTATGATCTCATCATCTTCTGTGAAGCTTGGCAGCTGAGACTGAGCGTAAACTCACAACACCAAGGGCTACCTGGTCCCAACAAACGGTTAGACCCCAGTTATAGAGACTTCCCTAGACAGTGGAGGGGGAGACTGAGAACTTTTAACTCTCTGGATTTGTATATAACTGCCCTAAGACTGTGGGGAAAATAACTTCACTTTCCTTCATCTTGAATTTCCTCAACTAAGTGAGAGACTTAGAGCCGATTTCTCTCAAATGTTTAAAACCATTCTCATATTCTGTGTGTGTGTGTGGGGGGGGTGGTGGTGTTGAAAACCAAGCCAAGGGTCTCCAACCCAGGGCCTGGTGCATCCTAGACACAGGCTCTATCAGACAGTCCAGCCTCGAGTCCTCAAGTTTAACTTGTAAAAATTATCATCTGCAGGAATATTTTCTTTTATCTTTGGAGGTTATGCCAAAGTTTAGGAGGGCAGAGGAAATGCAGTCTGTCAAGAAATAGTTCCACTTTGGCCATGGAGAAACATTGAATTAATTTGCTACATTTTTTATGTCCTATGAAAAGATCTCTCAGCTCCCTCTTCTATCCACCATCCTTTGGGATAGGAAATGTTCCCTTTCTTCCCAACATGATGGAAGCTAGCTCTGTTCATGTCATTTTAATCCCATGACTGAGTTTGGTTTCAGTGATTCTAAGACTTTCTCACTTGAAGCTCTAACTATTAAACGTTTTATCACTGGAGAATTTGTTCAGATGATGCTACTCAGTTGCACATGGGAGATCTGGGGCTGTTGGCATTTTCATACTTAAGTGGGCGAGGCGGGAATATGCCGTGAAGGTCAGAGGACGACTTGTTAAGAGTCGGTTTTCTCCTTCCACGAAGTAGGGAGGGGGGCTCCAAACCAGTTTGCCAGGCTAGGCAGCAAGTTTTCATTAACTGATGAGCCATCCTGCTGACCAGAGATGGGTGCTTTTGAAAGAGGATTTGAAAGGTGGTGGGAGGGTTAGAGGAAGAATCGAAGGGAACTGGAGATGAATTTTTCTCAAATCGCATTATATGATTGTATGAAATTCTCAAAAAATAAAAGGGGAAATTTTTTGCAGTGATTTAGCCAACTCCACAATGCACCTCCTCTCTGTATCAAAGATGGCACATCCCTTCCGCAGAACTTTTCCTCCACGGTGCTGGACATAGAACCCAGAACTTGTGCATGCCTAGGCCACTCCCACCAGTGAACTATATCCCACGCCCTTTTCTTCTTGGCATTTTTTAAAGAAAAGTTCTCTATAAGTTGCCCAGGGTGACCTTGAACTTGCTACATAACCTAGGGAGGCCTTGAACTCACAGTCCTTCTGCTTCAGCCTCCCACATGGCTGGGTTGAAAGGCCTAGGACACCAGGCCTGGCTTACTATGCTCTTCTTTCATGCAATGCACTGTGCTCTCCAGTTTGTGCCAGTTAGAGTCCAGGCTAGAATATCTGATCGGACTTTTCTTGGGTAAATCTTACACTGTTTTTAAAGATCTAAAGGGGGCCATGAAGCAACATCAAGACAGCTGTGGGCTGAGGTTTGAAAAGACACTTGTCCCAGTCTTTAAAGTACTCTCATTAGTAAATGCCAAGAGGGTGAAAACTTGGGGACTGATCCTTAGAATGCTCATGATGGTCACACTCAGTTCTCTCTCTTTGTCGTGACAAAAATGACAGGTTGTGTAAGGTTTCAAAACAAGGAATGAATTTCCCTATATTCATAACTTTAAGATATGTTTGTCCTTCCCATACATCTGGAGATGTATAGGCATAGGCACGGTGTGTGTGTGTGTGTCTGGGTGTGTGTCTGGGTGTGTGTCAAACACTTATGCATTGTGCTACTTGCTCACACACGCCAGCCGTCTCATTTAAGCCTCATTTAATCCCCCGGTAAGTCTGTGAGTTAGCAAACGAAATACCCAAATTGTTCCTTGGGAAATGGAGGCTCCAAAGGCTTTAGTAACTCCCTGCAGGCAAGTACAGCAAGTAGACAAATGAGCTACAGTTTAGACATGGCTACTGCTTGACCCTGTACCCTATGAACTTAAACACCGAGGTGACGAAATTGTTATTCTTCTGAGCTGGAAAACAAATCTTCATCTTGAATTTACTGCCAGGGAGTTTATCTTGTCTTGAGTTTCCCGTGTGGGGTGATGAGAGAACCTTCTGAAGTCGCCTGCTTTTTGTCTGTCCTTGCCTGCCTCCTCTGACTTCTAGTGTCACAGTAGCTTCACAACACACGGTCTGCACTGTGTTCTGTTTCATGGATCTATACTGTCCTTTGTTGTAAGTACATTTAGAAATGATTGCAGCTTCCTCTTGATGTCTCAACATTTTTAAGTGATTTATTTTGATAGTTCTTTAGCCTCGTGATTTCAAATATTAAGTTACTGAGTTCAGGTGGTCTTATATTTTCTCCACAAATGTGTTTATGTCACTCCACAGACTGAGAAATTTCATTCCAGGGGTTTCTCCCCTTCTTTCATTTGATTTCCCTGCAGGAGGAGAACTGAGTTCTTTGAACTTGTCAGCAAAGGAGACTACGATTGGAGCATCAAAAGCCACCGTGATGTGTTTCGGTAAGAAAAAGCACGCATTAGGGTACACTTTGCATTATTGGACATTTTAACCACGCTTTTTCTGTGTACATTGGAAAAGTCAGATGATCAGCTGAAAAGAACCTAAGTAATTCTCCCAATTTGTCAGAGTAGGCAGCCTCACAGGGACTCTTCCCTGTGCAGTAGACACCTCTGGGGTGTTACCCACGGTCATGCTCCCGGCTTCACTCATAGAACCTAAAATGAGACCCTCAGAGTGTGTGGAGCAGTCTGGTAGCTTCGTGATAAACACAGAATCCTGAACCCTTTATTCTCCTTGAGACTGTTACTTAATCTCTCTGTGCTTTGGTCTGTAAATAAGAATAGGGTCCCTCTCTGAGGCCACAGTGAAGGTTTTGTCAGCCAGCGGTCAGTCCTTTAGCTAGGACAGAAGCAGGGGGAAAGCCAGCACTGCCAAATGCTGCTGCAGAGGATCAGAGCCCAACAACAGACCAAGCTGTCCCCTTCGCACAAGCTTAGCATAGGGGTGTTTGGATAGTGCTCTGGTCCAAGGGGCTGGCTGAGGCTGGTACTGCCCGGCTCGCCGTGAATGACCCATTGTTAGCTGGGACTCTGCCCACTCCAATCCTGCTCCGCCATCTGGGCAGCAGACATGTTTCCAAGACATTGAGATCCAGCAGGGTTTAAAAGTCTAGCTGACAGCAGGACGGCCCTCTGACCTTTCACAACACATTCTTTCTTCCAAAAGCAGCCAGCCAGCCGGTGCACCTCCTGGCTCCATCCTGTGCTGTTTGCTCTCCACCATGCGCTCCTATTGTTAGCTGAAAAACAGCAGAAGGGAGACGAAAGATGCACCTTAGCTTTTGCCCACCCGCCACATCTGATTTGAGTCATCTCCAGTGTTTCCACGGTTCAGTGTGAATCTTAGTTAAATCCACCCCTGGAAAACCTGATTCACGTTTGTTGTGCTTGTGTTTTAATGTACAAGATTAAGGAACGCCTTAGCTGGGTATGGTTTGGTTTGTTGGTTTGTTTGTTTTTTGAGAATGTGAATAGAGCCGTGGCTGCCAGGTAGTAACCCAAGTGACACAGTGTGGCTCCCTCGGGGAAATCTTGGCTCTGTGGAGCTGTAATCATAAAAGAGCACCCTACACAGCGTGTATCTCACCTCTGTGGTGTGAATTTCTGTCCTTTATCGTCAGTGTTAAGTCAGTAAGCTTATTCATCAGCCATGCAGGGTGATGTACTGATCGCCTTGCTTATGGTTAAGCTGGGGGGGTGGCAGGCAGGGAGCCCCCACTGCACATTATTTTCGCCACAGCCTGCTTGCCTGCTTGCCTCAGGTGTAGACAGAGGGCTTCTCCTGCTCTCCTCAATTTGCTGCAGAGGAAACAAAAGGGTGACCGGGAGGAAGTGAGAGGCCTTTGTCTCCCAGGCAGCCACTGCTGCCTGGGAGAGGTGGCTGCCTGGGAGAGGCACAACTGAGCAACATTAAACAACGTGGCCCTTGTGGAGGGAAGATGTGGGCTGACCCCGGTTCCGTGTTATTTATTTATGGATCTAGGGTGAGTTTGTTTAGGAATGCAGCAGAGGAGCGTTCAGGCTGCTCGGTTCTGTTTTTCAGATCAATGTTAATGACAGCCTGTGACCTTGGAGCCGTGACCAAACCGTGGGAGATCTCCAGACAGGCAAGTGGTGATTAATGGCAGAGCTCAGCAGAGGAGAGGCTGAAGGGGGTGGGGGCGCTGAGCACGGAGAACAGCCTTTGCCTAGGTGCTGGCCTGGAATGGAACCACAGCCGGCGAAGTCAGAAGGCCGTCTTACCCCACAATCTTTCTTTCTGTGCTTCCACTGAAGAATGCTATTTCTGGCTGTAAGATTTTTGTAACGTGCTAAATCTGAAGAACCCTTTGACCATCCTGAAGGCAAAAGGTTCATTAAAAAAAAATACTGTTTTTGAATAAGTAATCTTGTGTTAGCAAAAGATCCTGTTTATCACTCATGAAAAAGAAAATAGGAAAAGTGAAATTCTGTTCTGTTTTCAAGTACTAGTTAGGCATCAGAGGGCTCTGTTACCAATGCATGCCGTGTCCCGTTTTAATTTTTATCAAGACTAACAGTTATTTTACAGTTTCTCAAAGTACCCAAGCATTGCATTATTTTTTTTATGCAATGGTAGTTTTGAATATAATAGCTCCCTGGCTGCTTGACTACCAAGATCCTTGTTTACTAAGAGGGGTCAATAGCTCTTTAGGTTTCCTTCCCTTCTTTAACTTAATCTTATTGTATTGTTTTTCTTGAGGCAGGATAACTATATTCTCGAGGCTGCTCTCAAATTCTTTGGCTCAAGTAATGCTCCTGCCTCAGCCTCCTGAGTGCAGGACCAGTCAACAACAAACTCGCTAAGTTTTGTGCGATACCTTTTATGGGGGAGAGAAGGTATATTCATAGAATAATAAATGATTGGTTTGTGTTGTTCCACTTCATGTGTGGTAGGTAGTTAGTACAAAGGCTGAGTAACCACAACACAGAGATATCGTGTCATGATCCCAGGAACCTATAACCATTCCCTGAGAAGAAAAGGACAGCTTTCTGTTTGCAAGAGTAGATGTAAGGATTTGCTGAGGGAGAAGAACCTGGACCATCCAGATGGGTCCCAACTCCCATCACAAATGTCCTTGTTAAAGAGCAGATAAAGCTCGTGATTCAGAAGAGAAGGCAACATGAGAGTCCAACAAATACTGAAGTGATCATGTTTACACCCCAAGAAGTGCTAGCAGCTACCAAACACTGAAAAGACGCAAGGATCAGACGGAGTCTTCAAAAGGACACAGCGCCAACCCCTGGGCTTCTGCCCATCACCCTGATGTAAACCACACCGCCAACCCCTGGGCTTCTGCCCATCACCCTGATGTAAACCACACCGCCAACCCCTGGGCTTCTGCCCATCACCCTGATGTGAACCACACCGCCAACCCCTGGGCTTCTGCCCATCACCCTGATGTAAACCACACCGCCAACCCCTGGGCTTCTGCCCATCACCCTGATGTGAACCACACTGCCAACCCCTGATCTTCTGCCCATCACCCTGATATAAACCACACTGCCAACTCCTGGGCTTCTGCCCATCACCCTGATGTGAACCACACTGCTAACCCCTGATCTTCTGCCCATCACCCTGATGTGAACCCTGACCCCAAGAACTATGTGAGAATAACTTCCTGTTGTCTTAGCCACCGAGTTTGGAGTGAGGTTTTTGGAGTTTTAGGAAATTCATTCACTTCACAAATGGGAAGGATGGGGCTTAGAAAGGATAAGCAGCCCAAGGTCTCCTATAGAGAACAGCTGCTGACCTAGACAGAGACTTGCTCTTCTCCTCTTTGCGCCCTTGAGGGTCACCGCCCTCAGACTAACACAGTACCAGACTAACCATTGAGACCAGAAGTCCTTCACCCATGGACTACTTCCGCGGAAACAGTCATTGGTGACCTTCACCCTGGGAAAGGGACAGTTCCTAAACCAGAAATCTGAATAAAAGACTAGCCAAGATATACAAGCTCACACTAGATGTAACCTCTGAGTTTGAATTCAGAACTTGTTCTTGGAGTGGAGCGACAAGGGGCTGGAGTGTGGACCAGACACCGATGTACAAGATGTAAGACCTCCAGGAAACAGAGGCAGGAGCGCAGGGACAGAAGGAAGACGGCTGAGGGGCTGCGAAAGCCATGGCTGGAACTGGAGAATGGTTAACAGCAGCGGGGAAAGCTGAGATAGTGCAGATTTCTGAGGAGAAAACTTACAAACCAAAACACATAAACCAGATCCCAGCAGATTAGAAGAGCCACACTCTGATTCACAAACGGCCAAGCTTCTCTCCTCAGCCTGGAACCACCTGCACTTTTAAACATCACAGCTTAAACAGGTCTAACCTTTTGACACTACGACATGACAGTGTCGCTTGCAAAACTCATGCCAAGAACCAGGCAGTAAAGGTACAACAACAACAAAAATCTCATGTTCTAAGCGAGTTTACAGTTCTTCGTTGGGCCACACTCGTAGTGACTGGCACATCTGCTCTCATTCTGGACTGAGCTGATGGACCGACAGAGGAGAGTCTGACAGTAGAAATTAAATGCCTTCGGTAATCCACCGGTACAGACTTTTCACATGAGAGTACTCTGCCAGGGGCTACAATCCATGTCTATGCCCAGCCAGACAGAAGTCAGAAACGGTTTTTGAGAATGCATCTAGCACAGTCCGCCCTTAAAATCAGCAGAAATGTCACTCAGAGTCCTTCCAGGCAAAGCATACCCATTCTCTCCCCCAGGGAAGGCAAGTCGGGTGGCCTATCAGTCAGGGCGTCAGGCCCCAGTTTAGAATCTCAAGATGCTATGTGCCATCCCTACCACAGGTCTGGGTGTAACTTAAGGATCTAAATGTGCCTCGAATACAACATCAGACAGCCACCTCCACACACAGAATACCACCACAGCCCTCCCAGTCTGCGAGGGAGGAGATAAAGGACATTCGAAGCCAATGGTCCGTGGCGATCCCGAGCCTTCCAGGCATTCGCTATGAAATCTCCACCAGCAGTAGGCCTGGCTCCCTGTGGGATGCTTCAATCGCTCAGGCTTTCTTTCCACGGCTTTTTAGCTCCAGTAGGAAAATGATTTCCTTCCCGCGATCTCCTGACATTATTTGAAGGCCAGGTAGCTTTCTCGACCTACTTCTCACCTGAAGAAGGCAGCACACTGGCTTCCTAGAGTCACAGACTTGCGGGTTCTTCAGCATGAAAGTGCTCTTCAGCATTCAGCCAACACAAAAACACCGTGGTTCTCCTCTATGTGAACATCGTAGGTTCTTTTTGCTTCCTGGCACAAAATAGGAATAGACGGATGTCATCTGTTTCTCTCTTGTGTCCTCATCTGAGGACCTGAAGTCTCACAGCTTTCATAAGGGAACTATGTAGTTAAATTATTTTCTGAGCAATTTTTTTCTGTTTTTTTAAAAAAAAAATTGCTGGGCCAGATGGCTCATCAAGTAAAGGCGCTTGATGACAGGACTGACGACCTGAGTTCTAGTCCCCAGACCCATAAGGTAGGTGCAAAGAGAAAATCAGCTCCTGCAAGCTGTCCCCTGACCTCCACAGGCAGTGTGGCAAGCACACATGCAGGCGCGCGCACACACACACACACACACATACACACACACACACACAAAAAAAAAATTTTTTAGAAGTCATTTAAATTTATTTTTAAAAAGAATTTGCTGAAAGTCACCTAATTTATTCAGATATTTTATCCATAAGTACGCTGGCCATACCATTAATGAGATTCTTATTTCACAGCTGAGTCTTAATATTTCCATTGAAAGCACACCTTAATTTTAATATTTCTAGTTTGGAATCAAGCAGCAGCTTCAACCCCATTTCCACGAGACTGGATTTTTCTGTCCCCATTCATCCCTCATTATAAACCTGCTAATCCTTTCCGAGCTCTCTTCTAGAATGCCTGGGGAGTAGTCAACAGCTATTATTGTACGCTGTCAGCATTTTGTTTGCCAATCACTTCTCCCAAAATGATACGTTCCTTAGGGATAGTGCTCACTCTTTCAGTGGTAACTGCACAAAGCTGCATGAGAGACTGTCTTCTGTAAGGCCTCCTGTCTGTCTGTCTGTCTGTCTGTCTGTCTGATGCCAGGCCTCCAAGTTGATCTATGTCTTAAGGTCCCCACCCCCACTATGTGGCTCTCGCCTGCCAAGGTGTCTCATGCACAGAATCATGACACCGTGTAAAATGGGGCAGAAGTGCTGGCCACCTGTGATCCCGGCACATGGAGGTGGGGCCAGGGCATCCCCAGAGCAAGCTGGCTAGCTAGACCAGACAGATGTGGCAAGTGTGGGGCCAGCAAGAGGCTTTGCCTCAATAAAGTGGAAAACAAACAAAACACTGGACATCTGCTTCTGGCTTCTACATGTACTTGCACACACGTGCACACACATCCTCACACTCACATGCGCCAACATGCTTAAAATTAAAATGTAAACATATGCATTTGTGCATATATTTATATTAATATGTACATGTAGAGTTTTGTTTTAATTAAGATTAATTTTATGAGCCAGGTGGTGGCGGCGCACGCCTTTAATCCCAGCACTTGGAAATGCAGAGGCAGGCGGATCTCTGTGAGTTCGAGGCCAGCCTGGTCTACAAGAGCTAGTTCCAGGACAGGCTCCAAAGCTACAGAGAAATCCTGTCTCGAAAAACCAAAAAAAAAAAAAATAAATAAAAAGATTTAATTTTATGTTATATGTGTGGGTGTTTCTCCTACCTGTGTATCTGTGTACCATGTGAGGGCATGTCACCCAGAGGCCAGAAAAGGGCTTTGAATCCCCTTGAACTGGAGTTACAGACAGTGGTTAGCAACCCTGTGGGTACTGGGATTCGAACTTCTGTCCTCTGAAAGAGCAGTCTCTCTTAATCACTAAGCCCTTAAAAACGTATTTTGAGATAGAATCTGATACTAGTTCAGGTTGACCTTAAAATCGTGACAATCCCCCTGCCTCAGCTTCTCAAGTGCTAGGATTACAAGCAAGATTCATTTGGAGATTATGTAAATGCATGCTAACTTCCTAGACGTTGGTTTTATTTTTAATAATCCTTCTCAGAATGCATCGAAGCTGTGGTTTTTTCCACTCATCTTTCCTCAGGAACATGACTTGAGGTATATGGGTTTCCTCAGTGGCCCCTCCCACTCCCCCCCCCCACATCCTTCTTTAATGAAACATCCAATCAGGAGCCACTTGATGATCCTGATGGGATTTTTAAGTACAAATAAGCCAGGGCTTCAGGTCAAACTCTGAGGGGAGCAGAGGGACTGGGCAGGGCTGCTCTGGGAGAGGAAGATTAAGAGTTCCCAATAGTACCTTTGTTTTCCAAGGAGTACACAGTATTCCTGCTTGGGGCACCTTGTGTGCATTTATGTTAATGTAAAAGACACACAGTTTCGCTGTGGGAAGATAGTTCAGAGGTTAAGAGCACTGGCTGCTCTCTTCCCTTCCAGAGGACCTGAGTTCAATTCCCAGCGACCACATGGTGGCTCATAACCGTCTGTAATGAGATCCGGTGCCCTCTTCTGGTAGAACACTGTACACACAATAATATCAACATCAAAAAAGATACAACTTCAGAGGCAACTGAGAGAGGGAGGGTCCTGGAACCTGGTTAATGAGACTAAAGGAGACTGTTTCTCCTTTAAAAGCCAGGTCACAGGGGGGAAAGAGTCCAGAGAGGTGAAATCAAAGGTAGGACTGAGGCTGGAGAGGGGAGAACCCACAACAAAGGGGACATGGGCAGGTTTCTGAGTCACTTTCTATTACTTCCATGTAGCTGAATTCTTGAATATGACCCAGGCTTCTTACCAGAAATATAAGAAATCTGACCTCACCGGATATTTGCATTTTTAAATATTGCTTCTCTTGTTTTAATTGTGGTTATATAGGTACACATTTGAGTTTGATGTTGTCTTTAAATTTTATTATCCATCTCTTCAGGTACATATAAATAATCATTTTTCATAAAGCTTGGACCGTATGCACATCAAGTGTGCACTCTACCCCAGGCCTCTTTTCCCTGTTTGAGACCTGTTCTCACTAAATTCCATAGGGTATTTTTGAGCTCACTGTAACCAGGCAGACGCTGCCTCAGAATCTCGAGTAGCCATGATTATAGACCCAGGACACCAGATCTGATTTAGGAAAATCATCTTGATTCCATGTACCTGACCAAATTAAACTATCTCGCTTTTATAGGGCATAAGATTCTTCTCTTCTGTGAGAGCATTAAAATGGAGAAAAAACAGTTTGGGGGTTCTAGGCTAGCACTCCCCCCACCAAGTCTTCCAATATACTACAATCCCGGTGAGTTCAAGAGACTCGCTAGCTGCACACCTTAGTGTCCTCAGAAATACCCACTTGACATTTGTCTGTTCTATCAGCTCTCTTTCTATAATGATCCTGAGAACCACAGATGCCTTTAAAATGTGTCTCCGGATCATCCACTGTCGCGGGTGAATGTAGGGGGCGGGGTTGCAGGTGCCTGCGATTGGGGATGGAGCATTGCATTATGGGTACAGTGGAGCGGAAGTTGTGCAGTCAGTTAGCGTTTGGTTCTTACATGCCAGTGCAAGCCGAGAATTAAGCGAATAACAGTTGGGGCCTACCGTAAATTAGTGCTTTCAGTACAGATGCAGACAGCCCGAAGGCCAGGCTCTTCGAAATAAGAACATTTCCTTGCACGTAAGCCAGAAATCACTTCCGAGTCTCATGGTGTCCTACACTACAAACATCTTAAAATGCTTCTGTGTTTCAGGTGGCTGAACTCGTAACCAGCGAGTTCTTTGAACAAGGAGATCGGGAGAGGTCGGAACTCAAGCTCACCCCCTCGGTAAGCCGGTCCTTTCACCGTCACGGTAGCTCCAAACCACGGCTTGAAATGGGAAAGTCTGAGAAGGGGTTTGGAGAAGTCCCGAAAGCTTAGGACTTTAACTAAGCAAGAATGGTAGCCACTATGATCCCAGGTTTCTGACTGAGACTGCTGAACGAGCATTTCCAGGCACCCACAGCGGGACAAAGAAGCAGGCGCAAGGGACAGCATGCAGGGCAGGTCGGAACATCACAGCGCCAGCGCGGGCATGTCATGCATGCCCACTTTAGAACAGAAATAACAGCCTAGAGTTAAAGTCAAGCTGTCCAACCTCAAGGAGCAAGCTGGCTCTTATTTTTCAGTTCCAAACTTTCAAACTCCCCAAAGCAAATCATTTCAAACCGTTTTCTTTTCTTTGTTTTCAAACTGAAACGTGGGGAATCCAGGTTGTGGGGTGGTCAGCATGCTATTTCTGTTGGATTACCTCATACAATCCTTATTTGAGAATGCTGATCATAATCTGGGGATGCCTTTCCTGCCCCTCAAGATAAAGAAGTTTACGTCACCACCCTGGGAGGGGAGCAGCCTCTTCAGTCCAAGTGAGCAGCTGCAAACAGCCTCCCTGGTCACTCCAAGAGTGAGCGAAGTATTCTAAAGCCTACCAGGCAGCACACAGTAGGCTTACAGAAGCACAAAGTGGGTGTCAGTTGTCAAGAAGGTCTCTTTGAGGTTCCGATCCACCAAGTCTCAAAGGTTTGGAACTGTCAGTAAGATCTTTGCATTTTCACACACCTGCTAGCCAAACACCAGAGAAGGCGGTGGGACCCTTTTCCATCGTGAACAGCTTCGCTTGGTTCAAATCCCAGCCGCAGTCTTGCTGAGGCTGACGACTCAGCTAGTTGCTTACCTGTAAAAGGCCAGAGGACCACGCATGTTGACATACAGAGGGGCGATCTTAGTTTTCAAGGCAATGTGTACTTATAGGGGGATCAAAATACCCTTTATTCTTTCTGGTGGTCATATCAAATTTGGTTTTGGAAAGAAAAGTATTAGTTGAGGATACATAGAGTTCATTTGTAAAACCTGTAACCCAAATTCCTCCAAGCTACATATCCACATTAAAATAAAAGGTTTTCCTCCCTGCAAAGCCCGTTTGGAGGCATGCTCTGTAGAGTCTACAATGCAGCAGCACAGACTGCACATTCATTACATGAAGAGGGAAGAAAGGTAAATCACAGGCTCAGCTAAGGCCTTCTCTGAAGACGTAGATGAAACTGGTTTCATGGTGGATATATAGCTGTAAATGGTCCTCTCTCTTCTCAAAAGGTTACTTAATACAGCTGTCTCCTCAGGAGAGTCTGGCTTCTGAGGCAGGACTTTCCCTCACTGACCCATCTTCAGAAATGTCTGTAAAGCTGACACTTGCTCTCCTCCCTACCCTTTGACGCTTAGGAAGCACCCCTAGGGTTCCATTGGCCAAAGATCATCACAGTAACTTCCTGAGAGCACCCTGAAGCTGGGCCACAGGCAGAGGGGTCGCCTTAGAAGCAGTGAGCTGATGGATAATGTGGGCTTGAACACCCACATGTGTCAAGCACAAAGCTCAACACGGTGTATCCAGAAACTAGGGGACACCATCTTCCCTGTCTTCAGGGACCCTAGGACCTTGTCAGCTGGGGGGAAATATCAAGGGCTAAAAAGTCATGAGTGCTCAACTGTAAGGTGCCAAGCACTGTAGAAGGGAAACACAGGACAGAGGAGCGTTCTGCTCTCTCTTACCACATCAAATCCTGATTCAAGACGTGATAATCCAGCCAGGTGGTGATGGCACATGCCTTTAATCCCAACACTCAGGAGGCAGAGACAGGTGAATCTCTGTGAGTTCGAGGTCAGTCTGGGCTATAAGAGCTAGTTCCAGGATAGGCTCCAAAGCTTCAGAGAAACCCTGTCTCGAAAAACAAACAAAAAAAAAAGAGGAGGAGAAGAAGAAGAGGAGGAGGAGGAGAAGGAGGAGATAATCCAGAAATAAACCCTTACAAATATGGTCAGCTGATTACAACATGACTTTCAAGATGATTTGGTGGGTGAAATAAGCTTTTCAGCAAATAGTCCATGGCTAAGTGGCTAGTCACAAGTAAAAGGAATTGAGGTTCTGGTGCTTTCTTTTAGCGTACGTACCCAAAAGTGAACTCATATTATTAAACAGATCTAGCTAAAACAGCTAGAGCTGTCTAAAAGATAAGACAATGAAAACTCTTTGAAGAAGAGTCTTTTTTAAAAACTTTTTTTAAAAAAACTTTTTTAAAAACTCTTTGAAGAAGGTCTAGATCTTTCTGAGTTTGATTCAGCTATGGTGTTTTTTGTTTGGTTGCTTAGTTGGTTGCTTTTTTTGGTTTTTTGGTTATTTTGTTGTTGTTGTTTTGTGTGCTTTTATTTTGGTTTTTTTGTTGTTTGTTTGTTTTTCATAATATGGTTTCTCTGTGGCTTTGCTGCCTGTCCTGGAGTCCTGGAACTAGCTCTTGTAAACCAGGCTGACCTCAAACTCACAGAGATCCGCCTGCCTCTGCCTCCTGAGTGCTGGGATTAAAGACGTGCACCACCACCACCCAGCTCCAGCTATGGTATGTTAGATATGATAGCAGAAAGTCAAGAGACAAAAGATAAAATGGCCAGAGATGTTAGCGTGTATCTTACCAAAATCAAATAGGACTTTATCAGAACTTAAAATATGTCTGCGCCAAAGGATGCTATAAGGAAAACAAAGAGGCAACGCACAGAATAAGAGGAATTATTTACAAACTGTGCATCTGACATGGGCCTCATACTTAGAACATTAGAATAACTCTTATAACAAGGAGACAATGCAGATGAAGATTGGAAAGGGGCATCTACCCAAGCATATCACTTCTGAACATACCCATGAACGGGCACATAGGCAACAAAGATACAAATGCAGACTGCGGTCACAGTGAGGCGCCACCTCACACACAGGACTATTACTAAAAAGACAGACGATACCAGCCCTGTAAGTTTCCAGAGAAGCCAGGAGATGCAGGAAGGAATGCAAACTAGTGCAACTACTTTGAATATCAAGTCTGGAATCCTCAAAAAGTTAGACCTAGGGCTGGCGAGAAGGTTCAGCAAGCAAAGCACTTGCTGTCCAAGCCTGGCAAGCCGAGTGGAATCCCAGATCCCACAGTAAAAGGAGAGAACCTACTCCCTACAGCTGTCCTCTGGCCTCCACCTGCCTGTCACGGTATCGTCATCCTCAATGTGAAAAACAAGATCTAATATAATAAACTTAGCATGGAGTTGCCATGTAACCCATTCACTTCTAGGTTAATTCCCAAAGGAAATTAAAAAAAAAAAACAAAACAAAACACCCATACAAAAACTTGCGCACAGCTGTTCACCCCAGCTTTACTCCTAGCACCCAAAAAGTGGGAACAACGCAAATGCCTGTCAACTGATGAATTAATAAACAAAAGTTCATAGATCTCTGCATTGAAATATAATGCGGCAAAAATGAGTGAATAAAGTGCTGGCACTTGCCTCGATAGACCTTGAATATCACGCTACATGAAAGAACCCAGTCCTAAAAGGCCACGCCCGTATGACTCCATTTAAATGAACTAAATAAATAGCTCAGGTAGAAAAGGAACTATAGAGAAAATAGACTGCTGTGGTTGGGGCGTGGTCCCGCGTCCTGAGGTTTCCTGTGCTGCAGCTCAATCCCCAGTGTGAGTACTGAGAAAGTCCATCCCGCTCTGGTGGGGAGAGGTGTGGTCTTTGGAGGTTGTAGGGACTAGAGAAGTTCTTGAGTGGGGAGCCCCGTGATCACATCATAGATTATAGATTATAGAAAGGGGAGAGGCACCGGAAGACATAAATGTGTGCCCCTTGTCTCGTGCCTTACGGTGTCCTGAGACTCTCAGAGCTTTCAGTAAGAAGGCCACCAACAGACGCAGGCCCTCCAGCTCCAGAACCGTGAGCCAAACAAACCTTTTTCTTTAGCAAGTCGCTCCCAGTCTCGGGTGTTTTGTTATAAAGGCACAACACATATAAACGCACAGACATTTTTGAAGGGACATTTCTTGAAGCAAGCTTTATTTCAGAAGAACTCTCACTTTCTCCAGTACATTCCACAGTCTTCTCTGAATTCCAGGCATCTCTTGGAAAAGATGTGCAGGGTCTATGGAATTCAGTGGCATTCTGCCTACTGTAGGTAGAGATCGTTTCCTCCGATTTGGTACCTAGCGTTGTCTACCACACCCACTCCCTCTGTGGCTCGTCAGTCTGAAGGATGCAGCCTTTCCAACATCTCAGGACTAAGGATGAGGCTTGGACTTGCCCTTATGACTGCCGTAGAGTAGACACCACATTTTACCTCGCCTTTCAATGAGGCAAGACAAATTCTAACTAGGCAATGCTCTCTTCCTGATCAGCGGGCAGAAGGTAACATCATAGGCCCCTTACTTTTTAAGAACATAAGGAAAGACATTCTCCCTGGAGTTGAGTTGACTGTTTAGTAAAGGAATTCATTTTAACCCTCTAATTCCTGTTGGCCAAAGTCTTCCCAATAGAAATAAATCACTCTGGCTTTTTAGAAATACGCAAAAATTATATCAATCATAATAATGTCATAAAACTTAGAGGCTGGGCTAAAGAAAGGATGAATGCCTGCCCCCACCACCCATCATCCAAAGCAAGTTCTTAGTACCCTACTAATAGCAGACTGTTACTAGAAAACACGTGATTACCGCACCAGCGCTCAACCCTTAAAATCTCATAAAATAATTTATGTTTCATAAGAGGGGGAAAAAGAAAAGAAACCCTGCTGCTAAGGCTCGTTTCCAATCTCAGGCATCTTCTCACCGCGGAAGTAAAAACCTGCATTATTTTTGTGGCAAAAAGATGTATCTCTTTTCCCTTGACTTCACCCAGTTCCCAGTGACCTGCTGACTTGATTTAGTAACCATTACCTGTACCTGCAGACAGCTTTTGGCCCCGAAGAGCTAAACGCCATAAAGTTCAAACAAATTCACTTGCAAATCTCATCTTAGGAGATCTGTGAAAATACTTTATTTCTCATCGTAGAGAGAGGGAGAGAGGCTGGTGATTGTGAAATACCCAGCTGATGACATCTGACGCGCCATTTGAAAAGCAACAGTGGGTAAAGGCGAGGCTCCTGCTTCTTCTCTCTTCTAGGCTATTTTTGACCGGAACAGGAAAGACGAACTGCCTCGGTTGCAGCTGGAGTGGATTGACAGCATCTGCATGCCTTTGTATCAGGTACTGCCGGCTTGTGAGTGTCTGTGTGTCCTGCCCGAGGCGACAGAGAGCACGGGTAAGGTTTTCAGAAACGTTCGAAGTGGGAGACGCTTGCAGGGTACAAACCAAGAACTGGTGCTTCTTCGAAGATGGGGACCTCAGGTCTCCACCGCTTTGTAAAATGTAATCACGGCCTCACCTTCCTTGTCTGTAAACCAGGGATTATAATATTTCGTTTCTGCGTTCACCAAATGGTGCTGCCATGAAACTCAAGGATGTGGCCATAGTCAACACCATCTCTGCAGAACACAGCTCAGAGGCCTAGTAACTAAGGAAACTCCCATACACATTAAAGTATTGAAGGCTTAGAGAAATCTAGTACGAGAAAAGAATACTTAGCCTTAATTAACCCTGAATTTCTCAAATATAAATTTATTTTGCTTTTAATTTTTATTGGTAGCATGTGAAACACAGGATTTCATCAAACGGGCCTTTCTACTCTGACCCCAGGGTCTGGACCACTGGGTTTTGTATGGGAAGCATCTTCCATCTTTAAAATCCGCCTTCGTCTTTAAGCAAACGTAACTGTGCCAAGCCGTGAATCCTGAGCGGTGCCACTAATGAGTTCTTGCTTCTCTGCCTGGTGCAGAGCCTGCCTGGGGCAAGGAGACATGTGTCAGCTTCGAAGGGCTCACATTCCGCTTTTGGAGCTCTGAGCAGGGCCCGCATCCGTTTGCACTAACAGTTTCGTGGACATGGGTTTTTAATTCTATGGCTAAGCATTTGCTTTCATCTGTACACCCCCCGACGAGTTCTTTACCCCCGACCTAGCTCAATCCGTCTGAGCCACGTTCCTAACTTCCAAGTGAGATGCACGCAGGGAAAGCTAAGCCTCTTTAGTGTCTCATTCCCTGCTACTCCATTAAAGACCCAGGATGGCTTTTTAAGGACGTCACAACCATTGAGTCCCAGGCTTACCCACCACTTCATTTTCAGTACTCTTATGAGCTACAGAGACCTGTCACAGTCCCCTGAAAACAAACAAATTAGAATAGTGTCTTCAGGACCGAAATGTAATTCTAATAACCACAAATGATAAAAGTAAATTCACTTGTTGTTTCATATGAACCATTAAATGCCCAGTATCATAAAATCAACCAGATACAGTTTTAAGATAATCTAAAATCAATTGTTATAGTTACAAATGACTATAATATTCTCTCATCTTATAATGAAAGATTGGACAAGAAACATTGAGAATGATGTAGTTTATTATAAAGAGGATCCTAACACTCTTTTCTTCCTGTCTGCTCCCCCACCCTTGACACAGAATAAGCAGGCTCCCACGTAGAGTCCACGGGTGCTGGTCAGGTACCTTTTGCTTTGCTGAGTTTCCCTTGGTTGCCCATATGGAATTATGGTTTAGTGTTACTCAGTGCCCCATGCATAGGTTTTAATGGGATGGATACGTTACTCTTTTAACTGATAAATTTCTTTCTGGAAGGAAGTAAAGTTCAATTAACTTCACGTGCTGCTAAGGGTCTGCAGCGGCTTCCATCCAAGTCTGTTGTTTCGGTTCTGATCCCCAGCTCTTTGGGTTTATCCTGTATTTGCTACTAGGTACTTTGGGATCTTTGGGTTAAAAAGGAAGCTACTTGAAGCTAAACAGAAAAGATAGTGTTGACGATTTAGAGAACAGTATTTCCACTGTGCATCACGCAGCATCCCGATTTTTTTTCCTTACTCATCTCTGAGGTTAGGCACACCTGCTGTTTCAGGACATGGAACACACAGACCCAGTGACGCACCTACACCTTAATTTGTGTCCTTCTGCACCTCAGCCTTTGCTCTCGTGTGGAGGCTTCCCAACGGCCTGGCTCTCCTTCTGACTTTTCTCTCTGTGAAAAGCCACGTCACCCTGAAGGAGCAGGTGGAGAAAGTTGCTCATAAAGCTGATCCTCAATGTTCACCGCTGTTGTCTCTCATGAGCGGGCAATGAAAAGCTTGCTCTCTATTGGTTTCTTATCACCGCCATTGCTTTTATTGCACAATTTCTGCTATGAATTCTTTGTAAGGCTTTGAAACCGACTGAGCCATCAAACTGCAAGTGCAGCCAGCACCGAAAGAGCCCCTCACAGCATCCCTGTCGAGTTCTATCTTACACGTCGTGCAGTGGACAATCTCACGCTAACTGATGCTGCCCCCAAAATGAAATGGAATCGGTCACTGGGAGGGAACTGCAGCTATTGGGAAGACAACAGTCTTAAGGAAATAGCCAGAAAAGTCACTAAAATGACACTGGATCCTTAGGCAAAGTGTTGGGACAAGTAGGGCTGCTGCAGAAAGGCCATTGGGGTTTTGAACATAGACATGCAAAAATGGGGTTCTGAGAGGGCAGGCGACAAATGAGGCGGTACACAGCTGGCCGAGGTTCCCGTGGTGCATGGGCTGGAGGGACATTGTCTGAAACACAAAACAGAAGAATCCAGCGTCGTCTTGCTGAGACGGCTGGGGACATGGCAAAGGGGCAAAGCTTAGTAATCACAAGACACACAATAGACATCCCCTCTAATGGCAAAATCACAGGCTCCAAGACAGCAGGCGTGGATGGCAAGAGAGTCGTGTAGAGCCCAAGCAGGGAGATTGTGTTGGCTAGGATGAGATGGTCCTTTGGGAGGAGCGCGGAGTGATGGAGGCTGGAGAGGCTGGAGACTGCTCTGTATAAGGCTAGGATGGCAGGGAGTTGGAGGAGGGCGGCCATGCAGCGGGGCAGGAGATATAAGTACGGTTGAAGAGGAGCTGCTTTGCTCCATGGACTTTACTGGGTAAATCGGTTTTACTCTGTGACTTTCAAAGGATTCTTCTTGTTAAACTTCCTAGTTGATGGAGCACTTCCTAGTGGTGCCTCTGGTTGTTGACTTCGGATTCCCTCCAAGCAAAGGGGAACAAGTGTCGTTGCTCACACAGGTGCCCAAAGAGGCCTCAGTGGGGACCCACACCAGAGCATTCTGATGCCCATTCGTTGGAAAAAAAATCCAAACTTTTGTCTACCAGACAGTGTTAATCCCCAGGCAATCCGTAACTATGTGGAAGAAAAACAGGGAGGAATTCTCACGCTAAAATCTATTCATGAGACAGCTACTCAAGTAATAAAATATAGGAAATGATAGGGCCAAAGTGGCTGACAGAAAATACATGAAATCATATAGAGTTTGGGTGGTTGATTAATTATCTAACTATTTCTATCTGGAATGAGGAGCAGCCTCTTGTGACACTGCTTTCGCTCTTACTGCACGCCAGGTGGGAGGGCACAGTGGGAACCAGCCCCAGATTCCTCACGGTTACATAAGGAGACATGACATATGTTTATCTTTTAAATCTTAGGGTTCCAAACTTTTGGAAAGAAGACAAAGAGAGGGTGGGGGAGAGAAAGCATCCAAACAGGCAGAAGTCATGATTTATCTGTGACAGCATTTTAATCAGGAAGCATATAGGAGGCCCAGAGCAGGCGGGGGAGCATCAAAGCGTGTTCCCCAGGAGAAGCAGAAAGCCCTGGTTAGTTAGCGCTGGCGTAGCAGGATGTCTTGGAGGAATACATTGACATCTGATTCCAGAGCTTTCTGCTGTCTTTACACCCTGCTGGGGAGCCATTAGCCTGCTGCTCAACATCTTTGGATTTTAAAAAAAAAAGTAAGAAAAAAGAAGGGGAAAAAAGACACTATCAAAGTTTGGAGTCACTGCTGAGGCAGCCTTAGGGATAAACAGAACCCTCCTGTCTCATTCTGAGCTGCTGTTCACAGGAGCAAACTAAGTTTTTGCCCCTTATTTTTGTTCTCAACTCGAACCTCAGCATACCTAAGAATGGCAATGATGCACAGAGACATGATAAATCTGTTCGTTCAAAACTGACAGTTTTTCAAGGTAATCAGATTTTCATCCTCTCTCCAAACTGGCTTTTGAGTTGGGGGATGGATTCCTTCACTGACACTGCAAAGGGGTTACCCTGGAATTGAATCCCTAGCACCTTGTAAACCAGCTCTGGCCATGCACAACTAGAATCCTGTAACTAGAATCCTATAGTCCCGCAGTAGGGAGATGGAGGCGGGAGGACCAGAGTTTAAGGACAGCCTCTGCCTTACAGTGAGTTGAGGGCCAGTGGAGGATGCGTGAGACCTTGTGACAGAGGCTCCACACCAGACAAGAAACTTGGAATCTTTCTTTCATTTATGTATTTATTTTAACTTTGGCTGTGATGATCGTCTTGGAACATACTGTCCTACTGGCACAGCTCTCTAAGGAAAATCAGAAGAGATTTCTTCAAAATACATTTGAGGAATGGAAAAATGGGTCAGCAGTTAAGAGCACTGTCTGCTCTCTCAGAAGACCTGGGTTCAATTCCCAGCACCCACGTGGTGGCTCACAACCATCTTTAACTCCGGTTCCAAGGGAGTCAACACCCTCTTCTGATCTTCAAGGGAACCAGGCACTCACAAGGACACACACACACACACACACACAAGCAACACACCCCTTGTACAAATTAGGGACAAAAGCAACTTGGGGAGGTGTGTTTCAGTTTATAGTTCCACATTCCCAGACCATTGCTGCGGGAAGTCAGGACAGGAACTCAAGGGGGGCAGGAACCTGGAGGTAGGAATTGATGCGGAGGTCACGGGGAACGCTGCTTACTGGCTTGGTTCTTGTGCCTCGCTCACCCTGCCTTCTCATAAGATCCAGGACCACCAGCTCAGGGATAGCAACATCCAGAGTAATCTGGACCCTTCCACATCACCATCAACCAGAAAAATGCACCGCAATCTGGCCCAGAGATGAGGACATATTTTTCAACTGAGTTCCCTCTTCCCAAACGACTCCAGCCTGTATGAAGGTGACATAAAGCTAGCCAGCACACCCATACACATAAAATAATTTTTTTAAATAATAAAATATACTATAATATACTTGAAATTGTAGAGGCTGCAAGTTAGGAACTAATAAACTAGAAAAGAGGTTATAAAAGGCAGCCTCTCTAGATACTGGAAAGTGTGTAAAAAACGACTCGGTGCACCCCGATGGTTCATGACTCATGTAGTATTCTTTTTTTAAGAAAGAAACTAATGAGCTGCAGGGTGACTGGTCAGAGCAAAAACTTGTCCTTTAAGCATGCAAAGGCTGGATGTGGGAAGAGAGAGCACTTCCGTGAGATGTTTTGGAAAATAAGAGGGAGAGGGGGAGGGATCGGTTCCTGGATGTGCTTTCTCCCACATTTAGCAGTCTAGTGAACGGAAGAAGAGACTTGGGGCAAGTTTCTTACTTGTCTTACAAAGGCGAACATGCGTGGAATGGCATTCACAGAAACTCAAAGGTAAAACAAACAAGCAATCCTCAAGAAGAGAGAGGAGAGAGAGGGATGCTGGGCATGGATCCGATGACGCTTGCACAGGCTCTGGCCACTAACTCCAGCGGCTGAAGTCTGCGAGCTTCGTGACCCCCCAGTTCCTAGTCAGTTCTAGCACTGGTTGTTCAGGTGTGGACTCAGCCCCTCCGGGGCTCAAGGCTGCTTCCCTGTCTTTCTGCTGTCCACAGATGTGTTGCTTGGATGGTGCCAACTCGCTGTAGGATAATTCTGTCCTTTTCCGGGATTACTCTTGAGATTCCAGAGACAGGTCCTCTCCACCTCCAGACATCAGCCACCAAAGGTGTCACCAATGGGGTGGCATCTCATCTCCCGCCTCCAATACCCTCCTCCTGCCTCTCTACCCACTTTTCTTTCTCCTGCTTTCTCTCTCCTCCTGCCCTAATACGCACAGTAGAAAACTGTCAAGCATCCTCTTGCTTGCCTGATGGGCTCTGTCCTTCTGTGGATGCCCCCCTCACACAGAGCTGACAGGCAGGCTTTCTCCAAGCTGAGACAGTGTTTCTGGGCCGCCGTTTACCTGAGAGCTGAATGCCAGATCTGTTTTACACGAGGAGCCAAGGCATCGTGACTCAGAGTGGAAAACGCTTTGTTTTCCTTCTTTCAAAATACCGTCCTCGATACACGTACCACACCTGATCCTAAGTGCTGATAGCAAAAGTTGCTCCCCTCCAAAATATCCCGCGTGTTCTTAGTCAAACAGGAATGAGAGGGCAATACAAGCATTCAAAAGGACAGCTCCATGAACTTTCGGAAGCCCTTCTGCTATGAACGATCTCCAAAGCTTTGCTGCACCACTGATGGAGACGGGTGTGGGCATGTGGAGAAGGGAAGTGCGGGCAGAAGGAAAGACGGCAGGGAGGGAGGGAGGGAGACAGAAACAGAATGACAGAGACAGAGACAGACAGAAAGACAGAGACAGACAGAGCAGAGTGACCGAGAGACAGAGAGAGAGAGAGAGAGAGAGAGAGAGAGAGAGAGAGGCAAAGAGACAGAGAGAATCTGGTTATGGCAGGCTCCTGGTTGGCAATGCCAGGTTCCTATCTTCCTGATACCCTGGATTAACGTTGAGGGCATCTCATTTCATTCTGAGCCCCTCATCTCTGCCTTCCACCTCTCTTGTCCCAACCTCTTGTCACTTGACTATTCACTTGCCCAAGTACAGTTTGCTCAAAGCACAAGACTCCCTAACTCCTTTTTTGGGGGGAAAAAACCTCCCCCTGACTTTGCCAGCCTTTCCTCCCATCTCCCCTCTGCCTGCAGCACACGGGCCCGAAGGACCTTCTCTATAAAACGCCACCTGTCCTCTGCATCCGACAGCTCTCACTCAGGGTGCGCTCTATGCCCATCTGTCCCTTTCCTCTGTGGGACTGGCTTCTGCCCCACATCCTCACACGCTGGAGCTGCTCTGTAAGTGTTTGCTGAACAAATTAGTGAAGAGATAAAGCGTGAGCGGCTGGATGCAGTGGCACAGAATAATCAGGAGCAGCAGCAGGTAGGAAGAGGGGTTAGAATGTCTTTCTAAGTTACCATTGAAACCATAAAAACTCTTTCAGCAGGCTATGCCCCGTTCTATTCCTGCCCATAATCTAAAGTCTATGGCCTATGGTATCCTTCTCGAAGGCTGTTTAGTTCTCATCATGGTTGAACTGGCTCTTAATTCCACTGTAAAGCACCAGTTTATAGCCATGAAGTTTGCAGAACTTTGGCTTTTCCAGCTAAGAAATATGTTAAATTTACTTTTACCCAGCATTGCCAGAGAAATTAACCTCCTAGTTATTTTAATATTCAAGTTAATAGATTGGGCTAGCATACACCATACACATGGTGCAGGAGACTATGTGGTAACTGTGTGTGCATGATTTCAGAAACTTATAATGTAATAAAAGACACCCAGTGTATCAGGGTTAAAACTCCAAGTTTATTTGACTTAGAGAACTTTTTTCCAAACCCGACAGTCACTGATACAAACATCACATCCTGTGCCTTCAAAGGAAGTGTTAAGTGGCAGATGGTCCCTAGTCCTCAGCACAGTGAAGGCCACCACCACCACCACCACCCCGGCTCCAACGTTTGCTTTATGTTGTGCAACTTAGAAAAACCGCCCTGCATACTACTGGACCCAGTTTATTCATATGTAATTTATAAACTAAAGAACTGCCATCATGACTCTGTATTAGAATTGGCACTTATGGGAAGTGAGCGCACAGTCAAAGGGGAAGTGGTCTTGCTCCACACAGCATGTATCCTCTGTGGCGGGTGTTCTAAAGGGTTCCCAAGAATATCCAAGATGGCTGCTAGATCCTGACTGTGGTTATTGACAAAGTTACAGGCTTGTAAATATTAAACAAGGCTCACAACGCATTGCCTTGTCCTACCAATGTGTGCCGATGGGCTCCCAGCTGACGTTGCCGAGCAGCGGGTGAATCTGCTGGCCAGAGTCTAAAACAAAGCTAAAACTTTCTGCGGGACTAGGTTTGAGAAGACAACCTGTAACCAGAGCCAGCAGTGGCTGTCCCTATGCACTCTTTGTGAGCAAACGTTGAGTACCGTGTTTACCATGGAATGAGTTTAAGCTGTAGGGTTTGGATGTGCCTTTACATACATACGTAATTCTTCCTAACTCATGAGCGGAGGCTTCATTCTGGATCCTAGAAGTGTCCGTCATCTGAATTTTATAGATGAGATGAAACTCACAGAAGCTGGTGGGTTTAAAGTTAAGCGGTGGATCCAGGGCAGAGGCAAGTACCCCTGGCCTTTCTGTGCGCACCGCTATCCTGACCGAGATTGGGAAAGGTGACTCCACGTTGCTCAGCAGTGCAAATAGAACTGTGGATCCTTCAGAGGATGCAGGGTCCCTGGATAGCAGGCTCTGTCTGCTGGCAATCAACAAATGTACACCAGGTTGTCCTTGATGCAACACTTTCACCTGGAAACTGGGTTGATGAGACCAGTTAAAGGTAGCAAAATGTCATCTTTCTGAGAAGCCCGTTTATTTCACAAGAAGGGAGTGTGTTTTAAAACAGTGAAATCCCTTAGGCAATGGTAGAGGCTGGAGTAAGTTTGAGGAGCTTGACAGAAAATCCTTGATCGCTTTGAAAATTATGAACATTAACGGCTCTGTTTGCAAGATCTCAAAAGGGAATGAGAAGGCTAAATAAATGGCCCCTTTGCAAATGCCTACAACATCGAAGCTGACCGATAGGAGGAACAAAAGCCACATTCTCCTGCTCTAATGCTCCCCTTTATACCACAGTCCGCAAGCAAAACCAGCTTCCCCTCGGCATGCCCGGGTACACCACAGTCTCTGCTCTGACCTCTTAACACGAAGTTCAAAACAAGAGGGAAAGAGAAAATCCTACATGATTTTCACTTTGTCCTTCGACGGCTGCCCTGGTCAGTTTTCTTTGGCAACTTTTCACAACCTAGAGTCGCCTGGGAAGAGGGACCCTCAGTTGAAGAATTATTTGTCAGACTGGCCTGAGCCGCGTCTGCAGGAGATTGCCTTGACTGATGGGTGATGGGAGAAGGCCCAGCCCACTGCAAGTGGCGCCGTCCCAGGCAGGCAGGTCTGAGCTGTCTGAGAAAGCAAGCTGACCTGAGCGCATGGCGACACACACCTTTAATCCTAGCGCTCTAGAGACACAGGCAGCTGGATCTCCGTGAGTTGGATGGCTCAGGGAGAAAAGGCACTTCTGTTCCGTCTGTGGACCTAAAGGTCCAAGCCTGGATGCCAGCATGATGGAAGGAGAGAACGGCTTCCCACAAAGTGGTGACCTCTTCTCTCTCTCTCTCTCTCTCTCTCTCTCTCTCTCTCTCTCTCTCTCTCTCTCTCTCACACACACACACACACACACACACACACACACACACACGCACACCGTCATCATTGCAAACAGTAAATCAATGTTAAAACTAAATTGGGGAGCAGTAGAGAAGTTGCGGTGGTTAAGATAATGTGCTCCTTCTACAAAGACCCAGGTTGCTTCCCTGCACTCACACAGCTGCTCACAATCACCCATAACTCCAGGTCCAGAGAGCCCAACACCCTCTTTTGACCTCCTCGGGCTCCTGCACACGCATGGTGCACATGCATATACACATAAAGTAAATAAATATTAGAAACTTTAAAACATCAAACACCAACCATTGGATGTTGGGCCCACTCCAATCCTATAGTATCTTGCTAACATCTTCAGAGACCCTGTTTGCAGGTCTGGTTACATTCATGGGTGCTAGGGCATAGGACCTACATGTGTGGTGCCCTTGGGGAGGGCACCGTGCTTTTGCACGATGGAGAATGAAAGGAAACAAGAAGCAGATAACTGGGCTCTTGAGAATCTGGCCCTTGTTGCCCAGCCAGGGAAGTCACCTCTATACCTGCTGCCAACTTAGGGGCATCAGAGAGTTCTCCCCTCAGAGCCCCATGTGGGAGATCTACAGGCGAACTGTATAGGATGACTGGCTGGACTCCCTGATGGTACCCACAAAGCAGAGAAGTCATACCCTGCTGTGGGGGTCAGGGCAGCCCGAGGGGAGACATCTGCAGACACTTGCACAGGGGCTCTCAGTGAATCAGATCCCTGCAGGGTGCCCACAAAATTAAGCCCACCCACGTCTACCAACGCAGCTCTCCTGCCCCCTCCCTCTACTCCCTTACCGGCAGCCTTGGGGGCTGCTTTCAGCTCCTTGTCTTTAAGCCTGTGCGGGGAAGAGCCACAGAAGAGCTGAGGGCGAGCTTCCCTACAAAAGGAGAGAGACAGGAAAAGGAAACAATCAGAACAAACAAAAAACTCTAAACTAAAAGAGTAAGAAGCTTGTTACAAGATGCCCAGGGGTTTCCCCTCCCCTACAGCGTGTTAGTTTCGGCCTCATGAGTGCTCTGCCGCCTGGGTCTATTATACTAGCGGACTCACCTGCTGCGAGTCGGCCCCACAGTTTCATCCCCCCCCCTCACTGCCCCTGTCGCCCGCTGCCCTTCAGTCCTCCCTCCTCACCGCTAGAGGGAAAAGAGGCTCAACGTGAGTGACCTGTAACCCTCAGTCCTGCGTTGACTGGCACCTGCCCGCTCTACCAGCACCACCTGGCTCCAGTCCAATCATTTGCCCTTGCTCAACCGGTCATCTCTGCGGGGCAATCGGGTCTCACGCCGGCTTCAGAACTCGCTCAGAGAACAAGGTCCTTGCAAAATAAATCTCCTTCCCCCAAGAGGTAGATGTATTCTAGACTCTGGACTCTCTGTGGCTTCCATTAGGGGCACATCCTAATTCTCAGTGTTCCTCCTTCCTTATTCAGCCGCAGGGTCCAGTACACTCCCTGGGGCAGTGGTTCTCCCACACACCCTCAGGGATGCTCTGTGCTTGCTGTTACCTGGCACCCAGGGACAGGCTCAATACACTCAAGTGCAGAAACTCAAGAGTGACAGAAACAGGAAACGCAGGGCTACCATGTTGCAGCTGACATGCTCTTGTGTCTGTCATTCAGTGTCTTGCATGCCTGTGTCACCTTGTAGTGGGCTTTAGCATTTCTGCCTACATTTCATGGATGAGAAACCAGGGACCTTGCACAGGCTGCTCAGAATCTCCTGGGAGTCAGGGGCCATTCAGTGTCTGAGCCAATACCTCCTAGAAGCACAGGGAGGGATGAGCTATAGCTGTAACATCACAGAGGCAGGGGATTCGTTCTACGAGTCCTTGGCCTAATGGGCTGTCAGCTTTAGATCTTGGTGCTACAGGTGATTTGAACAGCTGACATTTTTAGATGGAAAAAGGGAATCCAAGAAAGAGGAACATTCATAGGAAGAGCCAGTTGAAAAGAAAAGGTCCCAGAGTCTAAGGGGGACAACTAAGGACTGTTTTCAAAGCGTCCTTTTTCAAACCTGACCTCCAGGGTCATCAGCCTCATCCTCATTGACTTCTTATTGGATTACCATTGGTTCATAGATTTGACAGAAAGTCGCCTCATTCTGTTACATGGTAAAACCTTCCAGCATGGCTGTCACTGTTGCTGCCATGAACATCAGCTCTAACTGCCATTGTCTCTGCTGGAAACTGGGGTAAGGGCCAACTGCCTGGCTCACAGGGTGCAATGGTTCTGCAACCACATTTCTCAGATGCTGACTCGGTGATCAAGACCTGCTTCCCAGGCGCCATCTGACTCTGTAGGGCGCAATAACGAGTTAGATAGCACAGTCGCCCCTTCTCCAGGAGCGAAAACCCAGGCTAGAGTTCCTCAGAGCAACCCGAGAAGTCTCAGGAGATGGCAGAGCTCAGGTCCTCCCTGCCCTCCCATCTCAGACCCCACACCACGATGAATCACTGATGCCTGAGACCCTGCACGCCCAGATGGTAGCATTACACAGACCCCAGAGCCTCTGCGGAGTCTCTGGTACGTTAGCAACCACTGCTGTGATACTGAGCAGTCTAGACGCAAGTCTGCAGATCCTCTTCAGGCCAGGAAGGTCGCTATTGGGTGAAGTTAGGATGAGAACCCAAGACTTTGTTCATCAGTTTAGGGCTTGTCCTAATAGCCTCCCTCCTATGTATAAAATTTGAAGCATATCTCAAAGTTTTTTAAAGACATTCCAAAGACATAACCTTAAAAAGGAAATTTTGAGCTGGGTGTATTGATGCATGCTTATTGTCCCAGCACTTGAATGGCTGAGGAAGAACGGCAGGACTTTTGAAGCCTAGGCTGCATAGCAAGACCCAGTCTCCCTAAAGGGGAGGGGGGCAATGATGAGAGAAGCAGATTTCAAACAAGCAGAAAGCCGACTGAATGAGAGTTTGTTTTGAAGGGCAGGGTGGCGAGCTGAGAAGCCTCCAAGGAGGAGGAAACGGGAATGAAAAGTCAGCAAACAAGGTAGAAAAGACGCGTCTGAGCAGCTGAACAGAGGATCCGAAGGAAGATAAATGGATAATTTAACAGCCGTTCAGTTTTTCAGCAAGACAAAGGGCGAGCTACATTGCATCAGAAAAGGACTAGAAATGATGATGGATGACCCGGAGGATGGCGGTGGCCAGCCCAGGGCAGAGCTGAGGAACTAAATAAGGCTTGGGGACTGATAGGGATTGAAGAGTTCTCAAAATCTATTTAATGGTCAGGTGGGGGACATTGATCGCGTTCCAGAGGAAATGTGGAGGCGCAATGAGGTGGTCAGCCCTGATTTCCGATGTAGGCCGCTGAGCCGGAGTGCGCGTGCACAGCACCGGGGCAGAGTACAGAAGGCATTCAAACCGATTTTGAAGGAGAGTGGGAAAATACTAATTTAATTTGATCTTTATGAAATAAGCATTTGTCTTTTCTATTCTCAGACTGAGAAGCCGTTCTAACTATTGATTCATTTAACGCTTCTCACACGGCCAAAAATTGCCCTTGTGAGTTTATTTATTATTTATTGCCTTGCTGAGGGTTGAACACCAGGCCTTATGCATGCTGGGTAAGTACTCTGCCACTGAGCTCTACCCCCAGCCCCGTGGAAGGGCTTTAAATATTTTATCGTTGAATAGTTAACACATGCCCAGTGAACACAATTTAAATTGTTTGAAAAGCAAAAAGAATCAAGAAATGCTTCTCCCTAGGCTGTCGATCTGCCTCAGTTTCTCTCTCTCTCTCTCTCTGAGATCAACTACTACTAACCAGCGTGTTGTGAACAATCAAAACAGTCCATATGGCCACAGTGTCCCAGCCCTGATTTCAGCCCACAATGCTTGCTCATTTCTGAGCACAGATAGGAAGGTTGATATGCGTCCTTCTTTACATGTAATATATTTAGAGATTGTTTCTGATTTGTAGTCAAAGCTGGCCCATCCTTTGATGGCTGTATAGTATTAGATTGTGAAGATAAAGATGAAGTTATTTAACTAATAATTATTTGTGGACCCTGATGTTTCTAAAAGTCTGCTGCTGTAAACAGGATACCATTATCCTTATAAACACACCGTATCCACACTTAATTAATAGGATAGATAGCCAGAAGTGGGGTCACTGGCCTTTGAAGTAGACATTTGGAACTTGGACGGCTGTGGCCAGCGTTTGCTCTGTGGAATTTGAACTATTTTATATTCCCATCAGTAAGGCCTGAGGTGCCAAGACACTGTGCCCTGGGCTGCAAGAATTAGTGTTATCAAATTTCCTTAATTCTTGTTAGTATTGTGTGTGTAAAATATATCTCACTGTAGTTTTCACTTTTATTTCCCATACCGTATTTATGATGTAGCTTTAGACTTGCTTACTAAAATCTACTTGCCCCCTTTCCTGTTGAGCAGGAGCTCACTCTCTATCACATTTTCCCGTTTATCATTACCTTTTCACCTCATTTATGCTGTGCCTCTATTAATAGACGTTTTGTTTGGAGTTTTTTGGTTTTTGCGATTTGGTTTGGTTGGTTTCGGACAGAGTCTCACTGTGTGGCCGCGGCTGGCTCTGAGCTCTCTATGTAGACTCTACTATTTTATCTGATAACACACCACAATAGATTTAATGTCTGGAGAGTTTAGTTTCACCTTCCCCAGTACTCTTCAATATTTCTAGGTCTGCTTATTTTTCTATATAAATTTTTAATTTTGGTTCTAAACCGATTTTATATTAAAAGGCCAGTGACTGAAAATTAAATTAATGTATCTTCCTACCATTCAAAAGGTGGGTCTGCAGCTCACGGGGATGTGTTTAACCTATGAAAGTCTGTGTTTCCGTAGAACAAAAAGCTGCACCTTAGAAATGCAAGGCAACCATGATGCTGTTGGCCCCACTGCCCCTATACGTGCAAACACCCCTGTATCTTATCCTACGAGGAACTTATATCTCAAGAAATAAAGAGTCGCAATGATCTGCCCCTGCCAGGTGCTGCAGAGGGCAAATGAAGCCCTTCCCATGGGCAAAGAGGCCGGCTACTAAAGCAGCACCCTCCATAGAGATGCAGGTAGAGGTGATCTGGACACAGAGCCAGCGGCGAGAAGACAGCCCTTGTTCATCTTCTTATTCTTTCTCTTGAAAATCTCACCATCTTTATGGTCCTAGAATTGAGACAGAGGAATTTCCCCACCATACAGGAAATAGCCACTGTAAGAATAGGGGATTTCTGTCACCAGCGTCCTCCACCTAAAGACAAGGCATTCCTCCTGGGTGCTTTGGGTCTCAGTCTCCCTAAGTCTGGCGTATTGGGATGTGAAAGCTTGGTGACTCCCCCCTTGTCGTAGGAGCATTTCTTGCTGATGGGAGGGAGAGCCTCTTGTAAGCTCATGTAAGTATATGCACCTATGCATGCATTTCTCTCTCTCTCTCTCTCTCTCTCTCTCTCTCTCTCTCTCTCTCTCTCTCTCTCTCTCTCTCTCTCTCTCGTGCACACGCACATGTGCGCACACAGGCATGTGCACACACACACACACTCACACGCACATACACATACACACACATGCATGCACACATGTGGACTCAAAATTCATCAGAGTTACATTACACCCACTTATTACTACCGTTAATTCGTCTCTGACTCTTAGGGAGACTTTCAAACACGTGTTTGTAAAAAGAGTAAATGCTGAGAGCATGTTCTAAAATCTGTTCTTGGAGCACTGCAATGCTGTCCTCAGAACACAATTCATGCTAAAGGCACAGATTTGCAACTGTGCCTATCTCCTCCACACACACACCCTATGCATTGGGGTCTCTCAGATTCAAGGCCCATGAGAAAGAAAAAAAAAGGTTAAGTAAGAAAATGGATATTTGGAGCTACCAAACTCAAAAACGTTCATGGTCCCTTTTACACATTGAATTTTGAGGAAAAATGGATTTTATGTATTTCTATAAAAGCTCAGGGGGCCTAATTTTATTGGAAAACACTCTGATGTGTAAAAAGGTGGATTATTACCATGTGGCTACATTTTAGTTACATGTCCCAACTGCCCCTTATATGAAGCCCCATTCATCAAAAACTGCAGCTTTTGGGTCAGCAACCATTCCTGCCCAGTCAGGAGTTGCCCTCACAATGAACATGATTGATGAGCTACCAGGCTTCTCTGAAAACCCAGCCACTAGGATAACCCAGGACCCTGTCCTAGAGGGGCTCATTAGAACAGAAGGCACTGTTCTCTGTTCCCATTCAGAGGGGCTGTCCCTCAGCTGGCCTGTCAGTTATCCCTCACGGCCCGTGTTTCATCTTTCCAAAGCAAGGTGGAGACGAGCTGAAGATAAAAAGATTCATTGTCTACACCTAAAGTTTTGAAATGGTGTTGAGGTGGCCTTCCTTTTTGAGCTGACAATAGACCATCAGGGATTCTTAAACAACCCCCCTGCAAAAGAAGGGGTACCCCTCTGTTGTTGGCCCTAATAAGATGGGAAGTAGTTTGTGTGACCAACACGCCAGTTAAGATCCCAGATAAGAAGATATCACGAGCTTTGTACCCAAGCAGGCCTGGACTGACCCAGGTTAGGGTTTATGAGCCTGATTTCCCCAGTGTCAGGTGCATAATCTATATAACTGACCCAGTGAGACCCGCTCACTACACGGTTGTGATGTTAAATCAGCAAAGATACAGTGCTCCTGGCCTGGAAGTCAAGATCCACCAGGTACTCGATGGCTCATCACCCACTCTGTAGAAGAGCAAACAATGGGTGTTCCAGCACAGGCCATGACCGTAGACGTGGCTCGTCCAGCTCGACGCTGTACAGTTCCCACCATGCCCTGCTTACCATACAGCCTGACATTATGGAAATAGCAATGCTTTCATCCTGGGAGTCTAAATTTCTTGCCTCATTAATTCAGAATGTTAATGTCATCCTGAATATCTTTTCCTGCAAAGAAATCCCCCCGAGCATATAAAGAAGAAAGCAAAACACGTCACTGTGGGGTTAGAACAGAAACGGGAAGGAAGAGCTTGGCTATATGCTGACTTTCACATGCACCGGCAACCCTCTCCAGCCCCGGGAAGATAATGCTCTCTTTGTGAGTTATTACTGCTATTGTAATTAGCTGCCAGGATATTAAACATAGGAACCATGAGCACCATCTCCAGGTATACCAAGGGTCGGCGATGCCCCTAAGATTCCAGCTGCCGATCTGAATCACACTTGCTCTGGGTCCTAATGACATTGCCTGCCTTTGTGCAGAGCACTATCACTGTGGCGGGTCATCTTTACTGTGGCGGGCCATCTTTACTCTTCTTTGGATAACTATCTCCCATTATTTAGATTTTAAGATCTCCAGTCTCACTGACACGTACACGCACACATGCACACACCTGACAGCGTGTTTTAGTTTCTGCAAACCTCTCACCTAGCCAACTTGTCAAAATACCACACACAGAAAAATCATTCTCTCAGTTGGACAAAGCAATCCACCCTACGGTAAACACAGTGTAATACTGAATCCGCACAAGGGGTAAATAACTGGCTGTGGGTTTTCCTTTCTGAGTTCACCTGGGTCACGCCAGGATCAGTGACCGCCAGCAGCTAGCTAGCTGGCCCCTTTGTGCCCCCTATGCTAAGAGCGGCCATTGTGCTGTCTCATTGACTGTGCCACCAGAGGGAGCTGACATCCTCCTCCCGTGCCTGCCAGGGCCCACAAATCAGGACAGGACGAAACTGTTCAACCTCCTAAGAAAAATGGCCCTCTCTGCTAAGCAGGCTGGGGCTCGGGGGAAAAAGGCAATACCTGCCACTTCATCTGGACTCTAACTTGAAGTAGGAGGGGCTGCTGGGTGAGTGTCAGCACCGTGTGTCTGTACTGAGAAAGGTGGGACACCCAGAAGCGAGCCACCAGTTCAGAGTTTTGGGGGAGACCTAAAGATGGGAGAGAATAAAGAGCAAAGGTTAAGAGCGCGCAGGTTAGTTCGGGCAGTAATGGGATTTAGTGGCCCATGTGGCTCGGGAGCAAAGAGGAGCCTTATAGGTGTATAGGTGTCTCTGGGGGGATGGGGTGGGGGAGGGGGCCAGAGGCACATGCCCTCTTCCCTACCTGCCCTGGCAGAGTTCTAGACATCGTGACACTTAGATAACAATGTCTTCCATCTGTTGGGGTGTGTGCACATGACAAGTCGGTATCCGTGGGTTTTCCTACTGGATGGTGGGTATTGCACACCGTCCTCTGAGAGGAGAACCTAGACCACTCTGATGGCTTGCTCTGCATACAATTTGGGCCTGGCTAAAGAGTAGCCCAGTGGTTAGCTTTGAATGGCCTAGAGGCCCAGGCTCTCAAGTCACAACTCTGTCATTATAGATGTTACTGTACCACAATAAAAGGGGGAGGAGTTCCAGGTTAAATTCTGCAAGCGTGCTGACTGGCTTGGCTTGGGCCTTATGCACATTCCTAAACAGATCATTGGGATACTCCTATTGCCAGCCTGGAGGAGAAGGGTTCATGGGATAGGTTCTGGACTCGTGGAAGTGTGGCAGGCCAGTGTTAGCTTCTGTTGTCCATGAGAGTTTTTATAACCCGTGGCTAAAGAAAAAAAGTTTAAAAATACACACTCATGTGCATGAACACACAAACAACTCTCTCTCTCTCTCTCTCTCTCTCACTCTCTCACTTTCTCTCTCGTTCTCACTCTGTCTCTGTCTCTGTGTGTGTGTGTGTGTGTGTGTGTGTGTGTGTGTCTGCAGGAGAGCAGTTTGTTCAAGGATCAAAGTAATTAGAACATCCTGCCATCTCCACAGTCAGGAAACAGAGACCTAACTATGATATCATCCATATCCTGCCACTAGTACAGATAAAAATAACCTCGACTAGCCCGTCTGGACTGCTATGCTGTGGCGCCTGCACAGGCGTGACGAGACCTAGAGCCTCTTTATCTTTTTTAGCACACGGCTGCCTTGTTAAAGTGTCCCTCACCGTCATAAGTTAGCCACTGTAGCTCCAGCCATTAAATTGAAATTCCAGTAACGGCAAGGAGATAGGGATAAAAGTGAGGGGAAGAAAAAAAAAGCCCCTCCCGGCTGAGAGTGAGCCTCTCAAGCTTGTCCCTGAAATTCTGCCTTAGGAATTCTGCTTACATCTCTCTGACCACTGGTAAGTTCAAGGAAGACTAAAATGCATACCGGACAGGCAGCTTGCAAACGCTACTAGAAATGCCACACTGCCAACAGGACAAATGACTGTGTCCCCCCATGGGGCAAAGGTTATAAGGCCAGAGTCTCTTGGCCCTTTCACCCAGGCCACGGAAGAAGAACAAACAGTAGATAGCTCCCCCTCTCAGCTGCTGTAAGCCCACTGAGTCAACTGTGTGAGTCATGGCCTCTGCAGGGGCTTGTTTCTGTCACCAAACGTCAACCCCATAGCTTGACAACCTTTGAAACTGTTCCTGCTCTGCAGGGTGGCCTCCCTCCCATGAGTCTGAAGCCACTGCAGAACTAGGGTCTGTTGAGGACATCGACGGGGAAATTATATGCTTTGGGACTGACAGACAGGACCCACCTAGGAATTCATTTTTCTTTTCTAACTCTCCTTTTCAGGGTTGCTCCACACAAAACCATATGCTGACACCACCGTTGTGGTCATTAGTGACTAGTGTGGACTCTGCATTCAAAAATCCATGTGCAAACCCCAATACTGTCTTCCCCAGGCAAATTTTGTAACAGTTTGGGGCCAACAACTTCTTTGCTGCTGCTGCTGCTGCTGCTGCTGCTGTTGTTCTTGTTCTTCTTGTTGTTGTTGTTGGGGGTGAATTTTGTTTGGTTGGGTTTTTTGTTTGTTTGTTGTCCATAAAATGGGAGAATAAGGATGTATCTCCTGCTGGCTGCATTGAGGACTTAATAAGGAAAAATTCTATGAAGCATAGATGCAGGACCTGACAGCGTTACATGTGTTGCAGATGTAAATATTTAGTCTTTCTTTCCAGACTTCTGAAAACTATACAAATAGATGCTCTAAGGCTGGTGTTCAGTGAAAACATTTCCTTCAAGATGTCTGGTTTGTTTCTGTGCTCAGCACCGTTGTTTGATTGTTTGCTTTTCCAAGTGCGGTTTAAAGAACGGCTGGGAGCCTCATATGGTAGTTAATATATTATCTTAAGCAATTTAATGCAAATTAATTTTTACACAACCTTGAGTTTCCAAAGCCATTGGACTAGGAAGGGAAAGAGTGATGCTTAGGAGGCTGTTTGCTGTCTCCATCTGGACCCTGGAGCGGCCCCATCTGCTCTCACGGGTACCACCAGCTCTCAGCAGCTCCCCTACCAAACAGCATGCAGAACCCTTAAACTCGGGAGCTTGCTTGAGTGCATGGAAAGACGGATGCTTCGGGTTTTCTAGGAAACATAAGGGGATTAGTTGGGCATTTCAAAGTTCTGATTTGACATCAAGTTTATAGTGTATTTTATTTCTGAATTTCTTTCTCTCTCGTGATCTGATAGGGTCATGAGAAAGGCAATTCTCAATCTCTCGGAGGGTTTCTCAGGCTGTGGGCTTATTCTGCTGAGTATATTGGCACTCAGTGGGAGCCACTAAATGGTTCAGGAGGGAATGCAAGCTTGAGACCCTTTGAAAGCCGATTGGACTGGAGCAAACGGGAGGCAGGGAGACTAGTTAGGGCGCTATCACAGAGTTCAGATGGAGGAGTATGGTACCCTGCAGAGGCGCTGTAGTGGCAACAGCAGGACCAGGGCACAGAGACCCTTTGGAAGGGAGGTGAATAGGCTGATGACTTCGGCAAGCCAGTAGAAAGAGCAGTTCTGCGAATCTCAGAGTGGAACCACGGCACGGATGACAGCACTCAGCTCCTGAGAGAGTGGCCTTGTGAGCAGATGGAGGTCTCAAGGAAGGGGAAGAGCTCAGCTACGCATGGTCAAGTCACTGTGTCCAGCCATGACAGCACACGGGACAGGAGTGGCTTGAATATGACTCATGGCCAGCAGGATCACTGCAAAGTGGCAGGTCCAATCTGGGGCTGTCTCTGTTAACTCATCAATATTCTTCGCCTCTGGAACCTAGAAGCTCAGCGGTTTGCTAGTCTAGACGTTCAGACTTGCTGCCACCCTTGGCGGCTTCCTTCCGAAGTCACACACCATACATAGAAGCCTCCTGTGTTTCTCAGAGACACTCTCGCTCCCGTGAACCCAAGAGAATCTGAAAGCCTGCCACTGCTGGTGTGCCCCTTGCCCCTCCTGCTGGAGGTCTGGGTGGTGATGTCAATTGCACAAAGTGTCTATGCTTTTCCATTTCAAAACCCCAGCCCCCCAGGACCCCCGAGATCTTCACTCACAGAGGAAAGGACCGTAGTTGCGGAGCAATGCTGCACAGGGCTGAGACGAGCGAGAGCTACCTCCAGCTGCCATCTTACCAAACCCCGGAGGCAGAGGCGTAGCCTTGCCTAACACGCCTGCGTTCAGCCCCGGGCAATTAAAAGGGGGCAGTATTTTGAAAAGCACTCTG
This sequence comes from Arvicola amphibius, assembly GCF_903992535.2. Taxonomy (NCBI): domain Eukaryota; kingdom Metazoa; phylum Chordata; class Mammalia; order Rodentia; family Cricetidae; genus Arvicola; species Arvicola amphibius. The sequence continues at coordinate 8,898,906 of NC_052053.1, forward strand.
ATTTCTTTCTGTTCCCAAAACTGTCTCTCAGTTTCTAGTAGTTCCCTTTCATAAGGTGCTGGTAAGAAATGGCAGAAAACGCTCTCATGTTGCTAACAGTTTGGAACTGTCATTCAACAACAAAAATCTTCATCCCGAAAAATGAATGACCAGCTCGGAGAGCTTCCTCAGACACCATTAAAGTGCTGAGGATAAATTCGGGCATGTTCAGATGCGAAGCCTAGCCTGGCACAAATTTGGTTTCTCTTGGTGCCATTATAACAGTGCAGCAACAGCCACCCACTGGGCAGAGCGGTTTCTGATGTTTCTGGCAGCAAACCAGGCTCTTTATTCACGCTTTGGTCCTGCATCTTGTCAAGATCCCAGAAGTGACTGCAGTCAACTGGAGATACACAGCAAGCCCCAGCGGTAGCAGGTATGGATCACAGCAGTGGGGGAAACCGAGGACATACTGACTGCCGGCAGCTCAGGGAGCTGAAGGAACAGTCTCCGGAGCCACACCGTGAGCACAGCTCTGCTCATCTGCAGGTGGAGCTTCTAGGTTTGTTTGTCTAGCAGGACTGGGTAGCAGGTGAGAACAGGCCAGCCTGTCTTAGCCACTCTTAGGTTAAGGCTAGGAAGCCTTAACCATCCATTAGTCAGTGACAGGGAGACAGGAGAGGCCACTATCTCCCGAGGTCACTGTAATGGGAACTAGATATTTAAACCTAACTAAACAAAGCTGACGGGCTCAGTTTCTGTGCAGTTCATGGAGTGGCGCAGCCATCAGTCAGCTTCCCCTTACCATAGCAAAGCACCTCCCGTCATGGTGGGGAAGGCAAGGTGGTGAGAACGCAGCTGTCTGGTCATGTGTCCACATCTGGAATCAGAGAGCTCAGATCCACAAGAGTAAACCCTTCTTAAGTTGCGTCTCCCAGATAATGACAAAAGTAATGTGCACATAAAATTCATGTCTACTAAATTCTAATATTTAATATAGAATTACCAGGCATTCAAAGAAGCAAGAAATTTTTGATCCATAATAATAAAAAAAAAACCTCAACCAGTACACTTATAAAAGAGAGAAAAAATGTTTTTTAAAAGCTTATAGAGAGCCGGGCGGTGGTGGCGCACGCCTTTAATCCCAGCACTCGGGAGGCAGAGGCAGGCGGATCTCTGAGTTCGAGGCCAGCCTGGTCTACAAGAGCTAGTTCCAGGACAGGCTCTAGGAACTACAGGGAAACCCTGTCTCGAAAAACCAAAAAAAAAAAAAAAAAAAAAAAAAAAGCTTATAGAGACTTCAATCTGTGATTCGATGAACCTTTGCTTTGGGTCTCTGGTGGGGGTGCCAGAAATCAGGAGCATATGGCCAAGCACACTCAAGTTGAGACCATTCAGGTTGGCATCCACAATACATCCCAAACAGACTTACACTTCCTCTCTCCAGCTGTACTTGGTCTATAACAGGAATGCCCTTTGCTCAACAGCAGGGGCCCTCTGCAGTGGGCCAAGACACCTGGCTTCATGGGAAGACCTGGTAGTCATCCTCACCACTGATGCAGACCACGTGACCCCTCCACTCTTCACCCCAGCACCAACAGCTACTTCTGTCATCGTGAGCCTCTCACAGAAAGTGCAAAGCCCGCGTTCATCATCCATTCCAATGAGTTTCTGACTCATTGACTAAGAAGGGGGCGTTCAACCTCATCTGGACAGGGGCGACCACCTCGGAGGCTACACACACAAGGAAAAGATGGTCATATTTTAAAGCACTAAATATAAAATACAAAAACATTTTAAGTATGAAAGCTACAATTGGAGATCTAGATGACATGCTTCAGGAGCTTCTGAGAGAAGGCCTAGCAGGACTTGAATGGTCAAGGAGGACGAGTTGTCTCGGGAGGGACCTGCCACACAGTGCTTTAAACCAGGAAGGCTCGAGTAAAGACCCCTCAGTCTCTCCCTGTGTGATGACAGGCAAGTCATTTGACCTTGCATGAGTGGCAGTTTCCTTACCAATAAAGAGATGATGAAGGGACCTACCACACAGAATCGCCATGATGCTTCCATGAGACAGTGACGTCATACCCCTAGCCCTGTCTTATTGCAGGGGATGTTCATTGTATAAACCCGCTGTCTCTTTCTTAAACGTCATCAGAAGTGGGAAAGGGGGACGCACCATTTAGCCAAAGGAAGGTGTCCTCCCTTCTTTTGCTAGCAAAAATACTATAAGGGCTCACACCACATGTTGGAGGCATGCATGGTTCTGTTAAGCACTGTGGGTCTTGGCTGAGGTGAGTCTGTAGACATCTGGCAATATATTTTATTTTTTAGCTATTTTGGGTTGCCATGACTTAGGTAATGGGGTGGTGGTACTACCACTGGCTTCTAGGGTGACCTATAAAGTACAGCCAACACAGAAAGTGTTTAACTCACCCCAAACACCAGTACTAATGAGGTGGAGACACTATAGTAGCCAGTCTCTTTCATTACCCACCGAATTGATCCGGGCAATCCTTTCCTTTAGGTCTTAGTTTTCCTCCCAGATGAACTAACAGCAACACAGATGATAATTATTTGGCCCTCATAAGGTCCTTGAGAAAGTTAACGTGCCTGAAACAACACAGCCTGGAACAAAGTAGGCCTTCGGGAACACGGAACACGTGTGGTAGCTGTAAAAGCCCGTGAGATCAGCAGAGGGGCGGAGCCAGAGCCATGTGAGCCAGAGAGAGAATCAGCTGGGGCGCTGATGTGGCCTTCATGAGTGGAGTTTCCTTCAGGGACTGGAAATGGGCGAGGGATAAGAAACACTCTACAGCGATGTGTTTCTGTGATGCTTGGGAGAGCGAGGGCCCCGCGTACACACCGGCAACCGGATCGTAGAGAGAAGTCCAGATCCGCGTGTTCTTAGCTGTATCCGCTCTCACTCTTTTCAAGGCCTTAATCTAAACAATAGTTAGAATCATCTGTATTTTCACTCTCTTGTTAACTTGGTTAATGTAAGCCTCTTGTTCTATATCTTAGATGCTGTTTATATGCATTGATTTAACAGAATCTATCAAAATGCAAATTCACATACTCTGACCCAGAAATACTAATTCTACAATGTGACCGTCTGGTGGTCTTCATCTACAAAATGGCTAAGTACGGGATATCCTTGACACCGTTACTTAGAATGGCCAAATAGAAACACCTAATTTTCATTAACAACAGAGAACTAGCTTGACAAATTTGACAGCTGAAGAACATTAGGTAGACATAAAAAAATGAAATCTTGTGTTTCACTTTATATAGGTTAAAAATGTTTCTTGTGGGCCACCAACAGCTGATCATATCTATTGATCAACAGTTGGGGCAGTGTAGAAGCAAGACTTTACCTGCACCTTCTGTGCCCTTGTCTATCCCTTGAGCTATGAGAATGCTACTTATTGAGAATTATAAATAAAATATAGAATAAACTACACGTACTTGTCATAAGAAAGCTGAGCAGTGGAGTGTGACTTGCAGAGGCAGGAAGGAGGAGTCCCTCAGCCACCCAGATTGCTAGGTGTAAGGTGTGTCCCCTCATGCAGAAATACCGCAGGTGCTCCCGATGGATCGAGAGAGTGCCGGTGGGATCAGTAAGGCTATCCCAAGAGACAAGTTGTGCGTTCCAAACTGGGCATCCTGTGGCTGATGCAACCACCCACGAGTCCTTTGTAGGTGACAGTCCCCTCTCTCTACATAAGGAAGGACTGACTTTCCCAGAACCACCAGGAATTACCTGCTGGTGGCAAGCCTTCGGGAACATCCACTTCTCTGTATGTAGTACTCCTGCTCACAGCGCCTGGCTGGCAGTCCCTGGGAACCTTGGCACTTTGCAGATACCCCTTTCTCTGCAGATACACCACTAGCTCCTTGTCCTTGCACCCAACCGCATTTATGTAGAAAATTTATGGTATCAAAGCTATTCCTCCAGACAGGTGTTTTACTGCCTTGTCCAGAATCAACGCTTGTGCTAAGGGAAATGATTCCACCTGTGGCGATCCTGCCTCCGGAGAAAACAAGACAAAGAGGGATTCTGAGAAGGAGGAAACAAGACAAAGAGGGGATTCTGAGAAGGAGGAAACAAGACAAAGAGGGGGTTCTGAGAAGGAGGCATCTTCCCCCGGCCCCAGTGTTTCACTGCACACAGAGGGAGCAGAGGAAGAAGAAAGGAGATGACCGAGGAGGGAAAGTGTCTGGGGCTAAGCCAAACAAGCTTAAGTGTTTCAAAGAATAAATTGGCGGAGTAATTCGGATCGTGGGCAGGTGCTAGGAATGTAATTTAGTAAATGCTCGGGAACCTGCCAAAGAAGAGAAAAATGTGTTGCTTTTGAGATCATTTCCCAGCAGCTCCATAAAAGAAAACTGATTACAGGAATTTAATAAGTAAAACAGAGCCAGAAATAGTGTGATCAAATGAGTTTTTAATTACATTTCAAGCAGAAAAAATTCCAATTTGTGCTCCTGGGATTAAAAAAAAATAAGTTCTAGAGAAATGCTTTTGTAGCAGGAAAGAACATATCTGCTAATTTCCATAGCAATGACAGTAGTCCGTTCATTAAAGGGCTTGATCAGGGTAAAGAGGAGCCCGTGCCAAGGCACGCTAAACAAGACCATGGCAGCATCGCTGCTACACACTTTTGTCAGAAATAGACAGACAGACAGACAGACACTGAACATTGAGCAGAATTTGGGTATCTGCATTTTTCTAGTGGAAATGAAGGGAATTTTTAATTTTAATTTTTAATCACTGGGTTATTATGTTGCTTTGGTTTACTCGCATATGAAATAAATGGTACATCAGATTTTAAATGAGATGTTTCTAGTGAGTGTGACAAAGGTCACTGGAAAGAAGACACACACACTCACACATGCACACACTCACTGACACACACTCACTGACACACTCACACACATGCACACACACACTCTCTTTCTCTCTCTCTCTCTCTCTCACACACACACACACACACACACACACACACACACACGGCGCGATGGGAATGGATGAGAATAACTATTACAGGGCATCGATGTGCAGAGAAGGAGTCACCTCAACCAGCAAGAGTCTCTCTGTCCATTCAGGTCTGTTTAGGGGATCTGTCGGGTTTACTGGCAGGGCGTTTCAGGTGTGCTTAGGGAAGGACACTCCACCATCTACAGGACATGCTGTTCTTCAGATGAGGACTTTGCTGCAGGCCACTCCTTACCAAGGGGCACACCTAGACGGTGCTTTCTGGATGTGCAGGAACTGCTGTGGTTTTATTCTCAGTTCAGCTTTTGTCCCCTTGTGATGAATGGACCCAACCTGCAACCTCCATGGGACCAAGGTTTTAATCCCTGGCCTCAGAAGTGGGCTCACCTAGAAGATCATCTTTCTAAAGACAAGTACACCTGCAGCCCCAGGCTCATTCCTTTAGGGTTGTATAGGAGAAAGTTGCTATGGCAAGCCAGTCAGCAACACTCCCCCATGGTCTCTAGTTCAGTTCCTGCCTTGGCTTCCCTTAGTCATGAACTGTAACCTATAAATTCGCTCAGCATTTGAGGCTAGCCTAGTCTATGCCGTGAGTTTTAGACTGGCCAAGGCATGGTAAGACACTATCTAAAAAAAAAAAAAAAGCAACAACAACAGCAAAAAGATGGACTGTCACCGTACTTCCTTTTTTCTACTGCTGGAGCAGTAGAAAACACAGGGTTTTCCACAGACAAGACAAAGATTCTACCACTGAATGACACCCTTTATTTCCTTTTCTCAAAAATAGGATTGTCTAGAATATAAAAGGACTCCAAGACCCATTGCTATGTATGTCCTATATGAATGATTTTACTCATATTTCTTATTTATAGTTATTCACATGTAGATCTATAATAGTTGTTTTTGCTAATCTTATTTTATTGGTTGAATATGTTAAAGTCTTTCATAATAAGCAGTAAAACTTATTGCAATGCAGGGGAACAGAAAGACAAAATATTAGGATGAAGTTTACAGCTCAGAGGTAGAGTACTTGTCCTGCACGAGGCCTTGGGTTTGATCCCTAACACCATAGGGAGATAAATAAATAAAAAGCCTTTAACATAGAGAAAGGGAACTCTAAACTTTTAATTTTACAATTTCAGTTTTAAAAAAAGTTCCAATGGAACAGAGAATCATGAGGTTTTCCCAGCTGGGCAGGGTGTTCTCCATGCCCCTCTGGCCTGTATGATGTTTATCTACTTATATTTAGCCTGAGCCTTCTGAATCCATTCTTACTCTAGTTCATAGGTGACATCTTCGGCCCATCCCATAGTACTGCATCTCTGGGTAAACTGATTCGAAAGCTACAGAGGCTTATGTGCATCCAATTCAAATGAGACAACATGCTATAGGATCCCCATTCCACTGCCAGGGGCCATCCAGGGCTTCTGAGGTCAGAAGTCATTCACACCACTTGGAAGCAGGGACCTCTTCTCTTAAAGAGGGTAAATTAAATGCAGAAGGAAGTATTTAGAAGCACCAGTGGCTCTTGGGCAATTAAGGACCCCGAAGCGTCAGTTTCACGAGCCTGGTGAACCATGTGCCCCGTCTGATCATTGCTTACTTACATTTCCACTCTTGTCTCCCCCACACCTCTCCATTACTCTCTTCCCCGCCCCTTTCCCTTTGTCACTAGGGTGAAAACAGGTGTTTGCGTTAAAAGGCATAGGTTTAAAAGGGCGGAGTTAGGAACACTGAGAAAAGTAAGTAAGAGGGCTTGCGGCCAAGCTGACCAGCTATGAGGAAGGCAGGACTCTGGGAGACACATGAAGTCATGTCAGCAGGCTCCCATGAAGACACCCCCCCACACACCCATAACAGCACTCAGGGCTCTGCTGCCCTTTGACATCATTCAGATCTATGTCACCCCATGTTAATCTGTATGTTCAGCATGGCCACTGCGTTTTCGCTTTTGGAAGATGAG